>NW_027094091.1:1568012-2768012 GCF_029207755.1 Chamaea fasciata | reverse complement strand
CATGGCAAGGGAATGTTGTGCTAGATGTAGACCTTTAGCCAATCTCAAATTCTTAATTTGACCCAGATCTAGGGCTTTATTTTAATGAAGCTTGGCTGATTTATGTGAACTGAGGATGTGGCTTATTGTCCAAAACAGAATTCCATGTCTCAGGAACTGAGTAAAATAAAACCTTAACTTGTGAACACAGAGGTCCAAAGGCAGCAATAGAAATATTTTTAAATGCTCGAAGTTTATATTAGATTTAACTTGCTATAAACCATATCCATCATATTTAATACAGGATTAGTTTATTAAAAAAATATTTTTAAAATAGAACACAGTTCAGAAAAGATCAAAATATGCATTTGGGTAATCCAGGTATAGATTTTAGAGTAAAGTTGATGAGCACTAAAAAAGCAGCTTGCAAAATTGCAGATATTTGCACATTAACAAAGAATAAAACCATAAAGAAACACGCTCAGTGCACTGCTTTTAGATTTTACCCCTTGCCAATTAGAAAGGATGTTTCTAACAAAAAGCAGCAAAGAATTCTGAACCCATATATTTGCAGTGAGTATGAGAGACTGGACGTTATGTAGCAGTATCTCCAAAAGTAGTTCCCATGGCATTTTTCCTCATTTCGAGCAGAGGATAAGCCTTGTTCATACTTCTCACAGCTTTTCTTTTACTTTCTCTTGCAAGTCTTATAGGTTTCTTTTCATGGCACAGCGTGTGCACATGGCAGAGCCTGCTCACCCCAGCAAGATGCAAGTAGATGAAGCTTGCTCAGTAGGCACAGAATTCTGGTAGCGTGCTTCAAAACATCTTTCCTACGCAAGTTAAAATTTTTTAAAAGCTTATGACAAGAATAATTTTTGATAGGAGAAAGCACACTGTTAAAAACCCCCTCTGTTTTCCTGACAAATCACTGTTCCTGGTGACTAAAGCTTAATAGTGAACAGGTAACCAGACTTTGCTTGGTTTAAAATAAACATTGACCAATTAGTACACTTTTCTCTAAACTCATTCTTAGAAATAGGATTGATTTTTTTCCAACGTTAACTGGTATGTGGCAGACACCCAGGAACCAGCAAGAGTGTTGAAAAGCCTGGCAGACATAAAAGTAAAAACGATGTCTAAAAAAGGAAAGCAATAGAGCAAATATAATTGGCAAAAGATGCAATAAGGACAACTTTTCTCTGATTTAGTAAGAAAGTGTGTCATCTTTTTAATAACCCAGAAAGTCACAGATGCAACTTTATACACACTGATCAACTGGTAGGCAGAAAATGGAAGCATGTAACAGC
The DNA here is from genome assembly GCF_029207755.1 of Chamaea fasciata. Lineage (NCBI taxonomy): Eukaryota > Metazoa > Chordata > Aves > Passeriformes > Sylviidae > Chamaea > Chamaea fasciata. Next base: position 2,766,723 of record NW_027094091.1, on the reverse strand, counting down.
AAAGTGATTCTACACAAAAATTCCACTGTGAAAGAAGAAAAAATATGCCAGAAACAAAGACATCAATTAAAATTCATTTGTAAAGGACACATTTTTAGGCTAAGATACTTTCTGACACATACCTCAATTTTCTTGAAATTTCCTGTAATTGCAAATATTTCAAGCTTTTAAGAAACCTGTAGTTATCAATAAGTTAAAATAAATGGGGTATCTTGGATAATAAAGAAAGAATAATGACCATCTAATTATCATTATTTCATGCTGAATAACTTATTTACTCAGCTGTATGTTTGCATGTAAGACTGCCGTTATCTCTGGCATGCAGGAAGAACAGAAAAAAGAACTTTTATACAGTGTATAATTGACAGACCTACAGCAGAGCATCAAAGAAAAACGGTTTTCAGATTACTTAGTAAGCAATTTACAAGTGTTTTCTCTTGAGTTCAATTCATCAGTAACAGAATGCATGACTTTAACCATGTCTTTGTACAACAAAAGTCTTGACCAATATGAGACAGATTCAAGATTTAAAGGAATTTGCAGTGCGTATCACTTTAATCTACCAAGGAAATAGCTGCAGATTTATGCCAAGAATTTAAAAAGTCAAGACAAAATATTTTCTAGGAAATAGCTTCATGCATAGTGTGGATGTATTTATTTCATTATACCACGTCTCTACAATTTGGGTGTTTCTGTATGGTTAGTACTAATTTTACAGCAAGTTCGACCTAAATATGAGGAAAAAGTCCTTTACTGTGCAGGGGACAGAGCACTGGAATAGGTTGCTCAGAGAGGATGTGGAGTCTCCCTCACAGGAGATATTCAAGAACTGTCTGCACACAATCCTGTGCAATGCACTCTTGGTTGAATCTGCTTGTGCAGGGAGGCTGGGCCAGATGCCCCATGTCCAACCTCACCCATTATGTGATTATGTGAATATCAACTCTGAAAGCATAAGACAAATCCTGGCCACATTTCACATTTATGCTCAGAAATTTAAGTCTAAATTAAGAAGGGGAGACTGAGAAGGGATCTGATCAATGCACACAAATATCTCAAAGGCAGGTGCCAAGGGGATGGTGATAGACTCTGTTCAGTGGTGCCCAGTGACAGGAAAAGGAACAATGGACATAAAATACAACACTGGAAGTTCCTCCTCAACACGAGGAAGAACTTCTTTACAGTGAGGATGGCAGAGCACTGGAACAGCTGTCCAGGGAGGTCATGGAGTCTCCCTCTCTGGAGACATTCCAAAGCTAGACGTGTTCCTGTGTAACCTGCTGTAGGTGACCCTGTCTTGGCAGGGGGTTGGTCTGGATGATGTCCAGAGCCACCTTACTACCCTGCCAATTCTGTGATTCTGCGAATTGGGAGTGAAATCGCCTCAAAGAACCATAGGTTGTTCAAGGCTGAAGATACTTATTAAAGGAATGTAGACTGAAAGTGATTCATTTGCACTTGAATTTCAAGGAAATAGAGATGCTTTGCTGCATTGCCACTGAAGAACAGCGTATCTGAATTTGGAAGGTTTTGTATGTTATTATATGGATAAGAATTGCTAAAAAGAAATTATAGAAAAATATAGAAAATAACTTGGGTGTTGGTGTATCACTAGACCTAAGTCCCCAGTTCTCCTGAAAACATCCAGCCCCACCCATTCTTGTCAAAGTGTAGAACTCCAGAAAAGGAGCCAGCATTAGGGTTCACATTCAATTTCAGTCACTTCTTAGGTGTTCACTTGCACCTCCTAATACACATTTGCTCTCTTGTTCTTTGACATTACAAAAAAGCACACTGTTACATTACCACTGGGTTAAATCTTGAGGGAGAGAAAGGAACAGCTGTGTTTCATCTCAAACATGCACCCATGGCATATACTAGCAAAGGCAGGCACACAAAAATGTGTCTTCATCTGAAGCAAAATGCAAACAGGAGGATGATGGTCCATGATTCTTTGTAAAGTCTTTCCCCACCTTGGGAATGGATTGGATCCTGAGAAGTTTCTCTCCCCCTCAGTGTATAACCTGACAGATAGAACACAAGTATCTAATATCAGCTCACAGCAATAAATATACTGCAGGAAAGAGTCAGAAAGAACCAGTGTTATTTTTAGAAAAGCAGATATGCTCCATTTATTATGATCATTCCAACTTCCAAAAAATTAGATATTTACTATGCAATGGTGAAATTTCCTTCTGTTGACTTGGCAAGGCTACTTTGAACAGATTTTGTACATCTGCTACATCAGGAAAAACACCTGCTGACAATTTTTGAGAATTTCCCAGCACATAACTCTCTAGAGTAATGCAGCTTCTAAATGGCATACAAGTTTCATAATACTGTAAGTCAGAGTAATTGTGTTTTATTTGCCTTTCCATGGAAAGATACAATCCATTTAGTATGTCAGTGCAAAGGCAACTTAACCTGTCACTCAGTTATTAAAATGTCAGAACGGGATAGATCTTTGTGAAATTAAACATTTTTCTTACCTTTATTATCTGAAATGGCCAAATTAAGGCAGCAAAGCATTAGGAGCAAAATATTTAGAGGGACTTTTCCTGAGCATTCAGCAGAGAATAACACCAGCCAGGCAATTTGTATTAACTGAGAAAACAGCTCCTAATTGCTAATGTCTTTGGTACAGCTTGAGAAAAAGTTCTTGATTCCTTAGGTTAAGTATTTTGAATGTCACTGCCTGGAGTACTGTGGCACGGGTTTGTACAAAGAATTCATGGAGCATTTCTCTTGGCCAAACAAGAAAACGTCAAAAGTTGACCACTTCAAAAAATAATAACAGGAGTTTTGAGCATGTGCCTGCATCCAACCTCATTCAGTCGGTTTCTTCTCTGCCACAGTACTCCACACTTGCACAACAGTTTTCCTAATATGAAATAAATCTGCAATAGTACCTCAGAGCAGCCAACGTTCTCTAGATTGTTTGTGGATAAGTCAATTCAAGGCATTTCAAAGTAGCTTAGAATGATTATCTTCAATTCTTTTTGCTCCCTGCAAATGCCCTTTTGCTTTCTTAGCATGTATTTCCTTTGCAATAGATGCTGACTTGTCAAAGCTCTGTTTTGCTTCCCTGGTAAATGGTCTCGAAGAGTTTTAGTTTGTCCATTTCTAGAGGGTTTATTCCAGTGAGACACGGGGTTGTTAGGGTTGGGGGTGGTTTTTTTTTGGTTTGTTTTAAGAAATTTTAGCTGGACGGGAAGGGTAATGGAGAAAGCGCGATGCTTTTCCAAGTTCGTGCATTCCTTTGTTACGCTGGAAGGCCAGAAGGCACCGATGCGAGGCCAGGCATTGCCACCCCGTGGCCAGAGGAGCTCGGCTGCCGACGCTGGGGCCGGGCCCGCGAAATGTGGAGTAGTACTCAGAGGAATTCAGAGGTTCAGGGTCCTGGAAAAGCCAGGGAGAAAGGAGCTAAACTTCTCCAAGCAGGCCAAAGTTGCGAAAATGGGGAAACGTAACCCTGACATCTGTTACTCAAAACCGAACTGCTGATCCAAGAGAGGGCACAGGACGGCCCACATTTACACAGGCAGAACATGCAGAGATTGGAGTGTTTTTATAAAATCAGGAATTAATTTGTTTTAGGAAATAAAGTGAAATCTTGCAACTTCATAAAAGATTAATTGGGCAAACTTTGGTTCCTCTCACAGCACTTCTTGTCATCCCATTCACTTTTATTGTATTCACCCTGTTTCAAATTTTTTTTTTTTTTTTTTTTTTTAAGATTTCATTCCTGCAGTTTCTTCTCCTCTCTATTGATTTACATTTCTTCCCAGATTTCAGGATTTGAATTGGAGTCATTTTGGCAAGTCATGGTCCTTTTCACTGCCCCTCATTTCATCTCACTCCATTTGCTTGCAATCACTTTACCTGGAAATTTTCTTGTTTTTTTTCAATCCCACTGTTTTTCCTCATATCTCCTCCCCAGAGCATCTGGTAGAGTTTGTTTTCAGATTCCAAGATTTCAATGAAGATTAATTGGGCAAGCTTTGGGCCCTCTCCCTGCACTTCTGCTCATCCCATTCATTTTTTGTGTTTTCACTTGCTTGCGAAATTTTTTCTTTTCTCTTTCAACCTTGCATTTCTTCTAGTTCTTTTCCTCTCCATTCTTCATTTGCATTTCTGGCCTGATTGCAGCATTTCAATTGCCAGACTTTGGGCAAGTCTTGCTCCTTTTCACTGCCCCTCATTTCATCTCACTCCATTTACTTGCAATCGCTCCACTTCCAAATTTTCTCAGTTGTTTTCAATCGCACTGTTTTTCCTCATATCTCCCCTCCAAAGCCTCTGTTAGACTTTGTTCTCTGATTCCAAGGTTTCATTCCCTTTCCCGAAAGGAAGGTTTTCACAGTGGAACTCCTGCCTCTGTTTCCTCAGAGGACAGGCAGATTTGATTGGCACATCCATTTTGACCCAAATCCTCTAGGAAAAGGAAAGTTTTCCATGCCCAGGATGAATTGAGGTGGTTTCCTTCAGTTGAGAAGAATGTGTATGTTGTTCCAGCTGTCCCCACAGCAGTGTTTAGTAGTTTTGAGACTTTTCAGCAAGGCTCCTTCTCTCCCAGTCCTGCATTTCCCACTGGAAATAGTTTTCCTGGAGCAACAGGCATGACTGCAGTGACCTTACTGCAGAGCAAGACATGACACTGCACAGGTTGAGGAACTAGGAGGATGCTGGGGACTGCAGGGCTGTGTGAAAGGATCCTGCTGCAGAATGAGTGCACAACTTCCCCGGGAATTCAGGGTCATGTGTGCACTTTGCAAAGTCCACAGCATGGGCAGTTTTTGTGAACTCTGGGAATGATACGTTTTTATTTTATATATGTGTGTTTTTATATTTATATGTTTGTGTGTGTGTGTGTATAATAATCTTACATTGCAATCTTATTCCATAGAAATTTTACATCAAATTCTACGTATAATCCTTAAAATGCATCTATATTTTAAATCAATATATATTTATACATATAAAGTATATGAGTGCATATACACATTAGGAGTGTATTTATATACAAATATCTATATATTTAAAGATATTCACTTATTTTTTCGCCAAGGATTTTCAGTTCAAGCAAACAAAACCATGACTCAGCTGCAGTGACAACAGAGAGAAAATTCAGATAAAAATCCACCTTTTTCCACCCACCTCTGACTTGTCACTGTCTACTCTCTACCCATCCTCAGCAGAGGTTACCTGAGAGGACAGGTTCTCTGGAAGGGGGATGCCTTAGTGCTTCTTTTTATGAAGTGGGGTTTGGTGAAGTATTCCAAAAACGGCTTTTCCACCTAAAAACATGGTCCAGAGAGGTGCAGAACAGAAGTGGGTTTGACCACAAGAGCCATCCCCTGCTAAGCCACACACAATCACTGACTGCATCACCTTCAGACAGGATCCAGGCAGCAGAAAAAGTTGGTCTAAAATTTTCCTCATCTGGAAAGGTTTTAGGGGAAAAAGTTGTCATTGCTCTGCCCTGATTGTGCTGAAAGTCTGGCCCAGTTAGAGCCAATTGTGTCAGGAGAAAGCTTGATGGTCCCATTCTTCATGGATGGGGAAGTTTTTTTGTTGTTTACAAGTGGAGGCAGAAGGGTTTCCTTGGGCACAGCATCATGGAAGAGTCATGGAGAATCTCCCTGCCTTTCCCAGCCATCCTGTCAGAACTACATGGGAATTCAATTGATGTTTTAATGGAGAGGGCAGCAGAAGTTAAAGGATCAAAGCTCTCAGGTTGTCCCTAAGCCTGGGCAGAGAAGGAAGGTGACAGGGTGTGGCTGAGATGGAATGAGGTGGAGGAGCAGGATGGATGCCACCAGCATAGGGACCAACAGGCAGGACATGGGATGGTCACCTCAGACATCCTCAAAACAGAAGGCTGGGTCTATCCTTACCCTAAAATGTCCTGTTCAGGCTCCGGCTCTGGTGGCAGAGAAAACCAGGTGTCCATGGACTATCTCAGGGGCACATCAACAAATCCACTGCCAAGACAAGGACCCTGCCCAAACAGTGGTCCTTCAGCAGGACAACACTGAGAGCAGAAATCTGTGCAGCAGCAGAGATTCCAAGGTGAGATGGATTCTCCTGCTCACCCTACAAAGGAGTGCAAGCTGATGATGAAGTAGGAGGACACCCCAAAACAAGATCCTTGCTCAGGCACCTTTTTCTGACTGCAAATTGCACCAAGACCCAGCGCAGCCCCAGCTCTGCAGAAAGGCCAAAACACCCCCTGTGCCATCCTGTGTGACAGCTGGAAAGGCCAACCACCATCCTCCCCATGAGCACTGGGGTGTCTGGAAACACCAACCACCGTCCTCCCCGCCAGGACTGGGGTGTCCATCCCCAGCAAGGAAGCACAAAGTGGGGGACACAGCCAGCACACATCCCACCACGAGTGAGGGAGGTTCAGATATGCTCAGGTTAGCAAGGAAGGGGATGCAATGGTCCAGATGAGACAAGGTGGCAGGGAAGGACTGGATGGGAGTCTGCAGAAGAGGACATTGAGGGGAGACTCACTGGGGTCTGCAGCTACTCCTGAGGGACAGTGCGGGGGCAGCTCCGATCTCTGGTCCCTGTGACAGTGACAGGATGCAAGGGAGTGGCTGGACCTGTCCCAGGGAAGATTTATGTTGGATATCAGGGAAAGGTTCCTCCCCCAGAGGGTGCTGGGCACTGCCCAGGCTCCCCAGGGAATGGGGACGGCCCCGAGGCTGCCAGAGTTCCAGGAGGATTTGGACAGCGCTGCCAGGGACGACAGGGTGGGATTGCTGGGGTGTCTGTGCAGGGCTGCGAATTGGACTGGATGGGTCCCTTCCAGCTCAGAATATTCCATGACTCCTGGCTTTTGCAGAAATCTTTTTGTTCCTATCACACGGGAGCACAATGGTTGTCATCACCAACATTCAACTCATCATCAACATTCGCCCAGCGAACAGGAGTGTGACCAGGAACAAACAGATAGCTGCCCATATTTATGAGCACAAGCACATCCAGGTGTTACCAAGGTGGTCTGAACGCCCTCAGGTGAGGAAGGAAGCATCCATTTGGATTTTGAAGCAGGAAGAAAGCATCCATTGGGACTTCGAAGCGAGTTACCCGTAGGCAGGGACATTCAGGGTTTGCAGCTGGGTAGCAAATGAAGCGAGGGAGGGCAGGGAAGGAGAAGTTTGGTTTGCTGTCCGTGCCGGAGTTTCCTGGAGATTTAGAGCCCTCAGCTGGTGACTTGGAGCACAGCGCCGCTGTATTTCTGTGTTCGCATCTCAGCATGGGTGAGTGCCCTCTTTCCTGGCTAAGCCATCATCTGCACCCATGCACATCACCCACAAAAATGCTCCCCTGAGCATCCCAAATCCCCTCCCAGTTCCTGGCATCTACCATCTCAGCCCTCATCCCCTGCCCAGCCGAACATGACATATTTAGCTCCACTGGTTTTTTGGTTTGGTTTGGGGTTTTTTTTTTGTTTTTTTGTTTTTGTTTTGTTTTGTTTAATCTCTCTCCTTATAAATCAACTTTTCCAGCCCCTGAATCCCTGCCTCTGCTTTGTCTTTTCTCTTGGCAGTGCTCAGTTGCCAAATGCCTGACAAATGGCCCTCAGGCAGCCACCCCGGCCAGGACCACATTGCCCATGAGAAAAGAGATGCTGTTCCTCCTTCTCCAAGCATAATTTGTTGTTTTGGGGTTTTTTTCTGTTCTCCCACTCGTGTCACTCATCTTTCAGGCACTCACAGCAAACCACCCGCTGTGAACCCACCAGGTTAACTGGGGCTGGGAAATCTCTCCCTGTGCTTCACAAAGAGATTTTGGAGGTTTTGCATTGGATCAGGTTATAGCTGGTATCAAAGTCCTTGTTTCAAAAGGACTTTCAAATCAAAGTTTGAAGAAGTTTCACACCAGTTTCTCACTCCTTGTGGTTTGTCCAGTGGAAGTTGTCCCTGGCCATGTCAGGGGGTGGAAGGAGATGAGCCTTAAGGTCCCTCCCAACCCAAAACATTCCATGATTCTACATCCCTGGAACTCACAGAAGTCCTCCATATCCACCACATCATGGCTGGATCCTCACACAGGACCTGATTAATAAGTTATTTCTCCAAATGGACACCCAAATTCCCTGGGGGATGGAAGGCTCCTAAGCCACATTCCTGAGACACCAAGCTCAGGACAGGGTGTCCGAGTGATGCCTTGGGAAGGGTGACCTGGAACAGAGACTGGACAGAGCTAAGGGAATAAAGTGGATATTTATTAAAAGGCCTTTAAGGACACACCTTGGGCAGCACAAGAGCCTGGCCAGGGCTAGTCCCAAAATGGTCACAAAATGGGCGACCAGTCACGAGGTCTCACACTTTTATAAGTTTTGGTCCATTTGCATATTGGGTTTAATTGTCCAATTACAGCTTCAGATTGTAAAGTCCCATCCTTCTTGTTCCTCCCTTCAGCCCACCGTTGTTTGTGCTTTTGGGCCTGAAAACTTGTACTCGTTGTCCTTGGTCTTCAGCAGGAAAAGAATTTGTTTTGTCTACCTACTCTGTGAAGAGAACTTACCAGCACTTAATATGAGGCTCAGAACTGCACCCCTGGGCAGCACAGAATCTAAAAAACATGAAAGCTAGAACTTGAAGCATCAAGGGAGCCTGCAGGGCGGCCAAAACATCACACACGTGGGCTCTGAGAGCTGGGAGATCATCCAGCTTCTTCATCCACCTTCCACAGCTCCTGCCAACCCTCCAGGGATACCTCAGGCTCCCCAGGGCACTCCAGGAGTGGAAACGGAACCCACTGATAGAGGAGCAAATCTGTGCTCACCCCTCTGGGCTCCCCTGCTCTTCCTTCACTCACTCGTGTGTCAGTTTGCAGGTATTTCCTGAAAGCGTCCAATTCTTACTGTTTCTAGAGAATATTTTAGTGCCACGAGATGGCAGCACAAAATCACTTTCCCGGGGTGTGCTCAGCTTGCAGAAGGTGCCCCAGACCCTGTGCCATGGAGAAGTCAGTGGTCTCACCTCAGGGGCGGCTCCAGGAGGAGAAAATATCCAACCTTTCCAAGTGCAGAGCCAGAACCCACGTTTTCCATCTCTTTAACCACCTGCAGTTTCAGCAGCCACTCATTGCTTCACTGAGTTTGTCTCACAATCTCCCAGTGGGTCCCAGTCTCCTTTTCTGCTTCGGGTCTGTGTTTGCAAATAAATCAGCACCAGGGAATTCCCTGGGCACTAAACCCCATCCTTTTATCTGTTTTATAATCAGAATCCCCTGGGACAGCCTGGCTGGTGCCCACTTGCACCAGAGCCCAGTATGGATCCTGGGACACTCCTGTCATGGGGAAAGAGGTAAACTCTGCAAATATCCTCAACCCTGTGCCAGAAAATCCTGCCGGAGGTCTTAAATGTGCTGGTGCAGAGTCCGGATGGTCTCCTCTGTGCCTGGACAACCACAGGTTACTTCCTGCCACCAACCAGGCTGGATGAGCGCACAGAGCTCTTGTCTAACCTTAATTCCGTGGTTCTGGGATTGGCCACACGGTGACACTACCAGGGTTCTCTGCTCACCACGGGTTTGGGCAAGGAAGGGTGTCAAGGCAGGACCTGCCCCGTAATTCCACCACTCTCCTGGTGCAAGAGAGGCTATGAGCATCCACTTCAGCTTTAACAAAAAAAAAAAAAAACAAAAACCAAAACCAAAAACAAACAAACAAAAAAAAAGTCTTCTAAAAAGCATTTCTTGCTACCAAGTTCAAGGAACAGAACCACGGAATTGTTTAGGTTGGGAAATTCTGAGACAATTGAGTTGAACCGTTCCCCCAACACTGCCAACGCCACAACTGCCCATGTCCCCCAAGTGCCACATCCACACAGCTTTAAAATCCATCCAGGGACAACTGTGGGCAGCTTGTGCCAGGGCTGGACAACCCTTTCCATGATGAAATTTTTCCTAATAGTTGTCTTAATAAAATTTTGTGAATGGTTTTTCCTGGATCACCTAGGAAAGGAGCAGCCAGGGACAGCCATGCCCATTCCTCCATGGCACCATCAGCCAGGGGGTTCAGAGCCCCACCTCTGCCAGCACCCTGCTGTTCCCACCTGCTGCCCTCCCCTAATTAATTCTGAGTAATTAGACACCTCTTACCTTCCCAGCACCCCCATCTCCTCTCCACCAACCTTCATCACTGAGCTCTTGGTGGGAACAGCTGGAATGAAGATGCCACAGGTCTTGGAGAAGGCAGAGCAGCGTGGAGGGTCACAGAGCGCGGTGGTGGCACCACCTCTCCTTGTCACATGCTCAGGGTGGCCTTTGCTGCTACTTTTAAATACCTCTTAGTAAACAGCTGCTAAATTTAGCACCCCTGGAACATGAGCATCATTTTAAAGGCTGGATTGCTGGTAAGTGATGGCAGCAGAGGAGTGAGGGGGATTGGCCTGACACAGATCCCTGCTCAGCAAAGCCAGACACCATCATCATTCTGTCTGCACAGAGCAGAAAAAGGAGCTCTGAAACTCTGACCACCAGCACAGCAGCTTTCCTTGGATGTCCTGTGAGAAAGAAGCCACAGGCATCACAGAATAATTTGGATTGGAAAAGACATCTGAGGTCATGAAGTCCAGCCTTTGACTGATCCACACACTGTCACCCAGACTGGGACACTGACTGCCACATCCATTTGTTCCTTGGACACCTCCAGGGATGGGGACTCCACCACCTCCTGGGCAGCCCCTTCCAGTGTCTGACCACCCTTTCAGTGAGAATTTCTTCCTAAATTTCTTCACTGAAAAAGCAACTCCTTGGTTTTTTTCCTGAGTCATAGCCTCATATGCCCAAAGGATTTGGTTTTCTCCTCAGATTCCACTTCGCAACACATCTGGCTGCTGGGACATCAGCTCTGGCTCCTTGAGGCTGAGCTCTGAGTGATTGAAGCTGGATAGTGTTTTTATGTCTCTTCAATCAAGTGTGCTGCACTCTTCTCCCGCAGTCCAACTCCCTCCCAACTCAGTAACAGCATGAAAAAAAGATAAAATGGGAGAAAAGCAGCAATAAATTCAACATACCACCATCCTTCCCAGCTCTCCAGCAGCAAGGAAGGCATCCCACCTCCACGCTACAGCATGCCATCAGCACAGCTCAGCTGAGCTTGGAGAGAACCAGACAAACTCGGTGTCTCCTCTGCAGACATTTATCTTGGGACGCGCTGAGTCACCCTCTGGAGGGGGATTTTTCCCTCTCTCTGTCCATTTTCCTCCCTCTGTAACTCATTTATCAACACAACTCCCACCCCACACACACAAAGAGGGAAGGGAGGCTTCACACGGGGCAGCAGATGCCAAGGCAGACACATCCCTCACTCCTCACATGAAGCTCTGGCCAGCAGCCAGCCAAATGGAGAAATGGAATGCAGGGAGATAAGACAGTGGCTAAACGCCCATGGTCTTCACCCTGAAAACTTTTATTTTTGGAAACTGTTTAGATATCTTTAAACTATGCTGATGGCTACATTGTGCTCACTTGACTTTAAAGAACATGATTTATCACTCTGAGGAAGTTAAAAAAAAAAAAAAAGTTTTTTCTCATTCCTGATGGCAATTTCCAGATGATCCAGACAAAACCTAGGGAGTCACTAGCATCAGGACTTAGTGACAGACATTTGCACAGTCCAGAGGCTGCTTGGATGGGGACAAGTGCTCCTGTCACACTCGAGGACACACAACTGAAAAATAAGGCAACGAAAGAATATCCTGAGTTGGGAAGAACCCACAAGAATCCTCAAATCTCACTCCTGGTCCTGCACAGGGCATCCCAAGAATCCCACCCTGTGCTGAGAGCATTGTCCAAACACTCCATGAGCTCTTGCAGCCTTGGGGCAGTGACCACAGTGCTGTCAGCTCTACCCTAACCAGACCTTCTTGGTCAGGATTGTATGGCTGGCAAAGGAAATCTCCAGTTCTGAGAGATTCTTCCATACAAACACCATTTGTGTAATGTGTTTCTGACCTGTTTTCAACTTGTTTTCCTCCTACTCCGAATTTTATAGGAAGATTAAAAAAATCCAAAATTACAAAAAAATATTTTTGTAATGTTGAGTAAAAGTTACCAAGTTACCAAGTGAAGTGTCCAGTAAGTACCACAGCACCCAGTCTTTTTATTACAACATTTATTTTAGTATAGAAGGCACTTACAATACAGAAAGAAAAAAGAAACAAAACAAACATGATAGGCACCAAAAGTGAAATTAGAATTAAAATGACAGAGAAACAGTTTACCAGACCAAAAGGAGCACCCTTCCCTGTTAACAACACAGCACATGGAAATGAAGCTATTGATGACTAACATTTTTAACAATCAGGGATTTTTTTTTTTTTTAATAGAAAAGATAAAAGGCTGTTCTACTGCGAACTGAAATAAAACAGAACCTCTCCACACACCTGCAGAAGGATTTGGGAGGTGGTGGTGGTCAGGCAGGGCTCCCTCAGGCCGGGCACTGCAGCAGGTCCTGGTACATCTCGATGAGCCGAGCAGCCTCCCTCTGCCCAGAGAGCACAGCACCGTGGGTCGTGGAGTAATACTTCCTGTGAGTGGCCTCCCCCGAAAACATCACCTGCATGGGCTGCAGGGCACAGCACAAGGGGCACAGATCAGCACAACTTACGGGGAAGCAGGTAGGAGGCTAAAAGGAGACAAACTTTCTGTGCCCTCCCACACAGGACGGTTTGGGTTGGAAAGATCATCCAGTTCCACCCTCTGCCATGGGCAGGGACACCTTCCTCTGTCCCAGGTTGCTCCAAGCCCCATCCAATCTGCCCTTGGACACTTCCAGGGATCCAGGGGCATCCATCTGTTTTGGAGTGCTGGTTCTCAAAAGCCCCATGAGATGCACCACAAGGTACCAGTTCCAAAAACCTTAAACAAACCTGCACGAGGCACAGAGCACCCGCTCTGTACCATCTCCTCCCTTTGCTCCCCTATATCACACTTCAGCCTTTTAGGCAATAAGGGAATTTTTCTTCTGGACAGCAACTTCAGAAGAATAACAGTCATGTCTCACAACCCAGAAGGTGAGACACAGCATTGTACCTCTTACACCAATAGTGAGGTGCTTGCTAGAACTGCAACTTGGATTTGAGGCAGGAATTTCTGGGAGGATTTCTCCAGGAACTATACAGAAAGATTCCTAAAGCCCCCGCTGGGTTTTCTTAAGTAGATTTCTGCAGTGAATAAAATTATTTCTGCTGGGGCCAGGCTCTGGTGGAGGAAATGGACTGGGCTGCTGCTTGCTGATTTTCATCAGCCTTTGGATTTAGACACACAACCCTGAGTGATGGGGTGAGTTTGGCTTAATGTGTTCCTGAGCTGTGTAACCACCTCCATGTGTGCTCCAGCTCTCCTTGCTAAATTCAGAAAGTAAAGGCAGTGTCTGAGGAGAAAATTCATCATCCCCTGCCAAGGACTGGGCCTCCCTCAGCCAGCACTGCCAGCACAGAAAGATTTCCTAGTATGCACCCCTGACACATTCAGACCTAGACATTAGCAGGGCCACAATAACAATAATCTTTAAAACAGATTAGCACGTGCTTTCCTGAGGAATTCTGAACTAGACAATAGGGCTGATGGTCATTAAATGCAGATATCACAATTCCAAAAGTCACACACACGTGCAGCTCTTGAGAGATTCAGGGAGAGATGAGGGAGTCCCTGACATGCTGGCATTCCAAACCTTAAAGAGGTAAAAATCCTACACACATAATTTGTCCATAGAGGCATTATTTGCACAAAAAAAAAAAAATAAAAATAAATAAAAATAAAAAAGGAAAACACACTACTGAAGGCCAAAGCAGGATTTTCTCTTTCAACCTCCCTCCTCAAAAACCTTTTGCCCAGTGTCCCGTCAGTTTTATTGCCACAGACACCCTCTGGGCCATACTCACAGGAGCTTTGGAGCTCTCGGCATAAGGCAGTGGTTTCGCCAGTTTCTCCACGTCGGCCCCGCTGGAGCCAACCTGGGTGTAGGAGTAGGATCCACGGAAGTGGGGATTGCTGCCCCAGGAGGACCGCAGGATCCGGCGAGGTTTCGGAATGTTTGGATTCCCTGCGTGGAAAGCGGAAGGCAAAAAGTCAGACTGTGTCCAAGAGAGAAGAGTACAGTGCCTGAGCAACGTGTGGGTGACAGAGATTCTATCTGATTTATTCAACGTAAATCTGATTTATTTCACCGTAACAGAGCCCCCAAACCAGATCTCTCTTCCATTATTGAGTTTTACCTATTTATATAGCAGACATTGCCTCCCTTTTCATCTCAGCTCTCCATTTTCCAGGAATCTGTTGGAGCCCCCATGCCTGGAGCTGTCCAAGGAACAACTGGATGAGGCACTGAGTGCCCTGGCCTGCTTGATAGGGTGGGGAATTGGTCACAGGTTGGACTCCATGACCTTGGAGGACTTTTCCTACTTCAACGATTCTGTGATTTATTTTGGAAAGGATCATTAAAATGTTTAGGTTCTTAAAAGATTGGGGAGCTTCAGGACACATTCTGGTTGGAAATACAAAGCATCTTCTGGTCACACTTGCAGTGAGAAGCCTGGTGGTAATCAAGGATATGACTGATCTCACCAAAATTTAGGTATCTAATTGAGTGCCCAGTCTAAATTGGATGTTTAGGAGCCTTGTGAAAGATGTGCCTCCAAAGAGGAAAGTAGGCAAATCTTCATTGTGTGGGGGCATTGAAAAACCTGTCAGAAAGTTCTCAAAACCTGTATTAGCTCATTCCAACAGCTTCCCATACAGCTGCTCCCCAAATCAAGCTGGAGTCCAGAAGATTCTATTTATTTAATGCACAAGGCATGGAAAGTAGGCTTTTGAGGCTAGAAGTAGGATTTCTAGATTGCTGTAGGATTTCCGCTGCTAAGAGGATGTAGGACCTAGAGGTGAAGAATGCACCCATGACAGGGTCATCATCAGCCACTGTCCCCATCCCAGAGGCCTTGGAGAACATGAGATCCAGGACTGCAGCCCATCAGCTGGTGGTACAAGAGCCTCAGGTACAAATAGGGAGAGTCACACTTTGGAGATCCTCTTGCTAGGCTGGTTTTGGACCATCTCAGTGTCACTGCTTTTGTTAAGAGTCCTGTGATCATAATCTGGCATGGCAGGAGAGGAACACGGGGACATGGAGAGTTCCAGTGAAGAGAAATTCCCCCTGCAGGAGCCAAGATCCACCCTTGAGGCAACATCACATATCCAGGCAAGGTTCAGCTACTTGGGTTGAGTCTAAATCTTCCACAGCAAGGAGACTGGAACTGGATAATCTTAAAGGTCCCTTCCAACCCAAACTGTTCTGTGATTCTTCATGGAAAGGGTTGTCCAGCCCTGGCAGAGCTGCCCAGGGCAGTGATGGAGTCACCATTCTTGGAGGGATTTAAAAGCCATGTGGATACGGCACTTGGGGACATGGGTCCAGTGGTGGCCTTGGCTGGGGGAATGGTTGGGACTGATGATCGTAAGGGCTTTTCCAGCTTAAGTAATTCTGTGATTCCAAAAGATCATCAGCACAAAAAGTAGGAGTTTTGAGATGTCCACATCCTACGCCTGCCTCAGATCCTGACTCCATGACAACTCAAGAAGTTCATCCTGCTATGAGACAACCCAAATGCCCCCACCTTCTTCATCCCAGTTTAGAGGGAGGCACCCAAAAGTAAACACCAGTTAGGCACTGGCATTATTTAGTCCTCATAAACTATTATTCAGCTGTGCCTTCAAAATCAAGAGCAGGTCCTGGTTCAGCTTCTGCTTTCAGGAGTATCCTGTCAGCCAGAGCTACGGAATAAGGGGTTGGAACAAGGCAGAGGATGGCCTGCTCAGAGTACTCTGTGAACACTGTAAAACCAGGCTGCAGATCAAAATATGGCACAGACTAGCAAATAAATAAATCCCACAAACAAAATACATCCTACAAAGCAATGTTGTTTCAGGAGCAACAGCTTTGCATAACAAAGGCCTCTAAAATATGTTCCTGCAAGCCTCTTCAAAGCAGGAATGCCTGGAAGCAGAAAGCCCAAGGGAGTCTGAGAACTAGGAGCTCTCAGATGTGTCAAGGAAGTAAGTTACCATGTTTTGAGGGCTGTGGGAAAGCCCAGGAGAACACACCATGGAAGCTGGCAGAGAACACTCCCCAAGCAGGGCCAAGGCAGCCACTCATCCCAAAAACAGCACACGAGGTGTTTTCAAATAAAAGGAGTCTCTGCAGTGGCCTGGTGGCGCCTCTTTCATAGCTGGTGCATGTTTCCACATCCACATCCATTCCCATGAGCTCCTTCCAGGGTCTCCAACACATCAGGCCACGTTAGCAAGAACCAAGTGTCCACTGTGCAGCAACTGTGCCCCTGTACTCTGCATTTCTGCACCTTTTAATGCAAGCAGCTGCTTCTAAGAGGAAAATCAGGAGGCCCAGAGGGGGGTTTTGGTTGAAGGTCAGATAGGAGCACGTAGCACAAGCTCTGATTCTGAGCCATTGTTTGAAGACAGAAACTTCAAAGACTGAGAGGCACAGTCCTTCAAGGAACGTACTTCACTGGACTTTCTCATTCTGCTTTTAAAGAGGGTAAACATGCCTTTTTCTACAGATTAATGTAACAACACATGTGGAAACTTCTCAGTTTCCACCATTCAAAGAGAGATTAAATGGCTAAAAAAAGGATGTTGGCCTTCACTAGGACAGGAGGGCACATATCTTCATGCCACAGATTTCCACTTGTGACGGTACGGAAGACAACTCCCTGTGCCTCACACAATCCCATTCTTCTTCACCTCCTGGGAGGTGTGGATACAGAGGTTTATTGGTTATGGGGCTGACTGAACTGCCATAAAATCAACTCACCAGTCTAAATTAAGGTACCCAAATTTATTTGCCTGCCTGAGAGCAGGGATCTAAGATTCCACCAAGGGAGATCTGTGGTACTGCCCCCACACCAGCAACCACAACCACCAGAGTGGTTACCCCAGACACCCACATGGGACTGGGAGATGTGATGCAGAACCTAAAACAGATCTGTTCCCCTCCAGAGAAATAACTGGAGGTCAGGGAGGAAAACTCAGGGCATCTCCAGCTGCAGTCTGACAGGCTCCAGTGATCCCTTCAGCAGGGAGCCTCTGGCTTCTAACTCTGGGAGCTTATCCAACAAAGAAGGCAGAGCAAGGCTCCTAATTGCTCTGAGGTATTCCATTTAATCAGATTTGGAGGACGCTGCTTTTCACCATCCAGTTGTGAAAAGCAGTAATTGCTGATGGTACTTAGGGTAGAACAATCCTCAGAGCTTTTCCCAGCAAAGCCAGATAATCCCCAACACTGATCTAAGAGGAAAATTCAAGGTCAATTCTCAGAGAAATTCTCAGTGTAAGCCTAAAAGAATGGATTTAACTTAAAACTGGTATAACATACTCTGAAACCAAAGGAAAGGCCACCATGAGCAACAGACTGGGAAAAACAGTAAGAGATGGGAACCTACCTGATAATGCATTAATTCTTTCTCAGAAGAATAAGAGCATGGAGCATTTCATACCCAGAAGATGAAAAACACAATAGGCAAAGCGAACATGAAAAGGCTCAAAGTATCTGCTTCATTACTGGATATAAGGCTCCCTCTACACTCAGCAGAGAAAAGCTGCTTCAGAAGATGTCACAGAGCACCGAGTGAGGTGTGGAAGTTCTGAGCTGCCTTATGGAAGATCCAGGCTTTCTATGGAGGTCAGGATCCTGGCAGGACTAGTTTCCCAACTTGGTTAGCTGACCTGCGTGAACCTGAGAGGCTTTCAAAGCTGGGTCGGGTGGTGCTAACTGGACCAGAGGAGTGCAACTGTGCTCAGAAGCGGCTGTAGGTGTCTCACAGCTTGCTGGTCTAATCGCCTCTCACACTCCCCCTGGAACAGAGCAGCAGAGAAGAAGGGAGGTGCACGGAGAGCTGAGCACACTTTTGTTATTTCAGCCAGTCTGGCACCCGGCCCAGATCAGACCTGAGGTACTGCTCCTTCTGGGAACCTCCAGGGAAGACAGGAGCAAGGGAAACAGGATAAACCCAGGTCCCTTAGCCAGGGAATCCTGGAAGAGCTATGAAAAGGTTTTCTACCATCAAGGAGTTTGGGGGCAGAAAGTGGAACAAGTCATGTTGGGTAATGGGTGCTCCAAGTACAGGTTTTCCTCTCAGTTTTGAACAGCTGCAAAGGCACTTCTCAGCTGATGCACAAAATGCTCATTGCAGGGCAAGGCCCTGGTAAATCCAGTCTGGAATTCTCCAGGGAGAGATAACCTGGGATTAGCTCTGTAGAAGAGCCTGATGGACAGTGACCAGGTGCAGCATCAGCTGGAACAACAACTGCAGTACAGACCCACGGCCCAGAGCCAAAACAGTTCCATCCTGGGAGGAGGGGAACATGCAACACATCCAAACAGTAACTGTGAAGAAGCCCAAGAAGGAAGAGGGAAAGCAAACTCCCACGTGCCAAACTACAACAGACCCAAAGAGCCACATTCCCACTGAAGAACTGAAGTGGAATTGTTTTGTTGTTTTGGTTTTTGGTTTGGTTTGGTTTTGGTTTTTTTTTTTAACTAGGCCTTAAGCAAGAAAAGCTGCAACAAACAAGGTTGTTTGTACATTCAGCACTGCAACAACTTGGCCTGTGAGAGAAGAGCCTCCTGTTAAGCCTGTGTAGAGCAGCAGTTCCCTGCTGGGGTCAGGGGAAAGATGGCACAGAGGGGCTGATGGGACATGGGCAGAACACCAGCAGTTCAGGAGGCACAGCTAAAACAGGAGGCAGGCTTGGGCACTGAATCAGAGCTTTTGAATCCAGAGTCTCTACCCTACAGCTCCTGCAGGGAGTGGCAAAACCTCTTTTGGCTGTAGTCACTTATGCAGGAAGTCCTCAGATTCCAGGGCCCTTTCAGGAAAAAGGTTCTTCACCCCGAGGTGCAGGAACAGGCTCCCCAAGGAACGGTCACAGCACCAAGCCTGTCTGAGCTCAAGAAGCATTTGGACAACGCCCTGAAGCACAAAGGGATTGTTGGAGTGTCCTGTGCAGGGCTGGACATGACGATCCTGATGTGTCCTTTCCGACTCAGGGTATTCTGCGACTCCCTGGATCTGCATGTTGTTGGTAGCAAATGGTCAGTAAGGACAGGAGAAAGCTGTACTTGTGAAGGCGAATTTCTCCAGTTATCTGGAGCTCCATGGGCAAGAGGCAAGGTTGGAAACCCAGTGAGTGCTGAGATTGGGCTAACACCAGCTAGCAGGAAGATATAAATCATTTCCTCACAGGAGTCATCTCAAAAACGGCATAAATCACATCTAATCTTGGAGGATGCCACTCCTATAACTGTTTGTAATTCTGTATAAATTCAAGACCCTTACTTCAAAACTGCTATGAAGTCCACCACTATTTCTTTCAGTGTTACTACCTTACACCTGCACTTGAACAGTGTCTCCGATCACAGGATGTCAAAGACTCTCAGATACAAAAGTCCATTTTCTTGGGAAGGTGTGTGACCTCTAGAGAAGTGACTGTGGGCAAACTAAAGCCCAGCATCCAAGTATTATTGCTTTAAATTATTTCATTTGGATTTTCTCAGTGTAATACACCTAAGATTTGCCTCGGTCCAACTGCTGCCCTTAAACTGATGTGTGAACACAGAACATGAAATCTGTGAAGTCCAGGAAGGTTTCAGTGATGCACCCAGAAAATGGGAACTCTCAAGATCAATGAGTTTTTTGAAATTTAGGCCGTTGAGATTTCCATAGAGTTGATACTGAATGGAAGTCAGGGGTGTGATTCAACCACACCTCAGCTGATCTAAACAGGTTCAGCTTCTGAAGGGGCTGTGCTGCTCTCCACAGCTGAGATCAGCCCTTAGAGCCCGACAGCTTCAGCTGCTGAAGTGTTATTTGTGATTCAATAAAGCAGAGGATATGGAATCCTCCAGCACTTCTGCCCACCACTTCCTGAGCTGGTTTATCAGCCCCTCTGTATAAATAGCTCTCAGGCACACCCAAGCAGGAGCTATGCTGGAAGCACACGCACATTCAAAGGGACACAAAATGCCAAAGAACTAAAAATGACTTTAAAGCATTTCCTTCCTCGTGGTTATTCAACCCCCCCAGCCCCACGCTCCCTCTCCCACCAGAGCACGGCTGACCTGTAAATTTACGTAGCATTTCGGTGCAGGTTTCTGCCACAGTTTCATCATCACACTTCTCCATAATCAAAGCCTCTTCTCCACAGATCCAGCCACTGAGGACATGGCCGTACCTCTCGGGTGGGTACAGCACATCAAAGCTGCAGATCTTCTTGTACCACAGCTCCTCAGGATAAGTCAAGCTCTCGCTCTCTGCCTCATCCTCCCAGACAAACTGGATGCTGTTGCATTCAGAGCTCCAGAAGGGCTCTTCGAACTCCAGGAAGATCTTGTCAGTGGTATTGATTCCCAGTTTCTCAATGGCCATCACCTTCTCCTCAGGCAGGCGGGGATGGAACAAGCTCTCGTGGCGCTTCTTCAAGACTCCCAGGGACACAGTCACAATGACGTGGTCAGCTGGGATGAACTCACAGTCCTCGCACTCTACGAAGACACTGGAGCCCTTGTTCTCCTCGGGGAGGTCACTGTTGTGGTCAGCCACCCTCTCAATCTCCTTGCTGACCGACTGGTTCCAGTGGATGCACTTGACCGGCTTGCGGAGCTGAATGACAGACTTGGGAATGGAGCGGGCCAGAATCTCCACAATTTTAATGAAACCACAAGGAATGACGTGATGAGCCCCGGGGATTTCGGTCCATTCCCCAAATTCACTCAGAGAGACTTCATCCATGCTGTGGGAGCTGCTCTCACAACTCTCCACCTAAGGAAAAGCAACACAAAAGCAACATTGCCACAGAGCAACTCCTTTAGCCCCAGCATAGCTCTGCAAGGGCACAGAGGAGCTGCATGAGATGAGAGTGCTGAATTCCACTCTGAAACCAGATTATTTTTGCTGGAAAAGAAATGCTTGCCCAGAGGATCTGACAAAAATCAATCCTTAGCCTTTCTTGGAACCTGAGAAACCATTTTGCCATGGTAAAGAGTTTGAGTTGCATCATCCAGAGTTCAGAGACCAGAGGGCTGGAGCCCCTTGGAAACAAGCTGAGAGCTGAGGCTGTTCAGCCTGGAGAAGAGAAAGTTCTGGGAAGACCTCCTGACATCTTTCAGTGCCTAAAGGTGCTACAAAAGAGCTGGAGAGGGACTTTGAACAAAGCCATGGAGTGACAGGAGAAAGAATTATGGCTTTAAACTGAGGGTCAAATTAAATTAGATGTGAGGAATAAATTCTTCCTTGTGAGGGTGGTGAGGCCATGGAAGTGTTTTCAAGGCCAGGCTGGATGGGGCTTGGAGCAACCTGGGATAGTCGAAGGTGTCCCTGCCCATGGCAGGAGATGGAACTGGATGGTCTTTAAGGTCCCTTCCAACCCTAACCATTCTGTGAATATGTAATTCCATGATGTCTTTGCTTCTGCACAATTCTGGGTTAAAGTTCTGTTTTCTATCCTTTAAAACCTTCTGCAGTGGCCAGACCCTCTGCTGCCTGGTGCTCCTACAGCAGAATGTGGAGCTGAGTTAATCAGATGCTCATTCCAGTGCTAATAAATGTTCCCACGAGGAGCCACAAAAAACTTCTGGCAGCTATTTCTGCTGTCTGCAGCTTTCAGCATGCTGTCAAACAGTCAGCAATCAGCCAGCTAACAATCTGCCAGAGGTGAGAGGAGCCGGCACAGGAGGAACTAAAGGAGACGGGAAAGGGAAATGCCAAGATGTGAGCCACGTGTGTTTGATGTGATTACCAAAGCTTTAGATCCATTAACCTGTTGGTTAATGTTTGTAGGAGTATTAAGTATAGCTGCGGCTCCCAACAATCCCTGGAACAAAGGCAGGATGTTTGGCCTGTCTTGTGATAAGCTTCTAATGATAATCCTGATGCACGGGACACAGTGATCTTAAAATCTTCACATCACCAGAGTCACAATCGCTCACACACTGTAATTCTCTAAGCATTTTAAGGAATATTACAATTCCTTGCCTCACCCTTTGACCTATTTTCCAGGCCTTTCCACACTTTAATGACTGTGCTTGGAAGCCTGACAAGCCTAGACCGTCTCCCTGTGGAGCACCCTGGTGCAGGGCAGGAATCTCTGTGCTGGGACAAAGCGAACAAGTCAGGGTTGCACCAGCAGTTTCCAGGCTGCTCCTGTGACTGCAGGGACAAACAGGTGCCTCCCCTGTCCTGGTCACTGCCTGATGACTCCAGTGGGGACCGAGTGAAGATCCATCTTTGGACTGTCCTATGGTTCCACCCCACCCAAGCACGTCCCAGCCCTCCCCCAGGGTCACACAACACAAAACCTGTGGCACACTGCAGGATCCTCATCCTGCCTGGATGCTCCAGCAGGACACTCATCACTATGAAGTTAAACACTGGTGGCTGTTTGATTCTTTCAACCATGAAGGCAAAATGCCAGAGGAAGAACAAGCAACTACGAAGACTCTAGCCCAAGACAGGTTAATCCCCACTGTTGTCGTCTGATAGTGTTAAGTATGAGAAGCTTTGCTGTTCTCAGGTTCTTGCATGAGAAGGGATTTTCAAGACTTGCAGGAACAGCTCTGCCTGTGGCAGCCGGGAGCAGGCACAGGAGAAACCACCAGGAAACCCAGAGCTGTATCCAATGACTTAACCCTGTCTGCATGGGTGCTTTATATGGGTAACACAATCAATAACTGAACTTTATGTGGCAGCTGTGGAGACACCCTGTGATAAAACGTTTGGTGCGAGGATGCTGAGATATCAGGGTCAGGACACTACATTTCAAAGCTCAGCTTTATCTCAGATCTCCTGTGAGACTCTTTAGGTCTTTATTCCTCCTTGGTTTAGCTTCCCACCTGAAAACAGTGAACACATGACAAAGTGCTGCTTGCCTCCCTTGCCTCATTTCAGAAGCTTTTAAGTCATTCTAATTGAAATAAAAATGACTGATACACTTTACTCGTGGAGTGCTTGATGCAGCATTAAGTCCTCATCCCACAGAGAATTCATTTAGCCAAGGCACCAAGGAGATAAAAAGAACTATGGAAGCCGTGTGGAAAGCTGGTTTTATACAATCTATCTTGGATTTTACAGCTTTACCTTCAAAATGCTTTCTGGGGATTTCTTCAGCACATTACTAGCTTCAAAGTTACATTTCTTCTGGTCTCTGAGAGGTAAAAAACACTCAGGCAGGATCAGGGAGTGCGGGTGTAAGTCACAAGATAAGACATTACTAAAAGAACCTGACAACAGAGTAGCTTCAGGTGGTGAAACAAACTAAATCACATCAGAAAATTTAACAAGGCCTAGGAAAGCCTCTTCTATTAAGAAAACTGGGGGTTTAAGGTAAGAAAAAAACCAGAAGAGTAAAAGCATTATTCTTTGCAGCCCACTGTCTTTGGATCTGCATCAGGAGGGAAGATTGTCAATAGAAACGCAAACTGCAAGAAAGCACAGAAAGCAATTTCCGGAGCTGGGCAGGGCTCAGCTGGGTGCCTGAGGTTCAGGATTTGTTTGCTCCTAGTTTAAACAAAAAGCAAACACCCCAATGACGTGCACACATACCTTCAGGTACTGCTGGATCATGGCCAGTTTCAACCTCTTGACGGCCTCCGTGTCATCCGGGTCGGCCTTGACGCGTTTGCGCACGACGTCCCGTGTGAAAACGCCCACACTGTTCTGGCTCTCAGCATTGACTGGTTTACCTCGTTGGAAGAACTCCTGAGTCAGGTTATAGACCTGCCAGAGACAGGACATGAGGATGGGCCACGAGATTCCCAGCAGGATGCTCCCCCACCTGTCCCAACGCAGCACATTCAGACCACTTCCTCCTCCCACCAGCACCCATGTCCTTCCTCATTTCTGATAAAAAGCACCAGCTCTTCTCCCATCTCCATGTCCCAGGTGCAATCCCAGGCTGCTCTAATCTGAAACCAGCCCTTCCACCCTCTCCATTATTTAGAAGGAATCCACCAGAGTGGGTGAACTCAATTTCACAGTTGTTTTTCTGCTGCCCCGTGAAATCAGGAAGCGACAAACAGCACAGGAATTCTGTATGCCCGCACATTTCACTTGAGCACAGGACAAGTAGAAATCCATGGAAAACAGTGACATCTCTAGAGCTCCTCACCAGGAGCCACAAGAAAAATCCCTTGTAACACATCATTCTTCCCTGAAGATATTCCTGGTATTCTTTAACCCCAGTTTTCCATACGAGCCACTCAGAGGAAGGCAACACCATGCACCTCAGCCCTCTGCTTGCAGCCACCTGGAATAACTTGTATTTCTATCTACAATATTGCCAGAAGAGCCTGCAATTTCATCATGCCTCTTCTTTTCTATGGAAGGAAAAAAAAAAAAAAAACCCAAAAAACAAACAACTCAAGAGGAATCTTTTAACACAGGAAAGCTTTTAAAAGATGCCTCTCCGAAAGACAGCACATTCCATTAATGACTTGTTTGTCCAGAGTGTGTCCGCTTCTCATCCACATCATGCCACAGGGTGCTCAATACTCTTTCAAGCACAGGGGATATCCCTGCTTGGGGAGTTTTTCCTGTCAGAGATGGAATGATTACAGCTTATGATCATTTTTTGGAGACAGATGATTTGGATATGTCAAGGAATTGAAGTGTACAGTAAATATCTGGTACAAAGCTGGTAACACTGTGTCAGCCTTGCCTTCAAAATCTCCTGGAGCTTCCTATGCCCTGCTGATAGGGCGAATCCACTATGGTTTATGTTCTTTCCACTCCAATTTTCCCTGAGAGTTTGACTTTATCTTGGGTTTTAGGAATAAATTGAATTTGAGGAGGCAAAATAGAGGGAAGAAAAGGAAAGGGAGGGGACTAAACACATTTCAGTGGTAGGAGTGAGAGAGAGGAGGTCTGTGAGCAAATGGAGGAAGGTGAGTTGACAATTAAGGGATGAGGAGGAAATTGAAGAAAAGTGAAAGAATGAAAAAAAAAAAGTGAAATAAACTATAAAAACAAGAGAAGAAACAATCACACGGAAAATGAGTGGGACTGGTGAAGACAGAAGAGAATTGCAGACACTGCCTGGGACACAGCTATTCCAAGGAGATTCCCAGATAAGAAAGGTGGGGCCCAACGCCCTGTATGAAAAAACAGCTTCCAGCAAAGGAAACTTTGGCAGTTCCAGCATCCCCGGGTTCTCAGGTCCATGGATTTCTGAGGCCACAAGCACTTGCAGCAGGTCCGGTCTGCACAGACCTTGCGTCAGCACAACCAGCTCGGCTTTCATAAGCTGATTGAGCTCTGTAAGCAGATAACACACTCACAGGACAAGCAAAGCCCTGCTAAAACCCAGCCACCACTTGGCCCATAGGAGAAGTGAGACTGACTATGTTTTTGTTAAGCATTATATTTTTTCCTGCTCCACAGGGAGGTAAGCAGGAAGGCACAAGTTCTCTGTGCTGTAGCCATCAAGGAAAGTCTTTCCTGGAGGTGCCATCCCATTGATCAGACAGCAGGTAAGTTAGATCACATCAGGATTTCTTATTTCTCCTATTATTTCCTTGCTTTTCAAGTTCAAGGAGCATTTGGACAACACCCGCAGATACAGGGTGTGATTTTGGGGGGTTCTCCTGTGCTGGCCCAGGCACTGAAGCTGATGATCCTCCTAAGTCACCTCTAATTCAGGATATTATATGATTCTTGGGGGTGCTGAACCACCTGAGGAAGAACAGGAGGCAAAGCTGTTGTAGGCAAGAAGCAAAAGGAGAAACAACAGCAGGTGCTACATTCAGAGATATATTGTCAGAATAAATGAATGAAGATGCTCAAAATGTATGTTTTAATGAACATGAGCAGCAAACACACCCTGTATAAGAAGCCATGGAAAAGCTTCACTAGGACACCCTCGTTTAAGGGAGATTTCCAATGAAGCAGGAGCAGAATCGTGCTATCTGGAGTTGGAATTACCCAGGCTTTCCTTCTCCAGATGGGGAAACCACTGTCATTCCCATGGGACCACCACTGGGGTCACTGCAACAGGCACTTGTAGTATCTGAAAACCCATACTCCTACAATCATTTCAGCATTTCAGCAAGGTTCCTGAGAGGGTAGAAACAGGTTTTCCCTCAAAGATCCTGGGGAAAGGTAACAAGAAGAATGACATGAAAGATTCTGCTGATTTTCTAGTTAACCCTTCAAAATCTCCCTGCATCCAAACCAGAGCTCCATGTGCAGCAGCAAGGAGACCTACACCAGCTACACCACAGACAGTCCAGACAACCTTTGCTTTTCTATTATCACACACCTGATACAAGCAGGGAGCAAAACCAGAGGACAGACTGCATGAACTTCCATCTCTTACCACTGGCAATCTCACATCCCAGCAGATGACCTAAACATTCCTCACTCTAAAGCTCCCCTGGGTTGGGGCAGAACAAGTGGCCTTGGAAGCTTGTCTGAAAAAACAGAAGTAAAAGACAGAGAACATCTCAAGCAACCATTCATTCTAAGAAGTGTTCCTTCCCTCATTCTGAAGGTTTATACACAATCCTCCATGGAATTCACAGAATCATAGAATGGTTTGGGATGGAAGGGACCTTAAAGCCCATCCAGTCAGGGACACCTTCCACTATCCCAGGTTGCTCCAAGCCCCATCCTACCTGGCCTTGGACACTTCCAGGGATCCAGGGGCAGCCACAGCTTCTCTGGGCACCCTGTGCCAGGCTCTCACCACCCTCACAGGAAAGAATTTCTTACCAATATCCCATCTAACCTGCCCTCTGTCACTGGGAAGCCATTCCCCTTGTCCTGTCACTCCGTCCCTTGTCCAAAGTCCCTCCCCAGCTCTCCAGGAACCCCTTCAGGCACTGGAAGGTGCTGGAAGGTCTCCCTGGAGCCTTCTCTTCTCCATGCTGAACAACCCCAACTCCCTGGGTCCGCAAGACAGAAGGAGTTGAAGCCAAGAAATTAAAACGACTTAATTGAATGTCCATAGTCCTAAAACAACTTCACTTCAGCTTCCATCTTCTGCCTTCTTTCTGACCAGCTTTGGGGCATCCCACAGCCAGGATCTGTGCAGAGAACGTGGATTCCAGCAGGGATGTCCCCTCTGTTACCTACAGACTTCTTCCTCCACATGTTTATTTACTACCTACGTGCTCCTCCACCACAGGAAAAGGCAATTTTGTAGGAAGAACAAAGCTAAATAAAGAAGTTTCTCTGCACTGAAGGAGGTCAGGAAAGCACATCCCCATCCACACTCCTTCCTGTCAGCGCCGGTGACGATGCCCAGCATTGTCTTTTTCTCACTTGGCTTAAAAACTGCTGTGACTTAATCCCCGTCCAGTAAAAAAGCCCCGATGGAGATCGGGCTGTGCTGTTCCCAGGCCAGACATCTGTCAGTGCAATAGAGGCGGGGAGGGAACGGTGACTCTCGGTGGCCCTTTGGTCCTGCTTTTCATGATAACTGCAAGGCAAGGCACTGGAGCTTAATTGGGGATGGCAGGAAGCCCAGCACGGGGTGGGGGTGAGGATAGAAAACCTTGTCATTCTTTGGCTGCATCCCTCCCCCAGAAGCTGTTGCAGCGAACAGGAGAAAGCTGACAGATAACAAGGCCATTAATTAGCTGATTGTTAAAGGGAGGGTTCCTGGGAAGCAGCTCTTTAGGGACCATATCCTTGCTGAAAAGCTGAAATAAAAGCAGGCACTTTTTCTAAATCAGGCTGGTGACGGACTGTGATTTTTCACCTGCATTTAACCTGTTTAGCTCACCACTTGCTTCTCACTTTTCACTAATACCTGGGAATCAGCTTCAAATTCCTCTCTGGAAAGGGAAATGAGGACTTTAGCAGGGACAGAGGAACAACTCTGAGATAAATCGTCCCTGTTCACGTTTTCTGAGGAGTTATATACACATACAGACCATGAAGCTGCAGACATTACCCTCAGAGGTCCCACTCTGGGCATTTTCCTGAGAATCATACAGATGTGGTATAAGCAAGAAGAGCCAAAATCCTCTCCCAGCCCAAAGATTCCCCCAATTAACCTCGAAGGAATGGAGAGGAGGGTGGGAAGATTACAAAAACATGATGTGGGCATCACACCCTGGGGAACCTCCCCGTGTTGGTGGTGCCTCTTTCTTTCTGAAGACTGACCAAACGGAGTGACAACGACCCTGTGCAGTGCCAGCCCCACACAGCTGTGAAGGATAATCCTAAAAGTCCTGCCCTGTCTCAGGTAGCTTCCCTTGGCAATGAGTGGCTGGGAATCCAGGTGGATGCTCTGCAGGATTGGAGACCTTCCTTGAAGGCATGGCTCTCCTTCCACGCGGAGAATTCAGGTCACCTCGGTCACAAAGCTCATAACAGATCCTGACTGAACCCAGTGCAGGACAACAACCTCTCCTAAGGAACTTTCTGCTGGAGAAATGAAGAGCTGAGCAGTCTTCAAGCAGCCTGATGGCTCTGCTTCCTCGTAACCAAATAAAGGCTTCTGTGAGACATCTCTACAGCTATTAAAAATTCAGGCTACTGCAAACAAAAAAGCAGCAAAACTTAGTATTGAGGTAGAAGAAGCCAGCCAAAAAAGATTGGATAAGTGCCTGGAAAAAGCCTAAGGACTTTCCAGATGAATTAGTGAGGCAAGGCTCTGGAGGTACAGGAGCGCTTTGCCTTTCACTCCAGGAAAATTCAGCACAGAGAGACCTCGCCTTGCTGAAATCCAGTTTCAGAGACTCCACATGCCCCAGTGAAACTCAAGGGAGACCCCCAGCATTTTGAATTCCCTAGAATTTGATGTCCAGATGACAAGTTCAGCAGGGCTAGAGAGACCCAGATGGAGAAGCAGGGCTGAAGGCACAGGCTGGAGCCCCAGCAGCAGCTGCAGGGAAAGCCAGGCAGGGTGTGAGCGCGTGGGGAGTGAGCCGGCTGTGCACAGAGGGCAGGCCTTTGGAATGGTGACAAATTTAGCCGTGCTCATTCAAGAATACATTTTCCACTGTTCATGCCAGTCCTACATCCCTGATTAGGCTTAGGGTTGCTGTCTGTTTTGTGGAGGATTCTTTCTTTCCAACTCAGGACAAGGTGTATCACAGCCTTTGCTATCTCAGCCACCTGTGAAGGGATGAGATAACATGATAGTAGGAATGCTAATAAAAACTTGAGGAAAGCCTGGGAGCTCCTATGAGACAAGGGAAGACCCTGATCTCAGGATTTAATGAACTGTAAGATAACTTTTTATCCTGGACAACCTCAAAATGCTTTAACAAAACAAATCATAAAACCTGCCTCCCAAAACCAAACAAACCAAAAAAAAAAAAAAAAAGAAAAACAGATGCAGAACTGAAAATTCCTTCTGTTCCTCCCCAGCATTCATTCCCCAGTTAAAGCAACAAAACTTTGGCCAAAAGAAAAGATATTAAATCAACTGTAATCAACATGCAAAACCCTCCAAATAGAATCACAGTATGGCTTGGATTGGAAGGGACATTGAGGACTGTATTGTTCCAACCCCCCTGCCATGGGCAGAGACATCTTCCATTAGACCAAATTGATCCAAGCCCCATCCAACCTGGCCCTGGACACTTCCAGGGATCCAGGGGCAGCCACAGCCTTCTCTGGGCAGCCTGTGCCGGGGTCTCACCACTCACAGTAATGCTGGGGAAGTGGGGACCACCACAAAACACAAACCAAAAATGCCCCTGCCAGACTCAGCATGTGTGGAACACCCTCTGCACTTTATACCACAGGAAAATCTCCCCAGAGCCACATGCCTGCTGCACACGCTCCTGGGCTGCCCTCCCTCCAGAGTACTTGTATTTCCTACAGCCATTTTA
Source organism: Chamaea fasciata (assembly GCF_029207755.1). NCBI lineage: Eukaryota > Metazoa > Chordata > Aves > Passeriformes > Sylviidae > Chamaea > Chamaea fasciata. The sequence goes on along the minus strand of NW_027094091.1, from coordinate 2,736,842 downwards.
ACCGGCTATTTTTATGAGATCACACAGTTCGCCTGAATTCCCACTTTTCCTAGGCAGAGCAGGTAATAAACCACAGCCAAAGGTCTTAAATCAGTACAGATCCTCCAGCCTGGCACCCCAAAGAGGCTGGGACATGCAGCTCAACAAAACCATGAGCCGCTCCTGCAAGAAATTCCAGCAGGCTTTGGAGGAAGGCAGAGAAAGCCCCTCCCAGCAAGAGCAATTAAGGGGCTGGCTGATGTCCCCTTGGCTCCAGCTGTCCCTTACATATTTTTTATCGCCACGAGTGGCTGCAGACATTTTTACAGGCCGTAAATGTGAAAGCCTTTTCTGTCTCCTAGTGATAAAGATATCCTGTGGCAATGATAAGCTAATTAGGTGTTGTGTAAAGAAGATTAACTTTTAATGTGCTGTTCTCTCATGTCACTGGCTGCCCCTTTCTCTCCCTTTTAAAAGAAAGGGTAGATTTACCAAATTAATCATTTCTAAAACACTGGTACCTTGTTATGGCCTTTATCACACCAGGTTTATCTCAAAGCTAAGTGGCTCTCATCTTTGTATTCCCTTCTCATTTTGGAGTCTGCCCTCACTTTGCTGGAGATTTTCCTATCATCTTCCAGACAGGATGATCACCAAGGCCTGCATGCAGTTTGGCAATGTTCCATTTACATAAATAATGCTGCTCACTGCAGAATTTTCATTTACTCTTTCTAGCCCTAGTTGCTGTTAATCTTCCTCCACACACATCTCACCTGTCTTTTTTCCTGCCTGGAAAAATTCTCATTCATTTTTTAATCAAGTAATAGGAAAAATTGTTCAGATGAATTACATCCACCTGCATTTGTCCAAGACATTGTCCACAGGTTGGCAAATCCTTCCCACAACGAGGTTTCTTTGAAATTCCAACTACTCCTCTCTAAAACTGAAATGATTTTGTGCCATCCCATCACTGATTCCAGTTCAGAAACACAGGACAGTGCCAAAATCTTTTCAAATGAAAAAAAAAATCCCCTTTTCTGTTCCCCACCCAATTCCTGATAATTCTTTACAGGCTACAGTGACTTTTCTAATGCTCCCAGACATATTTTTAAACAAAGTATGCAAGAGTAACCTGAATCTAGTGAGTGTTCAGCCAAGAGTCAAATACTGAACTTTGCTGTCAGATGAAAATCTGAAGGTTTCAGGCACAGCTACAGCCTGATGAAAATACTCATGTTTTGTTCCATTTTCTACAACCCACTGAGAGATCACATTACCTGGAGGGCCAGACAGTCTGCGCTGATCTCTTTAAATGTACTTCACAAGCGACATTAAAAAAAGTGGGGAATAATTATAATTAACTTTGGCAAGCAAAGGAGTTAAAATAACCTTCAACTGAAGTCCATGCTGGTCTGAATATCCCAGAAAAGATGTTCCTTTCCTTCTGATGCAAAAAACCTTACAATTTCTAAGACACTGCACTGACTTTGGCACACCACACAGCATTTCACAGTATTTATAACCAATAAAAAGTCACAGGGATACAATATTTAGCTGGTTGTTGCTAAGGTTTTGCCTTCTACTTTGTTTAACAATTTGATCCCTCCACTACTCGTTTAATTTAGTAGCAACTTTCTCCAACAAGTTACTGGATCTCCTCAGAAATAGTTGCTGGAAGTGATTAAATGGATGACAAACATTGGAAGATTGCTCTCCCTCACCACAGAGAGTTAATCCCACATCAGGGACAAATGGGGTGCAGTGAAGCAGATGAAAGCAAACTTAGTGTTGGGTTTTTTTCCAAGGAAATTAAAGACGTCAATGTTTTTCTACCTTTGTCCTGGAATGTTCTAACTGCCAAGGGGTCTCAGTGTTCCGGGCAAATCTACCACTTGACAAAGCAGCTGGACACCAACCTCGTTGTATAAATCACTGAATTCTTCAACCACATCTTTCGGGATCCTCTGCCCGTTGTTGGTGAGGTGATAAGCCACCCCATTCTTGGAGTAAAGACTGATCCGCCCAACGCTCCTCTCACTGTCAGTGGTCTCTTCAAGCAAACCATTGTCTTCTGCTAGATGATAGACTGGGTTTCCATGTGAACCATGAATCCACGTAGCTCCCAGTTCAAAAGTGGCATGCCCTGCAGGAGAGGAAGCCAAGCAAACTGGTTAGGGAAGCCTGTTTTCCTGAAAGCTTCTCACGCTCAACCCTGAATAAAACGCGCAACAGCAAAACTGCCCAAGGACAACACATGTTTGAACATCTCTTGAGGGAGTTTTCCCTGTTAGACACAATGCCAGCATTCTTCAAACCGGTCCTTTGGGACACAGGTTTGGGTACTGCCAGAAGGATGGGATGTTGCAGTAAAGATCCATCACAGTGACACATCTCTGATACTTAAGGAGAAATTCAGCCCTTCTCCCTTGTCAGTTCTCACCACGGTTGTTGCCAGCAGGGAGATGTAGGAAAATGCGGATAGCAACATTGGTCTGAATACTGAACCTTGTCCTGTGACTAAAAATGGTTGTTATTTACAAATACACCGCAGATTAACAGTAATAAAACATGCATTTCCATTCCCCAAATGATTAAATAGGCTGTATTTTATTATTTATGCCTTGGGAGATTTATATATCACGTTCTTTAAAAGGAGGCACTGTCAGGCTAAAGCACTGAAAGCATTTTGTTTTCATCACCTGTACTCTCCGCTTGAAAATCACAAAGAGTTTGGTCAGCCCCACTCTCCCCATCCCTTACAACTATCAGGATTTGCACCAGGGCTTTGTCCTCCCCAAATCCAGCACTGCCCGACTGGACTGAGAGCACAGAGAGATGCTCAGCAGCTGAAAGGAGGTGCTAAAAATAAGGTTGGGTCGTGTCTTCCCCCTCGTATTTTGACAGATTCTCAGAAGTCCAAAGCTGGTTTAAAGTTTGACAGAGCTGGACATCTCCCAGCATCCCCACAGCAGTGTGGGAATGCCTGATTAAGCAAAGTAGTTAATAGGATCCTGCTTGACGAAGAAAGGATGGTGCAGTTCCCAGCTATCATTTGCTGTTTAACATGTAAATGTATGCTCAGACAGAGAGGCACTGCAGCACTGAGCTGTGCTGCAGTCAGGTTTAAAGGGTGAAAGCTCCAAGGAATGCTGTTCCTTGGCCGAGCCCCTGCCTCAGAGGGAAGCTGCATGGATCTCATTTTCCAAGCAGCCCCTTTGTCAGTGAGAACTGTGCTGACTGCCCTTCAAAACCTGCAACAGAGCACCAGGTTTCTACACCACAGCACCAACACACAAACATGAATACTTCAGGTGCCACCGACTCCAACAGATCCCAGAGCCAGGTGGGAATGACGGAACATTAGCAGTCAAAGGTGGAGAGCTCATCAATACTGCAAGTGGCAGTCTCCTGGATAATGCAATCCTCCTGCAACTCAGCCCATGCCAAGCAGCAGCAGGAATGCTGCCTCCTGCTCTAAGGCAGAAGCTTGCTCACTGCTGCACAGCAATCCTGCTGAGACACCTGATCTTTGAAAGAAAATTTGCCAGCAGGTCCTGCTGCTGCCTTAGTGCTTGGTGACGGTGATGATGTGCTCCAACCTCTTCTGTTTGGCTATGTGGAACATAACCAAATATCAACAAATTAAAAACTAATTCTTGCCTGTAATATTCATGCTCACTATCATCACTACCAAGCAGATAAGCCAGGTCTTACCAGGAGTAAGTTAAATGATTAATTATCTAAAAGTGTAAAATTAAATGGAATTCTTTTAAACAGAGACAGCCAATTTACTTTCAGGGCCTTAAAGGATTTTAGGTTCAATATTAATCTACTTGGAATGAATCATCCTATACAACAACAAAAAAAAAAAAAAAAAAAAAAAACAAACAGAGAAACACACAGATTGTGCATCAAGCCTCCTGGATAGGGATGGCGATTTTCACATTTCCCTTTGCAGCCCTGGCCTTTTTTGGGTATCCTGTTGTGAAATAGCTGCAGTGGAAGAGATGTTATAGGTCATGTGTAGGAAACACACAATGCACAAACACGCAAACCCTCTGCCTCACCTGTGCCAGAAATAAACCTCTGAATATCCAAATTACTCCCCTAGGCTGAGAAGCAACAGTCTGTGCACTTGAGGGAAAATACTGTCCCCTACAAGACGTGGCTCAGTGAGGGGACAGGATTCAGACATAACCCTGAGAAAGTGCCACAATGCCACAGAATGGTTTGGGGTTTGGAAGGGACCTTAAAGGTCCTCTCATTCCCCCTCCCAGCCATGGGTAAGGGACACCTTCCATGATCCTGGGGTGCTCCAAGCCCTGCCCAAGCTGGCCTTGGACACTTCCAGGGTTGCTTCTCTGGGCAACCCCTGCCAGGCCCTCCCCACCCTCACAGGGAAGAATTTCTTCCTAATTAGCACCTCGGCTGAAATTTAAATCAGATCTTTATTCAAGTGTGCAGACAGGGGAGAGGCCAGAGCCAGAACAGAGATCCACCTTGGCAGAGAACTGCAGCCCACACCCACACAGGGCAACCTTGAGAGCTTGCAGAAGATAAGAAAGTTTGTAGTTTTAAAAAATTATTAAAAAACTAAGACTTTGGATGCCAGCCTCTGCTCTGCAACTAACAGTTACATCTACAAACTCTGAAACACCTGCTCTCATCTCCTGTTAATTAAGAGGTGTTAATGAGGAGGAGGTGGATTCCCAGCAAAGATGTGAGTTACTGGTGAAGGTGGGCAAAAGTAAGAGAATCAGTCTCAGTGCTAAAACACCAAAACTATTTCACAAGTGCACTGGGAGACTGATCTGTTGCTCCCCAAGGATTTCAGCTCTTTCACACTTCCCTCCTCTCACAGGCACGATTCAGGATATTTTTAATACAGCGGATTGTGAGTAAAGGACACACTTCCCATCCTAACCTCTATGCCAAGTCTCAGCAGAATGTAAAGTGCCCTACTCAAACCCCTTGAGATTAGATTTTTCCGACTGCCTTTCCACTGGTTTCCCTTCTGCAAGTTCACAGGAGGCTGCTGTTTATTTACTGTGGTGAATTTATCGAGTAAAACACAGTAAGTGATGTAAGCACCTAAGAAATAAAAAGCAAGCAGGGCAGCAAGAGTAATGTCCAGAGGGGGATCAGAAACAGAATTAGTTAATTGAAATCAGGAAAGCAATTCAGGAAAAGCTGAGAGCTTTATGTCTCCTGCAGAGAAGAGACAGGCAATGTCCTTCTGGATACCAGGAAAAGCTTCAGTGACTCCTGTGCTGCAAAGGACAATGTTTGTTCCAGGAGTTCTGCCTGTAGAGATTTTTAAATTGAGCTGGCATTCAAATATCCAAGTCTGCACCTTTATTACACACTAAGAAAGGAGGCTGCAGAGGTAGGAAACCTGAAAATCAGGATAAAGGGATAGACTGAAGATGTTTTTCTAGCAGCTTGATTCCCAGTGGGTAGCGCCCTACACAGTAAATTAGCTCCAGGGAAATGAATTGGGTTGTTTGTGAAGCAGAACAGCTCAGGGTTTCCCCCTTCCAAGGGCTCTAAGCCCTGAGAAACAGCCCTTCAGCAGCCTGGAGATTTACTGGCTGCTCCTGGGAAAGAGTCAAGCTGGAAAACCTGTGTGGAAACCATCTGTGTACAGTTACTCAATCACAGACCTGTTACACAGAGTTCTTCCTGCGCGGGAGAAAACAATCACCCAAATCTTTTATTTCATGGAGCAGCCCTGGGCCAGAACTGAGGCACAAGACAGCACAGAACCACCCACCATCGTGTGCAATAAGCACACGCTAGGGTCTAGCTTATTGTAATGAGTTTAGGGTTATTATGGTAGTTTTCTTTAAAGTATCTTTTTACTTTAGTTGGGTTTCGAATTTTTTATGTAAGTAACAATTTGTGTATAGTTTTAATGTCTTTATTGCGTAAGTTATTTTTTGAACTTTTAAATTATTTACAGCAAAATACACAAAGCAATGTTAAAACATCCCATTTCTATTGCAACAGTGCACAGTAGATCCTAGTGGGTGTCTACTTCCATAAAGCTTGATACAGAGCTTGCTTTTTTCGGACCCTTACTCAGCTCTGGAAAGAGCTCTTGAATCTCGACGTCTAGTAGAACACAAGTTCTACTGGACGTTAAGATTCAAGTTCTACACCCCAGGAGGTGCCCAAGGATTTAAATATTTACACTCCCGACACCGCCACACCCCAAACCATTTTACACACACAGGTAACCCCACCTCCAAGGTTAATCTGACCTCACAAATCCCACCACCAGCCCTCTGCAGGCGCTGCTCTCACCGAGTTGGACGCTCTGCACGCGGCCCCCGATGCGGTCGGTCGCCTCGAGGACTGTTACATCCGTGAATCCGCTTTCCAGGAGCGCCTTGGCTGCCGACAGGCCCGCGAGCCCAGCACCGATCACGACTATTCGAGGCTGTCGCTTTCTCCGTAGGCCACTACTAAGAGGATCATCCGTGCTGTCTGCAGATATTTCACAACTTTGCATGCCGTCCAAGCTCTCTTTCTAAGGAACCTGTGGGAGGAAGCAGACAGGTGTGTTCAGGGAGCTCAGGGCCAGCTTACTCGCTGCTGTTAAAAGGACGAAAAATGAAGAAGTCCAGTGGAAAACAAAAACTTGGTGAATCAGACCCAGCCTTCAACATGGGATGCACAGAAAGGATAACTGAGGTCAAGCTGGGATGCAAAACAACTTCTTAGCCTGGAGCAGCAAGAACTCCAGGAATCTCCACCCTTTCATGCCATGTAGACTATTTCCAAACAAGACAAAAGGCTTTCAACCTCCCATCTTTTTATATAACCTCTGAAAGTGGTAATTTTGTGGTGAAGACTTTTAAAAGAAAGAGAACCACGTCCCCAGTGCTGACAAGCTCCACAACCCAGCAGTGAAGCTCCACTTTGCCACTGTGGCAACCACAAAGCCTGAATTTCAGATCCTCTAAGTAGGGGAGGAGGTAAGGAGGATTTAGTTCAAAGCAAGGAGATCAGATCTCAAACCAGCTATTACAGAAATGGGACAGACAGGAAAATGTTTCAAGTGATGGAAGTCAACAAGGGCCAGTCCAAGATTTCACAAAATGCAGCCAGCATGGGAGCCAACACTGTCCTGCCACATCAGAGTCAGCCTCAGGCTTAGATGAGGAGAGGTTCAAACCCACACCAGTCCTGATTAGTCCAAATCTATCCAAAACCCCACCTACCAATATATTTAACTGCTCCTCCAAGCAGGACCCTGTTTTCCTTTGCAAACTCCTAGAAGACACCTTTTTACTGCTATCTACCCTTATTTCTCAGGTCCCATCACATCATTTTAGTAGGTGGTACCACAGCCTGAGCCCATGGCTAATGTTCAACCCTGATCAGGGATGACCAGTGCGAGATGTCTTTATTCACAAAAGCCAGTGTGAACCACTTACCTGGTTCTGGGTGGTTCACACCTGCCCTCAGGAGCACAAAGAATAGGGTGAAGAGATTCCTACCCCTCCAGACCTGAGCTAACATGAGTCCCAACTTGCAAAGCATAAACACACAGCCCGGGATTTATCAGCCCTGGAATCAGCTGATGCCCAGTGATTTGGATAAAGCACGCACACAATTCCTTGCGTCCCCCTCCTCCCTCCCCAAACAGAGATATCCAAGGAGCCCGCAGAGTGCTGCCTCTACCTGTTGCCAAGCTGCTGGATATCCATTCTGAGTTATTCCTCAATTCTCTCAACATCTGTCCACTGACAAAGATTCCTACTCCTCTCTTCCATCACCAGAAGGGTCGACTTAAAACACTGCTGGCCTACTGCAGTATAAAATCACAGGAACTAATGACGCACAAAGCAAACAGCAGTTTCATTTGGAGAGTCCCTTCTTCTCCAGGATTTTATAGAATTGATGTGTGTTGACCAAGCAATATCCATTCTCTGTAAGGGAGCTGACACACCAGACTGCAGTCAGCAGGAATTCAGGCAGTGGTATGAAGAGGAGAGTGGTCCCACTGGAGCTCTGACAACTCTTTTGAAAATGTTTGGTTTCAACTGAAACATCTTCAGCTCAATCCACCCTTCAGTGGACTCACCTGCAAGACGGATTTGCACTGAGTGTACAAACTCTGATTCTGCCACTGCAGCTTGTCCCCACGGGCCACCAACTGCCACTGCAGCAGCCTCCAACGGCCACAGCCCAACAGAAGGTAGATCAGAGAATTCTGATGGATGGGACCTTAAAGATCATCCCATTCCAATCCTCTGCCATGAGTAGGGACATCTTCCACTGACCCAGGCTGCTCTAAGCTCCATCCAGCCTGGCCTTGGACACTTCCAGGGATCCAGGGGCAGCCACAGCTTCTCTGGGCACCCTGTGCCAGGGCTCACCACCCTCACAGGTAAGACCCTCACCCTAATGCCCAATCTAAAGCTCTCTCTAGTTTAAAACTGTTCCCTCCTTGTCCTATCACTGTGTAAAAACTTGCTCTCCACCTTTTTTGTAAGCCCCCTTTAGGCACTGGAAGGGGCTCTGAGCTCTCCCTGGAGCCTTCCCTTCTCCAGGTGAACACACCCAGCTCTCCTAGCCTGGCTCCAGAGCAGAGAAGCTCCAGCCCGTGGAGCATTTCCGTGGCCTCCTCTGGACTGGCTCCAGCAGCTCCACGTCCTTCTGATGTTGGGGGTCCCAGCACTGCAGGTGGGGTCTCACCAGGACAGAACAGAAAGGGAGAATTCTCTCCCACAGACACTCTACAACCCTTTTCTGTTCTCATTCTCCTGATAACACTTTGACCCATGTATTTTCATTGCCACAGTAAAGGAACATCTTTTCTGCCATCTATATCCAGTAGAAATTGAAGGGGTTTAGCTCAGTTCTTTAAGCACAGCTTTCTGAATCCTGGCTCTGGTGAGCTCCTGTGAATTCTTCACGTGAAAGCTGCAAGAAAATGTTTTCCCTCCTGTTTCAGCATTTTAATACTGGATTAGGTGACCTGTCTAGACAGATGAGAAAATAACAGGGTATTTTGTGCATACAGAACCCTGATTTGGAAACCACCCTTAATTAGCCAACAACCTGTACCATATGATCATCAGGGAAGGGCAATTAAAATTTAGCAAAAGCTTGAGCTTTCCAACTAGGATCCACATTCCACAGTGGAATGAATGGTGATATAAATAGAGGAAGCCCTCATTACACTTTATTTCAGTATCAATTAGTCCCTCTAACTGATAGGTAGGTAGGTGGGCTAATTAGGTAGGCTCATGAGCGAGACAAGCACATAAATCACAGCCCAATATGTGCAGTGCTCTTCCTTCAGCACTTGCCAAGCCACCAGTGAGGGCTCTCAAGCCAGTGGATATTACCAGGTCCTCTGACATAAAAACAGTTTGGCTTTTTATTTCTTGATTGCCAAAATGGGTTGTTTCTTTTTTAACTTCGGGGGTTTTTTTTCTCTTTTAATCACAGGGTAAGAAGAGTGTTGGCTGTTGCACTGTGAATCTCTCAGACTGTGATTTTACTTTGTGTCCATCTAAGAGCAAGGGTAGCACTAAATCACAGCTTCACTGAAAGTAAAATTCCCCTGCTTTGTCTTGCTTACAGCCTTCCTGTGAGACAGCCAACAGGCACTGGTTACCCACAATAAGAAAATACACAAATACACATCTTTCTTTTGTCTAAAACATAAAGCTTTGATCCTCTTAGCTCGTGTGCTTGTGTCTCGCTCAGGATATTTTAATCACTTTTACTTCCAGACTTGCTCCCTTCTGTCAGTTTCTATCACCATTCTGTCCCTGACACCTTAGGAGAAAATACCCTCCATTCATCTCCTCTCACTCCTGTCCATTTACTTCACTCACTCACTCAGAACAACAACAACAACAACAACACCAAAACAAACAAACAAAAAAAAACAAATGCATAAAAACCACAAAAAAAACCCCAAAACAAAAAAACCCCAACAACCAAAAAAACAAAATCAAACACCTTTTAAAAAACCCCTAAAACCATCCCCTCCCCCAAAAAACCATCCTGAAAATAACTGCTGTTTTCCAGCAGACAAATCTTTGCAAAAATACATCTTCTAAGATGGGCAGCATTCTATCAACCCGGAATCATGGGTTTCCATTCCGAGCACTTGTACCCGCTGCAAGTTCAGTGGGGTGACAATTTCATGATTTATTTTTTCCCCATTATTTTGCCAGTAAAACCTTGCAGGTCTCAAGGAAGAAGCCAGAGAATTAAGGCAGTTCACAACTGCCCTCCTTACTACAACAATACTCTCTGACCAAGCAGTTCTTCCAGGACCCTTCAGAAAAAGGTCGCTAAGGCTCCAACTATTTAAAAATAGAAAACCAAAATAAACAAAAGCATTTCTCAAGGAAATCTGCTATTCATAGCTCACCCAGCTACTCCTGTGGTAGTATTGTTGTAGCCCTGGTGACACAAAGACTAGGGCAAGGCAATGCTCTGGAAACAAGGCTTGTGTGCTTGCAGGCTTGGCTGAAGGTTGGTTGGGGTTTTGGGGTTTTCCACCAGGACTGGTTAATCTTTAAAAAGTGACCTTCCTTCAGGCTCTGTATCACACAGCAGGTTGTCATTTACCCATGAGCTGGGACTGCTGGCATCCCCAGACTAAATTCATGGTCATCCCAGTGGGACCCATCTCACCCCTGTCATTATTTCAGGTGTCCAGCTTGCATTTGCTGCCCACAGCCTTTCAGGGCATGGAGAGGAGGAGCAATCCATCCTCCTGAGCTCTGGCCATTCCTGTCTCAGGATGGCCAAGTCGAAAGGGAGCTTACAGACACTTTAAAACAATCACCTGACCTTTCTGAGTGCTCTTAAATTGTGTTGAATCAACAGCCTTCACATTAACAAGTGTAACAGCCAGTCTGGAGGGTGAGAAATGCGTCATCAACACAAATAAATTCCCTGCTGACCGCACAGACCTGCAGAAAAATTTACCAAAATCACTTTATTCCCTGTAGGTTTTTTTAATTGATGAGAATTGAGCATCATCCCTAATCAGAAAGCTAAACAATGTTACTGCATCTGTTTGAAAGGAACTTGGATAAAAGCAGCAAGAGTCAGCTGAAAGACGAAATGGAAGCACAAGAAATAAACACACTACTATTTCCTCATTATTTTAAGTGCTGCTATTCAAAATACTATCAACACATGAAGGGGCACTGCACACACGTGTTTATAATGCAGGTTTGTCATCACAGCCTGAAAGTGTTTACAGAGAAAATTTGACACCAAATTAATTCAATCTAAGCAGAGACAAAGCGAGATTGAGAAACCAAGAGCAGAAGCTAGGAAAAAAATCACAACAAAAATAAAATATCTAATTTTAACAATGACACTAATCAGCTGTTGAAATACTTTTCTCTAAAGACAGAGAGGATATTTGTTGAAGCTTTCAGCTCAGGCTCCAATCTGTCATAAACATTTAAACTCCAGTCCCAGCAGAAGACCAGGCTGTGGAGCTGGGAATTATCCTGCCAATTCACTGGAGATGGCCAGGTTTGAATTGCAGAACAAAATTTTGTGGCCTTTACACCTCAGGAATCTACCACGATGAAAACAGTAAAAAAAAAAAAAAAAAAAAAAAAAAAAACCACAAAAAACCAGTAATAGCAGCTAACTTTTTGATCCAGGGTTTCAAAAGCCTTTTTTCAATAGATGTAATAGCCTCTATTATTTTATCAGCTGCATAAGGAAAAGTGCTTATCTGAAAGCACTGTTAGCTGAGCCCAAAGGCAAAAGCTCCATGACAGAAACAGAAAGGTGACTTATTCAGCAGCTGTAAAGACACTGCAGTTGTTAGGCCATTAACTCATTACACAGCCCAGCACTACTTGTACTGAGCATGGTTGTAGGGAGTAACCCTCACCTAAGTAACTGCAATAACAAAATTTCCAATCATCATCTCTAATGCACCTTTTTCCCTAAGCTGAGGGAGAAGTGCTTGGAAGGATTATTCTGGTTGGAGCAATTTTATCTCCACTAACACCTTTGCAGGTTTCAGACTCAGGCTATTCCCTGAGCACAGGTCAGGACAGATCGTATCTCTGAGCAGATACAGAACTGATGTGGAAAGGATTTCTGGGCTGGCTCCAGCACTGCCTGTCAGTGCCTCCCGACGCTGTGAGCTGTGGCTCTCCACAGCTCCTGGCATAACAAACAAGCATTTTGTAACCTCTTCCTCCTTCCCCCTTTCATCAGCCTTCTCAGACACAAGCACATTAATCCTTACTGCCTGTTATTTCAAGATGCTCTTTCCATGCAGCAAACATGTCAAACTGGGAGATGTGTCTCTTTTTCCCTTCTTCCTCCTTTTTAACCCAGCAGGCTGTACGCCAAACTCACAACCCTTTTCAAAATCACCATTTACACCATTTCAGGAGCGTTACTAATTGATCCTAAGTCCTCTCTGTCAATTAGACACCGGGGTGACAAAATTCGTGCTTTTCCTATCAGTAAGATTCATTCCCCCCCATCACCTCTTCCTGCCTGACCAGAGCAAAGAGCCTTGCACATGCTGCACAGGGACAATTGAGCCTGAGTGAGCAATCCTGCCTGGTCTCAAGGAGGTTTTGAATGAACACCTCCATCATCTCTGCAGCACCCTCTCTATTTCATCCCACACCATTTATCCTGTGTGCCTCATCTCTGCCCACCAGCCCTCATGATGGAAAGATGACCACGCTCATCTTTCTCACCATGGTGGTACAAGGAACCCAGACTCACAAAAACAAGCCAGCGCTCCTGCGCCAACAAGCAACTTGTATCCTGCCTTGTATTTCCACAGGCAGAACCTGAAATGAAGTGGTTTGATTTCCAGAGAGCTGCAGGAATTTATAAGGGTGGCTGTGAGAGAAAAACAAGCTGGAACTGAAGATAAATGCAACCATCCACTACAATTTATCCCTGTAAAAAGCCCAAGCCATCAAGCGTGGCTCGAGGCACTGAAAATGCTGATCTTACATCAACATCTACCAGCTCCATTTACAAATTACCGACCCACCCCAGTGACTGACACACAGGGAGTGCAGGCTGGATCAGACATCAAGGAAGGAAAGGCATTAATGACACACCACGTGTACTCTCGGACAGCAGTGTGCCAAAATGCTTCCCGTTTTTCCCACACGCCAAACCTGCAGCTCGCTCCCAAGCCTCCTCAGCACTGGTTTTTCAAAAGCAACAGCGATTTTCAGGCTGGCTTTCTACTCTTCTTCTTCTTCTGGACACATCCCAAAAGAGACAGGGAAATACAGTATTAACCTTTGCCTGTCCAAACTCAGGTGTCCTTTACTCTGGGAAGTTGACCTTACCAAACTTTAACTTCATTTTCCCCCTCACTTCCAGGAATATCCCCTCGCCTCATCTCAGGAGAGACAGGGAAGGGGCCATACTAAATTGTCTCCTCCTCCCAAGCAGGGAAGAAGCTGTGCTTCTTCACTGCACACAAAACAAATAACAAACTCAAATAAACTACTTCAAAAGTTATGAAAGAGAAGAAGCCCAAAGCTGGTGGATATTAAAACTGAGGCCATCAGACCTCATGCAGAATACAGGCTCCCACCACAGCACCACTCTGTGGTACTGCACTGTGGCCCAGAAAGCAAAGCAGAAATGTTTGAGTTCTTCAACAAGAACCAAAAAATTGTTCTGAGAAATGATATTTTTCTGCAAGTATGATCCAGCACAGCCATCCCCTTTGCGTCCTTCCACAACACCATCATCTGGGAAAAACACAGTGGGGAGGCAGAGAATAAACCACAGCACTCAGAGAACCACTTAGGCTAGAAAGACCCTTAACCACGACATTTGACAATTTATAATTAACTCTCAATCAACAAGGATGGCGGAACAAGTTCCAGAATAAGATTTCCTGCAACTTTGGAGACACCAGAAACCTCCTTTGCCACTTGATTTTCCAGCAACACAATGAGTGGTCCCCAGAAACACTGGCCCAAATAAACCTCCTCCACCCTCCAAAATCACCAACTGGGAAAATCTCTGCACTTTTGGAGGTTTGAAGGAGATTAAAATAAAACAAAACAGAAGAAAAATGGGTCGCTGGATGGTGCTTTTGATCAGGAAACCACTGCACATTTTTACCACTGTGATCCAACTTGTTTTAATGCCTGCAAATATCCCTTGAGTCAAATGAACTTGTTCAAAGCTGATTCACACCAAGGCTACTTTTTAAATTGGATAGTTGTTGACAAGTAGAATATATTTAACAAGCCCCAAGCGTCTTGGCATGCAGTATAAAGACTTCCTATTATGAGCTGGATTTTTTTTTTTTTTTTTAAAGGGAACATATGGGCAGAGCAGGTTGTCTGCCACGGGGCACTTCCATACAGCACTTGGCACTGACAGAACTGCAGATACCAAAAAAAATAAACCAAGGCACGTCACGCCAAGAACACAGGGGATGAATCACACCATTTAAAACTCGCTGATAAAATGCACCATTATGTGTTTTTCAAATCCTCCTCATCTGAGGGAAAAGAAATGAAAATAATTGTGTTCATCTGGCAGAAGGGTACCGTGAGAACGTGGCAGGCTCTGCCAGCTCCAAGGGGCTGGGATGGAAGCTGCTACCAGGAACACACCTTGGTGAGCGGGGCAGCATCTTGATTTACAGTGTGGGGATAAAATGAAGGACTAGAGGACTCTCCACCATCACAAATTCCCACTGGAGGCAGTCATCATCCCCAAGGGATTCTCAGAGAAATGGGCTGAGTATGTAGTCTTGGCTACGGAGCTTCTCCTGCCCCTGCAACCAGCAAGATCAGAACGGTAACGCTGTGGTTCATGTGCCTGAGGCTACAGTATTACACAGCTAAAAGGAGTTCCACAGCAGTGACAAAAAGAACAGCTTTGGCATGTTCCTTGGGCAACAGAGGAGCAAATCCAGTAAATCCACTGCTCTGCAAATCCCCTACAGACAGAGCAAGCACATGCTGTAGCTGGCACTTCAGCATCCCCTTGTTTTGGAAGGTTGCAGATAGGTAGAAGGTTCCACCTACCCAGAAGGCATCCCATAATATCTACCCATGCCAGAGACAGCTGTTACTGCCCCAACACTCCCTGCTGTGTCAGGAGAAGCTGCAGAGTATGGGGACACCAGTTGCATTCAACCTGCTGCAGCGAACCGGATATTCCCATCTTAACTCTGGTGACAGAAATTGTGATCAAGCCAAGAATTCCAGTGCCTTTGCTTTCCAAATCCTACTGACCACCAGGGATCTATCAACAGCTGGTCAGAACCTAAACCAGTGCATCAAGCTGCAGTTTGGCTCTGTCAGCCTCTGACAGGACAAAGGGCTGACAGCTCAGGAACAACTCGGAGTTGTTGAACTAAACAGGGCAAGCAGCAACGAGTCCCAAACTGGCCTGCCTTTTCCTGTGTCTGTGAGAGCTTGCCAGGCTCTGGTGGACCCTTGGTGGGAATTCTTCCCTATTTCCAGCCCTGCCGACCTCTATTATTTCCAGCTTCTCAATCCTACTGAGCATTGGGAGGTATCTGCCACTCCTACACTCCTGGCAGAAGCATAGCCTGATGTTTCAGGACTGTAAAAGAAAGGAAAGACAGACAGTAAACTACAGGAAAAAAAAAGAAGATTATAGCTAAAAACACTGGCATAATTGATAGAACAATGCTGCAAACAGATTTCCTGCAGAAGTCATATTCTAGCTGCCAAAAAGAGCTGTACCCTATCCCGTCTGCACCACCTTGAGATCTTATCTCTTCCACCCTCCTTCTCTCTCCAATTGTTTGGAAATCTTAATTCATAAAACGAGCCTTAATTAAATAGGAAATATGCCTGTGTTTGCACAACTCAGAACACAATTGTGTCTCAGTCAAATAAACACTGGTGTCCATATTCCACTTGGGAATTTGCTGTGGTTTGGGGTTTTAAATTCGTTGCAGCAAGCTTGGGAGAAAAGTTTCAACAGGAATCTTTTCTTCTCCTCCCATCCTCTGTATCAGGAGGGTGAGACAGGGAACAAACCCCCCTGCAGAGACACTCACTACTGGTTCCAGCTCTATGTGTACATGAGGATCATTTCAGGACACACCATATGAGACACGATAGCCAAAAGCAATTATTTTTCCTCACCACTTCGCAGAACCCAGACCTACCAAACTGGCCTGAAATAGCAGCACAGCTCTCGAAATAGCATTATTTCTTCTCTTTTTGAGAAGCAACACCCACACTAGATCTTTGATTTTAAGCCATTCCCGAGCAGTTACCACATCTTTACCATTGAAGCCACAGAGAAAATCATTAAATCCAACAGCAACACTATGGGAAGAGAACCAGAATTAGAAAAGCCAAACACCACATGGATTTACTCCCACAGTAACTGGATCAACTTCAGCCTGGAACAGACTAGACATGACTCCAGGAAAAATATGTCTCTCCAGGTGCAGCTGTATCAAAGAGACTTTCCCTGGGCTCGTGCTTTGCTGGAGCATTAAACAAACCACATGTTCCAGCTTTGAGGCAGCAGACACGTATCCAGGGTTGGCCTCGGCACGCTGTGATTCATGCAGCCTTCTCCATCCTGCTGTCTGCACAAACACGCCCCTGGAGCAGCACAGAGCCCAGGGCAGGGGAATTCAGGTTGGGAAGCAAATCCTTAGATCCTGAAGGCTGAGTTATGGCTGCCTGTCTGGTCCCACCAAGAGCTTCCCTTGAAGAAGATGGGAATTTTCCCCATGGATTTGATTTCAGTACAAAAGCGAAGAAGAGATTCTCCTCGCTACAGACTGTCTGCATTCAGGTCACCTGGAGACATCCAAAGGAAATCAGCACTGCTATGGAAAATCTCTTATAAAGGACCACATCCTTGCTGTAAAGCAACAGGAGCAATTCCCCCTGCTGAGTGATTTTCCTCTTGAGTGCAGAATGGACCAGAGAGCAGAAACAGCTCGTGAATCATGGAATCACAGAATAGCCTGGGCTGCAAGGGACCTTTAAAGGTCAAGACAAGAGACAGAAGAGTGGGTGAGGAAAGAGATGAAAACACAACAGTGACACCTTCACCTTTGTTCCCATCTTGTCGCAAACTTCAAAACAAAGCCTGAGGATGAAATTTTCTCTGGAGATTCCAACAGAAAGTCTCCTCCACTCTACTTCTTGTGCTTTGAGGTTTTAAGTGCCTTGCAGGCAAAGTAGAGCCTAGAATGCTGTGAGATGCACTCCAGTGATGGATTACCACTGCTGCAAAGTGCCTTTCATTTCCCCTGACACACCTGAACTCAAAAGAGTTTCCCTTCTGTGTGAATTAAGACATTTTACCAAAACAAAGGGAAGTTTACTTTAGTATTGATCCTCTGCATGAAACTGTGCCTCAAACAGCTTCACAGAATCGAGATAAAATGTTGCTCAGAAAAAGAATAATTAAATACCACTGGCTGAGGAAAGAAAAAAAATATGTATTTTAGATCTAAGACATTTTTCACAGTGCAGGAAGATTTGTCATATGGTAAACAGTAGAAACTGTGAACTGGGGCACTTGTGATTTATTTCTGCTTCCACAGCCTTCCCATATGACTGGGGTAAAAGAACAACAGTCCTACCTATAACTTGCTCAAAATAAAGCACAGTTTCAATGTGTTTAGGTGGGAGCTCATTTTATTCAGCACACCACGCTTGATCCTTTCAGTACCTCAGCTTCACCGAACGTAAAACAGCACAAGCACCTGGCTGTGCCGGAAAAGCATTTCCATTAATGCCCTCGAATGAAAAGGCATCAGTGTAAGATATTAAATCCCTAGCAGGACAGAGCTATGTGCAAGTCAGATGAGATAACAAGCCAGTAAATTTCAAATCACCACTTGCATCCATCCCATAACTACATGCTGAAATCCCTCCAGCGTGTTGGCAGAAAAAAAATTGTCATTGCTAAATTTAGCAGACACCTCAATCATTGTGTGATGCTTCAAAAGCAATGGAGATGTAAAGTGGAATTTGTAGGACACCATTTAAACTGAAATGAGAGCTCTGCTCACTGAGCAAAGGCTTTTCTTAATTCCCTTCCTGTTTGGACAATTTGATCCACTTCTTTTTTTTCCACTACAACCACAAAGGTCTGTCCTGCAGTGAATGGATAGGCTTTTTTCTGGGATAACGTCCAGGTTAAAGAGAAAGGATTTACACTTGAATGAAACATAGGCACTGTATTTGGAAAATTTGTTTTGAAAACTTGGGAAGGAAGCAAAGCCTCCTTCATTTAAAAAGGGACTCAATTAACATTCTCCAACAAGTCTTCCTATCGAAAGGACAGTATTTGCTGGGGAACATGTGATCTGAAACTTGTTCTCCTCGCTCACAATGTTCCTTTCTGAAATACAGGGCACTGCTTTGGAGAGACACGAGGATCTTTGCACAGCTTTCCAAAGGACTGCCTGTCACGGGCCAGGCCTTGACTGCAGACATCAGATCTTCTGTGACTTAAGCTCAGGAAACTTAAAATAGTGCTTAAAGACCCTAACGAAGACCTAGAGTGACACAATCCTACTGTGGCTCCCTCTACAAGGACAGCTCATCCATGCTCAGCCATAAGGGCAAGATGAATCCACGGTGTAACAAATCTCACCTCCTCACTGTCCTGAAAAAACACATTTTTAAAACTTTCTGGAAAGAACACACTAGAGACCAACCGAGCAGGTGTTCTGCTTCTGATTCCTGCCTCTCTGGGTGTGGGTTTGATCTGTAGCAGGCAGGGGCCAGACAGGATCACCCTAAGGGTTATCTTGGGTTGGAAAAACAATCCTTTGAGTGCTGGGCATGTCTAGAAATTGCCCACGCAGGAGGAAGAAAACAACCCCTGTCATTATTTTTTTTCCAGATAAAGGGGGGAAAAATGCTACTGACACTTTAATGTGCACTTTTCTTTCTAAATTCCCTTATCAACTGCATAACACAGAGCATTCTTCACTCTTTAATAAGTACAGGTTGAAGTCGAGCCTGACTCAAAGTCGATGACTGATTGAGTCCACATCAATACCCAGCAGATTCGGATGGGAGATAAAGGCAATACTGGTGTGTATAGCTACAGCAAACATGCTATGAACACATCCAACACTTTGGGGAGACCATCTGTAGCAGCCCACTCTCCTTCACTTCTTCTGGATGCCTCCAATTGCAGCATGACCCAAGCACAAGGGAAGAGTTACCGGCAGCTACCCCCCACCAGTGCCTCAGAGGGACTATGTAAGCAAAACAAGAACACAGGCTCTCTCCAGAGCCTCTCCCAGGAATTTGGCTGCTGAGATGTGAGCTACCCTTTGGAAAAAATTACTGGTTTTCCCTGCTGATCATACTTTTAGTGCAGGCACTATATCAGGTGTGGATAACCATAAAAATTAATCTGCATTCAATCAGTATTCTTTAGTTGCTCCATCTGGGAGTTTGTCTGCACCAAAATGGACCAAACACCCCATGATATCTTCCCTCTACCCAGAACAAAAGAAATTTGCGGGTTCTGTTTCTAAATAACATTTTCCATGGGAAAGTCAGCACGCTTTAAACTCACAGTACAGTGGAGTAGTGTCCTCACACAGACAAGTGCCTCACTCTTAACCCTTGCTGAACACAAACACAGATGTCAGGACAAAGCAGCAGATAATCCTCTGTACATCCCATACAAACCAACCACGAGGTGCTTTGCACAGCTGGGAAAGAGTTGCTTGGTGATAAACACACTTAATGGAGTTTACATTTGGTTAAGACACTTAGAGATTAAGAGGTTGGCTCCCATCTTTCCTGTCGGCTACAGGCAGATGCCGAACAGCATAAGGTGAAGATACTCTTCCTATGAGGTTAAGCAAGAAATAAATGAAAAGCTGTGGGCACCTCACACAAAATTCAGGGCCAAAAGTTGGGCTCAATTTGAGGTATCTGTGAAAACCCTCCATCAATACCAAGGGAATCCAGAAAATACATGGAGAGGACACAGTTCACACAGTCACTCTTCCATTACCTTGAGCTAAAGATCCCCTTGGCAGATGCATCTTTTGCACCCAGAAATGTCCCTTGCAGATCCCTTCTCCTGAGAATAGAACAGGTGGTGACAACTCATGAAATGTGCTCATACCCACAGCTTCTACAAAAATCTGACTTAGGTTTCATTGCACCTTTGGAAAGAGGCAGCCCACTCCAAAAGTTTAAAACTGGGTAGCTGAAGCAACTGCATTTTTTCAGGAAAGAAAGGGAAGAGTATTTAATAATCAAATAGCTTCTCCTCTCCACGTACAGAACTGTGGAAGCTTTCTGATCCTTTCCACTGTGCATCTGCACGTACTGGAAACAAGCTTTAGGACCAGGAACGTGCTGCAAAGTCCAGTATCACACAAACACACAGGGTGCTTCTCTCTGTTCTCTCACGCTGGAGTTAAAAGCAGGTATTAAGTTATAGCGCACAGTTCATTAAAAAGAAATTAGAAAGGGATCTAGCTACTAGAAAATCTGTGCTTTTCAAACTGAAGTTGCCTGGCCAGCACGGGTAAAGTGCTGTAACTCTCTGCTCTGGGACTCCAGCATTGATGTAAATGCTGCAGACACACAGAGCCTCTGCCTCAGAAAGTTACTGGGACTCAAGCGATGGGGACACAGCCCCATATTTACACCCCTGCCCCACTGTGCATCCTCTTGTGTCCATTTGTCACCGAGCGCATCTTCCCCTCCCTGCTCCACAGCAGATTAAACTTAATATACTTATGCAGTTGTGAAGTGTCCTGCCTATTATCCAATTAGGCAGCTAACGAGATCTGAGTAACAGCACGTAGGCACTGAAAACTCCTGCCTGATATCAGTACAGATTAGACACGTTCTTTATGTTCCCAGCCCTTGCAGAAAAAGAGCTGGGATTCGTTCAAAGGCTGCTCCGAAGACTGGATTCAGATAATTGTTTAATTTTGTTTGGGATCCATAAACACATCATGTTTGTTTCCTCTTGATCTCCTGGAGCTGTCATGTCACAACTGTCCCACTACGAAACTCCTGATCAATCTGGTGTGACTTGCTCAGTTGAACTTTCAGCGCGGACAGGGGCAGGACTCACCACCTCTATGGTCTCTTCTAGCATCAGAAATCCGTGGAGCAATAAAGGATCTGTGCATCATCAGGAAAAAAAGTACAGGATTGATAAAGAGATTCAGAAATGCTATCTTTATTAGCTCTGACGCCGTTCCACATGACATTCCCGTAAGATCCACCTAAGAAAACATTCATTAGATGTAATCACCATAAAACGGCTGCATGTCAACATCCTTCCCGGAGCACAATTATGAAGGGTTTGTTATCTAATTGGGAGGGCACTGGAAAGCGGGACCAGCCAGGCACAAGAGCTGTGCAATATTTTCATTACCAGTCAGGATGACAGACTGGAATGTATAGCCATAAACCAAACAGATGATTCAGCAGGGAGGATTTGCAAGCACCATGGTGTACAGATTTCAGTTTCTAAATGATCTTCATGCACTGGTCCAGTATCGACATCAGGAAATAATTAAGAAAGAGAAGCCCCAGGTACAGACACAAAAACAGGGAGCAACTCTCTATTCAGCAACACTCCAGAAAAGGCTCTTAGAGGGTCAAGGCAAAATGGTGATATTCAACAATGTCATACAGGTGCATGAAGGCAAAGCCCAAGGGATGAGCCATGGAAAGCACTCAGTTATGCCTTGCAGTATCCTGCCCTGAGCTGCCCACTGCCGTGCTTTTTGGAACAGCAGGCCTGAGAGCACCTCATGGAGAACAACAAAATTAAAAAACACCAGGTGTGAGATTTAGATGGATCCATTTAAGCCACAAGTGTTTCTAAGAACAGACTAATGCAGACAAGTAAGCGGGACACAGCCTGAGGGGAGACCTCTCCTTCCAAATCCAGCAGGAAAATTTAGAGTTTGATTCTCTTGAACTGAACCCTCTGTCTTTAATCTCTGTTTGAAAACAAGGTAACAGCCATCAATGTGGGTGAAAAGAACAATAGTCTGAGCCTTATCAACATAGAAAAAAGGGGAGATACCAACTGGATGGGTGAAACACACAGCTTTAAACTGAGAGAGGGCAGGGATAGATGGGATATGGGGAAGAAATTCTTCCCTGTGAGGGTGGGGAGGCCCTGGCACAGGTTGCCCAGAGTAACTGTGGCTGCTCCTGGATCCTTGGAAGTGTTCAAGGTCAGGATGGACAGATCTTGGAGCAACCTGGGATAGTGGAAGGTGACCCTGCCCATGGCAGGGGGTGGCACTGGGTGATCTTTATGGTCCCTTCCAACCCAAACCACTCTGTGATTCCATGACTCTGTGGTTCCAATTTGCCTGGATCACTGAGCTGGAAAGGCAGCAGCCAACAGACTGGAACACCTTATGTGAGAAGGGAATGAGGGAATGGGTGTTGTTGAACTTGGAGAAGAAATAGTGTTTGGTGAGGGACCCAGTTACTGTCTTCAACTACTGAGGTTTACTGAGCAGATGCAGCCAGAATGGATGGCAGAAACAAAAAGACAAGATACAATGGGAATTACTGACGGTGAGGGAAACACTGATCAGACAGGAGGAAAATATTCCTCACCACAGGAGCTCTAAGCATGGCATCAACCTGCTACTCTTCACTAAAAAAGGTCCAAGAAAGTTCACAAGAAACCTACTTTTGATCCTGGCCCTGTCTGAAGCAGGAGGTCAGATGAGAGAGCTTCAAATCTCCTGTGCCACTTCACTTACTCTTCACTTCTAAGAAATCTTTATCAAGGAACACTGGAAAAGGGATTTTGTCCTAGAGTCTACATCACTCTACACCTCTTCAGTGCCAGCAGACTCTAAAGCTGTGAATAAAATACCTTCTACATGACTAAAGATCCCAGTGTCTGCAACTGACAGAGAAAAAAAGTAAGGAAGGAAAACACCAGAGCTTTCACTGCAGTCTGAAAGAGAACAAGAGAAACTGGGGACTCACATTACACAAGTTACATACAAAAACTGCAAGAAAACTGAGGCATTCAAAGATACATACTGATAGTTCAAACAAAGAAAGCCAGACTGCTCCTCCCTACCTGCTCTTCCCACAGTAATAAACACAAGTCGATGCCAAAAGATGCTTCAGACCTGCCCAGACCAGCCTTCATTTTGGTGAGAGCTTCTTCAGCTGTCTCAGGACAAAGGCTCTCTGTGTGCAGACAAACCTGTCACACACACTTCCTATTCTCTCCCACTGAAAGGTATAACAGAGGTGTTAATAGATCCAGAGAGAATACCTGGAACAATACACACAGGCAAGTTTGGTGGCTTTTTGCCCCCAAAAAATAAAGTGAGGGAGTTTACCTTAGCAAACAATGCTTCTAAGTGCTGGCTGATCTGTTTTCTGTCATGTTTTATATTCAAGTGCTACCTCTCGGAGTAATCTTCACATCCACTTTTTACCAGCTTTAGAAATACATGAATAGCTGAATCCTTCAGGGGAACAAAGGGACAGTAGGTACAAAATCAGATGCACAGTGTAATCACGGCAGGGAGGGAGAAGGGAAGGTCACTCCTAAGTTACGGCTGGCAGGTCAGAGCAGGAAAGCACAATGGCTGAGCTGTAATCGAGCTAATCATGGGGAAAGCCTTGGTCAGGGCAGCTGGCAAGGACTTCCTTCACCTTACAACAGGGAGGAATTATTCTGGAACAGTCAGACATCCAGAACGCATCCCTGTGGAAAAGACAGCGCTTGAGCAAGAAAAGCACGTGCTCTCTTTTTATAGTTGGTAAAGAGACAAAGCCATAATAAAACTTTCCATGACGAAACACTTCACCAGTGCTAAAACTAAAATGCATTTATCACGCCACAAAAGTCTACTTGAGAGTCACAAAATGGTGTTTGCTGGCTGAGTACATGCAGGTATCAGACACAGCACTCCAGGCAAGTTTTGGACCCTGCAGCTCAAGGAAGACACGGCCCAGAGATTCCCAAAGGCAGCTTCAGAGGACTGAACAGCTCGCTCCGTACAGTAACAAAAGGGCAAGAGGGCAGCAATTCTCAACTGCTGCACAGAAATCAAAGGCAGAGACTGGGAACATCTCGGTAATGGCAAGAACAATGACCGACTTTCAAGGATGACCCAGGGACAATGAGGAAAGTCCATCACTGGAGGCTTTCAACAACTGCTTTGGACAAACATCTGCTGGGAAAGTTTAGATAGATCTGACCCAGCCTTGGGGCAGGAGGTCAGATTAGACAACTTAAGGTCTCCTCCGACACTGCAGCTCTTTGCTTGTAACAGAAATATGACAACAGAACACGTCAGCAGCAGCCCCAAAGCACGCAAGCCTCCCTGCTATTTCCATCATACATTGGAGAAACACTGTAAGATCCCACATGCAGCAGCTGCCCGTTCCTACGTGGCACCTTCTCCCCTCATTCCTGGAGGAGCAATACAGGGAGAACACAAAGAGCTGGACTCACAGAACAGGCCCGGAAAGAGGAGCTCCCCAGCACAGTCTTCCCAACAACACAGTCCCTCTCACATCCCACAGCATGGGCACAGTTATTAACAGGAATCCAACCCCACTGTCCCTCCCATTTGCCCCCTTCACATCTCACCCTGCAGTCTGAGCAGTTCTCTCTTTTTTCTCTTCAGGCCTTTCTTCTGTTCCTCCCTGGAATATTTTCACGTGCTAAGATCTTCAGGACTGGATCCCTGCCCACCACACAGCCCTGGATCCCACCCCAAGGGAATCAGGGGACAAAAAGAGTAATGACCCGGTGCTTCACTCCAAAGCCCGTGGTCACACTCAGCCCTTTGTCAAGCTCTCTCAAAGCCCAATTAGAGACACCAGATGCCACTGTGACACCAGAGCGATGGTGTGAGCTCCCCACGACTAGAAAAGGACATTTAATTTAGTCTGCTGGGAGACCTTTATGCTCCCGCAAGCATTAATGAATGGCACCAAGTGTCCCATGGGGTCAGAGCATCCGAGCAGCTGAGTGTAAACTGCAAACTCTGAAGTACCAACCTTTATCTCAGGGTTAAAGCTTCACCTACCGAAGCAGTTTTAAGATTTTTTGCTTCCTTGTGTGCACCCCCACAATCTTCTTGGCTCATTCTTGAAAATCCAAAGTCAACCTCCAAGCTCTGTCTATGGAACAACGAGGGAGGAAGGTGACAGAAGTGGTCCCAGGAAGAAATACTCACACGTGTGAGTGTTTCTGTGAGAACGCCGCAGCTATAACCACACGTGTGTGTGTGTCTGTCCATACACCCTGGCACGTCTGAGGGCACAGTTATGCAATCCCAGAAAACTTGGATCCCAGTTTGTACTGTCCTTAAAGGACAGCCCTGACTGTACGTGTAGTGCTGACAGCAGCAGTCATGGGACAGGCCAGGGATTGGATCCAACTAAAAAAATAACCCCATAAAAATAATAATCTTCTGCCAGGTGTGTGACCGAGATCTCGCACCCACAGTCTCAACAGAACACGCACAGGAATAGGATGACCCCTTTTCCTAGAAGTAGCATCTCAGATCTGTGTAAGTCACCCGCCAGCCTGTGCTCTGACGGCTGGAAAAGAGTTATGCAAGAGAGGAAACAAGCAGTCGGAGACAGGACAGCTCAGAGAAAACATCTCAGGGCAGTTCCTCTCCTAAAGCCAGGCTCTTGCAAAACAACCCTCGTGCCAGCTTGCCAGGCTTTCCCAAAGGGTCTGAAGCTCTGAAGGAGCTTCAGGAGTTCAATCAAAGGATTACCAGGCACATCTTCCTGGCAGAGTCCTCTGGGATCACAACGGTGACTGAGCTCAAAAAAAGAAAATCCTGTTAGAAGAAGACTGGAGATCAAAGCAGGAGGTTACATCTATATCCTGGAACATGCATCCCATGGGACAGGAGAATTTTTAATTCAGTTTTAAACTAAATACTTGTCCAAGAGAAACATCAGGTGAGCATGCTTGAATGTGCAACCTCTTTGGGAGAAAATCCATTCCCCACCTGCCCTGAAAAATTAATTTAACCGAACAAACTCTTATAAAGGAAAAGAAGGTCCTCCTTTTCTATGCAATTCCCTATTTAGGGATAGGCTAGGACTATCTGCTTCACTTAGCACAACGCATTTTCTGCCTACATCAGCTACAAGGGAGCTTGAGTAAGTACTTCACAACACGCATGATGTAAAACCAACATGCTTTTTTTCCTCCCTTTCTCAAAGTGTGCAAACATCACCATATCCTGTCCAATGTTTCAGTCATTCCAAGTCTGCCAGAAACCTACACTATTCCATGCCACTCAGCTCAATCTTGAGGACACACTTAAGGAAAATCTGGCATTATGAAGAAGAATAACGAATGGTGAAGAAATTAATAACTAAGTATTCATTCTTCAAAAGTTATCTACATCCATTTAGTTTTCTACTTCATCAAGCAGGAAAATAAATATTTTCTTATTTCTGAAAAGGTAGTTCCTGCCTTTGAACTCAGTAAGTACACACACACACACAAAAAAAAAAAAAAAAAGTCGAATGAAATGAACTTTTCAAGCCATTATAAAGGCTTTGCAGCCCTTGAAAGACCTATTGGATAAAAGAAATGTAAATTACAAAACCAAAAGTTCCCCACAAGCAGAAACTGTCTGGGTTTACATCAGTTCAGCTCTTCAGGGCCCTCCACAGCTGAGATCTCCTCACTCCCTTTCTGGCACTGATCTGTTCTGTGGCCTCCAGTGCTTCATCCAACCATCTACTCCAGGAAGTGGGAGAAACGTGGTCTCCGAGCGTGATGTGTTAAAGTGCCCCAAAGAGGGAATATGCAACAACAACCCTGTGTAAATCTCTACTCTGGGACTGCAAAATCTGTCTCCCTCAGACCAAGCAAGCTGTCAGCCATCATTTGGAATTAGAGAGCACCAACAATAAGTGCCTTGTTTAACTGAGACTTTAAAGCAGGGCCTGGTAGCAGAGAACTACCCGAGAATAGCTCCGGGATCAAACTCCAGCAGGAAAAGCAGGGAGGGGCTTTTTGACCCCTCTTGCATTACATTCCTGCTGCTGAGCTCATCACCTTCAGAACAACCCAGGCCTTTCTCAGATCCAAACCACTCCCTGCTGCATCCCATGAACTTCCCTAACATCCCATTCTTGCAATCTCACAGCCCTGACCCCAACATGTCCCAAACGAAAAACTTCAAGTCGCCATGAAAAGTAACACCAAAACTGCACTTAAAACCAAGGGCATTATTAAAATTCACCAAACACCACCACATTCGCTGCATTTTAAGATTTCCAGAGGAAAAGGTCACCGGAATACAGAGCACATCTCCCAGAGCTAACATCCTTGTCATGCTGCCGTCGGGTTCAGACAGCAAACACATTGTTCTAAAATCCCTGTGTGCTGTGTTATCCACAGCTCAGGGCTGCTGGCAGAATCACACAGAACGGTTTGGGTTGGAAGAGACATTAAAGATCATCTCATTCCCACCTCCTGCCATGGGCAGGGACACCTTCCACTATCCCAAGTTGCTCCAAGCCCTGTCCAACCTGGCCTTGGACACTTATAGGGATGGGGCAACCACAGCTTCTGTGCCAGGGCTTCATCACCATCTGACTTAAAAACTCTTTCCTAATATCTAATCTAAATCTAATCGAGAAGTCCCCTCTGTCAGTGGGAAGTCATTCCCTCTCTCATCCTGTCAGTTCGGGCTCTTATCCAAAATCCCTCTCCAACTCTTCTGGAGCCCCTCCAGGCACTGGAAGGTGGTCAAAGGTATCCCCAGAGCTTTCTGTTCTGCAGGTGGACACCCCCAGCTCTCTCAGCCACCCACCTGCACTGTTCCTCCAGCCTCCAGCCCAACCCTATGCCAGGGCCCTCAAGGGCACTGGCTCTCATGGAAACACAAGAACAGGACCTCAGACTAAGGTTCCTCCAAAGCCACTGTCCAGAGCAGAGCCACACACCACACGAAACACCTGCACCACACCAATGTGCTCCTCAGGTGCCACCCACACTCATGGTGGTAACTGGAGTAGCCATGAAGATTTATTTTCCAAGTGGTTCATATTCCCACCCACGGTATTTCTGGAATCTTTAGTTAAAACAAGAAGGAACCACTGAAAAATTAGATTATTTAAAATTTAAAAAAAAAAAAAATTTTTCAACCAATTTCCACGGTGACTCCTCTAAACTAAATATTTATTACACTGCACACACCCACAGTGCCCTCAAGAAACAGCACAGAATGCCTGGACACAGCAAAGCCAACACAGCAACAGAGCCAATGAAAATGGGACACAAAATCAAGGTGGCTGAAAATTTTCATGTTCCCTCAACAGGAAGACAACAAAGATGACAACACAGTCTGGAAACACCATAAAGGTGGTTTTGAAGTGTCACTTGTAAACTATTTGCGTCTTAGGATTCCATAATTTGATTAATTGGTTGAATTTGGGATTTTTATGGTTCTATTCCCTATTCTCATGGTGGGTTACCATCTCTCTCCCTCATTACTGCTGCGCTTAGATCAGTTCTTGCATGCAAGCAGAGCAAGACAGATCCCTCAGCCACATCTTAAAACCAGAGGTTTAGACTCTCCAGAGAAAGAAGAGTTCAAATCCATTCTTCACCCACATCAATTCCAAGAGGAGATCTTTGCAGCTCTTTTATTTATTATTTACCACTCTGACACAATGTTTTAGCTCACCAACAGAACTAAAAAAAATCAGTTATTTAATTTCCACAGACTTGACTTCATTAACTTCTGGAGAGGAGTAATGTTTGTGGCCAGTGGGAAAAGGGTATTTCTACATTTTTCCATTTTCTGGTCTGTTAATTACAATTACTGAGAAAAGGAGACAGCGGTGAGATTTGTGAAACACAGCAGGCTGCGTTTTAATACTTGTGAAAAAAAAAAAG
Organism: Chamaea fasciata; assembly: GCF_029207755.1. NCBI lineage: Eukaryota > Metazoa > Chordata > Aves > Passeriformes > Sylviidae > Chamaea > Chamaea fasciata. The sequence continues at coordinate 2,707,955 of NW_027094091.1, read as the reverse complement.
AGAGAAAATAATTTCTCTTTTTTGTGTAACCCGAACATACAAAGTAATTCCACATACTTCAGAAGTCAGCATCACAATTTTCCTTAGACACTCACTTGGGCCAGCAGGAATTTAGTAGGAGAACCTCAGATTTGATTAGAAGGGATTATCTTTCAGTGAGATGACAGGAACAGAAAATATGAAATTATGGAAGTGGGGTTGAGAGACAGGTAGACACACTCCTGAGGTTGGAAGTGAGATGCAGGAATACTCCTCCAAGCCTCTGAGGCAGAGATGGCCAGGGGTCCAATAGCTTTTGAGGATGGATGAGTGAGAAAAAGCCAAATTACACTACTTGGCTAAGGTGGAGGTCAGTAAAAGAACCATCACACCTCTTAAATGCTGTAGGGAGCCCAGAAACCACCGTATCTGCTGTTTGTAAGGAATGTCAACAGTTTGACAGAATTCTCCAGACTCTACCTCAACCCCACCAGTGCCACCAAATCAACTGAGATTCCTCCATCCCAGTAAAACACTTGAGTTTCAGAGACACCACAACTACCCCGTGATACTGGTGGGAGAGACACAATGGGGAGGAAGTGCTTCCAGCTCAAATCAGAGGGAGACAACCACGAGTGCCTGCAGCAGCAGCGAGGACACGGGACCCCAGGACACGTGCAGCATATTTGTGGTGCTCCAGCCGTGCACTCCAGAGTTTCAGGGAGGCGTGGCACAAAGTGGAACAGCTCCAGAGCCTCTGTTCCACGGAGCCAAAGGATGGAGAGGGACGAACGACCGCAGCACCCAACATCAGCCAGTGTTTTTAGCATCTAAAGCCTCACACTTCTACAGCCCTTTCCACATAGAGCTTAGCCAAAATACCAGCTGGATGCTGCTCCAAATCCAAAGGAGCCCAGGTAAACATTTGATCAGCCACACAATGATTTGGATCCAGGCACTGAGTCAGACCAAGCCTGTTGCATTTTTGCCAGCTCAGTAGTCATCCAAACAGGCTTCTCAGTCCGGCTACCCACTCCACAACAGCGGCACGAGGGAAAGGCAGTGCTGGGTTTTTTTAGAGGCAAAGCCAGCTGAAACCACAGAGCTTGCTACTCCCTAAAAAACATGGTACATCTGTTCCACAGCAGTGCCATGAAAGATTAGTAAGTGCTGGCCTAAACAATCTGGAAAGGGAAAAGGACCTAGGAGAGCAAAATGTTATCACTAAGTCAATAAAACAACATCTGTAAAGGGCTGAGAACATAACAGCATTCTTGCACAATACACAGAAATGCTCCTGGGCTGATTTCTTGTTCTCCACTAAACCTGTCTGGTAACTCTGGGAACAGGACTGCATCGTACAGGCTACGGGAAAAGTGGATCAACAGGGTGAGCTAAGGACAGGGCTCTGGGCTCGACTTTGTTTGTGCAGGATCACAGAGTGGACATGTGTTAGGCGATACATATGGTTTCACTTTTATGTAAAGCTTGTGTTTACATCTAATGTATCAGGCAATTACAGCTGGTCCCGGCACCAGGTTTGAGACAGCATGTTTATAATCCATGGAAAGCATTTTTTGGGATGAGCAAAGCAAGGATGCAGCAGAGCAGCTCTGTGTATGGGGCTGAGAATGTAAATAAAAGCTTTGTTTTGAGGTCAGTTTCAGTAACTGACACTTGGCTTTGTGCACGTTACTACCCGGCATTCAGGACTAATCCCTCATCTACCACACCGATCTCAAAGACGGAGCAATTCCGCAGAAGTAGATGGATTCGACTGAAAGCGCCAGATCGCCAAGCCCCCGGTATTGTAACAGCTTTGTATAAACACGAAAAACACACCAGAAACACAAACAAGCCGGGAGCGAGCCTTCGGCGCTCGTCATTCACATCCCCACCACGGTGACTTCCCCACTTAACCTCTCCTCTCGGTGTCATCACCCGCAACGCCGAGGCGGGGAATGCGCAGGCAGGCGAAGACTCGTGTCACATGCGGGAGACACACTGACATCAACACACGGGAGGGGAAAAGTAACACCCAAACCACCCCAAAATCCCAACACAACCACGCCGGTTCTGCCCTTGGCCGAGAGAGCGATCCTTTCCCTCACGGTCCCCATAAAAAGCGGTCGGGATGACACCTGCTCCGCACCTGGGTTGGGGTGTCAAGGGGCAGAGGAATGAGGGTCAGCAAATTTGTGGGGTGGTTTGGGGAGCGTGGGGCAGGGCACAGCGAACTGGAGTAGTTTGGGGAGGTGGGATTGTGGGATGGGGCACGGGGAACGGCCCCTCAGGGCGGTGTGTGGGATGGGGCACGGGGCTGGTTCTTCCGGGATCGCGTGTGGGACGGGACACCGGGCTGAACCCTCGGGCTGGTGTTCGGGATGGGGAAAAGGGCTGAACCCTCAGCGTGGTGCTCGGGACGGGGCACAGGGAACGGCCGCTCGGGCAGCTCTGTGGGACGGGGCACAGGGAACGGCCCTTAGAGCGGCTTGGCGAGGTGGGCGTGTGGGACGGGTCCCGGCTCTGTGCCCCCAGACAAAGCCCCCCGCCCTCTCCCCGCCGCTGCCCGGGGGCTCTGTGCGGGGACGGAGCCGGGCAGCCCCGCCGAGGCGGCACCGGCCCTCCCGCCGCAGGTGCCGGCTGAGGGGGCCGAGGGGACCCTGCGAAGGGGACGCTCCGAGGGGACCGGGGCCGCCGCCCGCCGCGTACCTCTCTGTGCGGTGCGGTGCCGGAGGGGACTGTCGGGGTCGGGGCGCCCGCCCGGCTCTCGCCTCGCTGCCTCCCGCGGCTGAGCGGCTCCCGGCGCGGCTGAGCGGCGGCTGCGGGCACTGCGGGCCGAGAACCAGCGCCGGCCTGTTTTCCAGCCGCCTCCCCTGCGGCCCGCCCCGGCTCCGCCTCGAGCATCCCCCGCCTCCGCCTCCTCCTCTTTCCCCTTCTCCGCCTCCGCCTCCTGCGCCGCTTCCTCCGCCCCGCTCCTGATCTTGGTCGACTTGGACGTGAAACTCTAAGGATATCAGCGCCTGTTTGCTGAAACGAGCGTATTAAACCTAATTTTCTTCCTAAGCGGGACGGGTCTTTTTCACCTTCTGCGGTTGCCGCTGTACTTCAAGGCTGCTTTGATACCCCGGTTCCGGGGCGTTCACCAAACTACAGAGCAGACCCAGTGTGGAAAACAACTTAATTCCTGCACAATTTTTTTTTCCTATTCCTGTCTAGACAATGAAATTAATCTCATCGGAGTCCGCCTCAAAATTAAAGCCCAGCCTGTGGACCAGAAAAACGCAGCCCACCACAGTCCTACCCAGACACGGTCACACGTTCTTATCTCTCACCATCTGGTTTCTGCCACTCACTGATACCAGTGTTCACGCAGTTGCACGAGGCAGTGTGAAATACTGAAAAAAAGAAGTTATAGAAAATCAGAAGTAGGCCTAGCTTTAAACTTTTTTCAGCTTGAAGACCCCTAAAAGCTAGCAAAGGACCTTCTCTAACATAAATAAATAAATAAATAAATAAATAAACAAACAAACTATAGTATATAATATATATGCAATGTAAATATATGCATACATAATATATATTAGATACACTGTATATATACTATAATACATACTTATATATATATATGTATTTATTAAAAATAAACATTTTGTGTGTGTATGTATATATATATACACACAAAATATGTATTGGACATATTGGACACCTCATCCCTGGAAGAAGTCAAGACCAGTTTGGACAAAGCCCTGAGCAACCTGATCTAGTAGAAGGTGTCTCTGCCCATGGCAGGGGGTTGAAACTGTATCGTCTTTAATGTCCCTTCCAACCCAAACCACTCTGCAATCCTGTATATAATAAGAATACTCTTAAGTGGCTCTGGGCATAGACCCTGTGTCATGGAGACTTCTTCCAAATGGAGGGGAAAGCCAAAAAAATCTAGTTCCAGTGTCACAATTTGGGATATGGCACTCAGACCCCTAAAGCAAAGGGAAGACGTCCCTGTTCCTTCTGAATTTGATGCCTTTTGTGCAGCTGCAAGGTAAAAGTCTCCTCTCCAAGCAGCAGCCCCATAAACACGGGTTTTATTAAATTACAGATTCTTTCCAAAAGAAAGTTTGTGGCCAGAACTGAGCAATGTGTAACTCATGGGATGCAAGTCTACCATGGAGCTGGAACACTCAGACATCCCGCAGCCTTCGCATCAAACACAGGCTGGAATTACTTTTGGATGCCTGGAGGGAAAGTCTGGAGGAAAGACTGCGCCTTGGATGGAAATCAGTCATGTCTGCACGCTGCCTTCAAGCATTTTAAGGTTTTATAAAACACGCTCAGCCACCTGCCAGAGGTTTGCACCTGCATGGCTGGGCTGAGGTTGCTGAGCCAACCAAAACATCTGGGGAAAACAGCAAGAATGAGATGGATTTGGGGTTCCCAGTTTCCATAAGATATCAGACAACTGTGCAAACTTTTCAATTTCATATATGCAGTGCTTGCAGGCTGTTTTCCTCCAGACCTTGAGCTTCCCCAACTGCCCTTGAGTGCTGCCATCACCACTGGACTTAAAACCCTTCAAAGTCCCTTGAGGCACTCAGATGCTGAAGCCACTGTAATGTTTGACAATCAGTATAGGATAAGGGACAATGCAAGAAGTATTTAAAGCTATTAGAAAGCATCCAAAGGTGCAGCATGAAACTGGGGAAGGGTCTAGAGGGAAAGCCTTACAAGAGGGGGCTGAGGTCCTTTAGTTTGTTCAGCTGGACACTGAAGAGAGGCCTCACCATGGTCTGCAGCTTCCTTAGGAAGAGAAGTAGAGAGGGAGCTCTGATCTCTGCTCTCTGCTGACCATTGACAAGAACCAAGAAAATGGCATGAAGTTGTTCCAGGTGGATTTTAGTTGGATATTAGGAAAATGTTCTTCCCCCAGAGGGTGCTGGGCATTGCCCAGGCTCCCCAGGGAATAGGCATGGCCCCAAGGCTGCCAGAGCTCCAGGAGGGTTTGGACAACACTCCCAGGGGCACAGTGGGGTTGTTGGGGTTGTCATGCACCAGAGGGGCCAGAAATTGGACTGATTAGTCCTTTTGGGTCCCTTCCAGCTCAGAATGTTTTTTGGTTCTACGGCCACACGCTGTTTGGGATGAGGTCTGTGAGCCTGCCAGCCATGGCTGTCCCCTTCCAGCACATCCCAGGAGCCAGCCTGTGCCTGGTGGCGGGCTCTGCCCTCCCACACATGCCTCACAGCCTCAGCACTTGGTCTCCACCAAGCCTACAGATGGAAGCAGAGCTTTGCAAATTAAAGGACATCAGGGAAATGAGCCATATCCCTGTTCTAACCAGCTATATCTGGAAAGAGAGGAATTGGCAATGAGGCTGGAAAGAGCAGCCTTTCCCATCAGATCGGACAACATTGGAGGTGATAAGGAAATAGGTTCAGTTTGATGGTCCAGCTTGGAGATACTTATCTGCAGAGGATGGAGGGGAAGCCAGGATTTCCTGCCTGGAATTCTCAGCATCTCACAGAGCAACACCTGCCCCTCAGGGCTGCCTCAGATCCAGGCAGTGTTTGTTCATAGCCAGAGAGGAGCCACGAAGGACAGATTGGTGCCCCCTGTACCCGCAGAGAAGCTGAACCATGAGGGATGCTTGTCATCCAGCAGCTGGGAAAGCTGGTGAGCCAATTCCTACTGAATGGCTCTTCTATTTCCTCCACAGCAAACAAACAACCGTGCTGCAGGGCTGCACCAGCTCTGAGCTCGCCCGGGTGCAGTGTGAAGGATTTGAACTAAATCTAGAAAGCTCTGGGTATTAGGAGTCCCCTGGGCTCTACCCTCTTTCTCCAGTTTAGATTTGGCAACAGAGCCAGCCCTAAACCTAGGAATGCTTGGGAGGCGTTTTTAGGGTACACAGAAATGCAATTACCTTTGGGAAAATAAAGCTAAAATACCTTGCAAGCCCATGTTTAATACGGTGTTCGGTGCATTAAGGGAAGAATAATTGACAGATATGACTGAGGCTGGTGCCTTTGTGCAGACAGCAGTCCCAAGGAAATTTGATGAAATCCTAAAATCAGCACTTTTTGTGCCTTTGACATTTGTTTTCTATGAGCAGATCTCACAGTGAATAAAGCATCTTTCCTGGGAAGCACTAGTGAAGGACAGGTTTATGACTGAAATGTAAAGCAAATCGTAAAAGTCTGGAGAGCCTAACCTAAAAGCTAGGGAGGAGAAAGACCTTGTGCAACACACCTGAAAAGATTGCCCAGAGCTGCAATCCAGAGACATAATCGATGTGAAGAAAGTAAAGCATATGATTGCCTGGAAGGTCTCTTTCTGGAAGGGTTTTTTGCACCACAGAACGGACAGAAATAGCTCAGGTCTCATGTCCTTCAACACACACCTTTCGATGGGGAAGGGATTCTAGCGAACAAATCAGGAGAGCTCATGGTGGGCCCATGGAGAGTGGGAGGGTACCTGGGCATTCTGTGAAGCTGTATTTCTGGGTTTGGACATGTTTGAAGTCTGGCCAAGGAGATCTATTGGACTGACTGATGCTGCTTTTTTTTGTTTGTTTTCTGCCAAGCAAAATAATGACTTAAAGCCATTAAGTGATTGTTCTCTAGATTCCTATTGACAAACATAATGTCCCATTCCTGGAACTGTCAGGTGAGATGAGCATTATGCCTCGTATGAAGCTTTTTTTAGGAAGATAAGGATCCAGCTGGCTGAAAAAGAGAGCAGGAGTGGCAAATAAAAACAGACAGCACAGAGTACCCCTCTGTGCTCCAAAACACTGCATTCCTGATGTTTGGCATAAAAGGGTTTTGCTTTTTACTGTTGTTGCACAGCATTTTTCATCCTCAGATTTAAAAATGTTGGGAAAAGAGCTGTTTTCTATTTGAAGTCAGGAATCTCAATACAAAGACCCCTGATATGAGCCACAGGGTGTGCTGTGCTTCAGAGGTTGACCACCCTTGCCAAGATTTGGCTTTGGCATTAGGATCATGTCTGCAGTGAAAAGGCCTCACACGTTTGGCTCAAGTTTTTGGGTGATCCACTCACACACTGACATCTGGCAGGATCCTCATGAAGTTAAAATATAACTTGAACAGAAAATATGTAAGTCAGAAGAGGGGTTTACAGTTTTTTAACCCAGGAATTATTATCTTAAGGGTATCTGGGTACTGATTTTGGCTCCTGCTCTGGGCAGGGTGACACACTGTGACAAAGCTGCTTGTGTTTCCCAAAGCAGGACACCATATACAGTCTGCAAAAAATACCTGTGTTAAAAAACTACAGCAACTCCAAACAAGCCCAGCTGGCTTTTCCATCCTCTACACTGTTTGCTTACTAGAGAAAGACTAATCCCTTTTACCTGCAAAGCAAACTTACCATGAGGGCCCACATATAATGCTTTATTATCTTTCCATCCGTCCGTAATACGGAATTTCCATGATTCATTCACCCACTTGAGGAACACTTGAGCACTCAAACAAAAACATACATTCCCAGGAGAAAAACCAAACCCACGTCCGGTGCAGGAGACAGAAGCATTCTAACATAAATACAAAATCCCATCAGAAATTTTATCTGAATCAAGGCACAAGCACAACAAGGAAGGACAGAGATCATACAGTATCTCCTCTTGTGGGTGTTTTTCCTCTTTTCCTCACAATCCCCTGACAACAAGTCAATAAAAGGTTTTACCAAGACTACAAAGGGAACCTGAAAGCCCAGCAGCTCCCCTTTGAAAGTAAATTCAGGCTAGAGGCAGATTCAAGTCACTTCAGAGAGTCTGCCCTTTGCTAAAAAAGCCCCTCTGACCTTCCAGTCATCCCAGTGTAGCTGCAGCGGTTCATGGGAATGAGTAACAATGACCTTTGCTATTCAGTCATCATTTGACAGGCTGTCCAAGTGACAGGGAGCTCTCTCATAAATATTTCACCATGATGATGAACAATCTGGACACAGAACAACCACCCAGATCACCTTTGTGGTTAGAAATAAAACTAGTCCAGGTGAGGAGAAACTCCCCTCCCATGTTTGTTCATCCTTATTCCCTTCTAGGAAGGTGATTTCCAGAGTGAGACTGCTGAAGCAGTAACTTCTTCTAATACCCTGAGAGCTTTGACACTTTCCTACATGGATTGCTGGAAGGATATAGCTGCTGAGAAAAGTATCCAATCTCAACAATGGGAAAAAAAAAATCCATGTGTGGAAGATCCTTTGAAATCCTCAATAAATTGGGGTAGCAAGCAAACACCCCAAAAGCTTGAAATGTGCTTCTCTTTCTGGATTATATCTGTCAAGCTTCAAGTCCCAATTACTTATCCTTACCACACGTTTCTCTCTGCCAAACTTAAAAATCCTTTGTGATTCCATTTCATTGCGTTCTTGTAACTAAAGTACCTTTTGGTTTCATTTGGATGAGGAAAATTGGAAATGCTTTCCCTGGAACACAGGCAGAAAGCAGATTAAAAGGTGGCAATATCTTCTCCACACACCTGTGTGCTGGCCAGGGAACAACCTGAGTCTCCACAGGTGGGAGAACAGGACTCACCACCGATTATTTTCTGTCACGGACTTTGTGGGGTAGACGTGGTTCCTCTGTATTTAATAACCTTCTTTGGATTTTGTTTCCACAAGCTGGTCTGCTCTCTTCAGGTAAATATTGACAATGAGTCAAGGAATAGTATCAATGGCACATCCTTTGATTTGCATGGAGCTGGCTATTTCCATTCATCAGAGAATCATAGATTCGTGGAGTGGTTTGGATTGGAAGGGACCTGAAAAATCATCCAGTTTCAATCCCCTGCCATTGTCAGGGGCACCTTCCACTTGACCAGGTCACTCCAAGCTCCTTCCAACCTGGCCTTGGACATTTCCAGGGATCCAGGGGCAGCCACTGCTTCTCTGAGCACCCTGAGGCCAGGGCCTCGGCACTCTCACAGGGAAGAATTCCTTCCCAATATCCCACCCAGCCCTGCCCTCTGGCAGTGAGAAGCCATTCCCCTTGTCCTGTCACTCCATGCCCTTGTCCAAAGCCCCTCTCCTGGAGCCCCTCAGGCACTGGAAGGGGCTCTAAGTTCTCCCTGGGGACTTCTCCAGGCTGAACACTCCCAGCTCTCTCAGCCTTTTCTGGTAGGAGAGGTGCTCCAGCCTTCAATGCTCTCATGTCCTTATATTGTGTGACACAGTGAAAAGCTGGATTCTCAGCAACTTATCACTATTTTGTGCACCTCTAGCACATCCTTCACAAGTTATTCCCGGGAGATCCAGTCTCATCTCACCCAACATGCCTTCTTGTGAAAGCAGCTATGAACATTTACACCCATTTGTCACCAATTCAGAAGAGTTTGCATGAAACCACAATCACTTCAACTATTCCAAACACAAAAAGAATCCAGGAAATGAAAATCTGGCAGGTGCAAAGGAACAGGGTTGAATGTGGAAAACTGGGAGGAGGCTTTGCCGCTGACAGCAGCTCAGCTCCTGCCTTTATCTCACAGCAGGTAGAGGAAAGCACGGTGGAAAAATGCAAACTAGTCTCATTTTGGATCTCCAGCACTCCAGGTGTTTCAGATCACATATCTCTCTTCCAGGCATTATGGTACTGGTTTGGATATTTCCCTTCAAAAGCCAAGGGCTGATACCTGCAAAAGCCAGAGAATGACCCTGAGAACCTCCCCTGTTTCCATCCCAGTCTTTGCAGCCCCTGCCTCCCCTCCTCTGCCTTGGCACTGCGGTGCCCACAGCAGCCTCCTCGCAGCTCTCAGCCCTTCTCCCTGCCCAGAGCAGCTCCGTTTTCCTGCTGTGCCCTGTTCCCTGCCCATGCCTGGCTCCCAGCTCCTGAGGGTGCTGAGCTGTGCGGGCCTCGGCACAGAGGCTGCCTTTGTGCTCCGCACGTGTTGGCTGCCAAGAGCTGTGAGCCATCCTGGCACTGCGATCCCTAAAAATAGCCTTGCCCCACGGATAACCTGCCGCCTCTCCCGGTGGCAGGTCTTAAAGATAAACTCTCCTATAAACCTGCACGAAGTGAGGAGCAGAAACACTCCTGGAGTGGAGAGGAAAGCTCTGAAGGAGCGGCCTAAGAGGTGTAATAAAGAACACAGGCAGGCAGGAAAGCAGTGCCAGGGAGCCTGGGGAGCAAGTGTTGTGTGTAACCTGCACGCAGGCGTAATAAGACAACTGCTGAGCTACAGGGGGTTCTTTCACAGTCAGCTCCAAGTTCTGCGTGTGAAGACACAACACTGACAGCAAAAGTAATCCAAAAGAACAGCAATCTGTCTGAAAAAGCTGAAAAAACACTTCTGCTTTATATAGGGATGCGTATTTTGGATACAAAATACACCCAGATAGCATTTTTGCCCTTCCGTGACTTGCAATATATCCATTTGTTCTTTCACATTTTATTTTAATAACAGGGGAGTCAAGTGAGCTCGATTGACGGGCTGGTTCCCAGGGAAACATGAGCAACTTATTTCTCTTAAATAGCAGGCACAAATGTTTCCTGTGTTAAACTGCACAGCCTGCTGTGACATTCAGATCCCCAGGATATAATCCCAAAAGAACAGAATGTTTTTGCCTGGCTCCGAGGTGGGTAAGGAGAGAGGTGGCAGCACACTAAAGCTGGGTATGGGTGCTAGCTAGATGGGTGCTAGAGATCTGGCACCCAAATTATTTTTGAGGAGCTAAACCCTTTATCCCAATCCCCAAAGGAAGGGCAAAATAAGAGTTTAACAACAACAACAAAAAAGGTAAAATTACCCAGTGTTGCTGGGAGAGAAATGGAAAAAGAGAAATCAGTAATAGCAAGCCTTTAAAATCTCAGTCAAAATGCCAGGCTGGCTGCCCAGTGTTGCTGGGACACATTAAGAGAATAAAAAGAGCCACAGTGCTCTGGCCCAGGCTCCATCCAGCTTGGGAAGCTGCTCTGGCTGGTGCAGATGAAGGTAAGAAGGGACCTGGGAAAGAAAATGCAAGACAAAGCTGGGCACTCTCATGAGGTGCTCTCTGGTATCATTTGGGGCACTTCAAACACGTGGGATTACCTACATAAAGGACACTTTCCTGCCCCTTATGCTCAGGGATGCTGTTCCCCACTCTGATCACATGGTGCAAAGTACCATGGCTTTATTAGCCAAGGTAATTTTTCTTCTTGCTGCTTCAGGTTGAAGTGATGGGGAAAAAAAATAAAAAAATAAAACCAGTGGCCATGAGCAGTTGTTTGAGGTTGAGTCAAACACATAAAACACATCTCCCCAAAGCTCTCCTTGCCTTCTTTATATTCACCTCAAGGGATGTCCTGAGCCTGATGGGATTTGTCTGCTTAGTAAATCCCAGAAGATATCTCTCAATAAATTCCATCATCTCTCAGTTTCCCATTTTCCTCTTGAACCTTTTTGTAGCCACAATATCATTAAGAAAGATCTTTCCAGCTCAGCTACCCATTGCATCAGGACCCACCTTCATGGATTTATCTCACTAATTTCATTTGCCGGCCACTAGTTCTTGTAGAGCCAAGACACTGTCTGGCTGTTCCCTCACTACCCTGTCCCTTGAACACAGGATTTTTTCAGACCTCCTTTGTGTGCTCCTTCAATTCTTCTTTTACTTATCTGAACCAATATTAAAGTGAGCAAGTGATAACTCGGCCTTGGAACAACTTTTTCCCCCTCACTGCGCAATTTAATTTTTGGTTGGAAAAAAAAAAAACAAACACCTGAAACCTTTTATTTTCCCTCTGTTTTCTTGAGACTCAAAAGAAAAAAAAAAAGATAATGAAATACAGGTTTTGCTTGCCAAAGTTGCCAGGTGCCCAAAGTCTTGTTACTGGGACGCTGAACAAACAGCCTTCAAACGCGATCCCTGCCTTTGTTCTCCCAGCTGGAAACACAGGTCACTCTGCACCCAGACACCACCTCAGAGCAGACATATTCCACTGAGAAAAATTCTCCTTTCATCAGGAAACGGACACCAAAAAGGAACCTGGATTTTTTTTTTCTTTTTTAACTGAGTTCCTGGAGTAGTTTTGTTCACCAAGGAATATTTTCTGTGAGGTCCCTGTCCACGCAAGTGACTCAGCTCAGCAAACAGCACCGGTGATTCACTGCTCCGGAGCGTGCCAGCAATGGCTGGAGACCCGTGTGGTGCTGAGTCTGTTCCTCAGCAGGAAACAGCCCCAATAAATGACATCAGCAGTGTGATTCAGTCACTAGGACCACGGGCTGCAAGGCTCCCACTCAGATTCCCCTTCCCCAGCCAGCTTTTTCTCTCCCGTGCCCCTCAGCTGCTGGCTCCCATGCAAGGATTTGCTCTTGCTGCACAACTAAGTAGTCTCCAAGCTGGGCTGTAAGGCAAACCCCAAAGTGACTGAAGATTTAGATGATTTTGGGAAGAAATTCTTCCCTGTGAGGGTGGGGAGGCCCTGGCACAGGTTTCCCAGAGAAGCTGTAGCTGCTCCATCCCTGGCAGTGTCCAAGGCCAGGTTGGACAGGGCTTGGAGCAACTTGGGATAGCGGAAGATGTCCTTACCCATGGCAGGGAGTTGAACAAGATGGTCTTTAAGGTCCTTTCCAACCCAAACCATTCCATGATTCTTCAATTCCATGGCTGCATGGTGAATTCACTCAAACAACAGAATTCAAACCACTTCCCTGAACTTTTCATGAAAAGTTTCTACACAGTAGAAAAATAAAGTTACCAAAAGGAAATGAAGTGGAACGGCCACCAAAGGTAGCAGGCAATCCTCCATGGAATTACTTGCTCACAGATGCACATCCCCCAGTCCACCTCCAGCTGGAAACACCTTATGAGGTCATTGAAACAAATCAAAATAGGAGACAAGGCAGATTTTTTGTACAGTCTGAGAAATTGTGAGAGCGCGTTAACGAAATCATTCCTTTTCACTGCATTCAGGAGAAACACCCAAATCCCCAGCAGCTCTCCACATCCTCATGTTTCAGGTTTGTCTGAATCTTGCAGCTATTTTCCACAGAAACAGAAAAAAAGTTGTCTCAAATAAAACAACCACAATCTTACGCAACTTAACTCTTCAGAACTAAGAATGCCTGATGGACGAGACAAGCAGCTTATGCCCAGTTTTCTTCCTAAATATGAAAGGCATTTCACATCTTTTTGCAATTGCCCCTGTACACCTGCTACCAACACATTGTACAAACCACAGAGCAGACCCAAAATGGCAAAACACTTAATTCTTGTACTATTTTTTCCTTGTCCTGTCCAGATAATGAAATTTATCTCATCAGAGTCCATCTCACAACTAAATCCAAGCCTGGGGAGCAGAAGACCACAGCCCAGCACAATCCTACCCAAACACCATCAGGTTTTCCTATTTCCCATCATTTGTTTCCACACAGACACATCAGTGTTTATGCAGTTCCACAAGGCACTGGGATATACAGAAGAAAAAAAAACTATTAAAAAATCAAAACCAGGCATAGCTTTAAACTTTTTCCAGCTTGAAGACCCCTAAAAGCCAGCAGAGAATCAGCTCCCACTTATGCATAGGTCAACCTACAGCCCATAGTCCTCCTCATCTTTGTTACCTTTCGCTGAATCTTGCTGGTGGTGGAGGTGGCTCAAAGCAGGTCCCTTTAAATCCTTTGTTGTGTTTGCACAAGTGGAAAACAGCTCCCATAAAAAAAAAAAATCCCCTGCATGTGCCAAGCTGTGTGTAGAGATTATGAATCACTAAATGGCAGCCACGTGTCAGCAAAAGTAGCAGGAAGTGTCTTGCCTTTGACCTTTATTTATTGTAGCAAGAGCACTTTGTAGCATATAGTTATAGAGATCTAATCATCCCTGCTAGCCAAGAAGCATAGGATCTATTGCCTGCATAATATGTTTTGGCTATTCAAATTAAATTAAAAGAAGAATATTCAGCTTATCTGGCTAATAGTTTTCAGTCGGGAGAGACTTGGAGAGAGGCCTTTCAGTTTGTTGTTCTTGTGTGTTTCCCTGGGCTTGTAAGGGAACAGAGGGATTTGAAATCCAGGTGAGTCTCGTGGCCTATCCTTTGGCCCACCTCTCTCATTCCATCACACATCCTTGTTCCACAGAACTGAGCTGTGAGCTTGGAAAACAGGAACGTGCCGACCCCTCTCCTTGTTGCACTCAGGGAATTTGATACATGTCCTTATTTTTTTAAATCTCACACATCAGAGAGCATTACTAAATCCAGACAAAGCACCTCTGGGCTGCAGTCCAGGGCAGAGCCTGGAGATCTTCTTGAATTATGCAGGTTTGTAAGTGCTGTGCCTGGTTCATTCTCAGGTGCAAAAAAAGAATTTTGACATCTTTCCACATTAACGGCCACCAGGGTGCTTTTCCTGCAAGAGAGGGGGTGCAGTGGGGTCCTGAAGCATAAAGATTCATCCCTTAGGATCCCCAGACTTTTCTGCAGACCTGTCACTGACATAATCCATCAAGGAGAGCACAGAATCATATATTCTTAGAATCACAGAATGGTTAAAGTTGGAAGAGACCTTAAAAGGCCACCTAGTTCCAACCCCCTGCCATGGGCAGGGACACTTTCCACTATCCCAGGTGGCTCCAAGCTCTGGTCTTGGACACTTCCAGGGATGGGGCAGACACAATAATCCATAATAATGCCATCCATCCATAATCATGCTATCCATCACCATATGCTGCCTGCCCTGTGCCCACCACACTCTGCACTTGGAAGTTTAAACCTGTCAGGACAAAAGAGCCCCAGTCTGTGCTGCTTCATTGTCTTTCTCTTCCTTCCACCAGGATCCTCTCCATGAACCCCCAGACAGAGACCAGGGTGCCTCACCTGGATTTTTTTTTAAATTAAAGCTCTTCTAATAAATAGAGGTCTCTAATTCTGCTTTTGACATAGGTCGGGGTTGCAAGAGCAGCTTGTGGCCTTCCCTCCATCATTGGGGTCTCCCTGCTTGGTCAAACCAACTCAGCAAGAAACTGAGTGTTTGGTGGTCAAACCTGAGGTCAGTTGGTGGCCATTCTCAGAGGTGGCACACAGCAGCAGGATCAGGCCTTTAATAACACTGTTCTCCATTCTCCCCCTCAATTCCTTTTGTGGCTCATTCCTATACTTCTCCTCCCCCTGCTATTTCTGGTTTACTGTTGAGCTGATCCCTGTGTTCTGTCCACCTTCTTTGAGGGCTTCAGCTGTGACTCCACAGCCACATTCTTGGAAAGGGTGCACACACCCTGATGTTGGGGCTGCTGCAGCAACCACCCTTGACATCATCACCTTCCCCACGTCTACCACTGTCACACAGGAGGTTGTGAAAGCCTCTTTGGCACTACAGCCGCATATTTGGGTAGCTGAGGAGGAGACTCCTATTCCAAACCAGGAGTGCAAGGAAATGTGTCTCCAGAGGAGCAGGGTCAGAGGGTGGCTTGGCACCACCTGGATATCTCCATGATGCCCCTGGCTGGCAGCATGGAGCTTGCTGCTCCATTACAAAGTGCCTCTTTCCTGCAAGATGCAGCTGGGACGGGAGTCATTCAGCCCAAACACTCCCAGCAGAGTGGACTCCATCCTCAAGTGACTCTGGCATCCCTGTAGGACGTGACTCCTGGAGGTTATTCCAGACATCCTGTGTAGGTGTGGACAATGCATGACTCTTGCTTTTGGTGGTGGCTGTGGCCATTTTACAATCAGGGCAGAGTCCGGATGTCAGAGCTCACAGGTTTTATCAGATGCCAGAAAACATCTCATTTCTGTGTTGATGCATTTTGTTCACCTGAGATGTTTCTAGGACAAGGGGCATCGCCAGCTCACACCTTGTCATGAGGAGTGTCCAAATTTCCATCACCCTTCCTAAACCCCACCCTTGCAGTTGCTCAATTAGCGGAGAAACCCAGATTTTATCAAGTCACATACACACCAAAATCCATTGCATTTTCCAGCCTTCTGCTGAAGGGCTGACTTATGACTTCCAGACATGTGAGCCAGTTGCTCCTGGAGCCTCCCTGTGATCCCTTGAGGAGCACATAAATTTTACAGCAGGAATGTTTGTTGTTTTCACATTGTAGGCTTCTCGACAGCCAAGTCGTAAGTGCTACATTAACATGAAAAATTCTCCTCCTTTTATAAAGCAGCTGAATCTCACAGGCTTTTGGAGGCCAATGCAGGGTGTGGAGAGCAGCTTCATGGCCTCTGCTCTGCAGAGCAACATCCAGAAGGGAAAGCAAAGGGACCCAGCCTGACTGGGGCTAGGAGGAGCTACTACAGGGCCCAAACAGAAGTCAAAAGGGAGATAACCCTGCAAATTCCTCTTGCCAGCCATGTGCACCTTCCTTGGCCCCTTCAATCCCACCCTGCAGGGACAAAAAGAGAAGTGGAGGGAGAGCAATAGTTCAACGTGCAACAGAGCTGACAATGCCTGATGATTCCATGTGGATTCGTGCCTTGTGATCCCACTCTGGTGCAAGTCAGCCACCAGCTTGTAAAACCTTTATATTTGTGACTCTTGCCATGAAATCCGGTGGAAGTTGGTCAAATCCTTCAAGGGAAAGTAAAGAACAAAGCTCACAGATGAAGCCAGGCCTCTTCCATATTTGAGCAAAGTGTGCTCATGAAAGTTATGTTTCCTTAGGGGACTGAGATAAAGACATGTTCACGGCAGAAATCTGTGGAAACAAGCTCAGTGGGGACAGGGGAACCAGGGCAGAGAGCCAGAGCCTTTATCCAAGAGTGACAGGTTATTCAGGTCTTGGATGAGGTTACACCCAAGGGATGGGATAGACAGCATAATGCTGTCACATTTCTTAATACAGAGCCAGTCAGGATGCTTGGGAATTTTCCAGGCAAACTTTTTTTTTTCCCATCAGAATGTGCAGATTTGTGGAATGCTGAAAAACATTCACAGAAAACACATTGCATTTGTTGAACTTCTGATACAGCACAGCCAGGGACATGTTTCCACTGGACAGGCCAAATTTCCTTCAGGAACCTGACTGCCAGTTCATGGGATGGTGTGAAGAGCTCCTCACAAACCAATTCCTCCATATTCCCAGGGAGCCAGGCTTGTTGATTTGCAGTCAGGATCCCAGGCTGATGACTCGATGAGCTCAAGAATTCTCCAAAAGTCTCTCCTGCAGCTCCTGGTCAAATATTTGGATCATCTTGGCAGTTCATGGCCCTGGAGCACCTACAAATTCGTCCCAACTCCCATTATCCCTAAGCTGTTGGACTGTTCTGTAGGGATTTTCACTGCCCCATCAGTCAGGTAACCCAATGATCAAAACAGATCTAATTCTGTTTACACTAGTTGAAGTCATTGCTCCTTGTTTTACCCCTAAAAATCTCTGCCCTGCCCCTGTTCTCACTGCTCCCCTGACAAGACAGCACACAGAAACCCCCAAACCAAGTCAGGCCAGGCCAGTCCATTACCCTGGTCCAGCCTCTCTCTGCAAGCAAGGTCCTTACAGCCACCTGTCCATATGTCCAGTCACATTTCCTGCCTGTAATTACTTTCTCCAGGGCTTAGACCTTCCCATTTCACTGTGTAAAACAAGGCCATGGACTTTTTCCACTATAAAAGGTCAAGCAGGTCCTTCACACCTTTTGAACCAGCTACAAATGATCTCATTAACCAGGACTATGGTCTCACTGCCTGAGTCACCCTCCCCAGGAACCAGTTCCTGGTTAAATGCTGTGGGCTCTTGTCTGTACTGCTTGCCTGGAATAGTTTAACCATGTCCACTCTGAACTGGGATTGCTGCATGTCTCTTCTGGGTCACCTGCTCCTTTTGGGCACAAAATGAAATTACTGTTATTCCTTCAGCTCAAAGACGTCGTGAGGGCTGTCCTCAACCCCCCCAGAGTGGTGTCCAGGGAATGTGCAGAGTGCCCTTGGACAAAACCTTGGGCATATGGACATGGCAGATGGTGCAGGACATGCTGGGGTGGTCCTGGAGGTTGGCAAGAGCCAGGTTTCAACTCAAATGCTTTAAGCCAAGATGCCCTAATGAGGAAGGAATGGAATGAAGGACAAGCTGTGTGCAGCCCCCAGGCAGAGTTTCCTCAGCCCCAGCATGAGCCCAGAGCTGACAAACATGGGGCAGGACACGTCCCCATGATCAGGGATTGTGTCAGTGCCCATTACAAGCTGCAGCTCACAGCTGTCACCACGCTCAGTGGGTTGCTGATCTCAATCCAGGGATCCATTCCCTACCCCCAGGACAGATCCAGTAGCTACATCCACTGCTTGGAGCTCAGCCCCCACCCAGCCTGGCTGGCCCAGAGGTCCTGACAATGCCCACATGAGGTACAGTTGTGCTCTGCAGGGCGTCTACACACCTTTCCTTGTGCTGTCACCATGTGGAGCATCACCATGGAATCACGGGATCATTTTGGTTGGAAAAACCCTTTAATATCATCGAGTCCAACTCTTAACCCAGCACTGCCAGGGCCAGCACTAACCCATGTCCCAGGTGTCTCACCTACACGTTTTTGAGCACTCCCAGGAACTCCACCACTTTCCTGGGAAGCCTATTTCAATGACTGACCACTCTTACAGTGAAGAAATTTTCACTAAGATCCAGAGAAGTTTGCCCTTCTGGAAGCCAAATCTTTCCCTCCCACAGTTGCCTTCCCACCCCAAATCACACATTTACCTTTCTCTTCAAGCTGGCGGGCCTGTGTTACTCAAGGTCAGGCTGTTTAAACCCCAGCTGCAGCTTTGGTCTTGCTGTTTTGTTGAGAAGACAGTTTCAGCATGTACACCACTTCCTCTTCTGGGACATTTGAGGACTGAGGCTGTGACCTTTGCTGTTTGGGTTCAGCAGCAGAGGCAGCAGTCCCAGGGGTGAGTGGGTTGAAAGAGAAAAGTCCTTTTCCTCCCCCTCCATCTCCTTAGGGACAAACTCAGACCAAAGCAAGCAGCCAGCCAGAGGTGGGACACACACTTGGGACACTGCAGAGACCTGCTCAACACAGATCACAGCTGGAGCAGGGAATTTTATTCATCAGTGTCTCAAGCACAGGAGTAAATCTCAGCCCATCCTCTGAGCCTGGGCAACATTTAGATTCCATTCCTGACTTTCATATGGCCAGAAGGATGGCCCCATCCCTGGAAGTGTTCAAAGCTAGGTTGGATGAGGCTTAGAGCAACCTGTTTTAGCAGAAGGTGTCCCTGCTCATGGCAAGGGGTGAAACTGGATTGTCTTTAAGGTCTTTCCAGCCCAAACCATTTTAGGATCAAAGTAAGGGAAAATAATAAGGGAAAATAATAAGGGAAAATAATCCCAATGGAAAGTCTTTGCATGTGAATATTAAATAGTACCTACCACAAAGTACCTTTTCTATCCAAGTTTTTTTGTATGTTCACCTGTAGCTGAAGCCTTTCTGTTGCCTTATAAAGTAGGAGTTATTCAGTTTACATCACAGTAGGATAAGCCCAAAGGTAAAGGCTGGGGACGTCAGGAGCCTCATGTTTTGAGTGACTTTGTCTGGTTAAATCAGTAGCTGAGGAGGCTGAATGCTCCCCAGGAAGAACCAGGATGCACAACCTGACAGACTCATCCCTTTCCTAAGGCAGAGCCCAGCACGGACAAGGGAGCAGGCACATAATGTGGGGCTGTCTCCAGGAGGATTTTCCTGGCAGGTATCATAGAAGAAGATTATGTCCCTTTGCTCAGAAACATTTACAAAGCTGCTGATGAAAATGGAAGTGACTGCACAAGGTCAAATAGCACCATCTGCCTTGGCAGGGCCTGGCAGGACTTGGGGTGCTGCAGTCTGGCTTCTGGCTAAGGTGTGAAAACAAATCCTTCTCTGGGCTTTTTAAAGAAAACAAGAGGAAATCACCATCTTGAGAGGCATGACCATCCTTCAGCTCCACCCCAGTTCAGCCAAATTTGTGAGGAATCAACTCTTTTGCAATCCTGTACACACACACACCCTATCACATCTGCATCATCCAAAGGGTCTGGGGTCTTGCTTAGGCACCAAGAGAACAGATTTTGAACACAGTGTGTAGAAAAGGTCAGGAACTACAAACCATGACAGCCTGTGGACCACAATTTCAGAGTCCCTCTTGCCCTACACAATCCTCTCCCGTCAATCTGGTGACTTGGTTTGATCCAAAACTAAAATGTGGCCTCAATGAGGAAGTGGATTTTTTTCAGACGTTCAGCCCAAGATGTCCTGCCTGGGCATGGACTGAGCAGCACACCTAAACTGGGTGGACTCAAGGGATGGCTTAACTTGCTATAAGAAAATTCATGAAACCAATCTCAATGCTTCCTTAGTGACACTTGGCAGAACCAAGTTGTACAAGTTGAAGAGAAGAAAAGTCAAGGTCTGATCAGAGTGCAGAATCCTGGACTCCTGACTCCTCAGTTCATGGTGTCCACACCCTGATAAAGCAGAAAAACCTCCAGAGTGTTTTATGCTGCCAGGTGAAATGGGTCTGGAGCACAGAGAAACTCTCAGCTTTGCATACTGGGTCACCTCTCCTTCTACAAAGGCTTCTGATATCTCAACTTTAAAACTGACATGCAGTAATAAATTATAAGTAAACACATCATTTGCTGCAGTGTGCAGCTGTTTAAAATTTACATCTCTTATGAAAATAGCCTGTGAACCTGATGCCTGTGAATCCAAATAAGGTCCTTTAGCTCCTAACAGGCTGATTGCTGGATTTGCAGCTCCCACACTAGCCCTGCCCAAAAGGTTAATGGGTTGGGAACTTACAGGCATTTCTGATCTGAGCAGCACAGAGAGTTTTGGGCAGAAATGCTTCCTTTTAGCTCTTGACAAGGCAAACAAAAAGTAAACTGCTGAATCAAAGTGGTTTTTTGTCAGCCTAAGGGGCAGAAGGACCTGAAGCTGGGGTGTCCCAGTGGAATCGTTGGGATGTAAGAAATGCCACCTTCAACTTGGCTCAGTTGTGGCTTCACTGATGATGCCCACAGGCATCAGAGAGATGCAGGCTCCCAATGGGATGATGTAAAAAGTACTGTGAAAAATTCTTCCTGCCCTTCACAGATTTCAGACTGTGTTTTGTGCCTTCAGCTCCAGCCTTCAGACCCTCCAGCTGCAAATCTGCAAGGCAGGCACAGGATAACTAAACTGCCTCGTGCTCCAGCTTGGGGACAAAGTCACCTCTCACATTGGGTTCTGAACAGGGCAGGGAATTCTCAGCAAGATGCACATTTTGGCTTGTTCCAGGCTTGCTAGAAATGCCCTCCTTGGCCCTGTGGGGGGAAGCTGATGTGAATTTGCAGCTGCAGCACAGCTGAGAATTGGAGCTGTCAGAAAAGCGAGTGCCAGCATCA
Source organism: Chamaea fasciata (assembly GCF_029207755.1). Lineage (NCBI taxonomy): Eukaryota > Metazoa > Chordata > Aves > Passeriformes > Sylviidae > Chamaea > Chamaea fasciata. The sequence continues at coordinate 2,686,682 of NW_027094091.1, read as the reverse complement.
CGACTTCCCCCTTGCCTTGTGATCTGTGGGAAAGAGGAGCACCAGGCTCTGCATGGGGAAGCTCAGCAGCCTGGAGCTTCCCAGGCACAGGACCCTCTTTCTTTGCTCAAAAGTTCAGCCCCTGGGGACATGCTGTATCTCTAAATGTCTCTCTAAATGTCACAGAGCCACGCTGTGCTAGCAAGGACCACAGACAGCACCCAGCACAGGGCAGGGCCCAGTGTGTTTTTGGTCACCTCCTGAAATTGGGGTGGGGATTTCCATCTCTGCTGGTTCCTCTGTATTTGCCTCAAGAGGCCAGTTTTACAAGAAATTAAAACCTACCTCAAGCCTCTGATCTTCTTGACCAAGGCACAGGTCCTGTTTCAAGACACGTGGAGCCAGAGGTGACAAAACCAGCACCTCTGATGGTGGCATTGTGCAAATGCCAACGTGCCTGGAATCTGAGGCTTCCCAGCACAGAGTCTTTGCAGAAAAACCTGCCCAAAGTATTGCTGCTTCCTCTTTCCCCACCCATAAAATCACCACATGGATGGTGTTGATGTTTAGACATTTTTCAGGTGGATCACCTGCCATAATTGCATCTCTGTATGGTCAATAAACAGAGAGGAGATGGCAGGGATAAAAATGGGGATGGGCACTGGGAAGGGGGAGCATATTTGTGTTTTACTGGTACTGAGGAATGCAATTCAAATCCAAAACACAGCACTGCACCAGTTATTAAGGAGGAAATTACCTCTGTCCCTGCTGAAACCAAGACATGAGGCACTCAGGCTAAGCAGATACAAGGGCAGGGAAGTGCCTTCAGGTCCCAAAGGTGCTGCGTGATCTGATCAATGTCCACACAAGGCTGGGGAAGAGGCAGCAAAAGCTTCTCTGATGTGCCTTGGCTAGAAAACAAGTATTTTCTCAAAACAGCAAGTGGAGAAATACATAGAATTAGCAAAGTTTAGTCCAAGCCTTGCTTAGAAACTATTTGGGATTACTCCTGTGAATTAGGATGGGGAAAATGATGAAATGTTCCTCGCAGCCATCCTTGTTGCAGGTGGCCAAACTCCAGCAGAGGTGCAGTTACACTGGGATGGCTCCCACTGAAGCCAGGGTCCCACTGTAGAGGATCCCACTGCAGAGCTGATCTGTACATGCAGCTTTAACCAGCACCTTGGTGTCAGGATATTTGGAGAGCATAGGGGGCATGGAATGTTAAGGACATAGCAGTGGCACCAAGAATTTCCAAGCCATTTTATGAATGGTCCCTGTGGACATGACTGAAACCCCTACCTGTGAAAAACCTCTGGGTTGTAATTTATCGTAGCATCATATCCACGAGAAGACAGGAGAAACTCCCACAGCAAGCCACCAAAACTCCTTCAGCATCCTCATAAGTCCTGGGACCTAAAAAATAAACGGGAGGCCTAATCTACTGCCAGGTAGAGAGGCACAAAAATGTGGGACCTGCAGAACAGTTCCCACAGTTCTCAGCAGTTCCCATCAGGTTCCGTTCACCCCAATGACTTCTTTTTGGCCACAGCCAGAAACAGATATCTAGGTAAGAGTGCCATGTTACAGCAAATAATTTGAGATAATTCCCCAAAATATCCAGTCAGCTTCTAATTTGTGGGTTCCTGTGCCAGAGAGATCGATTTCACATTTAATTACCCACAATGATTTTTTTTCCCCATCAATTTATCTTGTTGCTTCATGAACTCCCATTGATTTTCAACATCCACAACATCCTGTTGCAAGGAGTTCCACGGCTTAATTACACACTGGGGGAAGAGCCACCTCCTCTTGTTTGTTTTGGATTTACAATTCCTGGTTTCATCTGATGTCCTGTAATTCTTGCAGAGATAGAGACAGGGAACATTCTCTTCTTGTCCATCCTTCCCACCACCACCCAGTGATTTACAGTCCTCTGTCACAACCCTTCTGATACATCTCCCTCCCAGCCTGATGAGCTTTGAGCATCTTGGTGTCCTGGGTCTTTTCCAGGTTCCCTTTTAGTTATCCTGCCTTTTGAGGCCTAGGGACCATCTTTCAGATGCTCCCTCAAAGGGAGCATGAGAACTTGAAGTCTCTTTCCATGAGGGTTTGCTTATCCTATGCAGCCTCAAAACAAAGGGGTTGCCCAACGTGGGAGCATGGAATTATAGAATCGTGGAATGGTTTGTGTTGGAAGGGCCCTTAAAAAACATCCGGTTCCACCCCCTGAAATGAGCAAGGACACCTTCCACTATGCCAGGTTGCTCCAATCCCTTGGACACTTCCAGGGATGGGGCAGCCACAGCTTCTCTGGGCAGCCTGTGCAGGGCCTCACCACCCACAGAGGGAACAATTTTTTCCTAATATCTGCTCTAAATCAGTTAAAAACCTCTCCCCCTTTCCTATTAGGACCTACTTAATTAAAAGTCCCTCTCTCTCATTTACATAATCACCCTTTAGGCACTGGAAGGTGCTGGAAGGTCTCCCTGGAACTTTCCCTTCTCCAAGATGAACAACCCCAGCTTTCCCAGTCTGGAACATGGAACATGGAAGCCCATCAGGCCAAAGCAGCTCTACCAGCTCTGGTAACACATTTCTTCCTGCGCCCCTGAGGACTTTGGAGCCAGCACACAGCATTTCCAAACGGTCTTGGAAAGCTGCATTTTCCAAAGCCCCTCCAGCCCCCACACTGCCCAGGAAGAGGCGTCTCCACGGCACAGAGCAGGACAGGGCAGATCCCACACCTGTTTCACTGGGCAAACACTCGTGTCTGCCTGATGTTTGCAAAGTCAGCAGGGACTGCAGCCCTGGAGGGACAGGTTGGTTTTACAAACATGGACACACCAGGAACCTTTAACAGCCAAGGCAGGAGGCGCCTTGATCCCAATCCACAGCCTGGGAAGGTGGGAAGTGTAAGAAAGCTTGTTGAGTATGTTCTGCCCCGATCACAGAAATCACAAACTTGAAGAGCTGGTGTGAGATCATTTCACCCCTCTCCCTGCTTCTCTGTTGAAATCAGATTATCTAGAGAGTGCTGCAGCACTGCAGGGTGTTCAGGGGTGCACAAACACAACCAGCCCCTTCCATGAACGCAGAAAAGCCTTTAAGAGGCTCAAACTGAACTACAAAATCACCAGCAGATCCTGTCTGGGACCAGCTGGTGCTGGCTGGCAATAACAGCCTGCCTGCCAAAAAACATCTGCCTGTCTCCCAGAACCTTCGTGTCCTATTGGGCAGCATCCCACACCTTTGCCTGTAAGGAGCTGAGCTTCATTGATCCTTGTGGGTCCCTTCCAACATGGAATATTCTATGATTCTCTATTCTGTGATTTGCCTGCCTGGGACACCCCAGGAAATGAAACTTACTGTTGTTGATATCACAACTCCACCAAAAGAGATGTCTGGATTAAATTCACTTTGTCATTCCAGGCTCATTCAAATTCCCATTCATTGAAAATGATGCCTGAAGTTTTAGCTTTCATATTTTCCAGATTCTTTACTTTGTTGGTGTATAACTCTGAACTTCATATAAAGTGTTGGCAAGTTCTCTTCACAGTGCAGTTAGACAAAACAATCCTTTTCCAGCCTGACAACCAAGGGCACCGTTGCAGCTTCAGGCCCAAAAAGTGCAAACAACAGCAAATTGAGGAGAACAAACTGGGAGGATGGGACTTCATAACCTGAAGCTGTAATTGGACAATTAACCCCAATATGGAAATGGACCAAAACTTATAAAAGCATAAAAAGGTGTGCCCGGGTATCCATCTTGGGTAGAGCCACAGCCAGGCTCTTATGCTGCCCAAGGTGTATCCTTTGAAGGCCTTTAAGATAAGTACCTACTTGATTCCTTTAACACTGTTTAGCCTCTATTCCAGGTGGCCTCTCTAGGCATCAAAAACCCCACAAGTCCACAACTGAAATATATATGGTCAAAGACGATCAGCAAACACCAATATGAATAAAAACAATTATAAAGAAGTAAAAGAGACCATGCTGGGTCTTTCCAAACCTTCCATTTGATTGCCATCCCAGTGTTGTAGCGCTTTAAGAAGATACTTAAGGAGAATAAGGATGATTGAAAGAAATTCTCTACACCTGGGCTGCAAGAAGGATGCAGACACCATGGGCTGTACAGAAATTGGGATCAGTCATTCCATAGGGAAAGGCAGTGGCCAGCCACAGAGAATCCATGAGGAAGATTCCAGATGCCCAGGGCTGTGGGTGTGCAGAGGGGTGGGATGGACACAGCACAGCAAACACTGTCAGGGTTTGGGCACAGCAGGATTTCAGCGGCTAGGATAAGACCTGTGTAAGCAGGAGGGGACAAATTCACTGTCTCAGCACACCCAGTGGTGTCCTCAGGCTTCAAGAAAGCACAGGAGGAACAAATTAACTATGCTGGGCACAACCCAAAATCCGTGAGGTCGTGTCAGACACGGGCCAAGGCTTTAGTGAAGACATGAGCTGGGTCTTGGCATGGTGTGTGCACAGAAGTGGCAACTAGGGAGGAAATCAGAGCCGGGGGAGTGTTGTTTCAGATGGGAAAGATTAAAATATGCTTGGGCTGCAAGGAGCAGAACCAGAAGCCAGTGGAAGAGTAAGCAAAAAGAGAGCCAAAGCAAAAGGGAGCATCAGGTGACAGAGCGAGGAGGATGGTGGGGACAGTTCTGGGACAGAAGAGGGCTGTTGGAGGGAAAGGAAGAAATGTGCTCATCTGCCAAAGTCTCCTTGGAAGAGAGAGCTCCTGTTGAGAGCCAAAACGGGGGGAGGATGAATGAGGAAACCAGCTCCATCACAAGATATCCCACAGCAGGAGAGCAGAGGAGGGGAAGTGGAGGCTGGAGAGTGGCCAGGGCTGGTGGGATGGCCTGGGGGACCTGCAGAGAGCCAGCCACTGAGGAGAGAAGTTATTTTGTCCCTTTTCAGCAATGGCCTTAGCCTGTGGCCACCTCCAGCCAAGGGACAATGTCCTTCAGGTGATGCAATGTATTCACAGGCAGCAGTACAAATCCTACCTAGAGACCTGCAATAATTGAGGGGTGGAGGCTCATTACATTCCCTGTCAGCATCGTGGCTTTCAAGCAATAACCCAGAAAGCAGAGGTTTTCATTGTCCTGGGTGTCAAGCCAGGTTGTGATGCAAGCAGATGAAAATTGGAGCTTAGGAAACTGGCATTTCAGCTCCAAGCTGGTGGAAATGTCACCTTGGTGCCCATGACTTGAGAAGTTCAGGAGGATCATGGCCCTGCCTAGACAATCACCCAATTCTCACACCTTTTCTCTTTTTCCTTCCCAGATATCCAGACACCTCTTCACCTCCTCTGACACATGATAGGAAAAGCACTTGCCTGTCCATCAGCCATCAGGGTGTACAAACCCTTGCTCAGATCAGAAATGTGGTACCTGGGCAGGTGACACTCCCAAAGCCAGAAGCCAGCTCATCCTGATGAGGTTCCTGCTGCATGGAGCTGCCCCAGGAAGTCACTGTCCCCAAGGGCAAGGCTGCCTATGGCCTGGCCACCCTCTAGTGGCCACCACTCCTTCACAGAGACATCTCCTACGAGAAGTTCCGTGGCTTATTCCTCCGTGGTGAGAGGTTGACTCAGGAGCACAAAGAAACCTCTGTGGAAAATCTTGCTCCCTCCTGCCAACCATTTCCAGCAGTTCAGTGCAAGAGTTCACTGACTGTGTGTTTGAAAAGTAGGAAAATAACACAAAAATTAAGGTTCTCACAATGATCACATGAGTTTGTCCTGATTTGTGGTCCAGCAGAACATTTGCCTTTGTCAGCAATATGGTGCCAGCATCACAAAGAGACCAGGCAGAGATCAAATGGTTTTAGTAGGGAAAAAAACCCCACAAGGTCTGTTTGGGTGCACTTTCTTTCATGTTTTTGGGTTTGTTTGTTTGTTTTTTTAATGGAATATTCTGATCCTCAAACATTTTTGTGGAATCCATCTGTGGATTTGTGGAATCCAGTGACATCTACCTGTTGAGTACCCCATGCCTGGAAGTGTTCAGGGCCAGGTTGGACAGGGCTTGGAGCAACCTGTTCTAGGGGAAGGTGTCCCTGCCCATTGGACTTGATGGTCTTTAAGGTCCTTTCCAGCCCAAACCATTCCATGATTTTTGCCTGTTCTCCTGAAGAACTCCATCTAGACCAATCCATCTACACCTATACAGTCACCTGTCAAATTAGGCGGGCACGATCACCCAGGGGAGAGTTTGCTGGGCTGGAAGGCACAGTGCAGCTCCTTAGGGATCAGTTCCCATGTCCTGCACTCCCTCAGGATGATAAAACATTACACCACTGAGAACAACATTCCTCTCCCCAGGATGTGTGAGGGCAACTTGGGCATCCCATGGAGCCAGGGCTTGGTTTCCACTTGACTTTGGTGTCCACTTAGCAGCTTCCCCCCACGATGTGTGTTGGCCCCCAGGACAACGTGAAGGTTACCCAGTGAGGTGCTGGGTTGGGAGGAGAATTAAAGCTGTACCAAATCAGCCAGGGAAAGGAGTGTAAATATTTTCAAACAAATTACCCTGCGGTGCTGCTGGAAAACAAACACGCGCTGCTCCTGTGTGAGCAGGCAAAGCAGAGCAGGAATCAAACTGGAAGGCAAAAAGGAAGTCAGCAGCCCAGGAGTGACAAAGAACTCGGATGTCTTGCATGACTCAGGATCAAGTGGAACCCTGTGGGGTTGATTCCTCCCTCAGCAGCAGCTTCAGCATCCAGGAGTCACTGCAGACAGCGAGGAGAAGTTTCAGAGCCACACTCCAAACTGTGACAGAGGAGGAGGAGTGACACAGGGCAGTGTGCACAATGACAGTGAAGTCCCCTGCAGCCATCCCCAAGGGATTTCCCACAGGGAAGAGTGCTTCCAAGCCAGGTGGATGCTGTAGGGGATGCCTGTCAACCATCAGGCTCATTCTAATAGCTAACAAGTAATCAAAATGCCAGCAAGGTAGGGGAATCATCTCTGGGATTTCCTGGGATATAAAGTGTTTGTCCTGTCAGCTTCATGTGATCACCCCTAATTCTTGAGCTGTGTGAGGCAGTGTCCTCATTCACACTCTTCAGACTATCCATGAGTTTCTAAGCTGCTCTTGAGTCCTCCCACAGCCATCTTTCACGGGCAAGACTACTTACCTGGCTATTCCTCATGGGAATAGAACTCCCGGCTTCCACCTTCCTCACTGTCCTTCTCCAGACCTTTCCCAGTTCCAACTTCTCTGGCACACAATGCCAATCCACAGCACTGCAAAGGCTGTTCTGATGCTTCCCCTGTGTTCTTAATTCCATCAGGAGATTTCCCGGCACCTCACCCATGCTGGAGACAGCTTCACCCGAGAGTCAACCTATCCCAGCAGGAAAGGCGTGGAGAAAGGGACTCAGCGGCAGGGAATGTGCCTCGGATGGGGATGGGGATGCCTGAACCACCCTTGCTCCTGCCCCCATAACCTGCACAGGAAGGAGCCACTGAGCACAGATGTGTCTCTGTCACAGTTAAACAAGCCTCCAGCAAGATCTCTGGGCCAAAACTTGGGAGTTTGGAGGGTTCTGGCAGTGCAGAAGAGGACAGGAAAGCATTTGTTCTCTCGCAGAGGTCTCAAGGACATGCGTGTGACCCCCAGTGCTCTCCCTGCCCCACGAGGTGGGAACATCCAGTGTGAGTTTATGGCAGTGGGAAGAGCTGGCGGGCTTGTCCAAGAGGAGCGGAAAAACAGGAGAGGTCAATTCCTGTGTTGTTCTTCCTCGGGAAAACCCCTCTGGATATCCACTGGCTCTGTGCTGACGTTGTTGTGCCTCTGCCTTTTGCAGGCTCTCTGTCCCCTCATCCATGAAGGGTCATGGGTGGTGACACCAGAGCTCGATCCCCTGAGGAGGACAGGGGCAGGCACTGCCCATGGCAGGGGATCACTCAGGACTGGTCAGCGTGGACCGGTCACCTGCACCTCTCCATGGTGCTGTGACCAGCACAACCACAGCCTTCCTGGGCTCTGCCCTCACTCTCCCAACAGGGCTATGGGGCCATGAGCTGTTTGTGCCTTCCATCCCCCTACCAGGTGTTTACTGCTGCTCTTCCATGCTCATATCCCTTTTCCTCCCCACAGGGCTGAGCTGATAAAGCTGATTTGTAATCACTTATTGCTTAGCAACATTTATTATCCTTATTATCCCTGACAAGCTTACCCTGGCTGCCAAAAGGAACCAGAATGAAACAAGCCTCACCCAACATTTTAAGTGAAATTTCACCTCTGTGCATGCAGACATCACACAGTGCTGCTTATCTTTCCCCTCCACTGTCCAAAGACCTCTACTGGGACAGGGATTGGCATCTCCTGGGATGACTGAGGTTTCCAAAGGGATGCACCTTGTGAATGAGCTGAAGATCATCCACGAGGCAATGGCAGTGGAGATGGGTCACCTGCACTATGACAGGTAGGAAAAGCCTCCTGAGATGTGTCAGCAGACCCATGAAATGCTTCCTCTCCCTCAGAGCTTGGAATGGGCAAAGTCCTGTGGAGTCTGCAGGAATGGGGTTCAGTTCACAGGTGAAAACCTCACTACCTGGAATCTAGAGGCACGACTCAGCTACATAAATATCAGCAGACATTTCCATCCATTGGGCTTTGGCCCAGGAGAACTCTGGGATCCAGGATGCCGATTCAGCAGGTTTCTAAAAATGCCAGCTCTCCTTCCAAAACAATGAGCTTCGCCCACGGAGGAGAGGAACCATGATTGCTCTGTTCTCCAGCAGCTGCAGCAAACAAAAGCTGTGTCAGAGCCCATTCCAGCAAGGAGGCACAGAGGAGCAAACTGCCCAAGAAAATGCAAGGAATTTCCTGGCATGATCAGTCCTCCTAGCATGATCCATGCTCACAAGCTAGAAATTCAAATCCCTGTGTTGTTAGCTAAGACAGGATTTAAAGTCACATGTAAGCAGCACCGGCACCAGTGCTGTAAGGTGGTGACGCCTGGCAGAGGAAGGGATCAAAAGAAAATGCATTTGCAGGACAGGAGGAGTTTTCTGACGGAATTTCCTTGGGATGAACAAGGACAATGGAGAAGTGAAGATACCTGGAGCTGTTTTGTCGTAGAAAACAGAGCAAAATGCTCAGTGCTGGGAGAAATACCACTGTGGATGATTCCATCCCTACATGGCAACACCCCTCTGAGAAGATCACAGATTTTCAGGAAGGCAAAAGGAATGTTGTAACCCCTGTTTCATAACAAAAGGGAAAGCACAGAGACTCCAGGGACAAGCCAAAGGAGGAGCACAGATGACAGCCTAACACTTTCTCCTTGACCCAGCCATGAGAACAAGCTGTGTCCTCCTTGGGCTAAAAATCAAGGCATCCAGGAAGGGTTTCTGGATCTGCACCCAGGAGTTCCTGAAGGTGGCCACAAAACATGGAGATGGGCCAAAAATCTTCTCCTTCTGAGCAGAATAGAAAACACAGGCAATGCGTAAAATCCCATTTCTTTTTCTGCCACAGCCCCAGACAATCCAGGGGACACCAGTCCATAGCTTCATCCCTGGGGGGAACCCAGGCAGCACAACCTCCCCAGAGCACACAGGGGAGCTGAAAAGCTCACCTGATTTTTGGACCGTATCAGCACTAGCACTCAGCATTAGGCTGAGCCTAATTTCAGGGTTTCCTCCACTAGATCAGTTCATGAAATGTGCAGCAGCCCAGTGAGGCAGCAATTGAGGCAGAAAGGAAACTGAGGCACAGCCAAGCCGTGCATCCCAAGGGGAGAATCCCAGTGCCATGCCTTCCTCCTAGGAAGCCATGCTCCCTGGCAGATGAAGACAGCACATACAGCAGTGGGCAGTTTCCAAACAGCTGAGCTCTGGAGCTGCTTTGGCCAAGACCCCAGCCTGTGTCTGATGGCCCAGGTGAAATGTTTCAGTGCTGGCCCTGCTCCTGCTGGAACAGGACAAGGATGAACAGCTTGGCTTCACCTTGCAAACCAAGCCAAAGCCCTAACAGCAATGACAGGAGGAAACCAAGCAGCCTCTGGGATGTCCACCCAACCATTTCTCTCCATTTTCCACAGCAAGAAACGGGATGAGAGTGTTGGGATGTGCCCTGATTACCCCTCTCTGGAAAATGCTTTGCTGCACTGCTGATGTTTCCTGCCCACCTACAGCCAGTGGCCTCAGTGTTTGTGCTCTTGGCACAGCCCGGGAACCCGGGAGCTGAGGGAACATTCAGAGGGCTCAAATGAGTAGCAGCCCTGTGTTTGGGCTGAATAGCAAAAGGAGCTTGTGTGGGTTTCCTTTTCAAAGCCAGCTGAGAAAAGGTTTTGTTGTAAATCCCAGGCCAGAAGTGCCGAAGAGCCTTGAATTTCGATCTCTGTGCTTGTTTGTGCCTATTTCACTTCATTGTTTACTCTCCAGCTGCTCGAAGGGCTGAGGCAGCTCAGAGCTCTTGCAGAGAGAGCTCCTGCTGGTCCTGGCCAGGCCCGTTGTTCAGCTTGGAGACTCAAGGAAGCCCCTCCAGGACCCAAACACCTTCCCGTGCAGGACATCATCACTGTGGGAATGGTCCCATGATGCAGCTGCAGTCCTGGCCCAGACCCTCCCCGATCTTGGAGGGGGCTGAGAGGGTCCTCTTGCACTCAAGGGTTTTTTCCACCCCAAACACAGCAAGAGGAAGAGAGGCAGAGACAGAATGTGGGTGGAGTTGTAGCCACTGGAGATTTTCCCCTCCTCCAGGACCTCTGCCCTCAGAGCATCCCGTCATCCCACAGCTTCTGTGTCCTCTTCAATTCCCCCAGGCATCTCAGCAGCCCTGGTGGGAAAGAAACACTCCCTCCCAGCTAGCCCTGACCTCAGTCTGACACCTCATCAACTCATCCTTGGACCTACTGCTGTTTCCCACAGATCAGAGCTCTCCAGGCTTGTTGGATCTGCCTTGGAAGGAAGGCATGGCCCGGAAACACAGTCATGCCATCAAAAATCATCTCCTTGGTGGACCAGCACCAGGGGAAGCCATAGATGGCCTGGTGCTGACTCTGCCAGATATCCCTCTGTGTCTTCTGAGTGCGTCCATGGCCACCACGCAATGGCACAAGACACACACACACACCCTCAGCCATGCCCAGCCTTCTACAACCTTCAGGTTCAGTGGTGGCCTCCTGGCTCGGAGCTCTCTGGTGACCAGTGACAGGGCCCAAGGAACAGCTGGAGATGTGTCAGGGAAGGGTTAGGGGGGTATCAGGAAAAGGTTCCCCACCAGAGGGTGCTTGGGCACTGAATAAGCTCCCCAGGGAATGGTCATGGCCCCAAGCCTGTCAGATTTAAAAAGCATTTGGACAACGCTCTCAGGCACAGGGTGGGATTGCTGGGATTCACCTGTGCAGGGCCAGGAGCCGGAATCAGTGATCCTGGTGGGACCCTTCTAGCTCAGGAAATTCCATGATCCCATGATTCCAGTCTTGGTCTCTGTGGAGAGTGTGTGATTTTCGCTGAGCTCCTCTGTTCCCATTCTTTGCGCATGTGCTCCAGATCATCCTTTCCTCCTTTCAGCCAGAAACCAGCTGGGACAGCACCTTCATTTCTGCAGTAAAGCTCATCAGGTGCTTTGAAACACAGATAACAACTTATTCCAGCTAAGCTTCAAAGAAGGGCGCCCCAGGAAGGTTTTTGGTGATGCTGATTGATGGTCTCATCTTGATTTACTGAATGAGAAGCATAAAGGAAAGGGTGGAGTGGAAGAGGATAAGGATAAATATTACTTTACGAGTATTAATATTTAGTAGCCAGAGCCTCAGTCCTTGAATAGTCTTTGAATTCAGAAATGAAGTTCTTGAAAGGGCTTGGAGGGATTTTTGTGCCTCATATTCTCATAGGTGTCAATTAATTAGATGAGCCAGCCTGAGGTGAAGCAGGATAACCAAAACCAGTCTGTATGAAGAAAACTAATTCTTCATGAATAATTCAGAAGGAACACAGAAACCCTAATTAAGGCCAAACCTCACAGAGGGAAATGTGGATCTAAGGTTTGGGGGTTGTTTTTTCCCACTGAATTTGAAGTTTGAGTTCAACTTTGGAGCTGCAAAGACGTGAGTTGTGGCTGCTGGGCATCCTCCCTCAGTGCCACGTGCCTGTGTTGCATGTGCTGTGTTTATCATCCCTCCGAGGCTGTCACTGCACTGCAGTGCATCAGATGTCTCCAGGGACGTTATCCTTCCTGGAAACCTGACCTCAGCCAGGCCAGGCTCCAGCGAGGGAACATCCTGGCCCTCGCTCCGCAGTCACCCCGGCTGACACCAGGATAACCCTGTCCCTTTCCAGGGAGTGCCTCCCTCTCTGCACGTGAGGGAATGACCCCGCCGTGCTCCTGGCTCTGGAATTCTCCCCGGAGAGGGCTCGGTGCCCTGCAGTGCCTCACATCACACCCCGCTGAGCCATAAATCCCCCAAGGAGGACATGGAGGGGGATGTTCCTGCCCTGGCAGAGGGAGGGGACCTTTTCTGCCCTTAGACCCTTGGCATTTCATCACCTGCTGAGCCACATTTGACACCTGCAAGCCCAGGTGTGCCCCCAAGGCATTTCTCTGCACCACAAGCAGCTCCTTCCCTCGCTGCCTCTCGCAGACCACTCTTCCAGCTGGAGGCACTGGAGTATTTCCCACTCACCAGAAAAGCTCTTCCCCACCTTTCCAGCCGAGTTCTGGCATTATCCTGAGGGACGCCTCTGGCTGGGATGAGCTCAAGCACTCCCAGGTCTCTCTGGAGCTCCCTGGTTAAGCACAGATGCTTCAGACACCATGGATGAACCCCACCAGGCTCCCAGACCATCCCTTCCCTGGTGGTGCAGGTTTCCTCTCTTCAGGATTCTGAGCATTCACCTTTCTCCAAGGAAAAAAAATCAACTTGGCACCACCATGGAAGGCTCAGCGACCTCATGGATGAAGCCCAGACTGGGGAAGCTTTCATGGTGATTTAGAGAGGACCCCTTCCCATCCATCCTAAAATCTCAATTTGCAGTGATAACCAGAGGCAAATGCCAAAAGAGCCATCAAGACAGTGAGGGGGAAGAGCATGGAGGCTCCTGCCTCCCTTTTCCTCTCTCCATCTTCCTACTCACTGCCTTAGGAATGGAGGAGAAGGGGGAAGGGAAGCAGTTGTCCCCCCCACCCCAGGCTCGTGCATTTTCACCCATCAGAAAGCAATTTCCCGTGATTACAGAGTTTGCTATTCTGGGCTGCAGTTGAAGGTTTATTAGTTAAGAGCACACCAGTAACTCTGGGTTGTGCCTGCATTAGGAGAAGCACTCAAACCTCATCATCCTCTGAATGAGACACTTCAGGAAACATCCACAGCAGTTACAGCCTTTGATGGATCTCTGCCTGTGGCGGGAGTTAATGAGCCTGTAGTGGGAATAAGGAGAGGAGAGGGGGAAGAGGGTGATACAGCTCCCAGCAAATCACACTCGTCTTCACCGAGGAGGTTCATGAGATATTGATCTGCTCCCAATATTTAAAACCCAAATAGGGAGTCAAGTTTAAGCAGGCGAAAAGTTCTCCCCGAAAGTGCAGAAAATAGGAAAGCTGTGCAGGAAACACAGAGCAGGCAGGAGCTCATCAGAGATTTCCAGCAGCCTGCATAGCCGAGAAAATTCCAGCCTGGGATCTTCTTTGCCAGACTGCAGGGAGATGGGGCAGCTGGGGAACATCACAGGACAGGGTGTGACACCACATCAGGGGGCCAAGGGGATGCCCTTCACACATGGCCTTGCTGCCCAGACCCCTGAGCATCTCCAGCAGACAAATCCCTCTAAGAGCCCACTGGGAGACGGAGCAGTTCTCATTTCACAGCCACAAGCTAAGGGAGGGCAAGGACAGATTTAAACGCAAGCCCTAAAGTACCCAAAGTCCTTTTTGAATGGTCGTTCATTTAAGAACCTAAACTTTAATGGACTGTCAATGATAGATGTGTTATAAAGTTACCAAGATCACTCCGATTTACAGCAGAACCAGGGGACTGATTTTATTATTTTTTTTCCCTGAATGAACAGTTTTCTAAATTGTGGAGCCAGCCTTCCACTCTGTAATCTAAAATAAGTGATAAAAACAAACTAACAAACAAACAAACAAAGAAACAAACAAAAAACAGAATGGAAATAAAATCAAAGAAAGCTACAGTGACATGAAAATTTCTGCCAAAATCTGCTTCCTGAGGGGATAATCTGAAAAGATCTTATTTGAAAAAATAAAATATATTTTATTTATTTATTTATTAACATCTTTAACCTAAATGCTTTTTCAAATGAAGCAGGAAAAAGTTCACTCTGGAGGGGTTCAGGTAGCCCTCTCTTGCAGCGGCGACAAAACCGCCCTTTCTGGGAAACACAATCAGCCTGGATTTATCCCTAACCCCGGCAGCGCTGCTCCAGGGCTGCCCTTCAGGAGGATCCACGCGGGACGGGGTTATTTACCCAGCTCGGGCTGCGCTGACGCACTTCTTGTTCTGGTGGAGCTCAGCCCGGCATCTGCCGCCTTCCAGCAGCTCCGGCCCCGGCTCCGCCATCCCGCCCCCGCCTCCCGGGGCTGGTTTGCGAGGACAGAAGGTCATTTTCCCGGTCACCACGGCGGCAGGGTGCAGCGTTTGCAGGCCAGCTCCTGCCCAGCCGCTGAAGCGCTCTCGGTGAAACAAGAGCACCTTCTGAGCGTCAATTTTCCAGCATCCACCGGCCGACCAGCTCCCTCTGCTGCTGCTGCTGCTGCTGCTGCTTCCAGCCTGACCCAAACTGCGTTTCCAGCGATGAGGAGGCAGTGGGATGGGTTTTGGACAGAGCACAGTGTCTGGGATGGAGTGAGCAGCTGGCTGCCCGGTGACACACAAAATGCTCGGTGACACCCGAAACATCTGCAGAGGTCCCAGGTCCTGGAGGAGACCCACCGCGGCTGGAGGCCAGCACATCCCAGGACACTTCCACTACCCGTGTGAACAGACTCCAGACCAAGCTTTTTGGTTTATTTTCCATCCTTTGGGGGGTATTTTTAGAGAAAAAAAAAAAAAGTCAGGCTTACCCAAGACCAAACAAAAGCCTTCACTGCATCACTGAGTGCAGGAAGATCCTCTGGCATCTCCCTCACTGTCTCTGTGTTCACATCTCTCACTGGGACCATTCCCAGATCAGGTGAGCAGAAATCCTGGTCAGGGGTTACCAAAAGAACCTTTTCATGGTTTATTTTGGAGGTGTTGCATTAAGCACTGCACACTCTGCCTTCAGACTCAGTTGGAGTGTAAGCCTCCATGGCATCTCCTGAACTAAGGCATTTACATTCCCGGTCCTTCGAGACTGGAGGATGCCAGACACCTGCTGAGCTGGCAAACACAGGGATTGGCAGCGGAAAGATGAGAGAAGTGAGCTGCTGGCTTATTGTCCATCCCAGGAGGAACTGCCATTGTCCTAGTGGTGACAATCCTCCAGCCAATTGTCCCCAGGGAAACCCAAACCCCTTGATGTCCTTGGCAGGGTGTGTGACACAGCAGGAAGGAGGCAGCCTGTCTGGGGCTGAGGATCAGAGGGGTGACAACCTCCACCTCCAAAGCACACATGGAGAAACTGAGGCACGAGGTGGCTGGAATGGATCGGCGGTAAATTAAAAATGTGTCCCCCAGGCTTTGCCATGAGGATGGAGCTGCACAGAGGCACGGCTGGTTCAAGATGTGTTTGAGGAGTGAGGCGATGCCAGGAGGGTCCAGCTGTGGCAGGAACAGCCCGGAGGGAAGGCAGGGGGACATGCAGGCTGTCACCCAGTCACCCCTTAATTCTTCCTCAGGCACTGGCAGCAATGCCAGCAGCTTCCTAGCAGTCCTGAGGATGGAGTGGAGGTGCAAGGGAGGTGTCCACCCACCAGGCACATGGAGGAACCATCACCCAGCAGCTGCCGGACGTGCCCGTGTTGGGGTCATCTCCCACCCACGGCCAGGATGGACCTGGTGACCTCAGGCTGTGTGAAGCAGTGACCCAGGGGTGAATGGCAGCAGGGTTTATCTCAGAGGGTTTGTTTTGACAAGGGTGTCCACCCTAAAAAGAAAATAACTGGCATCCTGTTTTAGGGCTGGGCTGTGCCGCCACAGCCGAGCAGCTCCGGGTGGGAGCGGGACAGCAAAGCTCTGGGTTTGTAGAGCAGAGCTGTACCCAACATGGCCTTGAATCCATCTTCCCAAGACTCTGCATAGCCCTCAACGTCTTTTTCCATCATCTTCTCCTGCCTGCAGACTGTGGCCACTAAGGAACAGGGAGGAAGTAGGACTTGCCCCCCCGGTAAAGGAGGAATGGTCGATCTGGAAGCACAGGAGCTGCTCAGATCAGAGATGCCAGCTCAGAGGAAGAGCTGCAGAGATGGGAGAAGGATGTGTCCCACGGCTGCAGGGTAGAAATGTGCCTACAGGAGAGATTCGTGATCCTGGACAGGGCAGAAGACGCAGAGGAACAGAGATTTGGAATGATAAATGAAAAGCGAGTTCTGCTTTTCACAGCAACTACGGAGCCCTTTATCAGGAGTGTGAGGAGGAGCCAATTTTAGGATGCTTCACTTTTCTCTCATAGCCTGAGGGCTGTCAGCTCCTGGAGGCATCTAAAATTATTGGAGCACAGGTTCGTGCTCCACCACCATGGGTGAGAAAACTCAGCCTCTGCTTTTCAGAACGTTGACATCCCAGCAAACCCTGCCTGGAACAGTAGCAGTTCCTCGGGATTGCTTCTCTGTTGGCTCTGCCTGCTCTTAAGTGGAGCAATTTGATGATGTCAGTCCAATAATCCTGGGAATATCTTAAGAGGAGTCATAAATCACTGACAATAGGTTAGCTAATAGCTAAGGCAAAGAATATTTTGTTCTAAAATGGAGAAAAAAAATTGCCAGGTTCAAAAAAAAAAAAAATCCCCATATTTCTCCTCAGCACTTTCTACCATTGCTCTTGACAGGAAAGTGATCCTAAAAGAGAATTCCTATGGAATTGCTGTCTCCCTCCCCATGGAGCAGAGGGAAGACAAAAGCAGCTCTTAAAGTAATTCCAAATTTAAGACCTTATGTCACCAGGTCGTTCAGGAGGAAGACTTTGCAAAAGAAGCAGGATAAAAATCCTCCTCTATCACATCACATCACAGGGCAGCCTTGTGTCAACTTTCACCTGAGCATGTAAGAATGCTGCAAATGCAGCAGGATGCTGCCCCTGAGCTCCTGGAGCAGCACAGAGTTATCCCTCTTCCAAAGGAACACAATAGAATGCTTCTTGTCCAAGTGCACAGTTGGTCAAAAAAATTCATTTCATCAGCTGTGTCTTCCTCTTTCTTTGAAGTTTGACCGGGCTGACAAAGAGGTTGCTGCCTGGAAATGTTTATGAGGGCACTTTTGGGAAATCACCATTTTTTTTCATGATGGAAAGCTGAGCCAGGGGATTCCTTCACTGTTCCACCAGCACATGGAATCCTCCCCAGCAATGCAAAATGCACAGACACAGTGCTGGCATAGGAAGAATCCTCCCTAAACTTCAGCCAGAAACTCCTTTGAGAAATCACTTTGGGATGAACAAGTTGATCCCTCCCAACCCTCCTTGTCACACTGGATTGATTGATGGACCTACTGTGTTTCCCCTTTTCTTTCCCAGCTAAGAAGTCCTGCCAGACCTTTTCCGTCTTCACGGGTTCATGGGCATCTGAGACACCTGACTGAGCACCTACAGAGTGTCGTCCTGAGCCAGCAACCAGGGAACAGCCAGCACGTCTCAGGTGACATCAAACAGCCCTTGGGACTCACCCTTCAGCAGCTGGAATGAGCTGACTGGGATGGGGATCCTGGAGAGAAGCCAGAGGGGATGGTGGAGGCATTGGTGAGGCACCTGCTGTCTTGCAGATGGTGTGATTTTCCTCCACTGGAGCACAGAGGATTATTTCCTGATGGATTTGTTCCAAAATCTTAACTCCTGACCATAGTTCTCACCCTCTCCTCCAAATTATGGTTCTTTAAAGGGAAAATACCCAAACAAACCAAGGACTATCTACCTTAACTGATATCAGGGCAACTCTACCCCTCTGCAACCAGCAACCTTGGACAGAGGACACCTGAAAGGAGGCAGGCTGAGGGGACCTGGTCATTCCCACCCATCTCCAAATTTTTGGGCAACGACCAAACTACCAGGCTCCATAAACCCAAAGAAACACCATGAGTGTGGAGGGTGGGAGGATGTTTCTCCTCACTCTGACCTGTCTGTGAGGTTTTTTCCACATTTTTTCACTGGGGATCCCTAATTACTGACAGATGCACAGACCTCCCAGGCTAAGTCAGCACAGGAGAGGGACCAGCCCTCCCTGTTCCCAGCTCTCTGGCAGAACCAGCCAGTCTAAAATAAAAGGTTTCATGGTGCCAACTTTCCTGAGGAAGCAAGTTTTCTCCTGGAAAGAACAGTGTGTGTGTGGCAGGAGCAAACAGCTCCTTGGGAGCTGCCTGAGCAGGAAGGAAGGTATTTGGATTCATTCTAGGTGTGAAACTTGGCCAGGGAAGCTTGCCAGGTGTTTGTGTTGGCTGCCCTTGGTCACCAGGCTGTGCTTCCAGCAGGAAGCTTTGCTTTTCAAAGCCGGGCTCTTAATATCCATAATCAGGAGATGAAGAGTGGACAGTCAGCAGCAAGGTCTGGCTTACTCAGGGACAGGGTTGGTGGAAGAGCTCAGGTGAGAATTACAGAATGGTTTGGGTTGGAAGGAACCTTAAAACTCATCCCATTCCCACCCCCTTCCATGAGCAGGGACAAATCCCACCATCCCAGGTTGCTCCAAGCCCAACCTGGCCTTGGACACTTCCAGGGATCCAGGGGCAGCCACAGTTTCTCTGGGCACCCTGTGCCAGGGCTCAGCACCCTCACAGGGAAGGATTCCTTCACAAGAGGTGACTCAGGCAGAGCAAACAGGTCTTGATTGTGCTCCAGGCCTCTCACAGCCCTTTCCTTTGGATGAAACTGAGTGTGCTGAGCTTACACAAAACATCCTGTACTTCCCTGACGCCTGCAGCCAGAGAGGTCCTTGAGAGGCAACTTAAGGACAGTCTTCAGATACAAATATTCTTGGTTTCACTGCTCAATGTCAGACCTTTATTGTGATGAAAAGGATGTTGTGGTGAGCACTATCACTTCCAGTCACTGTTGAGAAGTGAGCCTTGCCTCCAACCAGCTCTCACGTTCCCTGGAGCATTAACCCACATTCGCCTTCAGGACATTTATGAGCATCCCTGTCCCTAAATCACTGTCTGATGGAGTAAGGGGGACCTGCTGTAACAGAGACCTGAGCCACCAAACCCACCTGCTCAGGCCCTGAGGCCTTCTCCCAAGGCATACACAAAAATTGCTTGAGCAAAATAAACTCCATGGCCAAGATCCACCTGCAGCTGAGCCAGCAGAGTTGCAGAGGGAAGAGCCTCAGCTGTTCATCCCTACCTCCTGTTTTTCTAGGGGAAGAAAAAAATAATTTTAATTTCTGACTCAATTCATGGACCCTCCTGAGTCTGTGGTGGCATGAACGGGACCTACAGGCTGGGTCGGGGGACTGCCAGCAGCACAGGGTGAACCAAAGGAGAAAAGAGCTGTGAAGAACCATCCCGAGGGGCTCAGCCTTGGGACAGGCAGCAACAAAGCCCCAGCTCCACAGGAAAGCACCTGGCAGCCCTTCCCTGGAGAGCAGGAGATCAAACACCCAGGTGCACAGGTCCCAGAGCCCCTCCTCACGGGTGTTTCCAGAGTGGGATCAGGAAGTGTGACCCACTCTGAAAACAGCCAGGTCTGGATCACCAGCTGGATCATCTCTTGTGAATCCTCACCTCTCTGACCTGCAGAGGTATCTACACTGAGGAAGGGAGAGAGGCAGGAGGAGCTGGCTTTGAAAAGCCCCCAGGTGGCCAGCATCCCTTGTTTAAGTGTAGTTTTCAGACTGATTGGGGTAGGAATGAACCCCCAGTGCACGACAGATGCCGTATGCAGAAATCTTGGATCATGCCAGAGCCCAGACAGTTGGAGAGGCCTCTCTTGGGTGTGGAAACCATTTCCATCCCTGCTGCCTTTAGACTTTGCTATGGCACGGTCCAGGTTTCCTCTGCAAAGAGCAGTTCCCATCCCAAACAAGCCTGTGGAGGCAGATAGGGGCTGTTTATCCCACAGCGTGGTTTATGTTGAACTGGTTTGTGCTACTTGAAACAAACAGCCCAGTTCAGTCCCCTGCTACCACGGGCGCCTGAAAAAACAGCCACATCCCTTGGAAAAGGGGACAAAACATTGAAATAGGAAAAGCAGAGATGGAACACGCACAGATTGAGGACACTGAGATTTTCTTCCTGGGATCCCTTGCTCGGGACACAAAGGGACAGATCGAGACTCAAAATCTCCTGTGGTCTGTAATTGTTTTAGAGTCCCTCCCTATGGCTAGGAAACCCACAGACATGAAAAAAAAAATCCCCTAAAACTGCTAAATGCCTCAACTTACCTCTAAAAGGAAAGAAAATATTCTGGTTTACTATTCCCTTTCTACCCCCTTCCAGTCCAGGAAAGATGCCCATCCAGGAGCACAGCAGTTAAATCCCAATCTGAATCCCAGAGAAAAGTGATTTTAGCAGCGTCTGCTCAGGGCAGAAGGATACTCTGGAATTAAAGCCCCACATGCAGGTGTGGGCACTGTTGGGGACAGTCTTGCTCCACACCCTGGACAAAATATGTGTAAAAGTGACGCCGGCACCCCTCATCCAGAGGAAATAATGTGGGGATTGAACAGGCACGTGTGAAGCAGCAGGACACGATTGATCAAGTGTGGGATAAGACACTGCCAGCAAGGAGGACCCTGTGCCTCCTACACCCTGGCAAGGAAATGCAAAGTTCACGCAAAGGGAATCAATAACGAAAAAGAAAAATCAATAGTATTTTATAGGACTCCTAAAGTAAAAACCCCAGAAGGCACATTCCAGACTCCAGCACTGGTTTTCCTGGCCTGCAGGAGCAGGGAGCCTGCTCCTCTCCCAAATGAAGGGAGCAGAGCAGCCGTGAGCAATTTGATAGCCCCTGCCTTCCACCTGGTGACGTTTTACAGTACAGGGAATTTCCAGAGATTAGGAAATCTCTATGCTTTGTTTGCTAATTACCCTCTGCAAGCCTCTTCCCTTCATCTCTGGTTTTGTTTTGACACATTTATTGTCTTCCTTTGATCTCCACCTTCGCAATGACACCACAGATGATCATTTCCAACAAAGGATTAAATATTTTGATGTCTCCACGAGCAGCATCTGCTGTCACTCCAGCTCTGAAGCAGCTGCAGCATCTCACAGCCCTCATCGCTCCAGGGCACAGAAAGATGATCACCAGCTGAGAACATGAAGATCACATTGAAGGGCTTGAGTGTGTCCAGGGAAGGAACAGAGCTGGGGAAGGGGCTGGAGCAGCTGAAGGATCTGTGGGGGCTCAGCCTGGAGAAAAGGAGGCTCAGGGGGGACCTTGTGGCTCTGCACAACTCCCTGACAGGAGGGGACAGCCAGGGGGGTCGGGCTCTGCTCCCAGGGAACAGGGACAGGAGGAGAGGGAACGGCCTCAGACTGTGCCAGGGGAAGCTTAAATTGGGTATTAGGGAAAATTGGCTCCCAGCAAACCAAGAGGTCCCAAAACGTGGTTTCACACAGAGAATCACAAGGTTGGAAGAGACCTTCAAGATCATCAAGTCCAACTAATGCCCTAACACCACCTCAACTAGACTAGGGCACCAAGTGCCACATCCAATCTCTCTTTAAATACATCCAGGGATGGTGACTCCACCACCTCCCTGGACAGACAATTCCAGTTCTTTCTCACTCTTTCCATAAAAAACGTTTTGCTAATATCCAACCTGTATTTCCCTTAGTGCAGCCTGAGGCTGTGTCCTCTGGTTCTGTCAGTGGCTGCCTGGAGAAAGAGACCAACCCCCAGTGGACACCAGCCATCTCTCAGGGAGTTGTAGAGAGTGATAAGGTCACTCCAGAGCCTCCTTTTCTCCAGGATAAACAACCCCAGCTCCCTCAGTCATTCCTCACAGTGTGTGTTCCAAGTTCTTCACCAGCCTTGTTGCCTCCTCTGGACGCACTCAAGCATCTCAACATCCTTCCTAAACTGAGGGGCCAGAGCTTGACACAGCACTCGAGGTGCAGCCTCACCAGTGCCAGGTACAGGGCAAGAATGACTTCCCTGCTCCTGCTGGCCAGGGAGCAGCCAGCTTCTCCTGACCAGTAAGAACAGATACATCAGATGTCTCTCCAAATTTGTCCCGGTAGGCAACTGGAGGGAAAACCCCCTTCAATTTAGAAGATAAAGAAAAGGTTTTACTTACAACCTAGCGTTAATCTGTGGAACTCACTGCTGAAGGTATTTCTGAAGATTTTGAGGTATTAAATTTCATTGCTTATGGTTGATTTCCACAAGAAATCAAGGCCAGGTTGGGCAGGGCTTGGAGCAGCCTGGTTTAGTGGAAGGTGTCCCTGCCATGGCAGGGGGTTGTAACAAAATGGTCTTTAAGGTTCCTTCCAACCCAAACCATTCTGTGATTCTATGAAATACATTCCCTCCCGTAGGTTTGTTTCAGCTTTGTCAGAGTAATCACACAGAGGGGGAAAAAAAAATCTACATTGAGGTAAAACAAAGATGCTGACTTTAAAATTGTGGGAGATGCCTTGATTTGGTGAAATTCCCCTGGGTGCTCAGGCACACAAGTTCACACACTTGTCCCTGCAAGACCTTGCTGGGACAAATCTGCTCTAGGACTAAATCCGAACTGTGTCATAGGAAATCAGGGTCTGTAGGTTTCCAAGGAGTTTGAGGGACAGTGTCATACATGAGGGGACATTAAAGATAAGGACAGCTGCTTTCCCTCTTTAGGCCACTGCATGCTGGATGCAAATTCTGCAGCCACTTCTCCTACTGTGACACGAAGTCACCTGAAATAGGAGGGGAAGCGTGTGTGAAGGACAACACCCTCAGTGGTGTTAGAAGGGTGAGAGGGGGGGTTTGGGAAGGCTTTTACAGGCTTGAAAGGCAGGACATGAATATAGAAATATACAAAGTTATACAGGTATTAGAGGGCATCCAAAGGAGGGCCATAGAGACCCTGAAGGGTCTGGAGGGACAACATGAGGAATGGCTGAGGGCCCTTGGTTTATCCAGCCTGGAGAAAAGGAGAGTGAGGTGAAATCTCATTGTGGTTTTCAGCTTCCTCACAAGGAGAA
Source organism: Chamaea fasciata (assembly GCF_029207755.1). NCBI lineage: Eukaryota > Metazoa > Chordata > Aves > Passeriformes > Sylviidae > Chamaea > Chamaea fasciata. Next base: position 2,663,457 of record NW_027094091.1, on the reverse strand, counting down.
GCAGCAGGGCAGGGACTGAGCTCTGGTCTCTGTGAGCAGGGGCAGGACCTGAGGGAACAGTGTGAGGCTGTGTCAGGGAAATTCGGTGGGATATCAGGAAAAGGTTCTTCACCCGGAGGGTGGCTGGGCACTGGAACAGGCTCCACGGGGAAGCAGCCGCAGCCCCAAGCCTGACAAAACTCAAGAAGCATTTGGACTAGGCTGTCAGACATCCTAAGAGACACCAATCCCACTGCCCTCAATCCCTGGAATTTGCTGACTGCCCCACTGCAAAGCTCAGACTCCTCAGTGCTCGTATCCAGCAGCTCCAGGCTGAGCTACATGCTCCTCTCAGGAACTCAACCCGAGAGCAGGCAAAATTTAGCTGTGCTGGCTCACATTACAAACCCTGAACCAAAACCACCAGCCTGGGAAAGCCCGGGGGCACCTGCCAGCTGTGTCAGGGCCAGCTGGTGACAGGAGCATGGCCCCGTTTCAGCTCTGGGTGGCACTTTGCCAAGTTACAGTGCTTGCGATCCCACCCTGCAGAGCACAGAGACAGTTTTCTGGCCAGCCTCCCTTGGCTCCTCACTCATTTTGGGACATGGGCCCACGCAGCTGTCACTCACAGAGCAGGGCAAGCAGCTGGATGTTACAACTCTTGGGATGCTGGAGAGGAAAACACCTTACCAGGGTCTTGATGCAAGATGTTGGCACAACCAGGGCACAGGGGTTGGGAGCCTGAGGCTCTGCCCCAGGAACAACACAGAACCATGGAATACTTTGGGTTGGAAGGGACCTTAAAGGTCATCTAGTTCCAAACCCTGAAGGCAATGGATCCATCTCCCACTGACTGTTTCCTGACCCACCTTGGGACACCCAAAGCCAGCGTGCTGGTACCCCTGGCCAAAGGCACCTCAGCCCACAGGCCAAACCCCACACCTGGTTCCTGCACACAGATGCTTGGAGATGCTTGCACAGAGCTGGTTGTGGCCAGCAAACAATGGACCAGGGGGTCGTGCAGGCTCTCGTGCTTCAGTCAAGGCTGGAAGACATCCAAGAGATCTGTAAACAATACCTCAGGACAGAGAAGAGGGAGGGGAAAAAAAGGAGAGAGAAGGGAAAGGGAGAAAAGGAGGGGGAGGACAAACAAAACCAAAGAAAAACAAACAACAACAGACAAGCCCCAAACCCATACTCCTCCTGAGCAGCTCTGATTGCCCCAGACTGAATTTAAATAGAGCTCCAGGGCCCATGAGTGCTGTGGAGGCTGCAGGTGAAGCTGGTCCTGGCCATTAAGGTTTATTCATGCCCTCAGAGTCCTGACACTGAGGATGTGTCTGGAGGCAGAGACACCTGCAGGTTGTGGAGCTCTTTCCTGGTGGACTGCAGCTGAGATTACAGCTGGGATTACATCTTTCCATCCAACCACATGAGCAGAACACCTCAGCAAAGGTGACTGAGGCATAAATGTGGCTGGCACAAGCTCAAAAAAGCCCATCAGGAGCCCTCAGAAATGCTCAGATACCTTGTTTTCACATATTACAAACACTCACCTTCACCTCTCGCTAAAATCAGATGGTTTAGGGGTGATTCCCTTCAGCGTTTCCCCCTTCCAGCTCTGGGGCTTCCACAGTGCTCAGTGATGGGTTCAGGACCCTCAAGCAAGTGGTGCCACCTCAGCCCAGAAGAACAGCCCACACACCTGTGTCATCTCCCTGGAAATCATCTAATCAGTGGGGAATGTGACTGGAAGTGCAGGAACTTAGAAATCCTGGCATTTTACCTTCTGGAGTGCCTGTTTTTACTGCAGGCCAGCAGGGAAATTATGCGGCTCTGACGCCAGCCGATGGCTTTGGGGACATTATCTCTTGTGAACATTAATACCCACGGGCATACAAAGGCATGTGGCTGGAAGGGAAAGAGTCCCACCCAAGGAAGGAAGGAAGGACATCTCCTTTTTATGCCTTTACACTAAAAACAGATTCTAAATTCAGCCTTAGGAAAGGTCGGTTCCCATGCAAGCATCCCTGTGAAGCTTCCGTGTCCGCAGGAAAGATCATGGGCTGTGACACTGCTGCCAAGGGGCTGCTCAGTCCTTCAGAAGACCTTGGTTTGTGTGAGAGAGCAGTGGAGACTTTACAGCGAGCAAAACCCTCTTGCTGGTTCGCAAAGCCAGTGTTGTGACAGCGTGAGCTGTCCCAGGAGTGTTCATGGCACTGCAATGAGTTGTGACTTCACATTCCAGGGACATCAGCACTGGGAAGGAGCAGAGCCAAGTCGCAGCTCCCAATCTCCTAACTCAAGCCCTCTTTTGAGCTGTAAGGTGGACACCCCATCCCTGGAGGTGTCCAAGGCCAGGTTGGATGGAGTTTGGAACAGTCTAATCCAGTGGAAGGTGTCCCTGCCCATGGCAGGGGTTTGGAATTGGATGGTCTTTTAAGTACCTTCCAACCCAAACCATTCTGGGACTGTGTGAAGCAAATATCTCAGGGACCTTGCGTGGCTTTGAAGACCAGAGAGAGACTTTGTAAGGAAAAAACCAGCATGTGAGCTCAGGGCCAAGGTGACCCCTGTCCAGGGTAACTCCTGTTCTCCTCTGTTCAGAGAAGGTAGTTGAAGACCCAGCATGACACCAGCAATGGGCTGCTCCCCTTGTGTGGATCCACAGTTTTTCTCTTCACCCTTATCCACATGGAGTCATCCCCAGATGTGCAGACCTGGCCTGAATCCCAGAGGTGCACATGGTGCCTCTGGTTTCCATAACCAGTGGATGGGATGCAGGGGGAAGGTGAAACCAGGTCCCTTTTGAGGAAATTTGAGTTCATCTTCAATGGCTCTGGCACCACATGGAATTAACCTCTGGATCGGGATGTTCTGGAGATGGTGTACTCAGAGCTCTTCAAGGCAACTCCTGGTGGGATGGGGGGGAATGTCCTCCAGACCAGCACATCACCACTTTATTTGGAAGAAAAACAACTTAAATGAGGTAATAACGAGTACCTCGTGGTATGAACTGCTGCAGGTCCTGCTGACAGCTGCAGCTTGGCCAGCAGCAATGTCCTGGCTTTTCAGCAGGGCCTCCATAGCAGACAGGCTCTGGATTTAACCTCCTGCTGCAGGAGACTACACAGACTCCCCTGCTTGTCTGGCTTGAGTTGCAAACCCAGGGTGAAAGCCAGATTAGGGTCACCACCCCACTGAGACCTGCTGAACTATCCCAGACTTTGCACTCTGTTACAGTCACAAGATTCCTTCCACCTGCCTCCCCTTTTTCACAGGTATCATTTCCAGCTGAGATGGTTCTCCCTCCTCTCTGGTTGCAGCCAGTGGTGGTGTGGGCCTTAGCAAATCTTTCCTCCCTTAGGGAACACTGCAAGATGCTTGACCAGCTAATGAATAAGGAATTTGTCCCTCAGGAGATAGCTCCCGTGCCCAGGAGAGCAGCTCTTCTATTTTCAGAAGGACACACTGATGATGGTAAGGTCAGATTTTACCTGAAGCAGCTCAGGAGGTGCTTCTAACTGGTGTTTTCACAGGAGATTTTCACTTCTAGGAAAGATGGGGGACCCACCAGGACACAAACTTTTGCTGGCAATGTAGGAGTGGGACGATGAGTTTTGCCCCGAGCTGGATCACTCACTGCTGTGCTTCAAAGCTTCTGCAGACACCCTGGTCACCCCAGAGACGTCCTGGTTACCCCAGCCTGAACTTCCAAAAATTTGTCTGCTGCTTCTGCCCCGCAGCTCCTGAGCCCAGCTCAAGTGTCTTGGCTGGCTGGGAGCCCGTGGATGGCCGCTGGGTCCTGGAGGGATTTTTTGTGCCAGTGGCTCCAGCTGGTCTGACAGTGCTGGGGGGAGTTGGTAGGGCAGGGAGTAGGAAAATAGCACAGGAGAAAGATGTGGCTGTGGCGCCGTTTTGTAATCCAAGGGCTCTCTGGTTTTCTTCTAGCTTGGGAAAACCCTGAGGGATGTCTCTGCGAGGAAAATAAAGAGGGAGAGCACTGAGTTGTCAGGGTCAACCAGCTCCTCGTGTTTCAAGAGCAGGCAGGGCTGAGCCCTGGGCAGGATCCTGCAGAGCAGCAGCACAACCCACGCCGTTTCCATTGTGCTGGGGTGAACTGAGGCCAGGACAGCCCCTACAGCCCTTCAGCGTGGCTCCAGCCTCTGCCCCACAGCAGGGATGAGCCAGACCTTGGATACTGGGAGTGCCCCAGTGGAGGCAGCTTGACTCCACAGCACTTTCCATCAGCAATGGGGAAGGAGGCACAGCAGGGGCTTGAGCAAGGCCCTCAGCACAGGTAGGCTGAGAATGGCACCAGTTTAGCCCTGTGGTTCCCCTCGTGAAGGTGTTGCTGCCCAGGAAGGAACAAGTTAATCCCAGGGCCACAACATCCCTACCCAGGCAAGATGCCATCCTGCTTGTCCCAACAAGGTGAGGAATAGGTCTGAGGGCAGTGAATCCTTTGAAACCCAATGTCTGCACAGAAACTGAGGGACCCCAGAGCCCACCCAAGGTCCCACCCTCCTCACACCACATCCAGGTGAGATCCTGGCTTGCACAAACTCCTTCCCCACCACGCCATGATTGCCGTGAACATCAAACCCTACGGGGCTTAAACCCAAACGGCCTCCACTAAGTCTCATGTCAGTGGTTGGGATGCTTCTTCCTGGCCCAAAGGGAGTTTTGGGGCCACCCAGGAGCTTTCACTCCACTTGGTTTTGTTCCTTTACTGCCCAAGTGTAGCTACAAGCCAAGGGCATAATTTGGAAGATATGGGCACGTACCCACTCCTCTGTAAACCTTACAGGGCTCTGCCCACTGCTTCCAGGCTTTAGGCAATCAGGAATATTTGGACAGACCTGTATTCCTTTCCACCCAAAATTACACAATTTATAGATATATATCTCAGGGGGGTTCATTGCCTTTCCCAGCTCAGGGCGTTGGAGAAGAGCTGAGGTTCTGCACACACCTCATTTTGCATGCTCCTGAAATGCAACATTTTAGGTGAAAGGAGGTTTTTTGGTTTTCTTTTGCTGCTTTATTTCATATTTCAGTGATTATTGTTGCATTTGCAGTTGTCATCACACCAAAAGTTTGGGGTGGTTTACATCCCATCTGCCTGGGGGGAAAGATTCAAAGCTCAACCTTTCCTTGAGGCCACACAGACTGTTTCTTTTCCAGATATGGGGTATTTGTAGAGCTCTTTGCTCCCACCATCCCCATATAAATCCATGGCAATGGGAGTGTAGGTTTGCTCTGTCCCACATGCACCCAACCTTGTCTCCAGCAGCAGCAGCAGAGCTGGAGGCAGCTCCTTACATGGCAGAGCTGCTCTCCACACACAGCCCAAACCCACCCTCTCAGAAGTCATCATCCAAGCCAACATTTTTTTCCTTGTGCTAAGCACCAAGCATTTCTCCCACCTCCCAGGCTCAAACAGGGAGGAAGGCAAAGTGCTAAAGAGATGAAGCACGAGACCTCTGGGATGTCCCACCTGCAGCTCGGACGGAGAAGGAAGGAGGGAGCTGAAATCAGACACTGGATCTTTCCATAGCAAAATGGCCCAACACTGCCAGGAGGGTTTTTTCCACTGTACAGCTACTATAACCCACAGCAAGATGACAGGAAAGCTAATTATATCAACATCCTGTTTACCCAGAAGCGTGGAACAGGAGCCCAGAAACACTTGGGCTGTGAGGGCACACTCTGATCCGGTTTCATGACAGAAAAATTTCATCCATGCATCTGGGTCATTTTCTTCTGCTACCTGCTCCCACTGCCCTGAAATTTGTTGTTTTTTCCCAGACAAAGAGCCTGGAAAGCAAACCACGTAATGTCCCCCTCGTGCAGTTCCTCCCCGAGCTGGGAAACTGCTCACCTTGTTCTTGCTGGAGCACATGGGGTTTATTGGGATCCCTGTAGGTTCCTGCTAACCCTGCAGAAAGCCCCAGCCCTCACTGGAAGAGATCTTCCCCCACCCAGGAACACCCTGAGTAAGCAGGACTTGCAATACGCAGAAAAAGCCACCCAGCAAGTCAGGGCACCTTGTCTCAGTTTCTTTCTCTCTCAGAACTGTATTTAAAAAAAAAATCCTGGTGCCTTTTTCCCACCTCTCCTTGCCCCACACTTCACATTCCTGGCTGTGAGGCAGCTGGGTGTGCTGCAGGGTCCTCTCCAGATGTGGTTTCGTTTTGGTTTCTGCTTTTTCCACCAAATTGCCTCACACCAGCCATGGTCCCTGTGCTCATCTGTGCTGTCCTATATCCAGGGCTGTTTAGTCTGGAGAAGGGAAAGCTCCAGGGAGATCTTCTAGCACCTTCTACTACCTAAAGAGGGCTTATGAAAAAGAGGGAGAGTGACTCTTTGCACCGACAGGTAAGGATGGGACAAGAGGAAGAGTTTTAAACTAAAAAAAGAAGAGATTTAAATTGGACATTAGGATGAAGATATTTCCTGTGAGTGTGGGGAGACCCTGGCACAGGGTGCCCAGAGAAGCTGTGGCTGCCCCTGGATCCCTGCAAGTGTCCAAGGCCAGGTTGGACAGGGCTTGGAGCAACCTGGGATAGTGGAAGGTGTCCCTGCCCATGGCAGGGGCGTGGAAAAAGAGATCTTTGAGGTCTCTTCCAACCCAAACCATTCTCTGATTCTCTGCATGATTCTATTCTTTTTCATATTTCCCATCATTTCACTTCTCCTCCTAAGCCTGAAATACCACGGGACAGCCCAGGGATAGCGGGGCTGGAGGAAGGATGGTGATTTGTTCCTTTTGCCAAAGGAAGGCCCAGTCCTAAATAATGCCAGGCCAAATGCCATGGCCAGGGCTTTGGGAGCTCACTCTTGGTGCCAAATCCTCTTCCTTCCTTCCTTCCTTCCTTCCTTCCTTCCTTCCTTCCTTCCTTCCTTCCTTCCTTCCTTCCTTCCTTCCTTCCTTCCTTCCTTCCTTCCTTCCTTCCTTCCTTCCTTCCTTCCTTCCTTCCTTCCTTCCTTCCTTCCTTCCTTCCTTCCTTCCTTCCTTCCTTCCTTCCTTCCTTCCTTCCTTCCTTCCTTCCTTCCTTCCTTCCTTCCTTCCTTCCTTCCTTCCTTCCTTCCTTCCTTCCTTCCTTCCTTCCTTCCTTCCTTCCTTCCTTCCTTCCTTCCTTCCTTCCTTCCTTCCTTCCTTCCTTCCTTCCTTCCTTCCTTCCTTCCTTCCTTCCTTCCTTCTTGTCAGCTTCAAAACTGAAATTACTGTGGTTTGTCCCAGACAATTACACATTAGCAAGGCCCAGCTGTATTTATTCTCCTGCACCACAGAAGTGTGTCTGAAAAACACCCTGACCCACCCTTCCCCCCTTCGCTCAAGTTTTCTTCCACCAAGACCATCAAAACAGGATGGAGAGGTCACTCCCTGGGCTCTGTGACCCGTGCCACCTCATGGACCACCAAAATAGGTTGAATCCAGAACAGGAATGGCAAGTTCTGGCAGTGCCAGCAGGATCTGGGGTGGGATGACCCATCAGGGATACCTGCTGGATTCACAGAGGATCTCAGGTCACCGTCTGCAAGGGGCTGGCTGATAGGACAGAGGGACAAAGGGACATGCACACCCTTCCAGAGAAGCATCTGGAGGACAAAGGTGAGACAAGACTACAGTCTGGGTCCTACGTGAGCCACGGCACCTTCATCTAATGGGCTCTGGCTCATTCTGCCTTTTACACTGAAAAAAAGTGGATTTAAGTGGCCAGAAGAGCACATGAATTTGGCAAATCTCTCTAGCCAGATGAAAATAAAAGAAGAAAAATACACAACAGATGAAAAGAAGACAACATCTGCCACAGCTTATTCACACCAGCAGTACTAAATCAAAACAGGGTTAGGGCTAGAAGCAAAAGCAAAATAACTCTTTTGGTTTGGGTCAGATTTCCTTTTTTTATTTTTTGCAGTCTGTGTTTTCAGCGGAGGGGGTTCTTCTGTTTATTTACTTTGTTTGACTCAGCCCCAAAACTCCCTTTGATTTTTCAGTGTAAGCTGAGGGCCAGATGGGGTTGTTTGCACAGCTGCCTGCACGCCCTGCAGAGCACGAGCCCCTCGGCCCCTTGTGATGGAGGGTGTAGGGACAGACACTTGGGGACAACCCAGAAGTGCCACATGAGATGTTCTAGGACAGGAGGGTTGGACACAGTGTGTCCCAGCCTTTCCCTTGTCCTCCAGAGACCCTGTGCGGCCCACAGCACTCTGCAAGGACAGGAGTGTGGTGGAGTCAGACCATCAGGGAATGGTTTGGGTTGGAAGGACCTTTAAAGCCCATCTTGTTCCAAGACCCTGCCATGGTCAAGGACAGCTTCCAGTAGATCAAGTTGCTCCAAGCCCTGTCCAACCTGGCCTTGGACACTTGCAGGGATCCAGGGGCAGCCACAGCTTCTCTGGGTAACCTGTGCCAGGGCCTCACCACACACACAGAGGGAAAAATTTCTTTTTAACATCCCATCGAACCCTGCCCTTTGGCAATTCGAAGCCATTCCCTGTGTCCTCTCCCTCCATCCCTTGTCCCCAGTCCCTTGCCAGCTCTCCTGGAGCCCCTTTAGGCACTGGAAGCTCTGAGCTCTCCCTGGAGCCTTCTCTTCTCCAGGTGGACACCCTCAGCTCTCCCAGCCTGGCTCCAGAGCAGAGGGGCTCCAGCCCTTGGAGCAGCTCCATGGCCTCCTCTGGACTCTCTCCAGCAGCTCCACGTCTCTCTGATGTTGGCCCCAGGGCTGGAGGCAGCTCTGCAGCTCTGCAGGTGGGGTCTCACCCGAGTGGAGCAGAGAGGCAGGATCCCCCCTTTCCTGCTGCCCACGGTGCGGGATGAGCCCAGGGCATGGAAGGTTCTGGGCTGTGTGTGCACATGGCTGGGTCATGTCAAGTTTCTCATCCATCAACATCCCCTTTGCATGAGGAACAAGATGTAAAAAAAGGAGACAAAATGAAGACCCCCGAGGCTCCAGTGAGGGTCGCAGACCCTGCACTCATCCTGGCACAGCGTTACAGTCCCATCCCACCACAGCAGGACATGGATTAGGACACCGGGGCTTGACTGAATTGTGGGACAGAGGTGTTGGGCTGGGATATCCCACCTGCTGTTCCAGAGGAGCTGCAGCACCTTGAAGGTCCTCTGCTAAATCTACCAGCTCCACAGGGTGCCCCACAGCATCTCCCCAGGGGAATTTTGCCTCAGCTGGATTGATCTTTAGGGAGGGAGGAAGCGCTGGGCCCACGGAATGCACATAATGCAAACTTCTCTGGGACTGATAAGGGATTTCAGGAAGATGTAAAGAGCTCCAGGGCAGTCTCCAACAGCCCTTTCCCCCTTTTCCCCGATGGAGCAGTGCAGGAAGGAGCAGCCTTGCTCTACCAGGAGCAGTCACAGTAGGCTCATGGCCAGCAGAGGTGAGTGGCTGCCAGACGAGGATGGGATTTGCTCAAGGACAGTCCCATCCTTTGCAGGCTCAGCTGGTTCAGTGAATTCAAGTATCTTCCCTGCCCCCAGCTTTCAGGGCCCCTTCAGATGCACACCAGGGATGAAATGGTTGCAGAAAACAGCTGGAAACTTCCCACTCAACCGGAGCAAAACAGTTGGGGTTTTTTTTTTTCCCTCCTAATCTAATTCTTGCAAAATGCTGAACTATTTTAGCTGAAATTTTCCAAAAGCATTTTAGCCTGAAGGCAGCCAGCCAGCCTGGGGAAAAAAAAGAGTAGAGTCTGGCAGAATTATCAGTAATTAAAGGCAAAGTCATAGAAAAACAAGGAGTGTGTTAATGATAGACCCCAGCTCTCCCTTTAGACAGGCAGCACCACTGAAATAGAGCTGCTCTGGGGCACCAGAAAGGAGGGATGGATTGATGGATAGATGGATGGATGGATGGAATTATCAAAATGGGAAAAGAAAACAAAGCAGAGGAGCCCATTTCCCACTCAGACAAAGGGCATGGTACCCTTCATATGCTCCAGATAAAGTCCTACAAGCACAACCCCAGTCAGAGAAGGTTCTCTCAGCCCCTTCTCTGTGGACATCACTGTGCCATTAACTCTCATCTCAGGGGAGAAAAGATAGAGATGCAAACTGTAGAAGGGAATACAGGTGACCTTGCCCCTGATAAGTAACAGCTGTGTTAATTACCCAATACAGCCTCGCCCCTGATGAGTCACAGCTGTAGCCAATAAAGATAAGTGTGATAAAAGGGAGTGGGTTAGCTGGTGAGGGGGAAAAAAAAAACAAAACCCACAACAAACAAAAACAAACACAAACCATGAAGAAGGATCTTGGGGAGAGAATCACTGCTGTGAGGTCAGTCTGGGTCTGCAGTTACAGCCTGTTTTTGGAACCTGCAGCCACAGTCTAGCTAGGTAAAAACCTGCACTCAGAGTCTGCAAACTAATACCTGCAGTCAGAGTTCAGCAGCAAATAACCAGCAGTGAGAGGCTGCAAGGGAAACCTGCAGTAGAAGCTTGCTGCAGCCAGAGTCAGTGAATGGTTGGAGTCAGGATGGCTGAGCTGTAAGGAGGAATAAACCAGGGCCCTTTTCATGCTGTGGTAAACAAGAAGTCTGCGTCTTGGCTCATTTCTACCCTCCAACAAGAGGGCTGCTGCAACACAAGAGAACCCAGTTCGGAGTTTTCTGGTATCTACAGGAGCCTTTGGTGTTCTCCAGACCATCAGCAGTTCCTGAGGCACCAGAATTCCCAGAGGTAATGCTCTCTCTGAGCTCTGAATAGAACCACAGGGAAATCTCACATGTCCTTGGACCATGGAAAATGTCGTCCTCAGCAGAAAACAGGTCTGTTCCTGAAATAGGAGGGATGTTTTGGGACATAGCAAGGATACATCACAAACAAATTAATTCCACAAAGCTCTGCCTGGGTAGCTTGCTCCAAATTAACAAAGCAGCCCAGTTCACTTTGCTCTGTGAAAAGCAGGATCATGACCCATAAGCCCCCAGTAAGACCACGAAAAGCCTCACCAGGATGCACATCCCAAATGTCATGGACTGACCTGAGGTTTCCAGCCAGCTCACCCACTGAATACATGTGAGAACATCACTGCAGAGCTCTGGTCTTGCTCAGGGCAGTGAGAAATGCAGCTGGAGCTGTAATCCAACGACAGGCAGCTGGAGGGAAGCAGATTTCCATTGAAACCACAGAATGTCGGAATTGCAGAGGCAGCAAAAGCTGTGAGCAACCTGAAACCCTGCTTTGGCCAAGAATATTTACATCTCATTTGGGATCAGAAGCAGGACAGGCCAGCACATTCAGGCCTCTGGAACACTGACTCAGGAATTTTTGGCATGTTAAACTATCTCTTCTGGGGTTTGGGGTTTTTTTTTTGGTTGTTTTGTTTTTTGGTTTTTTTTGTTGGTTTTTTTTTTTTGGTCTGTTTTCTTGCCTTTGAACCGTCTTTTCAGGCTCCTCTGTGCAGCTGAAGGGACCAAGCGTTTTTGTTGCTGGAAGATCCATTCCTGCAGTATTTCTGTGAACACTCACACAACTCAGGGTGGTAAGAAAAAGCACCAGGGATCTCAGCTAACAGCCCACATCATCTGAATCCCTGGCACATAGTTCTGAATTAGTTGCTATGATAATTTCTTTATTAATTTATGTTATTATTTTGGCACCTAAGCTCTCCTTTCATAGAGATGCGGCAATGCAGCAAAAATGCAATTTATTGTGCAAAGAAATGGATTTCCACCATATTTTGAAGCTGTATTTCAAGCTTGCACCAAACTTGAAGAATTGAGCGAGGTTTCAAACCTTTGTACTCTTGGACAGGGGAGTGATACAGAAGTAGGGTCAGGCTCCAAAAGGATATTTGGCAACATTTCCATGCAAGGACAGGTTGGATGGAGCTCGGAGCAACCTGGTCTAGTGGAAGGGGTCTCTGCCCATGGCAGGGGTGTGGAGACCAGATTATCCATAAGATCCCTTCCAACCTAAACCATTCTGGAATTCTGTGGTCAATCCCCATCTCTTCTTCCCCCAACTCCTGTATCCCCCTCCATCAGTGGGTGAACAGAGGGGAGGTCAGTTTTAGCTGGGACAGCTGTGTCCATCACAGCAGGAAATCCTGCTGGGAGAAGAAAGCAGGGAAAATGAGACTCTCAGGATTCAAAGCAAATATCCTGTGCCAGCCTCATCACAGGCCCTGTGATGCTCATGTCCTCACCAGGGCTCTGAGATTTGGCTCAGGGCCCCATTTCAGGTCCTGTTTTAAATATATATATAAACATATATAAAATTTTGCTTTAGAGCTCCCTTCTGTGGTTATCTCTTTTCTGTCCCCTTTCTCCTGCCACTCTCCCTCCCATCCCTGCACTGAGTTGCTGGTGTCCTCTGCTGAACCCCAACAGCCACCCAAGCCATGACCCTCCAGAGAGGCTTCCCCAGGGAATGGTCACAGCCCCAAGGCTGCCAGAGCTCAAGGACAATTTGGACAACACTCTCAGGCACAGGGTGGGATTTTTGGGGTTTCCCTGTGCGTGGCCAGGAGCTGGACTCATTAATCCTTGTGGGTCCTGTCCAGCTCAGCGTATTCTATGATTTGGAAGTCACGACTTTTACCTCCTCATCTCCCACACAAACCATCCTGGGACCTCTTCCTGGTCCTTCCTCACTGAAGAGGAAAGAAGGGTCTTTTCTGTCCTCCCCAACACTACAAACCTCCACACAGTTGCAGTGGTTTCAGCTCAAGAGCACTTTGAAGATGGGGCAGAAGCAAGAGGCAGAGATGCCAAGACCACAAGCTGCAAAAATTTCCCAAAGATGGGATCTTGCATTCACACCTACCAGAACCCTTCATTCCAGACGTTCCCAACGAATTTATCTGGATGAGTGGAGTTAGCAGGCTGCCCCCAAATCCATCCATCCGTGGAGGGCCAGACCCAAGACGTGAAGCCCATGGAGGAGCTTTGCGTCACTGACAAAAAAATACAAGTTTAGAAAGCTCACTGGGAATGGACACCAAACCCTTGTCCAGCGAGAAAAGCTGCCCCCACCCTTGCTGGGGGTGGAGGAAAGGGGAAGATCCATGAATGTCCTCCCCACCCCTCACTCCAGCCCCCCAGGGAAGAGACTCATGCCCTGCCTGGTGCTCGTGGCTCCGGAGATTTCTCCAGGCCAGCACTCTTGTGCTTCTGGATACAGCCACTAGAGGATGGCAGTGTCCCAGGCCACGCTGGGAATCACCAAATCCTGCTCTGGAAACCGAAACGGAGATCCCATCAGTGCTAGAGCCCCAAAAATATCCACCCCGAGTCACTCCGGTCCAAATCGCAAGCTGGAAGTTCCCAGCTCTCAGCTCTGCTTCACATCCCAAGCAAAGGCAGGTCCTTTGGAGACTGGAAACTGGGATTTTACAGGGGATCAGCCCCCACGTGCTCCCTGGTCCCCTTGGGACAGAGGTGGGTGTGTTTCGATGAGTTACCTGGTGTATTTCCAGACCTCACTGTGTTTCCTCTCCAGTTTCTGTGACCACAAGATGATCAGAGCCCTGTTATCAGGCAGTTCCTGCCACCTCCATGATTTTCCTGCATCCACCATCAGATGTTCTGACCTCTGGGCTCTCCATGGGATCATGATTTCCAGCAAAAAGCAGAGCCTAGTGAGCAAGGAGATGGAGGCAGCCCAGCAGCTCAACCCCACCATCCCCCCAGGACACCTTCGAGGGGATTTTCAAGGCAAATATCTGGGAATGATGAATGCCAAGTAGAAGCCAAATTATGCCAAAAATATCCTGTCTGAGCCACAGCTTAAAGGAATATTCCCCCTCCTGAGGAAGCATAACAGCCAAGCTGAGCTGCAGAATGAGATGAGCTTTGAAAAAGAGCTCCTTGGGGAATAAAACATCATTAGTTGTATCAAAACAAGATCATGGATATGAGTGTGGTGAGACTTGAGGCTGCCTCGTTCGTGGGTGCTCATTACCCTGCTGCAGCCAGAGATCCTCAACAATCCACTGGGAATCCACCTCCCTGCATCCCTGGGGCTGAAGTCTGCCTGGTGGGGCGAGTGTTTTGCTCCAAGCAGAGAAGAAAATTTCCATTTCTTCATGGGTTTGAGCAAAGCAACCAGAACATCAGGAAGAATTAATTATCTCAATATGCAAATGACTGTCAGTATGCAAATAGATTGGATTTGCTCATGTCTCCTTGGAGTGAATGGTGACATCTTCTCACAGGTCACCTGTGGCTTCCCCATTCCCTGCCACAAAGATTCCAAGTGCATCCCACCCCACCTGGTGGATCTGCTGGGCTGGCCCCAGCACACCAAGGGTTCTCTTGGACTGAAGAGCCCAAAATGGAACATGGTCTCCAGGCTTGGTCTCTCAGTGATCCCAGAGCCTGCTCTGCAAGTGTCCAGCCTGTCTCAGGATGTGACATCAGCCTCTGCTGAACTTCAGAAGGGTCCTGTGGGGCTCATCCTCCATCCTGCTGAATGGCCTCCCTACTCCCCAGTTTGGTGTTATCCCCAAAATGCAAAGACCCACTGTTGGCTCTGGGAAACACCAAGACAAATCTCAAATGGGAAAAGAAGGAGTAAAGCTCCTTGGGTGCCCCACACATGTTGGGGACCATCTTCACAAACCACTGGCTGCTTTTGGGGTCTGGAGGGGTGGATGGCACTTCTCCCTTCCCAAGACATATCCCAGTCCTGAGGAGGGGGACCTGGTGGCACAGAATCCTTCCACAGCATCCCTGAAACACTTCTCTGCTGCCAATTAAAGTCTCTGACGTCAGTGTTTTGATTCCAAGCAGTTGCATAACACCTGGAGGTGTCCAGGGCTCCGCGCTGCATCGACGGCAGGGATGGAAATAAATCCAGCAAATTCCAGCTCCCTGATCCCCGCTTCCCTCCTTTGCAGCCATGCCTCCATCCTGGCATGGGCACAGATGGGATGGATGGCCCTTGAGAAGAGGTTGTTCCTCCCATAGGAAGGTGGTAGCAGAAGCACTGGGGACCCACCCTGTGGTGGCTTCAGAGGGGTCCCCAACCTGATGTCCCCTGCCACCCTCCCATGGACCATCCAGACGAGCATCCAGACCCCTTTTCTCCCCAGTGGGAATTTCCATGTGGTGGCTTCAGCTTTCCCCACCCAAACAGAGCTATAAAAAGGCACTGCAAGACCTGAGGTCCGTCCAGCAAATTCCTCCAGCACCAAGGGTAGGTTTTCACGAGGGACTGGGCTGAAGTCTTAGAGCTGGAGCCAAGTCCAGCTGAGTCAAATCTCCCTACTGGCTTGCCAGCTGGATGCAGTGTGCCCCAATTTTATGGGAAAGGCATCCAGCCAGAGGCAGATGAAGCACAGCCCAGGTCGAGTGCTCCTCACTCGTGCACAAAACAAGGCATGGGATACGTGAATGGAGTCAGGAGCCTCCTCCCCAGACCAGCCTCCTCTGTAGATCATAAAAAGCCCCAGGGATGCTCAGCTCAAAAATTCTTGCTGCCACATGGAAAAGTTGGTGGCTGGAAGGGTGTAATGAGCTCTCCTGGCTCTGCCTGGGACAGCTGCTAAAGAGCATCTTCTGCACCCAGGTTCAGGGTGGGTTTTGACCAACAACTGACTGAGGTCAGTTGGTGCCACTGACCAACACCAGCCTCAAAATTGTAAGGACACATCCCAAGTTTTCTAGGTCAAGGCCACTCCCCTGGCCTTGGGACAGGCTTGAGTGCAGGTCTCCCAGCCCTGCTCTGCAGAGGCAATAATCATCTTCAGCTCAAGGCAAGGCTCTGACCTTGAGTTATCCAGATCTTGGGGAGCTGCAATGTTTTCCAGAGCTTCCTGCTCTCTCCCCTCCATGTGATGGTGTCCCACATATTTCCCATGGGAACTGCTGATCTATCCCCTTCCATTCCCAAGGGCAATGTGAAAAAGCATCACTCAATGCCCTGAGAAGGACAACATGGCAAAGACAGATGGCCCCAGGGAGAACAGGTCACCCCAGTGGGCTGTGCCTCAGTTTCCCCAGATACCAAAAGAGGATTAGCTCACTTCCAGGATGTCATGAGGCTCAGAAATAAACACTCCTGGGGCAGGATCAATCCTCACAAAGGCAGCAGCTTATCTGGACTGCTGCAAGCTCTGCCCAGGAAGAGGAGATGTGGTGGAGCATCACCTCCCCAGTTAGCCTGGTGACAGCAAGAAGCACCACGGGTGTGGACACGTGAGGAGCTGGCTTTCCCTGTGCCAAGAAATGACTCCAATTGCTGAGCCCTGGTTGTTCCAGTCTCCTCATTTATCCAGAGAGTAAACACAGAGAGGATCTATGGGGAGAGAGCTGATGGCACACCTGCCCTTTGAGACCTGCCACATGCTGCTCTCCTGTCAGGGTGGGAGAAGAGGTGAAGCCCTTTCCTAGCAGAGTGTCCATTTTGGGAAGACACTTCTGGGCTGGGATTTCCCCTGCTGGAGAGACGTTTGAGGAGGATTTCATAGCAAAATGGAGAAAATACCATAAGCATCATCATGTTTATGGAGCCCCGAGCCCACTCAAGAGCAAGGAAACCCACCCTCAAGGGTTTTAATCCATATGTTACATCTGGGGAAACTGAGGCACGGGGATACAGCCGGGCCAGAGGGCTCCCAGCCCTTGTTCCTCTGCAAGCAGTGGAGGATTTTGGAGTGCAGGTGGGATCTTGCATCTTCCCTCACTTTACTGCCCAGCTCATCTCAGACACCAATCTCCCCATCCACTCTCTCCTTGTACAACTGCCTTAATTACAGCTCCAACAGAGGATCCCACCCTTCCCTCCTCACCCACTGCGTCCTCTACCAGCTTTAAGTCCAATGAGGAGCCAACCTTCTTCCATTACAGGCTTGGGATCGCTTCCCACAGCATGGGGTGACATCTGGGTTACTCTGCCCAGGCTCGTATTGCAAACCCAGGGCCACTTCCCACCTGCTCAGCCTCAAAAATATCTGACTGACACCGGTGCCAACTTCCCAAAAAAACCACCTGCTCCTCTCCATGGCTCCCAGGGCCAGGGCAGCTTTGCAGGAGCACCACAGCTGTTGTCTGCACACAGGAAGTCCTTTCTCACCTCACTTTGGTGCCAGAGGGTGGTGTTGGTGTGGGGAGCTGCAAACCTTCATTTGGGGGATAAAGACAGACCCAGAAGGTCGGGGTGAGCATCTCATCATCCCGCTGCCAGCACAGCACCATGTTTTCCAGGTGTTTGGTGGCTCAGTGTGGACACTGAGGAAGAGAAACAAACTCTTAGGAACGACCAGTGGGCAGGATTTGCTGACTCAGTGAGTTTGTGTAACCACAAGGCAAAGAACTCCAAGAAAGGCCAAGACCTTGGCCAAAAAAAAACCAACAACCCTGTAGAGGAAGGCTTAGAGAAGAATCCTTTCGGGTGACTGCTGGTGCATTCAGCATTTCCTTCTCCCTGCTCTCCCAACCAGGTTCATCCGGCTCCACGGGAAGGCTTGGCCAGCACCCTGTGTTTATTTACATCCCCGGGAGATGCTATCAGGAGTCGAGGCTCTGCCTGTACTTGCAGGAGGTAAATCCACATTCAGTGCAAAGGGTGGGGACTTTCCTCTCTCCCAAGTTAAAGGCAACTTCAGAAGAGTTGCCTCAGTGTCTGGTCTCCTCAATGCACAGGCATTTGATGACCACTTCCACGGATTTTCAGATGTGGGAGAGAGAGGTTAATCAGCCCCTCTGGCTTGTGCCAAGCAGTAGCCAAGAGGGCTGGGGATGAGATTTTTGGCAGAGGCTCCAGAGGATTTATTTTTCATTCGGTTGTTTTTTGTATTATTATCTGTTTGTCTTAGAAGTTATTTGCTCTGCACAAGCATTTGCCATCATGCAGGACCCTCTCTTCCCATGAGGCAGGAGGGCCTGGTGGGCCCCAGATTCAATGTCCTCAGCTCCAAAAGCATTCAGCCATCAGATCTCTGGTCATATCATTTGCTGGATGGTGGCCCCTTATACCCAGAGAACTTGTCCATCCCATGAGCTCCCCTCTCAATCCTCCAAAATTACAGATCCAGGGAATCATGGACCGGTTTGGAATGGAAGGGACATTAAAGACCATCTATTTCCTCCAATTTTCACCTCCTGGGAAATTTTCCCCATTTAAAAGTTCTCCCTGGCCTTATCCAGGAGCCCTCTGGGTGCTCCTGCAAGGTTTTTCCCAGCCTAATCTTAAATCAAGCCTGGTTTATCAAGTGTGGTCCCAAACAAAAGCAATCTGTGGAACAAGTCTGAGGAAGGGACACTGTTCAATAAAGTTGATCTGGACTCTCTTGCTCCCCTCCTCCTGCTTTGTTTCCTAGACCCTACTTCTGGAAAAAAAAAAAAAAAAAAAAAAAAAAAAAAAAAAAAAAAAAAAAAAAAAAAAAAAGTTATTCCAAAAAGCAAATCACCCTCAACCCCAAATTTTTTGTCCATCACTCCACCCTACAACTAAATCCATGTGTTAGACGGAAGTGGCTGCTCCTGGTGAGGTGGGAATTGCCTTGTACTCCCAACAGAGCTGCCCAGAGGGGAGTAAAATCCCTGAAACTGCTGAGTCTTGGGAGGATGCCAGTGGCAGATCACTGGAGCTGTCAGCTCCAGCTCCTGCACAGTCTCGTGGCCAAGCACACCCCAGAAATGTGCCTGGGATGGATCCCACCTGCAAACTCCAAGTGCTCCTGGACAGGATGTTCCGACCAAAAACCCAGCCCAAGGTCTGGCAGAGCTTTGGGACGAGGCAGTGAGTGTGCATGTGTGTGACTGTCTGAGCCTGCAAGGGACAGCTTGGACCCATTCCCAGTTTGGAGCATTCCTGTCTCTTTATGGCTGATGTTCTCCAGATGTTTTGTATTGCAGCCTCATGTGGAAACCCTCTGGCCCCAGGGCTGAATCCTGCTCAGCCCTCCACGTTACACCCGGCAGAGAGGAGGAGGAGGAGGGGGGTTTTACATCGCTCTATTCACATCATTTATTATATTTAAAGCATGAATCAACGCTGGGATGCACCACAGCTGCCACGAAAGTGCCTATTCCCATGCCTGCTTTTCCTTTTGAACTCTTTTTTCCCAAGGAAACAACACCACACGTGTGATCAGCCCCTCTCCACAAGCCCATGAAGTGCTGTAAAGCAGAAAGACACGGATACAACCTCTGGCTTAGGAAGTCCCGAAGCAGCAAATTGCCGGAAATTCGGAGAATATAATGTGGAAAGCATTCCCCTGGCTTGGCCCTGGCCTCGCATTCCTGCAGAGCAGCTCCCCCCAGTCCCAGCCGGGGGATGGATACCAGCAGAGCTGGACTGTGGCTCTGAGCCAGGAGGAGCTCCCATGCCACTGTGCATGCATGCTCCTTGTCTGTATTGTCCATTCCTGGTGGATTTTGTTGAACCCAAGGACCCAGCTGGTTTCGCTCCCTGCCTGTGTCTCTGTTGAGTGGAATGAAGTGCTGGTGCACTCCCAAGGGATAAGGGGGAATCTGGTTACCCTCCCTCAGGTCTTGGCTCTAGTTTGGACCCTGAAGTGACATTCCAAGGCACCCTCCCCAGTAGGGACATGGGTTTGGCAGCATGGATGAAGTGGGACATCCCATTCCCGTGCACCAGTCACCGCACAGCTGATGGACACAGTGTCTCCAACAAACTGGTTTGGCTTCCCATTAGGAAACTTCCTCGTCTACTATTAATAGATACTTTAAGACACCCCTCCTTTATCCATCTCCCTCCTCATTTCTCTATCACTGAGGGTGAGAGCAATCCTGCTCTCTACCCTCGGCAATCTTCCCATCGCTGGGGCTGCTTCCACCCGAGTCCACTTTTCCATTTGCCACCTCTCCTCTGCTCTTCCCTGAGGGCCCATCCTTGTGCCAGTGCTGGCTCCTGCCAGGACAAGGGCACTCAGCCTCAGTGAGGGTCTTTTTTCCCAGAGCAGGAGGGTGCAGGCAGAGCCCAGTGGTGTTAATGGGGTGAGGGAGGGTCTGGCTGCCTGACGGGAATTCCCGGCTGCTTCCTTGCTTCTCAGGAACCACCTGCATCCTCCAGCAAATGTTCCCTGCTCCAGAAAAAGGCACTTGAAAAGTTTTCCTGACCTCAGTGGTAGGAAAATGCTCATGGCAATCAGCTCTCCATCCCAACAGTGATGAGCCCAGCTTCAGGCTGTGCCAAACACCCCAAACTGCCAGGGACGTTCCCAGCAGGATCAGTCCCAGCCTGTGGCTCTGAGCCCCACAGCCATATCTCCCCTAAATGAGGCTTTCAGTATTGCCTGCTGATGTCCAGGTTGGTTATTTTTCCCTGGCCTATTTTTGGTCCGGAGCAGGAGCAGGAGGAAGAGGATGAACCCACACGGATACAGGTTGTACTATTTCATCTCCAAGCACCTGTCGGCAGGTGCTTGGAGATGCAATTTAAAACCTGATTTACATCCCAGTTTGGATGCAAGCAATGACTGCCTGAATTTCCCTTTGCTATTGGGGCTGGCAGGATCCTGTGCTGCAGCCAAGCCCCTCGGAGCATGATGAAGAGGAAGAGCTGCAGGGTTTTGGTCGCCACCCAGGAGCAACACCTGCTCCACTTGCTCGGCGGGGCATGATCCTCGGGGCGGGATCGCCCTGGGTGGATGCAAAGGCCAAGGACACAGGTGGGAGGTGGGTCGACCTCGGGCAAGCCCTGCGAAAGCAGTGTCATTGCTTGACTCACAAAGTCATTAATACATCAAAGCTCCCGGGTAATTGCTGTTATGAGGAAGAGGAAGAGTCTGTGCTGCTCCACCCTGCTCTGCATTGGGCCGGCCAGGGTAGAACCACCGTGGAAGGGGTGAAGAAGAAAGGTGAGAAAGCAGGATTGCAGCCTGAGCGTGGCGCATCGCCGGTGCTACCGGCTGAGCAACGCCACCGCAGCAGGGAGGGAGCGAGGGAGGCTCCCCACATCCCTTCAGAGGCAGCGATGGGATGGGCACACGCTGATATTTATAGAATCATAAAATCATTAAGGTTGGGAAAGCGCTCTAAGATCATCCAGCACAACCATTAACCAAGTGTCCTTTGCTGAGAGGGGACAGGGTCCCTTCTCAGATCAGCTGGCAAGGCCACCCCAGAGACCTCAAGTGAAAGGAGGGGAGAAAGGAAGGCAAGGAATGGGGAGAGCAAGCTGTCAGGATGGATGAAGAGGGGAAGAAACAGAAGAGTGAAAAAACAGAAGGCAGAAGTGGACATTTTTCCAGTGAGGGACTGTTAAAGACCTGGCAGTGCTATGCCATGGGCACTGGGACCAAGGAAGAGGATGATCTACAGAAACCCAACCCTTCCTCTGCCCACCAGGTCTCCCATCCATCCAAAACACCTCTATGATTGGCTTGGCCAGGCTGGTGACGCTGAAGGTCCCCTTGACCACAAAAGAAAAGATGTGGGGGTAGATCAGAGAATCATGGAATCACTGAGGTTAGAAAAGCCCTCTAAGATCATCAAGTACAACCGTTCCCCCATCACTGCCAATCCCACCACTAACCCATGTCCCCAAGTGCCACATCCACATGGCTTTTAAATCCCTCCAGGGACGGGATTCCACCACTGCCCTGGGGACCTCTCAGGGCTTGACCATCCTTTCAGAGAAGTAATTTTCAGAGGAGCAGGAGATACTGACAGGCTGTGGGAGGCAGTGACAGGGCCACTGCCACCACTCCAGCCCCCATCTACTTTCCAGGGACACTTCAGCCCCATCCCTGCACTTGTCACCCCATTTGAATTGGGGTGACAACAGATCTGCCATGGCATTCATAGTCCAGCACTGCCAGAGAGGAATGAGAGGAGAAAGGAGACATCTTCCACCTTTTCATGGGACAGATCCACCCTCCCTTATCACCCCATCTCCATAACGTCCAGGCACGCAGCCGGGCTGGATTGCAAGCACCTTCACTCATGGAGTAGGAAAAACAGGATTTTCTCATACATACAGCAAGGTTTTGTTAGCAGGAACACATGGAGCAGGGAGAAAGTGAGCAGTGTGGTTCCATCTGTGGCCAGGCAGGGAATCAGAGCTTGGAGATGCATCCCCACACCCCCAGTTTGCTGAATTTGGGTGCTCCCATCCTGCATCCCCCCTCTGCCTGCACGCAGGCAGGAAGGACTCTGCCCATCCAGCCTTCCCCTTCCACTGAGGGGGAATTCCTTGGCCATGTCCCCATGCAGGCAGCAGTGCTTCCCAAAGGGAAACTGAGGCAGGGAGGGTGGCACACCACGGGAGCTGCTCTCTGTAACTGGCAGTAGATTCTGGGAATAAGGCAATGTCCAGGAGCCCTGGGCCAGCTCTGGAGTCACAATGGACACCCTGCCTTGCTCATGTCCAGAGGAACTGTGGGGCCATTTTGGGGTGGTTTTTATTTTCTCTCATCCAGGGAAAGAGGCTGGACATGCCCCAGCTGCATGTGCTGGCAGCCCAGAAGGCCCTCATGTGCCCTGGGCTGATCCCCCAGCATGGGCAGCAGAGGAGGGGGTGGAATTCTGCCCCTCTGCCCTGCTCAGGTGAGACCCCACCTGCAGAGCTGCCTCCAGCCCTGGGACCCCCAAGATCAGAAGGACATGGAGCTGCTGGAGCAAGTTCAGGGGAGGCCATGGAGACATTCCCAAGGCTGGAGCCAGGCTGGGTGAGCTGGGGGTGCTCACCTGGAGAAGAGAAGGCTCTGGGGAGAGCTCAGAGCCCCTTCTGGGGCCTAAAGGGGCTCCTGGAGAGGAACTTGGGATAAGAGCCTACCCTTTTCTCATCAGGAAAAAGGGGAATGGTTTCACAATGACTGAGGGCAGGGTTAGATCGATATTAGGAAGAAATTCTTCCCTGTGAGGGTGGGGAGGCCCTGGCACAACTTTCCCAGAGAGACTGCAGCTGCCCCTAGATCCCTGGAAGTGTCCAAGGCCAGGATGGGAACAACTTGATCTAGTGGAAGCTGTCCCTGACCACGGCAGGGGAGTTGGAACAAGATGGGCTTTAAGGTCCCTTCCCACCCAAACAATTCCATGACTCCATGCCAAGGACAAGGCTCACAGCACTCCCTCCTCTCCAGCTGCAACTCCAGGCTTTGCCCCGGAGTGCCCAGGGCCGGCCCGCGTGGGAGGAAAGGCAGAACTCGATTTCCGAGTGCATTTGCTTCCCAAATCCGTCCCGTCAGCTGCCGGCAGCGGCTCCCCGCGGGGCTCCGCAGCCTCTTCCCAACACCAGGACTCCCAGCTCAAGCGTGCCCAGGCGAATCCCTCCCATGCCGAGCGGGGATTCCCACAGTGGGAATAAGGCTTCACCCAGTGAAAACATCCAGCGGATCGGCTTCCTGCCTCATCGCTCAGGAATCCCGAGGTCAGGGCCGGCGAGTCCTCCCAGGGCAGCGCGTCAGGCCGGGAGCACGGGATGGGCATACCAGCGTCCATCCTGCTGTCACAGCACCTGGGATGCTCATCCCAGTGTCCATCCTGCTGTCACAGCGCCTGGCATGCTCATCCCAGTGTCCATCCTGTCACAGCGCCCGGGATGCTCATCCCAGTGTCCATCCTGCTGTCACAGCGCCCGGGATGCTCATCCCAGTGTCCCTGCTGTCACAGCGCCTGGGATGCTCATCCCAGTGTCCATCCTCTCAGAGAACCCAGGATGCTCATCCCAGTGTCCCTGCTGTCACAGCATTCGGGACCGCAATGTCCGGCCCTCCGCGCAGCCTGGAGAGGGAAGGAAGGGGGAAAAGAGGATCAGCTTCCCTTACACGTCCAGAACGTCCTCGGCCCAGCGCATGACGCTGGCTCTGGGTGACATCCCAGCTCCAGGGTGATGTCATTTCCCGCACAAGTGACGTCACGTCCACGGGAAAGGGACAGGGAGAAGGAACAACGGGAGGGGTGCGGGCAGCGATGAGCAGAGCAGGACAGTGCCCTCACACCATCCCCGGTGCCACTTCCTGCCCCCTCCGCATCACCGTTCCTGCCATCCCATCCCCACTGCCACCAACCCGTCACCCACCTTCAGCCCCTCCCTCTTGCCATGCCCTGTCCCCATCTGCACTCGATGCCACCCCGTCCTGTCCCCACTGCCACTTCATGTCGCCAAAGTAATCTCTTGTCTCCATAGCCCTTGTTCCCACAGTCACCCCATATCCTCACTACATCATTCCCTTTCTCCAGTGCCACCCTGTCCCCAGTATCACCCTCTGTCACCCTGTCACTTTAAGTCCTCACTACACCATCCCCGTCTCCAGTGCCACCCTCTGCCTAGTGTCACTGCATGTCTCCAATGTCTCCTTATGCCCCCACAGTCACTCCCTGCCCCTTATCGACCCTCCGTCACCTCTGTCTGTCCCATCCCCGTGTCATCCCCCGTCACCTCCTTTCCCTGTCACCCCGTCAGACCGTCACCCGTGTCACGCCCCATCACCTGTCAGACCTCTCCCCGTCACCTTCCCCTGTCCCATCCCGTTCCCGTGTCATTCCTTGTCCCCTGTTTTCTTTGCCACTTCCCCGTGTCCCATCCTGTCCCCGCATCACCCCCGTCCCCCCTTCCCTGCCCCCTCCTGTCCCCTCGCCCCGCCCACCCTCATTCTCGCCCCGCCCACCCGCGCTCTCCGCCCCGCCCATCAATGCTGTCACCCGGCCTGCGCATGCGCGCTGCTGGCGGGGAAGCCGTGCCCGGCTCCGGGCGGGGCGGGGCGGCTCCATCCGGGTCCTGCCCGGGCCGGGCGGTGCGGGCGGCGCGAGCCCCGGCGGGACAGCGCGGCGGCGGGTGAGTGCGGGGGGCGGGAGCCCCCTGGGGGGCCGGAGGACCGGAACCCCCCCGAGCGCCCATATGGGGGGCGGGGACCCCCCCCGGGGACCCCCGTGTGGGATGGGACCCCTCTCTGTGCCTTGTTCTGGGGGGAAAGGACCCCTCTCCATCCCCTCTGTGTGCCTGGGATCCCTCCCCGTGCACCCCTCTGTGGGGCAGGGTCCCTCTTGCAGCTCCGGTTTTGGGCAGGACCCTCCCTCTGTGCCTTGTTCTGTAGGGAAGGGACCCTCTTCCAGCCCCCCTGTGGGGAGGGACTTTTCCCTTTGCCTTGTTGTGTGCGGCACGGACCCTTTTCCAGCCCTTCTGTGCGATGGGACCTCTCCCTGTGCCTTGTTCTGTAGAGAAGGGTCTCTCCTCCATCCCCTCTTTGGGCTGTGCCCTCTCTCTGTGCCTTGTTCTGTAGGGAAGGGTCTCTCCTCCATCCGCTCTTTGGGCTGTACCCTCTCTCTGTGCCTTGTTCTGTGGGACACGGTCCGTTTTCCAGCCCTCTGTGGGGCAGGACCCTCTCCCTGTGCCTTGTTCTATGGGACAGGGGTCCCACTCCATCCCCCCTGTGGGGCAGGGGCGCCCCCTCCTCAGCAGCTCCCATGGGGGACAGGGTCCCTCCCTTTCTGCTCCACAGTCCCCTCTGGGGCAGGGACCTCCACAGGGCAATGGAGCAGCCCCCGTGTCCCTGCAGACCCCTAAGGGGACACTCTCAGGGGGTCAGGGCTGTGCTTTTGGGGTGTCTGGCAGCACAATAGGGCTGCCATAAGGTCCTGCGCTGGGCAGAGGGGACAGCCCAGAGCAGGGCACAGCAGGGGCTGGAGCCGTGGACTGGGACTGCATCACCCCGGAGGGATGGAGGAGCGGGCTGGAGCGGCACAAAGGGACAGGGGGGCATGTCCCCACCCAGATCCCATCCTGCCTGGACCCTCCTGATGAGAGGGAGCTCCTGGGGGTCCCACCCCACGCTCGGCTCAGGGTCCCCAGGTCACCTCTGTTCCCGGTAGCCGCTGTCTTGGAATCAGACGCGTCCCCTGGCTTTGCTGGGGCCGAGACAGGGCGCTGCGGGTTTCTTCTGCTTTAAATGAAAACCAAAAAAACCAACCAAACAAACAAAAAAACAACCAACAAACCAAAAATCCCCAGAAATGGGAAAAGCTGCTTTTTTGGAGTTACACTGGGCTGCTGTTCCTGCCGTGCCGGCACGTCCGTACCCTGCCTGCATCCGCCGCTTTGGCAGGGGACGCGCGTGGGACCCTGGGGACTGGAAACCAACGGGTAAAAAATGCACCTCCTGCGGTTTGGGGTTTTGGTTTTTTTGTTTGCTCAGTTCAGCCTGTCTTTGTCTTCGCCGGGATGCACGGAGGGAGAACACGCGTGGGTCTCGGTCACCCCACGAGCGGCGCCGGCTCTGTGGGATGTGCCAGCGTGTGTGTCTGGGGGTTGCTTCCCCCCTCCCGTGCACACCTTTGGCAGGAGGCTTGGATGACATCTTGCTCTGGCACGCTCCTCGTCTTTGATCTCGAGTTTCCTGCCATGGATAACGTGTTCAGCAACACGCGAGCCCAGCTCCGCAGCTGCCGGGGAGGGCGATGCGGGTGCCTCCTCCTCGTCCCGGTTTTCCCCAGCTGGCTCCTGCCTACAGCTCCCGGCTTTCCTTTGTTTCGGGTGCCGCCGGGACGGGCTCTCACAGCCCAAGGATGCACTGAACGGAGCAAAGCCAAGCACAAAAAGACACCCCCCCACCCCCAATCCCTTTGTTTCCAGGCGTTTGCGGGCTCAGCTGGTTTTTACACGGCGGCGTTTCATGTGCCCAGGCACATAAACCAACTACTGAATGTCGCTTTTTTTTTTTTTTTTTTTTTTTTTTTTAAATCATATTCTGAGTTATTTTGGGTGCTTTAGTTTGCAGGGAGCACATCCCGGCTGCAGGCTGTGCCGGAGGGATGCGGCAGCTTCCTGGGAACGGGGTGAATTTGCCAGAAGCATAACTGGAACATCTCGTGGTTGTCCTCTGGTGTCCTCCTCGCGTCTCCTCGGGTGAGCAGAGCCATAAGCTCTCGGCACCACACTGAAATCTGGGATCACCAGCCCTTCTCCTGGGAGAACTCTGACCCTGGTTTGCAAGACCCGTTGGCAGCAGCAGATTTGGGGATAGAGGAAGGTGGACAAAACCCAGGCCCATGCTTAGCAGTGATGGCTGAAATCAGCCTTTTATTTTTAAATATATCCTTGACTTCATAGAAAGCAAAATATAAGTTCTAATTTTATTATCATCATTATTTTTTATATCCCTACTGCTATTTTATTTCCTTCAGGTGTTGTGTTTAATAGTGACACCATCACCTGAATTCATTTGAATGCTATTTTTTTTTTGCACAACAGATGTACACAAAGCACGTTAAGCGTGTCAAACAGCCCCTGAGTAAATCATGTTGTTTGCTCTATTACTTTATTCATACAGGTTCGATGCTCCAGCTGATGCATCTGGAGTGCTGTGCCATCTGGAGCAAAAATTAAATACAAATTTGGCCCCTGGCCTGGAAAAATAACAACCCCGTGCCCCACTAATAATCGCCAGTGGAAGGATAGAGCCCCTGACAGAAGAACTGCTTGGGGGCAATGTGGAAGGAACCCAAAATGCACTAATTGAGGTATTTAAAACATATTAAAAAAGGGAAAACAAATGCTTCCAGCCCCATGTGCCAGAAGCAGTCAGGAGCAATGATGTGATCCCGTTACCAAGTCATGGGGCTGATACTGGCAGATGATGGTCCTGGTCCTGAGTGGGTGGAGGTGTGTGTAGTGGTGATTTCCCACATCTCCCAGCCTTGCTGCAGAAGGAAATCCCCTCCACAACCTCCCACCACCTCTGTCCCAGCATTGCTTGGCTCAGGTTTGCTAATTTTGTCCCTGTTCACCAAGTCTGGGTTGGACGCTCCAGGTCTGCTGCTTGGGTTGCTGGCATTGCTGTTTGGTCAAAGGCTGTCTCAGATTTGGGGAGAACAAGATGTGGAGGTGGGTCAGCTCTGCTGGAACTTACTGCTTGTGCATCCCAGGCTCAGATCCAGTCGCCTCCAGGTGTGATTGGAGATAACTGTGATGGACCACCCGTGAAGGACACCTTGGGGTCAGCGTGCTCTCAATGTTGTGGGATCTGTTGGACCTTCAGATGAGGAATACTGTGTGCCACATGGGAAATAAGATGATGGCTGCTGGTTGCTGCCACTGTTCTTGGCTGGAGAGTGGTCCTGGCCCTGCCCTGGGGGAGGGGCAGGTGATAGGGTGGAGGAGGAGGATTCCATGGCAAGGAAGCAGCAGAGCTGCTTAGGACTTTGAAGCTGAACCAAGCCTGGAGGTTCTACCCAAGAAGAGCCATCTGCTTTCCTGGACTAAATGATGTGTGGGATTACAGAACACCTGGCTTTGCTAGGAGGGCTTTTGTGCTTCTGGACCATCTCTCCAGGCGTTCCCCCTTGGGTCACTCGTCCCAGTGACCTGCTGTCACCTCTGCTTGGTCTGTGTGGCAGAAGACAGGTTGTGAGTGATTCACTCATGCCCAAAGAAAAACACTTGGATGTGGAAAAGGTGGAGAGAGGCACAGCTGGTGCTCATCTCCTGTTCCTGCCACCTGCACCTGTAGCTTTCTGCCTTGGGATAACATCGCCGAGACGTGGTCCTCCCCCACCTTGCCAGGCTCTTGCTGCACAGTAAACCCAAACAAGCCCATGCTTTGGGCCGTGGCCGGAGGTGCAGGTCCTTCTGGTGGTCCTCAGCCAATTTGGATCGTTGGTGTGGAAGCCTGGAGGGCGTTTTTTGGGGTTGAAGCGCCCCTGGTCGCAGCAGTGGTTGGTTTGGCTGAGCTGGGTTTGTTTGTTTTTGTTCGTGCAATCATTCCTCTTAAAGCTGAGTGCTGTTGACACAAGATAAGATCGGCTGTCACAGCCATCCCCTCCCGTGTCACTGTTGCCCTGGAACTGCTCAGACTCAGGTCAGGAGTGGCCATCCTGGTGTCCCCACCCCGTGTCGCTGACAGGGCTCTAGAGCGGCATCAGTGATGATGTGATAACGGGGCTTAACTGCCAGTGAGCCCAGTCATCACCTGAGCCCGGCGGGTGCTGCTCCCTGGGTTGGAAAATGACAGCGATCCCATGGAAGACGCACTTCAGGAGACGATCTGAACCCACGGGGTTTCCCTACAGCCATGGGCAGTGGTGATTTTATTCCTGACCTGAGGGATGGGAAAGCCTTGACATTGACAGTGGGCTGGAGCAGGGCCTGTTCCTCATCCCTGGATGCTGCGGTCCCTGCTGGAGATGGAGCTGCATCATTTTTGGATGCTGCTCCCTCTAGTACAGTAACACGGGCAATGTGTCATTTTTCTACCTGTCTGGCTTGTTTAAATTCCATCAAAGAACAAAAAAAACCCAATCCTAAAGGGTTCCAACCACGTGTGGAGGGCTCCTGTGTCCTGCTCACAAATGGTTGCTGTGCTGAAGGGATGGTGAGAGGACACAAGCCCAGCCCTATCGCCAAGGCATGGATGGGCAGCGGGAGCTCATGGGCCAAATTAGCTGGAAGCAGCTGGCTCAGCATAGCCAAAGGCTGTGAGATCTCATGTTGCTCCAATGCCAGAGCTGCAGCTGGATCAGGCTGTGGAAAAAGCAGAGACACTAAGAAACAGGAGGAGAGAGAAGACAGAGAAAAAGGCAGGAAGCCTGGACAGGGATGTCCTGCTTTTCCTGCTTCATCTTCAGGACTGTGAGTGTGAGAAGCAAGCAGGAATGACTTCTCCGGGCTTATTTTGGCTTTGTTTGTGGGTGGGTTTGCAGGACACCAGGACTGCTGACAGCTGGGATTCTCCTGGCCCTGAAGGGGAAAAGGATCTTTGCATGGGATAATCCTGGAGGGCCATCCCAATGTTTGAGGGACCGTGTGCTAGCCAGGTCCTTCAGTGTGCTGCCTCCTTGGAGGCAGGAGATGGAAATCCATGTGGCAGCACAGCCACAAAAGGATTATTGATGTGTTGGAAACCAAGAAAGTCCCTGAGAATGGTCATGTAGGAATTGGGACTTCTCCAAAAAGGTGGTGGGATTGATAACCCAAGTGAAGTGCACCTGCACCAATGCCCACAGCTTTGTCACCAACAGAAGGATCTGGAAACCACTGTGCAGGAGGAAAGCTGTGACACGGTTGCCAGCACAGAGTCATGTGGGATGACTCAAGCAAATGGATTGTTGCAATGCATGGGGATAACTTTCCATGATTACCATCAGCCCTGGCTAACTGGGAGGTCCCTGCTGCCTGGGAGTGAGCAGATGTGACTGACACACAGCTACAAGAAGGGCAGGAAGGAGGATTTTGGGATCTACAAGGCTGTCAATCAGGTGACCTGAGCAGATCACCCTCATTCATCACCAACAGGGCCATCAGAGGATCTGGGCCAGCCAGTATGAGCTTGTGACAGGCAGGTCCTGCCTGACCAACCAGATCTCCTTCTATGACAAGGTGATCTGGTTAGGTGGATGAGGGAGAGGCTGTGGGCGCGTCTATCCGGACTTTGGCAAGACCTTTGACACCACTTTTTCGTGGAAGGGGCTGGAGTCCCCATCCCTGGAGGTATTTAAAAGCCGTGTAGAAGTGGCACTTGGGGACATGGGTTAGTGAAGGCCTTGGCAGTGCTGGGTTAGCAGTTGGACTCGATGGCCTTAGAGGGCTTTTCCAACCTAAACGATTCCATGATTCTGTGATTTTATTATCCCTTCAGAGGATTAATCCCGCCGCTAATGCAGCTTTTCACTCGCAAAGCGCTTTAGAGGAAGTCGCGCCAGGAGAACGCTTGGAGAGAGAAACTGAAAGTGCTGAGCAGGAGGCAGCTGCCCTCCTGATTCCAGCCCTCCCACTGTTGTTCTCCCAGCCTGTGCAGTAGGAGTGGGTTTCCCAGCTTCTTGGCTCACGGGAGTATTTTGGGGAAAATATGAGAGCTCCGTAGCTGTGCAGCTTCCCAGGTGTGGAACCAGGGCATGTCAGCTCTCCGATCGGTCCTTTGAAATCCAGGAGGAGCAGCCCAGCAGGTAAGAAAGTCAGTGAAGCCAAATTACCTATCCAAACTGGGTGAGAGGGATCAGAGTCTCCTACTCAGCAACTTCAACAAATCCAACCAGGTGAATCGTGCCTCCCCACTGACCGGGGCTCTCAGAATTAAATCGTCAGGGTATTGTAAGGATCGAGTGATATTTGCCTGCTCTCTCCACGCAGAGCTTTGTCCCAAGCAGGCAAATATTTTCTTGGCGCTTTAATGACTCCCATTTTCCTATTGTTCCCTGTAAAAACCCGTTGCCAGGCTGGGCTTCCCCTGAGGCAATTTCCTGGCTCCTCTCTTTGGGGAAATGCAGCTCTTCTGGGAAATGCAGCAAAGGCAGCTTCGGGGTTGGAGTTTTTCTTTCACTTTTTAGTTGGGAAGTGTTGGATAAGGACCCGTGTTTCGCTCTCTTGGCGTGTGAGATAAAAGATAAGGCTTTTGGAGGCTGTGGTGGCCGTCTGAAGTGGGATGGGATTTTGTGGTGTTGGGTGGTTTGAGGGCTGAATAAATTGGGATGAGCTGGATGGAGCCTGTCTGGTGGTGCTCGTGTGGGTTGGATGTCTGTCAGCTGAGCCCTGCACCCCAGTCTTCTTGGCTTTCGTACCAAAAACACCCTCACCGTTGTGCTGAGCGTTGTTTGGAGGTGGCACTTTGAGAGTAAAAAAAGGAAAAATGGATCATTTTCTGAGCTGTGGCTTTGCCTGAGGGATTCTGCCCTGTGCTTCTGACCGTTCTTGAGGCTTCCTCCTTCTCCGTTCTGACCTTCCTCCTCCTCCTGAAGCATCTTCCCCATGCTGTTGGGGTGTGTTGCAGCCAGATGAGAAGGATGGAGCTGGAGACAAGCCTGACATCAGGTGGTTTATTCCCGCCTTGGACACTAAAGCTGGGGGTGGTAGTGTTGCAGGGAGGTGGGAGCTGGGGCTGCATGGGGACAGTGAGTGTTTTGCCAAAGCCAAGCAAGTCTTTGTGCCTAAAGACTAAAAATTGTATGATCCTGCAGAAAAATTGGCTGGAGAAGAGGCATTCTGCTGCTGTCCAGTGAGGCACCTCCAAAAAGAGGGGTATTAAGCGGATGAAATTGAGGCCTTGTTTACACTGAGGTTGGAACTTGAGCCTTTTTGGATTTGTTTTTTGGATTGAATTTCAAAGAGGAAAGAAGTAAGCATTGGCAAAAGTTTCGTATCTTTCTTAGAAAACCTCTGTTTTCTAACGGAAGTTGCCTTTCCTCTCCAAAGGATCCCCTGAATCCTTTCTGCTTCCTTTAGGTTGGATTTATCTCAGCTGTTGATGTTCTGTGCTGGAACACCCAACTTAGTAGCAAACTGCTTGATATCAAAACCCAGATTGCACATTGCCTGCTTCATCTTCTGAATCAAATAATTTATTCTTCAATATTATGAATCACTCATTGTGAGGGTAGCAGCAGATCCCAGTCTGTTTCCATGAGCGTGCCATGTTATATTTTCCTTATTAACCCAGGTCCTTGCTGCAAAGCCATGGGGATGAAGGCTGCTGCTGATCTGGGCACAACTTGGGTTTTGTAGCTCAGAAATTTTTCTCTTTTTTCTTATTATTAAAATGATGTCTCCCCAGGCCAGTGCAGAACAAGTCAGGTGGTTGGGATGGATTTTTTTTTTAGCTGAAGCATCAATTTCTGTAAGAGTTGGAGCCCAAAGATGACTTGTGAAGCCCTGGCAGGGTTGCTTGCCCAGGATGGGATCTTATCTTGAGCCTACTGTGGATGGACTGATCAGACTTGCCTTGGATACCCACATCATTCCAGACCAACCCTGTGCAGCACTGGGCTGGAAATCCCCCTTTTCCACCCCAAAACCAGCCCCGCTGCAGATTTCTCTGTGAGGACTCGCTGTGTGGCAGCCGTCTCTGCAGGCTGCTCCATGCTTTTGTTTACATCTGGTAGAAAACTTCTTAAATTTCCTGGCAAGGGAGTAATTCTAATCCCTTTCAATGAGATCAACGGATTAGTGTCTCAGATGCTTATAAAATTGTGAGGATTAGCCAAGTCTCCCCCCCTATTCTTTCTATGCCACGTAACGTCATCGCCGCATTTTAAAAGGGGATCTCTGTGCTGTTACCAAGAGCTGAAGCAATTTCTGGGAGCCTCTGCAAATCCAAGCATTTAAAAGCCATGTCTTCATCCTCTCCCTTGCTTCCTCTAGATTTTTGTGCAATTTTTAGGGTGTTTTTCTCTTTTCTTCCAGCATCCCTGGCACCAAACCGTGGTAGCTGTTCAAGCAGATACGTTGGGTTTGCGTGGCTTGGCTGCATTGCGGCGCCCGTGCAGGTAAGTAGGGAGCTCAGCCCAAAGTTTTCCTTCACAGAGACTTGCAAATTCCCATCTTGAGAGGACCAGATCCCCCCCCCCCCCCCCCCCAAGAAAAGTTATTTCACAAGTTTGCTCCTTGTTTCGAAGGATTTTGTGGTCCATCCCCAGAGGGGAAAGGCTCTTCTGGGCCAATGGGATGCTCTCACCCCAACTGCTGGGAGCAGGATGAAACTCCACACACCCACATTCCTGCATCCTCTTAACTACAACCTGCACTTTCATTAGGACTTGCTCCCTAACCAGCTTGCAGGGAGCTGACAGGGAGGAGGGTGTACTTCAAACCCTGTTGCCTCTCCCCGCAGGGCAGTTTTTAAATGCCTTTTCTCCCGGGTCGATGGCTGCGTGGTCGCTTGACCTGTGCGAGCAAAGTGATCCCGAGCTGCCGAGTGGTAGGAGCTCGGAGCCAGGAATTCCTGGCCCCGACCCAATAGAGTTTCAGAGGCGAGCTTTTAAATATATACAAAGACAAGCTCATAATTTCCACTCTACTAATGAGGCCACGGCGTTTTCATTGAAATGTGCCAATAGGCGCCGCGGTGGTATTTTAGCAGCCTTGTACTGTGAATCCAAATGTGATTTAACATGGCAGCCCCCGCGGAGCCGAGGAAAACCGGCTTCTCCCGCTGAATTTCAATGATGCTGCTAAGCAGCACTTCCCAAAAAATCCCATCAGTGGTGAGACCTCTCCTTGTGTTTCATCCCAACGAAGCTTTCCCCCCCGCTCCCACTTTGGAAGGTGGGAATGGGTTGAAAGGGGATATTTAGGAGGGGAAAGTCTTAATTTAAAGCCTGGGTTTAACAGATGTGTGGCTGGCTGGTGCAAGGCGGCGATTTAATAACTGGGCTGGCCAGAAATATCATTAAATTGTAGTAAAAAAATGGAACGTGAGGGCTCCAGACATCGTGTTCTCTCTTGACCTTTAAAAAGCCACTTGAAGCTGCCAGCCTGCTCGTTGCTAAGCCACCTTCTTAGTGCCACTCATATATTTTCCCTTCTAGTAGGCGATTCAGCACCCGGGAATTTGTGGAGATCCAACAGTAAACTGTTACACGCCTGAAATTCCCACTGGTGGATTTTAGCTTTGTAGCCTTGAAGCATTCGGAAAATATTTACCAGGTTTCATTCAGTCAGCTGCAAGAAAAATGTCAATTTTAAGTAACTCCCACAAAAGGTGTTTGGTTTGCTTTTTTTTTTTAAAAAAAAAAAAAAAAGTCATGCATCAGCAGCACAGCTGTAAACTGAGGTTTTGCTTATTTAGGGCTCAGTTTATGAGGAACCCCTGTAGGAAGCAGCATCCCTGGGCAAAGGAGGGGTGTGGGTGGGGTGATGTTGAAAATTTACACCTGGTTGTCCATCACCTCCTGGTTACAGGCTCCTGGGGTATGGGTACACCTAGATTTTAGAATCACAGAATCATGGAATGGTTTAGGTTGGAGGGGCCCTTCAAGACCATCTCATTCCAGCACCCTGCCATGAGCAGGAATACCTTCCGCTAGACCAGGTTGCTCCGAACCTGGCCTTGAATATTTCCAGGGATAGGGAGTCCACAACTTCTCTGAACAACCTGTGCCAGTGCTTCACTAAGGTCCCTTTACTTTCTGCATCCCGCTAAGGTCAGGCCACGATTCCAGGAGAATAGGGGAGAAGGATAATATCCCATGGCATCACCTTCAGTGCTGAGACTCTGTGAGAGAGGAGGAGATGCATTTGTTGGTTGGTGAAGGTTTCTCTCCAAGCACATCACTTGGCCCTGCAAGTCTGGCTGTGGAGAAGTTCCACGTTCCATTTCCACCTAAATTTTGAGGGGTTTTCCATGCTTGCAGCCACCTTTCTTGTGCCAGTCCCATGGAGGTGAAGCTAGTTTTGTCCTGTTTCCATATGACTCCCAGGAGGTTTTTTTGCTGGACTCTATAAAGTGTTGCAAAACCATCCCAGTCTCTGTTAGCAAGGGAGAAGGAACGATAAAAAAAAATCTTCCCTAAATCCCTGTACTTGGGTCAAAACCAGGAAAGGGTGGACTGACTGTGCGGCTCATTTTTTGGAAG
The DNA here is from genome assembly GCF_029207755.1 of Chamaea fasciata. Lineage (NCBI taxonomy): Eukaryota > Metazoa > Chordata > Aves > Passeriformes > Sylviidae > Chamaea > Chamaea fasciata. Next base: position 2,628,259 of record NW_027094091.1, on the reverse strand, counting down.
TATTAGGAAAAACTGGAAACTGCAGTGACGTGGCATCGGTGTGAATTCCCAGCAGTCAGGGGTTTGGGATTGTCTGGGTTTTCCTGAAGCTTTTTTCAGGCTGTCAGGATTGTAAAATACAAACTTGGCCAGATCAAAGTGGGCTTGGGGGAATGGCTGCTCCGTGAGATTTGTTTATGGACTTTTTTTTTCCAGTATCCAGTCACCAGCTTTTTCACTCTTCTCCATCCAGCTACCTCTTCTTCTTAATTTTTACCTCAAATATAAATTAAAAGAGTCCACGGAGTGCATTTCTGAGGACTGAAACCTAGGATCCGGGAGCAGACAGCAGCAGCATAAAGAGGAATTCTTCCCTCTCTGGCCTCATGCTGCTTTTCCACCAAAAGGCTTTACAGCCATCTGGATCCCCTTTCAGATTATGCCACCCCCCTTTCCCAAAAATCCATAACCTAGCAACCTTATTTAGTGTAAACGAGATCATTCTGCTTTCCTGTTCCCAAATTGTGCTTGGCTCCTCTGACTGCCTTTATAGGACGGCTGCTGGCAGCTGTGATCCCGTCACTTGTCCAGGGTGCTCGTCTCCAGCAGGATTTCGTAGGATTATTGATCACTGTGTGTTGCACTGATAATTATTTTTTTCCCCCTCATTAAAGGAGCTTAGGAAATGGGAGGAGAAAAAGGGTTTCAGGAAGTTGTTTAATCCATCTGCTTCTCAGTATTAGAGTGGAGAGGGCAAGTTGCTCTTTGGCTCCATGGAAAGTGATTGGTTTTGGTTCAGCCTGGAGAGGCCTTGATCCAAGTGGGATTTTTTTTTCTTCCAGATGCGATATTTTGGGAGTCCCCATTGCTTCCCACAGCTCTGTGTCATCACCCAGGAATTTTCAAATTCCCTGGAGTGTTTAACACCAATTTCTCTGCTCTGACCCTTCAGCTGCGTAGGCTGAGTGTTTCTCATGGAGTTTCCAATTTGCATTCCCTAAAGAACCTGTTCGTTGGGGAGCATTGCAAACGAGGAAAAGCAACCACAAATGAAGGGGGAAGATTATTCCCAATTGCCTGTGTTCTCATTGCTCTTTTTGGGCTAAAATATACCCAAATTTAATGTGTGTCCCACCACCATCAGCCCATAAAGGGAAGTGGTGGCTCCTGCCTTCTCTTTTCACCTCAGGAGTACAAAGAGGGCTGGGGGCAGGAGGAGGCAGCAGCACATCCTTTCCCACCACACTTTAGGGAGGAGGAGTGAGCTCACCAGGTCGTGACGTTGCAGCTGCATGCCAGGAAAAGGGGGGAAAAATAATTACAAATCCCCAAGGCCAAAGGGGAAAAATTCCTCAAGTGTTATTTCATCTCCAAGCAGTGAGTTGAGCTGTCCTTGGGCAGCTCGTGTGAGCTTTCCAAGAGAGGCATTGCCAGCTCTGCTTCAAACCCTCCTGGGAAGTGATTCCCAGCTCTCATTCCTGATGGGAGCTCAATCAGGGCTCTCCTCCAAACTCTGCTTCCCCCTCCTCCAGACTGTATTAAATAGCGCTATTGATTTTATTTTTTTTTTCTATTTATCTTTGCCTGTTTTCCTGGAACTTGCAAAATCAGCCGTGAGCAAACCTCTGGTTTGCTTTTCCAACGGTGCTGGGAGAAAGAACTTGACTTTACAGTGGGTGATGGGAGCTGCAGCTGACCCATTTCTGCATGTCTCTCTGCCAGTGGTAGCAAAAACATTTTCCCACTTAAAGGTTCTCTTCAGTTTTAAAGTTCTGGGATTAATTGTTTCTTAAACTGTCTGGAATCAGAAGGGCTTGCTGGAAATTGCAGCAGTGCAGTTGTGCTGCCGGATGTTGCTTTAGACTTTCCTATTTTTTTCCAACTGCTTTGTTGTGTTGTCACATCACTTTCTGTGTCCCCTGCCCAGAGGCAGTGGAGAGGGTTAAGGTTTTGTGTTTGGTGTCAGCCAGCTGGGGAACACAGCCAGGAAATTTCCTGATTCCAGTTCAAAAAAAGCATCGGATCCGCTCTCAGGGAGGAGGGATCAAAGGTCTGAAGTGCTCCGTGCTTGGAGGTCATTTTGGTTCTTTGGATGTCCAGGCACACAACAAAAACCTACCAGCACCCCCAAACCTGCATGCAGCAAAAATGGGTGAAACAAATGGGGTTTTGTACTGTTTGACACCCAGAAGTTATTTCTGTTGCTGTGATGGTGCCGCATCACCCCAGCAAAGCTTTGCTGGATCCTGGTACAGCTCTGTCTGTGGGGTGAGGGACCTGTTGGGATGCTCCCTCTTCCCAGCACATTAATCCCACTAGTCAATAACCCTGCCAAGCCTTGCACCATGCCTCACGCTCCTCCATTCCCTGCCAGGTTTGTGGAGTGAAGGACCTGGGCCAGGTTGGATGCTCAGAGCTGGCACTGGATGTGGCATCCCCGTGGTAGCATTGTAGCTCTCTGAAATCGCATCATGCCAAGAGTTTTTGTTTTCCCCCCATGCTCAGTCCTGTTGTTCCTTGGTTTTGGACAGCAAAGGCCACCATTCCTGGCTGGAGCAGCACTGACTTTTCCCCCCCCACTCCATGCCAGGCAAAGGTGGTGCAGCTGTGTGGCATCTCGGGGGCGACGGCGATGCTGGTTTAGGGTTGGCTCTGCAGCTGCCTGTGATTTTCCCATCGCCACGCTGCGGATCCTGGCGCTGGAACAGCTCCAGAGACGGAGCTGAAGGAAATTCCTTCCAGCTGCTTGAGGTCAGGGCTTCACTTTGCTTTTGGGGTCCATGAGGGGGATTTTTTGCCTGCAAGTAAAACGAGGGCATCTCTGGCTGCTGCTTCTTAACACCTGGAAGAATCTTTTTCTTTTAAATATTATCCCATTGGTCATAGCCATTAAATAACCTTCCTCTTGTAGAATCATTCCATGGAAGAATGCCCTGCTTTGCAGTACAACTTGCGCTGTTTCAGAAAGGTCTTGTCAGCTGCTCCCAGTTTAACTTTCAACCGAGTTAATAACGCTTTTGGTTAAACCTGTCTGAAACACGTTGCGAAACGCCTTTGAAACTCGAGACGCCGTTCACACCCACTTGAAACCTTTCCCATCGATAAAATATTTCAGCTTAGAGTTTGGCCACGGCTTAGCATTCACTTTTCCCTGAGATTCGTGATTTCAGGCCTGCCTGTGTCTGGCTCCGCTGGGTGTTTGAAGCTCAGTGTTTCCTGAAGGTTGGTTGGCTTTGCCAGCCTGGCCGGTGGGATGCCCGGGACCACCAGCTCCTTTCAGTTTCCCCAGTTAATGGCCGAGGAGATTCAGTCCGAGTTTGCTTTGAACCCCTGTGGAGAAAGTTGTTTGTCTTGAAAACATAAAGTAAATCCCTCTAAAAACAGGAGTTTATTTACAACACCAGAGGCAGGAGCCACCGCTCCACCCAGCATGTGGGCTGTATTTAGGAGTGAGGATGCACAGCACATGCATGGCCCCTTTATGCACTGATGTTATAAATAAAAAATAATAAATTTCTTTTTAAAAGGACAAACAGCTCCTTTTAATAAGTAAAACCCGAAGAAGGAGCACACAGTTCAAACCCAGGTGGCAAAGCAGCAGGAAAGCAAAAATCTGCAGCTTTCAGCCCATGGCATTACTTAAAGTGGCATCCCTGGTGTCACCCCCTGGCTTCAGGACCTCAGCTCTGCCTCGCTGCCCTCCTCCTTCTCCTCCCTGCCTCAGTTTCTCTACCTGTAAGAAGACAGTTGGATCCTTTATTAATCCCTGTGAGATCTCCTGAGGAACGCTCTGGATACGAGGTTGGCCCCACGTATTAAGGGCTTGCTGTGGCTCTAATGGGAATTAATTTGGGACGTGGCTTCCTGAAGTTTACCTTTCACAGCCCAACTGTAATCAAAGTCATGCAGGAGCTCGCGCTGACCTGTAACACTCCTTTTCTGGCTGCTCGATGGGCCATTAACCAGCACTTGGCTTTTAATTAAAGCTGGGTTTTGTCCTCCTTGGAGAAAGGTGGATGTGCTTGGCCCCACGTAGCTGAGTCACTGGAGGGTGTAAGGAAGGAGATGTGGAGCTCAGGTTGTTCTGCCATTTGTGGCTTACTGCATCACAGGACACCACTGTTCTTTGTTATTTTTCATGGAATCACAGAAATGGTTTGGGTTGGAAGGGACCTTAAACACCATCCAGTTCCACCCCCCTGCCATGGGCAGGGACACCTTCCACTAGCCCAGATTGCTCTAAGTCCCATCCAAGCTGGTCTTGAACACTTCCAGGGATGGGACAGCCACAGCTTCTCTGGGCAACCTATGCCAGTGCCCCCTTTTCTACGTGCAGCCTGTGTCCCCCATCCCAGGGGTTTCAGGGACCTACTGGGAGCCATGGATGCCCCACAAGCATCACCTCCCTGCTCTGAGATGCCTTCGCCATGAGAGAGCAACAGGGAAGCTTTTGTTCTGCACCAGAAACTTTTCATCCTTCTTTATTGACTCCTTTTATTTCTTTTGGCTGCATCCTTGCAAATCTGAAGCAGCTTAAAATACAGTTCCTCCCCCCACTCCCCTTAAAAAAAAAAAAAAACAACCCCAAAGTTTGGCTGCTTGAAATCATCAGATTTCACTGGAGTCTTTTAAAGTTAACAGTTTCCTGGATCCTGGGCAGACTAACTGATATTTCCCCGTTAACCTCCGTGTTTTTTGCTGTAACGTTTCTCAGCTGTTGCAGCAGGAGGGAGGGAGGACCAGGGCAGCTCCAATGTGGAGAAGGTTCTTTTACACGGGGGTTGGATGAATCTGGTGTGGGATTCCCTGGATTTGCACCACAGGGGACGGAAGGGTTGTCCCCAGGAGGCTGAGCCCTCACGACATGGCTGGCAGGTAGGTCATGGCTGCGTTTGTGACACCCTTTTGGGGCAAAATATTAGGGGAATGGTTCCATTGAAGGAGGATCGTGGGATGCTGGGGGTTGGTCTGAGCTCTGTTTCAGCTGGCTGTTTATTTGCTGAGGGCTGTGATGGTTTCTAGCTGTGCTCATGGATGTGGGGACTGGTGCAAGAGTGGCACAGCTCAGGTACATATGAGCATGAGGAATTTTTCTGGCTTGATGGGATTTGCTGCCCCAAATGCAGCCTTGGATGTTCCTTACTCACAGAATCTCCTAGTGGGATTGCTGAGAAGAGCATCACAAGTTAAAAGAGTTGTAAAGGAAAGAAAAGCAACATTCCAGTGCTGGTTGGTTTTGTTGCCTGTCCTCCAAGAGTTGTCTCTCCTTCCTTGCAAAAAATCACCTGGAGCATACCCAGACAGAGGACATTTCTCTCAGGCAGTTGAGGAGCTGGAGGCAGCCAGCCTTGGCCAAAGGCAGTGATTATCAGCACAACCCAAGGGCGAGGTGGGGCAGCCGAAATATCCTCATGCCACGAGTGTGACCGAGGGGAGCCCTGAACCGTCCCAAATCCCTCTGACCCAGCGGGACTGAAACCCAAACCCAGCCCTGCGACACCGAGCTGCGCATTAACTCCGCCGGAGCTGGGAACAAAGGTTTGGGGGCTGGATTGGGCTTTTTTTAATTTATTTGCAAAGCAAACCAGCTCAGCTGAGCGGAACAGGCGTCGGTGGAGGAGCGTGAGCTGCCGGGTGGTTGCTGGGCTATAAAATCCCATCCCCACCAGCGCTGGCAGGGGGATGTGCCGGCTCCCCGAGCTCTCGTAGCGTTTCCACGTTGGCCGGGAGAGGTTCTGAACATGCGTGTTGGTCTCTGGAGGCTTTAATCAAATCCAGGCTTCACCAGAAATCGCCTCGAAACTTCCAGCGAGCTGAGGAAACTGAAAGCAGCCGGAGCAAGGAGGCTCCCGGGCGGGTGTTTTGGGGCTGGCAGGGATGTTGCCTTCAGCAAGGGGATAGTCCCGGTGAGGCAGCCGGGATGAGAGGTGAGTCTGCTCCCTGTGGGAAGTCAGAGGAAAGCCCTCAGGGTTCAGCAAAAAAGGGGATTTAAGGGGGAAGGGAGATTTGGGAGTGAGGAGGCTGCTTGGAGTGAGACTCAGAGGACACTTGGATTTTGGAGCATCGCTCCCTGGCATGTGTGGGTTCAGATCCTGTGGTTTCCCCACTGTCTTCCCACCCTGTGCAAAATGAGGAGCTGTGCAATTACTGCGCTGTGGAAAACTCCCCGCTCCAGGGGAGGGTTTTGTTATCCCTCGGTGATTTTAGTTAGGAAACAGGTCTCAGACTGCAGGTACTTTCCTTGCTTGTAAAACTTCATCGCACGTTGCTCTCCCGTGGGCAGAAGGGAAAACAAGGTGTATTTTTAACTTCCTTTTCTAAGCTGGGGGCAGGGGAACTTTATGCCTGGCCAGCAACGGTTGTGATCATCCGAGAGCAAACGGTTCAGAGAATGATAGGGAGATAAGAGATGATAAATAAGTGCAATTAAAATCCTGGGGGAAAGGATTTGCTGGAGTCGTTATCCCAGGCAGCTGCTCGGGGTTTAATTGGGGCTCTCCAAGGGGAGGGAGGTTTTGGTCACAGGTCCCAGACGTGGGACATGACAGCCAAAATTGCTGCCTCTTCCTCTTGGCCGCCGCTCGCTGGTGCCTCGGGGCTTTCCTGGGGGGATGGAGCCTGGGGCTGTGCTGAGAAGTAAAGCTGAAACCTGCAGAAGTGTTCATAAACCACCAAACCTGCGTCTCAGATGGGAGAAACAAGCAAAGCCTCCTTTACAGAGTCCATAGTCTCCCTATAATTTCTATTGGCAGCACTGCTGTGTGTCTTGGGAATGTCCTTGTCCTCTTCCTTTTCATCTTTGATGATTTTGGTGGGGACTTTCTGTGGATTGAGGAGTTAGTCTTAGAAACCACTGGAAGGGAAGGCAAACTTGCCTTGCTCCAAGGCTTCCGGGCTGCTTTCAGTATTTTTACCAAGTTACTGCAGGGTTTGAGGGACACTGGCTGCAGCTGGGGCTGCTTGGATGCAATTCCCACCATCTCTCATCCAGTGTTTAACTTGAAGGATGATGTGTGAAAGGAAAAGGGCTGGAGGAGAAGCTCACAGTGGGAGAAGGAAAATTCCAGCCCCAGCTGATCCAGCCCTGCTTTGTTTTCAGGATTACCAGGATGGGAACTTGGTTTTGGGCGGGGGGGGGGGGGGGGGGGGATGAGTGAGAAGTCATCTCCAGCCCCCTCCACGTCCCCACCACTGGTCTGCAAAGTGCATCCCTAAGGAATGTCACATCCATGTGTTTTCCCCCTGTCTCCACAGCCTACCCATGAGCTCAGACTTCCAGCATTACAGTTTCAGGATGCCGAACATCGGGTTCCAGAACCTTCCTCTCAACATATACATCGTGGTTTTTGGCACGGCCATCTTCGTCTTCATCCTCAGTTTGCTCTTCTGTTGCTACTTGATCAGGTAAGGGAATTTTGTAAGGGAATGTTCCCCAAGAACTTCCCTGCTTCCAGGCCCATCACTGATGCCTCCATCCCAAAACGAGGATGGCAGCACCTTCTTTCCTTGGCAGCACCACTTTCCTTGACACATCTTACGTCCACCTGATGTCCCACAAAGCCAGTCACATTACCCACTTTAAACCAGGAGATTCACATTTGCTAAGTAAGGTTTGGAATTGCGGTCAGCTTCTCAAAAAAACTGGAAAAGGGATGTTTTACGCTCCCTGCTTTCTGCTTAATGTTTCAACACATTAACCTCTGTAATGAGTAACCCTTATGCTGCGTGCCTAAGGAATGTTTAATACCTGCTCCGTTGGTTATTGAACACAAATTGCTCCTTCAACAGCACAGTTTGGAGATTAATGATGCAGAGTTGATGTGTTAATCTGAGCAATGGGGGAGCGGGACAGCGGGGTTAAAGGTTGTTCTGATTTGGGGCTTGTTTTAATTATTTTATGGGCCACTGGGGAGATTGTTGGGCTGCTAATTGAGAGGAGAAACTCTTCCTGACAGAGGGAAAATGAGGCAAGTGGGGAAAAAACGCAGTGCCTGAGAATCAAGGTGGTGATGGAGATGAGTTCGTGCTGATAACCCAAGGTGGGGGACTGGTTGTGCTTTGACCTGTGCCTGGGAGCAGAGATCATCACTCTGCCAGCAGTGGCAGCCAAAATTCTGCATTACCAGAGCTCTCCTCACCAGCTTTTCCATCCCCTTTCCTTCCCCTCTGTCTTTCTGACTGGCCCCAGCTCCCCGCAAGCTGTGCATCCATCACATCCCTTCCCTGTCTTCCTGTAAAACAGGTACCCAGTCTCTCCTTGCACCACAGCAGCCAGTCCCACCACGTTATCTATCCAGAGGGTGTTAAAAATATTTTATCCTGCTCTTGTAGACCAGGGACGTGAGATTTCAACGTCAACCTTTTAAATACTTGATAATTTTTACCCATTTTCAGTTCTGTATGAAGCAAAACCTCATAAAATATGCAGAGAAGCCCAAACCCAGGTTTACTAAGGGATGATTTGGGCATCACATCTTAATTTTTTTCCCCACAATGATGAAAATTATGTTTTGAAGGTGTATGAAAATAGACCAGAGGTGTTCAGAGGACTCAAGGACTTGTTTTGCTCAGGTGGAGCTTGAGTCTATCTGGCTCACTTAGAAAATTGAAGAGGTGTTTGAACTTTGAGAGTATTTTCCTGGGCACTCGCCGGGTGTGTTATGCCCCCAAGAAGGAATAACAAGGAGTAATGTCTGGAAGGTCAAGCCAGAAAATCTTTAAATTTAGAAGCTGGAGGCGTGTTGTAAGAGAGAGAGGGTGAGTAACCGGTGAGAGACGCCAGCAAGGAAGTGGCAAGTGCTCCGTCTCTTCACGTCTTTAAATCAAGACCAAGGACCTTTCTGGATGAGACATTTTGGCTCCTGTTCCTGAGGTGCTATTTAACTACCCATGATGGATGGGGAGTTGGATTAGGTCATCCAGTGATCCCTTTATAGCCCAAAACCCTAGAGAGACTCTACAAATGGCTCTTCAGACCTCCTCCCTCAGCTCTTTTATTGGCAGAACACAACCACAACAGGATCCTCCAGCCCCCTTTGGGGGGAGGGTTTTGCCCTGCCGTGGGTTTTAGCTGCGCCAGTGTCCCAGGAGCATCCACCTCCACAGAAGCTGCTCTGTAATCTCAGCTCGTCTGGGATATAAAAGTCTTGAGTTTCGGTGGGGTTTAGGAAGCATTGTAGGTGGACAACAGGATGAGGACCACCCACCTGCAAGGGCAGGGAGACCAACAGAAGGACAGGGTGGTCCCCTCCAGGGCTCTGCTTCCATCTGTGGAGGTTCTTTGCAGGTAACAGCAGCTCCTGGCTTTCCCATAGGTGCAGCATTGACACAGCCCTTCCTCTCCCTCCTTTCCCATAACTCCACATCTCCAAATATTGGGCAAACACCAAGCAAGACTCATGACACCACCCTCAGACCCTGGTTCTCATCTCCTGCTCTGAATCAGAGCAGCCCCTGCAGCTCTCCCTGCATCCCTGGCTGGGGAGGAGTGTGGAAGAGCCAATATCACCTCAAATCACAGAGCTGATGGCATTAAATAAAAGATGTGCTGGGGAAGGAGAGGACAAGGGCTGTGCTTTGCAGCTGTGTCAATACAGGCTGTGCTGCCCAGTCCAAGTACAATAAAAGTGACATTTTTAATTGGATTGGCTCAAAACAAGAGTCCAGTAGGAATTTCACAACAAAAATCATCATTGCCTGTGCAGTGTTCAGGTGAACCTCGAGCTCTTCTGGTGCTGCAGACCAGTCAGGTCAGAGCTCAGGTCCCTCAGGGCTGCTGCCTCTGCTCGGCAAAATTACAGATAAGAAAGGAAGAACAAGGAAATGAGATTTTGCAGGCAGCTGGTTGTGTCTGATCTCTGGTGAATTAATGAAAGTGATAAACTCGTGTTGCTTTTGGTCCCATAAAACCCAGTCCGGAAGGATGCTGAGGTGAGCAATGCCACCCTTGCTGTGGGTCAAGTCTGCAGCATCCTCTCTCTGTGCTGTGGATCATCCAGGGCTCATCCCTGCCCAGCCTGGGGCTGCTCAAAGTCTCTGGGAGGTGCAGAGTACACAGCCCCTAAAAAGCCTCTTTTTTTTAGGGCTGTTTCCTTCTAAATTCAGACCTGCCAGGATCCAACACAGTGGTTCGGTTCTGTATTCAGAGAAAGGAATGGAGCTGGGGAAGGGTCTGGAGCACCAGGAGCCGCTGAGGGAGCTGGGAAAGGGGCTCAGCCTGGAGAAAAGGAGGCTCAGGGGGGACCTTGTGGCTCTGTCCAACTCCCTGACAGGAGGGGACAGCCAGGGGTGTTTGGGCTCTGCTCCCAGGGAACAGGGACAGGAGGAGAGGGAATGGCCTCAAGTTGGGGAGGTTCAGATTGGATATGAGAGAAAATTCCTGCACCCAAAGGATGGTCAGGCGTTGGCACAGCTGCCCAGTGCAGTGTTGGAGTCCCCATCCCTGGAGGGATTTAAAAGCCACGTGGATGTGGCAGTTGAGGATATGCACTAATGGTGGCCTTGGAAGTGCTGGGGGAACAGTTGGACTGAATGATCTCAGAGAGCTTTTCCAACCTAAACAATTCTGTGATTCCATGAAGAGCCCAGGGAGCCCAGCTGAACTGGGACAGCAACACAATGATGGCATTAAAAGCCAGTGCCCAGGACTTTTCTACTCCTTCTACTATAAAGCATCTGATGTGGAAATCTCAGAGGTAAACCTGCAAATTTTTTTTCCTCTGCATTTTATACCCGTAGTTGTTCACTTGCTGTAGGTGGTTCAGTCATCCAGAGAAGCAGGGAGCTCCCACTCCTGCAGGAAGAGATCCCAAAGCCCAGTTGTTCCTTCAGGGAAGGTGACAGCACACAGGATCAGCAGCCAGGCACTGTGTGGTCCCTTATCTTGGTCAGACATCTGCCAGGAATTCCTGGGGAGTCACAGCACTTGACACAGAGGGATGGAGCCAGCTCCGACAGGGAATAGCGCTTGCCAGGATCCGGGGTCTCCTCACGACAGCTGCACCAGGCCCCACCAGGATCCATCTGGCCCAGGATCCTGGCTCAAAGACAAGGAGAAGCAGGCTGAGCTCGCACGCTTCGGCACCAGATGTGCTCGTGCTGCTCCCCAGAACCTCCAGGGAGGTGGTTTTTTGGGAAAATCTCCCTGTCTGGCTCAGCACCAGCCCAGGGCACTGTAGATCCGTGCTTGCAGCACGGAGCTGTGCAGATCCACGGCCAGGTGGTCGCTTCTTCCCCACCACTGGTGCAAGGTGCTCCAGTGGCTTTGGCTCAGGGGGCCAAACCCTTGGTGGCCACTCAGTGCTCCATACAGAGGGATGCTGCTTCCCATTCTGGGCGAGTTTTCCCTTGTCTGTGGTCTCCAGCCGCACGCCTCCCTTCTCCCCATCTGTGTTTCATAACCGCCTTCCCAGCCACCGGATCCCTGCGGATTGGGCCAGTTTCATCCTGTTCTCTCTATTGTTCCTGCATCTTCTGCTCATGTTTCTGTTCAGGGTCACTGCCAGAGGGATGAGACCCCAGTCTCCTCCTCCTCTTCCTCCTCCTCCTCCTCCCTGCCTGCCGCAGTGTTTTCCATGGTTCCGCAGGCGGGTTCCTGCCAGGCAGCATTGTTGGAGCAGGAGGGATGGCTCCCTGTGAAATTTGGGACACAGGAGATGATTTTCTGCATCTCTCCCTGCAGCATAAAAGTGCATTTTTACCCATCCCTCAACTTCAAAGGCCCACGACATTCTGGGGGAGGGTGTCAGACATAAGGAAATAATTTTCCATCCCATTTTTATAACTTCCCCACTGCAGCATGGCTGGGTTGGAAAACCCCCAGGAGCTCAGGTTGAAACAGCCAGGGATTTCAGACAGCCCTCAGAATATTTTTGGAGAAGAGAAATTCCAGGCAAGGGGGTTTCCCATCTGAAATCACACTCGGGGCTGGCTGGGGAAAATATTCCTACAGCTCTCCAAGCCCTGCAGCCACACATTGACTCCATATTGAAAGTCCTTGGCCAGCTCTTCAGCCCTGGGAACTTCCCTCCGGAGTTTTCCAAGCACTTTATTAAATGCCATGTCTGGTAATGAGAGGCAATATTGGTTGCTTTAATTTTAAATGTATTTATTTTAGGAGCACAATGGGTTTGTCCAGCCAGCAGATGCCTGTGGAGCGCTCTGCTGGCTCTGACTCTGGAGAGGGGAGACTGGAGAGGGAGGAGATGGAACCAGCACTTTGCCTGTGGCCTCAGATTCCTGCTGGACCTCCCACTGCAGCAGGTGTTCTGGAATAGGTTCATCCCGTTCATCCCATCCCTCAGTTTTTTCCAGGAGTGGATGTGGTTTCATTGATCGCAGAATTGAGGATAAAGCTGGGTTTGAGGAACCCAGTATCACCCAAGCAGCGTCATGGAGGCTTTGCTGGGAAACCTCTGGGCAGGGAGTTTCCTTTCCTGTACCTGCTGGAGTAGGAGCAGGGTTTTCCTCAGGTCTGAACCCTCATCACTTGAAAAATGGCGCTGCATTCAGTGTTGGAGTTGCTGCCAGCAAACGTGGTTGGAAACTGAGGGGGATTTATGGCAGACTGTGATTTCCTCACCCGCTTTTTCTGGTGTTAACCATGTGGGTGATGTCTGCCTGGAAAATCAGGGAGGTCAAAAGAGGGATAAGGGAGGAGTTGTGTGGTTTGGGATGGAGAAGTTGCCCTCCCAGCGACAGGGAAAGCTGGATGTTGCCTAAACATGTCGTTTCCTGTGGCCATTCTCATTTCTGAAATGCAAAAATTTAAAATATAACATGTTAAAGCTGGAAAGGAGGGAAGTGGAATGTTTGAGGTATTACAATAATCCTGATTTTTTTGCCTGACCTCACATTTCTCCCTGATTTCATTGCAGGCTCAGGCATCAGGCACACAAAGAGCTTTACGCCTACAAGCAGGTGAGATGATCCTCTATTTTTTCCCCTTCCCTTCTCCCTAGTGCCAAATCCATCAGTTTTCCTCGTGCTGTTCCTCTTTTTGGGAGGTTTCTGGCCCTCAGAGGGCAGTTGTAACACCTAGACCAATCTCTCCCTGCTGATTTTATTGTCCCTTACCAGCTGGGCCCCTCAGCACCATCCCTCACCTGCTCATCCACAAGTCTCCCAGTTTTCCACTGAGGTCCTGAGCAGTGGGAACAACTCCACCTCTGGAGCACCCCAAGCTCTCCAGCCTCACCCACTGCAGAGCAGTGATGCCATCAGTCACCAAACTTAGATTTTGTGGGGTCTGCTCCCAGGGTTGGACCTGGCTGTTCAAATCCCCGAAGCCAGGGAACACAGCTCCATGGCAAGCCCAGCTCTTCCCTGCACCCTCCTGCACTTACCAATTAAAATAAACACAGCCCAGAGGTGGGTGTCAGGCTGCTGCTTCCACGTCCTGTTTTCTTCAGGATTTGGGGGATTTTCTGCCTCTGATCCCTTGATCCGTGCAGGAAGCTGGGTGGAGTTGGGCTGAAAACACACAGTTGTCCTGGATTTATAGCTCTCTCCAGGTGTTCAGCTTGGATGGAGGGAAAATGAAGTGGTAGCCCCGGAGGGTTAAATTTGGGAGGAAACCTCCTGGATTTGGTCCTTGTGGTTTTATCTTCGCCAGCTTTCCCTTCCTCCTGTCCCTGCACAGGGCCCCTCGTGCTCCCTGGCTGTGCTGGGTTTACTGGGAGGTTTCCAGTTCTACTGGAGGGTTTCCAGTTCCACTGGGACACTCCGTGGGATCCCTTTGTGGAGATTTTTCCAGGGAATGCTCACGGCAGAAGCTCTGTCCTGACCCCAGCTCTTTGCCTTGCAGGTCATACTCAAGGAGAAGGTGAAGGAGCTGAACCTCCATGAGGTGAGTACATCCTGGGGCAACAAAAGCTCCCTCACTCTCCTCTTCCTCACCCCGGGGAGGGGGAAAACCCTCAAATTCAATGCCACTGGGAGCAGAGCATGCAGCCAGCTGTGCTTTGGAAATGGGGAAAGATCCTCTTCGAAAGTCTGGATTAAACCCTCCCTCCTCTCCTTGGGTTTTCTTGCATCGTTATTGTCATTTATACACAATCACACTGAAAAGAAGCTGTGGATAAGAGGAGGCCAAGGCAGGCTGGGCCTTGTATAAACAGTGTCCCTGGGCGGGGACGTCCCCTGTGGCCCCGCCACCGTCGGGGTGTGACAATATCCAGCACAGCTCTGGGCAGGGAAAACTGAAATCCAGGATAAACACGCTCCCCCGGCTCCTGGCAGAGGCAGATCCGCTCCTCCCTCCCCACCCCCCGAGTGCTGAAACACCTTAGTTTATCTCCACGGCCTTCCAGGCTTTGTGACTCGAGCATTTCTAGTCACAGCCCCTTTTTCCTGATGAATTTGAGCAGGAATCTGCTCAAATCCCGCGTCAAAGGACGGCCTGGATTTATTTATTCTGCTAGAGATAACAAAAATGCCCACCCACATCCGGGCACGAGGCTGCTCATCTGCCCAGCACCAGCTCCAGTTGTTTATAAGCCACTATTTATTTTATTTTAATCCCCTGAGTAGAGCCCATCCCATGTTTTATCCTGACAGCCCCCAGCGTAAATCCCAAGGGCCCCAGGGTTTCAAACAGTCCCTGCTGCAGGCCCCTATTTCTGATCCACTCCCATTAAATCGACCTGCGGTGGGGTTTTTGTCAGCACACAGGCTTCAAAGCACTTCCTGGGGTGAGAAACGGGTTGGAGGAGGGATTTGGGAGTGTGCCAGAGCCAGGAATGGCCTCGATAATGCTCAGCCCTCCTTCTCATCCACTTCTGTTCCCAGCTGTCTGCAGCTCTCCCAGCTTTTGGGGAGGACGAGGCCTCTCTGGGGAAGAGGACAGAGCTGTTCAAGCTCTTCCCTGGGATTTGGAAAAGCCTGGAAGGGTTTAGCTCAAAAATATCCCATTTTGGGCATTTGTATTTTGGCATTTGCAGTCAGTGTTTCTGGAAAGCAGAGGCCGGGGTGGGAATTTTCCAGCATGACGGGGCGGCTGCCCAGAGCCCTGCGGAGGGAAAGCGCCCACCCAGCTCTTCCCTCCCTGTCTCTGGGTCTGGTTTTCCCCTTTTTCCATCACTCTGCCTCTCCCAGGCCCTGGGGGAGCTCGGGATGTGTGTGTGTTCCTCGGGATGACCCCAACAGCTGCACCTGGCCCTGGTGCACTGAGAAATCCCAGGCCAGGGAGGCTGGGAAAACCACCCAGGAATATCCAGAATCCCCTGGGATATCCAAAGTGAGTCAGGAGGAATTGGCTGCGAGGGTGAAGGAGGTTTTGGCTGAGAAAACATCCACCAGCTTTCCCAGCCCTGGGATAGGCATGGCAACAGCCCACTGCCTTTTCCTCTTCCCAGAGGTGTCCCTGCAGATGCAGCTCAGTCCCAGGGACCAGGGAGCAGTGTGGATCCATCCCCCTGCACCCTAAAACCTCAAACACATCCCAGCTTTGGGGCTGCTCTGTGGAGGCTCCATGGTCCCTTTCCGCAGGAAAAGCCAGTGATCCTGAAGCTTGGGCAGCAAAATCTCGGGAGGCTTTAGGGGAAATTTCATCCCTGTGAGGGTGGTGAGGCCCTGGCACAAGTTTTCCAGAGAAGCTGTGGATCCCTGGAAGTGTCCAAGACCAGGTTTGATGGGATTTGGAGCAACCTAGGCTAGTGGAAATTGTCCCTGTCCGTTGCAGGGGGTGGACGGGATGATCTTTAAGGTCCGTTCCAACCCAAAGCATTCCGTGATTTTATGCCATTTAGTAGTTTTTATTTGCAAGTGTTGCTCCGTGACCAGTGACATTCCCTGTGCCTCCCACCCCCTGCAGATCTGTGCCGTGTGCCTGGAGGAGTTCAAGCCCAAGGACGAGCTGGGGATCTGTCCCTGCAAACATGCCTTCCATAGGAAGTAAGTGTGGGCAGGGCTGGGGCCGGGGGCTCTTCCCATGCCAGGGCAGGAATGGCAGGAAAAGCTCCTGGTGGATGAATTGGGGCACGTGGAGCAGCAGTTTGGGAGCTGGAAAACTGATTGACAGCTTGGGGATCTGGGGTTTACCTTGTAGGATGTGCTGAGTCAGGAGTTGGCCTTGGTGATCCTCATGGATCCCTTCCAGCTCGGTCTATAATTCCATGAAAAATGTAAATATATATATATTTTTTATATAGGTGTGGTTTATATAAAGCAAACCCCCTAAAATTTGTTACTGTATATAATAATAATATTTTGTATAACAATACTATATAATATTCTATATGCTAAAACTACAAAACATCCTACTATATATTGCAAATATTTTTATATTCTCTGTATATATATACACATTATATTTTTATATTTTATATATTATGTATTTTACATATTTATACATTTATATATATTTATATTTTATATATATTAAATATATATAAATATACATTTATATCTTTATATTTATATATAAAATATATATTTATATTTTAGATATATTATATATAATATATATTTTTATTTTTATATATTTTATATATTTTATATATATATAATATGTATATTGTGTATATATATACACAATACATACTGTATATACTATATATAACTCTATATATTGCATATATAATTATATATAATATGTAATTATATTATACTATTAATACATAATAGTATGATTATATCAAAAATATTTACATAAGTTTTATTTATACACATTATATACGTGATTGTGTATTATTGGTATATTGTTTACAGAGTCTGTGTTTATAATTTCACAGACACCTTTTTATGTATATATTTTGTTGATTTTTTTTGGTAGGTGTATGCATTTTTGTATCCCTATCATATAAATATAAATACATAAATACAACATATAAATATATAAATGCAACATATAAATATAAAAATATAAATACAACATACACATACAAAATATATGTATATTTTTATATATGCATATATATATATATGTATACAAAATATATATAAATACGAATTATATATAAAACATATCTATACAAAATTCCTGTGTATACACACAGAGAACGCCCCCCCAAAAAACCCAATAAAACATAAAGGCACCCAAATGGTCAATGAAAAACTGGGCAGCAGCAAAGCTCCGGGGTGGGGTAGAGGGGCTTTGGGGGGGATTTGTCCACCCCCCATCAATGTCAGGTGTCACCGCTGTTGTAAGATGTGTCCCCACTGTTGTCAGGTGTCCCTACTGATATCAGGGATGTCCCCAATGATGTCAGGAGTGTCCCCAACTATGTCAAGTGTCCCTAATGATGTCAGGTGTCCCCAATGATGTCAGGCGTGTCCCCAGTGATGTCAGATGTCCCCAATGATGTCAGGTGTCCCTGCTGATATCAGGTACGTCCTCAATTATGTCAGGCGTGTCCCCAGTGATGTCACATGTCCCCAATGATGTCAGGTGTCCCCAATGATATCAGGTGTGTCCCCAATGATGTCAGGTGTGTCCGCAGTGATGTCAAACGTCCC
Organism: Chamaea fasciata; assembly: GCF_029207755.1. Taxonomy (NCBI): domain Eukaryota; kingdom Metazoa; phylum Chordata; class Aves; order Passeriformes; family Sylviidae; genus Chamaea; species Chamaea fasciata. Next base: position 2,610,826 of record NW_027094091.1, on the reverse strand, counting down.
CAGTGATGTCAGGCGTGTCCCCAGTGACGCCCCGTGTCCCCGGTGTCCGCAGGTGCCTCATCAAGTGGCTGGAGGTGCGGAAGGTGTGTCCCCTGTGTAACATGCCGGTGCTGCAGCTGGCGCAGCTGCACGGGAAGCCGGACCCGGGCCCGCCGCAGGGGCCGCTGCCCGGCTCCCAGAACATCGTATAGTCCCTCCCGGGCCCGGCCCGGCCCGCGCCCGCCCGCGGCGCTCGGACACAACCAAAGCACTTCGGCCGCAGCTGAGCAGCCCCGAATCCTGCCGGGATGAAGCCTGGGCTCGGATCCTCCGCCAGGGCCGGGAGGGGACTCGGCGTCCTCGGCACGACATCCTTCTTCCAGCACCTCCCTTCTCCAGCCCCGCGGCCGCCGGGAAGCGGCGCGACGGCACCCAGCGACCTCCGGGAACGTGGCCACGGCCCCCGAGCTCCGGCACCTGCTGCCCCCGGAACGCGGGGCGGACCCCGGAGCGTCGCGGCCGGTTCCTGTTCCCTCCTCTCCGCCTTCGGTTCCTTTGCCTTTGCGGTTCCCACCGGGAAACGGGGTCTCGCCCCTGGAGTCGTGCTACGGTTGGGTGTCCCCTCGGCACCTGGTGTCACCCGCGGTGGTGGGTGGCTGTGTGGGGTCTCCCGGGTTTGGATTCCCCCCGACCCTCCCGAGGGTGGCTGCCGCTCCTCCTCGGCTACCTCAGGGGCCTGGAGTCCCTGTAAGGGGCACCATCCCGGCCTCAGCAGCAGCGAGAGCCATGGCAGCAATCCCGGCCTTTGGGATCATCCCATCGCTTCCAGCCTGGCCCCGGGGCTCTCCGGGCAGCGGTTTCCCTTGCCAAAACACCCCAAACCCTCAGTCAGCGCCTGCGGGGGGAGCTGGGCCACCCCCTCGCCGCTCCGACCACAAGTTTCGGGCGTCGCCTGCCATCCTCCCCAGTCGCATTCCCGGGGTTTGGGGGAGGGGGGTGTCAGTATTACACGGCAGCGGCTTTCCCGGGGGTAGGGCTGGGGGGGCTCCCGGTGCCGCCCCCCCTCCCAAAACACCCGGGACTGTTTATGGAGCGTGGAGCCTCATAGACGTGTTTGTACACTACAAATTCTGCAGCAGAATATTTTTTAAAACATTCGCTGGTTTTGGTTTTTGTTTTCGTTTTGGTTTTTTTTTTTCCCCTCTGTTTGTTTGGTTTTTTTTGTAAGCTCTATTTTTGTATATTTAATTGCTATTTGAAAATTCTAATAATGCGTCTTTTTTGCTAATCACACTCTTCTTAAGGAAAAAACAGGAAAGAAAAAAAAAACAAGAGTTTGCATGTGATTTTGACTTGAATTGTAAATAAAAGCAGGTTTTGGAAGCGGGGTGTGTTTGCAGGGGGTCTGTCCCCCCATCCCTTGTTCCCTGTCACCCTGGGGATATCCCCAGCAGGGGAGGGACCACAGGGCTGGAAGAGGGGCGGGTTTGGAGTTGGGGGTCACGTTGGCCATGTCCCCTTGCCCCAGCAGCATCCCTGTCCCAAAGCAGAGCCGATGGGAACTGCATCCCAGGAGGGCAGGCTGGCTGCAGAGCAGCCCCAAACCCCCAGCTCGGAGGGATTTTGCAGGATCCAGGCACGGGTGAGCTTCCCTGGTTAAGGAGAGGATATTCCTCCAACCAACCTTCCCAGCCCAAACCCCTAATGCCGACCTCCCGCGGGGTTGGGAGGGGTTCAGCTCCCGGCTCAGGGTTTTGGGATCGCCTGGAGTGCAGCTCCAACCCCGTCTCCTGCTCACTTTGTTCCACTCCTCCTCCTCAAGGCTTGACCAGGCGGGTGAAAAAATCCCCTTGGATTGTGCCCATGGGGTGGCTGAGCTGCGGTCACCCCGGCTGGGGATCGCTGCAGGACCCTGGTGTGGAGGAGACGGGACTCCCACGGGTCCTGTCCCGCTGTCCCTGTCCCTCTGTCCCGCGATCCCTCCCTGCCTGCGGGGCTGCTGCCCTCTAGTGCCGGATCCCACCATGGAACCCGTTGGATGAGGAGGATTTAAAACCCATCCTAATTTCACCCCGTGCCGTGGGCAGGGACACCTCCCACTGCCCCAGGTGACTCCAAGGCCCGTCCAGCCTGGCCTTGGACACTTCCAGGGATCCAGGGGCAGCCACAGCTCCTCTGGGAAATCCATTCCAGGGCCTCCCCCCGCTCCTAGGAAACAATTCCTTCCCAACATCCCATGTAAATCTGCCCTCTGGCAGTGGGAAGCCATTCCCCAATGTTCTGTTCACCTCCTCCAGAAGGATCCACAGGGACTGAGCGCCTGGCTGCCCTCACAGCCATTTTTGGGATGATGAGCTCACTGGGTGACTTCCCACTGCTGGGACAAAGTCTGGATCTCCCACCGAGCTGCACGGAACAGTTATTTTTGGTGCTTCCACCCCACAGCTCCTGCTCTGGATTGACGCTGTACCCTCCCCACCAACCCCATTCCTATCAATGATTAGCAATGAAGTTTTTCATCAAAGCCAAAAACGCTGCCATTTCCCCCAAAATAACTAATGCTCTTCCAAAAAAAAAAAAATCTCCTCCTTTAAAATGTTTTGAAATACAACTGATTCTGAGCCTGAAACATGCAGGGAGGGAGAAACAATCAAGGATTGCCAACAATTATTTTCAATAAGCTAAAAACCAAGTGGGGTCAACCCCAATTTCCCCAGCACATTCCTGCTTGTTCCCACCAACGTCCGCTGTGCTGGAGCTCCAAGAACGAGACAAAGCAAACAAAGGGTTTGAAGCATATAAAAAAAACAACTGTAATGTTTTATAACAAGAAGAAAAAACCAAGCAGTTTACAAAAAAAGGACAGACAAGCCAGGAACTTTGGTGCTGAGATCAGACCGTGCTAGATCTAGTCGAAAATCCAGAGAAAAAGGAGTTACACACGCTTGTGTTAAAGTGAGAAGTGGAAAACTTGCAGGATTCTGTGCCCAGGGACCGTGCTGCATCAGGCTGTGGGAATTGCTGCTGGGAACTCCCAGCCCTGCAGATTTCCCAGCTCTCCACAGCAGAACCACGGCAAGGTGGCTTCTGCTCCCAAGGCTGCCTGTTTAATAAAAACCAGGCTTTTTCCTGTGTATCCCAAGGATTTCCACAGCCTCTCCAGCCCAGCCTATCACTGACCCATTACCTCAAGGAGCCACACAGGCCCCAGGCACACAGACATTCCAAAAAGCCAAAGTTTCTGTGCCTTTTCCATGCGTTTTAGCCGTGAGGGTGGGTGAAATGCCAGCCAGGTACGTGTGTTAAATTTTAGGTGGCACAGCAGGAGCTGAGTCTAGAAACCCTTCAGTCAGCACTCTGGAAATGGAGATGCTTTTAATGGAGAGTTTAGGAACCTTTGTGTGATTTCACGAGGAATGAGTGAAGGAGAATTTGGCTGACCCCAAACAGGCTGCCCGGAGAAGCTGTGGCTGCCCCTGGATCCCTGCAAGTGTTCAAGGCCAGGTTTGTAGCACCCTGGGATAGTGAGAGGTGTCCCAGCCCATGGCAGAGGTGGAATGAGGGGGTCTTTGAGGTCCCTTCCAACCCAAACCATTCCCTGAGCTCTATGATCCTGCTCCCAGCCCTCACTTCTCCAGTACCACAGAGCAGGACACAACTGCAACTTGTGCTAGGCTGCAGGAAAAACAAACATTTTCCTCCTCTGCCAGCACAGATCGCCTTCCATATGAGTCCTGTGTTCTTTTCCCCGATTTTACCGTGATCAAATCACTGGCTGTGTGCAGAATCCCAGCTCACAGCTGAGGTTTAGAGTCAAACACAGATGTACCCAGCAGAGCAAACACTCTCTGAGTTCGTGGTTTCCTCCCTTTTCAGAGGGAGGTGCCACACAAGGAACCCACCCTGGAGTGCTCAGATCTCGGAATCCAGCAACAGGCAGAGCCAGGCAGGATTCACGAGGCAGAGAAGAGCTCGGGGCTGTGCAGCACTTCCAGCCAGGCTCACAAGGGGATCAGAGAGCTGGAAATTGGTTTCTTTGGGAAGAAACCAGGACTGGAAGGGTGTGTTGGGGTCAGGGTGATGGTCATTCTGCTATCCTGGGATAAACCTTGACACTACGACCTGATCTGAAAGATCTCAAGAGCTTTCCCTGTGCTCCACGGAGCAGCTCACTGGGAAGCCAGAGCACTTTCAAAAGCTGTGTCTCCATGAGCTCACATCCTGAGGGAAGCTGCAGATACCTCGTTGCTTTTAGAGAGCGTTTATTGAGCGTGCAGGATACATTCCAACCCCCCCCATCCCGTGGGTGCAACTTCCACAGGGGCTCCACACCGCACTATCCTGCTTGCAGGCTGTGTGGGAAAAGAGGGAGTACAGCATGCATGGAAAGGGGAGAATTCCCCCAAAATGACAGGAGTGTAGCCATTTTAAAATGTAACATGGAATATTACAGAGATACAAGTGTGACTGAAGGAAGTGTCTCTTTGGTAGAGTTTGGTAACAGAGAGAAAAGCCCAGACAAACAACATCCCAATTCCATCCTCAAATTTAGACCTCAAGGCTGGAGGGTGACTGACAGCCCTGACACCATCCCAAAGGGTGCTGAGGGCTGTGCAGGAGCGCTGGAGGCTGAAATGGGACCCACCCTGAGGCACAGATCCGTGCTGTGCTGTACCTGCCGCCCCTAGGACAGAGATAAGGACACGTGGAGCAGGGGTGAAGCCTGGCTGGCAGCACAGCTGTGTCCCATTGTGGATCCAGTGGGCCATATAGAGTTAGTTCCACACACCAAGGCTGTGCTGATGCTGTTCCCCCTTCCCAGACCATTTTCCAGCACATGGAGAAGCTCTGATTGCAAACACAGAACTGACCTGGGTGCTTGGCACTCCAAGGGATCCCACAGGAAGGAGCAGAGCGTCCCCGCTCTGCTTTGTCACCATCATTAATCATGGAATAAAACTACCTAAAAAGGGCAATTCCATGTGACTGAAATGCCCCACAGACCTTCCCATACACCTCCACGTCCAGCCAGCGTATTCCAATCACATCCTTTGCAGCAAACCTGTGCTGTAATCCCAGATGGATTTCAACTCTTACAGACACCCATCCCCACGCTGTCCCCACAGGCCATCCCAGTGGAACAGTCTCAGTGCGGGCTGTGACACGAAACATGGGCTCAGTGACCCCTCAAACCATGGGCTCAGTGGCCCAGGTATGCCCTGAATCCATAGGTCCAACACAGATCCTGCAAGGAGTCAGGCAGAGTCCAGGAGTCCCAGGAGAGCACCGACTGCACCGAAGTAACCCTGAGGAGCAGATGGGAACACTCAGTGAAAATCCATGGGCACACACCTGACACAGGAACAGCAATGTCCACAGAATCAGGGAATAGCTGGGGCTGGAAAGGACCTTAAAGATACCCAGTGCCACTCCCTGCCATGGACAGGGACCCCTCCCACTAGCCCAGGTTGCTCCAAGCCCCATCCAACCTGGCCTTGGGCGCTTCCAGGGACAGCCACAGCTTCTCAGGGAAATCCATTCCAGGGCCTCACAACCCTCAAAGGGAAAAATTCCTTCCCGATATCCCACCTAACCCTGTCCTCCAGCATTGTCCCTTGTCCCATCACTCCAGACCCTTGCACAAGTCCCTCTCCAGCTCTATTGGAGCTCCTTTAGGCCCTGGAAAGTCTCCCTGGAGCGTTCTCTTCTCCAGGCTAATACACACACAGGGTAATTTTAACAACATATAAAGGAGAGGGGAAAGATACAACTACAGCGAGGTACCTTGCAAAATAGAAAATAAAATAAAATATAGCTGTGGCTGTAGCAGCAAAGCCCTGAGCACCTCCTGCACTGTGTGCACCCAACAGCTCCACGTGGCTGTTTCCAGAGCGCTCTGAGGATTTGCATTTTGCCATGAGACCAATTTTAGAAAGGAATTTTACCTCATGTTCCAAGAAAAGTGCTTTTAACTGTCCCTTTGACCAGTAGTCCAGGGCATAGGCCAGGAGCCTCATGGAGATGGTGTTGATCCGAAGGAAGTTGCCCACAAACACCACACGGTTGATGTTCTGCAAGCGTTAAAGGGAAAAATAAAAAGAGTATCAAGGCTAAATTCTATTTTTTGCTTGCAATAATGAAAACTCCATGTGGAGAAGGGTGTGGAGCACCTGGAGAAGCTGCAGGGGCTCAGCCTGGAGCAAAGGAGGCTCTGCACAACTCCCTGACAGGAGGGGACAGCCAGGGGGGGTCGGGCTCTGCTCCCAGGGAACAGGGACAGGAGGAGAGGGAACGGCCTCAGGCTGGGCCAGGGGAGGTTTCAGTTGGATCAGCTGGATATTGGAAAAATTTCTTCATGGAAAGGATTGCCCAGCCCTGGCACAGTTGCCCAGGGTAAATCCGCACCCCTGGAGGGATTTGAAAGCCAAGTGGCTGTGGCACTTGGGGACATGGGTCAGTGGTGGCCTTGGCAGTGCTGGGGGAATGGTTGTGATCGATGATCTTAAAGGATTTCTCCAACCTAAATGGCTCCTTAATTCTGTGAATTAAGTTTCTGCTGAAAGTGTCTGGCAGAATGTGCAGAACACCACACACAATTCCATCAGAAAGCAGGACCAGGCCATTTCAAGCCACCCTCTTCCTCAGATTCTCCCAGAAATTCCCAGGCCAAACTTCAGCATTTCTAACTCAAGAATTTGGATAGAATAGCTGATTTGCCTACAAAATCCTTGTACTACCTGGGAACACTGATATCAAGTGCCACCTCCCCTCCCCTTCTCCCAGCTCTGGCCTTTGATTCATCATAAAATAGCTGAGTGACTCTACTGTTAAACTGGGGGTGGGGGGGGGAAACTAATTAGGAGCCCCTAGCCAACACAATTTTTAAAGAAAGAAAAAGACCAACCAAGTAGGGATTATTTTGGATTTAAACCGGTCTTACTTTTCCATCCCAAAATAGTTCTGATCCAAGCTCTGAAGCTTCCTTGTTCTCCAACACAAAAACAATTGAGTTCTTCCCCTTTCTGAGGAATCAGGAACAAGTCTTACCTGCTCTTGCACTCATATCCTTCTATGGATTTTCCTTCCCTCCCCACACTGATTAACACTTCCCTTGAACTATTCAGGATCCTTTTCATTTAGCTGAGCTCCAGAACAAGGAATTAGCAGCTATATTATGAGCAAGGCTGTTTAGGACATGTCTTGCCTCATTTTGGCTGCAATGAAGACAGAGGCAGAGGAGTCAGGAGGATGCTGGATTCCATGGCAGCAGGCTCAGGATGGAGTGCAGAGCATGTCTCTGCTCTTTCATAGCCCTGTACAATGCTGCTTGACATGAATGCAACAAGGCAGCACTGTAAAGAAGCTGAAAGCACAAAGATGCAGCAGCTGCCATGACAGTGGTGGGGCTTGGCCAAGAAATCCAGAGCAACTCGTAAAAACAACACAGGAGAAGATACCCAGCCTCTCTACACTCTCTATCCCTCCTTTCCTCCTCTCCCACTGGTTCCCAGAGCTGTTCCCAAAGAGAGGCACATTCCTCAAGCAGGCAGCAGCCCACAGGTGATGTTTCAGGCAGGGAGCAAGGGAAGAGATTCCCAAAATACCTCGTTAAGGGCACACATCCGCGCTATGGAGCCGATGTTGTTGGTGATAGTGATTAAAGTGGCCTTGGCCAGGTCCTCCTTGCTGACAGATTCCCTCTTCTCCTTGCTCATCATGTTTCCAAAGCTGTAAAGACAGTTTTGGGGTTAAAGGTCCCATTGGAATTCCAGGAGAAAATGGGAACTGCTAATTTAATCAAAGTGATTCATCTCAAAGGACTGAGTTCTAACTTTAAAAAGCATTGCTATCCATAACTTAGACACCTCTTAGGAACGGTTGCTCTCCTAAGGCACCTAACATCCAGTCTGTCATCCTTGCAGGATCACCAGGGGAAGCAAAACCAAAATGAGACCCAGGTTGGGCATTACCTGGAGGCCACAGCCCAGCCTGGCAGCCCGAAGCGCTCGTAGTCTCCTCCGTAGATGTCCCTCACCAGTTTGTCCACCTTGGTGCTGTCCCCATGGGATGCCATCTCCAGGGCCTCCTCGAACGTGGAGCAGCCTGTCAGGAGGCAGCAGAGGCCAAAGAAGGTTCCCCCTCCAAGGCTGCAAGTAAAGCAAAATGAAAATGAAAGCTCGGACTGTTCAGCTCTGCATCCCAGTTAGCTCAGGTCATACCATTCCTGATCTCTTTTTTTTAGGGAGAACCATCTTGGAAAGGCAGCATTTTCCTTCAAGTCTGTTCCTCTCACGTAACCTACAGCCTGTACGGAACCCCTCACAGCCTTCTGCACAGGCCATGTTGTGAAATGAGACCTCGATTTTTTAATGTTACACTGCCTACCTTCTTCCCAGCATCCAGAGATGTTAATTCTAAAATAAATGTCAGTCCTGAGGGATAACTAGAGTGTCAGGGCAGAGATATCCAAAAGCTGGGGGAAAAACCCTGTCTTGTTCATTTTACAGCACACAGATGCCACTAAGAATGTCTAGTAAGAGTGAGAACTGTACTGAGGGAATTTAAAATTATTATCATTATCATTATTATTACTACTATTACCTTTCAGGGAATCCAGGAAAGCTTAATGTCACAGAACTCCATGCTTTTGCCAGGGCACAAAAGCCACATCTTCAAGATGGGCAGCAATTGGGGAATTACTGCTATGCCATCATCCCTTCCACCAAAATGTGGCAACTTTTGGAAGCCAGCATGAAAATCTCGACTTCCTGAATCAAAGCTAAGAGTTATTAACAATCCGAAACTACGCGATCCCATAAAATAAATAAATAAAGCCCTTAAAATTCCTGCAGCAGAGCAACTGAAAAACCAGCTTTGATGGAGACTGGCTGCAGTAAAGACACCAAACCATGAAATCCAGATCCCCTATTCCAGGAAGGATCTTTGTTGGCAGGGAGTAACTGCAGTAAGAGCAGGAGCTTGGTCATCCCCCTCACTGCCTTTATTGCCGCTTGTCCCTGAAAATGCCATTTACAAAGAAGGAATGTTCTCCAGATCCTAAAATCAAAGCCCCTTTACCCCCCAGCACTCACCTGGTGCCTGTTACCCGTTTATAGTTGTCTTTGGAATAGACAGCCAAAATGCTGACCCCTGAGCCAATGTTCACCAGGAGGAGAGGATAGGGATTCTCCAGGTTGAACGGGAGCTTCTGGCACCTCTCAGCATCCGTCGGGTTCTCAAAATAGTAACACTCGGAGTGTCCATTGAAGCCCACGGAATCGATGTACAGCACTCCTTTAACAAGGCAATCCAGCTCGTCGAGCTTACAGAGCTCAAGGTCACCCATCTGGTGGGAAGGAAAAAAGAGGAATATTGAAGAAGTAGCCAGGGATTTGAAGTGTTTATGCTCAGGGCTGGAAAAATGCATTCACTGCCAGCTCAATCCAGACATGTCTGTGCTCCCTGTGGAGGCTGGGGAAGAATGGATCACAGGAGAGCACAGGGACTCCTAAGTACTGCAGCCCTCAGGTGTGGAACAGGGGAAAACAATCTGGATCCACAGATGGACACAAAGAGAATTCCAGCAACCCCCACAGGCCCTGATACTAAGGCATTGGTGTGAAAAGCCCAGAGGAGGGACTTGCAGTGTTTGACCAAAATATCTCCCAAAACCCATCCAAAGAACATCAAAAAACAGCGAGGAAGTTATAAAATCCTTTCCCCCTCATGTCACTGCCTTGACCACACAAAATTGGGTATTAGGAAAAACCTAACAGAAAGGGTTGTGTTGCCCAGGATAGTGGTGGAGTCCCCGTCCCTGGAGGGATTTGAAAGTAGTGTGGATGTGGCACTTGGGGACATGGGTCAGTGATGGCCTTGGCAGTGCTGGGGGAATGGTTGGATTTGATGATCTCAGAGGGCTTTTCACCCTTAATGATTCTTTAAAAGTCTCTTTATTTGCATTTTTCCAAGCCCTGACTAAACAAATATTTATCACACGTTTTTCACCATGAACAAGGATCCCACTGAGAATGAAGCCCCATGATGATGTCCAACCCCAACTATGAACTTCCTTTACCACCAAATCTGCCTGACCCTCAACCAGCTCATTCACACAGGTGTTAGAAATGAAACCAGGTGAGCAAAGGAAGAAAATAAAGCAGGAGAAAGACAGCAATGAGAAAAAAACAAACAAACAAACCAAAGAGATTGAGATTAGCACAAGAAGAGATTAAAAATAGAGAGGAAGATTTTTAGGAAAGATCATTAGTGAATAATTTTAGAGCTATGTTCAGGGTACAAAGTGTTTTAATTTGGAGATGCCAACTTGACTCCACACGCCAAGTTTAACTGGAGTTAGGGACAGCATCACAACGAAGATTTAGAGAAGTTTTAGAGTGTGCAGAGAAAAGTTTTCTAGTTTGAAGCTTTCAAAGAAAACTACCAGATCCTAATGGTATAGAAGCCAAAAATGCCTACTGTGCGAAAGTCCTGCTCAAATTTGTACGCTCCACCTCCCGTGGCACATAAGGTAGTATGGAGGCTCGAGAAGTGCTTTTCGCTTCCCATTTGGATAAAAGCAGGCATGTCATGAGTAGGAAAGCGTATAAAGTGCAGATTGCCTTTACGTCCACACAGGGTAAGGTCCTTGAGCTCAAGGTGCACATCCCGAATGCCTGTGGAGCCATAGGCTACGTTTGATGTCAGGTATTTGCGGATGCTTTTGAGGTTTTCCACTTCTTCCTCTTCCTCTTCGGCCGTGATGTCCTTGGGTTCAAAATAAACCAGTTTTACCAAGGTGCCTCCGATGTCCAAGCCAAACCAGGGAAAGACTGGAGAGAGAAGACAAGGAGAAAATGAGACAGGGTATGGCACAGCCATAGCACAAGCACCTTTCTAGTAGAAGGTGCCCCTGCCCATGGGAGAAGGTTGGAATTTAACGGGTTTTAAGGTCCCTTCCTACCCAAACCATCCTGTGATTCTATGAAAACAGTTTTCATTGAATAAATCAATGCAGCTCTCTAAGGACCCAAGTGGTGTCTCCATTTTCAGGAATGATGTCTTTGACAAGACACTTCTCCAACACGAGCACAGCTCCTATTTAAAGATCCCTCACGGTCAAAAGCTCTGAGTATTTGCTGTACAACACTCAAACACTCACAGCCCTCCTCACAGGTCTGACAGCTTCCATAACCCTGCCAGATCCTGTTGAAGGTTTAATCCCCAGCTATTCCTTTTCCCAAGTTCTGAACCAGAGCCAGAGCCACGGATAACACCAGTGCTTTTACATCAAAGTGATGTACAAACGTTCTCTAATTACAACACAGAGCTGAGGTAGACAAGTAATCTAAGATGCCGCAGGGAGACAAAAACAAATGTCTAATTGGATTATTTTATTAGTCAAATTCCCCCACGGTACAAAATATGCATCAGTGTCAGGCCCAGCAACATTTACAGCTGTGTTAGATAATGAGCTTCTTGGAAAAGATCAAGAGAAACCCCCTGATCTGATGGAATCTGCGATTAGAGCTGGGAACTGGAACAGATTAATATCACTATTAATGAGCTAAAGGAGAGGCTGGAGCTAACGAGATGCACAGGCTCCAGAGCAAAGGGAAAAATGTAGCCACATGTCAGGGCTTACGGGAGCAGGATCCAATCCTTATGGAAGATTCCAGGAGGAAAAAAAGCATTTTAAGTAAATAAATCTGAATAATGGAATCATAAATGTTGGAAAATACCTCCACATTCCCAACCATTCCCCCAACACTGCCAAAGCCACCATCAACCATGTCCCCAAGTGCCACATCCATACAGCTTTTAAATCCCTCCAGGGATGGAGACTCCAACACTGCCTTGGGCAGCCTGTTCCAATGCTTAACCACTCTTTTGGGGAAGAAACTTTTCCTGATATCCAATATAAACCCCCCCGGCATAGCCTGAGGCCATTCCTTCTCCCTCCTGTCCCTGTTCCCTGGGAGCAGAGCCCGACCCCCCTGGCTGTCCCCTCCTGTCAGGGAGTTGTGCAGAGCCACAGGGTCCCCCCTGAGCCTCCTTTTCTCCAGGCTGAGCCCCTTCCCCAGCTCCCTCAGCCGTTCCTGATGCTCCTGACCCTTGCCCAGCACTGTTCCCTTCCCCGGACATGCTCCAGCATAGATGTTACCAACATTCCTTCGGAAAACAGGATTTCAGGTTTTAGTAAAACTCCTTATGTGCAAACAGATAAGGGTGGAACATGGAGAAATCCTCATTCCTCTCCCTTTGGAGCAAGAATCCCTTGTGTCAGGCTCTTCAGGGAACAATCTTTGCACAGGCAGCAGCCTGACAAGTTGGAGGACACGTTCTCTCCTAGGCAGATTTATCTGGTGGCTGTCCAGGCCCTTCCAGAGCTTTCCAGCTCCCAGGAGCTGCTGGCACTGACAGCTCCCAACAGTATTTTTAATCCACTAAGTTATTTTTATGTATTTCCACAGAGGACACCCCCAACCACCACCAAAGGAAATCTTGAAAGAGGATGCAAGCTCTATTTTCAGAGACACATCCAAATCCCAATCACTCTCCGTTTCGGAGGCATTTACTTCAAACAAGAGCAGACACAAAAATAACTTTTCATGAATGAAAGGGAAAGGAATCTGAATGGCAGCCCAACAGAGGGAGGGAGCAGGAGCAATCCAAAGACCTTTACGCAGGCAGATAGTGGTAAGACAAAGGGGAAAGGTTTGAAACTAAAAAGAGACATATATTAGGAAGAAATTTTTTCCTGTGAGGGTGAGGAGGTCCTGGCACAGGGTGCTCAGAGAAGCTGTGGCTGCCCCTGGATTCCTGGAAGTGTCCAAGGCCAGGCTGGATGGGGTTTGGAGCAGCCTGGGACAGTGGGAGGGTTCCCTGTGTCCAAGGCAGGGGGACTGGAAGCAGATGGTCTTTAAGGTCCCCTGCACCCAACCATTCCATGATTCTGTGATTTTTGGAATGCAGTTGTCCCTGTCAGATCATGCCATTTGATTTCTGCATTCTGAAGCCCACTGGTTTCTTCTTTAAAGCATCCCCACCATTGCATTTAGACAACAATCTCCCCCCAAACTCCCTCTGCCAGGCTACACAGGGATAAAAATGGGGAGAGAGCACAGGCTGGGGACTCAGACATGGCCCCACTGATGTGCAGCAGGAAAGACAAACATCCAAAACCACTGTGCTCTAAAGCCACATGCCTGAAAATGCCACAGGGGCTGCTCCATCACAGGCTAACAGCTGGTAGCACATGCACAGCTTCAGTAAAATAACATATTTGTTTTAAAGATGGTAGTGAAGCTCGCAAACTCCTACACTCAGCACCACAAATCTTCCAGATTTCAGGGCAAACACCAACTGGGTCCATCAGTTTAGGCAGCTTTCCTGGTCACAAAAAAAAAAGAGCAGCTCCTTGGAAATTTCATCCCAAACGCAGTACCAAGAAGACCTTTGATTTTTTATTATACATAAATTTAATTTTTATCTGGGCAGAACATTAGGCATGGAGTTAAAGCACACCAGTTATCCACTATCTGTCTCACCAGGAACAGGGAAACAGGAATGATGCCAGCAGAGCTGGGAGGAACAGCAGCCAGGCTGGGCTCAGGGGTCACTATCTCCACTGAGAACTGGCCCTAAAGAGAAAATCTAACCCCCTGAGGTGGGACACAACTTCCAACCAGAGCTGGCTCACACCTCCCTGCAGCACTGCACGGAGCAGCTGGCGCTCTCCATCTGCCAGCAGCTCGGCTGTACCTTCCCTAAGTCACCAGGGATAAATTCCAAAAGACAGACTATTAAGGTAATTAACTTACCCCAAATGATTGTTAATTATGGATCCCTCATTATATGCATCCCAGCCACAGGTTAAGAATCCAAGGAAGAAGTGTGTGAGCTCAAAATTAAGTACTTCTTTCCCAGGCTGTGAAGGACTCCCTACACAGTAACACCTGTTGGAGAACTCAACCCATTACAGGGACAAAACTCCCCTATAAACCCTTTCGTGTAGGAAAGGGGAATGGCACACAAACAAGAGAAGGAAATTATTCCAAGGACATAAAGAACTGGGGATTTTTTTCCTGACACCTACAGGAAGTTATCCAACAGGAACACGCAGGGCAGCAACAGCTCTTCCATGTCTGAGAACTAGAAAAATCCAAGGGAGGGAGGAGGAAGCTCTCCTGGATCAACGCCATCACCATCTGCCACCAAGATTTCTCCTGAAACACTGATTGATTTTTTTTTTCCCCAGCAGATGAAAGCCATCCAGAGATCTCCCCCTTTTAAGCCTCTGCAGGATTTTTTCCAAGAGAGCTGCCACAGATCTCGAGGAGCAGCAGGAAAACTGCCGAGCCCTCTGGGCATCCCTGAGGCTGCATTTGCCCAGTCAGAAGGTTCGGCTGGAATAACCAGACACCAGCATCAAGGGCCAGGGCAGGAAAAGCAAACTCTGCCTCTCATCACCTCCTCCCTGCTGCTGCTTGGAGCTCTCTGTGAGGAAAGAGCCTCACATGTTTCCTTTCCAAGTGTTCACCAGCCACAGAACAACGGGAAGGATGGCAAATCCCAAGGCTGGCATGGGAAGCACAGCACTGTATGGACCACTGGGCTCTCCTCCTGCCCAGCACCTCCTGGGAAGTGTTTATTTGTCCCTTGAGTGTTTGGGCATTTCCAAGAAAGGCAGGAAATCTCTGCTCTCAGCTCCTAGCCCCACCCTCAAATCTGTCTCCTTAAAGAAACTCTGTTGTTTTTACAGAGGATGAGAGCCGTGAATCCCATTCTCAGTGAGCTGAGCAGAGAAACTGTGGCTGCCCCATTCCTGGCAGAGTCCAAGGCCAGGTTGGAGTGACTCTGCCCATGGCAGGGGGTGGAATGAAATGGTCTTGAAGGTCCCTCCCAACCCAAACTATTGGCCTGACAAACTTTTGCTTTCCTTAAGCAATTTTAAAAGCAGCTCTCTCTACATATTTTCATGTAAACAGCTCTTTGTCTTAAAAACAAACCTTCTTCTCAAGGGCAGATCTATGCATATGCAGCAACAAACAAAAGACTGGTCTGCAACAAAGTGAAGGGCTCACAGATCTGACTAAATAATCCCAGGAAAGCTCCAGAATACTTCGTGTGCCCACAGCAAGAGCTGCCACCCTCCCTTCAAACCCCATTTTGCAGTCAGACTGTAAGATCTTCAGGGCAATAAAAAGAAATTGCCTTTATCTGATATGTAAATTACTTCGTAAAATTGGACACTGTGTAAACAAAAAAGCCCTCAACAGACTTATTCTGGAAGCTGCAGAAGTGTCAAGATGAAAGAGGTGATATAATTAAAGATCTCCATGGTGGATTTTCAGCACAAAACAAGCAACTCGAGCTGTATTTCAGAGCGATCCTTAACTTCTGAGTCAATTATATCAGGAGCTAAAAAGATTAGTCTGATGATTTAGTTTAGTGTGTGACAGCACCTCTAGGCTTACTCTGAAATATTCAATATTATATTCTAATAGTGTTACACCATGCTGGAAATTTTACAGCTGAGAAAAAAAAATACAATTCATTAGCATTTAATATAAAGTGACACAAAGTCTACATCTCCTCCCACCTCTAAAAGCAGGCTCTGATAGGAATTCATATTTCATACACCATTCCAAAACAGAAAAAGATACTTAAAACATCAAAGCTTAAATTTTGTACTACCAAAAGGGTGACAAAACTGCATTTTATTTTTTTACCTTTTCTTGGATACTTTGTAAATGGAAAATTTAAAGTCATCTGTCCATTACATTTTTGCATGACTATGATAAAATATACTAAAAAATAAATATACTTTTATAAAAGGTATCAGTTGAAAGAACATTTTTTTCTCATGGAACAAGCAAACAAGCTACAGAATGGAGAAGCACATTTTGTTAACCAGGGAAATAATCTAAACTCATCTCTGCTGAATATCCCAAGATTTCAGGATGAGAAGGGAGAGAGTGGAGGAAGGGGAAAAAAAAGGAAAGCTGATGAACTAAAACACTGATCTCTTTCTCTTATTAAAAAGATTCATTAAAAAAACATTCCGCTGCTCATTATGACCATCATCAGGTTTCTGCCTGGCACTTCACCCTGTCCACAGCCACAGTTCCCTTATGAACCATGATGGGAATGTCCTCTTTAGTCATCCGGGGTCTTCTCAGTCCAATTTTTAAGTCTGGATTTCAATAATGGCATTGATAATTCAGTACCAGAAGGGAATTTTCCTGTATTGTTCCCAAAACTGATGAAGTTTTTGTATATGATGTGTCTGCACTGATAACCCTGTCAGACTCCCCTTCCCAACATTAACACTCCAAAGCTTCAACAAATCTCCACTTCATGTTTTCAGGGACACATCTCAGTCCATTCTGAGAGCAAGAGCATCCTTGACTTCTCCCACTTCTGCCAGAGGCACATGGAAATTCCCAGCACCTGCAGCAAAGCCCCTCAAGTACACCAGGAAACATTTCCCAGAATCATTCAGGCTGGAAAAGACCTCCAAGATCAATTCCAACTGTTAACACAGCACTGTCATCTTCACCCCTAATCCATGTCGCCAAGCACCACTTCCACACGACTTTCAAACGGGGAATTTAAATTTCCAGGGAATTTAAAAGCCCAAGGTGCATGAAGGCACACAGCTGGCATATTGGGTGCACTGTTTAACTCGGATCTATCCCAAATCCAGCCCTTTTCCCTGCTCTCTGCAGTGAAGCAGCCCTGACTGTACATTAAAGGCTCAGAGGGCCGAGCAGGAAGGAGGATCACGAGCCTGCTGAAATCCTTTCATTCCTGGGGAAGCGGGGCTCATCTGCCAGCACAGCCAGGCAAGACAAGCCTCAAGGTCACCCAGCTCCTTTGCCACACGCCAGCAGCAGGCAAGTGGGGGCTAAAGTAGGACGGTTTTGATCCCACACCCATTAAGTGTTTTCCTTTCATTTCGGCTTGAGTCTTCCTTACGGTGGGATGGAGCATTTTAACTCCAAAAGTGACTGATTGTGACATCAGGCACTGCCCCTGCTAAGGGACACACCTGCTCCAGCACACTTCACTTCCACTTATCACAAGAGTAATTTAGGAAACTCAGACTACGTTGTAATCCCGAGTCACACCACCCTGACTTTCCAGACTCGATCCAAACCCTTTCTTGGAAGCTGCCAGAACACCTGTTTTCCTTAAAGTATCCCATGCCACTCTCAGCATCCAGCTTTAATCCACATTTTCCAGAGAAGACAGAAACTGCCCTGAGCAAGGCAGAGGAAAATCATCACCTAACGCAGAGCTCCGAGTCCTCCCTCATTTCCACACCAGAGATCTCCTTCATGTCCCTGCAGCCTTTTAACAGGTCTCTAACTAACAGCCTCACAGACTTCTATTCCTATTTTTCACACTAAGGGCAGGAGAGAAGCTGCCTTTTACACCAGCAACCAAAAAAAAAGAAAAGGGCAGGAACACTCTTAAAACTTCCCATAAATATGGTGCCTCGGCACTACCAGTCACAGCCAGGATGCAGCAGAATCCTGATCCCTGTTTTCAGCCCAGATTCTTTGCTCACATCTCTTTAATAGCTGTGCAGGTATCAAGGAATTACACCGAGGCTGTTTCATTTTCATGGTATAGCAATTTCCTTTCAGGAGGAAGGACTCCAGCACAAGACAAGGAATAATCTCTCAGTTATTCCTCAAATATGGCTGAAGTCAGGGACAGCCACGGCACCTGCACAGCAGCTCCTGCTGCTCCCAAAATGAAGGCTGCCATCCATTTTGCTGTTTCCAGCAGGACATTTACAAACGTGGTTCTAGGGATTTTTTTTCCCCTTAGAAAGCCTGGTTTGATCTGTGTATAGCTTCTGCCAAACCTGTCAGGTTCTTTCCTCCCAAAATATAAACTATTCCCTTAGCTCTCCATTACTTTGCTATCACAGTTACCAGTCCAGCCCCACAACCTCAAACCCTGGTCCCTCCATCTGTCCTGCTGTGCCCTTTTCCTCACCCTCTGTCACCAGGTGCCTTCCCTTCCTTCCCATCCAAGGTCCCCAATTTGGGCACCTCAGCATCTGCCATAGCCCCATCAGGCAGGTGTCACTTCATCCTAAACCTCCTAGAGCTCTTGGAGGTCAGCTTGTCCCATCCTTCAGCCCAACCTGCTGAGCCCATGTCAATGTCCCACCGTGCTGTCCCCAAACCAGCCGTGCTGTGCCATCATCCCACAGTGCTGTTCCCAAGCTGGCCATGGTGCACAATTATCACCCCACCGTGCCCCTCCGTGCTGTCCCCAGACTAGCAGTGCTGGACAAGTCACCACTGCCCTGTGCCCCCATCGTGTTTCAGACTGGCCACGCTATGCCCATGTCATCACCCCGCTGTGCTGTCCCCACACTGCCCATGCCGTGCCCATCTTACGGCCCCCCCGCGCTGTCCCAGTGTCCCCGTCCCTCTCCGCTGCTCCCCAATGTCGCCCCCCGGCCCCACCTCCCCAGACCACGCCCCGCGGCCCCACCCACCGCAGCCCCGCCCACCTCGCTCATTACCATAAGCCCCGCCCCTCTCCCAGCCCATCCTCTGAGCCCCCCCGCTTCTCTGCCCCCCCCCCGCCGCGCTCTCGCTGCCGTTCCCGCTCCCCCGCACTCACGCGGGCGGTTCTTGCGGACCGAGTCCCGCCGCTGCCGGCTCACGGACCCGCCGCGTTCGCGGGGCTGCGGACCCGCCGCGCTGTCCGCGCCCGCCGCGCCGCCGCTGCTCCGGCGCCGCAGCTGGGACGGCCCGGCGTCCGCACCGCCGCACCGCCGCCGCGGCTTCTTCTCGTCCTCCGCGCCATCGCCACAGCTGCGCGACGGCTCCATCGGCAGCGCGGCCCGGCCCCATGGGCCGCCCGGCCCCGCTCCGGCCCCGCTCAGCCGCCACCGCCGCAGCCACCGCCCCCGGCGCGCCTGCGCCGCACGGCCCCGCGGGGCGGGACACCCCGTGAGGCGGCCGCCAATCTGCGCCCCCCGCGGCGCGGAGCGACAGGAGGAAGCGCCAATGGGAGGCCGGCATTGCGCGGCGCTGGAGAGCCGGACCCGCCTCCTGCTCACAGCCGCCTAGAATGACAAGCGCGGCTGCCCAATTGGAAGCGTGCGCCCGGGTGAGGCGGGTCGATATGCGGCAGCTCTGGCCTATGGGCTTCCTCTGGAGCGAGATTGACAAGACCACCGTCCAATGACCGGGAGAACTGTCCGGGTGAGGCGGGAGAAAGCGCGGTGATTGACAGCTGGGTAACTATGGCAACGCGGGGGCCGAAGGGAAGAACCGCAGTAGGCTCGGCTGGGGTGGGCCGCGCGGAGGGGCTTATTTGAATATGATTTGCATATACAGATAACGATGCATATTGACGTGGGGCAGGTCGGCCACCCACCATGGCGGGCCTGAACGGACCTTAAAGACCGTCTCGTTCCAACCCCTGTCATGGGCACTGACACCTCCCACTATCCCAGGGTGCTCCAAGCCCCCCCATCCAGCCTGGCCTTGGACACTTGCAGGGATCCAGGGGCAGTCACAGCTTCACTGGGCATCCTGTGCCAGGGCCTCACCACCCTCACAGGGAAGAATTTCCTCCTAAGATCTCAAATTCCTCAGCTCTCCTTTACATCCCGACGTAATTCTAGTTGGATACATCCCTGTTCTTTAAGCCCTGATCCCGCGTTTATCAACAAGCACAGCAGGAAACCTCCAGGTGGCGGAAAAATTGAGGCAACCATTGAAGAGCGGTGTAAGCAACAACCAACAGGATGAAAATTCAAAAGGAAAACACAGATTCCCAGACTACAGGGTGCCATAAGAGCTCCCGTTGTAACGCGATGGAGATTCCCGTGTGGAATGTTCATTGTTGTCTGACGCACCCAGAGCACACCAAGCTGGAACTGCAGCCCGGTGACCCAGGGTGCTCCTCACCTGCCCCGGGGTAATCCCAGCTCACCACAATCCCCGGCATTAATTCGATACCTGAAGGATCAGCGACCGACATTCCACAAAGGTGTGATAATTTCCCTGACAATTTGCTGAGTTCTGGTTGCTGGAGTGAAAATGGGACAAAAGGATTGGTCACATTTAGTTGGTGTATTTTAATATCCTGTTGGGTGAGCAGAGGAAGTGGCTAAATGGGGTTGGAAGTGACAGGAGATAAAGGATGAGTTCTCTGAACACAAATAATCTCCTTCAGAGCAGTGCTGCTTTCATTTGGGTAAAAAGGGAACTTGCTGAGCTGCCCGAAGCTCTTGAGTATTTTCAACCCCTGCTTGACTGTGTTTGACACATCTGGGCTGTAAGAGCTGGAGCTGGGAAAGCAGAAAGCAAGGGAAGCTCGTGTGGTGTCTCAGCTGTTGGGACAGAGCAGAGCCCTTGGGAGCATGGAGAGGGCACAGGAAAGGGTTGTTCCCTCCCAAAAGCTTCCTATGTGTCCTCAAAAGGCACACAGGGGGATGAGTGGTGGTTTAGGGATGTTGGTGCCTCTGTTCTGCAGGTCAGAGCTGTTCAGGGCACAAGAAGAGAAACCTGGGGAGCAGCCACCTCCAGAGCTGAACCCAGAGTGGCTCAGGTGGCACAGCATGGAAAAGGTACCCCTTTTCTGGGCAGGATCCCAGGATAGAATTCAACCAGAAAACCTGCACAATGAGTAAAGCAACATCCTGGCCTTCGTGGATACCAAGCCCAGCACACATCTGTGCACTGTGTCCAGTCCCAAGGTCCTTCCAGCCACAGCTCCTTGTGGCTCTTTCACCCTTCAAGTTTGCAACACTTTGCAGATGCTTGGTCCATTTCCCCTCCCAGAAGTTGTCCAGTTCCTCTCTGATGACAACATCCTGACTTTTGCAGCTCAGCTATTTGCTGCCTCGGGAACCACCTTTCCTGTTTTCATCCTGGGCATCCTACCACCGACAGGAAGACCTGCCATGGTGGGCATCCTCTGGACCAGGCCCTGTGCTTGCTCCAAAATGAGGTCTGGAAGCTGTCCCTGAACCCAGTGACCCCTTCCTGGCACCGATGGCCTGAGTCTCTCAGTGTCACTGCCAACGGAACCCTTCAGAGCATTCCCTCCAGCCACAGCGTCATCAACCTCTTGATCTTCCCACAAATCACAAAAAGTCAACTGTGAAGCATCAAACGAATTTATTATAGTTAGTAAAAGGCTTTTTAGCCTGTTAGTAAAAGAGGTGCAGGGACACAGCTCCCTGCTGCACCATCTCCTGCTAATGAGGCTTTAAAGTGCTATGTAACAACTGTGAAAATCCCGGCACTTCACAGCAGCAATCTGAACATGTGCTTTCCCCAGTCTGAGGTGGTGACAAACCAGCTGTTTCACAAGAGGAATCTGACATGAAAAGGCAAAGCGTACAAGCTGTTGCTTAAATGTATGGAAAAACATGGGAAGAATTTCACAGGCAAGTAAAGCATCAGAGAAGAGGGCCTTGGTATGGATGTGGTTGGTTTGGGATCTCATGGATCTCCCCTGAATTACAGAAAGTGTGGAGAAGGCAAATCCCTTCCTGTCCCTCGTGTTAGGGAGCAATAACCATTTTATCTTTAACGGGAAGAGCAGCCCCACATTCCCTCTCTCGGCAGAGGGGTTTAAAGTGTGTTTAAAGGACTGCCCCTTCCTCCTTCAGCACTGGGCACTGAGCAAGGAATGAACACCTCGAGCTCTTCTGGAAAGCAGCCCTGACACACCAAAATCAACACCTCCCTCTTCCTTAGTTTTATGGAGGCACTTCTTGGATTTTTGGGCAGAAGGAAAGTATTGGGAGGGAGGAGCAGCCATTCAGGGCTGATGGACCTTTCCCACCACAGGCCAAGCTCTGGGCACAATGGCTGGATGGCTGCACTTTGCAGCCAGGCCTCAGGGGGCTGAGCTCCCTCCCGCTCCCTGCCAGCGGGAAGAGCGGATTTTGGGAAGCTGTGCTGATGGCAGGAATTCAGGATGAGTAAGTTACTGAACACAGGGGGTAAGGGAAGTGATTCTGCTCCTCTGCTCTGCTCAGGTGAGACCCCCACCTGCAGTGCTGTGTCCAGCTCTGCAGTCCCAACATAATAAGGATGTGGAGCTGCTGGGGTGAGTCCAGAGGAGGCCACAGAGAAACTGTGAGGGCTGCAGCCCCTGTGCTTTGGAGCCAGGCTGGGAGTGTTCAGCCTGGAGAAGACTCTGAAGAGACCTTCCAGCAGCCTCCAGTACCTAAATAGGCTCCAAGAGAGCTGGAGAGGGACTTTGGACAAAGACCTGGAGTGACAGCACAAAGGGGAATGGCTTCCCACTGTCAGAGGGCAGGGATAGATGGGACAGTGGGAAGAAATTCTCTCCAAGGATGGTAAAACCCTGGCACAGGGTGCCCAGAGAAATTGTGGCTGCCCCATCCCTGGAAGAGTTCAAGGCCAAGTTGAATGGGGCTTGGAGCAACCTGGAGCAATGTAACTACTCCAGGCTGTTGCTTCTTTACTCCTTTACTGTATTTTAGAATCACAGAATAGTTTGGGTTGGATGGGCCATTAACGAGCATCTCATCCCAGCCCTCTGCCATGGGCAGGGACACTTGTCACAAGACCAGTTTGTTCCAAACCCTGTAGACACTGGAAGGTGCTAGAAGGTCTCCCCACAGCCCAGAGCATCTCAGACTCTGGTATGGCCTCCCTGCAGTGTGCAGTCAATCCTGTTTGTGTCCCAGCCTGGGCAGAAAGGTTCCTACACCCCTATCCCATAGCAGCAGGTATCAGGAAGGGCAAGAACTCCATCTACCCTTCCAACCAAGCTCCAAAAATCCAGTCTAAAAATCAAAGACACCCAACAACCTTTTGCAGGACCAAGTCTGCCTGAAGTTGGCATTGCCTGAAACGTTCCTCTTAAATCAGAAACCTCTTTCCCTGCCTGGAGGGTGTGAAATGAGGCTGATCCTTGATAACGCTGATTAGATGCAGCTCTTCCCTGACCCTCCTGTCTATCCCCAGGGTCAGTACTACATGAAGTAATCCCAGAAGGAGCAGCAGAGCCAGAGACACCAAGTAAGGCAAACTGAACATGAGATGTCCGGTGGAGGCTGCTGCACCCACCCTTGGGCACATTTTCAAGCCAAGATGAGCAGAGCCAAGAAAATCAGCTCTGCTGTTACAGGATATCTGCACAACTTCTCCTGGCTGGACTGCACGGAGGGAGTTGGAGGTCACCCTTCGGATCACCAGTACATGTTTCCCTGAGGCTTCCTGGGACCAAACAAGGGAGACATGGAGAATCACCCCGAGTCCCTTCCTTTTAGATTCAACGAAACATTTTGGAGCGAGACGCTCTCCTCCAGGGGTGTTAAAAGAGAAGGCTACAGCCAAGAAGACGGTTGGGAAATGGGAGGGAACAGACCCTAACCCAACAGCATCACATACCAAGGCCTCTTCTAGCAGAACCTTCCAGAAGAAGATTTAACAATGCCCCTACTGCCCCCCGCTACTCTTCAGGCTTCAAATGCGTTGGCCAAAATCCTGTTGCCAGCGGAATCCCCCCGGCTGCGTCACGGTCGTGGCATCCCACCCACTATTTCCGCAGCCGAGCGTACACCGCGAATGCCACGGCAGAAATGATGCCGACAGCTGGAAGGATGTACAGCAGGGACAGGCCATTGCTGTCCCCCTTGGGGACTCTGGCCTGAGGTGAGCTGGTGGCAGCATCACGGCCACTGCCAGAGTTGAAATTCACGGAGCTTCCAATGGGACTGACTCCGTCGCTGCCGGCTCCAAGCTTCATGCTGGGGTGATGATCCACACGCACCTCATGGGGGGTGCCCACAGAGGTGCTGTCCCAGCTTGGAGCAGGACAGGAGTCTCTGCTTGCTCCATATGCCTCCTTGTCTCTGGGGTCTGCAGGAACCAAGGAGACTCTGGGGAACGCTCCTCCTGAGCTATCACTGCTCACCTGGATTGGGTCACTACTGAGGCCAAGGCTACCAGAGACGGTGGAACTGGGGTTGTTGGACTCCCGAGAGCTCGGGCATGTGCTGGCCACCTTTGGGTTGCCCCGAGGCACGGACATGAGGGCGCCCGGCTTGCTGAGCTCCTCTTCCCTCTCCTCATCACTGCAAGGTGCCCAGATGCTCGTGGCAGAGCCCACCCGGGAAGCCGATCTCCCAGCCATGCCTTTGGAGCCTCCTACCACAGCTGTGCCCAGGACAGGGTTTGCCGAGGCCGGGAGCACCTTTAGGAGACAAGGAGAGGGGCTGGGTGTCAAGGGAAGCACCCAACAGCCTGGTCTTGGGCACACAGGTCCCACACAAACCCACTTCGACACAGTCCCCACATCTGCCACTAACAAGGTTGGACCCAACCAAGCAGGGAGGTGAAGGAGGGAGGCAGGCAAGAAGGAAGGGGAGCCAGGCAGTGGAGAGTTGTGGAAAACAGCACCTGGAAGCCAGGAGACTGACTGGCAAGTTAAGGAGGGGAAATAAGGAGTCAAAGCCCAACAGAGTTTGGCTCCCTCCTCCCATGCTCCATCAGACAGTGTGTGGATGGTAACGTGAACACCACAGTGGGGGAAAAAGATCCCTGAAGATATTCATCACCAGCTCACAGTGTGACACTGCAACAGAAAATCTCCTAACCAGGGGGAGGGCACAAGGACATGAAGAAAATGCCAGTGACAAGAGGAAAGGTCACCTACTTTCTCCTTCGTTGGCACAGGTGTGCTGATGGCTGTATTCCCACTGGGCAGTTTTTTTTCTTCTGTAACAGACTTCACAGAGGTGTCACGGGATGGAAAAGTGTCTCTGGGCACAGGGGTAGCACCCAGATTAGTTTTTTCCATCAAAGCACCTGTCAGGGAGAAAACAAAGCACATTGTGTTAACCAGGGAGCCTAAAAGGTGAGATTTCCTCTTCCTCAAGGAAGCTGTGACCCCCAAGCTGAACAGGTGGCACAGGGAGCAGGACCCAGTGCCCTGGCTCTGCTGTGGCACCCGAGTTTTCACTGCAGATGCAGGTAACTCATGCAGGGTGGGCTGCAGGGCTGGGGAACACCACGAGAAACACAAGCTTTTAAGGCTTCTGAAACTCCATGTCTTCCCAGGCAGGAGGTGCTGACTCAACATGGCAGAGGGGAAAGGGCTGGGAGGGATGGGTGTCTCTTCTCCCACCCTGAGACCCTGGAGCAGAGCACAGGGCTTTATCCTGATTCTATGATGCCCACCGTTGAGGGATGTAGGAGATGCTAAAATTCCCCCACATGCAGAAATACAAACATCTCTGCAAACTAGGGGAAGGGGAGAAGTTTCACACCCCAAAGCTACTCCACTAACAAAACAAAATTGAAATACAAATGGATGAGATGATCATTACAGGTTCTTCCCAAATGAAATAGTCTGTTTCTATTTCTATTTTATTCCATTTCATTCCATTCCATTCCAACCATTCCCCCAGCACGGCTAAAGCTACCACTAACCCATGTCCCCAAGTGCCACATCCAAACAGCTTCTAAATTGCTCCAGGGATGGTGACAACCACCAGTGGCCTGGACAGCTTGTTCCAGTACTTGACAAACTCTTCCAAAAATAAATTTTCCCAACTATCCAATCTAAACCTCCCATGACACAATTTTCCTCTCATCCTGTTGCTTGTTACCTGGAGGTAGAGCCCAATCCCCACCTTGCTCCACCTTCCTGTCAGGGAGCTGTAGAGAGCACGAAGGTCTCCCCTGAACCTCCTTTTCTGCAGACTGAGCTCTCTCAGCTTCCTGCGCTGCTCCTCATCAGACTTACACCCTAGAGCCCTCCCAGCTCCAGTCCCTCTCTGGACATGCTCCAGCATCCCAGTTTCTTTCTTGCAGTGAGGGGCTCTCAGCAGCACCTCCTGCTCCCTAGTGGCTACCTGGTTCTGCCAGGAGGGAGACCCACCTCCACTCCCTGGGTGCTCCTGCAGCATCCTGACCCGCTTCTTCTCCGCATCAAACTGCTCCTGTATGAGGAGGGGGCTGCGCACATCCACCAAGCTGCCCGTGGGCTCACCATGCCCAGAGCTTGGCACAGGCTGCTTTTTTGGCACTGAGTTTGGCAGCTGCTGCCCCACACCACGAGTGGCCCCCTCCGGCCTCGGCGGTGACTCTGTGGAGATATCTGAGGTCTCTTCAGGCTCGTTCCTGGGCTGCCCGGGGCTTTGAGAGGCACCTGCATCCCTCGATGGAACAGCCCTGCCCAGGCCCAGGCCCGGCGTGCCGCGGTGCAGGTGGTTGGCATTCCCAAAAAACCCGTTGTCCACACACACCGGCCGGCGGCTCAGCCAGTCCCGGCCCTGCTCTGGGGACTCAGCCGATGGCACGGCCACCCCTGGTGTCCCCACTGGCACTGGCTGTGAGAGATTCCCCTCTCCACTGTGCCCACCGCTCACTCCACCATGGACCTTGCTCCCAGGTGGAACTGGCCAGGGACTCTCTTCCTCCGAGAGTTTTTTGGGCAGCTGGAAGGAAATGAGTTGTGTTAAATCACTGGGATGAGGGGTCTGGGACCACAGTGGTGTCCCAAACCCTGCGCAGTGACCCCTGCAAGGCTGGTTATGAAGGGGGTCTGGGGTCTCTTCTGGGGACCCACCCAGAGGTTGGGGGTTGTAGACAGAAGCCTGGACTGGCAAAGCAGACCCAGCACCTTCCTTATGGAGGGAGACAGGACAGGGAGCACTTACAGAGCTATACATAAGCTCTAAGTTACCGGATGCAGCAGAGATCAGCAGCGAGCAGCTGCTTGGGGTGGCCCTGAAGGAGCCTGGCCCTACTGCAGGCTCCCCATACCCAACCAAAAGGTCCAAAAGGGACCTTTGTGTCCCCACCCAACACGTGCCCTGCTCACCAATTCCTGCACCGGGAGTCTGGCCTCCAGGTCCGTGCTCGTGGTGGGGGCAGCACTGGGCAGGACAGGTGGATGGTCACCAACGGGCAGGCCTTGGTGTGGCTGCCCAGCCAACGGGGCAGGATTTGGCCCACGGGGTGGTGTCTGGGAACTGATGGAGGAGGAAGTGGGATGGGCATCACTGGGAGGGGGGGGGCCATCAGCAGGAGCTGAGGAACCTGGAAGAGACAAGCGGATCACTGCAGGAAAAATTGAGAAAGCAGAGGATAAGTGTGGGGCTGAGGCAGCCCTTTGTGTGTCCCTGCTCTGTCCCCACATCAGCCAAGCCTACAACACCCCTTTGTTCATCTTTCCTCAGGTGAGAACCTCAGCCCACCACCAACCCAAGCATCTTCAGACATGGACCTGTCATCCTCAGACATGTCACCACAGCAAGTACATCCCTGGGAGAGTCACAGACACCTCCAGCACCCTGGGAAGCCAAGGCAGGGACAGAGATGACGGCATGTCTCCACCTTCAGCACCCCACACCCAGGGAGGATGAGAATGAGGCTACATACGAGGTCGAGGTTGCCAAGCATCATAGATTTCCTGCAGCTCATCAGCCAAGTGCCCCGCGTTGTTCTGGTGCAGCGCCTGGATGAGATCCTGCACCCAGCCCCTCCGGCACCTCAGGTGCTGATAAAACCTAAAGACAGCTACATGGTTGCCCCGTGTCTCCTCCCGGGCAAGGAGTTCTTCCTAGGAAAAACACACAGGCCATTTAAGAGAAGGTCTGGCTTAGAGGTAAGACAGCTCTATGTTGCCATTGGGGAAGGAGCCTGGTAGAGCTCGGCAAAATAGGAAATTACTCTGTCAGCATCGACCAGGCAGGTCAGGGAATTGACCAGCGACGCCACTCGGATAGTCCCAAACTTCTTGAGATTTCTCGTAATATGGGTGTACACTTTGTCTTCAGCCAAACCCATCCTGGCTCAGCAACTGCAGAGAGACAGAGACTTGGGGTGAGCCGAGGCTGCCTCCAGAAGCTCGGGCTGTTCCATAGGCAACCATGCCCTGGCACAGACACTGAGGTAAGATGGGAAATCCCGGGCAGAAAACACCCACGAAGATGTTCGAGTTAAAGTTCAACGCTCAGCTTCGCTTCCACAAACCTCGCTTCTTTCTACCACCACCCACTCCGTGTTTATTCCCACTCTACTTGTTGGGATTCAGGCGGCTGGTTTGGGGGCTGGCCTGGTGGTAGGGTCACGACAGCCGACAGGGAAGAACAGGCCACAGGGCCAAGACAAGCACCAGAGGCCACGGCTAGAATCCCGCATAAGCAATAGAAAAACCAAAGGGAAAGGCACAGGGCTCCTTCCCACAGGGAACGGCGGCCCGCAGGCCGCGACGTGGCTCCGAGCGCCCTCACGACGGGGGCCCCCCGCCCTCAGCGCGACCTTCAGCCGCCGGGGGAGCTCCGGGAGGTTCTCCGCTCGCAGATCCCCCTGGCACAGCGGCCGGGGGAGGCGGCCGGAGCAGTGGCGGCCGCGGGGCTCGGTGCGGCCCCGCTGCCCCGGCCCCGCTGCCCTCACGGCCCCTCAGGGCCCCTCACCTGCGCCCGCCGCCGCCGCGCACCCGGCACCGCTCTGACCCCGCCCCCTCGTGTCGTGTCCGCCGCTGATTGGCTCTGGCGCACGCCCGTCACGATGACGGACAGGTAGTGATTGACAGGGGGTGTGCCCGGTTCCGGGTCCCTCGGGACAGCGGGAGCAGGACACGGAGATCCGGGAGCGCGTCCAGCGGTGAAGGGACAGGAGCGTCTCTCCTGCGAGGAGACACCGCGGGAGCGAGGCCTGTTTAGTCTGGAGAAGAGAAGACTGAGAGGGCATCTTATCAATCCATATAAATAACTCCAAGGAGGGTGTCACAGGATGGTGCCAGACTCTTTCCAGTGGCGCTCAGCGACAGGACGTGGACTAACGGCCATAACCTACAACACAAGAAGTTTCACCTCAACATGAATTAATAGTCACCTCAGCAATATTTATGTTAAGGGTGGTAGAGCACTTGAACAGCTGCCCAGGGAGGCCGTGGAGTTTCCCTCTCTGGAGACATTCCAAAGCCACCTGGACGCATTCCTGTGCCACGTGCTCCAGGTGACACTGCCTTGACACGGGGTTGGACTGGATGATCTCCAGACGTCTCTTTGAACTTTAGTATTCTGTGATTTTGGGAGCGGGATCTGTTCATCCTCAGGAACAGTGTCTGAGAGGGAGCTTCGTTAACGTGTATAAATATCTAAAGAGGCTGTGCCAAGAGGATGGACTGGGCTCTGTGGTGCCTAGCAATGGGACAAGAGACAAAAGGCAGAAACTGATGGAAGTTCCACCTGGGTACGAGGAACATTTTCTTTAATGTGAGCGCTTGCACAGTTTGTCCAGAAAAGCTGTGGCTGCCTCATCCCTGGAAGTGTCCAAGGCCACAGGGTGATGGGGCTTGGAGCAACCTGGGATAGTGGAAAATTGTCCCTGCCCATGGCAGCGAGTGGAACGAGATGGTCTTTAAGGTCCCTTCCAACCCAAACCATTCTGTGGTTATAATTAATTGAAGCCAACTTTTCTCATTCTAAATTATAAAAAGAGAATCATATTTCTGGGTTGTTTCTAATTAAGAAAAGATGTTTGTGATGATGAAAACTTACCTCATGAAAAAAAAGAGCCACTCACTCAGTTGCACCCAGTAATTTTTGTTCTCAGAATCAATCACAGAATCATACAATTATAATCATAGAATCATAGAAAAACGGAATCATGAATCATAGAATCACAGAAAGTTAAAGGTTTGGAAGGGACTTTAAAGATCATCCGAAGCCGCCCTACCACGGGCAGGGACAACCCCCATTAGACTCGGTTGCTTAAGGCCTTATCCATCTTGGTTTTGAAAACTTCCAGCGTTGTTCCCTGGACAACCTGTTCCTGTTCTCACCATCACCACAGTAAAAAACTTCCTCCTAATACCCAGTATAAGTTCCCCCTCTTTCAACTTTTACACGTTACTCCTTTTCCTGTCTCTCCATCTCCCTGATAAGAGTCCCTCTCCGGCTTTCCCGTAGCATCCCACCAAAACGTTTTTGTTTGTAATTAATTTCCCATTCCGGAATTTTGGGAAGCGGACTCGGGGGTGGGGGCGGCGCAGTGCCGCCTCCGCGCCACCAGGGGGCAGCACCGCCACGCGCCGGGGACCCGAGTGGCCACGCCCCTCGGCCACGCCCATGGGCACGCCCCGGCCACGCCCCCGGCCCGGAGCCGCACGATGGCGGCGGCAGCGGGCGGGCGGCGGCGGCGGCGCCGCTGAGCGCCGGGAGAGCCCCGAGGGGCGGCGGGGGCTTCCCGCACCCCTTCCCCTTCCCTCACATCCCCCTCCCCTCTTCCCCCGACCCCCCCCCGCGCCCTCCCCCCGCTGCGCCGTCCATGGTTACGAGCGGCCGCCGCGGCCTCGCAGCGGAGCCGTTTGGGCGGGAGCCGGCGAGGGAGCAGCGGCCGCAGGTGAGCGGGGAGGGGGTCGCAGGTGACCCCCGGGGATCGGCACGGGCTTGTTACGGCGGCGTGGGGATGATGGAAGGGACGGGGGGCGCGACCCACGCGTGTCCGTGGAGTTGGGTCGCCCCCACCCTGCCCGCGCTGAACTTGGGGTTTAGTATTTGCGTATCTGTAGGTGTGTTTGCCAGTGATAATGATGATTTCTAAAAGTGATCGCGGGCTGTGGCTCTTGGATTTGCTCCCTTGGAGCGAGTCCAGAGGAGGCCACCAAGTTGATCGGAGGGATGCAGCACCTCTCCTGCGAGGAGAGGCTGGGAGAATTAGGACTGTCCAGCCTGGAGAAGAGAAGGATCTGGGGAGACCTAATGAGAGCCTCTCAGTACTTGAAGGGAGCCCGCAAGAAAAGTGGAGAGAGACTTTTTACAAGGGCCTGAGGTGATAGGATCAGAGGGAATAGCCTCACACTGGAAGAGAGTATGGTCAGATTAGATATTAGGAAGAAATTCTTCCCTGTGTGGGTAACGAGGCCCTGACACAGGTTGCCCGGAGAAGCTGTGATTGCCCCTGGATCCCTGCAAGTGTCCAAGGCCAGGTTGGATGGGGCTCTGAGCCACCTGGGATAGTGGAAGGTGTCCCTGCCCATGGCAGGGGGTGGAACAAGATAGGCTTTAAAGTCCCTTCCAACCCAAACCATTTTATGATTCTGTGAATTTCCAGCTGTGGGTTTCCAGCGACCCACGGGGGTCCAAGCTGGGGACACTCCTCCAAGACCCCAAAAACAGCTGCAGGGCAAGGCCACCATGTCCATGATCTCCTGCCACCACCTACCGCCACCCTGCTGCAGGATGGCCGAACTCCCTGGACACCTCCACTCAGGGCCCTGGGGCTTCTGGTCAGTGAGGAGCCCTCCTGACCCACGGTCTGACCACGCACCCCTTGGCAGATCCAGGCCGTGCCTGTGGCCAAAGGCTTGTTTTGGGACCGATACTCCAGCTTGGGGGCCTGTGGCCTGGCTGCTGTCTGTGCCATCCCTCCGGGAGATGCTCCGTGTTGGAGCATTGGAAGGGACACCCTCCTTGCTGTGAGGTCCGAGGGCTCTGTCCCTCACTTCTGTCCCCTTCTCACTGGCTCTTTCCACTCCTCAAAGGGTGTGTCCCCTCCTCGCCACTGCCTCCGCGCATCCCAAACGGGAATCCCAAATGGGAATGTCCCTGCTGCCCCTCTCCAAGCTCTCCCACGCTCGGGTGGCTGCATCCTCCCTCCTCGGCCAGCACTTGCTTGTTTCTGATCTTGGATGTCATCGAGGGTGGAAAATGTGACAGGAAGGAAGGGAGGCTTTTTTTCCCCTCCTGCTAAATATGGACTGACATTAAAAATCCAAATACTGTCGCGAAAGGAATCCCAACCCCTGTTTGCCGAGGGAGAGAAAGCGATGTTTTCTGGCTTTTCGGTTCCAGCTGGGAAGTTTCGCAAGGAGTGGTGGAGTCCTTGCCGGGAGCCTCAGGAATTTACTGAGCTTGTTCACAGGACGCTCTCTGCAGCGTCTTAACGCTGAAAAAAAATTAGTCATCCCTTCTCTGCCTGCCCGTGGCTTGGGGGAAGCTTGCTGCGAGCATTCAGGATGCTTGGAAATATTTAAGGATTTTTTTTTTTTCCTCCTGTACAAGGAGTTCTAGAAACGACAGGAAATAAAACTGCGGCCCCAACAGGAGTTTTTCATCTTTATTTTCATTCCTGTTGCTGCAGCGGCCAGTGGCAGGGAGGGGAAGGATGTGCTTCGGGGGGGCTGCAGCCAGGTTTGCAGGGAGGATTTGTCTGTCTCTGTCAAGCATCAGATGCAAACTCATGCTGTTATTCCCAGAGAGATTGGGAAACGCGCTTGATGTGGAGCTCTGGGAGGAGGATTGGGATCACAGGGATGGTCATGGCACTGCCAATTCCCTGATGGCTTCTGCTGTGGCTGGGGTGAAGAGCCAGGATGCTTTTTGGGGAACAGGGACCACTGCTCCCCTAGAACCTGGGGGTGCTGGGGAGACAGAGACTCAGTGTTGGTGCTGGGCAGAAAGTGGGCACTGCCACCTTCCCATTCCGTGTGTTTGTTTCCATCCCTGTTGGAGAGCTTTCTGGGGGAGCGTCTGCAGGAAGCTCCAGGGTTTTTGCCTGTTCTTTTTTAAAACAGTTGGTTAAAGCAACTGGTTGGTTACAGTTGACTGAAGGTGGTGGAGTCATCATCCCTGGAGGTGTCCAAGGAACAGCTGAATGTGGCACTCAGTGCTCTGATCTGGTGACAAGGTGGGGATTGGTCACAGGTTGGAGTTGTGAGGTGATGATCTTGGAGGTCTTTTCCAACCTAAATGACTCTGGGATCCTGGGAGCTGCTGGAATAGGTATTTCCCATTTCCAGGGCACTGGTGCTGATGCTGCTGGGTTTTGTTCCCAGACTAAGGAGACACAGCCCTGCCTTCCTGAAACATCCCTCACAAGTAACTGCATCTCTGTGCTGCTCCGTGATACTGCTCCATGTCCAACATCAACATCCTCGTGCACGAGCAGTTTGAATTCCCTCTCTCCCTGTCTCCTCCTGCTGCCAGCCTGCATCTGTTCTGCTCCAACCCTCTGTGTTTCCAGCAGGGTGGTGGATCCCAATCCAGTGGGGAGGGCACAGGATGTGTGTGACCTCTGCTGTGCTTGGCTGAGCCAGTGTCATTGTCATGGTCTGTGTGATGCCTCAAAACACTGGGGAGCAGTGGGGTGGGATATTTTTTGTGGAACGGGGCACCTGTCGTGCTTCCATAGGGTCAGGAGTGGCACCAGCTGCTGCCTGGTCCTCCCCTCCTGGTGTGACACGGGCAGGAGGTCGGTCATCCCTGGCAGCTGCTCTCTGGGCTCATTCACAAATCGCATTTTCCTCTGGAAATAAAACAAATCCCCGGGTTTTCCTCTCACAGTGGAAGTTATTTGAAGGCAGCCAGGTCCGTAAGCATCCCCAAAGCCTGCGGACAGGAAGAGACACTTGAGTGGAGAGGTAGGAAATGTCCGTCCACATTTAGAGCAGTGGCTGATTCATCTCCTGCTCTTAACTCTTTCCCCCCCGATTTTAGTGGGATCCAGCTGGTTTGCTTCAAGACTCGGAGCCCAGGGAGGCTCTGGCTGGATCAGAGAATACTGCTGGGCTTTGTGCATCGTGTTTACGTGGCTTGGGGTGGAAAAGGAACGGGGTGTGCGGTTATCCGAATTGGGTAACCGGAACGTCAGCAGTCACATTAGGGAGGATTAATATTTAATATATAGGGTATGAACCATTGTGCTTAATCACTATCTGAAGGGCTTAGGAAGAGATTTAGTGATAAGCAAGTGATTCCTGAGCTGTCCAGCGTGATTTCTTGCATATTCCTCTGGAGCAGCTGGTCCTGGATATTGCTTGAGGCTGGTGCGATCCTGTTCTTCCTGATGTCTCCAGTTTTTGTAAGTGGGTAGAGTGGCTTTCATCACGAGTGTTCATTTCTCATTAAAATCACAAATACTCTGGAAACCCTTTTTTCTCTGATGCAGCTCACGTGGCTGGACTGTCAGCTGTGGTACCTCTCAGCACTTGAAACTTCTGTGTGTGGCCAAAGCTCGTGGGAAACGTGTCGTGGGATCCATGGATGTTGTCACTGTCACATACCTCTGCCCAGGCACTAGTGCAGAGGCAGCTCATTCATTCTTTTGTCTGTCTAACCTCTTTAGGAGGCCTTTCATGTCATCTCCAGGTTCCCACCACAGTCCTGGAACTCCCCATGAGAGTGGTGCTGCTTTCCACAGGTGCTCCATGCTGCCTTACATGGGTTTTTTTCTGCAGCATGAGGTGTTTGGCAGTACAGCAAGGTGGGGGCTGCCCCTCTGGCAAGGGGATTGCTGTGTTTGTACAGGGAGGAGGTGATGGTGGGGAGTGCTGTGTCCAAGGCTGGACTCCTCAGCACAGCAAGGTCTGAGAGCGACTCCAGAAGAAGCAATAAGGATCCTCCAAGGGCTGGAGCCAGGCTGAGAGAGCTGGGGGTGTTCACCTGGCGAAGAAAAGGCTTCAGGGAGACCTTAGAGCCCCTTCCAGTGCCTAAAGGGGCTCCAGGAGAGCTGGAGAGGGTATGGGACAGGAGAGGACAAGGGGAATGGCTTCCCACTGACATGAACATTAGAAAGAAATTTTTGCCTGTGAGGATGATGAAGCCCTGGCACAGGTTGCCCACAGAAGCTGTGGCTGCTCCATCCTGGAAGTGTTAAAGGCCAGGCTGGACAGGGTTTGGAGCAGCCTGGTCTAGTGGAAGGTACCCCTTACCATGGCTGGGGGTTGGAACTGGATGCTCTTTCAGGGAATGGTTTGGGTTGGAAGGGACCTTAAAGCTCATCTCCTTCCAACCCCCTGCCATGGGCAGGGACACCCCTCAGTAGGCCAGGTTGCTCCAAGCCCCATCCAACCTGGCCTTGAGAATGCT
This sequence comes from Chamaea fasciata, assembly GCF_029207755.1. NCBI lineage: Eukaryota > Metazoa > Chordata > Aves > Passeriformes > Sylviidae > Chamaea > Chamaea fasciata. Next base: position 2,575,992 of record NW_027094091.1, on the reverse strand, counting down.
CCTTTTATTCCCTGTGCAAACAGATCACTTGCTTAGGCAGCAGCAACTCTTTATTCCAGAATAATTTGTTGTCCTAATTCCTTCCTGTTGAAGCAACTCCTTTTTGCATAGAATAATTAGCGCTAATTTGGGCCTGGGATGGAAAACAAGAGTTCTCTGACTTCAGAGGGGCAGACAGGAGCGTAACCTCTGCCTTTCCCGCGTGAGTCAGGTCGCACCGTGCCATCCCTCCTCCGAAGCAAAATTAAAACCTGTCCGTGAGACCAAACATTCCAGGTTGGTAGGAGGAAGCAGGAGGTGGAGGAGTCACCAATTTTAAGCCTTCTGCTGTTGCAGGGAGCTGAGGGCTAGTGTGGTGAGGGGGGAATGGAGCAGTAGCTCCTTCCTTCTTGGCTGACACTGAGGAACAAATAAACAGAAATGTTCTCACCACGCTGATGTGAAAAGCTGCTTCTGAGCCAGCCTGGCCTGTTGGTGGATTCCTGGTGCCCCAGCCAAGTACTTGAGACCTTTTTATTGCAATAACGAGGACTTCCTCATCCTGCCCCACAGTCTGACTCGATCCACGGCTATTTTCTGGTCCTTCCAGGAAGACATCCCTGCTCTGCCTTCCTTTGTGTAGGGAAGGGAAACCAGCCAAATCCCTTCTCTGCCCCAAACCCCTGCATGTCTGAAGAAGGGGAGGTGCAGAGCATCCTTGCTGGTTTACCCAGGAAGCATGAGATGACTTCCCAGTGCAAAGCTGGATCTCCCCTGCCTGTCTCCCAGGTGCCTTTCCTGATTCTGGTAGGTTCAGTGTTTGCTGGTGGGGTTGTGAGCACTGAGGGCATGAGCATTTCTTCAGGATGAGTCCTGGAGGCAGCAGAAATGGGAGATGTCCAGCCTGGAAATCCCAGCTGGCAGAAAATGGGCTTTCATTTGATACCAGACACCTTGGCCGAGTGATGCTGCTTAGACAGGGAGTTTTAAGACCTGGATTCATAACTTGCAGGTCCAAGACACTTATTGGGAATCCAAACTCCATCAGTAAAGGTGTGTTATAGGCTCATTGTGGAGGTGCTGCAGCAGCATACCTCTCTGAAAAACAGGGTTTGGCCTGTTGGAACTTGTAGGTTTTGTATATCCAAGTTAAGTAATAGGTGACAGGAAGGCTGGATCCAGGTATGAGCAGTGAATCAATCAGCACTGGATTGCTCTGGGGTTGAACCAGCCCCCCCTGGGATGACTGTCCTCCCATATCACGCCTGATGTTTCGAAATAATTTCTGATTGTTCTGATGATCTAAACCCCAGGGGTTTAGCAGGCTTTAGGCACCACCCCATCAGTGGTGACCTTGCTCCAGGGCTGAGGAGAGCAGCAATTCCTGGTGTGACTGCTGAGGGCAGGATGTCTCCCTGGGTCTGTGTTCACGTCTGCCAAAAAGAACTTCTAGAGAGTGTCCCCAAAACTGACACCCCACCATCCTCACTTGTCCTCTGGGAGCACTGATAACGCAATCACAGAATCACAGGATGGTTTGGTTGGAAGGGGTGTTAAAGATCATCTCATTCCACCCCCCTGCCATGGACAGGGACACTTTCCACTAGCCCAGGTGGCTCCAAGCCCTAGTGTCCAAACTGGCCTTGGACACTTCCATGGACCCAGGGGCAGCCACAGCTTCTCTGGGCACCCTGTGCCAGGGCCTCACCACCCTCACAGGGAAGAGTTTCTTCCTAATGTCTAATCTAAACCTACTCTTTTTCAGTGTGCGGACATTCCCCCTTCTCCTGCTGCCCCACTCTCTCTTCATCTTTCCTACAAGCTCCCTTCAGGTCCTGGAAGGCCCCAGTTAGGTCATCCCAAAGCCTTCTCTTCTCCAGGCTGAGCAATCCCAGTTCTCTTTCCTCGTAGCAGAGCTGCTCCATCTGTCAGATCATCTTGGTGGCCTCCTCTGGAATCATTCCAACAGGCCACAGTGGTGAACTTGCCAGTTAAGCAGCAGATCCTCCTGGAATCCCTGGGAATGTGTGGGCTCCATCCCTTGCTTTCCACCTGTATTTTTGGAGATAGCGTGTCAGTTCCTCCTCTAGGGATTTCAAACACTTCAGTCACAACCTCAGGGCTGGTAGTACTAATTTGTGTTAGTAAATGCCATCATGGTCCTTGTCAGGGAGGGTTCTGCAGCCAGGAAATCTGTTCCTGGCCCCAGTGTGATTGCAACCAGCTCAAAGTACTGCTTGCTTCCAGTCAGGCATCTCTTACTCCATCCCCAAAAAACTCTGATACACCCAGTGCAGACCCAGCCCTGCACCAGGGACAGGAGCAACAGGGCTGGAGGAAGAAATGACCAACCAAGGCAGGGAAATAGGTGGCAAAAAAGCCAGGAAGGAACTCAGGTCTGGCTGCTCAGCCAAACCAGGAGCAAAAGGGACAGATCTCCCAGTCCTGATGCTGTTAGAGCTTTCTAGAAGGCCGGAACCCTCAAATAAGAAAATCTCACTGAGTAAGAAGAGAAATATGAAGAACAGGATTTGCTTTTTTGTGTGTGTGTGTGGGTTTGGGGTTTTTTTTTTAAAAAAAGCATTTTAGTGGTTTATGAAGATTCCAGCAGCGCTCTGGGAAAGCGCAGCCTCCCGTTCCAGGCACCATGCTCAGCACAGGAATATCCTGGCTCTCGACCTGCAGGTCTTGAGGTGCCATAAATTTTTCTGGTGATAGTGTGTGGCAGACCAGCATGCAAAACTTTTCCTGCTGCTTAACAATTTGAATCATGTTTTTATCACGCCAGCAGATAATCATCTCTCGTGTTCCAGAAGCGAAGCTCTTGTGGATGTGTTTGAGAGGCCTGGAAATAAATATATTCACATGTGTTTGCCAGTGTTGTTGAGCACATGGTGTGTCTCAGAGCCTCCGGATTTCACTCTCTTGCAAACTGGCCACTCTTGAAAGCTCAGAAGTACAACTTTGGTCCAAATGCTGCAGTTTCATAGCCCTTCCATAGCAGACACTAATGCCATGCTCTAAATGATGAATTAGAGATGAACGGAGATGAGTTAGAAATTAATAATAAATTGGAAAGCATGGATAATCCTCAAGATTTTCTCTTGAGGAGGCTTTAAACCTATTTGGCTACAGGCAAATAGATGTTTTTAATCCCGGTTGCCGTGTAGAATGTGCATCCTCGTTCTGATGGCAGGGTGGGATCTTTGGGTGACTTGGTGGCAGCAGCTTGTCTTTAGATACTGAGACTGGGATTAGAGAGGTTCAGTTATTTTCTGATCTTATCTAGGAGTGTGCTGACAACCCTTTCCATGAAGAAATTTTCCCAAATATCCAATCTAAACCTCCCCTGGTGCAACTTAAGGCCGTTTCCTTCTGTCCTGTCTCTTGTTCCCTGGGAGGAGAGTCTGACCCCCACCTGACTCCAACCTTCTGTCAGGGAGTTGTATTGAGCCAGCTCATTTATCATCTTTCTATACCTGTCTTGGCCTTCAGTGGTTGTGTGGGAGTTATTTTTTGACTCCAGCAGGTACTTGGAGGTGAAATCTGTGGCCCAGCAGTGCTTAAATTTGGGCTGTGCTTCAGCTCTGGCTGTGCAGGTCTGGCCTCCCAGAATCCAACATCCAAAGAAATAAAAACAGGAATAATAAAATAGGAAAAGGCTAGCTGAGAGAGAAAAGCAGCTTTGGAAGGGCTAAGGTGAATCTCTGCTCTCCTGAGAGGTAAATAAAAAGTACAGTCATGTTTTCTCATTTCTCATCCCCTCCTCAGCCGAGGCCCCAGAAAGGATGACAAACCTGGTGGCTGCCTGGGCATTTCCCACCTTGGATCCATCAGCGTTTAGGATGGTTTGGAGGGTCTCCCAAGTGTCTTCATTCCTCCTGGTGGCTGTTGTGAGGGTCATTGTGGGAGTTCATGTCCCTCAGCCAGGACTGCAGGGGAACTCTTGGTGATACATGGACAAAATCAGTGCTGCAGGTGCATGTTCCAAAAAGGTGACACTTCTCCTGATCCTGATCCAGGAGAGGCTGTGGAGGCACATGAGTACCTGATACTGCTTCTTGTGTCCAGGTTTTATCCTTGGGATAATGAAGGATTTACTCCTCACTTTCCTTAAAATGTTTTAGAGCAACTTCTGTGCCTGTGCAGAGGTATTTGCGTTTTTGTTTTTTTTTTTCCAGGATATTCTGTGGGGGTTGTTCGAGTTTATGTAACTTCCCATATGCTGCCCTCTTCTTGTAGAAACTTGAAGATAAATTGTGAAATGCAGGGAGTTGCTTTAAAAGGGATCCATCCTCAGCTGGAGCTCGGCCTGTTTGTGGCCAGAAAAGGGGAACCTGGGAGCCCTGTGTCCCTGTTTCCTCTCTGGCACTGCTGAGCGAGCAGCATGGGAGGGAGCATCTGTTGCTGCCCCGTTGCCCAACGCTGGGATGCTGCTGCAGGAGGAGGCTGTGGTGAGCTGGCAGCAGGCTCCAGAGCAGGCACGTGCTGTGAGGGTGGTGGTTTCTCCATGGAGGAGCTGCAGCCTCGGCATCATTCGCTGCAAGCTCTTTTCTCCTTTCCAAAGGTGCTGCATTCCCTGCAGTGCCCCTCTGCCCAGCACAGAGGGTGTTGTAGGTGGAGCTTTAAGTTCGGTGTTTATTGAACCACTTTGCTTGGGCCTGATCTTGCCAGGTGCTGCTTGGTCTGCATTCCCATGTTCATCATAGAATCATGGAATTGTTTGGGTTGGAAAAGCCCTCTAAGATCATTCAATCCAACCATTCTCACAGCACGTCCCAAGCCACTGCTGACCCATGTCCCCAAGTGCCACATCCGCTCGGCTTTTAAATCCCTTCAGGGATGGGGACTCCAACACTGCCCTGGGCAGCCTGTTCCAATGCCTGACTGCCCTTTCCATGAAGAAATTTTCCCATATATCCAATCTAAACCTCCCGTGGCCCAGCCTGAGGCCGTTCCCTCTCCTCCTGTCCCTGTTCCCTGGGAGCAGAGCCTGACCCCCCTGGCTGTCCCCTCCTGTCAGGGAGTTGTGCAGAGCCACAGGGTCCCCCCTGAGCCTCCTTTTCTCCAGGCTGAGCCCCTTTCCCAGCTCCCTCAGCTGTTCCTGGTGCTCCAGACCCTTCCCCAGCTCCATTGCCCATATCAAGGGGGTCTGAGGGTGCTCAGTGTCTTACAGATCCACATTTGTTGCCTCCTACGGGACACAAGCTCAGCAGCTGGTAGGAGATTCATGGCTGTTGTGCTCTGCAAACTTGAACAAAGCCCTTCAGTCATCACCCAGGTCATTTCTGGTTATCATTTTTGAAAATGGTTCAGTCACAAGTGCAAGAGGAATTGTAGGCAGGATGCTGGCAGAGCATGGAGCCTGCCTTCCACTGGGGAATTACACCATGTGTAATTAGGGTCTCCAAAAACATCCCTTTCCATTCTCTCTCCAACCCCCCTGGAGCAAAGCCAGGAAGTCCAGCCACTGAACAAACCCCTCTTTTGATCTTCAAGGCTGAGAAACTGAATTTGTCCTTTGACAATTGCACTTGTTGGGCCGGTGGACGGAGAACGAGGAACTCTGTGCCACAAGTGGATGGGAGAGGTGGAAAGTCCTGAGGGGAAAAAGTGCTTCAGGGATGAGCCACGCCAGGTCTGATGATAACTGGCTGGAAACTTCAGCCAGGGCTCCTGGGCAGCCAGGCAGCCTCAGCAGTGCTGGGAAAACTGAGCTCCTCCACATCCAAACCCAGGAATTGACCTATTCTGTGGGGTTTTTCGAAGTTACTGCAAGATCATGAGTGTCTTTAGGAAGCCAGGAACTTTGCAGTTGCTCAATACTCGCTCAGCTGCTTTGGCGTAGGTTATTTGGAATGGTTTTATTTTTGTAGAATAGATTCAGAGTTCCCAGCATGGGATCTTTGGAGATGAGTGTGTTTAGCTGCTGTGGAAAGAGGTCCTTGCGAGGTGGGGCCTGGCTTGGTGACTTGTGGCTTCACTGGAGGTGACCTCACAGCAGCCTCTGGGCAGCACAGCAGACTGGAACATCAGTCTTGTAGTTTAATCAGTTTAAACTGTCTCTGCTGCACAAAACAAGTTCCTGCCTTTTGCTGTCCAGAATGCCAGAGTTTCACAGAATCACTGAATCATGGCATGGTTTGGGCTGGAAAGGACCCTAAAGACCATCTGGTTCCATCCCCTGCCATGGGCAGGGACACCTTCCACTAGCCCAGGTTGCTCCAATCCCTGTCCAGCCTGGCCTTGGATACTTCCAGGCATCCAGGGGCAGCCACAGCTTCTCTTGTTTGAAGGGTGCAAATCTCACTGGCTACAATTTGGCTGAGTTTGGGAGAGAATCTTCAAAATTATGTTTTGAAGCTTTTAAGGATTCATCCTCTTAGGGAACTCATGATGCTGTGTGTGTACAGGGGGATTTAACTTTGAGCTGTTCAGTGCCCCACAGGCCAAGAGAAGTGGCATGGTTTTAAGGGAATTTTGAGTTCCTGAAGCCCTGAAATTCCACCCGTCTGTGCCAGAGAAGGTCTTGCTGCCCAGCTGAGACTGCTGCTTTATATTTGATACTGAATTCTCCCTCCCCTGCTGCTTCATTAAGGCAGTGGAGTTGAAGAAATGTCAGTAATTAACTAATGAAGGACACGGGTGGTAGCACACTAACAGCTTCCGTAGGTGCACGGCTGTTATTCCACGGTTTTCCATCCAACATGGAAAGGTCATCTCTGCCACGCTCATCACAGCTGTGACTGCTCCCATCCTACATCCAACACTTTCTGTGCCACTTCGGCTGTTTCCTGGATGGTCGTGGCAGTGCATTCCATGTCCCCTCTCCAAAATGGGACTTCAGGCAGGCTCCCAGCCCTGCCATCAGATCCCAAGCCCAACTGTAGGAGCTGGATTGCCACTTCTACATTTTTTTTCCATTTTGCCTGTTACAGGAATTGCTGCTGATCTCTTCAAGCATTCCTTGAGCTTTGTGTTCACTGGCAGGACTGGGCTGTTGTCACAGGGCATTTCCAGGAGGATTGTCTTGCTGGGAAGGTGACAAATGGCAGCTCAACTCCTTTGGGATGCTGTGACCGCTTCCCAAGGGAGCACCTGGAATGCAGAGCTCAGGCCTCCATGTCTCTCCCTGTCCTTATTGAAATCCTTATTTAAGGTCCTGCAGGCTCTCCTCTGGGGAGATGCAGAGTTCAGCCACTGGATTAATGAATTTTGCTGGTTTTTTTGGAGAACCAGTCCTGTGTCAAGCCTTGGGAGGCTTCGTGGCCTCTGACAGGTGCTGTGGCACAAACCCACCTTTGCACTTGGGCTACCAACTTCCATCCGTGGGCCAACTCTGAGATAACTGGCTTTTGCCAAAGACAGGATGGTATTTTGTGTCCTTCCTGTAGGAAGCTCTTGCAGTGACCCTCTTGTGGCTCTTCAGCCAGTTCTGAAGCATCTCTGGCTACCCCAGTTTGCCTGTGGTCACCTGATGTGCGGTTCCAAATGACCCTGTCAAACTGTGGTGTTGGATGCTACGTTAGAATCAATTTTTCTCATTGCTGATGGTTTTACTTTATATATTTTTATAAACTGGGCCCTGATTTTACTTTGAAGCAGTCAAAACATTGACTGAAACACTCCAAAGCTTTCAAAGCATTTGAGCTACGTTCTCCTTTCAGGCATTGTCAGTTAATGCCATCCTAGATCTGACCCCAGATATCTGCCCAGGTTGCAGAGCTCCTTGGATCTACCTCCAGGGAGAAATGAGAGGCCTGGGGAACGTTGGGAATGATGGTTTGGGGGAGAAGAACGGAAAATTAACGTGGTGGTTAAATCTGTTCTTGCTAATAAGAGCCACTTGAATTTAATTTTAGGCACAATTTTGGTCCATCCTATTCTGGAGCTAAATTCATGTCTTGCTTTTTGGATTGTTTCCTCCTTCCCTCTTAGCCTCCAGCTGCCAAACCCTCCTTTGTCCCCCTGTGCCCCAGCACACAGAATTGCAGCATCCTGAGCTCCAGCACTGCAGATGTGCCAGATGGAGACACTGAGCTCGTGCAGGTCTCAGTTTTGGCAGCAACAAAAGAACGATGACTTGAGAAAAACCTTGTTGGTACTGAATTTTGTCAGAGCCCAGCAATGTTGAACAGGTACCTCGGAAGCTTCATGCCAGAGAGCTCCCAAGTGTTGCTGCTATTCGTGGAATGGTTTGGGTTGGGAAGACCTTAAAGACCATCTATTCCAACCATCAGGGACACCTTCCACTAGACCAGGTTGCTCCAAGGCCCATCCAACCTGGCCTTAAAGCCACAAGCATCCTCTGCTTTTGAAATCCTGTCCCCTAAATGGTCTTTGCAGACAAAATCACACTTACACCAAACACTTGCCCACTTAATTCTCACATCTGTTATTTTTTTTTTCCTCTGGGTAAGGTTGTTTCTCAGCAGCTTTGAGCCCAAAGATGCCTATTTGTTAAGTGTTTCCTGGCTGCAGAGTTGAAACTCTTTAATATTCCTGTCTTCTGCGAGCTCTCTTCCATGAACTTTCCTTCACTTGCCACCCTCCTCCCATTTATCAAAGCCTGCCTTGCTCACAGATTTGGTGCCTGATGAGGGGCTGGGGTTATTGCCATTGTGTTACACCAGGCTGCCTGCCGTCCCCAGGGAAAAGGGGATAGATGTGGAATAAAAGGAGGAGTCGGTGCTTCCGCACTTGTTGAGAAATGCTGGCTTTTGAAATGCCCAAAGCCTGAAGTGTCTTGCTTGGAGAACAGGTCTGATGTGCCTAATGATGCTGGCCACTCCCCACTCCAGTTCCCTATTGCTTGGTCCAAAAGGGATTTATTCCCTCAGAAGTGGGGGCTCGTTCAGCCCACTTTAGGTAACAGGGAAGCTGAGGAAGCAACACTTTTAATTTTTTCCTAGAATAAAACATCCTGCAGGGGTTTCCATGTTTAATAATAATCTGCAAAACCTTGTGATCTTTGATTTCAAGTGCTGTGAGCTGAACTCAGTGGTTTAGTCACAGAATCACGGAATGGTTTGGGTTGGAAGGGACCTTTAAAGACCATCCCATTCCAACCCCCTGCCATGAGCAGGGACATCTTCCACTAGACCAGATTGCTCCAAGCCCCATTCAGCCTGGCCTCGGACACTCCCAGGGATGTGACAGCCTGGGCAACCTGTGCCAGTGCCCATCCAATGCACACTTACTCTCCTTCAGTCCTGTCCTCCAACCTCCCTTTCACCTCAGTGTCAGCTGTGCCTCTTTCACCGTTAACATCTGCACTTAATATTCCCACTTCCTGCTTAATAACTGGGGGGGTCAAGCCCTGTCTTGTCCAAATTGGGTGTTCTCTGGGGCCGGCAGCAGCATTGGCTCCTCCGTTAGTCCCTGGCTGAGCAGGGAGCGCCGCTGCCCTGGTGCCGAAAGGAAACGAAGGTGCAAAGACCTTTGTTTCATGGCAGGGGTGAGCTGATGTAAGGTGGAGCTGGTGTTGTTTCGGAGAGTTTATTTTTCTGTTCCCTCCTTTCTGCAGGTGTTGGACCACGTCTGGTGGTGAGTGAGGCAGCTCAGCTTGCTTACCTTGTTATGAACGTGGAGTTCTGGCGCAGCACCCTGTCCTGGCCAGAGTTTTGGCAGGCTGGTGAACGAGCTGTCCCACTGTGACTGACACAGAGCCTGGCACGGGTGGCTCTGGGAGTGTTTGGGGTGGGAGGTGAGGAAAAGGGAGCTCTAACCTGGTGGCAGTGTCCTGTGTGATCATCACCACAGAATTCCCAACTCCGTTTGGTGCCCTGCGTGCCTGACTCCTGCCTCTGGTTAGGCTGAAATGAAAATGTGGGAACCAGATGTGACCTGCCAACACTATCTTGTTTAACACCCTATCTCCAGATGTTTCTAGCTTGTAGTGCTAATTTCCACTTGCAGTTATCCAAGAGGCAAATCCAAGATGTGTAGTGCCTTTAGAAAGAGGAGTCCCAACTGACCTTAATGTTATCTCTTGCTTTGCTCAATCCCACAGCTCTTGCATCCAGGTAGGACAAGCCTGTCCATCTCCAAACTGTCCCTTCCATCTCAAAATCATCTTACAGTGAAATTTTTTCTTCATTGTCTGAGTAAGAGGATTGAAAAGCAAGAAGAATCGGATTTTTGCCCAGGAAATTTTGTACTTTGCAAGGGCATTTCATCACATCCTTTTTTGAAGGCTGTAAGAACAGCTTTCTCCAAGGGATGCTCTTCCCTTGGGACTGCACATGCTTTCCTTAAATTTCACCAGCACGTGACCACAGGGCACGGAAGGACTCGTGGGACTGTTCCTAACTCCCTTTCAAAGGCAAGCTGTTCTTTCAGCCTCTAGCAGAATCACTCTGACAGGAGACACTGCAATCAGGCTGCAGAGGTAATTGCATTTGTAATGTGAAAGACAGAACAGGGTCCACAATTCTCATCCTCGACTCAAGGCTCTGCGGGGACTCAAGGTAGTCCAGAAAAAAAAACCCCAAACCAACAGACCCAGCCATTGCTTCTGACATTTGTGATTGGTCTGGGCAAAACATTAGGAAACAACATACTCAAGGGGACAAGATGATCTCATACAGCTGACTTTAAGGCAACATGCTCCCGTGGAAACTTGTTTCCGTGCCTATTCCAGAGCACTGGCTGCTGCCCGGATCTCCCCTGCCCCCCCTGGCCCAGCTCAGCTTAGTCAGCAAGTTCGAGTTCAACTTCTGCCTTTTATTTTGTGCCTGTACCTGAGTTAGCTCCATTCCTCAGTAACCAGCTCTTTGTCAGAGGAAAGGCTTCCAGGATGCTGCCAGCAGCGCATTGTCCATTTCCTGAGGAGAACTGCTTGCTTTTAAGTAGTTTGCCTGAAATCTTGACTATTCCAGTGCAGCTAAGGCTTCCTGTGTTGGTTGGCTTTCTTGGGATGAAGTTCCAGCCACCCACACGCACTGTCTGCGTTTAGTTCTGAGTCTGGAGAACAAATCTCTGCCGTAGGGTTTCGCCATCGCCGTGTTGTTGTTCCTCTGACATTGCGATATGTGACCGTCCTCGATGTGGCAACTGATCTACAAGCAGTAGCTCCCCGTTGTTTATTGCTGTTGGATTTTGAGGGGTGTGGAGGCAGGAGTCTGGGCTGGAACAAGCTACAGGGGTTGGAGGTAGCAGTGTTGAAGGAAGTCACGTTTGGAGCCTGGTGACTTGGGTGAGGGATGCTTCTGCCATAGCACATCCTCCCTGGTCCTTCCTCAAGTGCAGATCAGACCTTTATGATGTTCACAGCTCTTGAGTACAAAGGCAGTGGAAGGATCTTGGCATCCCAGGTGGAGATGAGCTTGTTTGCATCCAAGTTCCTCAAGGTTTTCCTCTAATAAAGCCTTGACGTTCCCTGTTTGCTGGCTGGAGCGCCAGGCTGGTTTCATTCTTCTATGCCATCAGAGGTGTGGGGTGGACTCTCCCAACAGAACATTGTTCATTCAATCCCATTTTTTGAAAAAGAAGAGAACATATTATCTTTTCAAAGCCCGACTCTTGCTGGTTTTTCGGGAGCAGGTCCCAGCAGCTGGTGTGACCATGAATGAAGTGATACAGGAGAGGCTTGTCCAGAGCTGACTGAAACTTCCTCTCTGCCTCTGAAGGATTTACCCTCCCTGAAAGGTTTGCATTTTGATTAAATCCACCTGCAGCAATGAAACCTGAAAAAACCGTGAACTCCCACCTCCAGCAGACTGGCTGGTGTTGGTGTTGTTTGGTTTTTTAACTGGGGAGAATGAGTCAGCCTGTCCTCAGAAAGCACCAGGACTATCAGCGCCCCTTGACCACCAGTTTCCTGTTGCTCCCTTTTGTTTCTCTCTTTTTCCTTTTGTTGGAGCTTTTAGGGCCTGGGTGCACATTTGGGAGAGTGTCTGGATGTTTCCCACTACTGGGTCTCTACTGTGTGTGTCTTCTCTGCTTATTTTTTTCAAAAGGAGGACCAGTAAGATGCAGAGATCAAGACCTTGTCCAAACCTTAACTTCTAGAACCATAAGTCTAGCTGCTGGCCTTAGGGAGCTGTCAGGTCCTCAAATAAATCTTTATAAATCAGCATTTACACTGTAGAAATTCACACTATTTGATTCCAGAGTTGCTTAAAGCAGAACAGAATAAAACATATTAACTGTTTTGGGGTAAAGCTTTAATGGTAGGTGTCCTGGTTTGGGTTAGGTCACAGAGGACTGGTGACTATGAAGTTATGGCAAACATACCCAACTCTCGTATTTGGTCTCTGGGATATGGCCTTGGTGTCCCAGAACATGCTTTGCGTGCTGGGCGCTCATCTTTTTTATTGTCCATCCCTTTTTCCTAAAGCGAGGAACGCAGGGATGTGCAGGAATGCCAGAGCAGAGCATGTGTGCTGGGGTGCTGAAGGCACATCTTTGTCTTGTCAGCATGTGGGAATATCTACATGGAAACCAGCGTTTTTGGGGATGGGAACCATCCTGAGTGAAGCCGGAGCAGATGGGACGCGCAGCCTGAACCAGCCTGTCTCGTTTATGCTTTATTAATTAGACATGTTATCAGAGTCATCTGTGTTTTCTTTCCTTTTCTCCTTTCCAAACCAGTTCTGCTGCTTCGCTGCCCGCAGAGGCTCTGATGAGGAGCTCAGTTTAAATCCCTGAGAATTGCATGGCAGCACTTGTTCATTGTGGTCTGTGTGAGCATGGTAAAAACTTTGGGGAGAGGACTCACAGGAGTTTTGTGAGCTCTGCGGATCAGAATTTTAGGAGGTGATGGTTCTGTCCTGGTAGCACATCCTCGCCCTATGTACAGTCAGCGTTTGTAAGAATTTCCACCACATGTGTTAAGAATGGTTTGAGTTGGAAGGGACCTTAAAGATCAACTTGTTCTGCCATGGGCAGGGACACCTTTCAGCATCCCTGGTTGCTCCAAGCCCCATCCAGCCTGGCCTTGGACACTTCCAGGGATCCAGGGGCAGCCACAGCTTCTCTGGGCAAACTGTGCTGCAACTTTCAGTAGGATACTTAAAAACTGACATGGATCAGGAAAGTGACTGGATAAACTGATGGAAGGAAAGTATATAAGTATCTACCCAGGGACAGAAACAGTCCATGCTGAAGACTGGGAAGTGTTCTGGGAAGAAAATGGTACAGACTGGAGAGGGTCTGACCTTGCTTCCTCAACCTGCTGCTGATTGCTGTTGGAGGTATTGAATTAAGCAGATCTCAGATGGCGTCTGTCGTGCCCATTGGGACAGTGTCAGGCTGCCCCTGCGCACACTCAGTTTTAAGGTTTTACTGGAAGAGAGAAAAGCCTTTTCAAGTGCTGGGATAGCAGCCAGGAGTAGGGATTTTTTCAGATTTCCCTTTGAACCTTTATCTCCCAGCAGGTTAACATCTGAATCCTCAATGTCAGTGCCCTTTATCTGTATGTAAGGGTGGAGTGGGTCATAAAACCCTTTGAGTGAACCCCTTATGGTCTCAAGCTGCTCCAGTGGAGGTTCAGCTTGGTCATTAGGAGGAAATTCTTCCTAGAAAAGATGATAATACACTGGGCTGGGCTACCTAGGGCGGTGGTGGAGTCCCTGTCCCTGGAGGTGCTTAAGGAAAGACTGGATGTGGCACTCAGTGCTCTGGTCTGGGTGACAGGGCGGTGATGGGTCACGGATTGGACTCAGTTATCTTGGGGGTCTTTTAGAACCTGGGTGATTTCTGTGTGTGCCCATCTCTGAGGTGGGAGATGGTGAAACAGGAGCTGGGCTCAATGATCCCTGGATGGCTCCCTTTGAGCTCAGGGTATTCTGTGATTCTCTGAAACCCCATAAAGCCAACCTGAGCATCCTTTCTGACGCCTGGGTCTGTTTTATAGCCACCATTTGGCGAGGTGAAGGGAACTTCTTTGGATTTGCTTTGTCTGATGCCCTTCCAGGAAAAATTCCCACTCGCTGAAGGAGCAGCAGGATCATCCCTGTGCACACAGCGGGGAAATGACTTTTAGTGATGGGCTGGCTTGGATACTGCCCAGATCCCTTCTCTTACAGCAGGACAAGATGATGACCGTGTCCAGGCTCTTCCCTGGCACACAGACTCAGAATATGTTATCCTTGAAGTCCTTTTCCCAAGCGTGGCATGCCTTTGTGCAGGCACAGCATCTACCCTGCTAATGGGATGCTGGTGTCTTCTATCAGCCAGTTAATTGGGTCCCTGGGTGCTGGGATATTTCCTGCTGCTGCATCCTCTTCCCGGAGCTACGCCTCCACCTCGGGAACTTCCCTGCTGCTGAAGATGGGATGCTGAGCTCTCTGCCGTGCCTGGAGCCAGCGGAGGTTAAATCCCAGATAAAGCTTTGGGATTGCTCACAGCCTGGAGTGGGGGGGTGAGTGCACACACTGAGAGGTTGCTGGAGGGATTTTAATTGTGTTGTGTTTATCGAGCTGGCTGTAAACACAGCAGGAGGTTGCTGCTCCTCCAGAGCCTGGGAGCCAAAGGTGTATCGATCCTAGGGAGCTGTGGGACACAGGTACACGCTGGTGGAGATCTCAGCCGGGTTGTTTCCAGCCGAGGATGAAATTTCTCTGTGTCCTGCCCCTCTTCCTCAACTCGTGTCAAGCTGTAACAATTTTATAACCCAACTTCGTCAGCTGATTCCTCCCCAAAGCAAGAAGCCCTGTTGCTAGGAGTGGGGTGAGGAGGGGGGGGGGGCGAAAAAAAAAACCTCAGGAATACTCATCTTCGTCGGTCCAACACTGCAGATAACATTGAGTCACTGCTGAAAGCCTCAAAGCAAAACAGATGTTCAGTTTCTAGTGACTAAGTAAGTATTAAAGGTACCAGATGAGCAAAGTTTTAACTGAAGTATTTAATTTGTGGTTGGCAGCTGAGACAAAGCATGAGCAAACAAGGTGCCATGCAGAAATGGGCTCTCTCCTGTCTTACACACGCCGGTGTGTTTTCATAAAACCTTTTTTGTTTCATTTTTTCCCATTTTTTAAATATGTCTTTCCGGCTTGACTCATTCTCTCTGTAGTTGTAACCTTTAGCTCTGGGTGGGAAGGCAATTATTTTGTGAGACATGAGACCAGTGGCAGGGTGAGTGGGCTCTTGTTGCTGCCTCTGTCATGTCGTTGTTTGACAAGTCACTTCTCCAGGAGTAGTTTGTGTCTCTGAAGTTGGGGATAATTACATGTGTTCTCAAAAATAAGGAAACTGGACTTAATGGTGCATCTTCTCAGCCTGACTTGAATTCATGAATGAGTAGAAAACTTGGAATGTGGCTGTCATGAAGCTGTTAGCCTTCAAGCAAGAGACAATTTTTGATGACTATATTCTTAAAAAAAAAAAAATTAGGATGAGGAGTATGATCCCAGGATTCTGGGCTTGTTGGGCAGCCAACACTGGGAGCTTCTTGAGCTGCTCCTGGTTGGAGGTGTTAGGTTCCCACCGCTTTGATCCCTGGTGAGAAACCTGCAGCACTGTCTGGCGGTGTGGAACAGAGGTGCTGAATCCCTCCTTGCCACTCAAACCTGAGCAGGTGATAACATAAAAGGGAAGGAATTGTGTCCTGGTCCCTCTTCTCAGCATTGTGTGCAGCAGGAGTGCTTGTGGATTCCTCAGGTCCAAGGAATAACTGAGGTAAAACACATGAAAACCCTGAGAAAGAGGACCCTGATCAGAACTTCCCTCCTTGGTAAGTCCGTACATCAGCTCACTCTGTACTTTCTGGAGGAGTGACTCTCATTTTGGCTGCTCAGCACTGCAGGAAGGACAGAACAGACTTTGGGTTGCTCTCCCTGGGGTGTGGGAAGTGGATTTGTACTGCTAAGCCCACATGGGAGCTGAAGCCAAGGCTCCATCCCGCCAATCCTGCCAGGATTTAGGGGTTTTTTGGCAAGTTCTAGATGGTTTCTATTAAGAAAAAGGCTTTTTGGATCTCTTCTGAGGGTGCCTCCCTTTAGAGGCTTTCTCAGGAGCCCATGTGCTGAGCACTTAATCTTCCACCCCACTTAAGGGAAGAGGGGCAGACACCAAACCCTGTTGGCACCTTATTTCACTTAATTCTCACGTTTAATTGTTCTTCCTTCGGCTTTTAAGAGGATCTCTGCCAAAATCAAGAAGCTAAAAATTGAAGTAATTATTGTGGTGATGGAAGCAATCAAAGAGGCCACCAGGCTCCTGGTCTGTATGCTGTGGAGAAAGGAGCAGACTGGGCTTGAGCTCATCTCCTGGGACACGCTGAGCTCCAAGAGTTAATTTTGTTCCCGACTTCTCTGTCCATGAGTAATCCATTTGTGCTGGGAGGAAATGGCAAGTTCTTGCAGCGAGGACAGGCTTCACTGCTGGAGAAAATGATGCCTATTTATCACATGATGCTCTCTGTGCCTTTTTTTATTTGTCCTTCATCTGAACTACGCTCTTTGGTGATGAGCTTCCCTGTCTGACAGCAGATTTCGTAGAGGCCTACAAGTGTTTTTCTTTCCTGCATTTGCTGTTTCCCTGCAATTCCTCACACAGCCCCAGGCACCCAGTTTGTGCTGGGCTCACCCAGCTGGGAAGGAGCTGGACAAGAAAGGACCTGGGGATCCTGTTGGACATCAAATTCACCCTGAGGCAGCAATGTGCCCAAAAAGGACAGTGGTGGCCTGGGCTGTGTGGGACAAAACACTTCCAGCAGGTCCAGGGAGGGGATCCTGCCCCTCTGCTCAGCACTGGGGAGGACACACCTGGAGCGCTGGGTCCAGTCCTGCCTCCCCAGGACAAGAGGGACATGGCCAGACTGGGGAGAGCCCAGTGAGGGGACTGGAGCATCTCTGCTCTGAGGACAGGCTGGGACAGCTGGGACTGCTCAGCCTGGAGAGGAGAAGGCTCCGGGGGTCTCATCCCTGTGCATCAATGCCTGCAGGGAGGGTGCAGAGAGGATGGAGCCAGGCTCTTGCCAGTGATGGCCAGGGACAGGACAAGGGGCCACGGGCACACACTGACCACAGGAGGGTCCCTCTGAACACCAGGGAACACGTTTTCACTGTGGGAGTGACTGAGCACAGGCACAGGTTGTCCAGGGAAGTTGTGGAGTCTCCTTCCTTAGGGATATTCAGCATTTATTCAGCAGTCTACAGCCATGGGCAGCTGGCTCTGTGTGACCCTGCTGAGCAGGGAGTTGGACCAGACAATCTCCAGAAGTTTCTTCTGACCTCCACCACTCCGTGATTCTGAGACATGGAGATCGGGGTCCTCAGGAGGTGCAGGGCTGGGCTGAGCCCTCTGCAGGGGTGTGACTTGTGCACAAACACAGCTACATTTGGCATCGAACAGCACTGTGTGATCACATCTCCTTTGCTGTAAGAATCTAAAATGGCTTAATAATTCTTCTCCTGCTGTTTTGGATTAATTTCTATCTTTATGCTCTGTGTTTTCTTTGCTTGCTTCCTCCTTTCACCTTCCCAGCTGTCTCCTCAGAGCAAGCTTCCGTGACTCTTATTGTTCTGCTTGTTTTCATTCTCCTTGTTGGATAAATGTTTTTTTGGCTGTTTGGTGGTTTGGTTTTTTTTGTTTTTTAAGTGTGGTTTCCTAAAACTCTGCAAAATGCTCTTTCCCTGCTTCATTTTAAAGTATTAGTTGCAAAAAGACGGGCAAGGAGCCTTAATTCAGGTGCATGTCTTCCTGTATCTGCTTTTCTTTTAAAAAGTGACTAAAGCCACTGATAAATAATGCTAATTTTTGCTGCCATCTGTGAATGCAGGACCAAGCTGTTTCAGAGCAGTGCTTTTAGTGCTTTATCTGTTCGGGGGGGGGGAAGGAAAAAGGCTCTTTGCTTCAGCAGCAATAACCTATCTCCCACAAGTTGTAGTCTGTGCTCCCATCTACCACTAAAACCCAAAGCAAACAAAGATTCCTGCAGAGACAGGAAACCTTTTGGGTGTAATTGCTGGGAGGTCTTTGCTTTCGTGATTTTTGGGTTCACCCAGAAAGGCAGCCGAGCAGGGCTGCGGTTCCCTGGGGTGGATTTATGATGAGCTCTCAGTGGGCTTTAACTGGACGTTTTTGGCAGCTCTGGGAGTTTCAGATACCCTCTGCAAGAGTCTCCTGGCCACGCTGAGTGAAAATGTCCCAGGGAGGGAAGGAGGGAGGGAGGGAGGGAAGGGGCCTGTGTGTGGAGGCACAGCCGAGCTATGCCCTGACGACAGCCCTGCCTCCAGGCTCCTTTATTTTGGCCTCGAGCCTTAGTTTACATAATCCTGCCCTGATCCCTCCTCTTCTGCATGGATGAGGCTTAGAAGACCCTCCAGTCTGACCAGATCGAACTGGGAAGCAGGTCTCTGCCGTCATCTGAGCCAAGAAGTGCTGGTGTTGGTGAAATCAGGTGGCTTTGGCTGTATCAGAAGACCTCACCAGTGCCAGGACTTGAGTTTGGTCTCCTTTGGAGGCTGAAAAAAAGAAATCAAACCTTGAACATGTCTGGAGAACTATGGAACAGGTCTGGCTCCTGGAGCCTGTGTATTGAATAGGTGCAACCCTACATCGGGGAGGTCTCATCTGCAGGGTCCAGGTCGCTTTTTCTCATGTATTTATCTCTTGAGTTGTGTGAGTTTCCCAAACCAGAACTGGACTATGATTTAGGATCAGTTTCCCAAACCAGAACTGGACTACGATTTAAGATCAGTTTTCCAAACTAAAGTTGGACCGTGATTTTCGATCAGTTTCCCAAACCAGAGTTGAACTGTGATTTAGGATCAGGTTTTTAGAGAAGCTTGTCACAGCGATGTGTAATAGCATAATAAAACCCTAACTGCTTCACTTTAATGTGTCAAATGACTCATTTACAGTGTCATCTGGGAGAGATGAAGCTCTATGAGATAAGTAAGACTTGCATGGGGAGGGAATACTGAGTAATGGACCCACAGCTATAATTGGAGGAGGAATAGATCTTCCATTTCAGATCTGAGGAAGTGGTTTATCTGCCCAGTCTGTAAATGAATGATTCTTCTCTCAACTTCCTCCACATATTCCCCACTTCCTCTGTGTAATATTCCTGTTATTTATAACTGCTGCATTGAATCCTGGAGGCAAGATGCTGCCTGCATTTCTTTATTATATAGAAGTTGAGGTCCACCACGTTGTTGGATAGCCTTGACCTTCTGGGAGCAAAGAATTGATATGGAAGCAGGGCAAACATTTATGTCCCTGTAACTAACCCCCTTTTCTCTACCTTTATCATGTCTGAATATAGAGCAGCCCTGTCCATCTTTTCCCATCCCACAGGAAGCCAGGGAAGTGGCAGACAGACATACAAAGGATTATTATATTTGATCAGGCTTGGAAATGGGCCGGAGATAAAGCCCTTGGTGTTTACTGGACCATTAAACATTTATTATCATCTCTCCAGCGTGCTGGTGGTGCTGTAAATAACAGCTGTGACAAAAGACTGGGGTCAGCAGTTGCCTTTTGCACCGATGTTTGTAAATGCAGAAGCAGGTCCTGTGATTTTGAAGAGCTTGGTTGGGGGGAGCATCTGCCCAGATGCCGTGGAGAAAAGGGGCACATGAGCCAGCAAGCCAGAGCTCCTCTTTATCACAAGGAAACGCTGAAATCTTAGGAAGTGGGAGAATTTAAACAACAATGAAAAAAAGATTAGGGCCAGAGTTAGGAGCCGATTTATCCCTGCCCTTCCTAACAAAAATACTTAATGCACTCGGATCAGAACAGCTTTTGGATCTGGATTTAATTAGGTGGAAGGAGGGTTCGGGCCTCTCTCCCCCAGCTCAGCCACGCTCCACAAGGCATTTCCATCATCAGATTTTTACTTCCCTTTTCCCCCCCGTTCCCAGCTTTTTGCAGGGAGAGGAGAAGCGTGGCCACAGGGCTGGAACTCGGCTCATGGGGCCTGAGCTGCAGCACCTGGTCGGATGATGGGGCTTTTGAAAGGGGGAATATGAAGGGATTACTCTGTTGCTGGGAGGCCACAGCCTGGTGATTCCTACCGCAGGCAATCCCTCTGAAGTCAATGAGATTGGAAAGCATGTAAATGAGTATGGAATTTGGCATTTTCCTGGAAAAGTGTGTGTGTGTGGGGGGGGGATATTTGTTTTACTTGCATATAAATTACTTCTAATAAGGCTCCATAGGCACGACCGATCCTTCTCATCACACTGTTGCTCCTTCCAGTCCCAGAGTCGCCCTTGCTGCCCTCTCATTTTTAAATAATTTTGCAAAAAAAATGCCTCCTGCGTGGGAATTCTCTGTGGCTGTGAAGCGTTGCTGGGAATGACTCAGGCAGGAGCGAGTCCTCGTGCGCTTGGGACCTGCGGTGTGAACGGAGAAAGGAGACAGGCTTGTTTTCACACTCTCTCATTTTGTGTCTCCGACATGTTTCTGTTCCACCATTCAGATGTCATTGGGCTGAGGGATAATTAGAGGGAGCCTGTTTTGCTGCAGAGCCGGATCGGGAATCCACGTTGCCGTGAGCAGGCTGGGTTATTTGTTGGGGAATGCAAAGCGGTGGAGTGGGTGTCCAGGGAGCACTGCTGCACCACCAGGGAGAAGATGCTCAGCTGCTCCTTCCCTGTGCCTGCAGAAAGTGTCTCCTTTCTACAACTTAAAATAAATCCATAGAAACACAGAATGGTTTGGGTGGGAAGGGACCTTCAAGATGGTTTACTTCCAAGACAGGTGGTAAGGGCATCTTCCACAGGTTGCTGCAATCCCCATCCAGCCTGGCCTTGGACACTTCCAGGGATTTTCAGTGTGAGAATGTTGGTTCTTGCAGTGATGCTCTCTAGCCTGGCAGTCTCCATCACCTTCACCAAAATGCTTAAGGAATTCCTGGAAGCTGCTGTTGGAACTCTCGGGCATCAGTTCTGCTGCCGCCTTTGCTGTGGGTGGGTGGTTTGGGTGCTCATTCTTTGTGGGGCTTAAATGCCCTGATAAAGCCCTGGAACAAAAAGCATCAGCTTTTCTCTTGCTCCATTGAGGAAGGCATTGAATTTTGCCAGATGTTCCCACTGCACAGATGGTTTCAGCTGTTTTAGACTCACCTTACCTTAAAAAATGCACCTTTTCTGTTTGTGCTTTGCACGGCACGTGGAAGATGCAGCCAGCCTGAGTTGAAAATGAGATCTAAAACTGGAGGAGTCCTACAGAAAGTAACCGAGGAGCCAAATATATACAACTGAATAACTGAGGAGAGAACCAGGTCCCGTGAAGCTTGTTGCCAAGGGAGTAATTCACTTGTCTCTCCCCCAGCCTGCTGGAATATTGTTTTCCTCTCCTCCTTGCCAGCATACCCACAGCTCCACAGGAGCCACTCTCACTCCTGTAGATGCTCTAACTGATACATTCCTAATTCCACCTTGAGGCTGTTTTCATGAGCAGAGGAGCCTTTGAATGCACCTTCCCCTGTTCCACGCCTCCAGAAGGGTCTGTGCTGTCCAGAGGTTTGTCCTCTCTTCCCACTGGTGCTGGCTGGCCTGATGAGGACCTGGCTCCTGCCCATGAATTTTCACTTTCCTCCCCAAAAATAAGGGTGTTTTTAGGGCAGAAGTCTATATTTGGATATAAAATCCAGCACAAAAGATCTTTCCAGTTTCAGGTCAAGTGATGTTTGATCTTTGTTGTCCTCTCTGCAGAACAGAACAATTTAAGACTAATTTTTTGTTGTTGTTCATTAGCTGCTGATGTATTAACAGGCCGTGTAAACTTGGGTTTTTCCCTGAAGTATGAGCTGTGCTCTTCATGTGACCATCTCTGTATCTTCTGCAAGCTGGTTTCCCTCCATCTGAGCTTGGAATTCTTGGATAAACTTATTTTATAGGGAGACTCTATTAGTGGCTGGGACAATCTCAGTTTAGTGGGACAATCCCAGTCTTCCACTACAGAACCCAAACATTCGGGGCAGAAAAAGGCTGATCCATGTGAAAGGACTCACTCAGCTTGGCACAAGCCACTCACTGGGTGTTCCTCTCTTCCAGGGTGCATCGAGAATAATCATCAGCCTTAACAAGGATTGATTGTGTGCTCCTCATCCTCCTGGTTTGGTATTAATCGGAAAAAGCTTTGGCCGTCGCGTTGGGGAGGCGAAGAGGTGGATGAACGTCCCTTTCAAGGTACAGTAGAGGCATGGATGAGGTGTTTGGGGCATGGAGATGGTGCTGGTGTAGCTTTTGGAAGTTCCAGGGTGTACAGCTTCCTCATGGATTCACATCCCATAGTCCTGCATGGAGAAATCTGCATTCCATCGTTCCCTTGTTCCATCCTTATGAGCGCAGTCTTCTTAGGCCGGGGGTGCTTGCTTTGTTTTGGTGCAAACTTGGATAAATCCAGTGTTTTCTCTTCATTTACTTCAAAGAATCTTTCATTTTTGAAAATTCTGGGTTGTGTCATGAGTAGAGCTTGGGCAACAATATTTGCACTATTTTGAAAAGAATTTTTCTTAAGTTTCTTTTTTTTTGTCTAGGCAACGCAGTATTAGACTAAAGTATACTGAATTAGTATTAGACTGAAATATAATCTTACTTTGGTGCAGATGGACACGGAGTTCTCACATGAGTGATTTATAAAGGAGGGGGAAACAAAAAGCCCAGAGTCTCTTGGAGGAAAGGAAGGCCGTGGAGTAAGAAGAAAGGTTCCAGAGTAAGAAGCGTTACTCAGGACATTGGAGAATTAAAACCCAACATCCGTCAGGGAGTTTGTGGGAAGTTTTTCTGGTCGAAGTTCTTCCCGTGGTCTGACCTGTGGAAAAGATTGAGGAATGCTTTTAAAAATTAAAAATAAAAACCCTACTGTAAGATTTCTTGTTGGGTGTTTCGAAGGACTCGTTCCAACCCGAGTGGATTCCGTGCTGGGATGGTGCTGCTGGAGTAGCAAAGGGAGATGTGCGTGTGAAACCTGGGGATTTGTTTAAACAAGGTCTTTTCCTAAAGCATTTCTTGTTGCTGTGGCTTCCACAGGTTCACCCCGTCTGGAGAAATAGTTTGTATTTGTGGTTTGATATTTCCTTAAAGCTTCCACACAAGGTCCTGCCTACACTGCCTGCCTCACAAACATAACCAATTTATGGTTTCATATAAAAATTCTTTGAACTCATTGCAAATCTGATTTGATACCTCAGTGCCTAACTGAAGCCAATCCTAACTTTTAGGGTTGACTAAATACTTCCCTTGGAATCTGTGTGATATTTAGCAGTGAGTTTCAGATCTGTTTGTGTGTGTTCCTCTCTGTCCTTCACTGAATTTCATGTTGTGTTTTGCTACTTGTATTTTTAAGTTGGTGGTGGGGTTCTTTTCTCACTTTTTGATTGGGGAAAACTCCTGTTGAGGTCAACAGCTGAATGAATCCCAGTAATTAGGGTTGGCCTGTGCAGGGCCAGGAGTTGGACTTGGATGATCCTTGTGGGTCCCTTCCAACTCAGGGTATTCTATGATTATAATTTACTGAGACGTGGCCAACTGTCCTAGGAAAAAGACTTTGTCTTTGGTGCCTGCTTTCTCCATAGCCGATCCCAGAAAAGAATTAAATTCAATGAGACTGAAGTCTCAGAAGTAATTAATGTATGATGCTCAGCATAAACATTAATAAACTAAACTCCACTTATTTTTAAGTTTTTGCTAGTATAAGAAAAGGATTTTTTCAGATAAGCAAGAGCTTGGATGTGCCTGTCAGGGCTTCTGAGCTGTTTGGGGTCGGAATTCAGTGGCCAGCTGGAATCCTGAAGCTGCTGGGATTGGCAGGATGTGCCTGGAGCCACATGAAGAGGAGTGGGCTGATCACTGTGGCCGCTGCTGTGACTGGCCAGGTGAAATGGCCCCAACAAAATTACTTGTGTGTGAGTGGTTTGTCTTGCATGATGAAGCCCCATGTGGATGTGACACTGTTGGCTGAAGTGAAATAGTCCCACAGCACGTTCCTTTTAAAACTTGGATTAAAACAGCAGCTTCTTCAACAGAGTCCTTTTGAAATAAGACAGCAAAGTCCACACTGAGGTCATGGGACTTGTTCAGCTGCCTCAGGTAGTGTGGGATTCTAGGTGGGATTCAGAGATGGAATGTCAGAGGTGTCCATCATACCCAAAACCTCTTGACTCCTGTGAGCTACTGGAGAGACATTTTGGGCAGAGTGTTTTTTCTCTCTCTGAAGTGGGGGTTATGAAACGGCTGATGGGAGCTGGAAAGGCTTGTGCACCCATTTCTGCTTGTGTTTCATTATCCATCACTTCCTGATTGGTGTCACAGGGCCAGAGCATTCAGATTTGGATTATGTGGGGGAAAAGTGATGCATGAAGCTTATACAAAGCTGCCCACTCAGATTTCTGGGCTTTGTTTGCACGGGTCACATTCACTTGTCACAAGTTACTGTCTTCTTTTGTCATCTATTTCAGCAATGTCACACGTTTATCCCAGCTCAGGCATAGCAGTAGTAGTGCTGGCAGAGCAGGCAGCCTGTGTTTGCAGAGCACAGGTGAGAAGACTTTTGAATTTAGATCTGAAATGTTGATTATATCCTAAAAGGTTCTTCTTGTGCAATTGGAAACCTTGGGGTCGTGGACATCGTAGTGCTCTGATGGCACCTCTGAGTAGAGATCATGGTGTTTTCAAATCAAAATTGGCTTAAAATGCATTACTGGAGGAGGGAAAGGAGGGTGGGAGGTAGGAACAGACCACTACCAAACAGGTGCTACCTGTCACAGAGAGTATGAGTGGGAATTTTAAAATATTTGGTTGGAAAGGTTCTTTAAAGGTATCTCATTCCACGCCTTGCCATGGGCAGGGACACCTGCTACCATCCCAGATTTCTCCAAGCCCCCTCCAACCTGGCCTTGGACACTTTCAGAGATTCAGGGGCAGCCACAGCTTCTCTGGGCAACCTGTGCCAGGGCCTCGCCACTCTCATAGTCAAGAAATTCTTTCTAAAATCTGGGTTCACCCAGTTTTTTCCATCATAATTACTTGCATGATTCCAGCAGGTTTACAGGAAGGGTAGGGGGGAAGCCTTCCTGATGCCATGCAAAACCTGGAATGGCAACGTCTGCAGGATCATCTCCAGGTCCTTAGACCACCAGCCTTTCCAGAGGCTGACAGAAATAGTTTTGTTTGGGAAAATCAAGGGCCTTGTTCGGAAATGCTGGGATTTCTTTGGAAATTCGGCTTTCAAAATCTGCAGAGAAGCCACCTCTGCTCCCAGCAGCAGGTCGGAAGCTGGGTTTTTTGGGATTGCTGCCAAGAAACATTTCTTGGAAACCCTTCCATGTGCAGTGCGAACAGCAGGACAGGAGGTCTGGGTTTGAACTCTGGATGATAAAACCAGGGAGGTTTTGGCAGGGCTGTGCTCAGATGCCTCACTCCATTTGACTTTGTAGCAAAGCTGAATTTTCCACTGACTAGGAAAGTTTTTCGGATTGAAACAGCTCTCTAATTTTTTGGCTGGATTTCTCCAGCCCATTGACTACACCCAATCTGTATTTTTGAATGAAACTAGTGGTGACTCTTCCCTGCAGGGGCAAGAATTTCCATAAAATCATGGAATGGCTTGGATTGTAAGGGGCCTTAGAGACCATCTGCTTCCAACACAGGGACATCCTCCGCTAGACCAGGTTGCTCCATCCAGCCTGGGGATTCTCTGAAACCATCTCCTGATTTTATAATGCTTTGAAAATGGATGAAGCTGTAGCCTGGAGTGTCAATTACTCCTTAACCCAGGTCAAACTTTCCCCCTTTTTTTTTCTGTACTGGTTCCTTATTGCTCTCTCTGAATCCCTTCTATTTTTTTGGGGGGGGGGAAACTATAAATTTTATGTGGAGAAGGAAGGAAAATCTCTTTCTTACTGCAAGGGCCAGGTCAGCATCTTTTTTTAAAATCCCTGTGAGAGCAATTTGTCAGAAAACCTTGTGGGAAGCATGGAGCTTGAGCCTAGTGGAGCCAAGCTGAGCTTGAACACTCCCTTGATCTGAGCTCGTATCACCAGAAGGAAATCTTTTTATCAGTGACTTTACAGCATAAGGAGAATTTCCCAAAGGATGGGCTTCTTCCCTAGGTTTCATTCTCCAAGGAGGCCCTGAGAAAAGCAGATCCACTGGGAAGTTGGAAGCTCCAGACAAGTAGGTGCATGCACTGGTGTGCATTCTCACCTGTAGGTACACAGAGAGCTTTCCCAAATTGCCCAGAACCTGAGAAAATGGAGATAAAATCAAAAAGGCAATTGCAGTTAATTAAGCTTTCAAGGCAACTGGAGATTGGTTGGGATCCTGTGGGATTTCTGAGGCCTCCCAGAGCAATTTCAGTTGCAGTGTGGGCAGGAAGGTTTGGTGTCTGTGGTTGGAAATGTCTCAGCTGTGACTGTCACCTCTGGCTGTTGGGCTGTGCATGGCACAGATGTCACCACCAAAACACAGGTATTGTCTCATGGAAAATTCTTCACTGAAATTTTTTGTTTCAATCAAAAAAAAAATTAAAAAAGCATTCTGTGCATGACTGAACTCTGTTGTTCTTTTTCCACCTGCATACTTTCCCTTTTCTTCCCCATCCTCAGCAAAACCTGGCCTGAATTTTGTGTTATGGGTGATGGGAAAAAGCCACATACCAAGAAATCTTGGATAGCTCTTTGGTTTGTAGAGGAATTGGGATTTGACCAAAGAAGTGCCTGATGTGAGATGCTCAGGGGGTTGCAGGTGAACTGGTGTGGAGTAACAGGTAAAGTCCATTGTGACAGTTAAATGTCTTATTTTCTATGATGTGAGCTTGGAAAATTAAAGGAGGAGCCTAACTTTTAACTCCAGAAGAACCGAAGTCTTTAGGGATTCAGCAGTGGGAGTCACAAAATACATAAAGCTGTATGGGACAGCATTTCTTGCTGTGACCTTCTGTTCCTATGGAAATTTACGTTAAAAAAATGCTCTGCTCACTTCAGAATTTTGCTTGAGCCAACTTTTGGGTCTCCAAACACATTCTAACCATGTCCCATCAAACTCATTATTACCTGAAATTGCAGGTTTTGGGAGGTCCATGTGAGTATTTGTTCAGGCCTAGACTTTACCAGTAGCAGAAACACGTGATGTTTTTAAAAAGATAGCACAGACTTGTTTTTATTCCCTTAAGATGGCAAATCTTTCTTCAAAGAATCATGAATTAAACAAGACAGTGCCTCACAGCGGGTATTAAGGAAAAAAATAATAATTAAAAAAAACCCTGGAATGGTCTTTCCCTCTGGCATCTTCACTCAGGTTCTGCAATCAGTAATTCAAAGGAGGTTTTGTGGGAAGGGGAGGCGAGATGCAGGAGTTGATATGACTTCCCCAAGGGTGAGAACTTTGAGAGCTGGGACCTGAGCATTAATCTCTTTAATTCCAGCTCAGCACTTCACTGTGAGATCATTACTTTGTGTGATTAATCTGTGCAATGCCTCCAAAGCCTCTAAAACCATAATGCTACACAAGTATTGAGGAATGTTGCTGCCAGTTGGAGTATTTGGGAGTCTCTTGCCATCCCTGACACCTTTTTGCTTCAACTTTGAATACGGGGAAGCATTCCCTGGCCTTGGTTGGTCTTACTCTGTTCTGATCATCAGGGCTGATGTAGTCTTCTTTGAGGAATACTGTTTTCAGTTGGGACAAAGAGTTCTCAGTGCAAAAATCAGCTGAAATGCGTTTGATAAGTACAGGTACAACTGCAGCCATGACCTCATCAGTCATAGTTTTCTTGCAATGATGAGTAACGTGTTGTGTTCTTAAAACTCATTTCCTAAAGACAGGAGAGCAGTAACGGGACACTGTGTGTGTTTATAGGCCCCTCCAAATATATCCCAAATAACCTTCGGAACCTTGAAGCAGTTCCAGCCGCCTTTGAGAAACTTCAAAGTCTTCAAATCTTGCAAATTCTGTGGAAACTGAGTAGCAGTGCTTGTGGGGGGTGGGCGTTGAGTGGAGAGACCTTGAGACTTCCCAGACTCGATGCAAATTCTGCAATGTAATTTTACTTCTTAGGTAATCCGTGTCTGATTTTTTAGGATGTTGCCAACTCCTCAGCTGAGGTCATGGTATTACCAAAGCCTCGAGTGTGATGCTGGGCAGTCACTTCGCCCTTCCGCTGCGTTGACCCCGATTTTATGTAGGATGACTTCATCCTCCTTCTCTCAGAGGCACGTGCTGCCTCTTTCACATTAGCAGATTTACCAGCAGCACCTCACACATCTCAAACTCTTTGTGAATCCCATCGGCGCCCAGAGCCCTGGGAGTAGCTGATGCATCACGTTGCAAACTGTGAAATCGAAGATTCAGCCCCACTTTGATGCTCTGGCTCTGTGAGCAGCAGAACTAATGTGGCTCAGCATACTAATGAGGGAGGTATTTATTGTTCGGGGCCTGCCTGGTGTTGAGCTTCACCCTAGAAAAATTCCTGGGAGGATGGTCTTCCTCTCGGGATGGGCCTTGTGGAGTCCTGGCAAACAACTGGTGTGGCAGGGGAAAAAGCCCAACTTTCAAGGAAATAGCCCCAAAATTAAATCCTCTAAGTAGTTTATAAAGGAAGGAAGGAAGGAAGGAGGAGGGAATGAAGTGGAAATCGTTGCTTTTCACGGAGAGAAAGTGAGGATGAAACTAAGGAGAGGCCTAAGCCCACAGGTCACCCCAGGGATAAAATTAAGGTGTCAACAGCTTTTGACGTCTCTGGAGACATCAAAAATGTTGTTTTCATTTTGGAGAAGCCCTTCTCAAGCACTGTCTATTTGGATCACTGACATCTGTTCATTTTAATTGGAAAGGAACCAAAATGAGTGAAAGTGTCACTTTTAACCTTGTCTGGGCGTGGTAGAAAAGCACTTGGAACTAAAAGCTGGTGGTGGTGGTACCTGGAAATACTGACTGGGGAAAGCTTCATTGAGATAAAACCTCTTTACAAAGAGGTTTATGTCTTTATAAGACAGGATTTGAAAATTCTGTGTGTTTGTCAGGTGCCACATCCTTTGGGGTTTGCTGGGAGAGGGGAATCCTTTACACTCCTCAAATTTGTCATCTGAGCAGTTTAAATTCCCCAGAAAGGGGTGGGGGATTACTTGGGAAAATTTTGCTTGCAAGGGTGGCTTCCACCAGGAGGGGAGAATGCCATGGGCTCAGGGTTTGTGCAGGAGGGCGTGGTGGTTTCTGGGAATTTGAGAGATTTCCCTGGAGGCTGGCCTGGTTGGAGACCCAAACCTCTGAATTATGTGTAATGTAACAGCTGAGTTAATGGGGAAATCACAGAATCATTTGGGTTGGAAAAGATCTCCAAGATCATTGACTCCGACCTGTGACCCATTCCCACCTTGTCACCCAGACCAGAGCACTGAGTGCCATGTCCAGTGATTCCTTGAACACCTCCAGGGATGGGGACTCCAGCACCTCGCTGGACAGCCACCTACAGTGCTTAACAACCATTTCCATGAAGAAATTCCTTAAAATAAGATGGTCTCCTGAATATCTGTCCTCTTGACTCAGCTGGAGGGCCTCGAAAAGCCAAGATGATTTTGGTTTAGGTTCCCTTAGCAATGAAATGTGCATCAAAAATCGTAAACACACAAATTCTGCTTGATTTTCTTGTCTCCTCCACATCCAGCCTTTATATCCCTGGGATGGTCTTGATTTATTTCCACCGAGAAAATCAAATTCCTTCCGAACCACACAGTCTAGAACTCAGAGCAGCGCCTTGACACGGTGTTGCTTGGGGAACCCAAAGGGTTTTAGGAGCCTGATTGGAAATTCCAGCAAACCAGAACTGTTGGCAACCAACTTCCAACTCGAAATCCTCCAGGAGCACAATGCACTACAATTATAGCAGCATTCCCGGGTCAGGAAACAAGCACAGCCACTGCTGTATTCCTGTGTGTGATATTTCTGACACACAATGTTATCTTGGGGATTGTTACGTCGGCTTTTATGTGGCACAGGGAGGGTGGGGCAGAGGTTAATTGGTCATGTTAATGGTTTTCATGTTCCTGATTTAGGCTCTCAGTGCTGTCCTTGGGTTCGGAGGGAGTTACGAGAATAATTCATTCCATTGTGGCGCTGTCACATCTGTGGTGTGGGGAGATGGCTCCAGCTACAGCCCAAATCACTGAAAAAGCTCATTCAGTCAAGTTTTGGGGTTTTCTCCTGCTTATACCACGCTGGAAAGTCCTGAGAATCCTAATGGATGGATTTGCTCTGAAACCAGCCTTGTCTGTACAGATCTGTACCCAGCTGGGCTTCAGCTGAGGGACAGGAACTATTCACTGTGTATTTGCTCAAACCCATCTCTGGCAAATTGTCTTTAATTCACCCAAAGCATTTCTCTTTGGACATGTGTTCTGGAAATGTCGAAACTAGTGCAGAGTTCATGGCTTTGTGGTTACAGGGGTTTTTTTCCTTCATAGAATTAGAGAATTATATAATTGTTTAAGTTGGAAAATGCCTTTAAGATCATTGAATCCAACCCTTAGCCCAGCACTGCCAAGGCCACCACTAACCCATGTCCCCAAGTGCCACATCCACTTGGCTTCTAAACCCCTCCAAGAGTGGTGAATCCATCACTGCCCTGGGCAGCTGTACCAGGGCTGGACAACCACTACATGGAGAAATTTTCCCTCATATCCAATTTAAACTTCCCCTGGTGCAACTTGAGGTCATTTCCTCTTGTCCTCAAAATATAAAAAAGCCCAAACCACTGCAACCAAAATTAAAACCCCAAACCACTGCAACACCCAAACCCTCCACTTGTTTTGTTTAGTGACCATTCCTAAAATACTTCTGCTCACCAAAGCTATGGAAATAGGCACCTAATATATTGGTTGAGGGGTACACCTCAATGAAAAATGAAAAAAGATTGGCTTTTTTTATTATTATTATTATTCAGTGTCTGGTGAGAGAAGGAGAATCAGCGAGGAAGTTAAAATTTTGGGGTCTTCAGCTTCCTAATGGCTCGAAATGCATCTTTTTGCATGAATTTAAAGTTAGAAAGTGTTCCAAGCCAGGTTTGAGAGGGCGTGGAGCAACCTGGGATAGTGGAAGGTGTCCCTGCCCATGGCAGGGGCTGGGACCAGGGGATCTTTAAGATTTCTTCCAACTCAAACCACTCTGTGATTCACAAAAGATATTAAATGCCTGTCTCTTTTCCTAGCAGCTGAAATGTCACAGCCATCATGGGGTGGTTACAGAAGAAACACACACAGCCATTCTGCCAGGGATCAAACTTCCTTTTTATTTATTATGTGCTCCTCTCACACATCAAAAGCTTATTTGCTAAAGACCATTTGCTTTTCTCCAGCCAGACCAACAAGGCTGCGCTCAGGAAGCAACAGAGGGATGGCTTCATTTTATAAGAATAATAAAAAAAAAACTTCTGAGAGAGCTCATCATGTCATACTTCCTCTATTCAGGACTCCAAGTCTTTCACAAAACTGAGGAGAATCCCATGGGGCCACAGCCATGCCGGGGTGGTGGATTGAATGACTTAAGTATCTTTTTCTGGTCTGATTTGTGACTGTAGCTTTAATTTATTGCGTCCTCTGTAAACCACAGATATGTTTGTTATTTGCAATTACATGGTAAAAAAAAAAAAAAAAAAAAAGAGCTTTATTTGGATTTTTAAGTCATTCTTGTTCTTTGCAGTGGCATTTGTTGCAGTGAAATCCTTTTATGAGACTTGTGGGGAGAGTTGGGTTGGAATAGCTTCTCAAAGGGGCACGTGACAGGCAGCAGCTCAAGGAAGGGATAAGATTGGATACTAGGAAAATTCCTTTATGGAAGCGGTGGTCCAGCCCTGGGGATCTAAAAGCCCGATGGATGTGGCACTGCTGGGGGAACAGTGGACTCAGTGACCTCAGAGGGCTTTTCCAGCCTTGATGGTTCCCTGATTCTAAGCATAAAAATGAAACTTTTATCCCTTCGTGAGGCCTGAGTAGTGCGGCGTTCACCCAAGTCAATTATGTCCATGGAATATTGGGAATATTCTTTTTTTACTGCAGAAACCCTCCTACCTGAAATTTAAACACCTAGAGGAGCTGAACTTAAGTTTCTCTTTCAAAAAATTGTCCCCATGAGAGGCACCTCATGGTCTGATGTCTATGGTCACCATATTCACGTGCCTTGAGTCAGCAACCTTCTCCTTGTCACTTAACTTTAAATTGTTCATGGTGAAATGTCCTGTGTGTGTAATAGTTTCTCTGTTTCTCTTGACTGAATCTGAAAATCTTGCATTTTTAGAGCAGGGGGAAACCTGTGGTCCAGATCCAGGGATTTAGTGATAAAATATTTTGGGAAAAAAATTAGCTTTCATGTTGGTTTCAAATTAATCAATCCCTTAAAAAAGCAGAAAGAGAGGATGCCCAGAGAAGCTGTGGCTGCCTCTGGATCCCTGGAAGTGTCCAAGGCCAGGGTGGATGGGGCTGGGAACAACCTGGAATAATGGAAGGAGTCCTTGCCCGTGTCAGGGGGTGGAACTGGATGATCTTTAAGGTTCTTCTCACCCAAAACATTCTGGGATTCTCATAGGATTCTGTTCCAAAGGACGCAGTTACCAACCACGCTGTTCAGCAGTGCTGATTTGGGGAGGTTCTGCTGTCTGGATTCCAGTCGGTTGTGAAAAGGCATCTCATTCACAGTGTGGTGGAGTTGTAGGCCCAGTGCATGGAGCAACCAGGCGTGAAAATAATTAAGTTGCTCATAAATATTTTACTATATTTTTGAAAATGTTGCCCAGTAATTGCTTTCCTATCATTGCTTTCTGCCTGCATGGAAATAACATATGCCAGCATGAACCTCAGTGGCAATGGGGAAGGATTGAGTGGGAGAAAATGAGGTTATCTCTTGATCAGTATTTTATCAGCTCAATAAAAATATTTTGATTAGGAAAAGTAGTGCACTGTCCCTCAAAGAGGCACAGGCTTCTTGTGATTTCTGTGTCACCAGAGTTGTTTGAGGAGGGCTGAATCCCACACGGCTTAAAAACACCAAACCACTAAGACCAAAGGATCATCTTTTAACAACTCTGTCATCTGCTTTAAAATCCTTTTCATTTCTTCAGCCTGAGTGCCTGGAAGGAAACTGGAGCTCTTCTCCTAAGTGGTATGGCTGTCTCTGACTTGTTCTGGTTATCCTTCATGTAGGAGAGGAGAACTTGTGGGCCGGGGCAGATCAGAGGGCCTTGAGTTAAGGGATTATCAGCCCCCGAGGTTGGGGTGGTCACAGGGCTGCAGCCACTGCTGCTCCTGTTTCCATTTGTCCTGGGCATGAGGTGGCTCCAGCTACAGAATCACAGAACGGTTTGGATGGGAAAGAATCTTAAAGAACATCCAGTTCCACCCCCCCATCAAGGTCAGGGACACCTTCCACTAGCCCAGGTTGCTGACAGTAATACAGTTGAGTTCAGCCTTTTGTTGGGGAGATGAAAATAGAGGATGAATTGTGAATAACATGGGAGGGCTAAAAGTCAGTCGTCCCAGGATGTTGGTTAATCACTTCAAAGATAAGGAGCTGCATTTTAATGACATATTTTTCAGAACTACTGAACATTAAGTTTTGTGTTGGTCTCAGCAGGGGCTTGTACTCACCATGGTGTTTAGGAGTAGTTCTTACAATCTTGAGTTAGCAGGAAATATGTTTATTGCAGTGATATTGGGTTTGTAGTAGGCTTATAGCAAAATCTATATATAATTTGTAGTAGCTATATTATATTAGGTTTAGAGATATATAAATCTCAGAAACAAAGAATCACAGGATGGTTTGAGTTGGAGGGAGGTTTAAAGATCATCCAGTTCCATGCGCCTACTATAGGCAGGGACACCTTCCACTATCCCTATGACTAGCCCCAATGTCCAGCCTGGCCTTGGACACTTGCAGGGATCCAGGGGCAGCCACAGCTTCTCTGGGCACCCTGTGCCAGGCCCTCCCCACCCTCAGATTTCTTCCCAATATCCCATCCATCCCTGCCCTCTGGCAGTTCAAAGCCATTCCCTCTGTCCTGTCCCTCTATCCCTTGTCCCCAGTCCCTCTCCAGCTCTCCTGGAGCCCCTCAGGCACTGGAGGGGGCTCTGAGATTTCACTGGAGCCTTTCCTTCTCCAGGTGAGCACCCCCGCTCTCCCAGCCTGGCTCCAGGGCAGAGGAGCTCCAGCCCTTGGAGCATCTCCATGGCCTCCTCTGGACCTGCTCTAACAGATCTATGTCTTTTTTCTGCTGTGGAGCCCAGAAAATGCCATTGATCAATGCCTTGGCACAACCCTGCAATTCTTGGCATTGGGATCTGGCTGGAATTACTGAGCTCAGCCCAGGCTCCCTTTCCTCACTCTTCTGGGAAATGAGGAATAACCCAACTGCATCCCAGGAGTTCTGCAGGTGCAGAAGGTGGTCAGTGGGAGCTGCAGGGTGCAGGTCCTTTGTACCTCCCTGCCCTTCCCTGAGCTCACTCTCCACGCTCTCTGCCTGCTGCAGATCCCTCCCTTCTGGTGTTGAGACCTTTCTCTCCATCCCTTCATCCCGTGGCTCAGGAGGCAGCGGTACCCGATGGATACAGCACGGCGGAGGATCATGGCACTGTGCCACCGGCCTCGCCAGTGACCTCAGCCAAGCCCCTCTCCCTGCTCCTGCTGCTTAAAATCGAGGATAAAAGGCATTATCTCATAAAAAGGAAGGTCTGAAGGTGATGCTTGCACGTAGCTCTCTTTGTTGTAGGTGTCTGCACTCCCGACGTCCTTCTCATCCTGGAAATCTAAAGGCTCTGTGGCGGCGTTCGGCAAAGGACTGCAGTGCACGGGGCTTGTGGCAGTGTGCAGTTAATCACCAGGCTACATCCAAAGGAAAAGAGAAACCCTTTGCTCATAAAAAGGGTGGAAAAGGGATCGAGTTATTGCATGAATCAGGAGATCTTTGCAGCAGCACAGTGCCATTGCTGCGAAAATTCGTGGGTACCTCAAAGACAGGGG
The DNA here is from genome assembly GCF_029207755.1 of Chamaea fasciata. NCBI lineage: Eukaryota > Metazoa > Chordata > Aves > Passeriformes > Sylviidae > Chamaea > Chamaea fasciata. The sequence continues at coordinate 2,541,115 of NW_027094091.1, read as the reverse complement.
CAACAGGAGCGCTGAGCACCACAGGGTTGTATTTTAAAAGCCCCACAGTTCGTGTCTTTTTTGGATGTTAGAGAAAATTGTGTGGGCAGAAGCAGTGGTAAAGTCTCTGCACTTGTATGAGGGAAGCTGCTGATGGGTTTTACCAAATATTTTCGTGGTGAGTCGAGACACTTGTGGAGGAGATAAATGATAGAGCTCTCCAAAATGCCTGGAGGCTCCTTGTGAAGGGTGGCAAACTGGATTTCTGGGCTTTGAGGGTGCAGCCACGGGGGAGTTATCAGAAAGACAAAAAGATAAATCCAGGATTACTGCCGGGATGTTTGCTGGTAGTAAATATACCCGTGAGATGTGCAACAGCCGCTGGAAAAACCACGAGCGCCGATGCTGGGTACAGTGCAAATATCCACGAATTGGTTAAAAAAAAAAAAAAAAAAAAAAAAAAAAAAACCACAAAAAACAACCCAAACCCTCAGCGTTCAAAACGAGTTCTGCAGGGAGAAGAGGTGGAGATGCCAAAACTGGGAGGAGGAGCTCTGGTAGCCGGCGTTGAAAAGCCATTTCCTGAGTGGGAGGCTGAAAGGATGGATCCTGTAGGTTTGGAGTAACACGGGAACGCTGCCTTTCCTATTGCCCCCCGCATTCCCCTTTTTTTTTTTTTTTTGCCGGGCCATATTTATTATTTCACATGGGTTATAACTTCCTCGTCGGCGCACGGGGGTGTGGGAGGGGGAAGGAAATGACACTTGCTTTCTTTGCAGGACTTTGGGAAGAGCCGCAGAGTAAAGGTTGGCTCTAAAGAGCTCGGTAGAAACGCCGCGCTTCCGAGCGAATTCCTGCAGGTACATCGGGTGAAGTAACCTGAAACCTGGCGTTTGGGGTGGGGCGGAGGAAGATTGCAACCTGTCCAGTTTTGCCTTGTAACGTAACACACCGTGGAAAAGGGCCTGTCTGGGGGTTTTTAACACTTTTTTGGTCTTTTAGGCTTGTAATGGCTCGATGGTTTTGGGGCGCTCCCCAGGCGAATGTGGCTGGGCTTCTTTTGCCTCCAGAGCCCTGTTTCCCTTCAAACAGTCACAATCGGGCAGGAAATGGGTTTCTTGTTCAGCCAGCCTGGTTTTCTCCACAGCAAAAGCTCCCTGGGTCTTGCTTGGAAGCTCTCCAGCCCTGCTCAGCCCCACGCTTCTCCGTGCAATTCCTCCAGAGCAGCATCCAGCCCAAGCTCCGACTCACCTGGCTCTCTGCACAGCGTTCCTTGGGGGTTTTTCTGCCTTTTACCTCAAAAAAGAAAACACCCAAGCAGCTTTGCCTGTTCCTTTTTATGTCATTGTACAAAATGCGGCTGTCACACCCACCGGCTTCCTTTTAGGTTTCACCCAGCTCTGGGCTCCGGGTGTCTTGAATAAAGGGATTTATGCCTGGACATGGCAGTGGCAGGCTTTTCTCCTGCCATGACCAGACTCTCAATGTGACATTCAGGGCTGTAAAACACTCCCTGACAATAGCTCGCGTTGTTCAAAGAGCAGCAGAAATAATCGAGGGTGTTTTTTTTTCTCTTGGGTTTTTTGGGGAGGTTTTTTTGGGGTTTTTTTTTGTTTGGTGGTTTGTTGGGTTTTTTTTGGTGAGAAGAATAACATCTTTCCAGGCTGGCTGGGGAGGCGAAGGGCAGGCACTGTTGGAATGTGGAGGGGAAACTCTGGAAGGGGTGACATGGCAAAGGGGGTCTTGAGGTTGTTTTCTAGAAGGTTTTTAAAATCATGGCATTGGACTGTCTCTCAAACAAGGTGTTGGGGCCTCTGTTCCTTTTTACACACGTTTTTGTACAGAATAAAATAATTCCATGATCCAGGTTTCTGTGTGTTTGCAGGGACCCTCTGGCTCTGCACAGCTCCCTGACAGGAGGGGACAGCCAGGGGGGGATCAGACTCTGCTTCCAGGCAACAGGGACAGGACGAGAGGAAACAACCTCAAGTTGTGCCAGGGGAAGCTTAGATTGGATATTTCTTCATGGAAAGTGTTGTCCAGCCCTGGCACAACCTTCCAGGGCAGTGGTAGAGTCCCCGTCCCTGGAGGGATTTAAAAGCCGTGTGGATGTGGCACTTGGGGACATGGGTCAGTGGTGGCCTTGGCAGTGCTGGGGGAATGGTTGCATTCAATGGTCTTGGAGGGCTTTTCCAACCTTTTTGATTCTGTGATTGTGCCCAGGGCTTTATCCATCTTGAAAACCTCCAGGGATGGAAATTGCCCAACCTCTGGACACCCAGCTTGGCTGACCTCGTGTGGTGGAAAAGCTTCTCCCTGCCCATTGAACATCTCAATTCATCTCCCATCACCTCCTTTCCTCCCACCCTGTGAGAGCTGGGCTCTCCCTTCTCCCCAGTGTCCTTGGAGATGCTGGAAAGCTGCTCCAAGTCCCCTTCCTCACCTGGTGCTGGTAGCTAAATATGCCCAAAGAGAAAAAGAGGCAAATATTTGTGTTTGTGCACCTACCACATAACCTCAAATTAAACTTAGAAAAGGAAATCTTTTGAAGAAGTTACCAAAAAGATGCATTAGCAATTCAGTGACATTTCTTCCTGGTTCATTAGCCCATGTATCTGGTGACTTGCCTCTTCTGAAACTTTCATAGAAAAATATTTATTTTTTTATTTTGCATCAGTCTGTGCATTCCTTGCTGTCAGTACCTAAGAGGTGACGTGATCCCAGCATTATTTTGTCAATTAGGCATCTTTTTGGTGCTGTGACCTGAATACAGGATAGAGCAACTGCTGACTTAATCCTCTTCAATACGATTTTTATCTTCTTTCTTATAAATATTTTTTAAAAATCAATTTCACCACCAAACCAGATTCTTTTTTGTTGATTTTTCCAATGCTGTGAAAATAAAGCACTGAATAAATGTATTTTGTACTGTGAACGTGCTGGCGGAAAAGCTTTTGTGCACCCTTTAGACACAACCCGATCCCAACCTCATCTATTACAATTTTATATTTGTAAAAAAAAAACAAACAAACAAACAAAAAAAACAAACTTACTGAAATATGCTTATTTTCTTTAAAAAAAGGTTTTTAAAATGAGCTTAAACTGGGGGAAAAAAACAAACCCCATGCAGTAGTTGTGGCCATGTCCAGAGTCTGCTCAGCACGTGCCGTGGGTATGAATGAGCGCTGGCAGTTTTGTCTCGGGGCTGGATTAGGCACAGTTGCTACTGGAAACTGCACAGCCTGGCTCAGGGAGGCTGTTCCTCCCCAAAACAGAGTCCCTGCCCATGGCAGGGGGTTGGAACTGGAGGATCTTTGAGGTCTCTTTTGACCCAAACCGTTCTGTGATGCTGTGAAAGCACCACCGAGGTTGGGGACCTCACTGGGGTGATGAGGACAAGCCCCATCCAGCATCGCTAAATGTCACTTACTGGATTTTGACCTCCAACAACATCCAGGGGAGGCTTTTCCTTCTGGGATTTGCTTTGAGCTGCAATGTTCTTGCCTTCATTTCTTTTTAAAAAGTGTCTTTTCAGGACTCAAACCCCACAAAGTCTGGGTTTTCTGCACTGTTTGTGTTTCAGCTTGCTCACGCAGTTGTCAGTCCCGGAGCAGCAATGGTGGCTTGGTTTTGAGATGTAAAACAAAAGCTTTTGTGCAGCATGGCTGGTGTGTGCTGCTTTCTGCTGTCAGAAGGGAAGCTGAGCCTTGTGCTCAGCCCGTTCCTCCCCTGGCCTTCCTGTGAGTCCATTGAGCTGGCCCCTGTCAATCAGCAGTGCTTTCGGAACGAGCGTGTGGGATAAAGCTCCAAAATGTGTCTGTGTCAGCTCGGGAGCGGCGCCTGCACTGCTGGGTTTGGGGGTGTGCAGAGCTGCCCACGTGCAGTCAGTTTTGCACAGTCATTTTTGCCTGTCGCAGGAGTTAGACTCAATAATCCTTGTGGGTCCCTTCCAACTGAGGACATTGTGTGCTTCTAATCGGGGATCTCTGATGTGTAGCAGAGCTCGGGAATTTTCTTATCCGCAGCTCCTGGATCCCATTCATTCTTTTTAGACTCAATCTAATAAAGCCAGCTTTAAACTGCAGCCTTGCTCTCTGGGGAAGGGACAGGGTGGTCTATCACGCCCTCCAGAATCACTAGGAGCTCCATGTATGGTCTATGGGGATGTGGCATTTTAGTACTTAAAGAGGGAGAGTGACTTTTTATACAGGCAGATAGTGATAGGACAAAGAGGAGAGATGGTTTTAGAATAGAAGAGGAGAGATTTAGATTAGATTTTAGATGGAAATTCTCTCCTGTGAGGCTCTGGCACAGGCAGCACAGAGAAGATGGGGCTGCTCCACCCCTGGCAGTGTTCAAGGCCAGGTTGGATGAGGCTTGGAGCAACCTGGGATAGTGGAAGGTGTCCCTGCCTGTGGCAGGTGGTTGGAATGAGATGATCTTTCAGGTGCCTTCCATCCCAAACCATTCCATGATTCTCTAACACCTTTTGCTGCAGTGAGATCTCCCCTCCCCGTGCTGATCTGCCCTTTGCAGGCTGAGAAAAGCACAGTCAGGTTTTATTTCACCCTGGCAGCATATTTTAAAGCCAGGCTGACAAGAACAGTGGACCTGAGAACAGAAAAGATGTCGAGGCAGTGATGATTATTGGGAATGTTAGAGCAGCATGGGGAATGCAGTGATGCAGAAATAGTAAGAATCCTTTTGGGTTGGGTTGTTTGGATCAGAAAAACCACTTGCTTTTAGGGTTTTTTTTTCAGATATTTGCTGTTATTTTTTGTCATTGACTGCTGTGCTTGAGTGAAACGCCCCCTGCCCTTGTCTTGGGAGTAGTAGCTCTCAAGGCAGCTTTGCCACCAGGACCAGCCTGTCCTCCTCTCTGTTGCCAGAGAAAGCCTCAGCTCTTGCAGAGCAATGACCTCCAGTTTGTACTTATATACCTGGAATTCTCCCTGGAGCTGTATTGTGCAACAGGGAGCGTGATTCCACATGTGTTTTATGTAAGCCAGAGAGGATTCCGGGTGTTGTGTTGGAGAATCAAAGCCCTGTTTGGGGGAACCTGCAGTCTGACTATCCAGTTGGACAAGCTCAACTTTCCCTGCAATTTACATAGACTCTGCCAGAATGTTAATTGTGCCAGGCTCCAGAACTACCTTTTAACTCCTTAGGAGCGTGGAGGGTTTCCAAACCATCTTCACCCTCCTGTTTAAATAACAGCTTTGGATGTCTGTGTCCAGCACCCACTCATTCCCCTTGCAAGCTTTTATGGCTGAACTGTGTCATTTGGGACATTTCTGCACAGCTTAAGAAGGTCCTTTCCTCCCCATCTGCTTCCCCATTGTGAGGAAGTGGGGATCTCCCTCAGAGCAGAGTTTTTACCTTTATTCATCCCAGAAACTGCTCCTCTTTGGGGCCGACTATTTGATGCCCGTAATGTCTTGGCACTTCAATTCTGTTTACTTGTTCTCAGTTTATGGCACTTTCCTAACTAAATTCAACCAGAATAAACAGCATCCGGAGAGAGAAATTCCAGTTTATTGTGAATATCAACAACACTGGAGAAACAGCTGTTCAGATCAGGGGCAAACTCACTCAAAAATCATTATCTCATTTATTAGAAGGCAAAAAAGAGCTTCAGGTGTCAGAGATAGAGAAGGAATCATCTCTAATTTGGTTTGTTGTGGTACTGTGGGAACACAGGTGCACTTAGTCCCAGCTGGAGCTGTGGCAAAACCTGTCCCCTGGAAATGCTGGAAGCTCTGCTGTTGATTTACATGGATGCAGAGTGCAACCCTGCCTGCTCACAGATTGTTATTATTTTACCATCTGCAAAAGTTTCTGCAGGAAAACCTTCCTTTGAATAGAGAAGGTTTAGGATAGTAAGGAAAACAGGCATAAATTAGGGCAAAACCATTTGGGTTTGTTCTTGCTGCAGGGCAATAGTGGGAAAAGAAAAAGAAAATTAACCTCCTTTTTCCCAGGATACTGCCTTACCTGGAGCATGTACCTTCCCTAAGAGGTGGCAGATGGATTTCTTTGTTTTTCTTCAGGCTTGTGAAGCATCCAGGATTTTTGGAGGAGCAGCTGTGTGCCTCAAGAGTTAGATTTAGATGTCTCCTTGCAGCCTGGCATATTCCAGCTGCTGCTCCTGGTAGGGCGGACGTGTCACACACAGGATCTTCTGATGCCATCCCAGACTCTGTGGCAGCTGGGATGGTCTTTAAGGTCCCTTCCAACCCAAACCATTCTGTCATCCTTTGTTATTGGCAGTCTGAGTACTTGGCATCTTCACTGTTAATGATTTTTTTTTAAAGTTTAGGTAATTAATCATCTCAAACTAGTCCTGGTAGCTAAGGTAGGACAGAATATCTGTGTGGGAAGGCAGAGTCCTCGGTGGACACTTGGCATTCACTTAAGGGAAGGACCTGAGTGAATTTGAACCAAAAATGTTTAAACTGAATTTAAAAAAAACACCAACTTTTAAAAACAGCATTTTGTATTTTAAACAAAGAATACAGAGCTATGGGCAGACTTCCAGAGATGCAAAAAACTTATTTTAGTGTTGGAGTAGGGTCTTTACTGGTGAAACAAAACTGAAACCCCCAAAAGGACCTGAGACTTGTGGTCACCTGAAGCCTGCAGGAGATCCCTGTGGTGGATTAAAGGGAAGCTCCACAGCTGCACACAACACCTGCCACCACAGCTCAGTCAGAGCTTCTCCATCCGTGAGGAAGTGTCATCCATGACTTTTGGCTCCACTTTCCATCTCTAGTATGTCCAAAGGTTACAGGATTCCCATGGTAGGACTCCCCATGCCGAGCTGGAAGTACCCCTCTGCCGGTTTGGTGAGTCCTGCAGGTTTAGTCCTGCTGTCCACTGTATCCCCCCAAAAGAAATATCAAAACCTCTGGCAGGAAAGAAACCAAGTCCTGGATCTTTTGCTGGTTTTGGGAATCTGGGTGGAGTAGATGTGGCTCCTCCAGGGCTGCACCCCCAGAAATTTGCCCTGTAGTCCCTTTGTATTGTAACAACACCCTTAATGCTTCCAGACCTGATACACATGAGGGTTTGTGCCACAATTCTCCTGATCCTTATGTCTGCCAAGTCCCCACGGACTTCAGTGGTGTTTGTGGGGCGGGGAGATTGTCAAAACTCTGAATTTCATCCAGCCTAAAAGCTACAACAGAGCCAACGTTACTGTTTGGTGCAAAGTGCTGAGTAATCCACAGCAGAGAACAGCCTGGTTCTGCGGCGTGTCCATCCCTCCCCTCTTTGGAGTTACCACAGGGACACACCCCTGTTGTGTGTGGGGAGTTGTGTCCGGATTTAGGTTGGATTTTAGGGAAACGTTCTTCACAGAAAAGGTTGTCCAGCCCTGGCACAGCTGTCCAGGGCCCTGGTGGAGTCCCCATCCCTGGAGGCATTTAAAAGCCATGTGGATGTGGCACTTGGGGACATGGGTTACTGGTGGCCTTGGCAGTGCTGGGGAATGGTTGAATTTGATGTTCTTAGAGGCCTTTTCCAACCTAAATAATTCTATGGTTCTGTAAAATTGAGTGGATTTATTTACAAACTTTACTTTGACAGTGAACTTAGAGCCTGATGGTCAGACCTGGAGATGAAGCTCTTCCACAAACAGACTGAAGCGGTGCAGTGACAGTGGCAGAAGTGAAACCAATTTTCCCTTGGTCTCTGCTGCTCTGGTTTTGTTGTTTTTTGTTGTTGTTGTTTTTCTTTGCTCATGTTTAGCTTTGTTAAAAGCCTTACTCTGCACTTGTCATCAGCTGAGGGTTCGTTTGAGGTTCAGCTGGAGCAGGATGGGGTTGAGGCGTCACAGGGGTGTGTAGGTGTGTAACGGGGTGTCCTGATCAGCACTGATAACAGATCTGGAGATGCAAACACCCAGCCCTCAGAAAGGAGCCACCAAAAAGGGTTCTGGGGAGTCCAAGTGTCAGTGACAGGCAGAAAGGAGCCGTTGTCTTTTGAGACGCCGTAATTCTGATCTTGCGTCTCGAAGGAGAGAGGCACAATATCCTGGCTACAACAATGTTGTGTTTATATCCACAGCTCAGAAATCTATCTGTGGGAGGAATGAATCCTGTTGCTGTCCAGTGCTAGAACTTGCTGGAGCTTGATCCTTGGGTTGCTTCCTGAACAGTCACTCCCTGTCCCTGTCCCTGTCCCAAGTCCTTCAGGCACAAAAATCCCAGCCAAAGCCACCATTTGACTCCTGCATCATGTGGACCTGCCTTAAAACCAGATCCTGCTTGCCTTCAAGTGGATAAATCTCTGCCTGAGGTTTGGCAGGCTGTGTGCTGGGATCTGGTGGAATGACGGGCAGGAAAACCCAAGTGAAACCTCTCCCTGCAGGAACAAGGATGTTTCCATCACAGTGATTTACACTAGTGAGCAGAGAAGGGAGTGGCAATACAGGTGGGATGTGGGTTAAGGACAACCCACGTGTCGCTTTCCATGTCAGACATGGAAATTCTTGAATTTGACATTTGGCAAGCAAAAAGCATGATGGGATATGGGTTTTATTTCCCAAAACTTTTAGGGAGGCACTAATCATAGAATCCTGGGATGGTTTGGTTGGAAGGACATCAAAGACCATTTCATTCCAACACCTTGCCATGGGCAAGGACACCTTCCACTAGCCCAGGTTGCTCCAAGCCATGTCCAGCCTGGCCTTGGACACTTCCAGGGATCCAGGAGCAGCCACAGCTTCTCCGGGCACCCTGTTCCACTGCATTCATTCACACCCAAAATGTACAGGATACAGCACAGCCTCTTGCAAACTCTTGGCGTGTGTCCCACCTGCTCTGTTCATGAGGTGGGTCAGATTAAGATGCCTTCCTAAAAATGAAACCAGTCCTAAGCCATCAGCAGAATTTGACCTTTGGAGCATTTTGTGAGGTTCTGCCTCACCTCTGCCCCGTGGCCACTCATGTCCCCAGTGCACTGCTCAAATCCTCATGTCCATTCCCCCTTCCCTGCTGCTCCCAGCAGATCTGGGCTGTGCAGAGGATGACTGGTGGTGCAAGTGGGTTTTTTCCCCCCTTCATACGTTTGTTTATTCATTAAGGAAGTCAAAAGAGGAAGAGGAATAGAGAGGTTGCAAATGTTTTGCGTAGAAATGAGACCTCAGTGACTGGGCTGCACGTTGCCCTCTGTGGGCAGCTCCAGTGTCCCCGGTGAGAGCTCGGGAAGATCGAGGTGCCCTGCCAAGGTGTGCTCAGGTAGGGTCACAGCTTGTTTGCGTATCTGCTTGCATCCATATGGCCCAGAGTTCCTATGGAAACAGGCTGGGAGAGCTGGGGTTGTTCAGCCTGCAGAAATGAAGGCTCAGGGGAGATCTTCCAGCACCTTCCAGTGCCTGAAGAGGCTCCAGGAGAGCTGGAGGGGGACTTTGGGCAAGGGCCCAGAGTGACAGGACAGGGGGAATGCTCTTTACACTGGCAGAGAGTAGGTTTGGACTGGATATTGGGGAAAAGTATTTTACTCTGAGGGTGCTGAGGCCCTGGCACAGGTTGCCCAGAGAAACTGTGGCTGCCCCTGGAGGTGTCCAAGGCCTGGTGGGGCAGGGCTTGGAGCAACTTGGGATAGTGGAAGGTGCCCCTGCCCATGGTAGTGGGTGGAACTGGATGATCTTTCAGGTCCCTTCTAACCCAAACCATTCTGTGATTCTGTAATGCCAGTGTCTGACTGTCAGATCTTCACTAATGAAAACCTCTGATGTGCAGTTGTGTATCCACTGGCTTCCCGGAATGTGGCTCTTAAAACCAGTGGCCACCTCTGCATCCCGGGATTTCTTTTCTTCTCAGCTGTATCACTTTAATTCACAAAGGATCCCTCTTTTCAAACAGCTTTGCCATGTCTCTTTGCACATTCCAATCTAAAAACCAACAAGGTCTAAATTTCACAGGCACCAGGAGATCGTGGGGTGCTCCTGCTCCGGGATCAGGCGTCAGCCCTGCATCCCATCCACGGGAGCAGGCCTAGACTGTAGCTTGGAAAATGCCAGGGAATGGTTTCTCCGTGCGCACAGAGAGGGCGAGGAAAGGAAAGCAGAGAGGTTTGCCAAGGGAAATGGTTCTGTTACACACAGAGTGTTTTCTTTGGGTGTTTGTTTCCCACCCCTCGCCCGGGATGCGGAGCTAGGTTTGGGAGACTGAGCGCGCCGGGTTTATCTCGGGGTGTGGCGTTGCTGCAGGCTCTTATCAGGTGTGTCCTGGGGAGCAAAAACCATTCAAACAAAAGCCTTTCACCTCCATTTGTGCACAGTTCCTGCGCTTGGCCAAGGGTTGGTGTCTGCACCGGGGAGGGATTGGTCCACAATTAACGCGTGTACGTGAAAACTGATGGGTTTTTTGGTCTTTCTTTTTTTTTTTTTTGGGATGGAAATCCTAGGGTGGATTGGTACAGATGAATGAGATTAGAAACACCAGTGAGGCTGTATGGAAGGACCAGAACCAAAATTAATTAGATTAGAGTTACAGAATATTAGAATTACAGAATCATTAAGGTTGGAAAAGAGTTCTGAGATCAGCTCTGGAAGGAGCTGCCGTGGTTTAGAAGCGTAGGAAAGCTTTTCCTCCTAAAAACTGCCAGCTTGTTCAGCTGTCAGGAGAGAGCCGGATGCTTTCCTTGCTCTCAGCTGCTCCTTTAGCTCTGACAGGCTGTTTGCTGGGATGAAAGGAGAGACAGCAACAGGCAAAACTGCGAGAGCTGCCGGCGTTTGTTGCTGTCACACCTGCGTGGTGGCACTGCCAGCACGGCAAACAGGCAGGTAGAGTAAATAATGCTGGATTTTTTTTTTTTTTTTTAAGCTCTTTTCTACAAGAAAGGAGATAACGACTGGATGCTGTCCCATTTTCAGCCTAGGAATTGTTTGCCAGACTTGAATTACAGGAATTGCTTTGGTGAGGCAGAGCAGCTCCATTAGCTGGGAGCTGACAGGGGCTGGGGGAGGCTTCGCACGCCGTGGCCCCGCGTTGTGCACCCGTCAGGAACGATTAAAGGAGCTGTTTGTGATGGAAACAAAACCAAATTGGGCTGATGCTTTAAGGGGAAATAAAACAGGGAAGAATAACTTTATTGAGCTTGTTTATTAAATCTTGCTGTGCTCCCTTCTGAGCAGCAGAAACTGTTGGAGCTGCTGGTGCAGCCAGCTTGTGTTTTGTCTTTCCCTTTTTTGAAGTGATTTGGTGTGGAGAGGCTTTGGACAAAACCTTTTCATATCCCTTTGGCTTAGTTGCAATCCTAAACTGATCTGCTGGTGACAGACTAAAACTAATTATGGCCAAAGAGTGCAGAGAAGAGGTTTTAAAGCTGTTGTTTTGATAAGATGGTGGGTGTTCAGAGAGGCTTGGGAATTACTGGGTGTTAAGATGCTGATGTTGGCCCATGCCAGTATCCATATTCCATCGTAGGGAGGGAGAGATGAGTGTGCTTTCACTGCTAAACTACTTAGAGAAGGTTCTGCTTAAAGATGGGGGGGAAAGTCACCATGCAGCCACTCATGCTCAAGCAGAAGAGCAGAAAGAAGCTGGCTGCAGATTTTTTTCCCTTTGTATCTCACTAATTCCTTTGTCCCTGCAGCTGAAACAGCTCAGTTCTGCTCCCTGCTCCTGTTGGTTGTGGAGCATCTCCCAGTTCCCATGTACCCCTGCCCTTTTAGTGTTTCATCCTTCACCTTTATTGAAGACAGTTCAGTGCCACCCCCTGCCAAGGGCAGGGACACCTTCCACTGTCTCAGGCTGCTCCAACCCCTGTCCAACCTGGCCTTGGACACTTCCAGGGATCCAGGGACAGCCTCAGCTTCTCTGGGCAACTTGTTCCAGGTTGCCCCTGGGCTGGTTTGGTGTTTCACACCCTTGTTCTCTGAGCAGTGATGATTTTTTGGTGCTGTACAGAGCGTATTGTGTTTGCTCTCACCTGTGGCGCAGTGAGCGTTACCAGATGGTTTGCTCAAAGTTGATTTTTTTTTTAACACTTCTAGTAGTAGTAGCTTAGTGCTTGCTGCTCTTTACTATATGTTTTTTAGCCAGGCAAAGTGCCAGCATGTCTGTTGGAGGAAAAAACTCCTGGCTGAATCCTGGAGAATAAGCTGAGCTCGAATTCCCTCTGAAGGGAGAGAACTCAAGTCCCACAGGGAGGATTTTTCATTATAATGGTCCCATTTGGTAAATTAGTGACCATTTTTGGAAGGAAAGCTGGATGACTTTGGGGGCATCCCCTGATATCCATGAGGAGGAGGGAGGTGTGGTGCAATACCTGGAGCTGGAGCTGAGCATCACCAGCAGCAGCAGAGCCGTTCTCTGGACAGGGACACCACCCACAGCCCTGCAAGCTGCAGGATACCTGTGGGATAGCTAAAGTATTCCATGTTTTGGTAAAAGCCCCTGAAGGTCTTAACAAAAATCCCTTGATAGTTACCTACTCCAGGCAGACCTACCTGTGTATGGTGATTTAATGATTTAACCAAGTCTCTGCTCTGATTCTTGGGGCATCATGTGCAGGGCCAGGAGTTGGACTTAATGATCCTTTTGGCTCCCCCCCCCCCCAGCTCTGGATATGCCAGAATTCCAGAAGGAGAAGAAGTCACTTTGTAGTTTATTTGTTCCTCCCTTATCCTTGCTCATTAAATTGGAAAGATTTAGGGTTGTTTTTTCTTTTGGGACAGGGATCATCAGGTCACTCTTAGGATAACCTTCCTGACCCCAGCAAGCATTCCTACCTCTGTTCCAATTCAGGTGGAATTGGAAGAGGTGCAGTGGAGTATCTCTGGTTTTTGTGAAGATGACTTGTTTCTTCACATAAATTTGATACAGCAAAGTGCGAGGGATTTGGGTCTCCTGCTCTTTATTTGGTTTACACACACCTCAGGGGGTTGTTTTTCTAGCAGCCTCTCTCTGCAGCCACCTATAACTTGACCTGTTTCATGTATCAGGGGGTGCTTAGGATGTGATATTTAGGAACCAGAGAACACAAACCAGCATTCCAGAGGAAGCAGGTCACACGAGCTCTCCTCACCCCTTCTCCTCAGTTATTTAGGCTTGTTTTGGGTCACTGTGGGGCTGTGCCTGCCCCAGCGGGATCCCAGAGGAGCTCCAGCCTTTTCAGAGGCAGCAGCTCCCTCGCAGCGCTGTCCCAGAGGACTGTGGCAGATTGCAAACACTCTCAGCACAATCACACGGACCCAATTAGCATAATGATGCTGCCTAATTTATGCACAAATTGCCCTAATTTATGTGTGTCGATACATATGATTAAACCAAGCACAGGTGGAACAGAGTTTGATCTCACCCGGCCAATGAAGCACAAAGCTGCATCCATCCCAAGATGTGTGAGTGGCCCGAAATTCTGCTTTCTCTTACTAAAATATGGAGGTCTGTGTTGTTTTGCTCTGGCAGCATGAATGGGGTGCAGGGCAGGGCTAAACTCGTGGCAGGAGGTAAGAGAATAAAGGATTCCGGGGCTGAGATTTGCATGGATTAAAGGCAGCTTTAATTTGCCTTGATACACTTGGGTTTCAGGTGGATTAACAGGCGGCAGGATTTGGGGCTGTCTAGCCAACTAATACCTGCCTTCCTTTATTTTAATTATTTTAATAAGGGATGGAGACTCCTGGAACTGTGGGCCACCTTTGCCAACCCCTGATCTTGAGCATTTTTGTGTGTAATGTTTTATACCATTAATATTCCCGATTAACAAAACTGCTGTCATCATCTGAATTCCCAGAGTACTTTCTCAGCAGGGTTCTTCTAAAAACCCGCTCTCAGATTGTAACCTTATATTCCTCATTTTAATAAAAGAAATTGGTAATTTTTTTCCATAGAATTACAATCTGGTTTGGGTTGGAAGGGACTTAAAGATCATCTTTATCCAACTTAATCTGACATGGTCTCCGTCGCCTGTGAAATTCTGTGATTTTCCTGCACTTAGCACCATCCAGAGCTGTGTTGGGAATCTGTCAGCCTTGTGAATGAAAGAATAAATTGACCATGAAAATATTGACAGCACATTTGCTTATGCCAACTTCCCGATTCAGTCCCATAAAATTTACCACTTTAAATGCACAGAGCTACCAATATACTCCCATCCTAAATCCAAAACACTGTACCAGCTACTGGGAAGAAAATTAACTCTATCCCAAAAATCAATCCTCTCCCAGCCAAAACCAGGACAAGCTGGTCACAGCACGAAGCCTGTCTGAGTTTGAGAACTTTTTGGACAATGCTCTCAGGTACAGGGTGGGATCCTTGGGGTCTTCTACACAGGAGCTGGACTCAATGATTCTGATGGGGCCCTTCCAGCTCAGGATATTCCGTGATTCCAACCATCCTAGAAGACACTTGACTGTGAGTCCAATGATCTCTTTCTTAACTGGAATCTCTTTCTGAAGCAACTTTGTGTAACAGCATTATCAGAAATACCTGGATCAGGTCAGTGTTAGATTTCCCAATGCTGCCAGGCTTAAAAAACCTGAATTTTCGTGGCAGAGAATGGAAATTCCTTCCTAGATCCAGCATGTCTTCCTTACCATTGGTGTGCTGTACCAGTAGGTTAAATTGCTTTCATCCAAATATATCCAAATGGTATACAAATAATAATTATGAATTATTATGGTATTCCCGAGGCCAGTGGGTCGCGGGGACGGCTTTCCACACTCAGCTGATGGCACCAGGTCCTCCGGATGCAGCTTTTTGGGAGGATTATCTGGCAAGAGGATTACACTGCTAGCACCTCAGGGCACACTGGGGTCAGGAAAAGGCAGAGGAGTGGAAAGGATTGTGCGGGGCTGCAGGAACCGAATGTGGGACACTCTCAGCTCCGTGCCACACGCATCAGTCGTGCTTCCTCTCAGCACAGAAACCGATTTCTAAGGCCAGTGAGTAATTTCTAAGAACAGATGTGGATGTAAGACACTCCTGTGAGGGTGCACGACATGAGATGTTTCTGCTCTGACATACTCGAGTGCCCGCCCGCGCCGTGCTCCGTACCTGTCACAGGGAATGAGTCTGTGAGTCACTGCAAGTCACGCATCCCCAGTTCCCCTCTGCTCCTGCCACTGATCCGTGTTTACAGCCATCTGAAGGCACAGCCGGCTCTGCACCCCATTCACACACGTGCCCCTGACATCTATAAGCTCTCTTGTGTTCGTTCTGCCTTTGCATTTGCTGTTTTTTGTTATCTCCCAGTATACACTCGTCTCTCCAGAGATGTTGTCCTTGTCTTGCGGGGAGCCATGAGCGTGCTCTGCGTGAGCCTTACTCCACGCTTTGGAAGATCTCAGCTTCATTGCTGATTCCCTTTGAATTCTCAGATTGTGGTAGCAGCAGGGGAGCTGGAGAAGAGGAGGCTTTGGGGAGACCTTCCAGCACCTGGAGAGGCTAAAACAGAGCTAGAGAGGAACTTTGGACAAGAGCATGGGGTGATGGGACGAGGGGGAATGAACTTAAGCTGTAGGAGAGTAGATTTAGATGGGATATTAGGAAGAAATTCTTGGCTGTGAGGGTGATGAGGCCCCGGCACAGGTTACCCAGAAAATTGTGGACTTTGATCCCTGGCAATGCCCAAGGCCAGGCTGGACAGTTTTGGAGTAACCTGGAGTAGTGGTAGGTGTTCCTGCCCATGGCAGCAACACTGGACTTGATCATCTCCAGAGGTCCTTTTCATCCCGTTCAATAATTCTCTGATTCTCTTGCACTTAGCACTATCCAAAGCTGTGTTTAGGAATCTGTCAGCCTTGTGAATGAAGGAATAAATTGACCATGAAAATATTGACAGCGCATTTGCTTATGCCAACTTCCTGACTCAGTCCCATAAAATTTATTGCTTTGTTTGAATGCACAGAGCTAACCAAAGGATGACAGGGCCTCACTCCTGCTGCACAGGGACGAGAGGACAGGCTGAAGGCTGGACTGAATTCTTGTAGCCCTCAGACCCCTCTGCCCCAGGACAGCAGCGTTCCTGGGAGTGTTGGGAAAGGCTGGATCATAAAGAAGAAAATGCAAGTGGTACGTGGGAATATCAGCAAGTCTGGCACATCTGGGGTCACTCATCTAGAGCCAGAGACGAGAGAAAGCAGACGCCTCAGCTGTTCTCCAGTTCCCCTTAAAAAAGAAGTATCGGGAAAAATAACCCAGCTCTCCTCCTCCCTGGCAGATCCAATGTCTTTTAATCTGCTCTGTCTCACAGCTTCTCTTACAGTGGAAGTTGCTGGTGGTCTGCTGGAGTTAAGCAGCAGTTCTGGCAGACTTCAGAGCAGACGTGATCTCCAGGTCTCGTTGCTTTGAAGCTCCCGGTTCTATCACACTCAGCTAAATCAGATTTTTTCTTCTCCACGGAGGTAGAAAATCAACCCCGTGCGCCCATCTGATTGCAGTGCTGAGACTTGTCTAATTGAACAAGTGCTCGAGTCAACACTTGAGCAGGATGAAAAACAATGAGGAGATCACCCAGGGATTATGTCTGAGCTCCACGGCTCCTGGCACTGGCGGAGCAGATGGCTGGGTCGCATCCTGCCCAAGGCTGGGCAGGAAAGATGTCGATAGGAAAAGAAATATATATTAATTTGATTTAAATGTATTCAGCTTGAAATCTAGAAGTGCCTCAGGTCTCTAATTCTGTACTTCATAGCAGCAGCCCAGAAGATGGGATTAGTTGAGGGTTGCCTCTGCAGGCTCCTGCAAGGAGCCTCGCTGCTGCCTCAGAGCTGATGTGGGTAAAAAAATATTTTGGGAAAGGGAACTGGGATGCAGGGAGTTGAGACAACTTGGTTGGTCATGTAGAACTGGGGAAGAGCCAGGAACAGTGTGGACATGTCAGGTGAACTGTGAGCCCCTGTGGTGTGGCTGTGCTGATGGTGCCAGGAGTTCAAACCTGGGAGCTGGTGGGGAGGGAAGTGGTTTGTGCAAGAGTGTGAGAATATCACAAACATCCCTGCAGGTCTGCAGCCTCCAGCTTGTTCCTTATAGGATCACACTTTTTCCTACAGCCAAAGTCTGTATCCAGAGAGGTTTGGCCTTGGGGAAGTTGCTGGTGGTGGCTGTCCCATGGGTACGTGGCCACCAGAAATCCTGGTGACCTCCATGTGGCTTTCTGTCGCCTTCCCTTGGCATGGGAGTAAATGAACACACAGAACTGCTTTTCCCAATGCCCAAAGTACTTCTGTCTGGGGAAATACGCCCTCAGTGGAGCCCAAAGTGATTGTGGTGCCCTCACTGCAATAGAAATTATCTATTTCCTCTAGCTCTGGACCCTCCTAAACTTTATTTGCTTTTACCCAAACAGCAGTGCATGTATCAGGCCAAGCTGGGAATATCAGAGTCCCTTCATCTGTAACTGCTGCTGCCCTGTAATTCCCTGCTGCCACCTCTTCCCAAAAGCACTTTCAACCTTGGAAACTCCCAATTTTGCTTTCTGTATTTAAAAGTTATTTCCATTTTTTCCAGTGTGTCTGTAGCTTGAGCAATAATGTATAACTGCATTTTGCATCTGGTAAAATGAAGCAGAATTGCCTTGCTGGCAGCAGTAAAAATGCTGTTTCCCTATGATGTTGCTGTATTTTAACTCTTTGGTTCTAAAAGCTTTTTTTGTTTGTTTGTTTGTTTGTTTCCAGGGGGCAGCACTGGAAGAACCTTTATGGGCTCCTCATGACGTGCAGGTGGACGATTGACCAATGATAATTAAGGTAGGAAGAGGTGCTGTTAATTTTGGCATCTTCTCATTTGTCCTGTCCTTGAAATAAAACGGTGCTGGCCGGTGGACCGACGGTCATCTCTCTATTTTGGGGTTCAGTACACAACAATGGCACTATGACCAAGCAGTAACTTGTGCTAAAGTGCCCCTTTAAACACAGAGGGAAGGGAAATCTTATTTAAGAACTACCTGGGAACGTAACTAAGTGGAAAAAATCTGACTTCCTCCCCCAAAGGATAATAAGGTCTCTGTTGGTACGGAGTTGGAAGGGACATGACTCTTATTTGAGAGCACTCAGCACAGGGATTTTTTTGTTCTGCTGAAACCCAGTGGTTGGGTTGGAATTCAGGTTCTAACTTGCCATCTCAAAAAAAAAAAAAGAAAAAAAAAGAAAAAAAAACCAACTCGAACTAAAAATATATTTTATTCATTTATTTTCATCTTCTCGAGCTTCTGTGGAAAGCTGGTCTATCTCCAAATGTGGCAAGAGAGTGCTCAATTCTTGATTGATGAAACAGAGGAAAATCCCTGATTTAAAAGCAGCAAACTGTTGTACAAACTTGGAGAAGAAAATACAAATGTGAGCAGAGTTAAATGGATTTAGAAGCAGTTGTTGTGCTGCTTTAATATCTGCATTCTTGCCTTGCTGGGTTGTTTCTGCCGTGGTGGTTGTGCTTGGAAGCATCACTGGGAGGGTGATGCTCACTGCTGGTCTCTGCCTCCTCTCCCTGAAGCAAAGAGGGTCTTCACCCTTTTAGGAGTCACCACAGAGACTCCCAAATATCTACTCTAACAGAGGCTTTGCTTCCTCTCGCAGTTTGGGTTTTCACATCTGATTAGTGGGTTCAGTTAATGGCTGCTTGGTCTTTGGTGTCGGCAGAGAGTTGTTGGAAGGAGAGGCGGAAATTCAAGCTGCAACAAGAGCGAATTCTTTGAACGCAGGTTTTACCGTTCTCCAGCGTATTCGTACTGTTTGTTTGGCTTGTGATAAGATGCACTGCTGTGGAATTTGCTTGGAGCAGGGATTTGCATGAATTATTGTTTCTTGCAACGTGCACATCTGTGCAAGAGCTCTCTCCGTGCTCCGCGGTGCCCGAACACCCCTTTGGAGAAGGATTTGTGTGCCGGGGTGCAGCGGTCAGCACAAGCCAAGTGCTTGGGGGAAAGGAAGGCTGCAGTGATAAAAACAAAGTGCTGAAATAAGGGGAAAACTCCTTCAGGGCTGTGCAGCAGCGTCGGGATTTGTGTGTTTATTCTGTGCGCTGACTTCTCATCCCAGCGCGATTTTGTAAAAGCAACATCCTCCTGTCAGGAAAAACTCGGGGAAATTGTGCTTGGCCTCTTGCAGAGTTCACTTTTGTATTTAGGAAGTGTAATGGCATCAGTCACAGCAGGCTGATACAGTGTGGCCCAAAATTATGTATGAAATTGGAGTGAACAGTCGTTGGGGATGGTCTCTTGATTCTGCACTTGGAGCTTTTCATTTGAAGCGTTTCCCCCTTCTCCTGGAGAGATCTTTCTGTAAATCACTAATTAAGCAAATGAGGTACAGCGACATCAGTCTGTATCCAAAAAGAGCTGGTGTTTTGGAGAAACCTTCAAGCTCCAGACTCAAATTATCCAATATTTAAAATTATGGTGTCTCGTAGGAATAGAAAGAGAGAGGAAAGAATTACTGGAATTTTGGGCGACTTCAGGTTTTATGTACAAAATCAAGTTTTTTGTTTCATTCTAAACTCTACATTGATGCTAAGTCTGGTGTCCTCACTAAATTTGACTAAATCTGATGGCATTAAAAAATTTGCTTGTAATTCTCTCACTTCCTCTTTTGTAGAGAGTAGAAAAGGTTAAGGCAAATACGTTGGGGTGTTCATCTACAATACTTTGTGCAATGTATTTATTTTCTGAAAAATTTGTTTTGATGGGGAAAACTGGGGGAACTTCTGCCCCCAGAGCATCAGGGGCAGGCGTGAGTGATGGGACAGGTAGAACGTCAGTGGTCCCACCGTTTGTGAGGTCCTGGGTTGGGAAGAGCACCGGTGTGTGTTGAAAGCAATCAGAGCAAGGTGCTCAGTGTGATGGAGACGTGGCATTGTGTGGAGCTGTATTTGAGTGTGCAAAACACTGCCAGAGCTGCTCAAAAGGGCAGAAACCATCGGGGTGTGGAGGGGACAGTCCCATGACACCACTGCCGTGCCGAGTGCCGTGTTTTTGAGAGGGGGAGCGCTAAAACCACGGATTTTGTTTAAACAAAGCCATCCACAACCTCTGCACCATCCATGTCCTCCTCCAGCTGTGTTGCCAGCAGTTTTTGGGAGGTGGGAGCCATGCTGACGTGCCCTGTGGATTTGCAGAAGAGCTCAACACTTGTGGTTTCCTCCACCAGTTCCAGCAGCGCCCGTCACCGAGCTGTTGTTTTCGGTGCTACCCACAATAACTGAAATATCTTTCCTGCAAGATAAGTCAGTAATTGTGGTTGGCTCCTTCCTCTGGTGTTTGTTCTCTCAGTAACTTGAAATTTCATTTATCTCTGGGATGCTGCTGCTCCCCTCCAGGGGTACCCTGCAGCACTGCCTGGCCACGGTCCCACAGACTCTCCCTCAAGGATTGCTCCTCAGAAAAGTGCCACGGCTTCATCTTCTCCCCAAGCACGTGCAATTGTGACCAAACTTCATGAGATGAGACAGGAGGTGGTGGGTCAGGAATCATCCCAGCCCTGCACTGGTGGATCCTGGTGGATTATGCTTTGGTTGGCCAAGGCATAAAGTGGTGTTTCCCTCACTCGGATTTGCAGTTTCAGTCAAAGCCGCCGCCAACTGCAGTGCTTCTGAACCCTTTAAAGATTGCTCTCACATTTTGGGACTTGCTGGTGTGCAGGCTGATCCTTGGAGGACGTTTTGGAAACACAGAGTTTTCCCAGAGACCAGAAATCACAAGGGAGTGGTGCTCCTAAATCCCACTGGCACTTCTCCCCATCTCTTTCCGGTGAAGCTTCAAACTTCTACATGAAATTTGATACCGCTGAGGTGAGCTGACCTGGCCTGCTGCATCCTCAAAAATACCCTGGGATTTGCAGGGACTGCTGCGCAGAGTGCAAACCATCATTCCCAGCGCACACCTTCAGCATTGGGCTGTTGGAGCTGAGCTTGGAATGGGGACAGGAAAGAGAAAACTCCTCACAGAAACCACACCAGGCAGCGTGTCAGGACCTGCAGCCCCTACCTGGAGCTGCTGGGTATAAATAAACACATCCACCCTCCGCCTTATTTCTGACAACTGCCTCCCTGAGGAGTAATTTATTTTTTTTTTTTCCCCAGTAGCTTGTTCTGCAAGCAGGTTTCCTCTTGCAGGTGATTAGGAAGACCTCATTTTTATGTTAATTAGGCATAACGATCAGTGCACAGACATCAACTGCTCTCACATCCTTCTGAGACGTGCGATTTTTATTGAAATTCAGTCCTGAAAAACCGATACCGGCAGCTGATGTACCTGTTGCCTGAACAGATGGGAAACTGCACCAAAGGGGTGGTTGCCTCAAAAATACGTTGCCAAGGGTGTAGCAACCACAGGTTCAGCTTTCAGGAGGGTTGCAGCTGCAGACAGTTTAGGTTTTTAGTGCTGTTTGCCTGCTAAGTTTACGGGCTTCCTCAACAACTTGTCTCCACTGAGATCAAGCCATGCTAATCTAGGTAATTGCAGCTAAGCGCAGCTACTGCTGACACTGGTGGGCCTGCACCTATAGGAGCAAACCTTTTTCACATTGGTGTTTCTAAACACATCCCTGCTTTGATTGTATTTGGTCCAGTGGGACGGTTGAGTCGATCCACATTTTCAATAAAACAGATCCTTCATTTTGGGCAGATTGGCTTCCCCATCCCTGGAAGTGCTCAGGATTGGATGGGTTCGCAGCAACCTGGTTTAATGGAAAGTCTCTGCCCAAGGCAGCAGCGTGGAACTAAATTGTCTTTAAGATCCCTTCCAACAGAAAAGAAGAGGGAGTTCAATCAGATGTGCTTTGGGTTTGTTGGTAAAACACAAGTGCAGCTGCTTTGGTGACATTTTTTCACAGTACCAAGCACAGAGGACACTGGAGGTGGAGGAGACAGAGGAGAACGTCTGGTCCCTGCTGATACAAACCAAAATCCACGAAATTCTGGAATTGCACCCAATAGTGGTACAATTGGAATTGCACTGTCTTGCCCCAAAACCATGTGCTCTGAACCACATCCAGGTTTCAGGAACACGTTTGCCCAGCCAGACACAGGTCAGCAATGGGATTAGCCAGGTCAGTGGGTGCTAACACCATTAACTTCTCCTATCTCCTTTTCCAGAGCTCAGTCCTCGTGATGTTATTTAAGGATTTTGTAATCCAAATCCTTGAGGTTCCTTGCTGAAAGCTAAAACAAATATATCCATCTTATCAGGCCTTTCCAAGAGCAAAGCATGGAAATCCCCTGTCAGGCTGGCACCGTCACCGGTGTTTTCCTCTCTCTGCACCAGCGACTTTTCCTTTAATATTGCTCTACAAATCTTCCCTGGATTATGCAATGATTAAGAAGAAGGAATGAAAAATTACACAGGAATTTGGCAAGGGACACGTGGACCCCTCGCAGCTCCAGTTGGTGGTGGGATGGATTTGTGATGCATTAAACACATGGACGATCTCCTTGTGGTGCAGAACCAGCAGTGCTTGGTCAGGGACCTGTTCCCTTTTCACACAGAGTCTTTCTGAGGGCAGGCAGATTTTTGGGTTGGGGATTTTTGTATGTGGATGTCCACAGGGAGATAAGGCAGGCTGGAAAAACTTAATTATTTTGTGTATTTCCAAGGGCTGTGCTCCTTTTACCTGTGGTGGCCTAAGGTGGGTGTGCATTTCAGGGGAAGTGATACCTGGCAGCAGGTAAACGGCTGCAGCTGGGGAGAAGCCAGACAAGCTTTTGATGCGTAAATCCTCCAGTTCTGACACAAAATGTGGTGTTTGTCTTACTAACTCCACCAGTTGCTCTGAGCTTCGTCGAAATTCAGCAACATTTGGGGTGAGAGAGGGCACAGTTGGTACCTGTGGAGCCAAGGGATGAGCTCGCTGGGGAAGGAGGTAAACTATTGCTTGGGGAAACTGGAAGGGTTATCTGGGGAGGTCCAAGAAGGAAGAAAGCTGCAGAGAGAAACTAGATTTTGGTTGACCATTGCTGAGGGACTTTAATCCCCAAACTTGATTTTTAATGCATTTTATAGGTGTCCATCCATATGCAAGACATTTTCCCTTCCTCTCCCGTCCTCTCTTACCCAGGTGCTTCTGCCCAGCGCGTATGTTGTAGTGCAGGAAATGGGTGGTGTACCAGGTGACATGTACAATATTTGGGGAAGGAAATACTGTAATCCATAGTTTTGCTGCTGCAGAGAGCATTTGTGGGGTGGGGGCTATGTCTGAGCTGCTTGGCTGGGTTCTGCTTCCTTTGGATGTGATTTGTGTGCCTTGGTGAGCAATTTTCCCTTTGCAGAACTGGAGGGAGGGGAGCAGCTCTTTAAAGTGAAACACTTCAGGTATTGATGGAGTTTATACTACAACTAAGCTGTGTTTTACCTCTTCATGGCTCCTTTTCCCCCTTGGAAGGTGCCCATCTTGGCTGCACCTCACTCAGCAGATTCTTGGCAACCTCAGGTCTTACCTTGGGCTGAGCTTTGAGGAAGGACAAGGTCAAACTGCTGTCACTCTAGAGGAAGTTGGTAGGTTCAAAATTCAACTAGACCTGGTCCTTAATTGGAGAAAAAAAAACAAACAAACAAACAAAAAAAAAACACCTAAAAAGCAAGCAAACAAAAAATATTAGTATGGGCTGCTTCCAGTCTTGTACAAGGGGGTGGAGAAGTCATAGAACCACAGAACCATAAAATGTTCTGGGTTGAAAGAGACCTTAAAGACCACTTAATCCAACCCCTTGCTGTGTGTAGGGACACCTTCCACTAGACCAGCTTGCTAAATCGACAAGATCATGTGAACAAGGCCATGATTTTGCAAAAAAAAAATGTATTTGAGACAAACTACTTTCAAGGATGAAATGTTGCTCTTTATCCCCCAAAATGAGTGGATATTATGGCATCTAAACTGACATCTGAGTTTCTGAGGCACAGGTGGGTCTGAGCAGGGAGGTCTCTGCAGCTGCAGTTTGGTTATTTAAGGTTCTTCCTCACAGAGAAAACTTGTGAGGAGGTGAGAGCTCTGCGGGAGGGGGAAATGGTGCAAGGGATTAAGCTGCAGAAAGGTGGTGGAGTAATGTGGAAGCTGAGTTGGGTTTTTTCTGGAGAGAAGTTGGTCAGGATTCACGTTGTGTTGGTGTTTTAATCCATGTAAGAAGACTCTGATGTGTGGAAGTCATGGGAGTTCAGCAGGCACTTGCTGGGATGTTTGGGATGTTCCATGTGTCCCTGCCTTGATCCCAAAGATGAACTCAAAACCACAGGTGGTGACCAAGAAGACTGTGAAGGGTCTGGGGGGAGTTAAATCTGGACAAAAATGAAATTATTTGGAGGGGCTGGAGCTCTGCCCTTCAATGCTTCCCCAAACTGGAACGTGCAGGGAGCCCCAGGAGTGGCTGAAACACCTGGGGCTCCCCATGGAGGGTGGTGTTGGCTGGATTTTTTCTTCCCAGCCTGGTCTTGGAACAAACACTCAGTGGAGAGGACAAGGACTCTGCTTTTGCACACTGCCAGAGCAGGTGTCCCTTACAGACATAATTTACTGTCAAAAAACCAACCCGAAACTCCAGCTGCAGTGGATCAGTGCCTCCAGCTGCCTCGGACCACGCTGCTGCCAGGTCACCACGTCTTCCAAGGCTGCTGGGGAAGGAAAGATGGAAGGAAAGAGTCCTGCAGCACCCTGCAGGTGCTGGGGGACAAAAAGACCTCAACACCCACATCGTGGTGCTGCTCCACTTCCTCCCAGAGCTGCCAGAGGCTCAGTTTGGCCGTCCCGGAGCTCAGACACACCTTGGGCAGGATGGGGATTTGTTTGCTCAAATGACACGTCACAGGAAACGAATTTTCTGCTCCTCAGCTGCCACTGTGGTCCCACCGAGCTCAGGTGCCATGAGCAGCACTGAAACCACCCTCAAATATTTCACCAGGGATGCTAACAGGTGTCCACAGCATGAAAACAAATTGGGAAGCCCAGTATGGCACTGGATTTGACCCAGTTGATCAATGAGGTCAGCTTTGCTGGAGGACGCTTCCCAGCTACTGTTTTGCTTTGGAGGTGAATCTGTTACAAGTCCTTTTGCCAAGCAGCCAGAGGCTTGATCATAATGTGTTTAATATCTGTTTCTTTATTTTTATGTGCTTTGAATCCTGAAATGTACCATTTGGGAAGATGTTTTAGTGAGATGTTGGCTGGCAACCCAGCTCTGCATTAACTGCTTTAAAACATCTACTCCCCGCTTCAATTTTATTTGCCCTTAAATAAAAAAAGAGATAATATCTGCTAGACACCAGTGTGTTCATCCCTCAGGCAGGTGTTCAGGAGTTTTCATTGTTTTTAAAGTGGCTGTTTCTGGGCTTTTGGAAGGGCTGTCAGCTTGCTGAAGTCCATGATGAATCTGTAAGAGGTGCTTAATTGGAAATGCTGGTTAAGTGATGGGATGCAGATGATGAGCAGGATGCTCAGCCTCAGCTTTGGTCCCCACACTCTGCCCTGGGCAACCCTGCTTTGTAATCTCATGGGGGCAGCCCTGGGGTTTGAGCCTTAGCAGGGGAAGAAATTCTTCCTCGGTGCTTCATGTCTTGCTTCTAATGAAATGACTTCTCCTTATGCAGCAATCATAATTTTCATAAATTTTCCCTGTCACAAAAAGAAAGAAATGTCACGAACTGATTTGCTCCTTCTCTTCACCGTGAGGCAGATTTTTCCTTTTCAAAGGAAAATACTTTCTAAAACATTTGCTCTTCCTTTCAGCTTGAATGATTTCATCCATACTCTGATTTTTATTAACAAAAGCTCACAGCGAGATGACTTTCAGACCTTTCAGCTGTTGATTTATCCCAGTCTTTATTCTTGGGACGAAAAATATGGAAAAATTCTCTGTTGCACAGTTTTTAATATACATTTTCAGAGTTTCGTACCACAGGGCATTGTAGCTTGTTTTTTTTTTCCCAGTGATGCTTTAACATCTGAATTTGGTACAGTTCGCTGCTTTTGAAGCATTTGGTGACTTTTGCTTTGTGTTTGATCTGGTTTTGATGTGAATTGTCCCAACTTCTGTTTCAGGGGAGGAGCAAAGTTGGTTTTTTTCTCACCAGCCTACATGGCATTTAATCCATCTGCAGCACGTGTCTGCTGTAATACAGAAACCACACTCCTTTTTTTTCAGAAACTTTTATTCTTCTTTTTTTTTTTTCCCACAAATTCTTCCCTGTGTGACTTCAGTAGTTAAAGCTGGTTCAGTCTCCTGCCCCAGGACTGCCATGCTGGAAGCTGAAATCTGTTTATGTTTAATCTGTTTCTATTTTGGTGGGAAAATGCATCATCGAGAAGTCTTCCTTCTCACTAGCTGCACAATCAGCCTGGAATAAGGTTTCCAGGGCCACATCCTAATGAAATAACCCACTGGGACACAAAAAAGCCCACCACTGATAGTGGGATCAAGCTGGATGCTTCCAAGGGATAAGTCAAAGTTTTGTGTAGCAGAGGTTGGGCACAGTTGAGGTTAGTGGCTGATGAGATGGTGTTAGGAGAAAGTCGTTGGCTGAACAAAGTCTGATGTGTTACAGGATAGGAATTTTTATGTGGGACGCTGTATCTCATCAGCAAAAAATAGCAGGGACATAGCAGCCCTGAAAGCTTTGGGGATGTTGGTGGATGAAAGGCTGGACATGCCCTGGCTGTTCCCTGGGCTGATCCCACATTGTGGACAGCAGGGAAGGGGGGAATTCAGTGCCTGAAGAGGCTTCAGGAGAGCTGGAGAGGGACTTTGGGCAAAGGATGGAGTGACAGGACAAGGGGGAATGGCTTTCTGCTGACAGAGAGCAGGGTTAGGTGGAATATTGGGAAGAAATCTTCGCTGTGAGGGTGGTCAGGCCCTGGAATGGATTTCCCAGAGGAGCTGTGGCTGCCCCCGGATCCCTGGAAGTGTCCAAGGCCAGGTTGGACAGGGCTTGGAGCACCCCGGGACAGTGGGAGGTGTCCCTGCCCATGGCAGGGGGTGGAACCGGATGGGCTTTAACATCCCTTCCAACCCAAACCGTCCTGTGATTCTGGTTCTAGGATGATATTTTCATTCAATTCAGATAGGCTGGGATGCAGTGAGGGTCATTAACAGGGGCAGGGTGGTTAATTAACCCATGGGACCCATGCAGGGGGTTTCTGGACACAGCCATTCCACCTGGGAACACAGGAACAGGAAGGGTTGGGCTCTTGAGCTGAACTTCAGAGGTTGACAATGTGGTGAAGAATGAAGGAATTTCTCCCCTAAGAACCAATGCAGTTGCACAGAAGATGTGTGCAGGGCCTGAAGAAACCCCCCTACGGTCACTTCCATCATTGTCATTGCTTTCCTCACATGAATCAAGATAAATCAAGTGGGAAGGACACAACGCTGGAGAAGGGGTTGGGTGTCCCTTTCTGAAAGCCACCACGCCCACCAGCTGATGATCCTGATGGTCCTGCTGCTCTTATCTCACATCACACACCCCATCCTTACCCTTATTCCTAGAGGGATTTAGAGCCTCTGAAGCGATTGAAGTGCTCACAAGTATTTGAATGTCCCAGTAAGTATTTATCTGCAATTAAGGCATTGGGAAAACATTGTGAAACACGAGCTGTCATGCGAGTCCTGCTTCCCTTTGTGTCAAACTGGCAAATGCTGGCTTTGATCCTCTCTTATCCCCATGGAGTGGAGCCATCTCCTTTCTTCTTTGCACAGAGGACCCACAAAAGCATCTGGGACTGTGCATGGGCCCCAACAAGCAGCAGCCAGGCTCATCTCTCCAATTTTCAGGCTCACCAGCGCCTTTTGTGAGACGGTAGCAGCTTTGGTACTTCAAAAGAAAGGTGTCAGAAATGCAAAAATGAGCAATTAAGGATTAATCTGCTTGTGGGGATGGGTATCTGCCTCCCCCTCCTGATTGCAGTGTAAATTAGTGGTTGACTCGAGCCCTGTAGTGGAGCTATTTATACCTCGAAGGTTTGAATTATAGCTGGATAGATTATATCATCCCTTTGTTTAATCCTTTTTCCTTTCTTCTGTCGGGCTTTTGACCTCAGTGATTTTCAAAGCAGTCAGATTCGCTTCCTACGGTTTTCTTGTGATGGTATTTGTATCCAGGAAAGGGGAGGAGAATTTAGATGGCTTTTTCTGTACCGTTTTATTTTCTCTTGCACTCCCTTACTCATTTCCTCATTCAACATCCCAGTCCTTTTTTTTTTTTCCTTTTTAACCTTTTCAGGCGTTTTCATTCCACAACCGTCACTGCCTTTCTACGGCTTTTTATTTTCTAGGGCTTCAAAACAGCAGAGGTGAGGGGCAGCCTGGGTGAATATTCCAACTCTTCCCAAAAAGCTTTGGAGTGAAGATCTCCTGCCATTCACCTGCCTGCTGGCCAGACCTACAGCTCTCCTTCATTTCCCCCCCACCCAAAGACCGAGCGGTGTGAGGGAGGGTGTTGATGCTCTTGGATTTATTGGCTGTGATTTTGCAAATAAATGCTTTATAATCACTTCCTTGCTGCTCCTTGCAGCCAAGAAAGGGAGACGTGCAGCCAGGGAAGGGCAGGCTGCCTCCCTGTGCTCCGGCTTTCCCTTTGGATATGCACTTCCTATTTCCAAGATTGCTTTCTGTTAGGCCTCGAATAAGTGTTAGAGGGTTTAGAATATATATTTATTCTTACAGCTCTGTAAAAGTTGTGTTTTAAACAAAAACACCCCCAAAGTTGGCCCCGGGTCAGTGGCTGCAGTGGTTCCTGGCTCTTGGCTGCAGTTTGGATTTTCCCGTACTTCCCATCCAAGAGAAGCAGTCAGAAAAATAAAGGGCACGAGAGATCTGGAAGTTCACTGAATATTTTTAAATATCAGAACATGCTGTAAAAGGGTGGGAATTAAACTTTGCTGCTGAAGCAAGCAGAGAGTTCCTCTGCAGTGTGAGCTCCCCTCACATCTTCCTCGATGGGTTTTCCTACCTGGAGCAGCCTTCCCATCTGAAAAATTCCCCTTGGCCTTCAGATCCTTGTGTGGCAAGGATTTACACACATGGTTGAACAAGAGGGAGTGAAGATCTCCAGCAAAGCTCCTGACAGGAGTGGAAACCATTAGAAAGTGATGCTGAGCTTGGCCACCCGTGGGATGGGAACAGCCTTTAATGACTTGTAATTCCCCATCCCTGTATTTCCCCATCCCTGGGAGTGTTCAAGGCCAGGTTGGATGGGGCTTGGAGTAACCTGGGCTGGTGGAAGGTGTCCCTGTCCCAGAGGGAGGACCTTGAAGTAGCAGTAGGCCCTTGGCTCCAGTGGGGCATTCTTTGCTGAGGTGATGATCAAGCCCAAAATAACGATTTTTTTCTAATAAATTAGAATAGATTTTACCGCCAGACATGAGTATAAAATCCTTTGGGGAAATAGGATGGTGGTTGGAGTAGAGTTTTCCCATCTAGTGCTTTTCAAAGGACATTCTCAGTCAAAGCCATTGCATTTTTGACACCCTTTATCACTATCTGCTTAACCTCCAACCTGGTGGGTGTTTGGGGCCATTTTTTGTCTCTTGCAGCCCTTCCAATTTTTGTGAACAAATATTATTTCTTTGGAGCAGAGTTTGAGCCCTTAGTCCTTTTTCCTCCAAGCTGCTGCCCACAATTTGGTCACATCTCAGCCTTTCTCCTTGGGATTTCAGGGAAGTGGAAGCTGTTTCCTTAGCAGAAAACCCAGTTGTTGGATAAACTTAGATCCTGCATCTGGAATGAAGTTGGGAATATTCATCAGGCAACACCAGTATCATGACCTTGATTTTCAGACACTTGGGGAGTGTCAGAAGCAATTAAGGCCGGTCAGATGGGTTGGGTCCCTCTCTTCTCTCCCCTTATCCCACCCTTTCTTACTCTTTTCTCTGCCTTCTTTCCCTCCTCCCTAAAAAAGGGGAAGGGGACAGAAAAGCAAAATAACTTGTATGGATAGAGGGGAGGTGTAATTATGAGCTGTGGGACCAATTTAAAAAGGAAGATTTCAGAGAGACTCAGACTTCCTTTGACATATTGAGGGGTTTTGGTAGAGGATAAAAGGAAAATAAACTAATTTATTCCTAAATTGTAATTCCTTTTTGGTATTAATCTGTTTCATTAGTGTAGTTCACAAATGCACACAGGCAGGGGAGAGAGGGGGGGCTGCAAATTGAAATGAAGATATTTTCAAAAGGAAAGTCTTGCTAGGAAAGGCTTCCTGCAGGGAGAAATCATATCCCAAGAGAAGAGCTGTGGAAACTCCATCGCTTTGGACTTTTGTAAGTGAGACTGGATAGAGCAATTTGGGAACTTTCTTGTAGGGAGCAGTTTTTGCTGCGTGGTGGGTAGGACCAGGTGAGCTAATCAATCCCTTCCCTGGCCTGTCCATGTGGTTTTCATTTCCTCCTGCTGAGAGGTGGGGAAGGGCACTGGACTGGGGAGTGTGGTGGCCTTAGGGATCCGTCACTGCTTACAGGGTTGCTGTTGTCCTGGGCTGTGATTCTGCTACTCTGAAATATGTTTAATTAAAAAAAAAAGATTGTATTTTTTTTTTAATCGCCTGCTGTGATTCTTTCTAGGCTTAGGAGGGTGTAATCATCTCTGCAGGGAGTGTTCTTCACCTTCCCTGAAGCTGCAGCTGGGGCATCTCCCAAAACTGCCTGATGTCCATAGGTGTCAGCTCTGAAGCTTGTGGACTGAAAATGTTTTCACTGAGACCTGAACAGCTTTTTCTTGGATTTCACCCACAAAAAAATCCTGTTTCCTATTTGCTCCATGGGACAGAGCTCTGAGAATGGGGAAGAGAGTGGGGCTGAAGGTATCATCATAGTATCACAGAGTGGGCCTTAAAGCTCAGCTCATTCCACCCCCTGCCATGGGCAGGGACACTTTCCACCATCCCAAATTGCTCCAAGCCCCATCCAGCCTGGCCTTGGACACTTCCAGGGATCCAGGGGCAGCCACAGCATCTCTGGGCACTCTGTAGCTGGCCATGATCTTTTTATTTCCCTTCTCTTTCCCCCTTGGTCATCATCCAGGTTGGTGATGAGAGAACCTTGTGGAGCAGGTTAGGATTTGACGCAGTTGTCACATTGAATTAGGTGGCTGCTGGCTGTTGGCATGTCGTGGCTGAATCATGGCTTGATGCTCATGAGTGCTTTGCCACCAACCTTGTTTATCTACCAAGGTGAGTGCTGTGCCTGTTGATGGGAAGAAAAGCAAAGATCTGTGACTTGGTATGGATTTCCAAGGAGGAATGGGGAGATCTGAGAATCATTTCTTACCTAGGCAGGATGGTTGTGATGGAGGAAACAGCTGTAGGACGTGGGAGGAGGGAGAAAGTGAGAAATTGGACTGTGGGTAGCATTTAGGAAGGAGATGGATTGAGTTTAGTGCTGGATGTGAATTCTTGGGATAGAGAGAGCTGGAGCAGGGAAGATGAGGATTATAGAGCTTTGGATAAAGGAGCAGCTTGTGTGGTGCAGTTGAGCAGTGGGATGCTGAGCAAATACAGCTCCATGGTTATGTTTGCTCTGGAGACGTGGAGGTGCATGTGAACACAGTCCACACGTGCCTGGTTTTGAGGCCGTGGGGACTGCAGTGCCCATCTTTATTTGGTTCTGTACTTCAGGGCTCGTATTTTCTTATTTCATGTGCAAGAACTGAACCTCAGCTCCGCTGTCCTCTCCTAAGGAAAAGCCTGTGGAGATCTCCCCTGCATCTGTGCTCAGAGCACGTTCACTCCCTTACACAAGTTCAAGGTCAGGTTTCTGAAGGGTCTGGTTTACCCTCAGAAGAAGAGATGGCTTTTCAAAGGAAAAGTCTGTCTCCTTGACACTGACTTTATCCCCTTGACAACTCTTAATTCCTTCTGAATTCTCCCAGTGGTCAGGGACAGCAGAAGTTGGATGCTGCATAATCTCCGATCCCCTGCCGGTTCTGCATCCCTCCTCTCAGCAGTGATTTGTAAATATTATTTTCCCCCCAGTATTTTAAAGCACATTTTCATCTCCCTTGGCAGAAGGAGGAGGATATTTCTGGCACTGCTGTTGTATCAATTTTGCTCCTTGTTTAAGATTAATATTAACAATAATAACAGCACCAAAGGAAATGCAATTTTGGTGTTTTCCTCTTAATTCACCCATTCACTTAAAGTCCAGGAACTGCAGCTTTGCTACCACTTGAGACCCAAAATGCAAATTTAACTGAAGATCACATGGAAATCAACTCATCCATTTTCTATGTGATGAGTGAAGGTTCATAAAGGGAAAAAAACCGTACTGGAATTTAAACCTTGGCAGAAAATAGGGAAGAACTGTGGGCTGCTGTCATGTTGATGGTTTGGGCAAGGCAATTTTGATTTTGGTGTGTTGTTTCTATTTAGCTAATTCTTAGCAGCATAATGGCAATTTTAGAAAAGTTATTTCAGTCAGCAGTGCAACTGCAACACAATAAAGATAGATTTGTTCTCCTGATAACAGTTTTGATCAAGGTTTCCTTTTATCCTGCAGTTTTTAAATAATTGGCCCGCTTGCTCTTGGCTTTTATTGTACTGGGGATATTATAAACTCGGATTGTTTTGTAAACCTCTAATTTTAGACACATCTTGGTGCTTATTGTTCCCTTCATCCCCCCCTTTTTTTTTTTTTTAATACCATAGAACAACCTCTGCAGAGAGGCGGAAATCATCTGTATCCTGAGACTTTCATGTCTAGACTGGATGAAGGGCACGAAAATGCAACCAGAGCAATCCCCCCACAGACTTTTTATAAAGACACTTCTCCACCCCACAACTAATTCTCTTTACCGTAACACCAGGCAAAAAATAAGTGGATGAAAATGGTAAATGCAGCTTTATGGAGTGTGTGTGTGAAATGAGAAGCAGCTTTCCAAACCAGTAGCTGTGTATAAAAGCCAGCGCAGGCATCAGGGATACAATTGAGTTGCTAAGGCAGAGTTTTCCAATCGTGCCCCGTAGAGCCCCGCATCGTCTCATTATTCCGCTCCAGCGTCAGCCGACAATGCGGGGAAGATAAAAGCCTGGCAACCCGTTTGCTTAGAGGGGTCAATTTATCCCAGCTCTTTGTAGGGCAGTGTAATTTTAGGCTTTTACCCGGCGGATCACGCAGAAATCCTCGCTGCGGCACTTCCGTAAATAGGTCAGGAGGGGACTGGCCGTCGGGAGAGCGAGGCCGGGATCACACCTTGCTTAGAGGGAATTACATTTTCTCAATGAAAATAAGATGGGTTTTGTCCTTATTCACCCGGTTTGTAAAGGAGAAGAAACAAAAAAAAAAAAAATGGGTCAGTTGGGCACCGGCTCGCGCCGGCGGCGTGTTTCGGTGTGCTGCGTTTGGGATGGAAAGCTCGTGGAGCCTGGGATTAATGCTTTCTCCAGCAGCACCAGTAAGGAGTGGTGGTTTTTTTTGGTTCCTCATCAGGAGCTTTGGAAATGATACATAGAAGGTGTTTCACCTTTGTGAACCTTTTTCTGATATCTTGGACTTGTTTGGCAGAGATTATGAAGCGGTCCTGGGGCTGTTTATCAGCTCCAGCACTTCTGGGTGACCTTGCATCTCATCTCTGGAAGCAGCTTAATCCCTGTAACATCCCAAAAGAAGGATCTCAAAGTTTTTACTGGTAGCTTCTGTATTTTGCAATACTGTGACAAACTGCAGGTGTTGGGTGTGGTCAAGGGTTTGGCCGCAGTGGCAAAAGACTTGGCAAAAAATGGGGTGAAGTTCTTTATTCCTCCTCTCCTCACTGACAAGCTTTTAATTAATTACTCAGGGAGGAAATAGGAGGACTGTAGAAGGCAATCAGGTGCCAAGGTAAATACAGCCTGGCCTTTCCTTTAACCGACTTTCACAAGGAGTCGTCCTTGAAAAGAGTTGGGATAACACAGCCCAAGGTGAACAGAAGGCTTTGAAGGTCTGTGAGCAGGTGATGCAGATCCCTGAGAGGCTTCCTCTCTCCCTCAGTATGGGAACAGGCAGCAAGCTGGGATCTGTGCTCCCAGAGTTGCTAAGAGCACTTAGGATCAGAGCACTGCAAAGGATCCATTAGAAAAAAATAAATTAAAAACCCACGTTTCTCTGCCTTAACGTGGATTTTGCTCTCAAACCACACCAGAGATAGATGGTTGTGTGGGGAGACTGAGGAGTTGCATGGAAACCTTTAGTTGTTCTTCCACCCAAACTACAAATGTCCTGGTAGGCATGGGATAGCCAAATGTTGGAGATGCTTCTCCTTTTGCTGGGGGAAAGGAAGGAAAAATACCACTTCTGTTAATCCATTCTGTGGGAATGCCAGGGCTTGGTTCAGAAGGGAATTAAGACCTCATTGTGTTCACTTCCCAACAGAGCTTCTTCCATCTAGTGCAACCAAAGGGCTTGCAGGGCAAGACTTCAAATCAAATTTTCCTCTCCCAGTAAAACCTGGGGTCATTTGGGGATGACCCAGAGCAGTGACACTCCGGAGAAGCAGAAGCAGCAGCTCTCCCTTTCGTGCAGTCACCCAGTATTTTCATCCACCCAAACACAGGTGTTTTTCTCTCTCCTTCCTCTGCTACTCAGCATCATCTGTGCTGCCACTCAGGTTACATGGCCAGAGGCTGCAGCACAAAGAACAACCCCTCGCTTTTCTCAGCCCTCATCTCCTCCTCGCTGTCACCTCTCCAGTTCCTGCCCTTTCCCACCAGCCTCTCACCCAGGAGCCTCCTTTGATCCTGTCGCTGATTTCCTCTATAAAAAGGGTGGAAAGAGCCCGAGTGGCAGCTCCCTTGGGCTGGGAGAGGGGAGGTGGGTGCACAGTGAGGCACGCAAAAACCTGATGCTGTTATTCTGTCACGCTGAAACAGCATCTGGCTCCCTGACAGCAAAGCTTCTGCGCAGCGAGTCAAGGTGAAGGTGACGGCAAAGATTTGGGGCACCTCGCTGTCCTTGGCTGCCCAGCTTGTCACCTGCTTCCAGGCTGGCTCCCTGGCTCACGGCAGGTGAGCAGATCCTTGTAGGTGTGGTTCCGGGAATACTTTGCTCCAGGGACCCGCTCAGTGTGAACAAGAGGCGCCAGATTTTCCTCCTCCCACCCTGCCGAGTCCTCAGGTTACTGCAGGCCTTGTGCAATTTGATGTTCCTGAGTGCTCCTGTGCTTTGTGACTCAGGGTTTTTACCTGCCAGGCTGTTAAACCCCCAATTTGGGTGTTCCACATCCCGGCTCTTGTAATATCTCAGGTCTTTTGAAATGGGAAAGAAGCAAAAGGCCCACACGAAAATGCTGTTGAGCCATGAGGATCTTGTGGGGCACAGGGAAAAGCCTGGAGTGGTGCTGGGCAGCAGGGCCAGGTTTAGATGGATACTGGGAAGCAATTCTTCCCTGTGAGGGAGGCAAAGGGAGGGAACAAAAATGCTGAGGCACAAGGTGATGCTGCTGGTGGGACACTGAGTGCCCCTCTGGTGGGGGATCCAACCAGATGCACAGATCATGTTCCCCACGGTTGACCACAAGTTAGAACCAGCTGTCAGCAAAGAAATATATAACTCTTGTCTTCAGGTGAGGGTGGGGATGGGTGTCAGCAGGGTCCAAAGGCTGCTCCAGCAGTGAGGGCTGATGGAGAACTGGGAGGGTGGAAAAGTGTAGCTCACAGAGATTTATGGAGCCCCTGAAGCCAAACTGGAGGGATTCTGTCATTGCTTCCAGCGAGTGCCCCGTAAGAGCAGGAGTGGTGCACACACCCTTGGGGTAAACCAGCACCTTTTCCCAGTTCAGACTGGGCTACCCAGCTGGTCCTCAAAGCCCAGATCCCAGGTTGGGTGCTCCCCTGAAGCAGTGAAGCAGGAGGGGAAGATGCCGGCTTGCAGGCTGTGTTTTCTGGTAGCTCCTCTCTGACTTAACGGGGAAAGACTGACCACAGAAAATGTACAATATTGTTTTTCTCCGCATTTTCCTGAAATCTGTTGAACTGCTTTGCCTGTGGAGGGAGGAGGGGTCATGTGGGGGTTGGGAAGGAAGAAATAGTGGTGGCTCTGTTCAATGGAAGTCCCCTAACAGACAGTTTGCGTTGTTATTTTCCCCCTCAAAACACATAGATCTGATCTGAAAATCCCGGGCTTTAAAAGCACAGATGTTTAGTCTGACACACAAACGTGGCATCGTTCCAGCAAGTGGAACAGCTGGAAAGTTCCTGGTGAGTTCCGAGGAGCTAATCTGGGATGAGAGGAGTTAAAGCTGCTCAGCAGCAGCTGCATCCTTCAACCAAATCACCTGAAACTTCCCTTCCCTTCCCTCCAGGTCTTATCCTTTGTACTAAATCGGCTTTCAGAGATGTGTTACAGCTTCTCCTGTCCCTCAAAGTGTCCTCTTTGAGAAGCAGGGGGAGAATCGGTGGTGAGGATAAAAAACAGCCCATGGCAGTGCCACCAGGCTGGATATTGTGAGGTGTTGTGGGGGAATTTTATCTCTGTGCCCAAACAGGTCAGGGAGAAGATGGTGTTGGATTGATTCTGTCTCCACATTAATGTCACAGCCGGAGAGATGTATTGGGGTGTGAGTTGGGATGGGTGGCCATTCATTTCAAACTCATTAATTTTAATTCCAGTCCACGCCAGCGAGGATTAAAAGTCACCCCACTGCTGATGTTCCTTCCTTGACTCTTAATAACTGTCTCAGCATCTGCCATGAATGACTGGTTTCTCCAGGTGGTTTAAGAGTATCCCACACCTGAAATGCCCTTCTGCTGCCAGGAAAGGCCACCTGGAGAGAGCAGGGGTTGACCTGCTCAGAATTCCACTCAGGACTCCTCCGTCTTCATTGCCATCCTCTGCCAAGTGGTGGTGGAGATACGGGGCTTTCCTTCAGCAAAGTTAATCCTTTCTTGCACTGCTCGTGGGATAATTCATTAATTGAGAATGAAGATGGCGCCGTGTTTTCCAAAGACTCCAGGTCCGCCTCTCCTACAGCTTCCAGAGGGGGACGTGGGGAGCAGTCAGCATCCAAATGTATAATTGTACAAGCATTTGTACATTGAAGCGTCAGGGATGTACAGAGGATATAAAGAGATCCCATAACATCTGGTGAGCTTGGGTTTTAAAAGCAGGCAAATCACCCCCAGAACCCACGGGTTGCCTGTAAAGCTGTAAGGGAGAGGAGCAGAGGAAAGTGCTCCACAGAGGAGTAGAGGCTGGTTGGTTCATATTTAAGTTAAGGCACTTCTGGAAATCACATCTACATCTCTGAAGTTGTATGGAGATGGTTCCTTTGAGAACAGCGCCCTAACGTGAGGGTGTTATTAAGG
This sequence comes from Chamaea fasciata, assembly GCF_029207755.1. Lineage (NCBI taxonomy): Eukaryota > Metazoa > Chordata > Aves > Passeriformes > Sylviidae > Chamaea > Chamaea fasciata. Next base: position 2,503,942 of record NW_027094091.1, on the reverse strand, counting down.
TAGAAGTAGAATCATAGACTCTTTTAGGTTGGAAAAAACCTCTCAGATCATTGAGTCCAACCATTAATCTAGCGCTGCTGTGTCTAAAAATAACTTTCTAATGAACTGACTGCTTGTAACATCCCTGTTTGTCTGTGTATTAGACATTGTCCCTTTTCTATCTGTAGGATTTTAGTTTTAAGCCTTTGCAGCTCCCAAAATGACATCTTCTCCTTTTCTCCCTCCTCTTTGGAACATCCCTGCATTTAGTTATGGAAGGATTGCAGGAGGCCTTCCTCCACTGCCCTACAAGCATAGGATGGCTTGGGGTACAACATCACCCGCGTAGGATGAATCAATCCTAAACAGATAATCCAGGAATGTGTCTGATTTGGGACAGGGCATAGCTTGGAGATGGATGTCTGTCACTAAAGGATGGGACTGGATTTGGTTTGGACTAAGAGCAAGCAAGGAGGATTTGAGCCAGGATGGCCTCAGGGTGCATGGCGTGGAGTCAGAAGTGATGGCACCAAGCTGAGAGGTGCAGGTGACTCACTGAGGGACCTTGGCAGGCTGGGGAAGAGGGGCCTTGTGATCCCCATGAGGTTAAAGAAGGCCAAGTGTAAGGTCCTGTACCTGGGTTGGGGCATTCCCAGGACCAGAACAGTCTGGGGGATGAATGGATTGGGAGCAGAAACATTTGGGGGTGCTGGCGGATGAAAAATGAGCCAGCTCAGCCCAGAAATAGAATCGTACCCTGGGCTGTGTCCGAAGAAGGTCAAGGGAGGGGATTCTGTTCTCTACTCTGCTCTCAGGGTGCTGCACCTCCAGTGCTGTGTCCAGGTCTGTGATCCTCAGTACGGGAAAGATGTGGAGCTGCTGGAGCAAATCCAGAGGAAGCCACAGAGATGCTTCAAGGGCTGGAGCCCCTCTGCTCTGGAGCTAGGCTGGGAAAGCTGGGAATGTTCACCTGGAGAAGAGGAGGCTCCAGGGAGACCTCTAAGGTCTTTCCAGTGCCTAAAGGAGCTCCAGGAGAGGTGGAGAGGGACTGGGGACAAGGGATGGAGGGATAGGACACAGGGAATGGCTTCCCACTGCCAGAGCGCAGGGATAGATGGGGTGTTGGGAAGAAATCCTTCCCTGTGAGGGTGGGGAGGCCCTGGCACAGGGTGCCCAGAGAAGCTGTGGCTGCCCCGTCCCTGGAAGGGTTAAAGGCCAGGTTGGATCAGCTTGGTGTAGTGGAAGATGTCCCTGCCCATGTCAGGGGGGTGAAACGGAATGATCTCTAAGGTCCGTTCCAACCCAAGCCATGCCACGACTCTGTCAAAAACGAGATGAGTTTGTCAGGCTGGGCCCTCGCGCCGCCAAACACCGTCCTGGTCTGGAGCAACAGACTTTGTGTTGTGTCCCTGCAGGCACAGAAAGCCCTCTCTGTTGTGTGGGAGCTCCTGTACCATTTAATGCCTGGTTTGGGGGGTCTCTTATTTAACAGCGACACTGAGGAGCCTTCTGTGTATTATGTTCCTACCCCAGGGCGTGATGGGAATGGGTGTTTTTGTAGGAAAGCTGCTTTTCAAAGCCTTTTGAAAGGAACAGCAAGGACTTTCAAGGATGGGGATGTCTCGGGTGCTGTCGTCTTCGCTGCTGTTGGAATGATTTAACCTGGGTGGAGGGCTCTGTCCTTCTGGATGGGATTGAAATGAATTTAATTCAGCATAATTTTGTTTGGCTTAGGTGCCTAATGCAGGGGGATTTGAGCTCTGTCAGAGCCTCTTAATGTTTATTTTCATATCACTGAAATCTAAGTGACAAATGGTGATGTTTAATGGCTGCTCAGGGAAACTTTGTTTATTGGAAAAAAAGTAAAATGGGTCATAAAAAAACCTGAATTTCAGCGTTACCTTGACTCTGTTGTCTCTTTGATATGAGTCCGTGCTCTGCTGTCATCAAGCTTGAAAATCCTATTTTATTTTTTTTTTTTTTTTGCATGTGAAATGGCCAGGATTCATCTCTTCACCACTGCCTACGTGTGTCCAAAAATATTTGTGGTCCCAGTGCAAATATGATCTCCAAACACTTGAGAGGAGCTGTTCCTTCCGGCAGCTGCTGCCGCTGGGGTGCCCCTGAGCGCAGCAGCTCTTCCAGGCTTTGGAGCAGGTTTTCAGCACAGAATTGCCTCACCAAAGGATGGGAGCATTATTTTGGGGGGCTCTATACTTTTTGTATTATATTTGCCGGTAATTTGTTGGCTTTCATGAAATTGCCTCAGGAACTTGTTCTGTTTTCTAGCACTGAGCTGCAGGTGACATGACAAAGGGGAATGGCTGCAAACAAATAAAGGGCAGGGTTGAATATTGGGAAGAAATTCTTCCCTGTGAGAGTGGGGAGGCCCTGGCTCAGGGTGCCCAGAGAAGCTGTGGCTGCCCCTGGATCCCTGGAAGTGTCCAAGGCCGGGTTGGACATGGGCTTGGAGCAACCTGGGCTAGTGGAAGGTGTCCCTGCCCGTGGCAGGGGGTGGAACTGGCTGGTCTCTAAGGTCCCTTCCAACCCAAACCATTCCGTGATTCTATGATTCTGTTCTTGGAGATGATGGGGTGCATCCACCTTCACTTTAGGGAAGGATCTCAGGCTTCTCCTGCAGCTCCATCTAGAGGGGAGCAAGGTGGCCTTGTCATGGAGGCTGGTGGCCTTTGTGGACCACCATGGCTCTGCTGTCCTCTCATCCAATATTCCACCCTGCAGCACCTTGCCAGGCCTGTGAATCATGCTTTTCCTGCCCTTGAGGTCACTCCTGACCCTAGAGCCACGTTGCTGCTGGAAACCCTTGTGTTTAGTGGGGAGGACACCACAGCCAGAGCCAGTTCCTTGCCCAGCCGCTGCTGGGGAGGAACATCTCTCCACTGAACCCCAAAAGCAGAAGCCGGTGCTGCTCCCTTGGCTGAGGATGTGGAAACCACACACAGCTGCTCTGCGGTTGCTTTTGGGGTAGATTTCACAGAAAAATCGTTGTGGTTTGGGCTAGGGCTTTCCTGGAGAGGAGGTCTGATGTGGACCTCCCCATCATCTGCACTGTGGCTGTGTGGGCCAACATCTGCATGGACCTCTGGGCTTGCTCCTCCAACTTCAGCTTTCCTTCCAACCATGAGCTTTGGTTTTATGTGATACTCTTATTTTAAATGCCGCCCTGAAGGGAAGAACGCAGCAGTGCTGAATGTCAAGTTACTTTCCCTATCCAAGTCCTAATTCTCCCTTTTTATATATATATATATATATATATATAGGGTGCTCTGGAATTCCCAGCTACCCGACTGTGCCCAAAAGAAGGCTGGTTTAGACCTTAGCAACAGGGTATTTTTGTTCAGATTGTATTTGTTCTCCTGTGAGAGCCATTGTTCTGTCCCATGCCTTGACCGCTCCAAAGACTGGAGATAAAAGCCCTGGCTGACAATAATACAGTTGAGTTCAGCCTTTTGTTGGGGAGATGAAAATAGAGGATGAATTGTGAATAACATGGGAGGGCTAAAAGTCAGTCGTCCCAGGATGTTGGTTAATCACTTCAAAGATAAGAAGCTGCATTTTAATTATATATTTTTCAGAACTACTGAACATCAGGTTTTGTGTTGGTCTCAGCAGGGGCTTGTACTCACCATGGTGTTTAGGAGTAGTTCTTACAATCTTGAGTCAGCAGGAAATATGTTTATTGCAGTGATATCGGGTTTATGGTGGTTTATAGCAAAATCTATATATAATTTGTAGTAGCTATATTATATTAGGTTTAGAGATGTATAAATCTCAGAAACAAAGAATCACAGGATGGTTTGAGTTGGAGGGAAGCTTAAAGATCATCCAGTCCCACCCCCTGCCATGGAGGGACATCTTCCACTGTCCCAGGTTGCTCCAAGCCCTGTCCACCCTGGCCTTGGACACTTGCAGGCATCCAGGGGCAGCCACAGCTTCTCTGGGCACCCTGTGCCAGGGCCTGCCCACCCTCACAGGGAAGGATTTCTTCCCAATATCCCATCCATCCCTGCCCTCTGGCAGTGGGAAGCCATTCCCCTTTGTCCTGTCCCTCCATCCCTTGTCCCCAGTCCCGCTCCAGCTCTCCTGGAGCCCCTTTAGGCACTGACAGCTCTGAGGTCTCCCTGGAGCCTTCTCCTCTCCATTCCCAGTGAACATTCCCAGCTCTCCCATGTGTCTCCAGAGCAGAGGGGCTCCAGCCCTTGGAGCATCTCCTGGACTCCTCTGGATTTGCTCCAGCAGCTCCACATCCTCTTGATGTTGGGGATCCCAGAGCTGGACAGCACTGGAGGCAGAATTCTCTCCCTTGACATTGTGGTCACCTCCATAAATATATTTTTACATAATGTGTTTATAGCAGTAGCAATGATAGAAGGTGTCCAGCTTTGTTTGGCTCCGTGACCTGTGCCACAGCATCACTTTGCTTTAAATAAGGACACCTCTCTTGGGCATGGAAGATGGAAAGGTGAACAAAAGACAGATTAGAAAAATTGATGGAAAACAGATGGGGAAAAAAAAAGAAAGATAAAGGTGGAAACAGAGCCACTGGAGACAAGCAGAGTGTGGTCGTTTTTCAGGAGCATGGTCTGATGAGAAGAAATATTTGGGAGACTGACCTGCTCAAAATGCTGACAGTGTGAATGGTAACAGAGATCACTCCTAAACTCTGCAGGCCCGTGAAATCCTTTCCTTGCTGAGGGTGTTTTGGTGGCAGTCTGGGCAACAGCTCCTTTTTGCTGAGATATTTATGTTCCAAGGGCACTTCCTGCTCCCGTCAGCTTCCAGCAAGGCTCCTCATCTCTCCTGGCAGATCCTCCCTCCCCAGCTGCCCTCACCTGCCGTCCATGTAATTGGCAATAATTTCCCTAAATGCTCACAAAAGCAGATGTTCTCTCTGTGGTCGCATCCAGCCGGCTTATACTGCACTGGATACAGGAGCACACGGCATTAAAGGACTAATTCCTGTAAATAAGCCTATTAAAAGGCTGGAAATAATGCCTCCAACTAAACCATCAAATGCAGCTGAACCCCACTGGTTGTATTAATTTGTTATCTGCAACATGCCAATCCCAGTCCGCCCAGGACCGGGTGCCCTCATACTTGGCCAGTTGCTCATATGTGATGGTTGGTGGGCGTCTTGTGTTGTTTCCAGCTAATAAATCAGATTTATAGGTAATTAACACTCCATCTAACACTTCCTCAGTATTGCTGTTGAGTGGGAGAAGAAATTGCTTTGTGCAGTTGTGAGTGGGGGACTCTGTGATTTCAAGGCTTTTGGTGATGCTGACGGAGAAAAAAATTATTCTCACTTATTTTCCTGCCTCAAAGTGGGGGATAAAAAGGTGGGTCCCCAGTTGCCCTCCAAGTTCTGGATGTAAAGAACATGTTTATTAGAATGAGAGTGGTAAAACTCTGGCACAGGGTGCCCAGAGTAGCTGTGGCTGCCCTTCCTATCCTGGAAGTGCTCAAGGCCAGGTTGGACAGGACCTTTGAGACCATCTTGTTCATGCCCTGCCATGGGCAGGGACACTTTCCACTATCCCAGGTTGCTCCAAGCCCTGTCCAGCGTGGCCTTGGACACTTTCAGGATAGGAAGCTCTTGTAAATTCTCTAAAATCCATGAACTCACTTTTCCCTGGCCCCACATGTTCAGCAGCATTTCATCCCCTCACTGGATTGGTCATCTGAGAAAATGGAAAAATCGTGGCATTTTGATGAGCTGACTTTTTCAGGCAGCATCTCTCTGGGCTTGCAGCTCCAGAAATACCTGTCAGGCAATTTTCTTTTCACCTGGAAACACACTCCGATGTCTTATTTGTGGATTGTGCTGAAAAACAGTTGTGTCTGGCAGCACAACTGCTCCAGTCAGACTTTGCAGCTTGAAGCCTTCAGCAGAAGACGTGCCTCACGATGCTTTTGGCACTCACGTAAGTCAGGGAGGAATACGCTTCCAATCCAGTTCCCCTCGTTTGCAAACCTTGTTTATAAACCCTCGCAGCCACTGGTAAAATCATGATTTTGGTTTATCTGGGAAACAGAGAAACACAGTGAATGAGAGATGCAGTGGATGCATCTCTGGCCCCGCTCTGGCTGTCACCATTTGTGCCTCATCCTCAACCCTTTCTTTATTTTTTCCCCCCCCAGTCTAATACATGCAAATATATGTAAAGAGTAAAGACTGTTCCACCGAGTCTTGCACGTTTGTTCAAGGAGGAGGAAAACAAGTCGATCTTACAGGGAATTTGCAGGCTGGATTTTTAAGACCTGTCTATAAAAAAAAGACCCAAAAAAAGAAAAAAAAAAGGAGCTGTTGGCCGTGGGTGCTGACCGAGGTGATTCTTCCTGGCATCTGTTTTCCCTGCGCTCGCAGTCGTAATGTCATTAATATGGAGCTTTTGGAGAACTGGAGTATATCCTAATTAGCAGCCTCTGATTTTTTTCCTAGTTTCATAATCAGTGATCTCGGCTACACCACAAGTGTTACTGTGGCAACAGGGCTGAACTGAGCAGCGGTGCAGAATTACCGCAGGTAAAGCGGTGATTTCACGGCTCCGCGGCACTTTCTTAGCCCCGGGGGCTGCTCCGTGGGACGGGCTGGCTGCTCCCCGCACCTACAGGTGTCCCGGGTGGATTTCAGGGTAAGCACAACCACGGAGATTAAGCTGCATGACCGAACGCATGCGTTTTAATTGGGGCTGAGCCTCTGTAATGAGATTTTAAGGCTGTCATGCGAGTGATCCCCTCCGACACCTTTGTTTTAAGTAGGATGCTCCGAGCCCTCACTGCCTGAACGCTCCCGGCTCAATCTTGGCGTGGAGCTGGGACTTCATCCCGGTCCTGCTGCAGAAAGGGCTGAGCCTAAACGTTGGGCTTTTTTTTTTCCTTCTTTTTTTTTTTTCTTTCTTTTTTTTTTTTTTTTTTTTTTTTTTTGGTAGGGGTTTCTTTTATTTTACGCCTCGTTTCTCCTCCCCACGCACCGTTCGCTTTCTCCGAAAGGCATTTTGTTAGGTAGGGATGTTGTCATGCTGAATAATGGCCATCCTTCATCCTGACTCCTCCATCAAAAGCAACCGGTCCTTTTCATAGCTGGAATGTGAACTGTGCTCGTGTTTCCTTTGTACACGCCTGGGACTTAGGAGGGGGCTCCCTAGAACGGGATATTTAAGGAAATACGTTCCTGCGTGCCTTGACTTTTTTGTTTTGATTATTAATTAACGGTTTTGGATGATGAGTTGAGCCAGCTTCTCCCGTGCCTCTCCGGTGGTTGTTCTCCGCTTCCTGGTGCCGTGTTGCGGCTGCAGCGCTGATCCCGTGGGGGAAGCACACCAGGAGAGTGGTCTTGTACTAGCCAGGGGTTTTTACGAGCTCTGAGGGCGTTTCTTTGGCAGATGTGTGTTAATCATCCCAGAGAAGGTCTCACCTCCCTCTCCCCTTGTCAGCACAGCTCCTGTGCACATCCCTCACCTCCATCCCAGCACCTTCCTGCTGGTCGAGGCTTGGACTTGGTCCTTCACCTTCCTCCTCCCTGCCCTGACAGCTCCCTCAGGCCCAGCTCTCTGCACTCCTCCTCAAAACTTCCCCTTCTCTTGGCTCTCACCTGTCCCGCCTGGAGTCTCTGTCCTTTAGGAAACTCTCTCCAACTGGTCATTCTCCATTGCTCCAAGCCCAGGAAGCTCTTCATCCCCTCTGTCTCTTCCATAATTTGTTCCCCCAGCCATCCCCGTTTATTCTGCAGTAGCAACTGGCACGTATTCCCGTGATCACACATCTGTGGCGCCAGGAGAAAAGAGTGGCTGAGGGCAAATTAAACCTGTCCTAATTATGAGAGTTATTAGGAAAATTATTATTAGGAAAATAATTTGTATTTGTAGTTCTTCCCCTCTGAGGCACCTCGGGCGGTTTCCAGGCGGTGGCTGTGGCAGGGGTGCCCTTCCATGGACAAGGATCTTCAAGAGCCTTGGTCTTAGATGTGCCACAGCTCTGCTCCTGGCTTCATCCAGGGATGTAGCCTCATCCCCTGGCTTTTGCTTCCATATTTTTAGCGTGAGACCATCAAGTCTTTGTAGGTTCTTTGTTATTATTTGCTTGTTTTTAAACATGCAGAGACAAAATTCTTTCCTAAAAGCAAGATATTACAGAAGAGTAAGGTCTGGTGTGCCAATTACAGGGGACTAATTGTGGGGGTTGGAACTGGGTGATCCTTAGGGTCCCTTCCAACCCAAACCATTCTCTGGTTCAGTGACTGTACCCACTGTCACTATTTCTGCATCTCTCTAGGAAGTTGAACTATATCATGTCCCAAAAACATCCACAGTTATTGTTTCTCTCTGTTTTGTTTTGTTTAGGGCTTTTGTTTGTTTGGTTGTTTTCGGTTTGTTTTTTTGTTTGTTTTTGCTGGTTTGGGGTGTTTCTTTTTTCTGAAAACCTCATCAGTTTATTTTTCAGTTCCAGAAGTGTTTGGACAATGCTCTCAGGCACATGGTGTGATTTTTGGGGTTGTCCTGTTCAGGATCAGGAGTTGGACTTGGTGATTCTTGTGAATCCCTCCCAACATCCTGCATGGTGTAGGGATCTCCTACTCAGTGCTGGGTGCTTTCCTACTCCATTATGAGCTTCAAATCCTGGCAGCTTTGCTTTTTGAAAAGTTTGGAGGACAGGCAGTTAGAGAGTCACACTGATTGATCTTGGAAGGAACCTCTGGAAGTCATCTGATCCAACCTCCTGCACCAGCAGAGCTGCCAGATCTGATTGCATGGGACAGTGTCCAGACAAATTTTGAATATTTCCAGGGAAGGAGAATCCACAACTTCCCTGGGCAACCTGTGTCAGCACCTGGTCCCCCTCACAGCCAAAACGTGTTCCTGGTGTTCAGAGGGACCCTCCTGTGGTCAGTGTGTGCCCATGGCCCCTTGTCCTGTCCCTGGCCACCACTGGCAAGAGCCTGGCTCCATCCTCTCTGCACCCTCCCTGCAGGTGTTGATGCACAGGGATGAGACCCCCGGAGCCTTCTCTTCTCCAGGCTGAGCAGTCCCAGCTGTCCCAGCCTGTCCTCAGAGCAGAGATGCTCCAGTCCCCTCACTGGGCTCTCCCCAAGTCCTGGCCATGTCCCTCTTGTCCTAGGGGAGGCAGGACTGGACCCAGCGCTCCAGGTGTGTCCTCCCCAGTGCTGAGCAGAGGGGCAGGATCCCCTCCCCTGGACCTGCTTGGGGAACCTCCTTCCAAGTTCTGGCTGCTGAAACACCTGATCCTCTCCATCCTCCCATGTTGCTGCTGCTGCGTGGGCTTTGAGAGAGGAACCCCATGGGATGGGTTAACATCTCACTCAAGTTCATATCCACAGGAAAGATTGATACTGGTTCAAACCAGCAGATTTTAACATTATCCTAACAAGTGGCAGATATTTCTAGGTGCCCCAGAAATCCAGGTGGGAATAGTGTTGGGTTCCCTCCTTGCACGCATCATGATGATACTCTTTGAAAGATGAGTGTTTGTTCACCTGTTGAACTGAAGGGACATGAAAATGCTTCAAGAATTGGAGCCCCTGTGCTCTGGAGACAGATGGGAGAGCTGGGGGTGTTCACCTGGAGAAGGTTCCAGGGAGGCCTTCAAAACCTTCCGGGGCCTAAAGGGGGCTCCAGGAGAGGCTGAAGAGGGGCTTTGAACAAGGGCCTGGAGGGATGGGACAGGGTGAAATAGCCTCACACTGCCAGAAAGCAGAATTAGGTGGAGAAATTAATTAATGTGAGAGTGTTAAAGCCCCGGCACAGGGTGCCCAGAGACAGCTGTGGCTGCCCCGGGATCCCTGGAAGTGTCCAAGGCCAGGCTGGACCGGGCTTGGAGCAACCTGGGACAGCAGGAGGTGTCCCTGCCCAAACCAGGAAGTTGGAACTGGATTGTTTTTAAAGTGCCTTCCAAACCATGCCATGAGCAAATCCTGATGTGCAGGAAAGCAGTGATTTGTGGAAGGTTGAGCAGGTGGAGAATGCCAAGCTCCAGGCCCCTTCCCACAGGCTCATCCTCCTCCTGCCCCACTCCGTGCAGGGGCTGTCACTCATGGGGAAGTTGCCTGTTTATTTAACAGAAGAAAGAAAAAAAAGAAAGAAAAAGAAAGAAGAAAGAAAGAAGAAGAAAGAAAGAAAGAAAGAAAGAAAGAAGTGAAAGAAAGAAGAAGAAGAAGAAAGAAAGAGAAAGAAAGAAAGAAAGAAGAGAAGAAGAGAGAAGAGAGAAAGAGAAGAGAGATGAGAGAAAGAGAGAAAGAGAGAAAGAGAGAGAGAGAGAGAGAGAGAAGAAAGAAGAAAGAAAGAAAGAAAGAAAGAAAGAAAGAAAGAAAGAAAGAAAGAAAGAAAGAAAGAAAGAAGAAAGAAAGAAAAGAAGAAGAAAACTAAATGGATTATCAGAAAGGGTGAATGGCTGCTGTGATTCATCTTTTCTGGTGAAGAGTGGAACAGCAGAGGCTGGGGGGATAATGTTCAGTGACACATCAAAGGCCTTGCTTCAGCTTCGGAGACACATGCAAGGAATTAGTCACTGCGTTTTAGTGCAACAAAACCCTTTTTCCTCCCTAAATTCAATTCTTCTCTCTCTGTGATGGCCAACTCACCACAGCCCTCGGCTCTTCCCATGTGTGTTTTTACATCCTTTGCCTCTCATTGAGAGGTTTGGGGTGATGAGTGAAGTTGCCCTTGGCTATCAGACAAACTCCTCTGCTGTGGATCACAGCTCCAGTGAGAGGCTGGAAATCCACAAGCAGGATTTAAAAGGAGCAGGGAGGGGGAGAGGAATGGCAGGTTTGTTTTCCCAGGGTGGCTGAGCCATGCTGATGGCTTGCTGCCACCAAAAAGAATTAAAAAAAAAATGTCCTTTTCCCCCTTTCTTTATGCTCCCTGCTTGTTCTCGCCCTACTGTGAGCTGCTTCAAAGAGCCAACCTTGCTCCCAGTTCTGCAGCCTCTCCTCCCCGCCAACAAATAAATAGGAAAACTGAACATTTATTTTTATTTTTCGCTGCAGTTGGAACCAGCACAAGGCAGTCAGGCAGAATCAGTTGAGCCCACTGCCTTTCAGCATCCTCCTGATGACAGCAGGGATTTCTGGGGTCCCGGAAGGCTGGTTAGAATTCAGGTTGTGTCTCCTCAGTGCACACAGAAAAAGATTGCCTCATTTTCCAGGAATTAGGAATATGTCAGAGGTGGGGGTAAATCCTGCCTTTGATTGTGGACGGCTGTATCCGGGTTGGATCTGGGCAGTTTCTGCAGCAATAAACTCTAATTCCTTCGCATTCTGGAAGCGCGGGCAGGGTGATCCTGCAGCCTGACCCCCCCTGTAGCACCAGCACAGGCATTTTGAAGCCACTTATTGCTTTATAAAGAGATTATTCCTTTATTTTTTTTTTTCACCCCCTCCGGCATCAATCAACCTGACAAGATCTGCTTCTTTTAAACATACATCCTGCAGCTTAAAATCCCAGCCTTTCCTATAAGGAAGATCCCAAGCAGTTTATGGAAGAATGCAGTGCGCATACACTATATATCTATCAAAAAAAAGTATATATATACATATATATATAATATTTATGGGCATCACCAGTGGAAATAATCGAGGTTTCCAAGCCTGATCTTTGAAAAAAGGAGGTCTCAGAACGAGCCACGATGCCGAGCATCCCGACCCTCCGGAGCGGCGGTGCCAGAGCCGGCTCCTTTCTCCTGGGCAGAGCCGGCGCCCTGACGTCAGGGTGTTTTTCTGCAGAGCTCGCAGGATGTTGCAGCCGGCCAAGAGCTGTGTTTATGTTGATAACATTACAAGTATTTCCTCTCCGTTTCCGAAACCAGCAGGGAGGGAGCCGAGGGGGAAGGGAGACTCGGGTTTCTCCAGCTTTGGGGTAGGACTCTGGAGGCCTTTTATGTTAAGGAGCGGGGAACGAGGAACCGCTGGCGTTTATTTATGCTGCTTTTGGGAACGGGGAGTGTTTGAGAGCAGGGGCTGGGAATTGGGAGCTGGGCTGGCACAGCCCTCCCCCGGCGCAGGGCTCTTCGCCTGCTCCGGATCCAGTTTTAAGGTGATAAAGCAGCTCTGGCAGCTGATTGCCGGTCACAGGAGCAGCTCCAGGGATTTGGATTTTTTGGGTAATGATGTGCACGGCAAGCTGGGATGCTCCCAGCATCTCATTCTTTCTGACGGTCACAGTAATAAAGCCATAAAAACTCAGGTTCCGCACGGACCGCCCGCATCCAGCTTTCTTCACGGGAGCAGGGAAAGGCTCGGGGAAATCCAGCATTATCTCCCCTCGCCAAGCCCTTCCTCCTCCTGCAATCCATTCATGGATCAATGAACTGATTAAACGTAGAACCAAGAGGGGTTTAGTGCTCCCTGCCTGCTGATGTAATCCCAAAGCATCGGAGCCGTGCTGCCGCCTCAGCAGAGGAGGGACCCTCATCGATGGCTGGACTTGATGAGCTTAAGGGTCTTTTCTAACCTAAACGATTCTGTGATCATCCCACCATCCCAAAGGGGCTTTGCAGCCAGTCCCGGAATCTCCTTGTAGTTCTCATCCATGTAGCAATCACGGTTTATGGAAATAAGCCCAAACTCTTTTATCCTTGGTGGGTTATTTCCTGATAATGGAGACCAGAGAGGGGATTCATGGCTTTTCCTTCTTTCTTCCCACCCTCCGTGTCCTGCTTTAATTGCAAGGGAAAGTGTGATGAGGATGTGGGGAGGCTCTGGCACAGCTTGCCCAAAACAGGACCAGAAATGGGATAAGTGGGATCCCAGATGAATGGGGATCCTAAATGAATGGGATCCCAAATGAATGAGGACCCACTGTGAATAGGGACCCTAAATTAATGGGATACTAAATGAATGGGAATGCCAAACAAATGGATTCCAAATGAGTGGGATCATGAATGAGCAGAACCACAAATGAATGGGAATCCCAAATGATTATGGATCCCAAGTGAATGGGATCCAAAAATAAACAGAACTCAAAATGAATGGGGATCCCAAATGAAGGGGAATTCTTGTTTTGAGAAACAAGTTGAGGGAAGAAAAAAGAGCTGTATCCGCCTTTATGAGTGGTGTTTCTGTGCAAATATTCATCAAAACAGAGCAGGTGGTCACTTTTTTCCCTAGCAGTGTTTCCAGAAGACCCAAATTTTTCCCTTTCCCTTGCCATTGTGTCCTTGCTGTGTTAGTGATGGGCTCCCAGTGAGGGAGGTGGTTGCAGTGATGAGATCTTGGTGCTTTCATCAGCCCTTGTGAGGTTTTCAGAGCAGTTCTGTCCCATCATTTCCATTCTCTGGAGTTCCAGTGTGTGTTTAACTTCCTCCTGCTTTTGCACGTCGGTTCTGTCAGGATGAGCACCTTATTTCTGTGGACTCCACTGTGGGATGCTTGGACAATCCCAGCCATGCAGCGAGTTACAAAGATCATAGAATTATGGAATGGTTTAGGTAGGAAGGGACCTTAAAAACCATCCAGGTCCAACCTCTGCCGTGGGCAGGGACACCTTCAACTACCCCAGGTTGCTCCAACCCCTGTCCAGCCTGGCCTTGGACACTTCCATGGATCCAGGGGCAGCCACAGCTTCTCTGGGCAACTTGTTCCAGGGCCTCCCCACCCTCACAGGGAAGAATTTCTTCCTTATAAATATTGGATTTTCTCCCCAAAGCCAAACCTGTGTAGACCAGGCTCATCTCAGACTCTGGCAGGCAGCTGACCAGGCTGAGTGTGGTGTGTTAATCACCATGAGTGGAACATGTCATCAAAGCATCAAACTACTGGTTGTGGGTTTTTCCCGACATCCCACCCTGGAGCACAGCCTGGGGGAGGCATTGCAGGACCAGTGCTGCTCTCACCAGTGACAGGAGGACTGAATCAGTTCAAATTCACGCAGACAGATATTTTAACTGGTGATGAAACCCTCTAGAATGCTGACTGCTCACACCAGTGGGACCCTTGGAGAAGGCCCTGCCCTGCTTGCAGCAGCAGGGCTGGCCATGGACGGAGCCTACGGAAAGCTCTTATCTCCAGAGCTTGGTTTCCTTCTGGTTCAGGGTTTGTCTGACCTTTTGGTCACTGAGTAAGGTCGATTTTTGCCAGGTTTTCTTTTGGAAGGGGAGGAAAAACATGTAGGTAGGTGGTGCTGGTGGGAGGATACTCTCGGGTGGGGTGGGAGGATCTTGTATTGCTGATACCGTTTCCAGCGCATGGATGACTTCAGCGTTGTCCTCCTGCCCGGAGTTTGGGATGGGTCTAGATGAAGCAGATTGAAATAAATAGAAGAAGCACAAACAACACAAGATCTATTAGAGGGGGAGGGAGTAAAACTCATTCTTGGCAGCGCCTCAGGTTGACTTGGCAGCGAGATCTCGAAGCTCTGTCCTGGGAGATCCTGGAAATGCAACTGGACACAGGACAAAAGCCTGAAGGACAGGAGTCGTGCAGCAGCTGCCGGCCCGTGGCACGGAGCAGAGCTGTGTCCAAGCCCTCTCTGGGCTCAGAGCAGAGGAGAGGTGTTGGCCCATCCTTGGAAGGCCCCATGGCCACGTGCTGGTCTGGACTTGGCAGCTCTGGGCTCTGTCCTGGCCAGCACGATGACGTCTCACATCTCTGGGCCTCTGGATCCGTAGGTGTTTGGGAGGAGATAATGATACCCATTTCTCAGGAGCTTTCTGAGGTCTCCAGGGGAAAGAAATCACCATAAAAATCTTGTCTTAGAACGGGCTGGGGGAAATGATTTTACTGATGTCATCGTCCTGTAATTTTGCTGGACATTTCCTGGGAAGCACGTACAGTATGGGCGTGCAGCCTGAGCGTGCTGATCTTCTTGGATTATTTGTGAGTGTTTGTTCTGCCCACATGCACAGGGAATCCCACGGGGTTTGAATGGAGCTGAGTGTTCTGCCCCTGCCCAGTAACATTTCAGGTGTCAGTGAGCCAGGGGGAGCTGACTTCTCCCTCATTCCTGTCTCCACTTTTGGGACATTTGGGATCAAGGCTCTTTACCGTGGTCTTCACCTAAATTTCCTTTGGGTTTGCTCAGAGTACAGTCATTGCAGACAACCATATGAACAATTTATTAATCTCCTTTAAGATCAGATACTTGGGTTTAGTGCTCAGCTTGTTCTTCTCATGCTCTCCCACAGTTCACCCATTCTCTGCTTCATCCGTGGACACTTTCGCTGCTCCACCAGACTGGGATTTCTCTGTGTTCTTTCCCCTTGGGGTTGTATGAACTCACCCATAAATCCTTCCCATCCAGGTGCCTGCAGGGACTGCAGCCACGCTTCCACTCCTCTCTCTGAGCTCTACGAGATGCACAGCAATGTCCCCACCTTGGATTGTTTTGAGATGATATTGCATGAGGGTTTCAATAAGTGTTCTGTGCTTTCCTCCCCAGGTCAACATGGATTTGTGGTTCTTTCTCCTTTTGCTCGGAAGTGGCCTGATAAGTGTAGGTGCTAACAACATTACAACAGGTAAACTGTGCTCCTCATCTCTCTTTTATCCCAGCTTTAGGATGAGAGGAGTGAGTGTGAATGTGCTCAGTGCGTCATTCCTTCTGCTCTCCACGTAACTGTAACATAAAATGTTGGAAAGAGGGTGATGAGCTTCAGGTGCTCATAAATGGGGCCCACGGGTTTAGCTCTGAGTGATATTGATCCTCACCTCCAGGGGCTGTAATGCTTGTACCTCTCCATAAATAGCACCTGTTCAGGTTATATTTTTATGACATTTGCATCACCTGCTGTGCAGAGCATTTCCTGTCCTGCGCTCAGGATTGTTGGGTGCTTTATCCTTATAGTTACACTCAGGTGAATCTTCAGGATCTAAACCCCTCAGCATCACAGAAAAGAATCTCACAGAGGTTCCCCTGTGCTTTTCCCTTCTCAGAGCCACCCACAACAGCATCCACCTCCCCCAGGAGCCCCACCAAAGCTCCTACAGCAGGTCCTGAGGATGGGACCACACCCAACACAAACAGACTCAACATGAGCACTCCAGGGACTGTTTCTACCACAGCGCCAAAACCTCCTCCAACCACAGCCGCCAGGATCTCCTCCAATGCCACCACTGGCAGCCTCAACATCTCCTCCACCCTGGGGACAACCGTGCCTGTGCCTCCAGCCCCATCCCTGCTCCCCAGCGTGACGCCGCCGGCTCCGCACACCGCTGTCCCCAGCACGGAGGCGGAGGCGACGGAGAGGAATTTCAGCCTGGTGGTGACAACACAGGAGACCTCTTCTGCTTCCCACAATGGTAGGCACCTCCTCCACCTCGTCATCTCCAAACCATCCTGCCTCTGGGTTTGTTTCTTCGCTCTTCTTTCGTTTTGCTGAGCGAAATGGAGCAAAAAGCCACTTTGGGGCCGATTCCGTGGTGATACAAAACAAGAGAACTCCCTGAATGGCCCAGATCAGAAGAGATTTGTCTGACCAAAGGTTTGGGCCAAGATCATCTAGTGAAAGGTATCCACAGGTGCACTAGATAATCTCTGCTTCCAAGCCCAGTCTGTGATTCATTCTCTCCTTACATTATCAATTTTCCCCGTTACTTGGGCAACTTCAATCTTTGAAAGGTTCAGATGGGCGATAATTGTCTCTGTTGTCATCCTGATCTCATTCCCCTCTTGGCACATCAGGAAAGTGACCTCATAAAACATAGTTTGCTTGCTCAGTCCAGGTTAAGAACAAAAAATCAGGTAAAAAGAGGGCTGAGGTGACCAGAAATCTTTGCTGAGCTGTGGCTCTTCAGCCATGGTTTGCTTATTGTATTGTTTGAGACCCAGTTCGGGTACTGCGTGTCTCCAGCTTGCAACAGGAAGATGGCAGTGCCTGCTAGACCTTGGGATTTAGTGGAAAAACAGGTTTGGTAGCTTGGTTGTGGATTAGAAAACCCCGAAACAAGATAATGGTGGAGTTAATGCAGGGAGGTGTCAAGTGTGTATTCCTTAAGAACCAATTTCCCAAGAGGTGTTGGGTGTCTCTGCACCTCAGTGAGATATGTGTGCCCTCTTCCTCTGGGAATCTTTGGAAGCCACAGCCCATGAAGCTGCAGTGAAGTTGTCTTTGCTACCAGCATAGGAAGGGATGTGGCTGAAGGAAGTTCACAACCCAGCTTTTGTAGTGATCTACCACCCTTGAGCTCATCCAGCTTCCTTCCCAACACAAATCCCTTTTCGCAGAGTGGAGGAGTCTGGCATAACCTTAGACACACACATGGGACAAGTTTGGCAAATGTCCGGATTTTGTAATATGATGTCTGCTCCTGGTGGGGCTGAATTTATCATTTTTGTGTCTGCACTGCCTTTCCGTGATTTGGGTTACTGGTTTTGGTGAACTCCCCTGGTGTATGCCATGACACACTGGCCATTGCGCCGTCAGACGTGGCTTCTATCCCTTGATGTCAGTCCAGAGAACAAATGATCAGACCTAATTCTTTCTTTATCTCAAGTGATTTGTCAAGGAGCAAAATCAGTTTTAGGGCTGCCCTTGCCATTAGATTTAACAGGAAATGTTGGTGTCAGTCATGGAAGAATTAAATGATGCTCGAGAAGGGGACTGGGGCAGGAGGTCACAGGTTGTACGGGCAGTTCCTCCTTGTCCAAACCCACCAGGATTGTCCTCAGCCCTGTGCTGCAACTCCCCACACACAGCTCATGGCCACGGGGTGCCTGTGCCAGCAGCACTGCCCCAGGAGAGCCAGGCTCTGCTCTCCCTGGCACGGGTTTGTTCCAGTGTCCTCTGGATGAGACTTCCAACCGAGCAGGTAGAGTCTTTCCTTGGATGCTCCTCGCCCCCATCCCTGAGCCCAGCTGCTCTTAATTGAACTTTTGGCTCGGCCACTCTCTAAAAATTATGCACCAGTGTTCTCTCTTGATGTTTAAGTGCTAATGAATTGCACCAGTGACTTGCTGGTTGTGGGTTTAAACAGTAAGTTGTGTTTATTGATGTTAAAGCTTGGCTTCAGCTCCTTGTTCTGCTGATAAAACCTCGGGATTTGTTCCTTTTTCCTTACTCAGAAATTCATTTTAACACCCTGGGTTTATAGCTAGTGTTTTAAGGGAAAGATTTACAGGCAGATCATGAGAGTTACTAAATTTGTTCCTGTCTTGGTCTTTGATCCTTCCTGACTTACTAAAGTGTCTTGTTCCTTTGTTGCTAAGAGACTTTTGTTTTCTTTTTTTGCAGGTAACTCTGACAGAAGAGGTAAGAATGTTATATTTCATTGCCCTTTACTCAGTAAAAACATTTCCAGAAGCGTTCTGCTATTAGAGAGCTTTCCTTAGGACTTCCAAATGTGCTTTTATGAAGCCTCCCAAGCTCTTTAGAAGAGCTGGTGACACACTGATATCTTAATTTCTGTTGAGCTTTTCTTTTTAGAACGAAACAATCCCATTCCAATTTGTACATGTCCTATTAGATACTAATTGTTCCTGCTCTGAGAATGTCAGCGCGTCCCTAGAGCTGGATGACCAAAGTCTAAGAAGCCATTCAGGCAATTTGCTTTTGGGTTGGTTTTTTTTCTTTGCTGCTGAATTGTCTTTATTTACTGTGACTTACGCGATTTGATCCAAACCCATCCGGCAGATGATGGGAATAATTATTGTTCTCCTTCATTCTTTTGGCAAGCAGTAACACAAATCCATTTCTTGTAAGAGAACAGCACTTTAGGGACATTTTTCCATCTCTCAGCTCTGAGAACTGGCATCTCTACCAGAATATTTGCAATTACTCATGGCTTTAGCACTCCAGGAGCGGGCAGAGCCGGGCTGGCTCCCACCTGGAGGAATCAGCTGCCTCTCTGTGTTCTCATCCTGCCTCTGATGGGTGTTGCAGCTTTGCAAACTCTGCCTTGTGCTGCACCCAGCCCACTGATGGTCCAGGGAACAGACACATGCTCTGCAGCACTGGTTGGCAGCACACATTTAGCAGAGGGAATAAAAGGGATGCAGGACGGAGGGAACTCGTTTGAAATTGTGGCTAAGCCTCTGCAGAAATGCTCAGTGTAATTCCCTCAGATCTGGCCTGGCTTAGGCCTGATTTTGTGCTCTCTCTGCCATCGTTCATCCCTGTTCCCGAGGGCAAAGGAAAAAAAAATGGGAGTACATCTGACTTCCTAATAAGATTTATATTAATATTGCTAATATTAATGTAAATATAGTTAGGGAATCAGATGAAATAAGGGACTTTTTGCAGAAGCATAGAGTGATGGGACAAGGGGAAATGGCTTCAAACTGGGAGTAGGTTTAGATTAGATATTGGGAATAAAATCTTGACTGTGAGGGTGGTGAGGCCCTGGCACAGAATGCCCAGAGATTTGTGGCAGCCCCATCCCTGGAAGTGTCCAAAGCCAGCTTGAATGGGGCTTGTAGCAACCTGGGATGGGGGAAGGTTTCCCTGCCTGTGGCAGGGAGTGGAATGGGATGATCTTAAAGGTCTCTTCCTACCCAAACCATTCTGTGACTGGTTTTGTGGGCAGATGTTGCCAGCTGTGAGCTGGGATGGACTGCTCAGCCCTAAAGAGCACCTCTGTCTGCAGCTGGGACATGATCCCAAGCACCAGAGGAGGGTTTGGTGTCTCCTCGGAGGGGCCAGGACAAGATTTAAGCCTCGTGATGCCTTCCCACTCTGGACTGCAGTGGGTGCTCCAATGAGAGCAGAAGGTCGAGTCCTTGTCCCTTTTCCACATGGATTGCCAGCATGAAACCCTCAGGCTGGGGCTGGAGTAGGAAAGGAGCTGTGAGGGTGTTGGCACAGCTCAGCAGGGCTGGCAGGGCAGGGAGGGAGCAGCTGGGGACCCTCCAGCTCCTTTCCTGCCTGGGCTTTGCTGGGTGGGAGAGCTCCGACTCCTTATCCTGCCAGATGTGTGGAAAGAAGGGCTGCAAAAAAACCCCAAAACCTCCAAACTCCCTGCACCCTGCTGCCAGAGCCACCCTTGCCCTCAAATCTGCATCCTGCTGCCAGAGCCACCCCTGCCCACAAATCACAGCTCACTCACAGATCACCAGCCACCGCTGCCCCGCGCCTCCAGCCCGGCTCAGTTAGGCTGAGCTTAACTCCAGCCAAGGCAGGAAAAAAATGGTCCAACAGTGACTTAACAGCATAGGTTTTGGCAAGGCAGCTCTCCTTCCTCTGCTGCAGCCAGGATGGAGATGGTGGCTGTGCTCAGGTGTCTCAGAGAGAGGCCAGGGCTGGCTGTGGTTGGGCCAAGACCAACCTGGTCTTGCTTTTGTGGGGATGGGGAATGCCAAGGCTCGTCACCTGCTGAGGTGTGCAGGAGGCAGAATTGCCAACAACTTCGTTTTGGGCTGTGGGAGGTGCTGCCACATTAGGGCAGTAGATGAGAAGGACAAAGACATGCAAAAATCAGGATAATGTAATTTTTCTCTTTGCCGCACTGGGTCATTGCCTTGAAATCATGACACATATGTTTTAATAGAAATAAAATTGCCAGACCTCGCACCACAGAGGGACAAACACAGAAATATGGTCATGAGTGCCCTTGGGTAGCTGAGAGATGGACAAAATAAACCCCACTCAAGGAAATCTGCTGGCTGAAATTGCTGAGACACATGGAGCAGGAATCTGCAGGGAAATGGATGCACAGAAGGTGGGAAAAGGGGTCGTGCCCTGCAGCCTCTTGGGGCTGTGTAGACACAGTGTGGTGGTCCCCTCAGATGGAAGGAGCTGATGAAAAATGGAAATAACCCCAGCTGGCATGGCTGGCATCCACATTTATCTGAAAAAAATGCCCTTCAGGGCCATTCTCCTCCCTGGCTGGAGCTGTTTGGCTTCCAACCCATCTGGGTGATTTGCCAGCACCGACCACTGATTCACTGACCTGCAGCACAAGATAGAAATGCCTTATTTAAAAGAAAAAAGAAAAAAATCTCTTGTGGTTGTGGATGGGATGGGAACATCTCAGATTAATCTAAGTGTTTTTGCAAGGGGGTTGTGAAGTACCTGCCCTTGAGGAGCTTCTGCAAGGGAGCCAAACTGGTGGCCTGGTGGTGTCTGACCTTTCCTGCTCTCTAAACTCTGTATTTCCAGGGAGGAAAGAGTAGGGGCTGGGAGTAGATGGTCTTTGGAGGTCACTTCCAACTCAAATTATTCTGTAATTACACAATCACAGAATGGTTGGGTTGGAAGGGATCTCAAACATCATCCAGTCCCACCCCCTGCCATGGAGGAACACCTTCAACTCTCCCAAGTCTGCTCCAAGTCCCATCCAGCCTAGTCTTGGACACTTCTAGGGATCCAGGGGGAGCCACAGCTTCTCTGGGCAGCCTGGTCCACACCAAATCTCACCCTGGAGGTGTTCAGATCCCAGGTGCAGCAGGAAGCTTTGCCCTTTTGTCCTGTTTGACGAAGAACTGGAAGCAAAATCGTGATGGTGTTACAAATGTATCTGTGGGATCTTAGAGAGGCCACAGTTTCCACCCATTTTAATATAAAGTTCCTTATCATATTACACCATACTCATGGGCCTGTTAGGAACTTCTCTGGACCCTTTAGTCTCACGCAGAAAATTTTGTAGATCACCTGACAGGTGATCAGCTGACATCAGCTGACAGGAAATTTCTCCTGGTGGCTGCTGGGCCACCACGTGCACATTCAGTTGTGCAGAAGGAACCCCCCAAAGCAGCCCAGCCCCAACTTTCTCCATCACTGTTTTCATCTGCAAGGTCACAATTTCACAGTGACCACCTCCTGGAGAAGATTGAGGTGCTCTGAGTGGTGGTTTCAGGTTTTAATCTGACCTGAGAGTGTCTGAGGCACATGGTGCTCACTCCTCCTTTTCTGTCTTCACTCTCAGACTGAAAAAAATGCAACATCACTTAATACTATTTATTATTTATTATGTTTTTATTACTAATATCATCATCAGAATTGTTCTTCAAGCAGAAATTGTGGAACTCTGCCCTGTTGAATGATGGCTCTGGATGTTTTCCAATGTCCATAACCACACCTTTCTCTTCCTCTTGCAGATGAGACTCCCATTATAGCTGTGATGGTGGCCCTGTCCTCCCTCCTAGTCATAGTATTTATTATTATTGTTCTGTACATGTTGAGGTAAGAGCTGCTTTAATGCTGGATTCCCTTGTTTGACAGAAACAATTCCTGAATGAACAGGAATGAGCCTTTTGTGCTGTCTCCCAAGCTAAAGGCTGATGCAGCTGGTGCTTTGAAAAGAAACCTGTAAGGACAATGAATGAAAATGATGTTTGGGGTTATCTGGTGAATGATGCTTATTCTTTTCTCTGCAAAGCTGCTCCTCGTTTGGGGAATTCCTGTTCTGCCTCTCAAAATGTCACATTTAGCAGGGTGGATTGAACTGAAGCCCTGTCAGTGTGGGGAAAAGCAGGTGAGGTATCATTGTGAGGCTGAAAATGATGGATTGAGTAATCCAGGGAGGCTGAACACAGCCACAAAGTCTTTTTAATGTGTTATTCCTTGATTCCCATCTTGATAGCAAGCAGGATCCAATATCCAAACCCTGTTTTGGGTATCAAACCTTACATGGTCCCTGTGCACCTTTCACTCTGAGCAGCAGGAGCTTGTGAGAAGTGTTAGGTGATGCTGTAATTGAAATTACAGCATAATAAAGCCCTCTTAGGTCCATTTTTTAGAATCCAAGCATCTGCCCTGCTCAAAATGAAGCATTCCCAGCTTCTGAAAGCATAACTAAGAATGTCTTTATTCACCTGCAGTAAACATTTTAATTTATTCACCAGTTTGGCAATTAAGTAAGTCTTAAAGAAAAAAAATTTTTTTCTTAGCAGTGGAAAACTTCCCTGTCTCCTGGCTCCAGGCCTGCCCTCACAGCAGTGAACCTGAGGAGAGTTTTGCCTCAGGAGTTCAGCAGCAGCAGAGTTTGAGTCCTTCCCACCTGGCTTCCAGCCCTGAAAAAAAGGGTTTGTGTTCACTGCCCAGTGATTCAGCAAAATTCCAAATTTCAGGCAGAGGGAGCATGAGCCACTGCTCCAAGTTAAAAGCACACGGAGCAGGGATTTGCTGCAGGACAGATCAACCTGGGCTTTGTGTGCTCTGCTGGATCAGCCCAGGGAGCAGGGACTCCTTAGGGTGTCCTCTGTAAAGGGCACCCTTAAAGCTTCTAGTTCCCACCTGACTCTGGGCTCCTGCAGCTGTTCCAGATGTGCTTGGTGAAAAGCTCTGCTCACAGGCAGGTCCTGGACCCACCAGCTAATTCATGAAGCCATGAGAAAGTGTGGCATCTCTCATCTGGGGGGCGGGGGCTGGGCTTCCTGGTGGATATTTGCTGACTTTTCCACCCCAATTCTCCTTGGCAGGTTCAAGAAATACAAGCAGGCAGGGAGCCACTCCAACTCCTTCCGGCTCTCCAACGGCCGGACGGACGACACAGGTGAGTCCACCTGGTGCCACACAGGCTCTCCCCCACCTCCTGTTTTTGTAGGCAGATATTTTTTAATTTCTGTTTTGTTGTTTCTGTTGTTTCCTGATCTCCTTTGTTCCCCATGTTTTCCGTGGTTTTGGCAGACTTTCGTAGAATGAAGGTTTATTTCCCAGCTTTCATTCCACGGACTAAATGTTTGCCCTCAAGTGGTTGATATTAAAATCACTTCCAAAATCACTATTCACATTCCTCTTGAGGTTTCACAGTGTTTCTTTGACTCAAGGGAGAATTTTTTTGAAAAAACACATCTTTGGGGAGTAATTAAACATTTTTCTGCACTTTCAGATTAGGATAGTCTCTGATTAAAACTCAAATCTTCACACTAACTGTGGACACCAAACTAACATATCCAAGAGAAAAGAGGAAATACACTAATTTTCATTATAAAAACATTTTTGTACCTCCTAAACATGCACAGATGCAATTTTAAAGCCTTGTGTAACGTGTAAATTCTTCTGCCCCCAAGCTGTGAGCCAGAGCTGACACTGAGGGTCTCAACCTGGGCTTCTCCATCCATGTGTAGGCACTGATTGAGATCTGAGCAGACCTCCTAAACTCAGTTCAGATGCTTTTTCAGCACTCCTTCCACATAAACCAAACACCTTCTGAGAAGCACTAACTGGAATTCAGCACCTTTTTTATTTTATTTTGGCTGCTAAGACTTTCTCTGCCCATCTTACATCACTGTAAACGGAGGTGTGAACTTCATAAACCCTCAGCTGTGTTGGTGTAACCCTCACACGGCCTTTCTGGACTTTGCTGAGCAGCACAAGCAACAGCACAGCCTTTGCTGTCCCCTCCTGGGAATTGTGTCACAGTGGTGGTGCCAGACTTTGCATGTGAGACAGGGAGAAGTTGGAATTCAAAGCCAGGTGGTCTCCAACCCCATATTGGTCCTCAGGGCTCTGTCCTGCCTCTGTGAGAGTGTAGATCCCAGAGTGTTAATCAGAATAGGATCACCGATTTTTTGGGCTTGGAAAAGCCCTTGAAGACCATTCAATCCAACCATTCCCCCAGCACTGCCATGGCCACCACTGACCCGTGTCCCCAAGTGCCACATCCACACGGCTTTTAAATCCCTCCAGGGATGGGGATTCCACCACGTCCCTGGGCAGCTGTGCCAGGGCTGGACAACCCTTTCCATGAAGAAATTTATCCAATATCCAATCTAAACCTCCCCTGGCACGTCCTGAGGCTGTTCCCTCTTTTCCTATCCCTGTTCCCTGGGAGCAGAGCCCAAATTCCCTGGCTGTCCCCTCCTATCAGGGAGTTGCGCAGAGCCACAAGGTCCCCCCTGAGCCTCCTTTTCTCCAGGCTGAGCCTCTTTCCCAGCTCCCTCAGCTGCTCCTGGTGCTCCAGACCCTTTCCCAGCTCTGTTCTCTTCTCTTGACACCCTCCAGCTCTTTAAGATCTTTTTGTGAGAGGCCCAGAAATACCCCCAGCACTGGAGGTGCCCCAGCAGTGCCAGCGCAGGGGACAGCCACCCCAGTGCTGCCACAATGTCACCATGCTCAGAGCAACCTGATCTGGTGGAATCTGTTGGAACAAGACGATCCTTTAACATCCCCTCCACCCCAAAGCATTCCGTGCAAACACGAGGGCGACCCTAAAAGCGGCGGCGCGCGGGGTCGCTGGGCGTGGGTGGGCAGTGCTGGGCACAGGGGACAGCTGGTGGCACCTGTGACCCCCGGGTGTCATTGCAGAGCCACAGAGCATGCCCCTGCTCGCCCGCTCCCCCAGCACCAACCGCAAGTATCCCCCGCTGCCCGTGGACAAGCTGGAGGAGGAGATCAATCGCCGCATGGCCGATGACAACAAGCTCTTCCGGGAGGAGTTCAACGTGAGTGCCTCTGCTGCTGCCCTCAGATGCCACAGGCTGCCCTGTTGGGGTTTAGGATCTGGTTCTCAAGGGTTTCTCAAAGGGCTGAGCGCTGGTAGGGCTGATTCTGTCCCTGGATCAGCGGTGAGTGTGGATGAGCTCCTCACCCTCATGCTCGCTACAGAAAACAGAGGGTTTCTAGCAACCAACTCTGCAGAGTTACATTTTCCTGGGTTCAGGAATGATCCTGGATGTCTTGGGGTCTTCCAGAGCTCCTCTGCTCGTTGGTTGCCTCTCAAGCTCTGCCTCCCACCTCCCAGTCCTCACGGCTTTAAATCCATAAACAGCCAAAACAAAGAGTTTTGACAGAGAAACAGGGATGAGCCCATCTTGTTTCAGTGAGCTGTTAACCCTGAAACACAATGATGGTAATGTATGGGACAAAGGCTGGCCTTCAGCTGTGAGGAGTTCAGGTATTGTGCTTGTCCACAAGCCCAGAGCTTTTCTTCAGGGTTGGCTACAACCTCTTCTTGACATTGCTGAGCTTTGCAGCTTGGGACAATAAATCTGTTTTGCCTTGTCAATAGAAAAATAGATTAGAATAGAATGGAATAGAGCAGAATAGATTCATTAAGGTTGGAAAAGCCATCTAAGATTATTGAATCCAACCATTAACTCAGCAGTGCCAAGACCACCACTAAACCACGTCCCCAAGTGCCACATCTACACTTTTTTTTTTTTTTTTTAACACTGTCAAGCATGGTGACTCCACCACTGCTCTGGGCAGCCCGTGCTGGGGCTTGACAACTCTTTCTGTGAAAATATTTTCCTAAATATCCAACCTAAACCTCCCCTGGCACAACTTGAGCCCATTCCCTCTCCTCCTGTCCCTGTTTCCTGGGAGCAGAGCCTGACCCCTCGGCTGTCCCCTCCTGTCAGGGAGTTGTGCAGAGCCACAAGGTCCCTCCTTGTCTCCAGGCTGAGCCCCTTCAGTTCCCTCAGCTGCTCCTCATCAGACCTGTGCTTCCAGCCCAGGTCCAAGCCATGATATGGCACCATGAGAACGAGGAGAAGATTAAAAAAAGCCACTCGACTTTGTCCAGCTGCTACAAAATTTGATCCCTTTCCTGGCCGTGCTGCGATGAAACCAAATAGGTGCAATGAATGCCCAGGGAGGGAGATTTTTAGGGTTATAAATACCTGATTGCCCTGGACACTTCCTGCCATGCTGTCAGCTGGAGGAAGGGCTGGTGGATACCTCCAGAACATTCTTTGCTGCTCGAAGAGGATGTGGGAAAGCGATGCTGAGGAAGCACCTCCTGTGCTCGACTGGGAAATGCAGGGACAGTGTCCTCTGTCACCCCAATACCCCCCCAGCAAACGTCCCCTGGTGCTGCTCCTGCCATCACTGGGTGGGATGGGCCGGTGGGGGCTTCATCAGGTCACAATTAGCAGCACTTTTAATGAGGGAATCTCACAGGAGCCGCCGTGGACAAGAGTCAGGAATGAGCTGTTTGTGCTGCCGGGTGGGTTCGGAGCTGGAGGCTTTGCTGCCACCTCGCGTCCATGCATCAGGAGATTCCAGACATCTTTCCAAAGAGATTGGAAAGGGCTCTCTCTGGTCCAGCCCAGCTATTTAAATGGTCACTTTGAGCTCGGTGAGGAGGAGAGTTGCTGCTGGGGTGGAGGCGAGGGGTGTGGGTGAGTGGTGAGGACATGTTCAGTGGGGCAGGATGCTCACATGTGGCATTTGCCAGCACATTGTTCCTGCCGTGCCATGAAAACATCACGGAAAACCCTTTTATTTCTGCCATTTCAGGCTCTCCCAGCGTGTCCCATACAGGCCACGTGTGAAGCTGCTTCCAAGGAGGAGAACAAGGAGAAGAACAGATATGTGAACATTTTGCCCTGTAAGTGTCAGAGCTGGTTGGATGGGGGGCAAACACTCAGGGGCTTCTGCCAGGACTCTCCATTCCTGCTTTTGGGATGGGCAAGGGCATGGTTGAGGGCATTTCACCTCCCAGGTGGGTGGCTGTATCTGCTTTAGTTTTCGATTCCTGTGAGGAGAAGCTCCATGGAGCCCTCAGCAGCCGGGAGGCCGTGAAGAGTGAAACGAATGGGAAATGCCAAAAGGGACAGCTCTTGCCTGGTGGCATTGGGCAGTGGGCTGGCCTGGGATGTCCTCAAATATGCACTCTGCAGAAGGAAAACTACTTTGGACAACATCTAGGACTTCTCTGGGTTGAAGCGAGAGGAATTTGGGGGCATAAAAGTGTTTTTGAAGCAGAGCCAGGAGTGTGGGCTCCACTCCACACCTGGATTCTCGCTACTCCAGGTACCAGCAGAGGGGAGGGGGTTGTCTTTAATGCAGAGTTTTGATTTCTCTCCAGATGATCATTCCAGGGTTCACCTGACTCCCGTGGAAGGGGTCCCTGACTCCGACTACATCAACGCCTCCTTCATTAATGTGAGTTCTGTGATGTGAAGGGGAAATCCCTTTGCCCGGAGCAAAGGGCTGGTTTGGAAAGGGCTGGGGAACCACTCCTGCTGGAGTTGGGCATTTCTGATCAACGAACAGCTGATGAATCATAGAATCTTTGAGGTTGGAAAAGCCCTCTAAGACCCCCAAGTCCAAGCATTTCCCCAGCACTGCCAGACCACCACTAAACCATGTCCCCAAGTGCCACATCCACATGGTTTTAAATCTTTGAAGGGTGTGGCCAGTTGATCATCAGTGTTTCCCAGCGTGCAGGGCTGGATGTGGGAAGAGGGTGAAGAAGAAATCAAGGAATTCAGCCAAGATGGAAGCAACTTTACCCTGCTCTGCCCCTGGGAGGAGATGGGTCCTTTGTGGTTGTCACCATGTGGCTCCAATCAGCTGGAAGGGTCACGTGAGAGATGCAGGCATATGAAGCAAAGCAAGACTCAAAAGAGCTTTTTCCATTTCTCCCCAGTAAATAAAATACACAAAATCAATCCCTATGAGTTGTACAGCCCCTTTTCCAAGGATGAATGCTGATTTTCACGTGATGCTCTGGATGCAGGGTCTGACCCCAGTGGAAGGGCTGTCAGGTACCACTTCATTGGTGCCTTGTGCCAACGAGTGGGGTCATTCCTGCATTATGTGGGCATTGGGAACGTTCCTGTGGGAAAACAGCCCTTTGCACAAGGATTTTCAATCATTTCAGCCCATCTTTGGAGCTGATTCTCCCCTCAGAGGCTGCAGCCCCTTCTCTGCACAAGGGGAGAACGAGCAGCAGAGCAGATGCCAGCTCTGTTTGTTCTTGAAGTAGATGCATTTCATGACTCTTGTGTTAGAGAAATAATAATTTCTCTTCCTTTTTCTTCTTTTCTTGTAGGGGTACCAAGAGAAAAACAAGTTCATTGCTGCACAAGGTAAATTCTTGACTATTCCTGCTGGGGATTGCTCTTTTGGGGGCAGTTGGGCTGGGTCCCTCTGCTCAGTGGAGCTGTGCCCCTCTACCCCCAGCACAGCATCTTGCAGAGCTCCTCTGGTCCAAAGGAAGCCTGGCTGCTCCACAGATTGTTCCCAAAATGATTTTCCCAGTCAAAGAGCAGTGCTGGATGTCTTGGTGGAGAGAAGGAAGTCCTATCTGTGCAATACCCATTGCTGGACAGTGTTATGACCTCTGGAAATATTACCAGGGAGCTGCTTAATTAAATTCCCCACATCGCAGAATCATGGAACGGTTTGGGCTGCAAAGGACCTCAAAGCCCATCTCATTTCACCCCACTGCCATGGACAGGGACACCTCCCACTATCCCAGGCTGCTCCAAGCTCCCTTGAACACTCCCAGGGGAGGGATAGAGAGAAACGTCCTTGTGATCTGCAGGAGTCCAAACACATCCCTAAAAACAAAATTCCCACTCACAGGGTGGGGATCATGTCAGCAGCAGGATGTTACCTGCCCATGGGAGCGTTTTGTATTTCCTCTCTCGACTTGCCAGTGGGTCAGGGCATTCCTGGCCAGTTTCCCTGGCTCTGGCTGGAGAAGGAGGCTGGATCAGGTCCGTCAGCACTTCCAGGCTCAGGTTAAGCTTTGGCTCTGCTGTTCTCTTGGCTCACCCTGAGCCTCAGGCTTGGCATGGGAGTGTAGGCTGAGTTAGCTCTGTGTCTGGCAGGCAGCAGGGAACTATTCCTGTGCCATACTGGAATGGCATCCCATGGCTAAAACCCAAAATCCCAGGGCAGGACTTCTGTGGACTCTGGGACAGCCACAATTTCCCTGGGTGACCTTGGGCAAGTCCGTGCTCTCTGTTTGTCTGGTTTCCCCTTCTTGAGCTAAATACGGAATTCCTGACCATAAAACAAATCCAAAAATTCCAGCTATTGTGTGATAGGATTATTCCTTGGATCAGGCATGCCCAGACACACGGCACCTCCTGTGACCTATTGGCAAAAACTGTGTTGGATCATCCGTGACACGTGACCTCGCACGCTGGGTTTTGGCCCCAGATTGTGAGAGGTTGATCCCAAAGAGGACTTTCTGTTTCCCCTTCCCCTCAGGACCAAAGGAAGAAACAGTGAACGATTTCTGGAGGATGATCTGGGAGCAAAACACAGCGACAATTGTCATGGTGACCAACCTGAAGGAGAGGAAAGAGGTTGGTGCCAGAAGGTTTCACAGGCTGGGATTTGACCCAAACTGGGCCAAATCCAGCACATCTTGTCCTTATGGGGGTGTCCTGGAGCCATTCCCAGCCTCGTGAGGGTGTCCAGAGCTCACCTGCACCTGTTTTCTCCCCCCACAGTGTAAATGTGCTCAGTACTGGCCGGATCAGGGCTGCTGGACCTACGGGAACATCCGAGTGTCCGTGGAGGACGTGACCGTGCTGGTGGATTACACCGTGCGCAAGTTCTGCATCCAGCAGGTGCCAGGGATCACCTCTCCCATCCCTTCCTGTCCCATCCCATCTCTCCCCTCACCACACTGGGCATCCCAAAGGTGCTGCCTCAACTCCTCCAAGGCTCTGTGAGAGCACAGTTGGGGTGAAATGATCCCCAGCACCCATTTTTAACCAGAGTTGTTAAGAATTTATTCCTCCCAAGAGGCTGTTCCAGTGGTACCAGCATGGCTGTGCTGAGGGCAGGGAAGCTGAGGGATGCCAGGGCTGAAATTCCACCCTGCAGTACTCCAGCACTTGCTGTTACCAGTGTTGATTCCTGCTCTCACCCACAGACACTTAATGCCTGAAAATAATCAGATTTATCCCCTCAGCTGAGACAAAATCCAGCGCCGTATGTGTTGGGTTTGATTGCTTTCCCATCTGTCACCACATTTCTTTGCCCTCCAAGGAGACTCAAGGTGTTTTAGTCGCTCTTGTTTGTTTTTCTGCCACTCTCAGAGGCAGGCAAGGAGGAGTTGGTGCTTGCAAACCTGTCTGGACCCTGAGGGTGGTTGTCCTGAGCCTCATCCTTCACTCCAATGGCCTGGACACGTGTGTTTTCCTCCCTTGCCTTTAATCTGAGGATGATCTGGGCAGAGGAGTGGGAAAGGATGGAGCAATAGCTTCTGTTTGAGCTTGTTGATGATGAAATATGGCAGCTGCTGCCAGGCTGGATCCACAGGCAGGGACAGGCTGGCATCTCACACCCCTCAGATGTTGGATGTGGTGCTGGGTGGTTAAAATGTCATGTTTTTAGAGACTGGTTTGTCCCAGAGCCTGAGTCCATGCCCTTTCAGCTGTGGATGAAAGTCCATGCCCTTCCAGCTCCATCTCAGGTCTGCAGCTCCCTCTCTGTCTTAATTTTGGGGGAAGAAGGGAAACCTGAGTATTTCTCATTAACCTGTGCCCACCTTTCCCCTCCAGGTGGGAGACGTCACGAACAAGAAGCCTCAGCGCCTGGTGACCCAGTTCCACTTCACCAGCTGGCCCGACTTTGGGGTGCCCTTCACC
This sequence comes from Chamaea fasciata, assembly GCF_029207755.1. Taxonomy (NCBI): domain Eukaryota; kingdom Metazoa; phylum Chordata; class Aves; order Passeriformes; family Sylviidae; genus Chamaea; species Chamaea fasciata. The sequence goes on along the minus strand of NW_027094091.1, from coordinate 2,472,773 downwards.
CCCATCGGGATGCTGAAATTCCTGAAGAAGGTGAAGACCTGCAATCCGCAATATGCAGGAGCCATAGTGGTGCACTGCAGGTGAGTCCTGCTCACAGCCAACCTCTGCCCATCCTGGGTCACCTGGAAAGCGTCTCCTGTTCAAAAGGAATTTTTTTTTTTTTTTTTTCAGTCAGGACATTTTCATTATCTTTATTTAACTTTCCTGTGTTAAACGGGGAGGTTCCTCATGGGGACATGCAAAAAAAAATGCATGAATTGAAGGAAGTCCTTGGAATCAGTGATGTTAGGGTGGTACAACTCGTCTGGAGGGGTCATTTGGGTTGCCTGGATGCTGAGTGAGCCAAGCTGAGCACTGGTGGCGTCTCCCTTGCCCTGGAATGAGAAAATAACATCCCTCTCTGGGAGAAAGCAGTACAGGGCTGACAGATTGCCTGGAGCAAGAGCCAGGGAGATTGGCCTCACCTGGAGTGGCTTCAGGCACAGCAGCAACCCTGGGGGACATTGCAATAAAGAGAAGCCCCATGGTTAAAAGCAGAGATGGTCACATTTGCACCATCCCAAATTCATTTTTCCTGCCTTCTTGGGAAGCAGCTGATTCCAAGAGCTTTGTCTTTCCATAATCTCTGCTGGTCTCACTGAAGACAATCCAGTCCAACCCCCCTGCCATGGGCAGGGACACCTCCCACTATCCCAGGCAGCTCCAAGCCATCTCCAACCTGGCCTTGGACACTTCCAGGGATCCAGGGGCAGCCACAGCATCTCTGGGAACCCTGTGCCAGGGCCTGACCACTCTCCCAGGGGAGAATTCCTTCTCAGTCTCCCACCCCACCCTTGTGTTGCAGCGCCGGGGTGGGACGCACAGGCACTTTCATCGTCATCGATGCCATGCTGGACATGATGCACACGGAGAGGAAAGTGGATGTTTACGGCTTCGTGAGCCGGATCCGGGCTCAGCGCTGCCAGATGGTACAGACAGATGTGAGTGTGGTGCTGCCCTGCCCTCTGGGCCTGGATTTCCTTCACCCAGTCAAAGCCTTGTTGTGAGGGTTGGGTGTCATCCCTCATTTTGGGTGATGCGGCATCAAGGGAGCCCTTCACGGGGTCCTGCTCTTTTTAATCCCCTTTGTAGAATGATTAAATCATTTAGGTTGGAAAAGATCCTTAAGATCGAGTTCAACCATTCCCCCAGCACTGCCAAGGCCACCGCTGACCCATGTCCCCAAGTGCCACATCCACACAGCTTTAAATCCCTCCAGGGATGAGGACTCCAACACTGCCCTGGGCAGCTGTGCTGGGGCTGAACAACCCTTCCATGAAGAAATTTATCCAATATGCCACCTGACCCTCCCCTGGCACAGCTCCCTCTCCTCCTGTCCCTTGTTCCCCCCCCCCAGTTGCCCCCTCCTGTCAGGGAATCTTGTGGAGCCAGAAGGTCCCCCCTGAGCCTCCTTTTCTCTGGGCTTGGAGAACATTTTGCGTCACACCTGCTTTGTTTGGTGTGGTAAATAAATTCCCAGTCCCCATTTAGTGGCAGGAAGGTTGTCACTCACTTTTCTGGGGCCTCAGAGGGAGGGCAGGGGGGTGGTGGGTTTGATCCCAGCATGTGCTCACTGGGCATGGAACATGGCAGAAAAAAAAGGAGCAGGGAGGAAGAAAGCAAAGTAACTTGTATGGATAGAGAGGAGGTGTAGTTATGAGCTGTGGGACCAATTTAAAAACAAAGATTTCAAGAGACACTCAGACTCCCTTTTACGGCTTCTCTCTGCAACTCTCCAGATGCAGTATGTGTTCATATACCAAGCACTTCTGGAGCACTATCTCTACGGTGACACAGAGCTGGAGGTGACCTCCTTAGAGATCCACCTCCAGAAGATCTACAACAAAGTGCCAGGGACCAGCAGCAATGGGCTGGAAGAGGAGTTCAAGGTGAGCATTGCCATTGTCCTGCTGGATCTGCTGGGATGGTGCAGGGATTTCCATGTGCTGGCCTGGCACTGGGTGGCTCTGAAACTCCCCTGTGCTTTGCTCCTTGCCCTGCAGAAGCTCACTTCAATCAAAATCCAGAATGACAAGATGAGAACGGGCAATTTGCCAGCCAACATGAAGAAGAACAGGGTGCTTCAGATAATTCCATGTAAGGCTTGTTGTTTGGCTGTGTGTCCGGTGGGTGTGGGGACAGGAATCAGGCTGGAGAAATGGGACAAACAGGGACCTTGTGATGATCAACAAGGAAAAGGGCAAAGTCCTGTCCCTGGGGAGGGACAAGCCCAGGCACCAGTCTGTTCTGGGGTCACCCAGCTGGGTGGAAGAGCAGCTTGGCAGGAGAGGACCTGAGAGTCCTGACAGACTCCAGCCTGAATCTGAACCAGCAAAGTGCCCTTGTGACAAAGGGACAGTGGTGGCCTGGGCTGTGTGGGACAAAACACTTCCAGCAGGTCCAGGGAGGGGATCCTGCCCCTCTGCTCAGCACTGGGGAGGACACACCTGGAGCGCTGGGTCCAGTCCTGCCTCCCCAGGACAAGAGGGACATGGCCAGACTGGGGAGAGCCCAGTGAGGGGACTGGAGCATCTCTGCTCTGAGGACAGGCTGGGACAGCTGGGACTGCTCAGCCTGGAGAAGAGAAGGCTCCGGGGGTCTCATCCCTGTGCATCAATGCCTGCAGGGAGGGTGCAGAGAGGATGGAGCCAGGCTCTTGCCAGTGGTGGCCAGGGACAGGACAAGGGGCCACGGGCACACACTGACCACAGGAGGGTCCTTCTGAACACCAGGGAACACGTTTTGGCTGTGAGGGGGACCAGGTGCTGACACAGGTTGCCCAAGGAGGTTGTGGGGTCTCCATGCCTGAAGATACCAAACTTTGTCTGGACACAGATGGGCAACCAGCCCTGTATGACCCTCTCTGCTGGTTTCTGCTGCCAAGACTTTCTGCCTCAAGGGAAAGGGAGTCCCAGTGCTGAGCAGGTCCTTTTCCTGGAGAGCTCAGCATCCCCTTCTGTCCAAACTGTGCATGGCAGAGGGTGGAGCTGACTGTCCTTGTCCCAGCCAGGTGCACTCTGCTCCCCTTCCCTTATCTCTGTCTCCCACTTAGGGCTTGGTGACTCCCCAGCTAAAGGCCATGCAGGTTATCCCAGTTCTCAGATGATTTTGTTCTGTTCCAGATGAATTCAATCGAGTAATCATTCCAGTGAAGAGAGGGGAAGAGAACACAGACTATGTAAACGCTTCCTTCATTGATGTGAGTCTTCTCCAACTTTCTTTCCATCTTCTCCCAATGGAAACCACCTCATGCTGCTTCCTTTGGGAAGAATTTGTCCCCAACACTCCCTTTATGGGTTCTGTACAGCTCCCTCCACGTGACTTTGCTTTGTGTCACCGAGTGGTGCTGGTTTCTTTCTCCAAGAAACCCCTGGGTTTATCCAGCTCCTTGTGGAAGAGAAGAGCTGGAGCCTGAGCAGAGTCTCCAAATCCCGGGGTCACTTCTGCCCCTCTGGGCTCTGCTGATGGCTGTGGAGAACAGATCCGCATATCCATGGAAATAACACAGCACCGGCCATTTGGTCAGAAAACATCCACCAGATTAGATTCGGCAGCAATACGCGATCCCAAAACCTTGGAGAGGAGCCAGGTCAATCCCATTACACCTGTCTGGGTGGCAGCAGGAGGTGAGGCAGGGAGGTTAAGTGCTGTCCTCACTCCCAGGAGGAGATAAGTGATTGCACATCCTTCTCTCCTGAGCAATCCTGTTGCCTCCAGGGAGACATCTCGGATGAGTATTGATCTCCATGCAGTGATGCCAGTGCTGGCCAAGTGACAGACCTTGCTCTTTTCCAGCCCAATTTCTGCTTTCATCTCCTAATGACACAGGGCTTTTTTTTTTTTTTCCCCAAAAAAGGCAATCACTGGGTTTGCCCACTAAAAACCAGTTTATTCCCAGTTCTAACATCCCTAATTAATTGCTCCCTCAAATCTCCTTTGCTGGGTCCCTGCTGTGGCTGTGGGAGCAGCCAGGAGCAGCTGCCTTGTTGTGCATCCAGATCAGAAAGCTTCCGTGGCACGTAAGCAATTTGGGCTGAGGATTCAATTTCCTGCCTCTGCTGAACTTTGCTTAAATGACAAACTCCAAATGACGAAGCATCTGCAGTCGCAGTCTGCAGGGAGGACACAGGGGAGCTGGAGAGGTTGGGAAACAGAAACTCTTTGTGGCTGTGGAAGAGCCAGAGTCATCCAGCCTTCCTGCTGGCTTTCATAGATCATAGAGTAGTCTGGGTAGGAAGGGACCTTAAAAATCAACTAATTCTGTTTAGTTTTGCTTGCTTCTTCCAAAAATCCCCAATAAAAATCGTACCTGGAGTACTTGGAGCTAAGGCAAAGCTCTGCTCCAGCACTCAGAGCTTGCAATATTGCTTAGGTTTGCTGGAAACCCAAATGGATAAAGCCAGGTGTGTGTAGAGGATATGATCCTTCCAGAACTGAACTGAGCTTGGTAGGCCAGCCATGTCCAAGAGATTCCTCCTGCTGCTGGTCCCCTGACCCTGTTCCCAAATTCCAGGGTTATCGCCAGAAGGATTCCTACATCGCCAGCCAAGGGCCGCTGCAGCACACGATAGAGGACTTCTGGAGGATGATCTGGGAGTGGAAATCCTGCTCCATAGTGATGCTAACAGAGCTGGAGGAGAGAGGCCAGGTAAGCTCCCGGGATCAGCTGCACTAAACACCAGGGAAATAAATAAATGAATGAATGGCCGGAGTTTGGAAAGGGATGACCCTTCAGGTCCCTTCCAACTCAAAGCAGTCTGTGATTCTGGGAGTTTGTGAAGCCTGTGGGATCCCACCTGGTGTTGGGCAGCTGCCAGAAGATTCTTCTAGCCAAAACCATGGGGAAAAACACGGGGTCCTCACCCTGTGCCCTCCTGTGATGCTTCCTCAGGAGAAGTGTGCCCAGTACTGGCCGTCCGACGGCTCTGTGTCCTACGGAGACATCACGGTGGAGCTGAAGAAAGAGGAGGAGTGTGAGAGCTACACAGTGAGGGACCTGCTGGTGACCAACACCAGGGTAAGAGCCTGGCTGCTCCCTCTCGTGCCCCTGGGTTTCACTGCCATGAGCCTGTGCTGGTGTTCCCTCAGCTCCAAGAGCTCCCCATTGTCCCAAAGGGGTTTTATCCCTGTATCCCTGCCTCCCACCCCTGAGAGTCCCTTCACCATCCCTCTGTTCTGCTGCCCTCCCTGCCAAACCTCCCTCCTGTTCCCCATTTCCCACACTTCCCCTACTTCGTGCCCTGGGAATGCCATTCCTCCACAAGCAGCTTTCCTACACAGATTGTTTGCCTGGCCAATAAATGTATTTGTCGTGGTTTAGGGCAAATTTGGGAGAAAATCTCTGGAGTCCCTCTGGAAAGCAAACCCAAACGGCCCCTCCCCCAAGTGGTCCAGGAAAGACCACTTTTCTCCTCGGAGAAAAGTGGAAAAAAACTTTATTTTACAAAGTTCCCACAAGTATAAAAAATGAACAGCATGGAACAACAAAACCTCTTGTTGTTCTGAAAAGAGATGGCAAAATTGAGAAAGTCCTTGCTGTGGGTTGTAGCTCAGCTGTCCTAGTCTCTTATTAGTCCCCCTAGTGCTGGAAAATGCCAAGGTTCAGGCCCTGGTGGGCCACAGGTGTGAGCTCCCGGTGCTCTTCTGGGTTTTCAGTCCAAAGCAGGTTTAAACAATCCCAAGAAAAAGAAGAAAAAAAAATCCCAGAGAACTTCTCTGCCTCAGCCTCAGCTAAAACTAACTAAAAGCAAAGGGGATCTCGTCCCGCTGTCTGTCTGTGCTGCAGGCAACACAGTCCAGGAGCGATGTTCCTCAACCATCCCCTCCGTTCTGCTTCCCTCACCACCAAACCTCCCTCCTGCTCCCCATTCCCCACACTTCCCTTACTCCATGCCCTGGGAATGCCACTCCTCCACGAGCAGCTTTCCTGCACAAATTGTTATCCCAAAGCCCTGAGCCTGTGGGTTCCTTGGTGCAGACCTCTCAGCAGCTGCCTGACCTGCAGCTGTGCCCTCCCAACAGGAAAACAAGAGCCGACAGATCCGGCAGTTTCACTTCCACGGCTGGCCAGAAGTTGGGATCCCCGGGGACGGGAAGGGGATGATCAACATCATCGCGGCGGTGCAGAAGCAGCAGCAGCAGTCTGGCAACCACCCCATCACTGTGCACTGCAGGTAAAGGCTGGCTGGAGCAGCTGGGGATCTGCTCCGAGGGGATCTGCTCCAGCAGGAGCTTGGGAGACAGAATCCTAAAGCGTGGCCTGGATAAACTGGGAGAGGCTGGGGCAGGACTGGCTCCCCCCGTTCTCTGGTGCTTCCCCTGTGGATTGTCCCTTGGGCTAAGCCAGCAGGGGCAGGACAGGGGTGTTCCCTCAGTCCCTGGTTTCTCTTTCCCAGTGCTGGAGCAGGAAGAACGGGCACCTTCTGTGCGCTGAGCACTGTCCTGGAGAGGGTGAAGGCAGAGGCGATCCTCGATGTCTTTCAGACAGTCAAGAGTTTAAGACTACAGAGGCCACACATGGTGCAGACACTGGTAGGTGCCTCCTGCCCCGCCAGAACCTCAGCAAGGACGGGCTGGGGGCTCAGTGTTGAGCGAAAACGTCTTGGATTCAAGGTTTTTGAAAGAGGGAGTGAGGGAAGATGTGAGATCATCATCCCTGAAAGTGTCCAAGGCCAGGCTGGACAGGGCTTGGAGCAACCTGGGATAGTGGAAGGTGTCCTTGCCCATGGCAGGGGGTTGGAGCAAGGTCATCTTGAAGGTTCCTTTCAACCCAAACCATTCTAGGATCCGTGATTCTAAGGAGGTGGGTCCGGGAGGTGTCTCCCCTTCCTCGTGTTAAGGCATCAAGTGCCTTTTAAGCATTGACAGAAGTTGTAGGAACCTCCTTGGAGACATCCTCAGCCACAGTCCACCCATTCATGGGCTGAACCACCTGGAAGAGTGTCCTGGAGTGGCTGTGGAACCCTGCACATTGGTAGGATTGGAGCAGGTGGGGCAGGGTGAGGTCTTGCAAGAGGGGTTTGCTCAGGATTTTAGAAGAAAAGTCTTTGGGGATCCAACCAGAACCTCAGAGAGGGAAGGGGAAAGCAGAGTTTCTTTTGCCATGAGTATCCCAGCAAGGGTTTGGGGGTCACAGAGAGGTGGGAGCTGCTCTGGACACCTGAGCAAGAAGCATCAGATGCTGTCTCAGGTGTGGATTTTCCTGGTCTGACACTGTTCTCTCCCAAATCCCACAGGAACAGTACGAATTCTGCTACAAGGTGGTGCAGGAATACATCGACGCCTTCTCAGACTACGCCAACTTCAAGTGAAGAAAAACAGGAACAAAAATCCACACCCACCTCCCCCCCAAAAACAAATGACAGAAGAGTTGCCTTCTTTAATATTTTGTAATATTCTGTTTGTTAATATACCCCCCCAAACAAAAAAAAAACAAAAACAAAAACTATGTGTATATATCTTAACTGTTTTAGAGGTTGGTACCATAAGCTTCATATTAGCTGGAGATTTTATATGTAGCAAAGTGTTAGTGCAGATACTGTTGGCTCCTTTTTTTCCAATGTTTTATTGGGGAATTAAATAGCGTGATGTTTGGATTAATATTGTCATACCATCTCTCTTCTGGAGAGTTGATACAGGCTGTTATTTTGTTTGTAAATCTTTTTTTTTTTTTTTTTTTCTTTTTTCTTGAGGGAGTAAAGCCTTTTTAAAAAAAAAGAAAAGAAAAAGCAAAGAAAGATATCCTGGATCTCATCTGAAAACAAAACCCAAACCCCCCGCTCCAACCCCACCAGCACAAGCTTTTCCAAACCTGCAGGGAAATGGTTTCACATTTTTCTGCTGGTCAGCTCTTAAAAAAAAATGAGAGAAAAAAAAACCAACAACTCATTCTGTGTGTGTGTTTATATATAAATACCCTCATTTTTGTACCAAAAGCTAAGAACTTTCCTCCCTCACAGTCAGGCCACCATGTGCTGCTGGTTTGGAAAGTGTAATTGCCACAGAGCAGTGCCCAAATGTTGGGATTTCGACCCCCAGAAAGCAAACCCCAGAAAAACAAAAGGATTTTTGCTCCCTGCAGGAAAGGTCTGTGTGTTTGGAGCTGGATTTTAGAGCAGGGATTGAGGTTAGCCCTGTGGCCCTGAGGGTGATCACAGTGGCCCTGCCATCCCTGCTGCTGCCCTTTGGACCAGGTGAACTCCATCCCCAGCTGCTGGAGGTGTCAGATTATTTTTCCTGGCATCCTGAGAGATCACAGAATGAGGGAATGGTTTGGGGTGGGAGGGATCTCATAGAATATCACCACACCACACCTTCCACCATCCCAGGTTGCTCCAAGCCCTGTCCAACCTGGCCTCGGACACATCCAGGGGCAGCCACAGCTTCCCTGGGCACCCTGTGCCAGGTTCTCACCACCCTCACAGGGAAGGATTTCTCCCAAATCCCTACTCCAGGCCTGCTCTCTTTCAAGAAGAAAACAAAGGGTCAAGAAATATCCTGAGGACCAGGAGTGCAGCACTTGTATTAGAAAAACATATTAGAAAAAAACAGGTTAATTGGGTTGATTTTAGTGTTTTCTTTCTTACAAAGAAGTGCCTGAGGAAACACCTTCCTTGTTCCTCCTGCAGTCAGGGGCACCATGCCCAGGTTAATGGGGGGAGCTCCATCCCCACTGCAGAACTGGGAGAACTGGTTTGGAGCAGAGGCTTCACCGCAAGGATTCCTCTGGACACTCCAAACAGTGATGGGGAGCACGGGGTGGGTGGCAGGGCCCAGGAATATTGACAGTTCTGCCCAGAGATATCCTAGACTCAGGATATGGGGTTGAAATCTAGGAAATTCTGGATAAAACCAGCCCATGAGTCAGTGTGTCCAAGTTTCTCAGCTTTTTCCATCCAGGCAGGATTCACAGGAGGGTTCAGTGGAGGCACACAGGCAAGGGGGACACCCTCAGCCACCCAAAACACCCCCTGAAGTTGCTTTGCTGCTGCCACCATCCCCACTCTATCACCTGGTACCCCTCATGAGCCCCAACATCACTCCATTGCTAATAAATTGTAGCTCTAAATTTTGAGGGGGCTTTGGGCCAAGGCTCTCAGTCACACTCAGAAATAAACGTGGTGACCCCAAAGAAATGGGGATCCTCCCTGAACAGGAGGGCTTCATTTGGGCCCAGAGATGATCCACTCAGGAACATGGACCACCCCAACAAGTCCCTCCATGCCACTGCCCAATGAGTGCTGGCTGCTCCCTGCTGCCCTTAATGAGTTTCCCCCCTTTTTTCCTTCATTCTCGGGATCTCGGGGATTCCTTGGGGAAATTTTGGGGTCTGGGGAGCTGCCTTGAGCTTTTGCCACAGCATCTGCCCTGGCCTCATCCTGCATCCAACTGCAAATATCAGAGAGATGAGCAGCTGCTGGAGATAATCCAGGGCCAGATCCTGCCTAAATCCCCTTCCCGAGCTCTGTCACATCCCTCGAGCTGGGAGCTTCGGGCTCCATGGCCATTGCCAGCATCCAGCCCCAGTTTGGGGGTGACAAATTTGAAACGGGGGGAGAACTGAGGAAATGGGGGCTGGGGTGGGGCAGGGAAACCGAGGCACGGGGAATTTGCTCCCCTCCTTTCAACAAGAGCATCCCTGGAGCTGCAGAGGGACCACGTGGATCCATCCCTTTCCCAGCTGCCAGGAAATGGGAAATGAGCCCGTTCTGAGGGGTCCCCAGCCCTGGGTGATGGAGCCACACCGGGGTCAGCGGGGCAGAATCCCCAAAAAAGGGGTTTCAGGGTGCTGTCCTGCGGTGCCAAGGGGATTTGGGGGGAAGGAGGCGCTGGACACTGGCACGGGGAGGCCGACGCCATCAGCGAGGTCACGGTCCCCCGTGGGAACGGTGGCCAGGCCGACGTCACTGTCACCGAGCCCTTCAAATAGCGGTGCCTGCCCGGCGGGACACCGCTCCTGCCACCGCCACCGCCACCACCGGCACCTGCCCGCCCAGGTGAGGCTGCCCGGCCACGGCACGGGGTGGGGGGTCCTGCTTGCCCCAAATCAGACCCCATTGGGGGGTGGAGGGAGTGTCCATGAGGGATCCAAACGCCAACAGCACCCCGGGGTGCTGAGCCCCCTCCGGCTTCTCCAGCCACAAAGGGCACCCAGGGGTGCCTCATTCCCTCCGCATCTGCATCCCAAACCCAGCCCAGCACCACCCGTGGGCGCTCATCCCCCCCTGGATCTCCATCCTCCCACACTCAACCCCCGGGGTTCTGCTGGACCCAAACCACCCCAGGCAGCACCCACGGGTGCTCAACCCTCCCGCAGCCCCCCGGCCATGGCACCCCGCGGGTCGCTGCTGCTGCTGGCGCTGCTGCTGCTGAGCTGCTCCCTGCCCCGGGGCCGCGGCCAGCACTGGTCCCACGGCTGGTACCCGGGGGGCAAGCGGGACCTCCGGACCCCCACAAACCTCCAGGTAGGGTTTCCCCCGCCGGTCATTCCCCTGCAGGTCATTCCCTTCCCTCCCGGGGGGATTCTCCACCGCCCAAGGGTGATGCCCAACCTGGCTGTGTCCTCCTGCCCCAGGGTTTGTCCCCCGCCCCGAGGTAAAAGCCCCCTGCTCCTGGGGTTTTAATCCCTCTGGATTATTCCCGTCCGAGTTACACTGCCCCAAATTATCCTCCCTGGATTATACTCCCTCGCAATTTTGTCCCCGTCCCGCGATTATCTCCCCGCCGAGTTCTTGGATTTATCCCCGCCCCAGATCTAACCCCACTCCGCTTTTGTGACCCCCACGGGCTATAATCCCCCCAGTTTATCCCCCCCCCCCTAAATTATCCGGATTTATCACCCCCACGGGCTATAATCCCCCCAGGTTATCCCCCTCCGTGTATTATCCCCCGCTCCACCCCAGATTATCCCCCTTTCCCGTGGTTATTTTCCCCACCGATTTACCTTCCTACCCGAACCCCCCCGCAGTTTATCCACCCTGAAATTCCCCCCACCCGCGGGGTGATTCCCCCCCCCCCCCCCATCCCGGCTGTTTTTCCCCCACGTGTGTCCCCCTTTTTCCCCCGTCCCGCAGGTCCCGTCCCCTCTCGGGCGCTGCCGTCCCTTCCCGTGTCCCCTCCGGCGGGAGGAGCCGCTGCCGGTGAGCGGGAACGGGGCTGGGGGGTCCCGGGGGGGTCCCCAGGACGGGGACTGACCGACGCCCCCCGCCCCTCTCCCGCAGCGACCCGCGCTGCGCCCCTGACCGCAGCCACCGACCCACGCGGGAGCGAGCCGGGACCCCCCCGCGGGGAATAAAGGGCCCGGGGGGGATTTGTGCGCAGTGATGGTGCAGGGGGAGCGTCCCGCGTGGGGGAGTGATGGCGGGCGGGCTCGTGGGAGGGGTGCCATGTGTCCCATGGGGATAACGGTGTCCCTTGGGGATGCCATCCCGTGCGGGGAATTCGTGTCGCGGGGTGGGGGAAAATCTGTCCCGTGGGTGGGGTTAATTTCCCAAGGGGGGAGGTCTGTCTCTTGGGGGGGGCCGGTTGTGTCCCCTGGGGATCCCGTGTCCCGTGGGAGCTGTGCTGTTCCTTGGACAGTGCTCGGGAATTCGTGTCCCCTGGAGTGGGGGTTTCGAGGCGAGTGGGTTGTGTCTTTTGGGGCGCCGTGTCCCGTGTCTCGTGGGCGGCTGTTCCCGGGGGGGATTCCCTGTTCCTTAGGGTTCCGCGTCCGTGTCCGGCGGGGGTTCTGCGCCCCGCGTCCCGTTCCGTGGGGGTGTCACTTTCACAGCGGGGTGTCTCTGCCCCAGGCGCGTCCATGTCCCGTGGGGGTGTCCCTGTCCCACGGGTGTTTCTGACCCGTAGGTGCCCCTGTCCGTGTGTCCCCCGGCTGTTCCTGTCCCCTGTGGGGTGTCCCTGTCCCGTGTAGGGTGTCCTTGTCCCCTGGCTGTCCCTGTCCTGTGCAGGGTGTCCCTGTTCTCGCCGATGTCCCTGTGTCCTGGCTGTCCGTGTCCCGTGCGGGTGTCCCTGCCCCACGGATGTCCATGTCCGTGTCCCGCTCCCCCTCCTCTCCCGGACTCCATTTCCCATCAGGCCCTGCTTTCCCCTCCCTCCCCGTGGCGCCGCGCGCGCGGGGCCGCCCCGTGACGTCACTCTCCGCGCCGTGACGTCACTCCAGCGCCGCCATGCTGCCGGTCCTGAGGCGCTGCCGCCCCGGGCCCGTCCCTCTCCCGGCCCTGGCGGCCGCGCTGGGGCCCGGCCCGTTCCCGGGGCTCTGTCCCGGCTGGTCCCCGCGGGCGGTGCCGGCGCGGGGCCGCAAGACCCGGCACGACCCCCCCTCCAAGTCCAAGGCGGGCCGGGTGAAGCTGCCGCCGCCCGTGGACCCCGAGGAGCTGCTGGTGGTGCTGGAGCGGTACCGGCAGCACCGGCTGGTGCTCAGCGCCCTCCGGTACCGGCACGGGCCGGGGGTGGGGATGGGCTTGTGGGGCAGGTCAGGGTCGGGCTGTGGCGATGGAGATGGGAGGCTTCTGTGGGAGAGAGGAGTGCTGGGGGGCTGGAGCTGGGGGGCTGCTGTGGGGCAGGGGAAGGTCGGCCATGGGTTGGTTTGGGGCTGGTTATGGGGCTGCGGGCGGCTGTGGGTTTGGGTAAGGGACTGGCTGTGGGGCAGGGGAAGGTTGGGGTTGGCTGTGGGGTTTCTGGGGGCGGACTGGACTGGGTACAGGATTGGCTGGTGGATAGGGGTTTAGGTGTAGGGCTGTGTGGCTGCTGTGGGGCAGGGGAAGGTTGGGGTTGGCTGTGGCTCTGGGTGTGGAGTTGGAGGCTGGGTAAGGTGCTGGGGGGCTGATGTGGATCAAGAGAGGGTTGGTGGCTGGGTGTGGGACTGGCTGTGGGGCTGTGAGGCAGGGGAGTGTCGGGCTTGTGGTCGTTTGGGGCCGCTCTGAGGGGCAGGGCTGGCTGTGGGGCAGGGGAGGGTTTGGGTCTGGGGCACTTTGTAACAGGAGCAGGTAAATCCTGGGATACTGGGGGGGGTAGGAGAGGGTTGTGGGACTGGACTGCTGTGGGAAGGGGTGGTGGGTCTGGGACTGATGTGTGGCAGAGGGTCAGGGTGGTGGGGCTGGCTCTGCTGTGGGGCACTCTGGGGAGCACTCTCTCTGCTCCCAGCCCCCGGCAGGAGCTCAGGGCCCTCCCCTCCTCCTGACAGGGCGGAGTTCAGGGCCGAGGTGCTGCAGCAGAAGCAGGAGGAGCGCCTGGCTGCCGAGGGCTCCGTGGAGGAGCAGGAGGAGCACCGGCGCCTGATGGCCTGGAACGATGAGGAGAACGCCCGGCAGCAGCAACGCAGGTCAGCACTGCCCCTGCAGGGCCAGGGACACGCTGCCCTGCCTGGCTTTGGCTTCTGCTCAGGCAGAACTGAACTCAGCTAGAGTCTGGTCTAGCATTTATAGAGAAGCATGGGCAGGGTCACTCTGGGCTGGGTTAGGGTCTGGTTCGTGGCTGGGCCCAGAAGCTGGTGGGGAATGGTCACATCCAGTCATCAGTGGTGTCCCCAGGGATCAGGGCTGGGCCCAGTCCTGTTTAACGTCTTTGTTGATGATCTGGATGAGGGGATCGAGTTCACCATCTGCAGATTTGGAGATGACACCAAGCTGGGTGTGAGAGTGGGTCTGCTGCAGGGCAGGAGGGCTCTGCACAGGGGCCTGGACAGGCTGGATCCAGGGGCTGAATCCAAGGATATGAGGTTTAAAAAGTCCAGGTGTGGGAGTCCTGCACTTTGGCCACAACAGCCCCTGCAGCACTACAGGCTGGGCACAGAGTGGCTGGGCAGCAGCCAGGCAGAAAGGGGCCTGGGGGTCTGATGGACAACAGGCTGGAGATGAGCCAGCAGAGCGCCCAGGAAGGCCAGTGGCACCTGGCCTGGATCAGGAATGGTGTGGCCAGCAGGAGCAGGGAAGGGATTCTTTCCCTGTACTCTGCACTGGTGAGGTCACACCTCAAGTGCTATGTCCAGTTCTGGGCCCCCCAGTTTGAGAAGGACGTTGAGATCCTGGAGTGTGTCCAGGGAAAGGCAGCAAAGCTGGGGAAGGGTCTAGAACACAAGTCCTGGTAGGAGCAGCTGGGGAGGGCTCAGCCTGGGCAAAAGGAGGCTCAAGGAAGACCTTGTCACTCTCCACAACTCCCTGACAGGAGGGTGCAGCCAGGATGGGTCAGGATCAGCTCCCTGGGAGCAGAGGATAAGAGGACACAGCCTTTTCCACCCTGATTGATTCAGTGATTCTGTGGAAATCCTCACCTTAAATAAATCTGCCTGTGCAGCTGTTGTGGTTCCTGTGCCTTTTGCTGCTGAGGGCCAAGTCAGGGTGCTCTGGGCAGCCTCCTGCACTCCTAGGGGTGGATGTGTCACCTCATCCATCAGATTTTCCTTTCTGTCTGGCAGAGAGGAGAGAGCCAGGAAAGAAGAGGAGGAGCAGAAGAGGAGGAAGTTAGAGGTTGCGGAGAAACAGGCCAGGAAAATGGAGGCTTTCCTGGAGGAGAAGGAGAAGGAGGTTCTCCAGCTGCAGGTAAGAGCAGCTGGTGCCTCCTGGGAACCAGGCTGCCAGAATTCCCTGCCAGGGAGCCATGTGGAAGCCGTGGGCTTGTTTTCCACAGATCTTTCAGTTGGCAGCTGGGAACACAAGCGTCAGCACCTTCTAGGGGTGTTGACAGCGCGTGGATGGGAGAGCCAGAGCTCTGGGAACAGGGTGGGACTATCCTGAGGGGGATAAATCCTTGCCCTTTGCTTCAGGAGGAAGCCAAAAGCTTCATCACCCCCGAGAACCTGGAGGCACGGATCGAGGAGTGCCTGGACAACCCGCGGAACTACAACTTCGCCATCGACAAGGACGGACGGATCGTCAAGCGCACGGTGCTGTCGTAGCAGCCCTGGCCTGGGGCTCCTGGGCTGTGTCCTGAGGGCCCCCAGACAGCACAGATCCTTCCTCTGAATGTATACATTGACCACACAAGTGGTGGAGAAAGGCCACGGGTCTGGCTGTGCTGCTTCCGAAGGGTTAATTCCTGCGGGAACAGGGGGGTGAGGGGAAACTTGGAGGCTCCAGCAGCCTGGCTCAGCCCCGCTGCTGTGCCTGTGATCCCACCTCCCACGTGTTTGGATCCTTCCTGCCTTCACACACAGCATGTGGGGAGGAGCAGGAGCTATCCCGAGGCAGAGCCTGGCTCTGGGCTCCTCACTGTCAGCTCCTCTGGATGCTTCCATAGGCAAACAAGGGCTGCAATGAATTTGTAGGAAACACTGACCTTCCCTTTTTTTTGTTGTTGGGGGAAGGAATTAATTGTCATCCTGATTTCACACCTTAAACCCTCCTTTGCACATCCCTTGGTGTGGCTGAATAAGAAAATGTGTCTGAACGATCCAAGATTTCTGGTGTCTCCTTATTCCTCCCTTCAGACTTAATTTATTCATCACCTGAAACTGAAGGTGCAGATAAAAATGTAATGACTTTGGATGTTCTGGGTTGTTGGGGTCTTGCAGGCTGTCAGCTTTGTCCTAAAACTTCTGGGTTTGGGCTGCTCAGCGTTGACCTGGAGTTTGCTGTGGTTCAGCCATGGCCTGCAGGTCCCTCCCTCCACCCCATCCTCCGTTAATTGACCTGAAATCTTCACTTTTTACCTCCACTTTTCCCTAAAAGTGTCGTCTTCTCCCAAGACTGCACCTCAACCAGGCAAGCGCACAAAACCCACAGACTTCTGTCTGGGCAGTTTTTCTGTCCAAAATTTATTTCTAATTAAGCTCATCACTTCAGTCTGAGTCACAGCCCCCCCCGGAAGCAGGGCTGGGACAGTGATGGATGTGGGATCCTGCGGATTCTCTCCCGGGTGGGCTACACAAACAGCATCTCCTGGTCACAGGATGAGTCAGTGCCACAGCCCTCTGAGGGGGAGAGAGGGGGGAGTGTGGTGTGAAACCAGACAGCACCCACCAGACCCCAGGGACCCCCCAAAACAGGCCCCAGGGATCTCTGAAACAGCCCACAGGGACCTCCCAAAATGGGCCCCAGAGATCTCTGAACCAGCCCCCAGAGATGCCCAAAACAGCCCACAGGGACCCCCTAAAACAGTCCCTAGATATCCCTGAAAGAGTCCATGGGAGTCCCGAAACCAGCCCCCAGGGACCCCTCGGCACTGGGGTTTAATGAGCTCGTGCTAACTCCATTCTCAGATGCTTCCCGGGACTTACAGCAGGATCTCTGGTAGTTTAATTTAGGGAAGAGGGTGGGATTTTGAGAAAAACTAATGAGAGCAGGAGGGTTTGTGGGTCCTGCGCTTGCTCAGCCCCCCCAAATTTGCCGTCTGTGCTTCCCTCCTGCCCCAAACCCTGCCGGTCTCATCCCTTCCCTGGGGTCTGGAGCGGTCATGGAGCGTGGTCGGGCTGTCGGGGTGATGGACAAAGTCAATCCCTTGGGCATCCTCCCCTCTCCCACTGTTCTGTAGCACCCTGAATCCCCTCCCGGCTGTGTGGGAATCCTGGGATCCCGTGGCACCCTCACCCGTGCTGCAGCAGATGCCGGGAGCGGCGCAGCTCCCTCCAGAGCCGCAGGGTTTGCGCCCCGACTCGCAGGGGGTGGGCAGGAAGTTTTCCTCCTGGCAGCGCAGCGTTTCCGAGGTGCCGATGTAGCAGCCCAGCTCCTCCCCGCAGCAGATGTTGGGCCCGAAGCAGTGACCCTTGTTCCGGGGACCGCAGGGCAGGCACTGCTCGGGGAATGGGGAGGAAGAAGGTTGGGAGGAGGGAAGGGAAAGGGGTTCAGAGTGCTCCGATCCTTCCAGGACCTACCTTCCTGACGTCCATGTCCAGCACAGCGCGTTTGCCCCCGATGGGGCAGTTCTGGATGTAGCAAGCGGAGGAGAGAGCCAGGAGCCCCAGGAGGCAGAGGGCCAGAGCCTTGCAGGACATAGCAGCGGGACAGGGGGGATTTTTGGCTGCTCATCCCAACCGCTGGCCCTGTATTTATAGTCCTGGCTCCTACTTAGGGATTCTGGCACCGGCGTCACCCGTGTTCCTTAAAAACCACAAGGCATTGCTTCCCACAGCGGAGGGCTCGGCTAATAGCCGGAGGTCGAGGACGTGAGGTCAAGGACAAGGTGTTGGTTTTCTGCTCCGTGATGAGTCCGGCAGCAGTGGGAACGTGTGGAGGTTATGGATGGAGCTGGATGAATGTGTGGAGGTTGTGGATGGAGCTGGATGAAAGTGTGGAGGTTGTGGATGGAGTCAGGGGCTTGGGGCTCCTCTCCAGCAGCCACTTAAGGCTGCTGAGCTGTGGCGTGTCCCGTTGGGAACCCCTCTGGCATGGAGAGGGTCGGGATGAAGGAAGGCAGCTGCAGGCAGGATGTGTCCACCCAGGAGCGGGGTGAGAGGAGCGTGTGCTTCCCTTGGCTTCAAATCTCTTTGGGTGGGAGGAAGCAATCCCATATCCTCTGGGATCATCCATGGGATCTGGGGTGGGGAATGTCCTTCTTGGCCCTGCCCACCCATCCGTGCCTGGCCTTTGGGGAATGCTCAGCACTGGGCTCATCCTGCTCAGGGCCAGCAGTGACGCCCAGCCCATCCCCACTGACATTCACCCAACAGCTCCAAAACCACTTGAGAACACCAAACCTCTGGGGCAAAGGCCTGAAATCCCAAATTTCCCCACTCCTTCTCCTTGGAGCTGCGCACAGGGGTTGAATGTGGTGTCCTGAGCCACACCAGCAGCAGACAAAGCCCCCCCTCCTCCCTGAGAAGCAGCATTGAGGATGATGAGGCCAAAGATTGACGCAAACACCCAGGGTCCTGCTCACCCCAGCCCCTCGCCTTCCTTATCCCAATTAGGAGCTTCCCAGCTTGAATAAATTTCCCTGCTGAGGACAAAACTTGACGTCCATTGAGATCATTACCCTGCACTGGCTTAATTGGGAATTAGGCAGCCCGGAGCCGGACAGCCGTGACCTTTTCCTGTCCCTCTGTCTTGCTTCAAAATCCACCACTTAGCGCAGCTGGCGCCAGGGCAGCTGGGTCCCTGTCACCCACCCGGGGTCAGTCCCACTCCCTGGGGACAAGGGAGGCACTGGGATCCGTGATAATTGTTGGAAACGGGGCTCAGCACCTGCTGTGCACTGTCCCAGCAGCTCAGTTCCGGCTGCAGCACAGGTTGGAGGGAGGGAATTGTCATCCCAGAACCCCTATGGCTGCTCCAGGGGTGCCCAGACCCCTGCAGCATAAGTCTCAGGTAGACAAGTGGGGAAAAATCACAATTATCAGCCCCTGGTGCTTTTTGGGGACTCGATTTTTGCCTGATTTTGAGGTGTTCCTCAGGTGGAGCGTTCCCAGCTCAGTCACACATTTCCCACTGCTGCAGGAATGTTGGGGGTTCACATCCTGCATCTTTGAAAAGTCCGAGTGCTAGAGCTGGGGTGAAACCCCAATTCCCTCATCCCAGCTTGGAGTGCCCATCCATGCTGGTGTCACCCCTTTCCCGATGATTTTGGGGTGATTTGGGGTCGCTCCCCTCCCCAGGGCTGGGATAAGGTGCTGGCTGTGGGAAGCAGGTCCTGGATCAATCCTGTATCCCCTGCGGGGAGCTGCCGTGGGCAGGATGGATCCCGCCGGTGTCAGGGAGCTCCACCTCCCCGGAGGTGCCACCTCCCTGAGGGACAGTATAAAGGACGAGCTGTCCCCTGTGCCGTGGCCAGTCCCAGCCCGGAGAGACCTCGGAGCAAGGACCCCGCAGGGTAAGAGAGCTGGGAGAGGGTTGGGATAACCGCACCCCAAATTCTGGGGGGTGACTGTGGGATAGTGGGAACTGATCCTCCCTGTCGGTGTCCAGAGGGGATGGGGAAAGATGAGACCAGCCCTGGAGGGGGTCTTTGGAGCTGGGAGCCCAAATCTCTCTTCTCTTGAGGGATTTGGGGTGCTTTTCCTTACTTTTCATCATTTTTAGTAGCTGCTACGCTGATTCCTGAAGGCAACGAGGCCCCGAATCTGCCCCAAAGAGGGACTTGGCCACGAGGTAACGTGAGGGTGGCACATCCCAGCTGTCCCCAGTGTCCTGGGGCTGGGGGTGCTGCTGGGTGGGACTCAACGGCCAGATCCCAAATCCCAGCTCTGCCTGAGCTCCTTCCTCTGGGAGCTACAAGGACGGAGCCAAACCCTGCATCCAGCCCTGCCAAATGACCTGCACTCTGTGGGGATCTGGGGACAGAAGATGCTCCAACACCCCAATCCTGAGCCCCAGCCGGATCCCCTGGAGCCCCCACGAGCCATCCCCAGTGCCCAGGACGAGGCCACCACAGTGCACGAGGACTTTTATTGGGTCTCCTATGTACAGAGCCGGGGTGGGGGGGTCGGTCAGGGTAGGGGGGACTCCCCAAGCCCTGGCTCAGAGCAGGGGGTGCTTGCCCTGCTGCTGCTGCTGCTGCTGCCGGTTTGCCAAGTGCATGAGCTTGAGGAGCAGATCTCCGGCCGAGCCGTCCAGCACCGTCAGGTTCTTCTCCTCCGCCGCCTCCTGAGCGCCGTCGCTTCCCTCGTCCAGGCAGCCGGTGTCCATGGCGCACGTCTCTGCCGCGGGGAGCAAAACGTGGCCATGGAAAAGGGTTTTTTGGGATCGTCAGGGGCTTGTTTTCTGCTGGGGAAGGGGTTGGTGGCACGGCTCGTGCTCCAGTTTAGTCTCTCCCGTTAACCAGGGAGCGGGGCTGGATTTCCTGGCACATCAGGGAGGCTGTGCTGGCCAGGGGAAAGCTCATGGTGGGTCAGGAAGGAGCTCCGAGCCCAATCCTTTAGAGTCAGAATGGTTTGGGTCGGAAGGGATCTTAGAGACCACCCAGTTCCACTCCCTGCCATGGGCAGGGACACCTTCCACTATCCCACGTTGCGCCAAGCCCTGTCCAGCCTGGCCTTGGACACTTCCATGGACCCAGGGGCAGCCACAGCATCTCTGGGCAGCCTGTGCCAGGGCCTCCCCACCCTCACAGGAAAGAATTCCTTCCTTACACTCAGCCTGACTCCAACCACCCCCAAATCATCTCCGAACGGCGCCAACACCGCTCCCCCTCCATGCCTCAGTTTCCCCTCCCTAGGACTAAACCACCCCACCAGGCAAGCGTTACCAGGAGAGTTCTCCCCATTGCCATCCCCCCACGCTCCCCCGCCCTCCCCAAACCCCCCGTCCCACGGTGTCGGTGGCCCGGTTTACCGGCGGTGCAGCAGATGCCGGGCGCGGCGCAGCGGCCCCCGGCTCCGCAGGGCTGCCCGCCGGCCTGGCACGGGGAGGGCAGGTAATCCTCCTCGGCGCAGCGCCGCGTCTCCGCCGTGCCCAGGTAGCAGCCCAGCTCCGCTCCGCAGCAGATGCCGGGCCCGAAGCAGTTCCCTCTGTTGCCGGGGCCGCAGGGCATGCACTGCGGGAAGGAGCTGCCTCAGTGCCCAAACCCCCCAAAAAACCCCTTCTTGCACCCCCTTGTATTAGAAACCCCCATGCGAATGCACCCCTGTGCATAGAAAGCAGCTCCCCACCAGCCCCTCTTGGAGGTGCCACACTGCCACCAAGGCTGGTCGCTGCCACCAGCAGCGGTGACCTCGTGTCCCCGCTTTGGGGTGTCCCCACTGCCCCCGTGACCTCCCTGTCCCCTCTCCATGCGCTGTCCTGTCCCGTTCCCCCCCAGCCCAGCAGGACGCCCAAGCCTGAGCCTCTTCTCGAGGTGCCAGCCGCACTTTGGGGCGCTCACTCCTCCGCCACTGCCCCACCGCCTGCCCTTGGGCGTGTCCCCCAGCCATCCCAAAAAACCCCACTGCTCCGGGAACGTGGCACAGCCAGCGGTACCCACAGGTGACGGGGAGCTCCTGCACCCCGCAGAGCCACTCCGTCCCTCCTGAAGCTCCGTCCCCTGTCCCGGAGCGCCCATCCCGGCCCGTACCTGTCGGAGAGCTGTGTCGGCCAGCGCCCGCTTCCCGCCCCGGGGGCAGTTCTGGATGTAGCAGGCGGAGGACAAGGCGAGGAGGCAGAGGAAGGAGAGGGGCAGCGAAGGCTCTGCCATGGTGCAGGGTGCCCGCGGCCGTGCCAGGGGAAGCTGCTCCGGCTGCGTCTGGCCCCGTGCTGAGAGAGCTGCTATTTATGCTGCCATCACCCCTTCCCAGGGGAGGAGGAGGAGGAAGAAGAGGGATGGGTTGGGTTTTTTTGTTGTTTTTCCCTTTTTTTTTTCTTTTTTTTTTTTTTCTTTTTTTCCCAAATCGCATCCAAGCAAATCTGTAATTGAGATGATTCAGTGCAGCAGCACTCAGGGCTGGTGAATCCCACCCTTGGCTGCTCCGAGGGGCACGGGCCAGCCCTGGGATGTGCTTGGGAAGGGGCAGTGGATGGGCTGGAGGGTGGATTCAGGGAGAGGTGCTTCTTCAGAAGGTGCTGGTTTGGGGAGGGTCGAGGGTTTGGAAGATGCTGTCTGGGGAGGGATGTGGGTTTGGGGACAGATGTTCATTCAGGAGATGCGGTTTTGGGAAGGATGCAGATTTTGGAAAGGGTGCTGGTTTGGGGGATGATGCTGGTTTGGGATGGATGTGGATTTTGGGAGAGGTGCCGGTTTCACAGGGATGCTGATCGGGGAGAAATGCTAATTTGGGGAGGGATAAGGGTTTGGAAAGTGCTGCTTTAGTGAGGGTTGTTTATTTAGAGGATTCTGATTTGGGATAGATGCTGGTTTGGAAGGATGCAGATTTTGGGAGATGCTGGTTTGGGAAGTGGTGTTTGTTTGGAGCACGCTGGTCCAGGAGGGATAGTGATTTGTAGGATGCTGGTTTGGGGAGGGATGCTGGTTTGGGGAGGAATACTGATTTATGGGATGCTGGTTTGATTGATGCTGCTCTGGGAAGGGATACTGGAGGGGAGTGACTGGGTTGGGGCTGGGACAGAACCCCAGGTGCAGAAAAACACTCCCAAACCCAGGGGCTGGGCTGGGGCATCACGCTGCAGGGCAGGACTCTGTCCCCAAAGTGATCCATGGGTGCCACCCACGGCTCTTCTGCCTCTTCCCCCTCTTCTCCAAGAAACCAGAAGGCAGGGAAACCAGTGGGAGAGGGGGATAAAAGAGGAAAAGGCACCTTCGGGGTTGGCACCAGCACACTCGTGTCATCCATGGGCTGTCAAAAACATCTGTACTGGAAAAACACCATCAACAACCCCCTGCCCCATGCAGCCGTGAATATTCCTGTTGTTCCCAGATCCCTTTTCCAGCTACACCGAGGGCAACCTCAGCAAAGTGAAATTAATGTGCCGAGAGGAATCTGCTGTCTGTGAGTATCCGCCCTCTCCTCCCCCCCAAAAATGCTGGGACTGGCTCACAGTGATCAGGAGGGGTTTGTTTTGTGGGGCTGGACAGTGTGAGGGTGCTGCCAGCTGTGGTCCCGCTTCTGGAGTGGTTTTATCCTTTACTCATCTTTACATCAGGTGGGGAATTGAGGCAGAGAACCATAAAAATCAGCCTGGACATCACTTGGTGTGGCTGAACATGTTTTTTCTCCTGCCCCTCATTAGTTTCCGTCATTTTCTCCCTCTGATTAGCACCCCTTTTCTGCTGGACAAACACCCCAGCCCCAGTTAGAGTGGGGGGAATGGTGGTACCCTGAGTGGGGAAGGGGCTGCTCTGCTCGAGCATCCCAAAGGAAACAGTGATCCCACTGCAATCCTCCCTGGAAAACCTTTGTGTTTGTTTCAAAGTGCTTTGAAAAGCTCCACAGGAGGCAGGGAGCAATGCTGGAGAGGGCCGAATCCCAGAGCATCATTTTGCACCCCCCAGGGGAAACTGAGGCACGCAGGGAAGCATTTTATGGATCAGTGCTGAGTGGTCCCAACCTGCTCCCAGCTCCTGCCGTGTGATTTTGGAGCATGGATCGACCCGGGCGGGGGGAGGACAGTCCTGGGCTTTGGGGCTTTTGCTGGGTGAGGTGAGGGCGATTTCCTCCCCTCCAGGAGGGTAAAGGTGGCCACAGCCCCTGACTCAGCCTTCCCTGGCACCGAGGGAGCGGCGAGTTCCCGAATTTGCCCCGTGACGCTGAATCACCCACGTGGGGCGGCCGTGGGGGATTTAATGACCAACATCATTAGCGCCAGCCTCGTTTCCCCATCCAAACCCATCCCTTCACAGCGGGAGCCCAAACCCACTTACGTTGCAGGGCCGAGGAGGACGCAAAAGCCCTCGGCTGGGAAAACTTTTCTTTTAAAGAACCCCAAATGTCAGCTCTAAATTGGGTGTTACGCGCTCGTGCTCCGTCTCTTCATTACTGTATCGTAAAATTACATTAGCCGGGAACGATCTGCATTCAAATGACTCTGTGTCTGGAATGATAACGCAGGAATATGAGATTAAAATGTAATTATGCTCTTTAAAGTCAAGGAAGGTTAATAAAATGTTTTTCCAAGTTGCAGAGGCTCCGCAGCCGCAACGCGGAATCACTTACGGGAATCAAGGAGAGGATGAGGTGGGAACGGGGAGGGGAAAATGGGTAGAAAACACAAAAAAGGGGGTTTTGGAGAGGGAAATATTGGGGTCACCTGGGGTGAGTCATGGGATACGTGATCCCAGGGGGATGGATTTCCCAGGGGTGGGCAGAGCCAGCCCTGCTGAGCTGGGATGCTCCCTGGTACCCGGGGTGCTGCTGGGCCCCCATCCCACATCCTGCTCCCAGCCGAGGCTTTGGGGCCACTCAGAGTCCTGCCCCAAATCCTCCAACACCAGCCCCAGGGTCCCTTCTCTGTGTCTCCAGCACTGGATTTGCTCTGCCGCGTCCCTGCTCTTCCCCAGGCTCTTCCCCAGGGGATGCCCCTTCCTTAGGGCCGATCTAACAAGGGTGTGGCCGGTGCCAGGGCATTCCTCGGGGCTTTAGTGGCCGCCGTCCCTATCCCAGCTCCCCTCGGGAATGAGGGAAATCCCAAAGGCCTGACCTGGGCTGGGAATGGAGCAGCACCCTCAAATCTGCCCCCTTGCTCAGCCAAAATACTGCCCCAGTTCCTGTAGACACCAGCAAAAGGGCTGGGGCTGCCAGAGGCTGCCATTCAGGTCATGGAATTTTTGAGGTTGGAAAAGTTCTCCAAGGTCACTGAGTCCAACCATTCCCCCAGCACTGCCAAGGCCACCACTGACATGTCCCGAAGTGCCACCTCCACATGGCTTTTAAATCATTTTAGGGATGGGGACTCCACCACTGCCTTGGGCAGCTGTGCCAATGCCTGACCATCCTTTCCATGAAGAAATCTTCCCTAATATCCAGTGTAAACCTTCCCCTTCCTTCATTAACATCAGGAGCTTCGTTAGCTCTGGAGCCCCCAGTGAGGTTTGTGAGAGCCCCTTTGGAGGCAGGAGAAGGGATGGAGGTGGTGGGGCTTGGCTGCAGCACACAGAGCTCCCAGTGCCAAAGTTTAACCAGGATAAATGAGAGCCGACAGCATTCAGTCAGGATCAGTCAGAAAAAATGGGATGAATTTCACTGATTTGTGCATTTCCTGCCTTTGCCGTGGCTGGAGGGGGATGCAGCAGGGAAGGAGAAACTCCTAGAAGATGTCATATGGAGAGGAAGGTCAGGCTGGCAAGGGAGAGCTCCCTGCTCCTGCCTGGGAGCTCTAATGCTCCTCAAATGGATCTGTCACTGTCGCCGTGGCCCCGTGGCTGACGGGGGGTTAATGGCTGGGGGGTGGCAGGGAGGGGGATCCTGCACCTCCTCCCCTCACATCACGGATAAAGATGCTCCTCCGCTTCCCTGACAGCTGGAAAACAGCTTCGATGCCTCTTTAAAGGCAGCACAGCCAGCGTCAAGATTGGCTGGGGCACTGCTTTGATCATTTCCCTGGCCAAATCCATCCTGCTGGGATGTGGACATCACGGCGGGAAGTCACTGACCAACAAGGGATGGATTTGTCCAAAAAAATGCCTGAAGGACAGCACTAGAGGAAATTGCTCAGGCTGCAGTCAATTCCATCCCCCAGCTCCCAGGGAGAAGACAGGCTTGGTGCTGGGAATAAACTTGCTGCTGGCATCCATATGGGAGCTGAAGAAGGATTGCTGTGGGTCCAGGCAGAGGAAGACATGGAAATTCCTGGCTCTGTGTCACCCACCACCCTGGGGTGCAGAGAGGGTCCCTGCTGCCCACAGGGGTTTCAGTGCCCCGGGATGAGTGAGGAGGACTCACAGCCAGCTGGGGCAGGTGGTCCTTCCCTGAGTTCCAAGATATGGGGGCAGAGGGAAACTCATCCCTGGATCCCCTGCAGGAGGGGACACAGCGGGTCAAACGTGCTGCCAAGGGGCCCAGAGGGTTAAGGAGGAGAAACTGGGGGATGAAGGCTCTGAGAACCTGCTGTGAGGTGGAGATGAGCAGGGAGGGGGACCTCATGTCCCAACACCACCCCTTCCTTCCAACCCCTGCTCCGTGCAGAACAAAGGGAACCTGGAGATAATTTGGGAGATGGCTCCCACCTGGATCACTGCCCACTGGCAGGACACCACAAGGAACTTCTGGGCACTGGAGCTTGTCAGAACCGGTGGCTTTGGAAGCACCCAAGCTTTGCTAGCTCTGGAGAAGGTGATGGCTCTGGGGATCCAGAGGCAGCCATCCATCCTCCCCCCTTCCCTGGGGGAGGTGTGAGAGCTGAATCACCCCGGGATGGCTCACTGCAAACACGACAACACCACTGCAATGGAGTGGGTTTACTGCCTCTGAATCGTGGGGCTTTTAGGAATTCTGTGCCTATTTTCTGAGCGTTTATTATTTTAAGACGTGTGGTTTTCTATTTTTGCTCGGAATGGAGACGGGCTGTGAGCTCCTGCTGACGCAGTCAGGGAGCAGGAGCAGTGTGGGGCCACCACAAAGCCAAGTTCCAGTGGATGAGCAGCTCCCTCCCGTGCCAGGAACACGACAAAGTTGCTCAGGTGCCTTTTGAGAGCAAATAAAGGTGTGACCAAGGTGAGCTGAGTCAGCTGGAGGCTCGTCATGGCCCAGAGCGTCAATTAAGTGGCACCAGCAGGGGGTTCAAGAGGTGACAAACCCTTTGATGTCACCTTATCCCGGCATATCCAGAACAGAACATATCCAAGTTAATTTTTTGTCTGTTTTTTTTTTTTTCTGAGCAGCTCTCTGAAGCCCCCAGGGGTGAGGCTCATCCCTGTGATGCACGAGGATGCTGCCACGACCCCTCTGACCCCCTGGTCTGCAGCTCCTCAGTGTTGGTTTGGCTTTTTCCAGCCCATTTATTTCCTCCTCTGCCAAGAGAAGCACTCCACAACATCATTAAGTCCCAGGACGAGACCAATGAAGAGCCAGAGAGAGAGAGAGAACTCAACTTTAAACATTTTATTAAGGCTTAAATGTCTATCAGCCAGCCAGGAACTGGGCTGGTCACACGACATAAACCGGGAGGGTGGGATGGGATGGCTTTTCTACAAGAGTCTGGATGAGCAGGGCGAGATCACTGCCAGCTCCTCAGACCTCACACAGCCTCTCACTGTTGATCCCAGGATGAGAGACACGCTCCCAGCAGGGAGGGGAGGGCGAGGTGGGGAAGGGGAGGAAGTCAGAGGGGGCTTTTGTGTGTTGTTGTCACTCACAAGGACTTTACCTGCTCCACAACCGGGTGGCTGCTGGTCAAACGTGGCGTGAAACTCGCAGGGGGGAAAAGCTGAGCTGGTCCGAAAGGCACCTGTGCTAAACCTCTGAGCCTCGGGGGCAGTGCTGGAGACCAGTCCTGGATAAATACATATTCCTTGATAAAGAAGCTATGGCTTTTGTCATCCTCAGGCTCTGGCGCCGGGCTCTACCCCCCCCCCCCCCCCCCCTCCCCACTGCTCTGTAAGCACAAGACCGAGTCCTCTCCACTCTCCCGGCGGCTCCTCTGGCGGCTCCGTGTGGACACGGGGGCACAACAGCAGCTCCTTCTCGTCCTCCCGGCGGCGCCGGGGGTCAGAAGTGAACCCTCCGGACATCGTGCGTGGCTGCCGCCCTCTTGCAGCTCCCGCAGTGGATGGGGGACGCCGGAGCCTTCTGGCGCTCGGCCAGGCAGGGCCGGCACACCAGGTGCCCGCAGGGGAGCTGGTACACCGGCTCCGCCTTGAAGTAGCAGGAGAAGGATTTGCCGCAGGAAGCACATCCCTGGGTCTGGCTGCTCCTGCCGTGCTCTGCAAATCCACAATCACAGAAATCAGCAGGTTGGAAAAAGCTCCAGAGGTCATCGAGTCCGGCCCGTGACCCGACACCACCATGTGCGGTCGCTCCCGGTGATCCCACCACCTCCCCGGGCAGCCCCAAACAATGTCTGATCACCCTTTTGTTGGAACCCTGGTCGCTGAGAATTTTAGACCTTCTGTGCTGACAGGCACTGACTCCCAGGAAAACACCGCATTTGACCTGAGGCCGTGGAGAAGGCTTCCAAAATTGAATGACAGCACTGGGATTATGGGTGTGTGGTTTGAATAGAAGTGTGTGATATCACGTGGTGGAAAACTTAGAGTTTAAGGTTTTAGAATACAGTAAAATATATATATATATATAAAGCAAATGGAGGATTTAGGGTGCAGGCTAAGTCCTTCTTTTTCACCTTCTTCTTCATGGGTCTGGGTGGTATTTTGTAATTGGATGGAAGAGTGCACATTGTGGCCATGGGTGGTTGGTTATTGGGTTAGAAGTAAAAAAAAAATTAGGTGTCGTTTCTTAATTGGACAGTTCATTCTTAAAAGGCCTTGTAGAGAGAGACGTGGGGCCATTTTTAGTTTGTTAGCCTGAAGTGCTGTAGAACTCACAGTCTGAGAGACTGTGATATAGATAAGAATTAATAAACATTTGAGTCCAAACTAGAAATACCCTCTCGCGCATTTAATCCTGACTCCGGCAAAAAGAAGATAAAACACATCACCCTCTCTGTGAAGAAATCCCTCCTTCACGTCCAACCTAAACCTCCCCTGGCACAGCTTGAGAGTATAAAACAAAGGGACAGGAGAAGTGGGTTAGGCAGGGAGTGTGACCCACTCCTCCCGTGCCAGCGCTGCGCAAAGCCGAGGGCCCCGGGTCCTGCAGCCTCCGGGCACAGCCGTGACTCAGGACCCTGCCACTTTCCTGTCATTACCACAGGGAAAGGGAACTGTCCAGCTCCCAGGGCAGGGCGTGCTCAGAAAGGGATGGATCACATCAGCACTTGCGCCTTTCAGGCTTTTAACTGAGGACAGATGACTGTAAAAAAGGGCTTTTCACTTCTACTGAGACTAAATCATCCTCCCCCTCCCGCTCCTCCGACCGGATTAAAAGCGGTGATTCCCAGGTGGAACAGCTGAGGTGTCACTTTGCATTCCTGTCACACACACGACCCAGGCGGGGCTACTCAGCTCTCAAACAGCAGCAATTTTAGAGGGGACAGGAAAAAGCTTAAGAGCTGAATGTCACTGTGAGACAGCAAAAGCTGTCTGGGGAGGGGGAGAGAGGGAAAAATGGGCACAGACAGACGGACAGACAGACACAGCCCTTCCCAAGGTCACCTGGTCCCTCTGACGCCCCTTCTCAGCCATGAGCAGGCAGAGCCTCAGCCAGGGGAAGAGAAGCCAGGACATGTGGAGGGACACCTGAAGGTTCAATGCTTCCAAAAAATAATTTGGGGATTTGTTTTCTCTTCCAAGAAATAATTTAGCCTCTCCCAGGTTTTCTGCTTTAACCACCTGCAAATTCTGTGCAAGGCTCTCCCAGGCTGACCTGTCCCTCCTCCCTGCAATTCCCTTGCTGTGGTTTGTTCTGTGTCCCATTCCTGCTTTCCTTCCCACCTCCCTCCTCGTGATGAGCCAGGACTGCCCACACCATCACCTCTGCACCCCAAAGGAATAATTTTGGGAATGTTACACAGCTGGATGAGTGGCTGGGCAGCAGGTGGGAGGCAAACAGCGAGGGCTTGGTAACCTGGATTATCTACACTCAGTCCTGCTGGGATTCTGGATGTCACATGGAATTTCAAAGAATCATAAAACCCATCCCATTCCACTCCCTGCCATGGCCAGGGACGCTTTCCACTGTCCCAGGCTGCTTCAAGTCCCATCCAGCCTGGCCTTGGACACTTCCAGGGATCCAGGGGCAGCCACAGCTTCTCTGGGCACCCTGTTCCAGGGCCTCACCACCCTCACAGGGAAGGATTTCTTCCCAATATCCAATCTCACCCTACTCTTTTAGTTTACAAACATTCTCCCTTGTCCAGCCATCACCTGCCTGTATAAAAAGTGACTCTCCCTCTGTTTTCCAAGGCCCTTTTAAGCACTGGAATTTGCGGGATTTACACCTCTCCTGCAGCCATCTCCACACCAGCCTCCCTCTCCACCCACGTGGCAGCTCCCCAGCTTGCTCCACGCAGCCCACAGGCAACATTGAACCATTCAGCCCAAACTGCAGAGCTCTGAGAACAGTCCGAACTAAGCTGGAGCAGGCTGAGCACTGTGTCCAAGCACAACACATCCCAGATCAATCCTTGGGCAGCACAGACAGCCAAGAACATGGAAAAATCACAGGATTGCTGCCACAGCCTGCTCTGACTGTGGGCATGGACAACATCCCACACCTTGTGGGGGTCAGCGAGGCCTCACCTGCCTCAGTGGGAGAATTAATTAACAAAACTGCTGAGATAGAGGCAAGGATCGTAAAGTAAAGCTTGCTGGGAGACAACGTCATATTTTTATAGGGAATATATAATACTCTGGGCTCTGAACAACACTCCCTGCTAACCCAGCCCCAGCTCCCAAAGGTGATCCAGAGGCGCCTGTTGCTCACCAAGGACTGTGCCCACGCTCCAGGAACTGCTGCAGCTCCCCTCTCCTGGAGCCTGCTGCTGGCTCTTCATCAGCTTGGCTGTGAAGGAGGGCATGGAGCTGAGGGCCGAGGTCAGGGCAGTGTCCAAGCTCTCCGACAGCTTCTGCTCGTGGGACACCAGATCTGCAAAGGGAAACAGAGAGACCAGGTCTGCAAAAACAAGAAAAAGATGGAGAAGCAGATGCTGGGAAAAAGAATCTGTGATGCAAACACTGCCTTGGCTCTGGAGGAATTTTAGGAGCCCTGCCACTTGTTTTGTTGACAGGTGTCTTTTCCCTACCAAGAAGCTGGGATTTGGAGTGGAGTGCCTTGTCTCCTTTGGGTCCGAGAGGTGGAATGCCCCATGGGTTACCACCAGACATTCACGTGATGTCCCAGTGCCAACTCATACAGGATCAGATTCACTTAGGTTGGAAAAGTCTTCCAAGATCATCGAGTCCAACCCTTAACTCAGCACTACCAAGGCCACCACTAAATGATGTCCCCAAGTGCCACACCCACAAGGCTTTTAAATACCTTCAGGGACGGGCAGCCTGTGCCAGGGCTGGAGGACCCTTTCCATGAAGGAATTTTCCCTAATATCCACCCTAAACCTCTCCTGGCCCTAAACCCTGAGGCCGTTTCCTCTTGCTCCCTGGGAACAGAGCCTGAACCCCACCTGGCTGCACCCTCCTTTTAGGGAGTTGTAGAAGTCTGCAGGACTGAAAGAGGGCAAAACTCCAAATAACCCAGGAATTTCTTTTTCCCTGAAATCCCAGACACTCCCTCAGCCGGTTCCCGAGGATCCCAGCCCAGCCTTGCTCCATGCAGCTCACAGAGAACATTTAAACCATTAATAAAATCTGTGAGACTTGTTTTTCCGCCTCTGTCCCAGTTCTGAGCCCCGGGGCCAGGGCTGGACCCTCCCTGCAGGGCTGCCCTGTGCGGCACCGATGGCGCTAATTAAGACGAAGCATTAAGAGAATGTTGTCTGCATCACTAATTCTGTTAAATCCATCTCCCAGAGGAAGAGCTCGCAATTGGTGCTGCACATTTGCTCCACCAATCAAGGCTGATGATCCAAGTGAAGCACGAGCTCTGTGGGCTGAGCACTCTGCTTTTATTTATGTATGGACACAGCAGCTCTGGGAGCGCCAGGACCCACAGGGCAGCTCCTGCTCCTGGGGATGTGGGGCTGGGGCACATCCTGGTGGGAGCTGTCACACACCTCTACAGCCAAACTAACCAAAGATTCCTCCTAAAATCTCTAGGCTGAGGGATGAGAGCAGAAATGTGCAGTCTGACTTCTCCCTGCCCTTCCTGGCACCACCCGACATCAATTACTTTCAGCCGAAGAATCTGTTTCAAATCAAACAGCCACCTGAGCTTTGTCCTCAAAACGTTTTTGGGCAGACTGGGAGAAGGGTCAAGGCAGTGACAGGTCCCAGCAGCTCTGGGTCACCTTTTGACATGTCACGGAGCACTGGGGTAGAGCAGGCCAGGAAACTGGGCCTACCTGCCTAGAGAGCCAGCCACGAAATACCCGCACACCTGGATTTACACGCTTTGTCCTCAGGTGCCACATCCACACGGCTTTTAAATCCCTCCAGGGATGGGAACTCCACCACTGCTCTGGGCAGCTGTGCCAGGGCTGGACAACCCTTTCTGTGAAAGAACTGTTCCCAATATCCAATCTAATCCTCCCCTGGTGCAAGCCTTGTCCCTTCCTGTCCCCTGTTCCCTGGGAGGAGAGCCTGACCCCCACCTGGCTCCACCCTCCTTTCAGGTCCCACCTGAGCCTCCTTTTCTCCAGACCTGCAGCACATTTTTGACATTCCCAGCAGTGCTGCTACCATATCACTGGGAAAAGGATGGATGAAGGGAAACCAGCACCCATTCCCTTCCCCTGCAGCCACAAGTCACATTCCTTGTCTAATTTAGCCATCACCACTGCACCACCAGACATCTCTTTTCCTATTTTTGCAGGACACAGTAAATCCCCCCGGATAAAGAAACTTCCAACCAGGATGGTGAGAAAAATACTGTCTCCACATGGGAGGAGTAGAAAGGAAATCCAAACTTAAAGGGGAACAGGGTGACCTGAGCAAACAAGGGCTGTGAAACACTGAACAGGGAACACGGGAGCTGGATGGAATGACCCAGCTCCACCACACCTATCAACAGCTGGGAAGCTTTCTAGAGGCGTGATGGGAACTTGCACTGGATTTGTCCTGATTTGAAACCCCAGCCTGGGGCTGTCCCAACACTCAAGGAACAGAGGTGACTTGGGGGAGCCACGATACCTGTGGAACAGTCCATCTGGATCAAGTGGGAGTCACTGTCAGTTTTCATTTTTTTAGCACTGTTCTCTGAGGTAGCCGTGACAAGTAAGTTTGTAGCAGAAAAATAGGGCGGCTGCAGGGAGCCCTGATCCATGCAGTCCATTTTCCTTTTCAGAGAAGACATGGTGATGGAGGAGGGCACCAGGCTCTCCGAGGCGTGAGCCCTCCCCAGCAGGTTGGTGCCAGGGATGCTGTGCTGCAGCAGGAAGTGGTCTATTCTGGCCTTGAGGGTGGGGTGAGGTAGGGGCTGTGAGTGCTGGCTGAAGGCCACTCCCGTGAAGGGATCGCTGGGAACACGGCCCCAAGACGCCTCGCTCCGGTTGCATTTCTCCAGGGTGGTCTGGTCAATCACCTTCCCAGAGGGCAGGAGCATGGGTAAAGTCATGATCTCCAGAGTGATGGGGTCCAGGAATTCTTCAGGGATGTCTTGGACGACATCCACCAGCTTGTGCAGGGTCTGCTGCTCGTTGGCACTGAAGGGGACGCAGTCGCTCTCCATCGGCGTCCAGGGCTCCGGCTTGACGCTGCCGACGTCCTGGGCCAGGAACTGGGAGGCCACCTGGAAGACGCCCTCGATCACCTCCTGTGGGCAGGACTTGGCAGGTTGTCCCCACACCTCCAGCCTCTTGATGCTGGGCAGGCCCCCCCCGGCCACGTGGGTGATGCAGATTTTCAGGTGGGACACGTTGCTGAGCGAGGCCGGCCCTTTGTTCCAGAGATCTTGGGACACCGAGCCGGGGTAGGAGAAGACATTTTCCATCTGATGGAAGGGAGGCCTCGGCTTGAAGCCTCTGTGGCCGAAAGTCACTTTGCTCTGATTTTTTAAGACAGCTTTGCCCACCAGGGTGAAGGTGTCCTTGTCCGACACAGGCTGCCCGGCCAGACCTGAGCACTGCCCCTCAGGGCTCTGCCAAGAGGTTTTGTTGCATGAGGTAGAGGTGTAAACTTCCAGCCCGCAGAAGGTCTGGTAGCCCCCGGAGGAGATGTCCATGTTGATCCTGCAGATCTCGACGTTGAAGGGGAAGGAGATGGTGACGTGCACCGGGGGTTTGATGAAGTACTCGCTGCGGAAGCCGCGGTTCCTCCTGGCCAGGTCCTCGGAGATCAGGTTCTCCACCTCGTAGCCATCGGCAGAGATCTGCGGGCCCGCACAAAACTGGGGTCAGTTTGGAGCAAGGGAATACAGGGAAGCCGATTTCACAAGCACTCCCAGGGATTCTCAGGATGACAACAACCAGGAGCCAAGGCTGAGGTTTCTGTGCAGCTCAGGCCAGGCAGGAGATCCCTGCTGTAAGGCACAGCAGACCCACTCCCACCCTCCTCCAGCCCCATCCCCTCTTCCTGCACCCTCTGTCACCATGTGCAGACCTGATTTAACTGCTGGAAGAGTGGAAAATTAGGGATAATTTGTGGGTTTTGGCTGGCTCAGTGAAATAAGTCAAGGAGGAGAGGGTGGCGGGGAGCAGAGGATGAGTGTGGGGGAGATGGGAATCTCCTCTTTCAGTCTCCCTTTTCAGGTAGGAGTCTCCTGATTGTCTTTGTGCCTACTTATCCATGTGGCAATGCACTTGGAATCACAGTTACAGGATCCCAGAGGAAACTCTGGATGTGAACCAGCCTCTGGGAGCCACCCCACCGATCCCTGAGGGAGATCCATCAAACCAGGCTGGGGCTGGTTTGGAACATCCAAAGCCATCCTCTGCTCTACTCCTGGGCAGACTGATTCAACCCATTCCCTTTCCTGGAAGCCCCAGGCCATGAGAAATCTGCAGCCATTGCAGAATGGACAAATAAAAACGAGGAAAATCTATTTATTCCACCTGTTTAATATGGTCTTGATCACGACAATCACACAAAACCTCTGTGGCATGGCTGGGTCCCTCCATAAAAAATTCCAGCACTGCTGCTTTTGCAGCACAATCTTTACAAAGCCAAGGCTGTCCTGGATTTTGGGGTGAGTTGGTGTGGAAACTTACAATTAAAAAATAGATTTGAGTGAAAACTGAGTTTCTTAAAGAGATTCTGATGGGCTGAGCGAAATCAGAAATACTAGGAAAGTAACTTCAGCAAACATTATCAAGAGCTGTGTGTTCCAATGGGCAGAGGGAAAGCTGGAATATTGCAGGGAAAAAGGGATGTCAAGTCAAAGAACTTATACCTGGAAGCACATAATGCTGTCTGGTTATGAAATCCTGCAAAATTAGGGCTTTTCCCTGCAATATTTAGTGTGTGCCACATAAGGGCAGTGATGCTGATTATCCCAGAGCAGCAGTGAACAAGCTCCCCTCCAGGATAATTCCACCTAATTCCTCCATTCCTCCCACTCCCCAAAACCCCCTCATCACCATTTTACCTTGTTGCAGTGAATTCTTGGCTTGAACTGTGGGAGACAGACGTTTATTACCATCTTGGCAGCTGGAGAGAGGTCACTTGCTGAGCATCAGAGTCAGCTTGGGGAAAAAAAAAATTAAAAATAGAGGAAGTGAATATCCATGAGCAGTGAAAGGATCTCGTGTTTGGGGTGAGTTACAGACTTGTGAATTCCTAAAATGCAGCTCAGATTTGAGTCCAGGAGGTGAAGCCAATATAAACCCAAATGACTGTGGTGGAGAAATCAGATTGAGAGAAAAAAAATCATATTAATATTAATTAGTGAACCTGTGGAGAAAAATCAAAGAGAAAATGCCTATTTTAACTAAAACCGCCTATGAACAGCAATTAGATCTGAAGGTTTATCAAAGATGCAGGAGTTTTGTAGGTGTAGAAAAGCACCAGCACAGCACAGGAGGCTGTCACAGTGAGTCAAGATTAACCACAAATATTAATAATTGGTGTTAAATAACTCCAAGGGAGCAGAGGGCACGGAATAGCTCTGAGGGAGATGTCTGGGATCGGAACACCAAATTCTTCTGCCAGCATTCATTAAAGAAACTCAAGTGAACACACCTTCTTTCCCATTGAAAAAAAAAATAAAAGTGACTGGAATTGGCTCTCTCAGAAACCTTTTAAGAATGAAATTATCTGCGAGGTGAGAGCTTTAACCTCATGTTAACCCCAGCTTTAAAATGTCACCGCCCTGGGCAACCTTGCAAATCAGGGACTTGCTGCCTCCTTCAAGAACAAGCAGCTCTTTAATGATTTTCCACTGATCTGTTGGTTCAGCCCAAATGAATTTGGCCCTCTGGGGGCACGTTGGAAAGGCAGAGTTAATGAGCTCCCTGTGCTGCATCTGCCGGGAGAAAGGTGGAATTCAAGGCACAAATCCCACGGATAAAACCCAACCCAACACGGAATTCACACCTGCAGAGAGCAGAGCTTGGTTACAACGCCTTGAATGAACCTTACAAGAGGAACAGCCAGCTGAGCAGCACTTCTATCCTAAAATTTGGTCTGGCAGCCATGAGCAGCAATTCCTGCTCCTCAAGGAGCAGGACAAGCACGCGCCAACTCTCCTCCAACACAACTTTCCTGGCTTTATGAGTCTGAGAGGTTTCCAGAACTGGGATGCCAGTGGAGAACTGTTTAAACTGATGTGACTTTTGGCACTCACATCTTGTAGGAGACTGACAGTTCAGCTACAGGCTGTGCCTCAAAACTGCTTTTTCTGGCTCATTTTGAACCAAAATGAATTTACCAAGTGGTAAATTTACTTGGCCCTCAGCACTGGCGTTGTGAAAAGTGGTAAACCAGCTCTTCTTGCTCCCTTCCTTGGGAAAAATCAAGATTCTCCCCCTGTTCTATCTCTTCACTCTTTCCTGGGCTGAAGACTTCTCCTGCAACATGAGGAGCTCTGTTATGGGTATTTTATAGGATTTTCTCCTACTTGTTTGTGACCCTGAGAGAAAGAACTCAGGTTAATTTTTGCAGTCTTAATACCTCAGTAAGAAAATGGATTATTCTGCATTTCAAAGTCACTGCACTCCCTTCTGCTGAAAGACTGCTACAAAAGCTGAGTCACTGAGTTGCTTTTACTCATGGCTGGGTTTTTTTCCTCACTCTTCAGTGTGTGCCTTCCCTAAAGTGAACAAAGATCTTTGGACTGAGGCAGCGAAACACAGAACAGAAAAAAAAAAATCCTCAGTGGTTGTGGACAAGGAATTTTAAACCAGACTGTCTGGAGTTTGTCACAACTTTTCCTGGTGTCTTCTGTGGGACTAGGGAGCTGCTGCCATAAGGAACATGAATGGTGGACACCAAATGAAGTCCTTGGAGCATGAAATGAGTGTCCTGAGGTCAGAGCACCCCAACCCTCAGTGCCACTCAGTATCCACGTTCCATCCCAAAGGAGAAACGCAGGCTGTGCTCTCAGCTCCAGCCCCATGGGGATGGAAACATGAGGACACAGCTGGGTGTGTTCCTGGCACCCAGCTCAGCCTCGTGACTAAATATCCTCTGTTCCTGCTCTCACAGAGGCACCAAATCCAACCACTCTCATTTAGGGCAAAGAAAGAAGCAATCACAGAGAAAAATGAATCATTAGAAGGTTTTATTTGTGCTGGAAGCATCTGAGGATCCAGGTACAAAAGGAGAGCACGGGAAGTACAGATGTCACCAGAGCAGGAACGGCCACACAGAGCACCTGCCAAAAACAGAGCCAAACCCCCAGAGACCATTTCACCCAGCACCCCGCCACTGGGGAGGCTCTGGGCAAGCCCTTGCCCCCACTAGCCAGCCTTGGTGAGCAGTGCTGGGCAGAACACTTTGTAGTGGAGGTAGCTGAGCTTCTCGGAGCGCGTGCGCTTGAGCAGAGGGAACCACTCCCAGAAGGGAATCTCCACCACCACGTAGCCCAGCAGCCGCAGCTGCCGCCGCTTCAGGCAGTGCAGCCCCAGCAGCCGCTTGGAGCCGTAGCAGAAGTGGTTCCTGTTGGATACCTGCAGTGCCAGCCTCACCTCCTGAGGCTGCCAGCGCCCAACCTGTGATGTGGCACCTGCAGGAAGGGCTCCACCCAAGCACGGCGTTCCTGCAGCGTCCCCTCGCTCCTGTCCGGGAATCCCGGCTTCGTTTCCCACTTCCGTGGGACTCTGGTTATGAGCTCTCCCCTGTATGAGCTGAGACATTAGATCATCTGTCAGACTGACTCCCAGGCCTTTCAGCTTCTTGCCTGTCACAGGATCCTTGAAGTTGAACGGGATGGGATGCCCATCCGTGGTCAAACGCACCTCCAGGTCGCTGGACCTGGTGTGGGGCAGGATCATGTGGCTCTTCACATACTCAGGGCCCCCCAGCATGCTCTCCAGAAGGGATGTGGCTTCCACGATTTCAGGCCTGACGTAGATTTCCCGCTCTGCAAAGCTTGAAACCATCTCAGTGTACTCCTGGCACAGCTGAGGTGGGAGGCGGCTGCCTCGGTAGGTCGGGCACTCGATTTCAACGCTCTTACCAAGGGTGAACAGGTCCTTGTTGAGCTCGTATTTGCTGCCTCTGGTTTTCCGGACAAACTCCTCCCTCAAAGCAAAGTCTATCAGCTCCTCTGGGAAGCGCTTGACAAATGCCAGGCCGAGCAGAGCAGTAAGGAGATGCTCTGGAAACTTGCTGAACTCATGGAGTTTTGCGTGCAATTGCTTTATCAGGCTGGAGTAAAACTCCTCCTCGTTGGGAGGTTCATAGTCCAGGCACCCAAACGACCACAGGAACTTGGCAGCATCCTTGCTCCGGCAGTAGGACACCTTGGAAGGCAACGAGGTGGCTACAGCAGCCAGAACATCCTCGTCAAAGAAGTGCAGGGATGAATAGGTGAGAGTGATGTGCATGATGCCCTGGATGTTTGTGGCAGGAATCCGAGCAGGAATCACCTTTCCGAGCTCCCTCATGAGGGGCAGGTGGTCCATGCGGGTGTAGCGGAGCATCTTGAGCACGTTCACCAAGGCGTAGGTGCTCATGTCCTCCATCTGCAGGGCCACCCTGTCTGCGATCCTCCTCATGACGTGGTCAGAAATCCCACTGAGGGACTTGAAGAGCCCCAGGCAGACGGCACCCAGCTCCTCCAAGGTGAAGGCGTCCAAGTGCTTCAGGATGGTGCTCTCCACCTTCTGCGCCAGGTCCGCGGGCGGCCTCCGGCCTTCCCCGATGATGTAAAGGAGCTGCACAAACTGGGGCAAGGTGAGGCCCTGCCAGTGCAGGTTGGCATAGCTGAACAGGATGCCCAGGTAGGAGGGCACGCTGCGGTCCAGGCAGCGCCAGCAATCCGCCACCAGCAGCAGCTGCTCCAGGCCCATGTCCCACGCCCGCCGGCAGAACTCGGCCTCGCACGCGTTGAGCAGGGGGTGGGAGGCTGGCATGGCCAGAGGGACACAAGCCTTTAAAATCTGGATGAGATCCGGGGTGCTGAACAGCTTGATGGCCGTGACAGCACGGTGACACAGGGCACCGAACCTGGGGTCTGCCAGCAGCGCCGCGCGTCGCTCCGCTG
Organism: Chamaea fasciata; assembly: GCF_029207755.1. Lineage (NCBI taxonomy): Eukaryota > Metazoa > Chordata > Aves > Passeriformes > Sylviidae > Chamaea > Chamaea fasciata. Next base: position 2,434,192 of record NW_027094091.1, on the reverse strand, counting down.
GCAGACGGCTCAGCTTGAGGAAATGATCCGTGAGAATTCCCGGGCTGCCCTCACACCCGGCCACACTCTGTAAAATGGAGTCCCCTTCCTCTGCAGGGAGGGTCTGTGCTGGCTCGGCGCTGTCACAGCTGAGAGATCTGTACTCAGGTCTCCCCTTCTGGAATGTGCGGGGGTCCTCCTTGGAGTTGTGCATTTCCTGTTTTTCCTTCTCTGCTTCCTCCTTGTACGGCTTGTGCAGGGTGGTCTGCTCCAGGAGCATGCTGGACTTGGCCTTGGGCAGGGCATTCCTGACAGGTAGGAAAGCTTGGGAAGAGGCCGTGGGGAACGTCTGTGGAGCCTGCGTGGTGCCAGTCCCAGTGAACATGTCACCAAGGGCCTGGCTGCTGTCCCTATCCACGTGCTGCTGGGAGCCAGCCCTGCCTCTGGCATAGGCAGCTGGATTATACAACACTCTGTAGTCCTGGGCCTTCAGCAGCTGGATCGTAGCCCCGGACTCGGTCCTAGTCTTGGCTGCTCCTGGTTCACCTCCTGGCTTTTCCTTCTTGCTTTTGCTGCTGCCACGCTGGGCCTTGCTCTTGGCTGTGGTGGAAAACGCTGTCACCCTGCTCAGCCCGGGCAATCTTCGGCACATTAGCACCGTAGCCATGGATCTCAACTTAGTGGGGCTCAGAGCTGCTTCCAGGTACTGAAAAAAGGGCAGACGGAGAGTGAGTGGCCTCCACCTCACAGGCAGCACCTTCTAATCAATCCTTTACGCTACCCAAAGGGAGGCAGCGCCGGAGCCTCCCCCGGCCAGGGCAGCTGGGTCCCTGCAAAGCCACTATGGAATGTCACCTCATGCAAAAGGCAGCTCAGGATGAGCACCCAGGTGAGCTGGGGATGGAGTAGAAGGCAGTCAGGCACAACCTGCTATTCAGCAGACACAAGAAACCTGGCACAGGCTAGGAGAGTTAAGAAAAAAAAAAAATCATCGTTTTTTCGTTTTTAAGAGACCTGAGCTGCTTTTCTTTCATTCTGAACAATGAAAATGTGTTTTTGCAGAAGAGCTGCAGCTTCAAGAGGCTTTATGTGTTCAGACAGAGCATTCTGCGGCTTTGGTCATCGTGGTCTGAATCACTGACCACCACCCGAGAAGTTGTCCAAATATCCAGGGTGCCACACTGCCCTTTGCACCCGGAGACAGGATGTGGAGCAAAATCTCCACAGAGCAAGTGCAGAGAGTGAAAACTGGCCCAGAACCTGCAGATGGAGGTTGGAGGAATGAAGAAACGTGGCCAGAGCGAAGTGGGGGAAGAGCAGGGGAGAAATAACACAAATCATTACGTGATGCCACATCCCAGGCTGAGAACCAGGGGGAACAGGGCTTTGAGCTTCAGATTTGAGAGCATTTCCCAGAGTTTTAGGGTATACAGGAGGCTTAAAAATGGCTGGTGCCTTTCTAAGTCCTGCCTGAAGCAGCTCCAGCTGGGAGGGTGAGGATGAGAAATCCGTAGGAGTCCAGCTGGGTGCTGCCAGCCTGCACTGGCTGCCAAACCAGCCCTGTTTACCACCATTCAGATGCTGATCAAAAAGAAAAATAACGCACCGGGTCAGATTTTTCTCTCAAATCCTTATCCCACCCAAATATCCATCGCACGGGTGTTATCCACTTCCTCAAAATCCCTCAGTACCACGTGGAGCTGGGCAATCAGGAAAGGCAAAGCCTGGTAGAGATGCTGCCACTGCAACACACTCTGTGCTGCCCACATGGGGAAATAAAGCCTCATGGGCGCTCCTTGGAGCTCTGCCTGCATCCACGGCTTCCTGATCAGGGATGGAGCAAGAAGTGGGATCAGTGCAGGCAGAGTCAGTTTTCCCGCAGCAAAATGGGCACTTTGGGGCAGAGGAGGTGGGTTTGGGGTGTGGGAGCAGAACAGAGGGATGGGGGCTCACGTGCAGCTCTGGCTGAGCATAAACTGGATTTTTTTTTTCTTTTGGTGTATAAGGATCCCCACATCTCCCATGATCCAGGGACACCTTACACTATCCCAGGTTGCTCCAAGACCTGTTCAACCTGGCCTTGGGACACTTTCAGGGATGGGACATCCACTGTTTGTCTGGGCAACCCGTTCCACTGAAGCAGATGAGGACATTTCATATCCTCTGCTCCGTGGACAGAGCTTGGAGCCAGCCAGAGAGGGAGGAGAAGCTGCTGGAGCAGAAACCACCCCAGCAGAGAGGTGAAAAAACCAACTGGGCTGGAGACCAAGAGGCTCTGGGGGGGTTGCAGGGAAGGAAAGGCAAACTGAAATGTGGATTTGTGGGGAGAGCCATGCAAGGAGGAGGGTACAAGAGAGGCCACTGTGTTTTTAGGATGATCAGGAAACACTGTGAGCTGCTCAACAGCCCACTGGGCACCTTATCTGTACCTCCGAACACCCTGAGGCAGTCCCAGGAGCAGATCAGGCTCTGTCCCACAGACCCCAGGCTGTTCCAAGGCTGTGACTGTCCCATCCCAGCACGAGAAGCCAAATTGTGCCAGGCAGGAGAGACTCTGCCCCTTCCTGCCTGTCTGGGGAGCAGGGAAAGGAAAAGCCTCCTCAGAGGCTGGACAGGAAAACCCAAGGCAAGAGCTGGATTTCAAAGCTCTCCTGTTCAGCACAAGGGAATGTCTGACCAAATGATCATTCCTGGTTCGGCTGTGGTGTCCAGCCTGAAATGGCAGCAGGTGACAGATGCTGGTGACAGGGGACAAGGCCCAGACTGCACCTGCCCGGGTGAAAGAGAAATCTTCTCCAGCATCTCCTCCTTCAGCACCTCACAGAGCCTGCACCATTAAGAGGGGCTGGATCAAGCTCCAAAAACCATCTTGATCGAGAGGAGGTTCACCCAGGCGAGGCTTTCCCAACGATTTCCTCGTCTGACTCGACTCCTGAGCGTCTTTATCTATTTTTTCCTGCTAACAAAACCCAGGTTATTTATATAACCCACCTCCTCTCTGCCGTGAAAGGTGATACTCCCCAGGAAACCAGCACTGCTGCTCCCAGAGCCCCCTCCCAGCAACAAGAGCCCCAGTTCAAAGCCAGGGAATCAAAGCCCCGCTGAAGGCTCCGAAGGCGAGCGCCGTGTGCTGCTAAGAATATCCTCCAGGGATTGACTGTGGAGCTGTGACACATTTGGGAATCCAGGCAGTGGAGGGATTGCTTCTCTCCTCCTTTGCTCCAAATCCAGCAAGAAAGAGGAGACTGGGCACAGCAGAGCGAGGCTGGGATGGGACAAGACAGTTCCAAGAACCCTCAAGGGCAACGGGCTGCTCCGAGTGATGTTTTTCCATGATTTCGCCCACCCCCGGCCCAAATCTTTGTGATCTTTCCAGTTTCCACCCCAGTTCCCTTCCAACTCCACCCACACCTTCCCTGGATTTGCCTCTCTTCACCTTGAGCAATCAGCCTTCCTTCCTTCCTTCCTTCCTTCCCCCTCCCACTTCACATCCCAACACAGCCAAACTCCTTCCCACCTCTGGGCAGGTCTCTCCAGAATTTTCACTTCCAGCAGCTCCAAGGAGCCAGGGACTTTTGGAGCTGGGAATGCCCTTTGAGGAGCTGCTCAGGCATGGAAACGCCTCTCCTCTGTTGTAGTGTCACACCTGAGCATCACTAAACACCTAGAAAAGAACATTCCCAGAGGGATGCCAGCCACCCCTCAGGGGCTCAGCCCCTGTGGAAGGGGATGTTGGGGCATCCCAAAATGCTGTCAGGGCTTCTGATCCCTCTGGAACACTCAGAGGGGCTTTTGGAATCCCCTCACCATGTGCTTGCACAGATGGCCAAAGGGCAGAGGGAATCTCCTGGGGATGTGTGAGGAATGAACAGGGTGGGAAATGTTGGGGACGAAACAGCTCCTTTTGGCCAAAAGCCTGAAGTGAACTCCTGTGCCTGAGCTGGAGAGGAGAGCAACAGAAAAGGGATTTTATTCCCCCAACAGGTTATGGTGTCAGTGAAATTGTCATCTTTTGATTGGTTTGTTTGTGCTTTTTCCTTCTATTTTGAGATCACAGAATGGTTTGGGTGGGAAGGGATTTAAAGTTCATCTCATTCCACCCCCCTGCCATGGGCAGGGACACCTCCCACTGCCCCAGGCTGCTCCAAGTCCCACCCGGCCTGCCCTTGGACACTCCCAGGGATCCAGAGGCAGCCACGGCTTCTCTGGGCACCCTGTGCCAGGGCCTCCCCACCCTCACAGGGAACAATTCCTTCCCAATATCCCATCCATCCCTGCCCTCTGGCAGTGGGAAGCCATTTCCTGTGTCCTGTCCCTCCATCCCTTGTCCCCAGTCCCTCTCCAGCTCTCCTGGAGCCCCTTTGGGCCCTGAAAGGAGCTCTGAGGTCTCCCTGGAGCCTTCCCTTCTCCAGGTGAGCGCTCCCAGCTCTCCCAACCGGGCTCCAGAGCAGAGGGGCTCCAGCATTTCCGTACAATTCCCTTCTCCCGGGGCTCCAGGGCAGCACCGGGGGCAGGGCTGGAAGCCCCTGTCCCGCCACTCACCCCTGTGGCTGCACCGACAGACACGTAACACATAAATATAAATATATACACACAGATGTACATATCCATGTATATCCATATATGCATATGGGGCAATGCAGCTCAGGGCAGGACGAGGGCGGCCCCGCCGGCTGTGGGGGTGGCTCGGGCAGGGGGCGGAGGACGGGAAGAAGAGAAGAGGAAGGGGGACGGGGATGAGAAGGGGAAGGGCACGAGAAGGGGCCAGGACTCACCGGGGCCGCTCCGGCGCCACCGCCGCCGCCTCCTCCTGCCCCCTTCGCCTCCTCCCGCCGCTTCCGGTCGCGCGCCGGTGACGCAACTTCCGGTTCCTAGCGCGCGCGCTCGCGGCCGGTGGGCGGTGCCAACGGCGCGCGGCGCGGCCCCGCCCCCCGCACGGCCACGTGACACAGCGATCACGTGACAGCACGGGGGCCACGTGATAAGCCGCGGGCGCCGCCATGGCGGCCCCGGGGGTGTCCCTGAAGCGTCGCGGCCGCCCCGCAGCTCCCGAGCCCTGGGATCCCCCCGAGAGGCTGTGGCTGCCCCTCCACCCTTGGCAGTGTCCGAGGCCAGCTTGGACGGGGTTTGGAGCACCTTGGGCTAGTGGAAGGTGTCCCTGCCCGTGGCAGGAGGTTGGACTCGATGGTCTCTGAGGTCCCTTCCAGCCCAAAGCATCCCGTGGCTCTGTGGGTCTGTGGTTGCAGGACATCGTTCGCGGCTGCAGAAACCCGCTGGGTACGTGCACACCCAGGGATGTCCTTTTTGTGTCCCCAGGGAGGCGCCAGCCCCCTCGCGTGTGTGGGCTGGGGCCGTGAGTGGGGTGTGTGGGAGGCTCCTGTCTGAGCTGACACCCGTCACTGCAGCTGTCCCAGGAGAACGGGGGCGATTCAGATGACTCTGGACTTGTGGAGGTCTGGCCTGAGCTCCTGCTCCAGCAGGGCCACGCACAGCCCATTGGCCAGGGCTGTGTCCACACAGATTTTGGGTGTTTCCAATAATCACGGCTCCGCTGTTCCCAGAAATCTTTCTCCTGTCCACTGCAGGCTTTCAGCACTGGCAAACTATTTAAATGTTGCCTTGAGCTTTACATAGCACTTGTGTTCCTTCCTGTATTTCTACCAGGTTTATTTCCTGTCCACCTCTTCCTTCACATCGTGCTTTTATCCCCTGGCAAGTGAGGAAATGCCATTTTCAGGAGGCCACAGGGGTCTGGAGGAGAGCCACGCTGGCTGATGGCACCTCAGGCTTTAAACCTGAGCGAACTCATGGAATCCCTGGCTCACTTTGCCCTGGGAGGCACCAGCTTTGTCACCAGAGGGCAGGAGACCTCTCTAATACAGCTGCCATCAGGAAAAGTGCTGGAACTGCCGGGTTTTTAAAGAAAACAACGTTTATCTGTTGCTTTTAGTGACGCTGACAGAGTTGGGTGGGATTCATTTGAGTGAAAACGTGCAGGAGGTTTTGGATGTGGTGTTTCCCAAGTTCCCCAGCCCAGCTGTGGATCCATCCCCAAACCCCCCCCCGGTTCTTCCCCTTTCTCCCACCTGTGACACAACCAAACAAACCAGGCAGTCCTGTTTTTAAAACGGGGCCTTTCTCCATTTTATTTTTGCCCAATAAAAATCCTTCACAGTCAGGTCGAGAGAGGAGAGCTGGAGATACGTATACATATAGATCTGCATGTCTATTTATATATATACATACCTCTGTACAGATATATTTATATATTCACCGTAGAAAATGGCAAAGGCAGTAGCTCTTCACATCTGGATAACCCAATGGGAACAGACAACAGACCAGCAGGGGACTGGGAAGTGTGGTGGGAGTTTTAACAAGAACCTCTGAAACAGATACACCTTGGCTGTACAAAAATCCCAGAATGCTGCGTGTTACACCTCTTTTTTTTCCTTTTTTTTTCCCTTTTTTTTTTTTTTTTGTTCAACCTCTTGTCTTTAAACACACTCAACCAGAGGCAAAGTCAAGACGACGGTGTTTGGAAAGTGACCAGGTGGACAGGAGAGAGACACACCAGACTTTATGGAGTTATTTTTTTAAATATTTTTTGTTATTTTTTTAAAGTATATATCTATTTATTTATTTATATATAATTTTTTAGATTTTTTTAAAAGGGTTTTTTTTTTTAGACTTTTTTTTTTTTTTTTTTTTTTTTTTTTTTTTTTTTTTTTGCAAAGTCTTGTTCGGTAGAACCAGCAACAGTCGACGCAGAAACAGAACAGTAACGGAGTCGAGTTCAGAACACTTCTGGTTTGAATTCACAGTCAGAGGAGAGAGAGAGAAAAAGAGAGAAAGAGACACCGAGGCGTCAGGAGACGAGAGGGAAGAAAGCACGAGGCTGGGGTTGAATTTACACTCGGGGAGCTGCGGGACGGGAGCAGGGGTCTCACGCAGGAGGTCCTGCAGAGGGGCACGGCCCGGCGCCAGCGGAGCTCCTGTTATTGCTGGTGAAGTCGGACGGCAGCCTCGCCCCGCTCGCCCTCCGTCCCCGCGGGGGTCCGAGGGCACGGCTTATGGATCTGCTGGAGAAGGGACGACTCAGCGACGTGCCATTGGTTTGGGGCGAGGAAAACCCTCCCCAGCGTGGTGCCCGGAGCGAGGCGAAGGCCGGCGCGGCTCCTCTGGGCTCACAGCGATTACCAGGTCCCGGAGAGTGCAAACGAAGACACCCTGGAGGAGCTCCGGCCCCGGGCTGGGCTCTGCGGGGACACGGCTGCCTGGGAAGGGACTGCATAGACACATCAGCCGGGTGTGCAGCATTGGGTGGCGCTGGGACGCTCCTGAGCCGGTGCTGGAGCTCTGCCCGCACGTGTTCTGCTCCTTTCAGGGGGGAAGGGGGACTGCTCCTCCAAGCCTGGCTCTCGGGAATGGCGGAGCCACAGTGTCCCACTGGATGTCACCGGAGGTGACTCCGTGAGCTCAGACACTCCAGTGGATCCCACGTGGAGCTGCAGGGACCCAGTGACAGCCATGGGATGGCACCAGGAGGGGATGTGTCACACCTCCTGCGTGTCCAGGCTGGTGGCCTGCTGGATGTGGGAAGCTTCGGGCTCTCCAGATAAACACCTCAGACCACTGTGGTTATTTAGAGCCAGACTGGACCTTGCGTCCCTTTCCAAAGGAGTTGAGGCCAGGGCTGGAGCTATGAAGGTATTCACGGGAATGTTGGCTTGCCTGCAGGTGTCAGAGTGGGGAAGAGTACCTTTTAAATCTCCCTGGAAAGATCTATTGCTTTGGGACAGAAAGCAGAGACTTCCTGCCGGAGAAAACAGATTTGTGAAAGAGCTGTGGAGACACAGCAATTCCAGGCTCCAGACCTGACACGATCCCCATCACTGGGAGAACCAGGGAGGAGGAGGAGGAGGATTATCCTGAAAATACAGGAGCTTGGTGCTGACAGCAATTGCACTGCCAGCATGGAACATCCTATTGGGAAGCCAACATCTGTCAACAGCTGGATGTGACCCCAACCCCTTGATACAGTGCAGGGTCCTGTGTACCCCTAAGGACCTCACAGACCCCTCAGACCCCTGTTTTTACCAGAGGGTGGAAGGACCAGGGAGCTCCAGGGCTGAGTGGTGATGGTGTGGATCCCTGTGCAACGATCTCACAGGATTGCAGGCCATGGGAATGTCCTTCAGCAGGAAGCCAGGTTGTCCTTGGAGGTAAAGCAGGGCTGATGGAGCTGCCATGGGAATGTCAGAGAGGAGAGGATCAGTGTTCTGGAAATCTCCTGAGAGCAGGGTTGGGATAACCCATTCTGAGTGGGGGCTGTAGCTCCAGCTTGTTCAGATGTACCTGGGAGAGCACTGGGAGAGGCACTGAGTGCTCCAGTGGGATGGGGATGATTCAAAAGGAGGCAGGAGAGCCTGGAGAGCTGCAGCAGGGGAGCAGCAGGGCACAGGCAAAACATGAACAGAGATTTAGCAAGGGGTCTTGGTGAACAGTAACTTATATAAAGAGGTTTCAAGGCTTAAACTGAAGGTTTGGGTTAAATTAACAGTGAGTTGGGCTCTCTCCCATGCCAGGAATGGAGTGGAAGAAGCTGAGAATGGCTGGGGAGCAGAGGCACAGTGAGAGGCATCTGCTCAAGGCCCAGACCCACCTGAACACCCACCTGCAGGAGCACAGATCTTCCACTGGCCTCCTGCCAGGCCCAGGAGCCTTCATGGAGCAAAGGTGGGCGGAGATGCCTTCAGCACTCCTAGCAGGAGAAGCGAAGAACACACTGCCTTCACCTTGGAATTTGGTTCCTTGGTAAGGAGGGTGCTGAGGATGCCCTGGGGTGAGCTGAGGAGAGGACACCAATGGGGCAGCCAGCAGGACCACCAGCTCTCAGGATGCTCGTTTTCCTGGACAGTTCCCACTGAGCCAGAGCAATTGACTGGACCCTGTAGTGGTGTCTGCTGCTAACCTGGAGCAGACCTATTGCTCTGAAGATGAGAGGCATGAAGTTGCCTGAAGACAAGAGGATGCGTGGCTTGGTGTGCATCCCCTCTTCTCTTCAAGAAGAAAGGGAATGGCATCCATCCCAACTCCTAGGGACAGCCCCTGGTCCATATTCTCCACAGGAAATGTGTGGAGCCAATTGGTATGGCTGTGGAGGACATTGGTGTCACCAGCTGGGGACAATCACCTCACCTGGGAACTCCTTTCTATGCCGTCTTATCTCACATAGGAAAGGGCCTTATGAGCCTGCAAACATTCCCAGGTGGGACACGGGGAAATCCTGTCCCCTGCCAGCTCTCATTCCCCTTTTCCAGCCCACACCAGCCTCATCTCTCTGGAGGACACCTCTGGGAGCCACTGTCTGCATGGAGTCTGGGTGGGACACCAGATGGGCAGAGGGGACTTCACCCTTAACCAGGGGGCAATTGCAGACCTGGCTCAGGGTGACACCAGGTTGAGCTAATCCCAAGTGGATTGCTTTCCTGGGAGGTGCTGAAGCCCAGATTCCCACTGCAGCCAGGCACAGGTCGGGGTGCTAAGCACCCCCCGTGCAGCACTCAACGCTCGGCCCCGCTCGTCAACAGAGAAGCCACAGAGCCACCTTGTCTCCATTTAATCATCAACATACAGAGCTGGGCTCTTATTTACATCCCAGTACACTTCTTTCTGTACAGCAGCGTAAGAACAACAATTCCATTCCTCTCTGGAGCGTGGAAACCCGGAGGTGAGTGACCACCAGCAGTGACAGCAGGATTGGGGCCACCAGCTGCCAGCAGACAGTGGCAGGAGCTATGCGGGGCTGTGTGAGGCACAACAACGTGCCCTGGTCATGGTGTTCACCCTGGGGGTGAGAGGGGAGTGCTGGAATCAGCCCAGCTGGGTTGCTGGGACAGCAGTAGCAGTCAGCCTTGGTGGTGGAGCAAAGCAGCCCCACTCACAGCAGAGTTAAGACCCTCCCTGGCACGAGGATAGCCTGCTCAGCCCACATCCTCATGGATGGAACCCACTGGAGCGGATCAGTGTCCTCTGTTTGCCATGTGGATGTACCTGGAGCATGACTGGGCTCTGTACATGGGGGTCCTGTGACACCGGAGCTGCTCCAGGACTGCCACCACTGGCCTGGCTCTCCCAAAAATCTTGGGTCATCTTGTCCAGCTACGTGAGTTGGGTATCCCAGAGCATCTCTAATGTTTGTGGACCCCATGTATGTGCAACTGAGCTGAGACCCTCACGGCCACAGCTTGTGGTGGTGGCCAGTGGCAAGTTTGAGAGGATTTTGGGGGCAGGACTTGGAGAATGACACGTGAGCCAGGACATCACGCTGAATTCCACTAGCTCCAAGGTGGAGGAAGCAGCTGTGGGATGGTCAAGCCCGAGTTCCATGGGACAGGAACAATTCATCAGCCCTGCCTGAGCCTCCAAGAGACACGCTGCCAGCCTGCTTGGCCATTCCCAGGATATGTCACCCAAACACCAGCCTGGCACCCCTTGGCTGTCCTAATCCAGGGCTAAGACCCCAGAGCCTCAACGAAGCTTTTGATGAGAGATTTCATCAACTTGTGAAAGGGTAAAGATCTGGAAGGAGCCAGGTGAGCTCCCACCTGGGCACAAACAGCAGGAATCCAGGTGTCCTACCATCATTTTGCTCCGTCTCTGCTGAGCAAAGGGCTGGCACAGGGCAGAGGACTTGATGGGGAGCAGAACATCCAGCTGTGGGGAGGAATCCTGAAGCACAGGAATCCTTTGTGGCAGTTTGGCTCCCAAAACCATTCGTATTTTTTGTAGCACAGGTGGCGTATTTTTTTGCAGGACAGCCGGATGCTTGGGGGATCCTGGGTAGGAGAATCCCAAGAGAGGGAAAACCAGGAGCAGAGTGTCTGAATGGGTGTCTGCAAGGCTCTGTCATCCAGGGAATGTCCACAGTTGAGGTCTCTGAGATCTGGATTGAAACTGTGGATTGATGTGATGCAGTGAAGAAGGTGGAGGGAGTGGGCCTTTCCTCTGAGGTGAACAATCTTCACAAGAACACACACCAAACACCTGCTCTGGGAGGGAGGATAATGTGGGCTTGTCTGATGTGAAAAGAAAGCTGAGATGGTGCAAGACATCAGATCTCCTACCCTGACACTGTGGGATGTTTGACTCTGTCTGGAAGGCCTGGAGTATGATATGGAGGAAGCTCTAGGATTTGCCTGGCCAGGTAGATGTGGATGCCACCCTGGGCATGGCAAAGTCTGCAGCTGTGTGGCACTTGGCAGGCAGCTGCACTCTTTCCTTGCTGGGGTGCACAGGCTGACGTCCAAGAGTGCTGGAGAATCTTCAGGATTTGCAGTAGGACTCTTCCCCACACCCATCAGGAGTCAGACCTGACCTAATCCCCCTTTTATGGCTGGTCCAGGGAAAGGGGCTTCGCCTGAGCAGCCCTGGTGTTTTCCACGAGTTGTCTTCCTCCAGCTCCAAAGACATGGGCAGAAGCAGTGGGAAAAGACAGGAACTGTCAATTTGGATCTTGAAATGCCCTGGTCTTGTTGCACTTTTCCATTTCCAATGGCTCCAGGGATCTCTGGCAGCCACCACCAGCTCCTGGCCAGTAGCACTGTCTGATGACTTGGGCTGGTGGGACTAAATGCAGTCTCCACTCTGCTCAGTCTGGAGCTCATCACAATATTTATTCTCAAACTGAAGGTCAGACCTGGTCATGAACAGGAGAGCTTTGGGGAGACAGAACATGGAAAATGTGCAGCTTCAGGGCTTTTGTTTGGAAGGTCTTCAGCCCCCCAATGCCTCGAGGTTCTTCCTTGGTATGCACAGGAAATGTAATCTGGCCAAACTCGCCTTAGAGTCACCCCACAGACATTTCAAGACACCGCAGTGCTAATTCTAACTTTTCTAGCTGCTCCCCAGGGCAAAGAGCCAAAATCCCCACTCCTACCTGATCCTTTGGCCAGTGCAAACTCCACTTTGCAACGTTTTTCTCCTCTTTATTGTGACTCATGGTAAAAAAAATTGTCCATGACAGGAAGAACCGAGCTCACTTTGCCCGTGTTTTCAAGCAGAATGCCAGGTTTTGCTGCCTCGGTGACTGTGCACGTAGGATTTGGTTTATTATTCTGCCAGGGCATAAGCACTTGCGTGATCTTAAGCATTTTCCCCTCTTATTTTTCCCCTCAGAGTTAGTAGCTGAGTATTTTCTTGAGCTAGGCCTGCGAGTTATTATCTCCATCCCTGGGGTGTGGGATGCCCCGTGGGATGGCTGTGGACGCTGTTTGGAATGGCAGTACTGCAGCCTGACCATTGCAATCCAGCTGTGATGCTGCTGTGCCCCCCCTGCAGCTCCTGAGTGAGGCTCGAGTGCTGTTTTTAAGCAGACCCTGGACCAAGAGAGTGCACCAAAGTGTCACTCGTTTGGGGACAGGGTGGCACAATTGCCCACTTTTGGGGCAGATTGCTAAAGCTTCAGTTTGCATAAACATCCCATGGGTTTGGATTTCATTGACTTCGGGAAGTAAGAGGGCTGTTGGGAAGGGTAAGTAGCTCGGATTCCCAAGCTTTTTTCTTGCTGTAGCCAGCTTGGGTGTAGAGTAAGAGTAAGGGGACCAAGGCAGAGGTGGGAGGGTATTTCTGCTCCCGGCGTTGGTCGCAACCTGGGAGAGGGGTGGAACTGCAGGAGGAAACCACAAGGAAGTGAAAACGCAGCATATATTAAGCTCTGCTGAGCCTCTAGAGAGGCTCCTGCTGGGACATCATTCCTTGTTGGCTTCTGATACCAGGACAGGCTCATCCTGCTCCTCAAGGATGTCCTAACCTCTTGCAACCAGAGCAAGAGGGAGTCGTCTAGTAGAGATATGTCTGGTTTCACTGAAATCAGTGGCCAAGCTCGCACTGACTTCACTAAGACCACCGTCTAGACAGGATGCTTGATGCAGAACACTTGAGTTTGCTCATGATCCCAAGAGCTTTTCTCCATTAGCCAATGTGGCTAAAAACGTCCTGGAAAAAAAAAACCAAAACCAAAAAACCAAAAAACAACAAACCTGCCGCTTTGAACTGTTTTGCTGCACGTAAATGCTTGGAAAACCAAAGAAACCAAATACAGCCCTCCAAAACAATCAGCCAAAGAAGGGTGAATTGTAGGAGAGGGGGTGGCAGCCTCTAGCGAAGTAACAGTCAGGGCAGATTACAAAAGAGCCAATTGACCCTCACCAGCTGTACTAGGAAAAAACCCAGATGAGATGTCGCATTATCGATAGAAAACCAACGCACATCCACAGTTATTTTACCTACAGAGCACAGAAGTGGAGAGTAAGGGTGATGGAGCCTGGTGAGAGCGTGCTCACACCGCTCCGACGGGAGCGCATTATCCTTCGGAAGATCACTGGCTTGAGTAGGTAGTACATGCACAGCAATAAAAAATTCCGTTGTGTCGCCCTGGTCCCTCCTCAGATCTCGGTGGACTCTATTCTCTCGAGCCTGGAGGGAGTCCATGTCTTCTTCTCCTCGGTGTGTGGGGGGCTGGTGGCCTTCGTGTTCATCTCGTTCACCTTGTGCTCCAGGAGCTGGTTCTTCTGGTACATCTCCACGTAGTTCAGCTGCAGCTGCTTCTGGTACTTGATGACTTTCTCCTTCTCCTCCTGCCACGTGCGCCGCTCCTCCTCGAAGTCCATCACCTGCTGCTCCCGCTGCTGCCGCTCCAGCTTCAGCTCCGTCTGGAGCCGCTCCACCTCCCTCCGCAGGGTGTTCACGCTGTCCTCGCTCTGCCGCTGCATCTTGGCCTCGTCGCTCTCGCAGGCCAGCGGGTCCCGCAGCTTCTCCCCGAGGTCCCCGCCAAAAGACCCCGCAGGTCCCATGCTGGCAAGTGTCCGCTTCAGGCCGGAGACCTCCAGCTCACAGTGGTTCAGTTTTTCCCTCAGCACCTGGACCTCGCTCATCTTCCTCTGCAGCTCGCCCTCGCAGATCTCCAGGTTGACGCTCTTGGAGCTGTAGGAGTCCTTCAGGGTGAGGATCTGCTCCTCCTTCTCCCGCAGGAAGTTCTTACCTTCCTTGAGCTGTGACCGCAGTCCCACAATCTCATTGAGCTTCTGGGAGACGTCGGCTTGGGAGTCCTTCAGCTGCTGCTTGAGCAGGGAGATCTCCCCTGCCTTCTGGCACACCTGTGGGGAGAGCACTCGTGAGGCTGGTGGATGACAGCAAGGAGCTGCTTGTCTCCTGCACTGCCTGTGAAATGACCCTGCTCAAGGACCAAGCCTTCACCAGGACCCAGACCATGCCACAGACCTAGAGGCTGTCCTTAAAATACACCTCTCTGTTTTTTCCTGGCTCTCAGGGACCTGATGCTGTTCCCAGCTGGAGTTGCCCAAACAGCCAAGCCCAGTCCCCATCAGCCATGTTTTGCTTCTGCCTTAATTTTACTCTCCCAACCACATACCCGTGGGGCTCAATCCCAAACCTTCTGCTGAACATCTGCAAATGCCACATTACAAACCCTAATTAATCCCAGATTCATTGACTTTCCATCAGAATTAGCAGAATAAGATCTTCTTGATTCTAGAGCTATGTTTTGCCTCTGCACTCTTAATAAATTTAAAATTTCTAGCCTGTGCATGGAAGGATTAAAATTCTTCACATGATCAAGCTGAAAAAAAGGTATGTTAGCACTGGCTATACAAACAGACCTTGATAAAATGTTCTAAAAATAGGAGCAGTAGGAAAAAGTTGTGTAGGACTCAACAGGAGAACTAGAAAGAGGAATTTGTCTTTCAGCCTTTAAGAAAAACAAACTTATTAACAACTGAAAACGTGTTACAATGGAAAGCATGAGGTAGACATGGCTGTCAATGTCACTCTTAGCTCAGTAGCTTTTATATCTTCAATTTTTAAAAAATCAAATATCTGAAAAGTGGTTTCAAGGTTCACCCAAACGCAAATGGTAAAAGAATTTAATTAAAATAGACTTAAGCCCATTTTTGGCAGGCACAAGTATCTGTGTGGAAAAACCTGTGTTCCCTGAAACTGGATTTGAATGTCACGACTTGGAGTGACCAGACTGTGAAGTCAAATTATTAACCAGCACAGGAGGGTGTGCACAAAAAGTTGTGCTTATTTTAGCTTAATTGAAATCAACAGGCGTGGGACTCAGACAAGTGACGTGAAAAGTGTCACCTGTTACCTGGAGGTCACCAACGCATGGCTGTGATCTGTGGGCTCCACTTAGGGCATGTGGGAGGTACTTTGGGTCACCAGACCCCACAATGGAAACCTCATTCCCAGCCTGTTACAACAACGCCCTTACCTCCCACTTGGTCTCTTCGATCTTGGGGAGAAACTCAGCCTGCTCCTTCTTGAAAGCCACAAATTTCTTCTCCAGCTCCTCTCGTTGCTGGAGGAGTTGTCCCATGTCGTCCTGGAGTTTTTTTTTCTCTTGCTGGAGCTTGAAGATTTGGAGCTGCAGAGCCTGCTGAGCCCGCTGTGCCTTTTTGGAGACCTGCTGCAACTTGTTGGCGTAGTTCTGCCTCAGGTCCTCCATCTCCCTCTCCCAGATCTTCTGCTTCTCCTCGAACACCTGGAAGATGGCTGCCTCGCTCTTGTCCAAGTTCCTCCTCATCTGCAGCACCTCCTGCTCCTTCTCCCACAGCCGGTCCTCCAGGTCCTGGATGATGTCGTCGGTGGAGGGCGAGTGGAAAGGCATCGTTTCGTTGAGATGGTTCAGTCTGTTGAAGGACGAGGTGCTCTTGCTGGAGGACCGCCCGCTGTCTGAGGTAGATATCCCGTTGTATCCCACAATGTTCTTCTCCACGTAGGTGGTCCCGATGCGGTTGATGTGGCTCGTGGAGGCGCTCATGGGGCCCACGTGCTGGCTGTAGCCCGTCCCGTAGGTGGGCAGGCTCGTGAGCGAGTTACGGCCCGAATCCGAGAGCCCCCCGCCTTGGTTTGTAGTCCTGTTAAGGCTGCTCTTGTCGAGTCCACCCTTGGGTGCGGATGGGCTATTGCTGTTGGCATGGTTCAAGCTCTTTCTGTTCTCTGCCATCCCGTTGCTCTGCGGCGGGCAGAGGTTCTGCATGGAATGGAAGTTTTTAGGAACTACTGGTTTAAAGGCTGAGGGTCTAACTAAGGGCTCATTGCTCTGCAAAAAGGAAAAAGGACCACGCATCAAACACGGCAGGAGGCTCGGTAACAACACACAAAAGAGACACATCGGCACAGGGTGGGGCTGATGCACCTTGGGCTGGCTCCTTATCCCACCTTGTTACACACCCTGGACCATTTGGGGTTGCACATGAGGGACCTGTGGTCACTCAAAGGGCAACGCTTTGCTTTCCCTTCACCCAGCTGAAAGGAAACCATCTTGACTCACTCCAAACCTGCCTTATTTTTCCCTAGAGTACTCCTTGGGATCTCTTAGTGCTTTTCACAAGGAGGGCTGCCCCTTGCTTACCAGACTTGACCAAAATAACTCTGATTTTTCCTGATTATATTTCTAGCCTTGAGGTTGCATTGCCCTTTTGCTGAAAGCTGAATCGAACCCTTGGATTAGCAGCCCTTTTGCCTCAGGAGAATCACATCTCCCTCCCGCCAGCGGTGACCTGTGCCTGTGGGGACCTCATGTCCTGCTTGTCCTCAGACAGAAGCAGGTAGGAGCTGTGACAGCAAAGACACCAGGCAAGGAATATGCCAGAGCTGATCTTCATTTGAAATTTGTGTTTTCTGTGGCATAAGCAATTCTGGGGGACAACAGACCACAGCTGTAAGGAATGTAGAAACGATTTAAAAGCCTTGCACATTCCTCACCCCATCAATGCACCATTAGAAACAAAATTTTCCTCAATATGAGATTGAGTCTCTCCTACTGCAGGTTGGATTTTGGGTGAAAATTAAACTGGAGGAAGCAAAGGTATTTTGAAAATGCCTTTTAGGAGAAACAGAATAAGCCCCACTGAACAGGTTGGAGACCAAGCGTGAGACTTAGATGGACTGCAGGGGCTGTTGGATTAACAGCCCAGGAGAAAAGGCCACCAAATGCTGCAGAAATAATACTGGGCACAAATTATGGAAGTCACTGGAGCAGAGCAGCAGGCTACATAAAACACTGCTGGCTCTGGGGCTCTATTCCTCTAGGCCTGGGAGATTTTGCTCCCTGAATGAGCAAATGAGCCTCAGTATGAGCAATGAGGACTGGGCTGGGCTGGGAGATAAACATTTACAGGGGTAGTTCCCAAGCCTTTTCCCTCACAAGAGGCATTGGGATTGTGAGCAGATGCTCATGGCTGCTTCCAGGCAACAGGAAGGCAGTGGTTGGAAGCTGCCTGTAAAAGGCACAAAACATACAAAACAAGAGCTGCACTCAGGTGCTGAACCTACTGAAACGAGAGCCAGCTCCAGCTCCCTCCCCATCCTTCAGGGAGGTTAGGCACAACATCTCAGGGAAGCTGGAACAGCCAGTCACTTAAATACAGGCTTTAAGAGGCTGTATGTGGAAGATTTGTGGGCGTGCTCTTGGGTTCCTCAAGAACAATTCCCCCCCCGAAAGTCATAAGAATTGTATCACCTCTACATAAAAAATGTACAAAATAAAAGTGAAACCATCAAGACTTGCACCATTGCCCAAGGCCTCCTGGCCTATGTTTCCAGAGAAGCGCCGCGGCCACCCAGCTGCTCCAGGAGTTTTCTCACCTGGTCTAGTTTGCCGGAGATCGGCAAAATCTTTGGTGGGTTACTGGGCTCTCGGTACTGGGGAGGCGGCGGCAGGTTTTTCTCGTTGTTGGCGGTCACGTTGCCGCAGATGTCCACCTTCACCTTCTCGCTCTTGCGCAGGTCGCCGTTGATGTAGAGGGAGTTGGAGACTTTCTCCGACTTGTAGGTCTTCTCCTCGCCGGAGTAGCGGTTGGAGATCTCTCGGGCGGAGTAGCCGTTGCGGGGCCCGCCCTCGGTCTGCCGGCCGCTGCTCTGCGTCCGGGTGCCCACGCTCTTCATGGCGAACTCCTGGTCGTTGGCCACGCCGCTGCCCACGCTCCCCATGGCGCTCTTGGGGATGGTCTGGGAATAGCGGGGGGCGAAGGGGCCGTGGAATTTCTCCGGGCTGGAGTAGGCCGGGTCACTGAGGACAGGCAGCGTCTCTAGCGTGGCCATGGCAGCGTAGGGGTGAGGTGGAGGCACAGCTCAGTGGCACTGGGACAAGGAGGGGGGGAAAAAGGGTTGTTAAAGAGATGCCTTTTGTCTGCCGTGCCCTTTGCGGATCGAAATCGTGTCCCAGTCACGGGGTTCTCCTCTTCTGTGGAACCCCCAGATTGTGGGCCTGATACTTCTGGGTCTGAGAGATTTTAGCCTGCTAGCAGCTGCTAACTTTTTCCCCAAGGAAAAATTGCCCAAGAAAGCTGCTTCTCAAAACAATCTTGGCAAACAACTATCCTTTCTCAAAACAATCTTTCTCCAGGTGGTGTTTTTGGTGTTTCTCTGGTTTAACCAGTGGGATTAGAGAGGTGTCATTCCTATTCATCAATCATATTAAGCCTGTATCGGAACACCTTATAAAAAGTAGTAAGAATTAGACAATTAAGCCTTTTTTCTATGCTCTTTGCCTTCTGAAATATTTGGAGTCTCATCTTTCTTTTGTATTCTACGACATCCAGATCCTTCGGAGGAGCAGCATTCCCCAAATCCCACCCACAGCTATCAAAAAGAGCTCCTAATCTTCTCAATCCAAGGGTTGTGGTTCCCAGGGGAGTGAATTGCATGGATTGAGTCAGTCTCCATGGGCCAGAATGGATGCTTTTCTTTTGTCTCAGGCACCCCCAGTTCCAAGTTTTCCAGGATAAACCATCCCAGCAGTGTGGGTACTAAAGCAGGAGTAAAGGGCAGCAGAAGGTGCAGGCTTCCCTGTGGATGAGATAAAAATAGTGATGCCCTTTGGAGAAAGGATCAGGAATGGCAGAAATCAGGCATGACCAGCAGGAAGGGGAGATGGAGAAAATCCCCATTTCAGTGGGGTTTTCCCTCTGCTTGGGGTAGGGATGTTCATTCAGCCCTCCCTGAGTAAGGCAGAACTGGGTTTATTTCCCTGGAGAGCAAGCTGAGGTCTGGAGCTCAGCTCCCATGTGGTGTCTCACAGAGCCTTGCTATTTGCACTGATAATGGAATGGAAAAAGAATTAAAAAGGTTAAAGCAGGGTCTGTGCTGCTCAACTTTGCTTTTATTGAACCGCTTTCCTGGAGGCTTCTCCCCCTTTTCCCAGCATCCTGCCCTGTCCAAAGTACAGCCCGAGTGGCAGATGTGGCAAATGCTGTGCCACAAGGAGAGGACACAGAGCTGCTGAGATGGGATTTAAGGTTCCTTCCAACCCAACCCATTCTGGGATTTTATGATGAACAAGCATTAATTGAACACTTTGTGTTCCCCGCTGAGGATGCCCTGCAGGTCGCACCTCTGTCCCCGGCAGATGATCTCATGTCATTCCCTGATGAAAGTCTAAAGGCCAGGCAGTAAAAGAGGATCACATGAGCACATGTGAGGATCCACTACAGTCAAAACACGAGTGTTGATTACTCACAGGTGACAAAACCTCTGCCAGCAGCAAGAAGTGGCAGGGTCTGGTCACGTATCCGGCATGTGACATTTGGGCACGTGCTCTGAGCAGCACTCAAAGGCTCCTGACCCCATCACACCCTAAAGGTACTTCCCAAAGAACATCACCACTGACAGCTCATTAGTGCACAATGTCCAGGGGTTAATCCAGGTGCTTGCTGAGCACCTGGAGACTTGGCTGGGCTGTGGAGTGATGAGGAAGGATGGAGAACACCCACCTGAAGCCGCACTCAACCAATGGTGCCTTTGGATTTTATGAGTCAAGGGGAGATTCTCTGTCCTCCTAATTTAGGAATAACCTGCTTTTCAGTGACTTTGGGAATCTTTCTAGGCTGTGACTTCTTTTTATGGGACACCAGGCACCACGGGAGGGATGTGCTGGAAGGTCTCAGCTCCAGACAAGGAAGGGGCATTGTCTCCTTGCAGTGCTCCCCAGCCAGCAAGGGAGAAATCCAGGTTACTTTTCCCTCACTGGGTAAATTTCACGGTGACATTTGCACATTTACATTGACTCTCTGAGGGCAGGATGAGGTCACTGGAAAGCTTGATCCTTCCAAAAGGAAAAAAAAAATAAAATAAAAAGGCCAACACAACAACAAGCGTTTTCTTTTAACTGGGAATCATCCAAGAAAATATTCTGAAAAAAACCCCCTTGTTCCTAACTTATGTTTACTGCAAACCCGGGATATGATAAACAGAGCATACAGATAAGTATTACAAATATGTTATTAAGGAGATTCCAGAAGTGCCAGCGGATTCCTGACAGTACAGCTTTGTTTGCCAAAAAGGGCCATTTTTTTTCCGAGAACAACAACCCTTGGGTTTGTGTCTTCTGGCCAGCTCCAGTTCCCAGTCAGGTTTTACATTGGTTGTTCCTCAGCCGAACTGTGAAATCAAATTTTGAGCACAGGAATAACGTTGCCACGCTCTGGCACAGAGCAGGAGAGTCCTTTTTTCTCTTTCCAGGTTTGGGGGAATGTGTGACTAAAAACCTCCCCAGGACATTTCTTCTCCTTAAATCTCATCATCTCTGGGGCAAGAGGACAAGAGGGAATGGCTTCAAACTGAGAGGGCAGGGTTAGATGGGATATTGGGAAGAAATTCTTGACTGAGGGTGGTGAGGCCCTGGCACTCACCAGCCCAGGGAAATTGTGGCTGCCCCTGGCTCTCTGGAAGTGTCCAAGGCCAGGTTGGAAGGGGCCTGGAGCAACCTGGGATAGTGGAAAGTGTCCCATGGCAGGGGGTTGGAACTGGCTGATCTTTAAGGTCCCTTCCAAACCAAACGATTCCATGATTCCATGAAAACTGCCTCCCTCCCAGGGGAACATGAACTGAAACTGGTTGATTGCCAAGGGTGCTGAGCCTCTCCACGAGCACAGGGAGGCAGAGGGAAGCCAAGTGGTTTGCCTTCAGCAGCGTTTCATTCCCAGGCTGGTCTTTTAGTAGGAAAGAAGAGTCACCCTCGAGCATGGCTGGGCGACCTTCTCTGACCAGGGACACTGGGAATCCACAACTCCATATTGCACCACCTCCCCATCCCACCCAACTGCAGCAGACTCTTGGCCTTTCCTGCAGAAGCCTTGCCTCGGAGACAGCAACATTTTGATGCCTGATGCAGAAAATCTGGGGTGAAATGTCCTTTTCCCCAGCTGTGACAGGCAAACTCTGCATGTCCGAGAGTTTCCTTCCATGCCTGCAGCTTCAGGACACTGCTAGACGTTATCGTAAATACAGTCATTTGTAAAATAACAACTGCACTTGCTCTACCCAGACCATTCAGTGAATGCCTTCCAGTAAAAAGAAGAAAAATTGCTCCGAGATAAGCAGCTGAATGGTTAACTAAGACTAAATTATGGAAGCCTGGCTCTGTTTCTGCCTGAGGAGGTTAATTGTTAACACTCTCCTAACAAAGGCCTTGGGGAGACAGACATACCTCGGGCACCGTGCCACGGGGAGAAGGGGATCAATCATCGCTCTTGGGCTGGAGAGCTCCGGCAAAAAGCCCCAGAGCAAGGCAGGGCTTTGGCACACGCGCCATCCCAGGCATGTGGCACAGGCAGCATGGGCAGAAAAGGCATCTGAAGGTCAAAAATTCCCTCCCCCCCCTTGCCAACTGTGGTAACAGGTGTGCCCCTGACCTTCATTAGTCAGGTTTGTTTGCATCGGCTTTAGTGAGCGAGCAATTACCGACACCATAAACCCTGCGCTCTGCTCTGTTGTTTTTGTAGGGGCAGGGCCTGCACCTGCCCTGTTGGCTTGGCTCTGCCAGTTTGCTGGCAGCGCTGTCAAGGGGTTGGTTTGGCTGGAGGAGAAAAAGTCAGCGTGTCCTGGGGTGATGGAACAGGTTAGGAATGGTGGGAAAAGAATGGCTGTGGTAATTTCAGCTTCATCCAGGAAGATGCATGGAGTGGGAAGGGAAGGTCAGGAATGGGTTAGCAATGAAGAGCTAATTAAAGTTCCTGTGGGGAGCAAAACCACCTGTGTCCAGTGAGGCATCAACAAGCCTTGGGGACAAAACCCCACTGGAACCCAAGATTTGCAATTGCACTTGTAGAATCATAGAATCACAGAATTACTCAGGTTGGAAAAACCCTCTAAGACCATGGGGTCCAACCATTCCCCCAGCCCTGCCAAGGCCACCAGTAACCCTTGTCCCCAAGTGGCACATCCACATGGCTTTTAAATCCCTCCAAGGATGGGACTCCACCACCGCCCTGGGCAGCTGTGCCAGGCCTGGACACCTCTTCCATGAAGAAATTTTCCATGAAGAAATTTTCACTAATATCCCGTCCTAAACCTCTCCTGTTTAGAGGCTGTTCCCTCTTGTCCGCTTCGTTTCAGGTGCAGCTTTCAGCCACATCTTTCTTCCCCTCCCTCACCTTTTCTTGTACATCATGTCCTCCAAAAAGGCCACTCAGCTACTGCTCTGCCTCCTGTGTGTCACAGGCCATCACTTGCCACCTCCTTACGGCCATGCTGGACCCAAACCTGGCTGAGAGCTCCTCCACTGGGATTGATTCAAGAGGCAGGGGCACCACAGCTCCCCTCCCACCTGGCTCCAGTGCCCCGGCACCTCCTGTTCTCCGACACCCTTCTCAAGTTGCCCAGTCTGAAGAGGGGAACAGAATGAGCTTTTCTTGTCTCCCACAGGCATTTTTTTTTCCAGCCCTCAAGTAACTCTTGTGGCTCTTTTCTGCACCTCCTCCTACTCCTTTCCCCCCATCCTGGCTTAGTGGCTGCCAGGTTTTCCTCCACCACTGGAATACGGCACAAACACACTTGAACCTGTTTGCAAAAACATGCAGATCTCGAGCTTTTCAACCACAAGCTTTTTCCACAACCAAAAGCCAAATGAAGTCAGAAGAACAACTCCCGCTCCTTCCCCAGGACACGGACATCTCTTTTCCCATTTACCCCTGCCCTGCAGATCTTTTTCTCCCCATTCAGAGCTAAAAAGCAAACTCAGGAAGGCAGTTTGGAGGGTTAAGTAGTGACAAATTCTTGCAGCCACCCTCAGACACCTCTTGGGTTCTGGCGCTGCTTTGTATCTGCACATTTTCCATCCTTCTGTGCAAAGGATTTATGATTGGATTTACTTTTGGACACAATCCTGAGTAACGTGCCCTAGGGCACCCTGCTGAAGGAGGGAGGTTGGACTTGGACTGCCCAGCATGGTAGTCCTGCCTAGGAACATCCAGTTTGGGAACGTGGGGACCATCCTGTTCCTCTGTGACCCCCCCTCCCCCCCACTTCCCAGCTACGCCTGTCCCAGCACCTGAGAGCACTGAGGGGTCTGCACAGGGACCTGCAGCATCCTCTGGATAACTGGGCCCAGTTCAAAGCCCTCAGTCCTCCCAGTTCAAACCCATTTCTGAGACAGGAGGATCACACTTTGCTTTTCTCTCCTGAAAACGTGGCAGCATCAGGAGGGGGTGGCAAGATTAGGGGCAGGCAGGTCCCGGTTTTGGGGGCTGCGTTTCCTCGGGCTGCTGTGGGAAATAAAAGTGAGCCGGCTTAGAAACATTTCCTTTTCCTTTCCGCCTGCTAATGAGATAATTACAGCCTTTTGTATTCTGGGAAACTACTTTCTCATTATGGGGGCCGCATCAGCTATTTACATAATAAGCCTGAAACAAAAGAGATGAGATGAAAAGACCCAGGCGGCTCTTCGGGGGAGCTCTTGTTGAGCTGCCAAGGGACAGTCAGCGGGATGACAGATTCCTGCATCCCCAAAGCTCCTCTGGTCTGGAGTGGGTGGCAGCACTTAATTCAGGATGTCCCCAGCATGGGATGCTCCTCACTCTCAGCTGTGAGGGTCCCCAGAGTCCCTCAGAACCAGCTCTTTCTTAAACCACTCATTGCAATTCCTCATTCCAAAGGATTTGGGGAGGTGGCCATGAATCCAGACCCACATCAGGGAGTCATGTCAGCAGTTGTGGGGCTCACAGTGGCACCTGGGGATGAGTCCCACCACCAGAGGATGTTTGGTACCAAACTGGCCTGTCCCTTGTCCCATCTGCCATGTCCCAGTTTCCTCCAGCTGTGGTCAAGGGACATTCTGGGTCCCAACCTGTCCCATCTCATATCCTATATCCCATATCCCATATCCCATATCCCTATTTCACTTTCTGACCAAAGGACACAGTGGGTACCAACCTGTCCCAGCCCATTTCCCTGTCCCCCCAGCTGGCCAAGGGATGCATTGGTTACAAACTTGTCCCATCCCATTTCCCTGTCCCGCCAGCTGGCCAAGGGATGCATTGGTTACAAACTTGTCCCATCCCATTTCCCATTTCCCATTTCCCATTTATTTCCCCATCCCCCCAGCTGGCCAGTGTGTACCAACCTGTCCCACCCCACGTTCCAGTTCCCTGCCCCCACAGCAGGCATGGGGGACACTGGGTACCAAACTGTCCCATCCCACAGGCCAGTGCCCCGTCCCTGAGCTGGCCAAGGAACTCTCTGTGTACCAAACTGTCCCTGCCAGCCTCGCCACCTCCATTCCCCAATAAAGGCCCCATTGTTCTCCCCGACAAAGCCTGAGCACTGACTGCAGCCTGCTCCACCTTCCCTGGCCAATCCTCCCACTCTGCTATCAGTTTTCCTCCCTCAGCTGGTCGCTGTGTTTAAGGGACACAGTCCACTGCCACGCTGTCCCCATCCCCCAGGATGTGGCAGGAGGGGGAATCATGAAGGACAGTCACAGTTTTCACTGTGGAGCACAGGGCTATGGCTCTGTGCCCTCCTGCTTGCCCCTCCTTCCCTCTCAGCTCCCCGAGGGTGTTCCTGGAATGGACGCCCCGCCACAGCTTCCTGGAAACCTCTTACTGACAGTAAAATAATCAGTAAATCAATCTGGGCATGGCTATTGCTCATGCTGAACAAGCTGCTCCACCTGTCCCAAGCCCACCTCCTCCAATCCCAGTTCCTCATCTCTGGGTGTTCCCAGTTTTAATCCACAGGATTTTCAGGATCTGAAGAAGCAGAGTGGAATTAAAAGCCAAGCACCTGGCAGGCCACACCAGTCTTGAGGTGTTCCAGTAAAGGGACGAAATCAAAATTACTCTGGAAGCAGCAGTGAGGTGGGCAAAGCCCCAGAGAAACCGTGGTCGGTGATGTGGAGGTGTGACAAGGTTCATTTGTACAGTCCCAGAGAGGCTTTTTCGTCTCATCCTTGGAGGTTTTCAAGCCCTGAATGGATCAGGCAGGGTCCACCAACAGCAAGATAGCCCGGAGAGCTCCCAGGGTTCTTTCCACCAGGAATTACCCTGCCATGGAGTTTTTTGCAAGCCACATTGGATATCCACCAGCTTTCCCCTGGCCAGAGTCCTCATCCTCAGGGGGGTTTTCCCCCTTTTCCCCATCTGCTCTCAGGTTTGGATCCAGGCTGGAATCCTCCAGGATGAACCTGAGAGCAGATAGAAAGGATTTTCCATCACCTGCCTTATCTGTCCCCCTCATCCCAAGGGGCAGCAGGACAGGATGGTTTCAAGCTCATCCCAAACTGCCATCCCAGATCCCGTGTGTCCATCAGGAAGGGTTCATCCACAGCCTCATCTGTGACCCTTTGACTGCCCCCGGAAGATACTCAGGGCCAGCTGTGTCATTGTCCCCAGGGAGGTCCCGATGGCAACCTCTGCCCAAAAAAGCACCAGCTTTGGTGGCACAGGGAAAACGCCCTGGATTCCCTCAGTACAGGGCATGGAGAGTTTGATGGAGCAGCCTCAGAGCTGGCTGCAGCCCTGAGCATCTGGGATGCCCCATACCATGGGCTGGACTGCTTGGGGTCATCCCAGCCCTGCGTGCCTCAGTTTCCCCTTGTTAAGGGGCTGCCAGTGGGATCCAGGGTGAGATTTCCCCATCCTGAACAATCCATCTTTGTGCATCCCATCTCTGCTCTGACCCCCTTGTGCAAACATAGCCCAGCAGGTATGTCCCATCCCTAAAAAAGCACCTGGAAAGGGTCCCACTGGCTCAGCCCTGCACGAATCCACTGAAAATCCTTTGGAAAGGTGGCTGGAGATGAGGTGCTGGCAGCTGGGCCTGTGGGACTCCCGAGCACAGGGGATATGGGGAAGCTCCTGGTCACCCCTGGAAGTGTCCCAGCACGGAGCTACATCCCTTGCCTGGCTCCCCAGCATCTGCCTGAGCATCCTCACACATCCCCACACCCCAAATCTCCAGGATCCCAATGTGATCTCCTGCTCCAGCCCAGCTCCATGGCCCCAAATGCCAGGAGGACCCCCCCTCTTTGTCACCAGACCCCCCCCTGCACCATTTAAACCCCTGCCCTGGGCGGGATGTTTTGGGGGGAGGCTGATCCTGCCCTTTGGGATGAGCCATCACCCCCAGAGCGGTTCCATGGAGCCGTCCCCACGAGCCCTGCCTGGCTCTACCGTCCCCAAACTTTGTCCAAACCTCTGTCCCCGCAGGAAGGACAAGGAGGGGACCCGCCACCAGCTCCCACCCGCCGCCCACGCCGCCAGCCCGGCCGCGATTTATCATTAACTCGCCCCGAGGAATTTCTTGGGCGCGGAGCCAGCCCGGGAAGTGCTCGCTCCTCCCCGGACACCACGCTCGGAGCAAACCCCCCCCCGGTGGCTCGTCCCGCCGGTGCCTTGTCCCCACCGCCGGAATCAGCGCAATAAACCGGAGTGATGCCCTAAAATCCTCTTCTCTACAAGGTCTCGGTGCTGGGGGGGGGTGTTCCAGCTGGATCCAGGGGGGGTTTATGGAGGGGGAAATCGCAGTTTTCCCCTCCCAGCTCCGCGCACCCCATCTCTGCTCCGACCCCCGCGCCGAGCGCAGTGTCCCCCCCCAAAAAAAATCACCTGCAAAGGGTCCCACCAGCTCAGCCCTGCACTAATCCACCGAAAACCCTTCGCTCCCCTGCCCGGCCCCAAACAAAGACACCCAGCCAGAGTGGGAAGGAGAGCAAACAGGAAAGATCCCACAAAAAAGCCGGCACCCACCGGGATTTACCTGGGCAGCCCAGGGGTGCATCCTGCAGCTCCCCATCCTCCGCCGAGCGCCAAATTCATTGTTTCCCTGCGTGGTATCCCGGGAAAAAGTCCAAAATAATACCTGCGGAGAGCAACCTGCTGCTGGGCTGCGGCCAAGGGCTGCCCTTCGCTCGGTGGGATTGGCCACGGCGCCCGCAGGAGCTTTAACTCTTTGTGCCCACGTCCGGCAGGGATTTTGGGAAGGGATGGCTCCGTCCTCTTCGAAGGGAATTGGAGGCTGATGGTTTGTTTGAGCTTAAGTGGGAACTTTGGAGTCAGGCGCTGGGTTTTCCTGAAATAAGGATTTGGAGTTTGCTTTTTTTCTATTTTTCAGATGGGGATTTTGGGGTCTGACGGCTTGTTCTCTGCACAAATAGGGATTTGTGAATTTGGAAGGTTTTGGGGTTTGCTCAAATAGGGATTTGTGAATTTGTAAAGTTTCGGCGTTCGCTCAAAGAGAGATTTGTGAATTTGGACGGTTTTGGGGGTTGCTCAGACAGGGATTTGTGAAATTGAAAGGTTTTGGGGTTTGCTCAAATAAGGAATTGGGGTTCAGGGGCTTGTTTTTGCTCAAACAGGGAATTTGGGGTCAGACCACGTGTTTTTCTTCAAATGGGAATTTTGGGGTCTGACAGCTTGGGTTTGCACAAAGAGTTTTGAGGATCTGACAGCTTGTTTTGCTCAGCTGGAATTTTAGGATCTGACTGGTTCTTTTAATACTTTTTTTTTCTTTTTTTTCCTCAAATAGGGAATTTCAGACTCTCGGAACTTAGTTTTTCTCAAATGAGGAATTTGAGATTCAATTTGCTCAAATGGGGATTTTAGGATCAGACAGCTGGGGTTTGGGTTATTTTTCAAATAGGGAATTTTGGGGTCTGATGGCCTGGTTTTGCTCAAACAGATTTTTGGCATCAGGTAACTTATTTTGGTTTAAGGGTGATTTTGGGGTCTGGCAGGTGAGTTTTTCTCAAATAGGGATTTAGGGTCTGACTGCCTGTTTTTGTTTCTGTTTATTTGTTTGTTTTTCAAAAGGGGATTTTAGGGTCTGAGGGCTTCTTTTGGTACAAATAGAGATTTGGGGCTCTAACAGCTGGGCTTTTTTCAAATGGAATTTTGGGGTCTGACAAATTGAGCTTTTTTTTCCAAGTGGGGATTGCTCAGAACAGCTCATTTTCTCTCAAACAGTTATTTTGGGATCTTTCTGTCAGGGCACCCTTCTCAACTTCCCCATCCTTCTGGGGATGCTTCCCAGCTGCGTGGCTGAAATGAAAGGCCGTAAAGAGCTCTGAAAGACGGGGAGAGAATTGGATGGATGGGATGAATGGGATGATGCATCCATAGAATCATGGAATGGTTTGGTTTGAAAGGGACTTTAAACCGCATCTCATTCCAACCCCTGCCATGGGCACAGACACCTTCCACTATCCCAGGTTGCTCCAAGCTCCATCCAGCTGGCCAAAAGCTGGAGCTGGATGCTGCCCTCCTTCCTTTCCATCATTCAGAGCAGAGCCCCGGTGACACAGGATGGCCCAGAGCTCCTTTTTCCCACTTTCCCAGCTGCCAGTGCTGCTGCAGGAGAGCAATCAGGCTTCCCAAGGGAGGCCCGTCCAGCCTCAGCACTTACTCTGGATTATTTGCAGTCGTGGAGGGAAGGAAAGAAAGCCACACAAAGCGACCACTAATTTAGAGCCATTTGCTCAAGTGAATTTTCTGTTGGCGGGATGTCTGGGGATCAAAGGAGTCTCAGAGGGGCCTCACAAAAATGGTGCTGGTGTTGGTGGGCAAATAACAGCGAGGGCAGTAAAACAGCAATAATGCCAAAATAATCAAATATGGGTTAATGTGCATTTAAACCCGGGAAAAACACTCTTCTGGGGTGCACGGGGAAGGTGTAAATTATACCAAAATGCATTCCTGTGGAGATTCAAGCTCTTAATTTTGCCCTTAAGCTCCAGAAGCAGAGAATTCTTTCAAATAGACTGGTTTTGGGATGTGTGTGCACCAAGCAGGCAGAGAGCCCTTTCCATCCCTGGCACTGCTCTGGCAATAACCAGAGCTGGCTCAGGAGCTCAGCTGGGATGTGGACCCTTCCCAGCAGTGGGATTTGGGGAAGCTGCCCGGGCACAGGAGCCCGTGGCTGCCCGGCAGGGAGCTGCAGCAGGCGCAGGTCCCACAGGAGCCAGGCAGTTTCCTGACTCTGCAGCTGGTGCAGGCTGTGCTCATGCTCCCTTTGGGAGCTGAGTTATGTCTTAGCGCTTCCCCCAGATGAATAAATCATGATAGGAGAGACTTTGGAGAAGGCTGGGAAATCCAGGATAACCCGTGCTCCTGGCGCTCTCAGGTGGGGAGTAAACTTTTGAAACCCCAACTCCCATTTTTAACCCAGGGCTGGCTGAGCCAGGAACCTCTCTGCCCACCCAGCTCACCTCCAGCAGAGCCCCTCCATCCCCTCTGAGAGCCACCAGAGACACCCAGTTCTCACCCAGCACCCCTTTGTGCCAGGGCTCCTGCACAGCCAGCTGCACCCAGGCCACTGGGTGATGCCCTGAGACCACCAGGACTTGGTCTCAGCCCTTTGTGGGGTTTGTCCTTCTCTGCTCTGCCCTTTCTGGGTGGCCATGGTCAAACTGTGTCACCCAGGCCCAACCACCTGAGGTGACCTCCAGCCTGAGACTACAGGGTTGGGTTTACCCACCAAAAAGGCCTTCCCTACCCAGCCACGATGGCCTCGCTCTGTCTTGGGGCTGAGCCTTCTTCCTCTTGAAGAAAGGAAAAATTTACTCTTCCAAAATCCAAACTCTTTGTTCCCATGTCCTTCTGCTCCCTTTCCTTTGCAGGAGTGGCAGCTCCCTGGCTGGGTGATTTCCACTCTCTTGGAGCCGTTTCAGTTCAAGATCCCCGAGCTCTCTGAGGTCCTTGGACTGCACCTGCAGGATCGGTTCAGTGTTCTTTGCACTGATCAGAGAAGGAGGAAAACATCAGCTGCAGTGAGGTCTGAAGGAGCATTGGGACATTCCCCAGGGAACATGGAAAGCATTGATGTGCTCAGGCATGCGGCAAGGCGGAGGTGGAGATGGGAATGGGAGCAGAGGCAGCAGCTCCCTGCACTGGGATTTCTTCCTTGAAAGCTCTGGGGAGCTGCTTTTCGGTACAAGACATCCCCATGTGAGCAAGAGCCTCTCTGCTCTCTTCACCCAGACTCCTTTGTTTAGAGGGAAAGGTAATTTTCAAAGCCTTGAGGAGCATAAAAAAAGAAACCCTAAATAAGGGTATTTATTTACCAGCCAACCCTGGCTGTTGAACACACTTTGAGGCCATGAATGAAGTGGCATCTCCATCCTAGGATGTCTGAGTGCCTTGGCTGGGCAATGTCAAGGCCAGTCTGGTCTGGTGATGAAGACAGTTCGGAGCTTTCCAACCAGCACTGCGACAGCTTAAACCCAGCTCAGACCTCAGCTCTGAACTGACTGTGCCTGTAAGTGCTTGACATCCATCAGGCTGGACTCTGAAACCAGAATTCCTGCAGTAGCTCCTTGCCAGGCTCTGTTTGAAGCTCTTCTCCACTACCTGTTATTAAAGCAGAGATTTCCAGCCCGGTTTTCAGAGGAAAGACCTTGTTTTCTGTGGCAGCCAACGGGTGTGGAACATCCAAGGGTTTCCCTGTGTTTGTAGAGATGCTTCCTTGCTTGATTTGTTGTGAGCGATCCCTGCAGGGATCACAGGGATCACAGCCAAACATGCAGGATGGGGCTGGTAGGGGAGCATGACTACGCCATGCCAGGAAATCCAACCTTTCTGCTGGGAAAGCTGATAAAATCCCCAGCAGCCTGCACAGCCTGAGCAGGCTCTGCAGCTGAGCTCCCAGAAGAAATGTCAGGATGACACCCAGAGTTTGTTTGTGCAAGAAGAAATAAACAAACCCTCTCTGCACCCGGGGGTTCACCGGCACAGGGATATCCCACTGGTCTGGAAGTTAAAATGCTGGGAGAGGCTCTTCCTGCTCCTTAAGTGGAATAATTTGAGCCTGAGACCTCTTCATACCCACACAGAGCTGGGGATGGGAGAGGAGCTTCTCCAAGCTGCCCCAGGGAATGACAGGGGGTCCTGAGGCTGAATTGACCCCAAAAACTGAGTTGATGCCAGCTGCTGCAACGGGGGACACTCTCCATCTCCAATCCATGACATCTGCCTGCTCAGCTTGAGCCAGCAGGAACAAGCCAAAAGACTCTGGTTTATGTCATCCAGAGGGATGGTTTCCTATTCTGGAAAGAACATCCCTGCTGGTATAAGCTGTCTCCTCCTGTACCAGCACAGGGCAGACAAAGCCTCACAGTGCTGGCAAGCCACAGCCTGGTGCATGGGCCAGGTCTTCCCATAAATCAGGAGAGGATCCTGCATCTCCACCTGTGGGTGCAGAAAGCCCAGAGTGTGTCCTGGGCATCCTGGCCATGGGATTTGGATCAGGTCTGAGCTGCCTGGGGGGAGGATGTGAATTCTCAGGTTTCCCAAATAATGTCTAGACCAGGGAATTGTGGAATCACAGAATCATCATGGAATGGTTTGGATTGGGACCTTAAAGATCATCCAACCCTCTGCCATGGGCAGGGACACCTTCCACTATCGGAGGTTGCTCCAAACCCCATCCAACCTGGCCTTGGACACTTCCAGGGATCCAGGGGCAGCCACAGCTTCTCTGGGTACCCTGTGCCAGAGCCTCCCCACCCTCACAGGGAAGAATTTCTTCCTAGTATTTAGTGTAAATCTCTCATCTTTTAGTTTAAAACCATTCCTTAAGCATCCTTGGGTGATTATCCATAATGAAGGAAACAAACCTCCCATTCAGAGTCCCAAAACATTAGGCCAGGTCTAATAAAAATAAATTGGAGCAAACCAGCTTGCAGCCAGGAGGGCCAGATTTCCACTGAAATGACCAGGTGTTCAAGGATCCTGTTTGGATGTGCCCTTTCTGTCCCGATCAGGAATTAGGGATTTGTCACAGCCCCCCTGGCTCAGGGTGGGAGGTTTTTTTCAGGGAGGAACATCAGGCTCTAAGGAATATCAGGACTGAGCTGTGTGTGCTCATGTGGTCCCATCCATCTCCATCATGACCAACCTTTGCTCTGGGGAAGAACTGGTGTTTGAGTGGCTTCAGCAGAAGGAGAAGCATAAGAATCCTCAAGCTTTGGGAAAGATCTTCTGGAGGGGCAGTGGAACACCGAGCAGGAAGCCTGGAGCACCCCTGTGCTGGCTCCCTGGCCTCTCTGGGTAGGATTCAAGGTTGACAATCCCTTTCCAGCTGGCACAGTCCAGTCCATGGACCACAGGGAGGGATTTGGCTGGCTGGAAATGGGCATGGGGCTGAAATGCCACCTGAATCCATGACCATCCAGGCCCTGGACTCCTGGGAATTTGGAATTTGCTGTTAAGAAATGACCTGAGTGCTACAAACATGTCCCCCAGGTACTGCCTCCCTCCTGACTCTTCATCCTTGGAGGAATTTGGGTATTCCCTGCCCCGGGGCAAATTCCTTTGCAGTCGATGGCACTGACCCAGGACTGGAAACCAGTTTTCCCAGTGAGTGAACCAATGGTTTTGCCTCCAGTTCTGCTCCAGCCACCATCTCCCTGGCTTCCTTTTCTTCAGGCTGTGTGGCCAATTCCCCCAGTTCCTCCAATTCCCAACTCTCTGAACTCTGCTTCCCAGCCACTGTGGGATTCAGCCTTGTCCATCTCCAGGCTCATCCTCCTCAATCCATGCCCTGGCTCGGATGCCACGCAGAGAAAAAAAAAAGAAGGAAAAGTCTTCACAACCCAGATTTGCAACAGGATGGCCCAGAACTAGGAATCACCCCTCTGCATCACGTATTAATCCTTAAAAACAGCAAGGAAGGACGCAGGTTTGGCCAGGAAGAGGGATGGAAGAGGGTGGGAGCACAGTGGTGCACATCCAAAATATGTGCTGCCTCTACAGGGTGATGCCTCCACAGGGTGATGCCTCCAGGCTGCTTACCCACCTTTTTTACTGAATATTTGTGGCCAAGGCAGGGTTTTACTGGTTGTGCCAGGGGATTGTGTCCCCCCCAAGCCCTGGTGGTGGGGGAAGCCTCTGTCCTGGAGATACCCATGACTTGGATCTCAGTGGCCTGTGGGCAGTGGGACAGAGAGTCTTCAAAGTGACAAAATGGAAAACCTCGGAAAAGATCCACAGGCAAAAAGGAAAACCTCGGAAAGGATCCACAGGCAAGAAGGAAAACCTCAGAAAGGATCCACAGGCAAAAATCCCTCTTGCATTGGAAGCTGTGATTTTGCCCTGTCAGGAATTACTTTGTGGATCACCTGGGAGATCCTCCTGCATTCTGGAACAACTTTGGAGCAGCTCAAGTGTTTGTGACCCACTAAGCCTTCACCCTGCAGGGACTAACCAGCTTTCCTCTGCAGTTTTCTTGTGTCCTCGGCATCCCCCAGCCCATTTTTGGGAGGCGGTTCTGTGCAGGGGCTCCTCCACAGCAGGAGGATGGAGCAGTTGGGTCCGAGCTACAGGAGATTCCAGGGATGGGTGAACTTGGCTCCAACATGACCCCCTTCCAGTCCACCAGGTGGAGAGGGGCCTTTTCCCTGCCCTGCCAGTGCACGGCCATCAACTCCTTCTGCTCCTTCACGGAGGGATGATGGATGGGGAAACCCAGGAATGGGATTTCTCTGGAGCTGCCCTTGTGCTCCCAGCTGGCCTGTGGACCTCACCCCATCACCTTCTGAATGAGCCACAGAGAGTTTAGGGCAAGGAACGGCAAAGAAGGAGTTGAGGGGATGGGCCAAGGAGGGAAGATTTCCATAGCTGCATAATAAAGGTGATTACATAAGGGCATCCTGCGTCATCTGCGGCTGGCATCTCCGGAGAAGTAATTACATCTGCACCACACATCTAAAGAAAATATTATCACGTTGGCTTCCAAATTCTATAATTAGCTCTTGCAAGATGTGTGCCAGGGGCTTTATCATTCCGTGTACGTTGGCTGTAGAGCCCAGGCACAGACACACGGAGTTTTTTTTGGTTTTTTTTTTTCATTTGCCAGCTAGGAAAATATTTGGAGTTTAGTGTGGCAGCTGACCCCAGTCCCCCTGGAAAGGGTGGCTCTGAGGGTTTGAAGTGGTGTGTGAAGAGTGAAATATTTTCCCGTTCTGCCTCGGTGCCTGCCGGGCCGTGGGGATCCAGCAGGAGGGCAGGAATGGCAAAGCCAGGGCTTGGCTTTCCCT
Organism: Chamaea fasciata; assembly: GCF_029207755.1. NCBI lineage: Eukaryota > Metazoa > Chordata > Aves > Passeriformes > Sylviidae > Chamaea > Chamaea fasciata. Next base: position 2,399,877 of record NW_027094091.1, on the reverse strand, counting down.
CCTCCCTCAAATACTCTTTGATTTCTGCCCTGATGCTCTGAACCTTGGGAAGGCTTTTCTTCCCTCGCTAAATAAATGACCTGATTTGCAGGGAGGTGTTGCCCTCACTGGGCTCTCTGCTGTCGTATAAAACAAACCCCTTTTGCTCGCCCAGCTTTGGACTTCAGAGCCAACTTCGGGCTTTGAACACTTCTCCCATCCCTCCAGATCCTCAGCAAAAGGAAAAAGAGGCTTTGAAATGGAAGCAGAGGCTGCAAAGCTCTTGGTTTGATGGAGGGCTTTTCATGTGGAGCTGGAGATGGCCACGGGACAAGCTGGCAGCACGAGGGACATGGCAAGGGCAGGGATGGATGGGAGGATGAATGAGGCAGGGATTTGGTTTCCTTCTGTTTTCCATTTGCTCATAACCAGCCTGGGAGCCCTGGAAAGCGCCAGCAGCTCTGCTGCAAACAAAACAGTGAGGAGATTTATCCACATCTCCTCCAAAGGAGCCCCTCCAGCAGCAGCTTCAGCTGGAAAGTGGGGCTGTGCACGACCAGAAGAGTGGGAGGGAGTGCCAAAATCCCAAGGGCTTGGTGAGAAAATGGTTGTGCTGTGTGTGTGTGAGAGCGTGTGTGAGCAGCTTGGATAAACCATCCTCAAGTGGAAAAACATCCTCTCTACCCTGGCCTCGTGGAGTGGGGTGGTGACAGCTCCTCCCTGTTTCTCAGTTTTGTGTTATTTCCACTCAGAAGATGCAGAGAGCTGGAGGATGGGGAGAGAGGAGGACTCCAAAGCTCAGCAGAGCTGTCATTAGGGCCAGATCTAATGAAACCTGTGAGCTGCCCTGTGAGGACTGAATAACCAACCCAGTGGACACGAGGTGAGACCTGCCCAAAAGGACCATTCTGCTCCTGTTCACGACCAATCTCAGGAGCTGCTGGGTGTGTCGGTGATCAGAAATAGTCTTTCCAGGAGAGGAAAACCCAGAGTCAAAAAGCAAGCATGAAAAAAAATCCATGATGTCTCTGCTGAGATGTCTCCAGCCCTGGTGTCCTCTTGTGCTTTTCTACAACACCATGATTGATATAAAACCTTTCTCCATTGCCCCAGCCATCCTGAAGATTATCATCACAACTGAGACACAGAATGGTTCGGGTTGGAAGGAACCTTAAAACTCCTCCAGTCCCACCCCTGCCATGGGCAGGGACACCTTCCACTACCCCAGGCTGCTCCAAGCCCTGTCCAACCTGACCTTGGACATCTCCAGGGATCCAGGGGCAGCCACAGCTTCACTGGGCACCCTGTGCCAGGGCATCCTCACCCTCACAGGAAAGAATTCCTTCCCAACATCCCATCTCTCCCTGCCCTCTGGCAATTTGAAGCCATTCCCCCACATCCAAAGTCCCTCTGCAGCTCTCTTTTAGCCCCTTCAGGTACAGAGTCACAGCCTTTGTGACTTTGATTGCTCACCTGAGCTTTGCAGAGCATCCCATGGACTGATGGGGCTCCCCAGAATGTGGGGTTGTGTTGTATGGCTGCACCTCTGGGGACATAAAGCTGCTGGCCTGGTCCTTCTGCCCTAACCCTGCTCATATCTGGTTTTCACTGCTTCCATCCCAGTGCTCCTGGGGAACCCTTAAAGGAACCTAGCACCTCTTTTTTGGAAATTTACCGTCTTCAGCACCAGAGTCCCAGGGAGAAGGTGAGGAAGGATACCCCAGTGACAGCCCTGGGCAGATTGTTCTGTGTGGGAAGGAGAGAGGTGGAGAAGGGTGGTGTGGGAGCAGGGAGAAAGGGAAAGCAGCTTTGTCAATGATTAGCAGGAGAGAAAACAAGCTCCTGCATGGTTTGGGTGGTTTCATGGTGAGCATGGGTGAGCTGGGTTAATGGTTGGATTTGATGACCCTTAGAGGTTCTTTCCCAACCTCCACCATTCCGTGATTTTATGTTTCCAAAGGAATGCAGCAATTCCTACCTGGGGCTGCCCATCCATCCTGAGCCAGCCCAGAATCTGTGGCCTAAATCCAGGTGTCTTGGGTTGCAGTGCCGGATGTGACTAGGGGCACATGTTCTGTTACTGTTAAAACCAGTTGGGGAAGTGTTTTTTTCTCTTCCACAACCCATCCTCCCTCCAGGGGATCTCTGCTGTTCATGGGCCATCGAGGCTCACTGCATGGCTGATACAATTACATCATCCCACTGGGAGATGCTCCACCCAGGGGGAGGAGCCAAGCATTCCTACCTGGATAAAAACCTGAGATTCAGAACACCAGGACAGCCTGTTTGCGCTGGATTGCCAGAGGAAAACGAGACCCATCCCACCACCACTGGACCTTCAGAGGAAAACTACACCCTTCTACAGGATCATCTCTGCTCCAACAGAACCACATCTGTCACTCCAGGAGGACTTGGTTAGAATGCTCCCAACACCCTGACCAACAGGGTGTCAGGCTGTATTCTGACTCTGTCACTGTTTTCTCTTTTTTTTGTTTGTTTGCTTTTTTTTTTTGTACTACATTTTTCTTTTAATTTCCCTAGTAAAGAACTGTTATTCCCATATCTTTGCCTGAAAGCCCCTTAATTTCAAAATTATAATGATTCAGAGGGGAGGGGTTTACATTCTCCGTTCCAAGGGAAGCTCCGGATTTCCCTGGCAGACACCTGTCTTCCCAAACAGAGACACCAGGCAAAGATTCCTGGTGCTTTGTGCAAGGATTTGCCAGAGGAGAAGGCGTTTGTCTGCCTGGGCTGCAGCACCACCTGCTCTCTCCACTCCTCTCTTTTCCTCTCATCCCTACCTTGAGCTGGGGGAAGCAGAATTCCTCAGGCGTGCATGTAAAATGGGAAGCACTTGTGAAACAAGCTCCAGAGGAGCCTGGCACATGTTACAAGCTTGCACTTCATATATTTGGGACAGAACTCAGCCCGGCACAGCATCCTGATTAATTTGTCTGAGCTGGGAGCAATCCCACGCCGTTCATCTCACCTGTGCTGCTGACAGGGACTGCTGTGGGATCTGCCTGTACAGACACCAGGAGTATTCCCAGCATTTTTCCTTGGTAATTTGGGTTTTTTTAAAAATGAATCCACGCTGACAAATTGCTCAGACATTCCCAGGAAGCTCTGCAGGAGCTTTGGGGCAATGTTTCAGACAGGATCAGAGACACGTCCAAATGACACACAGATGTGGAGCTGTCTCCTTTTCTCAGTTTTTTAGCACCAAAAAAACCCCATCAGGAAGCAGGTGAAGGCCAAAATAAGGGAGAAAAGGAAGAACCCCCTTCCTCAGGCAGTAGTTGGTGGCCTGGAGTGCTCCCTGCCGTGGGATGAAGTTGATGCTCAGTGTTTGAGGGGAAACTTGGCAAGTTCATGGACCAGAAATCCATCAGGATCTTCTGTAAATTGCACGGAAGGCAGATTTGGGAGTGTATTGAGGGAATATAAAGCAGGCTCTCAGACTGGCCCTTTCTCCACCTATCCCTGCCCATTGTTGATAGAATTGTTAAGGTTGGGAAAGACCTTTTAGATCATCGAGCCCAAAAATTCATATTGATTTTCATCCCTTAAACATTAAGTGCCCCCATTGTGTCCCAGGAATGCAACAGACTGTACAGAAAGAGCTGTGAAAATTAAAACTGTTGTAATCCAGAGGTGCTTGTGTTCATGATTCTACAAAAAACAAAACCAAAACCAAACTAAAACCAAGCAAAAAAACCAACCAATCAACAAAAAACCCCCAAAAAACAACAACAAAAAAACCCTAAGAAAACCCCCCCAAAACCCCCAAAACATCACAAACAACCCCAACCCCCCCAAAATGCCCCCAAACAAACAAACCAAAAGCAAAAACCCCAAACTCCCAAAAAATCAAGCCCCCCAAAAATGCAAACCATACAAACCACCAAACGCCTTAATATTTTGCTAAACTGAACGAAACCAGGGAATTTTCCATGCTGAGGATGGATTAACCGTGAAGAAAGTAGCTAAATCTGCACGGTAGGACAAGAAATTCATCTCCAGCAGGAAGGTGGGATGGTGGGGAAGGGGAGATGGGGGCTGATTTTTTGGGCAAGCCGTGGGAAGGAAGAGCATCCCTGGGAAAAGGCTGCTTCTCCCATGAGAAGATGCTAAAGGCCCAAATTCCCTGGTAAGGACTGGAGCAACAGCGTGGTGCATCCCAGGCCACCCTAAATGTGGTTTTCCTGGACATAAGAAGAGGAAATGCTGTCCTAGGACCCAGCTGGAAGCTGGAGAAATCCCACAATGTCGCTTTTGCAGGTGGAGGGGTCCCAGGAGCTTCAGGGGACATGGCCATCCTGCTGTGCTGTGGTGCCACATGGCCCCCAGACCCAGGAGGAAAGAAAACTCTTGGAAAAGATCTCTGTGACTTGATGAGAAGCTTTAAAACTTGATCCATGTGCATTTAGAGTGGGGGGATCACCCTGGTGCAGAGAGACCTCTGAGTGCAGAGAGAAGTAACAGGGAGAGCTCAGGAAAAACATCTGGAAGGGCTGGAGAGTGTCCAGGGAAGGGAACAGAGTTGGGGAATGGTCTGGAGCACCAGGAACTGCTGAGGAAGCTGGGAAAGGGGCTCAGCCTGGAGAAAAGGAGGCTCAGGGGGGACCCTGTGGCTCTGCACAACTCCCTGACAGGAGGGGACAGCCAGGGGGGTCAGGCTCTGCTCCCAGGGAACAGGGACAGGAGGAGAGGAAACGGCCTCAAGCTGAGCCAGGGGAGGTTTGGATTGGATATATGGGAAAATTTCCACCCCAAAAGAGTGGTCAAGCATTGGAACAAACTGCCCACGGCAGTGTTGGATCCCCATCCCTGAAGCTGTGTGGATGTGGCACTGGGGGACACGGGTCAGTGGTGGCCTTGGCAGTGCTGGGGGAATGGTTGGACTTGATTACCCTGGAGGGATTTTTCCAACCTAAACAATTCTGAGATTCTCTCTGTGCATGGTTTCTTGCTTTGTCTCTTGGCAGCCTCTTCCTGGTCACCGTGATCCTGCTTCCCTCATCTCCTCATCCCAGGAAGCACCACCCCGTGAGTCTGGCACCTGTTTGCCTTGGGAAAGGTCTTTCATTCCTTCTTCAAGCAAGGCACTGCTGAGATGCCTCTGTGGGAGGACGGAGAGGGGTTAAACCCAACCCCCCCAAAAATGTCAGTGGTCCTAAAAATAGCCCGGCTTTTCCCGCTCACATTGACTCATGGTCACAGACCACAGACTCCTGAGTCACGGCAGGGGCTGTGGGGAAATCGTCTCTCCCTGCTCTGCTCCAAACAGAGCATGTTTGTGTCCGGAGTGACCCTGGGTCACCCTCGGAGGGACAGCCCTGTCCCCGTGCAGGGATGGGAGATGGCACCGGGGTGTGTCAGCTGCGGAGGATCCTGAGCTGAGCATCCTCAGGATCCTTCTGCTTCTCCTGGGGTTCCCTGGGGTGCTTCCTGGGGCTCAGCCCTGCCGGGGGGGGATGTTCCATACCTGCAGGGGACTCCCCCTCTGGAATCAGGTGCCCAGCAGGAAGTGGGACCTTGTGTGTGTCCGTTCCCACCCTAGAGGATTTCACTTGGCTCTGGTTTGACTCTCACTCCCTCCTGCAGCTCCCAGTCCTCTCCCATCCCTTCCCGAGTGCCAGAGCTCTAATCCCACAGGGGAACAAGTCAGAAAACCTTTCTCAGAAAGCCTCACTTCGTGCTCCCAGCTAAACGACAGAAATGAAGGGAAAAACTCAATTTATTCTGGAGGTGTGGGGACCAGGAGTCTGTCCAGCTGCCTCTGGGATCACAGCCAGGAGCGACACAACCTCTAAAAGCCACAAGGTGACTCCAGAAACCCTCACAGCCACCAGGGAAGTGGTGACCACAGGAAATGGGGCAGAGGAGGGGGTCCATGGTCCTTTGGTGCCAGCCAACCCCCTTTTCCCTGAAGGAGACTTCCCACCAAGAGCTGCCCCCTCTCCAGCACCCAGATCCTCATGATCCTAACCCAACATTCCCAAAACTCCGCACTTTGGTCACTGGGGCCCTCTCCCACCAAGAGGAAGGTGCAGAAGGGTGTGCGCACATCTCCCCTGCTCAGTCCCACCGGAGTAGAGACCCCCCATCCCACAGCTGGGGTTAAAGAAAAGGTTCCCATTGATATTTTGGGAGCCACTTCCTTCCCCTCCCCTCCTCCAGAATAGCTTTTTGTCTTTGGGTTTATTTTCATTGTTGCTTCATAAAGGTTTGACCCTGGCGTGTTTTGAATGGACTGGGAGGCAGCATTGAATTCCTCCTGGGACGTGGCTGTCTCGGGCACGGGAGGGAGGGAGGGAGGGAGGGAATTTCATTGTGTCCAACCTTGCAGACCTTCGGGGAGGAAAAGCAGCGGCTTCTTTTGCTGCGGTTCATGTCTGTCCTCTGCCAGCCCCTGCCTTGGCTCAGCCCATCCAGCCACCCCCACTCGTGTCACTTGTCCCTGGCAGAGCTGCTGGGTGACAGCTCCACCAGCACAGCAGTGGGAAAATGGGATTTCCATCCCCATGCCAGGTCTGACCCAGACTCCTCAGGGGTCTTCACCCCTCTGCGGCAGCCGGGAAAAGTCACCACAAAAATCCCTGTGGACCCCACGGGTGGATCCAGCTCCTTCCTGTGTGTTTACAAAGTCTTAAAATAAAGAATAAAAGCTCTGGTTAATGATCACAGAATCACAAGGTTGGAAAAGACCTCCAAGATCACTGAGTCCAACCCATGCCCTAACACCTGAATTAAACCACGGCACCGAGTGCCACATCCAATATTTTTTTAAACACATCCAGGGATAGTGATTCCCCAGGCAGACCATTCCAGCACTTTATCACTCTTTCTGTAAAAAACTTTTTCCTGACATCCAACCTGATGTGTCCTCCTGACCCACCAAAGGGTCTTGGAGAGCTCAGTTTTCATTTGGGTTTTCTCTTTTCCACCCAAAATACTTAAGAACCAACACTGGCAACCAAGACAAAACTTGCTGGCATTCTGGCTCATTAAAGTTATGGAATTTACTCCACAAGTCAGTTTGCAATTGGCCACATCAGGTCTCTCCTGGATGTTCATGGACTACAGGAAAGAAGCGACTTTTAATTTGATTTTACAAAACTAAGAGCAGCGCGATAACTGCAGCAGCATCTCCTATCCTCAAGCTGGAGATCAGAAAATTGCTGATAACAACGGAGAGGAAAAAAAAAAGCTCAATAATTTCTGTGATGGCTTTGGAAAAAGCAGGCTGATGTTCTCACATTGCACAGGGACAACAAAGTGCTTTCTAGTCCATTAGTAACCCAGGAAGACACTAAATGGCATGGCCTGAGGATAAACATTTTTAAACAGCGGGTTCAGATTAATTTGCTCCCAAGAGCCCCGTGGAAGCAGGATGAGGAGAGGTATGTGCTGCTGCTCATCCTCTCTAAGAAGTCCTGGGGTTTCTCTCAGATCCCAGAAGAGTGGAAAGATGATAATCACGGGGCAATATTAAAAAAAAAAAGGGGGGGGGTGGGGAAAGAAGAGTTGGAATGATGCAGCTCAGCCGGGTAGAAAGGGATGCAGGATGAGAGGGATGGAGCGTGGGAAGCTGTCAATATAAATAGATGGCTCGTTTAAAAAACAGCATTTCACAGAGTCCTTCAGCCTCACCGGGGGCAGGTTTGGATCAGGTGACCCCAGCAGCACCACAGACGAAAATGTGCCCTTGTGAGGAGCTTTGGTTTGGGGTGTTGTGGTTATTCTGGTTAAAAAAATGAGTTATCACAGGACCATGGAATGGTTTAGGTGGGAAGGGATTTAAAGTTCATCTCATTCCATCCCCCTGCCATGGGCAGGGACACCTTCCACTATCCCAGGTTGCTCCAAGCCCTGTCCAGCCTAGCCTTGGACACTTCCAGGGATCCAGGGGCAGCCACAGCTTCACTGGGCATCCTGTGCCAGGGCCTCCCCACTCTCACAGGAAAGTATTTATTCCTAATACTTAAGGTAAATCTGCCCCCTGGCAGTTTAAAGCCATTCCCTGTGTCCTGTCACTCACCACCTGCCCTTACTGTCCTTCTTCTTTGATCACTGAATTTCCTAATGGGGAATGCTGGATCTTGACTGGATCCCAAGGGACTGGGGCAGGGATGGTCCTCCCGGCCTCCCTCCTCCCTGTGCAGCTGCTGCTTAGAGGAAAAGGGCCCGGGAGGATGAGGATCCCACTGATCCCATCCCATTTCCCCTGAGCCTCAGAGCTTTTCAGGGATGCCTCCCACCCAAAGTCATCTTTGGATCCCCCAGAAGGTTTGCTGCCATCAGAGGACCCTCTCCCTGATACTGCCTGCTCCCTCCTCGCTCAGTCTCTTGCTGTTTCATCCTCCATGAATTTTTGGCAGGGAGTTTTCGGAAGGGAATTACGACCTCTGAGAAAAGCTGCTTCACTTCGTTTGTCTTTAACCCAGCGTTTGAGTCACCTCCAGTTGCATTTTGAGGTGGAGTGGAGTCACATCCCCTCATCCCTTCACCCCATAAACAGGGACTTTAACCCATTTTAGGCTCTGTAATAGGTACTCCGGACATTTTGGTAGCTCCGAGGCACTCCAGGAGTCCAAAATCCCTGCACCAGGCTGTGGTTCCCCTCTGGAAGCTCCTCCGCAGCTCCACGAATCACCGGGATACCTGCAAAAGGCGTCCCTGCGGCAGGAACCACCTCGCTGCTGCCATCCCCATCACTTACGCGGGACACGCCGGCCACTGGCCACCCCCAGGGAGGCAGAATCCCCCGAGGTAATTCATGCCAATTACTGCAATCAGCTAATTAGCAAACAAGATCGATTCAAATGAAGTTGCGGTGTCAACAGCTATTATGCAAGCTCGCCGTGTGCTGGAGGAAAGCCACCCTGAGAGTCCTGGCGGTCAAAAAAGCCCTCGGGGGTGGGAATTGAGGAGAGGTAAAAGGGATGTGGGGGAGGTAGCAAGGAAATTAAGGGAAAAAAAACAACCAAACAAACAAACAAAGCATCGCTGAGACAAATTAAGGAGGGAAAGTGTTGAGGATGGAAAGTGATTCAGGTAATTGCTTGTAAACACAAAAGGGATGGTGGAGATTCCCACCAGCCACGTTGGGATGAGACGGAGAAGTCAGATCTTCACTGGGGAATTATCCGGGCTCCTCCGTTGGGATCCCCCCCAAAGGTGGGAAGCGGGAGAGGTTCTCCCTCCTGGAAAATTCCAAGGTGAGACATCCTGGGAAGAGCTCTCTGCTCCCGGACACAGGACACCTATGAGGACCAGCTCTCCAGTGAAAAACCGATTGCCACTTTTGGGAGCGAATCGCCAGCCTGGGCTTGCCTGGGATGCAGCGATCTCCCGACGGGAATCAGAGCCGGGCTGGCTCCATCCTTTCTCCTTCGGGAAGCGCAAGCCTGAAGCTGGATGGGGCCGAGGGTGGGACACCGGGAGCCGGAGCCGGGTGTAAAGCCTGCAGAGACATCTGCTAATCCTCCCCTAAGCCCGCCGCGATGGATTTAAAGGGTGTTTTTGTCGCTCGCCCCCGGGATCAAGATCCTTAGAGGATAAGCGTCCCAAGGAAATGAAGGGATTCTTCTCCTCGCAGTGGGGCATGAAAGGGAGACGTGGATCCCGCTGAGATGTCCCTGCGGTGGTGCGGGTGTCACCTCCCCCGTGCTGTCCCCTCGCAGCGCAGGGATGCTGGAATTCGGGCAGGAGTTTGGCTGCCCGGCTCAGGAGCTGACAGATGTCCTGGGTTTATCCCAGCAGCTGGCCCAGAGAAAACATTATCCGGCAGCCCAAATCTCTGCCTGCCTTTTCAACCCTGGAGGGGTGCAAAATTGCTTTGCACTCCAAAGCCGAGGGTGGAGAGCTGGAGGGAAGGGTTTTCCCTGGTTTCTGTCCCGGTCAAAACCGGTGTTAGGGCTGTAACACCACGTCCTCAACTTCTCTTCTAAGGATGAGAGGGAAAGACGTCAACAGATTGATGGAAAACTTCATTAAAGAAGAAAAAAATCAAGTTTCCCAGCTTTTCTGAGCGGTGGATGTATCCCCACAAATGCTGGGATGGCTGTGCCAGGAACGTGGACATTCATGGCACGGGGTGGCTGCCCAGGGATCGCCCGGGTGACTCGCAGGGCTTGTTTTTAAAACAAACAGATCCCTTTTAGCGCCTGAAATCCCGCACCTCCGCCAGGAGGAAACGTGTGGAACAAAGAAATGCCACCATTAATCAGCTCTGGAGCTCGGGGTTTGGCTGGGGGACCTCTTCCCAAAGCCACGTACCCACCTCCCAGGGTGCTGGGCACAACCCAGCCCTGCCTGGAGCCGGCCTGGCTGCTCCTGCTCACCCCGCACATCGCACGGAGAGGGAAATAATCCTTCCTTTCTTTTCCAGCTATCAGGAATGCACCACACCTGGTGCCCCTCGGGGAGTGTTTGCTGTCCCGGCGGGCGCCAAGGCCGGATTGTTTGCCTGGGGATTTTTTTTTTTTAATGAAATATTATTATTAGAAGCTAATTTGGGCCCCTGAGAGCGCGGAGGGGAAGGCAAAGCTCTTGGCTGGCACTGAGGAATGTCAACAGGCCGGGCGTGGGTGGGTTTGGCTGGTCCCAAAGCCCTCCTGAGCTGCAGGAGATGAGTTTGTCCGGGCTCTGCTGAAAAACAAACAGGGGGATCACCCACTCCAAACACGTGGAGGTGACACATTCACCACTTCAGCCACAAGACCAGGTTTTGGAATACCTCATCCTCGCCCCCAGATTAGCTCCTGTTCTGTACAATCCCTTGGGAGGCTGCAGTGCAGCCTGGCAGAGGGAAACTGAGGTTAAGGAACCTGCCAAGGACGGCAAGTGCCAGTAGCAGGGAACAAAACAGATTGAGAACTTTCCACCTGGGACTAAACAGCACCAAAACCACTCCTGCATGGTGGGGGACACCCTGATCCCCAAAGAGATCAAGCCCTGGGGCTCGGAAAAGGACTTTGTGGGAGGAAGAGTGGGGCAGGCGGGAGGAAGAGCACAGCAGATCGGAGGAAGGAGCAGAGCAAACTCCCGCTGTGCAGTGGCTGGCTGGGCACCAGCTCGGCAGCAGTGATTTATTATTTACATTACTGGAGGAGCTGGGAGAACATCAGGGTCTCCCTGAGCCTGGCACCAGCTTTATGGGCTGTGCTCAGCCTGCTCCTGGAGACGGGTGTTTTATGTCCTTGCTGAGCTGCACCGGGTGGGGATGTGGATTTTCCTAGCAGAGACCTTTTGAGAAATGTGTTTGTTGCAGGAGGGAGAGATTTGAGCCAAGAACAGATCCTGGTCTTTCCAGAACCCCCCTCCCCTGAGCAGAGACCACCAGGGACCCCCTCCCCTAGGCAGGAGAGGCATGGGGTGCAGGGGCCTGTGAGGATGCAGCTGTCCCCATCTCATCCCAGCATGCCTGATGATTTTGGGGGATGTTTACATCCTCTCCTTTCTGCCCTGGAGTCTCTGAGCCACCTCGAGGAGCCATAACGGGGACAGCCTTTCCTGTCTTCCCATCCCACACTTTGAAACGTGCACACGGCCTGGCCAAAACAAGCCCCAACGTGTCCCTGTCCCCTGTCCCTGGTTCCTTTGCCATTCCTGGCGGTGCTGGAGGCAGGGACTGCACTGCAGGGGGATGTCTGAGGTGAGGCAGCCGGTGCTGCCATCCCAAAATCTCCTCTGAGACAGCTTGGCTGCTCCTCCAAGTGCTTGCCAAGGGCAGAGCTGGGGATGTAATGAAGGCAGTGGCCCATGGGGAGTGGAAGGAGCCTGTGCTAGATCAGCTGATATAATTAGAAAGCGGGGACAAGGAGATGAGCTCCTGTGCCCGAAAGCTGGGCTGTTTTTTTTTCCCAGCTCCAGCAGCTGGGCTAATAAAAGCTCCGACCTCCCCCTGTGCATCATCTCCAGCGCCTGCCTGGGGGCACTGCCATGGCTGGGAGGAGCTCCCACATTCCAGCTTTTCCTGGGATGGGGCATTTACAGCGGCTCTGGGCAACACCCTCCACCATCACCTCAGCCAGTCAATGTCCTCTCACCCCTCAGCTGACCCACCAGGACTGGGCAGTGTCTGACCCCCAAAACCACTCTCCAAGTTGACTTTGCCAACCAACTCCATGTCCAGGTTGTGTCTCCTCATGTTTTGGTCCAGGCAAGAACCCCCAGATGACCCCAAATGGGCCCAAGATGACAACCTGCTTGCAAAACCCTCAGCCCAAGCCCTCTGGTGATGGTGAGGAGGTGGTGGCTTTGTACGGGAATATCTCCACCAAATGAGAGGACAGACTGGGAGAGCTGGGGGTGTTCAGCTTCGAGAAAACTCTGGGGAGACCTTCCAGCAGCTTCCACTGCCTAAAGGGCCTCCAACAGAGCTGAAGAGGGACTTAGATGGGATATTAGGAAATAATTCCTCCCTGTGAGGGTGGTGAGGCCCTGGCACAGAGTGCCCAGAAAAGCTGTGGCTGCCTCTGGATCACTGGAAATGTCCAAGGCCAGGCTGGACAGGACTTGGAGCACCCTGGGCTGGCGGAAGTTGTCCCTGCCCATGGCAGGGGGGTGGAACGAGATGGTTTTAAGGTCCATCCCAATCCAGACCATTCCATGATTCTATGAAATCCCAGCCCCACAAGCCAGAGTTTCCCCACGGAAGAAGGAACTGGACGAGAGATCTTCATCCATCTACAAACCCACCTGGTCTGCTCTGGCAGCACTGACCTCTCCTAACAACCCCTCAAACCTCCAAACTGACCTCGCAGCAGGGATTTAGTAGGATTTAGAAACAGGGAAACTCAGTCTACTTGGGCAGTGCGGAACACACCTGGGTGGGCTGGGGCAAGCACTATTCCTGCTGGATTTCTGGGACATACCCAGCTGGTTGGGAGAGGAAGGAATGGACCCTTCTCAGGGCTGGAGGGAACATGGAGAACCAGAGAGAGAGACAGGCTCTACAACAACGAGGTACCTTGAAATCCTGAGCCTACAGAGAAGATCAGTCCTGTGGGTGTTCAGGAGAGGCACGTGGGTGCAGCATGAGACCCAGCCTGGTGCACTGGGCTCCTTCTCACCTCCCCTGCAGAATAAACCCCCCCGATCCCATCCTGCTCCCAACTTGTCCCTGGCAGGCGTGGATCTGTTGGGCATCGCTCCACAGACTTTCCCAGCAGGGAACCAATTCCCTCCAGTGCTGGACAGACAGTCAGTCACTGCTTCTCCCAGGTTTTCATTCCTGGTTTGGATCATTATTTTTTCTTACTGGTGCTGGGCTTCCAGAGGAAAACATATCTTTGGGCCACATACCAAGGGATTTGGTTAATTCGTCACCCGCAGACGCACAGATATTTATTTAAAAGCGCCTCTTGTTATGTTACTTGGCAACTTCCGAGCCCGTGTGTTTCTCCAGCTGATAAATATTTGTGAGGTTGGTTGTGTGAAGAGCAGCATGTGTTAAATGATCTGATTGCCTTTTTCCTGGGCTCCCTGCAAAGGGAACGGGCTCCGTTGCCCATCGGTGGAAAAGGACCTGGAGGTGCTGGTCAACAGTGACTGGACGTGAGCCCAGGTATGCTCAGGTGGGCAAGAGGCCAACGGCAGCTGGATTTTGTCAGGAATGGGGTGGCAGCGGGGCCAGGGCAGTGCCCATGCCCTGTACTGGCACTGCTGGGGCACCCCCAGTGATGGGGGTGTTTTTTGAACCCTTCCCAACAAGAAAGACCTGGAGGGGCTGGAGAGAGTTCAGGGAAGGGAACGGGGAAGGGTCTGGAGCACCAGGAGAGGCTGAGGGAGCTGGCAAAGGGGCTCAGCCTGGAGAAAAGGAGGCTCAGGGGGGACCTTGTGGCTCTGCACAACTCCCTGACAGGAGGGGACAGCCGGGGGGGGGGTTGGGCTCTGCTCCCAGGGAACAGGGACAGGAGGAGAGGAAACGGCCTCAGGCTGGGCCAGGGGAGGTTCAGGTTGGCCATCAGGAAGAGTTTCTTCATGGAAAGGGTTGCTAAGCATTGGAAAAGGCTTTCCAGGGAGGTGGTGGAGTCACAATCCCTGGAATTACCCAGTGAATGACTGGACGTGGCACTCAGTGCTCTGGTCTAGTGGGGGTGGTGGTGTTTGGTCAAAGGTTGGTACTCAGTCATCCCCGAGGTGTTTTCCAACCTGAATGATTCTGGGATTCTGGGATTATACCTGTCTAAACCTGGAGCATCCTGCTGGCTTTGGAGCACCTCGCTGGCCTGTGGTCAGGATGTGGCCCTGAAGGAAAGAGAGGCTCAGACAAAACTCATCCTCCTCTCTCAGGAACCAGATAGAGCCAACAGGACCCACAGCTTCATGGCAAAGCCCCCCCAGTTTTGTGAGATGGAAACTCAGCCCAAATCCCTGTGAACCTGGCTCCCAGCCTTGCAGCCTTGCAGGAACTCCTGCAGCTCCTGCACGGCTCAAGGGGACTTTCAGCTCCCTCTGCCAGGACAGCTCTTGGCTCCAGCCAAACCTGGATCATAAGGCACGAGCCATCCCAATTTCCTGATAGCTGCCTTAGCAGTTATCTCTGCTTTCCTTGCTGTTTAGGGAGCTCCATGGACCTTCTTCCCACCCATGGTGGGGCTCAGCCTGCTCCTTTCCCCTATGGAGGTGCCCAGGGCTGAGGGGTGATGGAAGAGCTGAGTTTTGGGTGCTTTGGGGAACCACCTGGGTAATCCAGGTGCAGGATCTCAAGGTGCTTGATCCACCACCACCTCCAGGATGGAGCATCACAGCCTTCCCATGGCTGCTGGTGCCACTGTGTCCTGCAGGAATCCTGGAATGGTTTGGAAGGGACCAGGAATGCCACTCCCTAGGCCATGTTCCTTGGAAAGGGATGACTCCAGGGGCCCTGCCTGGCTTTACCCAGGGAGCAGAGGTGTGGGGGAGCCAGAGGAGCTGGGGGGGTCCCTGCCTGCTCCCCAATCCCGAGGGCAGGGATGTCTGGGCTCTTGGCCTCGTGCCTCCATTTCACTTTCAGATCCCTCAAATAAGAACCGTGTTTGCCAGCTCCTGTGACAGGAATGACTAATGGGAAAGATCCTCTGTGAAGGGAAACAAGAAATCTCCTTGTTTCACCCTTTGTTTGCTGGGTTTCTCTGACAGCCCCGGGCATGGCTCAGTTCCTCTTCGGGAGAAAGCAGATTTTAAACCCTTCAACAGCTCCAGCAACGCTCTCTTAACTCTTAACCTTCCCTGTCGGGATAAAACTCCTTTCAGAAACTTTTTATCCACAGTTTATCCACAGTTTATCCACATTCCTGCTCCATCCACATGGAGTTATCACGCAGCGAGTGCCTCCGACTGCTGATGCAACGTGGTTTTCACAGTGTATGTGGAAAACACCCTCCCCAGCTGTCTGCATTTTTGCAAGTCAGGGGACCTGTCTTTCCGCCTCTTTTCCCGTTTTTCCTCGGGATGGGTGATCAGAGGTGCCCTTCTCACGGTGATGGCAGCAGCAGGGGATGCCCGGGGCTGATGCTGCAGCCCCCAGGGAAAGGGGGGCTCTCCCCATCCCACCTCTTGCCGGACAAGCTGCTGCTCTCTCCCAGATATCTACAGCCAGATGTAGGACTTTCAGGTGTTGGACTTTCAGGTGTTGGACTTCCAGGTGTTGGACTTTCAGATGCTTCTCTCCCTGCTCCTTTTAGCTCCGAAGGGGCTGGGAGTTGATCCCTTGGGACGCCAAGGTGAGCTAGCAAGGAGGAGTTGGAGGAGGAGGGGATCTCTTCCCTGCACGGAGCCGTGAAGCCACACAGGCACCGCGCTGCTTTTGAAATGCCCACCCTTGCCCCGGGGAGCCAGCGGGGACAATTCCAGCCCTTCCACACATCCCTCCTCTTTCCCTGTTGCCATCACAAGGCCGACAATCGGGACAAGGCGCCCGCTCCCCTTGCCGTGAGCCCGGACAGGGAATCACACCGCTCCGGCATTTCCACGCCTGTTTTCAGCCCGTTCGCCTCGCAGCCTTTGCAGAAAATAAATTCCCCAGCCAGGCTGAACTCGGATGACAGCATCGCTGCTATATTTAGCCACGGCAGATCGCCGCTCCAACCAGGGCCACACATAAACAAACCCCCGGCGCACGGAGCCCGCCTGGGGAGGGCACGGCCGGGGGGACGGGATGGAGCAGCCTCCCAAATCCTGCCTGCCCCAAACCGGGGCTGCCCCGCGTTCCCTCTTAATGCCAGCACCTCCCTGGAGGGCTCAGCGCCGGCACAATCCGCCGCCGGAGCAGGTTTGAGGATGAAGGATGTGCTGGAGGGTGTTGGAAGCAGAGCGTGGCGAGCTGAGGGAGTTGCCAAAGGTTATCCCGCGGGGCGAGCGGCATTCCCCGCCTGGGACTGCACCCGCTGGCTCCCAGCTGGAATTCAGGAAGCCGTCGGCATTTCCCTCCCTCCCGCGGACTGTGCTGTGGGGCAGAAAATGCCAGAAGATGCCCCGCTACAGCTGTGCCCGCCCTTCCTACCTCCGCTGCACATCTCCCTGCAGCCTTTCCTGCTGCCGGCGTCTGCCTGCTCCTCTCCCTGTCCGACCCTGTGCCGTGGCGCATTCGGGGATTCACGGAGCTGCGCGGGGATTCACGGGGTGTGGAGCCGAGGTTGTGGAAGAGGTTGTGGAGGAGCAGCAGGGTCCGTGCCCGGCTCACTGGCAGGCCCTGTCCTCCTCCCCCAGCTCCCCACGTGGGGAAGAGGATGGGGATGCTCAGGGAACGCTTAAAGGGGATGCTCGGGGGTTCTCAGGGGGTGCTCGGGGGTGCTCAGGGAGTGCTCGGGGGATGCTCTAGGAATGCCCAGGGGGATGCCCAGGAGGGTGTGCAGCATCCAGCAGCCCAACACCCTCCTCTGGAGCAGAGGGATCATCAGGCCTGGGTAGGAGGGAGGGGGCCGCTGGCAGCCACAGGTCCCCCAGGCTCTCGCCTCGGCTCCGAGGAGGGGACGGGGTGGCAAAGAGGGGTCCCTGCTCGCCCCCGGCGCGCCCGGGGCCGCGGCTGGGGCTCTGTGCTGCAGTGCAGCAGCCCCAGCCCCGCTCTCTCCCGGGGAGGTGGCAGAGGGGATGCCACCTTCACCCCTCCCTCCATGGCAGCGCCCGCTCCGCCTGCTCCAAACCCGGCTGCCGGGGCAGCGAGCGGGATGAGCCGTCGGGAGGAGCAACAACCCGCTCCTTTCCTGCTGGGGATGGAGCCCGCGGGCCTGGGACCCCCAGGAGCAGCGGGCAGTGGGGTGGGCGCGCACCCACGGCTTGGGGGCCGCGGTGGGCGCGGGGGAGCACTGGATCCCTGCAAAGCCAGGGAGGCACCGGCACCTCCTCGGGTGATGTCCCAAGCGGGGATCCCCGCGTCGGGGTGGGGAGGAACGCTGGATGCCCAGGTCCTGGCCGAGCCGGGGAGGCATCGGCGCCCGCCGGGGTGAAGCCTCAGGCGGGGAGCCCCGTGTCATGACGTCCCCCCACGCCCTCCCTCCCTCCCCACCGCCGCTGCTGGGCGAGGGCCACCCAGCACCGAGGCAGATGACATAATTCCCAGCAACTGCACGTTAATCACTCGGCCGCCAGCAACCTCCTTGCCGTGAATCCAACCCCCAGCCCCAGCCACGGCTCCCCTCCCCTGGCATCACTGCCAAAGAAATGAAGAAATTAAATAAAAAGAAGATGAGGGAAAGGTGACGAGGGGGAATAACCTGGCCCTGGCACTGGCACACAGGTCTGCCTTTCCCCCCTCCCCGCCGCTCCTCCCCGCCTCGCACTCTATTTTTGGGTGCTGTCACATCCCACTGGCCCCGCGGGGCCAAATCCAGGCAGCTGCGACTTTAGGCACAAACACGGCTCCCTCCCCTCCATCACACCCGAAATCGGCGCTGGCGGCCCATCCTCCACCCCATCCCCTCCCCAAAATCCTCCCCTCCCCCTCCCCCAAATTACATCTGGGTGGGTGGTTCAGGCGAGCGAAGCTCCAGCAGCAGGTCCCCCACCTCGCTCTCTGTGCACCCCACCTCTCTCCACCCCCGAGAGACCCCCCCCCTCCCCCTCCTCGCTCCTTGTCACCCCTCATCCCACCTCCCCCCTCTCCCAGCACCGCTTCCCAGTTCCTCCCAGTCGCTTCCCACCCCGAGCCTTACTCTTGGCGGGGCTGCGCCGGTGCCCGGCAGCGATGGCAGCGATGCGCAGGAGCGGGCAGGGATCGGGCCGGGATCAGGGATCGCCGCCGGGCGGCCGCTGCCGTCCGAGGGGTCTCATCTCATTTTGTCCTGTGTCACCAACACACGCACACACACACACGCGCACACACACATTCGCAGCCACGTTTCCCCCCCCTTCTTGCGGCAAACGGCGGCCAGCCCCGACCCCACCCCCTGTCACAGCAGCAGCCTAACAGCGAGGACCGGGAGGATGGAGGAGGATCTGCTCGCCTTCCCTTTAACTCTTCCCTCGCCACCCCCCCCCCCCCCCCCCCCATCAGGACAGGGCTCTGTCCCCGTGGACTGGCTGGGGATGCTGCGGTGCTGTTTGGACCTCCCCCACCCTGTCGCCTTCCCCCACAGGGCCCCGGGACAGGGGATGTTTGGGGTCTGCTGGTGCCCTGGCTCTGTTCCCCGCAGCCTCGTCGTGCCTCATGGCCCTCGTGCCCCCCAAAAAAGAGCCCCCAAATACAGGTGAGCCCTGACACTGCTCCCGGCAGTGGGGCGGGGGGTGTCTCGGGGGCACGGCTGGGGTTTGAGGGGCACGGGCAGCCCCTGGGTGACAGACAAGGCTGTCTGCCTGTATCCACCATGAAAATCCCTTTTTGGTCCCTATTTCCTCCCCATTTCCGAAAGCAGAGCCCTTTGGGGTGGAAGGAGCACAGCCTGAACCCCTGAGGTTCTCCAGTGGGGGTGGGATGGGGATGGAAAGTCTGTGTGGGAGAGGAAACAACTTTTCCCATCCCACGGAGAATCCAAGGACCTGAGCTCGTGGGTGGGGGGGGGACACAAACTCCCCAAATTCCCTCTTTCATGGATGAGCTGAGACAGGGACATCCAAATGGCCAAGGACTCCAGCTGAAGGCAGGGCAGCTCCTGACTGTGACATTCCAGGGAGTTGTCTTCTCCAAGGAGAAATGAGAGGTGCCAGAAGGAAAAGGAAAAGCTCATGATGCTGCCCATGGAGAGGCTGGTGGCACATGTCCCTGCTCCCAGTTCCCTGCAGCAAGTTTAGGTCCTGCAACACACTCTGCCTCTCCCCTTGGCCTTTCCATGGATATGTGGAGGTCACACCCGTCCTGCTCATCTCTCGGGAGTCCCAGGAGGGAGGAAAGAGGCAGGAATTGCTGCCACCGAATTCTGCAGATGTCCAGTGAAATGGCAGAGTGGATAATTAATTATTCCTGCTAATAGTGCTGGACAGGCCCTTGGCTGCTCCCCCAGAACTGCAGATTGTGAGTTTCTCCCCTCACAGGTTGTTGCTGACAGCACTCCAGGGGCTGTGTGTGATGCTGCCTGGATGGAAAGGGCAGCCGAGGCTCCCTGATTTACTTACAGCCCGTTGAGGACTGGGATTAGACTGGCTGGGCAGAGCAACCTCTGCTGTGGGTGGGATTCTGCTTCTTCCAACCAGCACTGCCAAGCAACGGAGCAATTAAAGTCCTGCATGGACAACTGGGGAGGTCCTGTCCTGTCCTTCCTGGGCAGCCTGGTCTGCTCTGAGCCTGCCAGTGCAGCCTCTTTTGGGGGTCATGCAAGGGTAGGAGGTGTCCTACAGGAAGCTCGTGGAGCTTGTCGTGCTGCTCCAGCTTCAGAGAAGCCCTGCTCCAATTGTCACCCCACCACACACCTCCAGGATTTACCATCAACGTGGGGCTGCACCTGGTGGGAGTTGAGCTCCAGCTGCCCTCTGCAAGGGGCACTGGAGTGCTCCTGGACACCCTGAGAGGGTGAACAGGGAGCCTGCACGCGTCCCTCTACCCAAAATGGGTCATGCCTAAGCTGGGGCAGGTCCCGTTTTGTAGCTGAGAATCAGAATCACAGAATCATTTAAGGTTGGAAAAGACCCCTCAGATCACGGAGTTCAAAAGTTAACCCACCGTAATTGCATTTCTACCTCACGTCTGGGTGGATTTATGTATCTGAATTTCTCGGAAGGTTTCAACTCAGTCCTTACATCTTTGGACACTCCTGGGCCTGTGTGGATGGGGCCCAGGGGGATTTGTGTACTGACACAGCCCTGCTAAGATGAGATGCTCCGATGGTGTTACAGTTCCACCAGGCCAGCCCAGCATCCTGTCCCCAGCTGCAGCTGTCTATGGACACGCAAGGAAGAGCCAAACAGGACAATATTTCCCCTTGGCATTTTCCAGCATCTCCAAGGAAGAGGTTTTTGCCAGGTCCAGACATCCCTGGGAGCTGAGGACCCTCAGTGTGCTGTGAGTCCATCCCCACTGCAAGGTGCTGCCTCCTTGGGTGGGTTGAAGCCCAGAGCCTCTAGGACACCCGCCATCCACTCTCCCATTCCAATCGCTGAGCCTTTTGATAAGGATTATCCCGGGACCAGCGCTGCAGGATTTTCACTCTCCTCCTCTACACCAATCCCTCTCCAAGTGCTTGCAGGTGTAGATTCCCTGTGGCAGGTTGGGATGAGCCCTCCCTCCAGAGGACAGCACTCTGCCCCCACTCCTCATCCTCATCCCAGCCCTGCTAACACCCCCAATGGACTTTGTTTTCCCTTCTTTTCCGAGTGTTTTGTGTGCCTTGCTGTGGTTATCATGCTCCAGCCGTCAGCTTGCAGCGAGTCCCCGGGAGAAGGTGCCAACTTTAACATATGCCTGAACAGTTCTTTTCAGACATATACAAACTGGAACAATGCCTCGCTGGGAATATGCTTGTTGGTGCAATTTGCCAACTGTGGCTTCAGATCTGCTCTTTTCAGCACGCACCAACTATTTGTAGACGGTGCAAAAGCCGGGATCGCCACACATGGATCGATGGGGTCTCTGGAAGGCTCTCTCCAGGCATGCAGGAACCAGCAGGGAAGACAATCAAGGGCTGGCCTAAGACCTCTGAGCATCACAAATAATGATCGGATCAAACGTTTTGCTTCTGAGAGCATCCATCTTTTCCCCCTTTGCTTTAGGAAAGGCGGCACTGATTTCTCCACTACCCGAACCGTGGGCACGTTCTCACCTTGTGCAGGCAGGGCTTGGCTCAACTCACCCCATTCCCTGGGTTCAAACATCTCCCAGTGCTTCCTCCATCACTGGTGTTCACCTTTCAGGCAGGACATCACTGGGATGTGACTCTGGTGCCACTCAGGGTGACTCAGGGTGTCACTGCTCTGTCACACCCTGGGAAAAAAGGACTGACCAACCTTGGCTGGACATTCCCATAACTCCTTCCCGAGGGTTTGTAGACACCATGGCAATCTTTGAAGGAAATCTGGGGAGGTGATAACAAAGCGAGGCTGGGGTTGTGTCCAGGGACATGGCCAGGCTTTCCAAGTGGGCAGTGAAGGCCCAGTGGTGATGAGGCAGAGGAATTTTCTCCTCAGCACCGATGAGGACGCAGCTCTGCCCTTGCCCACAGGCCAACCTTCACCTTGCAAGCTCCCAGGGCAGGGATCCTCTCCCATGGAACACCCTGGGCAGTGCTGGATGTGGAGGTGCCCACGAGCCGGCCCAGGAGTGGGAGGGTCCGTGCTTGGACTGCCCGTTCCCCACGGAAGGCTGCCAAAGGCAAAAGTGTTTGAGACAGCAGATCATCAAGGGACCATTGTTCATAGCAACCTCGGTGGAAATATTTGTGTGTGTGTGTGTGTGTGTGTGTGCTGGCATCCAATTTGGCAGTGGTTACTCAGCACAAGTGGGCGGCCTGTCCCTTTCTCTCAGCTGGAGCCTCCTCCTCCTCACAGGGACCCAGAAGAGGGATGAAAGGAGAGCAGATGGTTTGGGGGTGCTCAGAAGTACCGGTGCCAAGGGCTGTCTCATCATGGCAGGCTGAACATGCTCAAGACCAAGGAGGTCTCTCCAAGTAATGGGGAGATGCAGGAGGTCTGTGAGCAATTCTTGGGAATATTGGTGGTTTTCGATGGATTTTGAGGAGAAGGAGCAGAAACTGAGATCTTTGGGGTGTCATGAAAAGAAGAAGTGACCTTTGGGATATGGGATTCTGTATCAAAAATTCTCTTTACAAGTCCTAAAGAATTTGAAGAACTGATGGCCTTTGGGCAAGGCCGTGGAGTGACAGGACAATGGGGAATGGCTTCCCACTGCCAGAGGGCAGGGAGAGATGGGATATTGGGAAGGAATTTTTCCTTCTGAGGGTGGTGAGGCCCTGGCACAGGGTGCCCAGAGAAGCTGTGGCTGCCCCTGGATCCCTGAAGTGTCCAAGGCCAGGCTGGACAGGGCTTGGAGCACCCTGGGATAGTGGAAGGCGTCCCTGCCCATGGCAGCACTGGGCCTAAATGACCTTTAAAAGACTTTTGCAAGCCCGATCAGTCTGTGATTTTATGCTGAAGGGACACTGCTGGCTTTGCTAGGAAGAAGCCTCAGGGCTTCCTCCGAGTGAGAATCCAGGGTCAGAAGCCTGGTGAGCCGGCCAAGGCAGGCACGCTCCAGGTTCTCTCTCCTCTTTCAGCACCACACCAGATCTGTCACAGTCCTTTCATGGAGAAATTCCCATTGAAATCTTTGCTGCTGCTCTCATCCCTGCAAAAGTGAATGGAGAGATTTGTCCTGACCTCCATCCCCCTCCACAGCTCCCGGCATTTCGTTTTTCTCCAAAGCAACACTCTGCTGCTAGAATCAGCTGAGATGAAACCGAGCTGGCTCCTACACACCTTGGAGCTCAGGCAGGGCTGCTTCCCACACAGTGTCTTTCACCCAAATTAAACAGCTCCCAGCTGAGCCCTGCCATCCATCATGCCAAGCCTCAGGCACAGCTCGGCTTTGGCAGCTTTTACACCTCTGCGGGTTCACATTTAGCAGGGAAAGAGCAGAGACCTTTTATTTGTGAGGGTGTTACAAAGGGTGTGCAGCCTTGGAGGCTGCAGGGCCATCCTTGGGATCACGCTGGAATCAGTGGGAGGCTGATTGTTGATAAAGATTGCAAAGACCTGGGCACTCAGGGCTGTTCTATTGGGAATAAAACCTTCCCTGTGAGGGTGATGAGGCCCTGGCACAGGGTGCCCAGAGAAGCTGTGGCTGCCTCTGAATCCCTGGAAGTGTCCAAGGCCAGGCTGGACAGGGCTTGGAGCAATCTCTGGCAGGTGGAAAGGCCCAGATTGAAACAAGATGGTCTTTAAGGTCCCTTCCAGCTGTGACTCTATGATTGCCTGATTTTCAGTGCTGGACATTCCTGGCTGCAGGCTGCCCACTCCTGGGGCTGTCACTCCTCAAGGACACGTCACAGACCACACCTTGGTGTCCACACCAGTGCCAGGTGAGCAGCAATCCCAGCTCCTTGTCTGTGTTGATCCGAGCTCGGTTCAGTTTTCCAAGTGTTGTCTAAGAGCTCTGTAGTTGTCCCAGAATATCTGAGGCACCTACAGGGAGCAGGCGGACATGGAATGGGGTCTCCATTGGCATCACCTGTGGTGGAGATCCTTGCTGGAGACAACACTGTTTTCTCTGTGTGAGTCGAGTTTTTTGTTGGATGTTAGGAAAATCCTCCTCACTGAAAGAGTGGTTAATCATTGGAACAGGATCCACAGGGAGTGGTGGAGTCGCCATCCCTGGAAGTGCTCGAAAAATGAGATGTGGGGACCTGGTCTTAGTGGGAGGGGTGGTAGTCAGTCAAAGGCTGGGCTTGATCTGGGAGGTCTCTTCCAGCCTGAATGATTCTGTGAGTGTAGGACAAGTGTTTCCATCTGTTTGAGGTGGGAAATGGAGTTTTGGCCACCTCAGGTCCCTGTGCCTGGCACATCCACATGGTCCATGTCCGTATCCACGCTCATGCCAGATAGCCACAAGCAGTTTTCCTAAGGACCCCCCTGCACAGAGGACTGATTTCTGGGGTCATTTTAGCACCTCTCCCCACACCTCTGAGTGGCAAATGAACATCTCCCAGCTCTTCCTAGTGTAGGCTCTGGGCCCTCCAGATCAGCCACTTCAGCAAGGTGGAAATCTCTGCCTCCTTTTGCCACAGAAAGGCTTCAGGGGGAAAACATCATTATCCCGATTTCTACCTTTTTTTGGGATCTGCTTCCAGGGAGAGTAGCCTTGGCTGGCAGATCCTCCAGCCCCTCACAGTCTGCTTGCTGGAGAGCAGCCTGGGGGAATGACCTTGGCCTCAAATCCCATTAGGAAAGGTCCTGGTTAAACAAGGCTGTTCTCAGAGTCACAGTTTACAGGCATCCTAGGCAACCGCCTTGGGCTTTTTCCAGTCCTCCAGGGAGAAGCACAGTCCCAGAAATCAATAACTGAGTTCTTTTCAAAGTCAGCAGGACTCTGGCGTGATCCAAACCAGTCTCTTCAGTGCTTTCTCTCTGCTGAAAGCAAAGAAGAGGTCCCTAAATGAGAGCCCTGGGCTGGAGCAGCCTGAAAGGGAGCAGCCCTGGCCCTCTGTCCCATCCCCAGGGGTTGGTTTGCTCAGTGCCCACAGCCCACACTCTGGCCCATCCTTCCAG
Source organism: Chamaea fasciata (assembly GCF_029207755.1). Classification (NCBI taxonomy): domain Eukaryota; kingdom Metazoa; phylum Chordata; class Aves; order Passeriformes; family Sylviidae; genus Chamaea; species Chamaea fasciata. Next base: position 2,375,280 of record NW_027094091.1, on the reverse strand, counting down.
GCACTGACTGCCCAGCTCCCCCCAGAATGGAGCCAGTTAAGGGGAGCCAAGCAGGCTTTGAGGGAAAATACTTTCATTTTTTAGTGGAAACACCACCCCGAGGCTCTGATGAAGCAGGGAGAGCCAATCCCTCCTTGTCAGCCCCCAGAACTCATTTCATCTTCAGATATTCTCCCTCACTCTCTTTAAAACTGGGATTTCTTTCCTGGCTCCAAATGCTCCTTATTGAACATGCACTAAACAGCCAGACCCTCCCATATCTATGTTTTTCCCTCCCCAAAACACCCATAACTTGCTTTGTATTAATTTTGCATTAATTTCTCTCCCAGAAGTGCTTTGTCCACATATCTGGGCTGCAAGGCTTCCCCTGAGCTTCAATCAGTTCTCCTGATTGAAAGTCTTGTTCTCCTGCCTCATTCCCATCCTGCATCTGCCTAAAAAAACCACCATAAAACAGCAAGTGAGGACAGCCCATAATCCCCTCCTGGGTGTAAAGGTGCCTCCTGATGTTGGGACACCACGAAGCCAAAGCTGAGGCTGACACAAATCCCTGCCCAAGGACAGGAGCTGGGCTTGGAGCCCGGAGAAGATGCTTCCCTCCCATTAATGGGATGAATTCCTCCATAATTGTGTGGAATTCGCTTTATGAATGAAGGCAGCCGAGAGGCTGAGGGGTGCACCAGTGCAAGAGCTCCACATCCCACCAAAGGTCAGTCCTGCATCCCCCTCCTGTGCCTGTGCTTCCGAGGGAACAAAGGAAAAACTGGAGGGAGCTCAGGGAAAACGCCACATTTTTAATGGCCTGGGAAAGCTGACTCGTGGCCAGAGATGCAGAGAGGTCAGACGGGTTTGTGCAATAAGGGGGGAAGGGGTGAGTGGCTGATGGACTGACCCCATTTGTGCTGTGGAGACCTTTGGAGGGGTTCCTGACTTTGCCAGAGGAGCTGGGAAAAGGCACAGCGAGGAGAGGCAACGATGGGAAGATGGAGCTGCCTGAATTCCCAAGTTCACCCGTTTTTTTAGCAGTGAGGGTGTTTTACCAGCTGGACAACTTACAATTGGATCCTCTCCCAGTCTTTAAACTGAGCCCATCTGTGTTTTTAAATACTGAGTTTAACCCCAGAAATGATGATACAGACAGAAAAAAAATCAGGCTATTAGCCACTTTCTGGAAAGGTCTGGATGCACTGCACTTTGTGACCCCTTGGAAAACACAAGGAACCTCTGCACCTCTCAGAAACAAACTCCAGGATGTTTGAAAAATCTGTTTGTGCTGCATCCAGAGCGGTGTGGCAACAGCTGAAGGTCACAAGCACTGTATAAATAGAAAGGAGGTTTTATTGTGACATGTCCATCCGGAGCCATTGCTCCTGGGTATGCCATCTGGGATGGGAGCAGCAGCCTGTGCAACCCCACTGCAGGAAAGAGAAAGGGATTCTGTCCTTGCAAGGATGGCACCGTGAAAGGGGAAGGGAGAACCATGAGGTTGCAACTCGGCTCCTAATTTTACTGATTTTGAAGGAAAAACAGAGGTGTGATGAAGCTTTGGGATGGAAATTCCCCCTGTGGGGTTTCAGTCACTAGCCCAAGCAGGGAGAAGGAAGTTTTCCACCCATGGAGAGCATTTTCTATGTGGGGAGTGGTTTGCAGTGACTGTCCTCCCTTGGGGACCTCAGTGTCCCCATCAGAAGGGGTAAGAGGGGCTCTCTGGTGGCTTTTACCATGTGTTGGTAGGATTTTATACCAAGCTCTAACCACATCCTGCAGATCTTTTCTGGCCAAAATCCTGCTTAATTCCATTTCCCTGTTCCATCCATCAGCTCCTTGTACCTCACATTTGTCTTCCTCATGTATTTGGGGTGATAAATTCTTCATTTATGGTGCACAGGGGATGGTGCAGGCTCGGTCCAGATCAACAGCACCAGGAAGGAGGTTGGCTGAAACAACGGGTCATGATCACTCCAGAAACACCCTGTAGATGTCAGAAAGGAAGGGCAGCAGCCATGGGGGAGAAACCTCTGGAATCTTGGTAAAAACAGTGGGAATGAGACACTGGGATGGAAGAGCTTGGCCCAAGGGATGTGGCTGGGCAGGTGAAGGTGTTTGCTGACGCAGTTCCTAATGAGAGAGGAGAGGAGATCTTGGCTTTCACTCAGAGGTGTCTCCTGGTGTTTCAGGAAAGCACTTGGAGAGGGACACAGCCTGTAAACTTCAGACATCGTGGCTGGATGGTGACCAGAAATGTCTCAGCTCTGGCTGCCTGAGGTCCATCTCATCAGGGAATCTGCTTTCCCAATGGAAGGAACAGTGTCCTGTCGTGTCCCAGGATAGGTGAACCCCAGTGAGACCCAGACTGGGAACCAGGCAGCTCTGAGTGCTTGGTGAGGGCCCATTTTTGGGAAGCCTGACCCTCTCTTGGGAGCAGATCCTCTGACAGCTGCTCAATGCTGCTTCCTCCTTTCCGTGATCCCACTCTTGGGAGATCTCTTTTCGCCACAAATACAGACCCTGCCCCCAGGACACCCCTTTTCCAACATCCAGGTTGTCGGCACCTCTTGGAGCATGAAAAATGTGGATAACTCCCCAGATTACCATCTCCTGCTGCTGCTGGCTGGAAGGAACTTGCTGATCCAAGGAAGAGCTGGAGGTCAGGGATGCTCTGGCAGGCTAATCCAGGGCTTCAGCAGCAGAGATGTGTTCCAACTTCTCCCACTTCAGCACAGGCTTGCTGGATCCATTGTTATCTTCCCACAGGATTATTTTTACCAGGTGATAGGGATGGGATCTAGAAGTCTGTTGAAGCACCTAAAGGTGGCTTGTTGGATACCCATGGGAATAAAATGGGGAGAATCCCAGTTTTTCTTTCCAGCTTGAAGGCAATGACTGTTCCTCCCCCTCCCTGAAGGACAGCTGGGTGTGTGGCATTATGGCCACAGAGAGGAAAATCTTTTCTCTCCTGCTCTCACTGCTGATCTGCTATTGGATTGTGTGATGGGTCACGCCTATTGATCACAGCAGGCTAAAAAAGACACAACCCATAAATAACTCCTGACGTCCCCAGCAGGGCCAGAAATCCTGAGCAAAGGGCTCTTGGGAGAGCTGTGGTTGGTATTTCTCCGTCCTTCTCCTCTGGGTAACGCTGGGGACAGGTTTGGGTTGAGCCAGATGATTTGCCCTCACTGCAATGTTTTTGCAGGTGTTTTTCTTAGCAGGGGCTGGGTTATCTCAGCCCTCGATCCAGCCCTTCCTGGGAGAGCCTCACCAGTGGGTTTTCCTCCCAAATTTGCCCTAAACCAGGACAACCAGCCAGGTTGGATTGGGGCACTGCTGCTGTTCCCATGCCAGTGAGTTAAGACATGAAGGCAAAGGTGACTCTTGTCTGCTTTCCCTTCCCTGAAGTAATTCCTTGTGCTCAGTCTGTCCTGTGAACCCATGGAACTGCATGATTTTGGCACAAGGAGCTGTGAGAAACGCAGGGCAGGGAGATCAGAGTGGGGAGGATCAGATTGGAAACAGCCCCAGATGGTCCCAGGGCTGGAGGAGCAAAGCCTGGTCCCTGCAGAGCACCAGGGACCCACCCAAAATCCAGGGCAGCTGCTGGCCAGGGCACCAGGGACAGCAGCAACCCGCTCCTTAAAGCTCTTACTGATGATTCTGGGTCCCACGTGCTCGGTGTGGCCTGGCCACGGTGAGGGACACGTGAGGAGAGGAGAGGACACAGCCAGGCACCGTCCCTCTCCCTCCTCCCCCCGTCCCCTTGTTTTTACACAGCTTAAAAAAAAAGAAAAGAAAAAAAAAAAAGAAAGAGCAAAGCATTCCCCACGTAATGATGATTCGGCCAACAGGTCAAGCGAAGCGTGGCAGAACTCATTCTGGAGCTGGGGTCAGGCAGCAAATTGTGCTGCTGGCACTGAGATCCCTGTGCTGAGGGGCCAAGTGGGGTCCCCCCAGCATCATCTGGCTGCTCACACCCTTTGTGCCCTGGGTTTTTGGGGGTCTAGGAGGGCCCAGCCACTGCAAAAGAGACTTTGGGAGCAGCACGGTGCTGGTAACTCACAGCCTAGGGGCATTTCCCGCTTTATCAGAGCCCGTGGCAACATTTTTGCCTGATCCAAGAGTTTTCTCAGCTCCCAGCGTTTCACGGGGCACGCTGTGAACTGCATTTCCCTGGCAGTGGGGAGGAGGCAGGAAATGACTCTGCTGGAGCAGGAGAGCTCCAGGGGGAGCGAGGAGATGCAGGTCCCTTCCAGGGGAAAGGCTGGTGCTGAGAAAGCTCCCGAGGCCACCCAGGCCCTGATCCGGTCCCGAGGAAAAAAATCCATCCCGTTGCAGGGAGATGGAGAGTCAGGCAGGGAGGGGAAGGTTTATTTAGAGAAACAACCGTGGGCTGCCTGCCCACACCAGGCTTTTAGCTGATGATCTGCACGTGCCATGGTTGGGGGCGGCTGGGGGAAGGAGTCCACTATTAAAAGCCTGGCAGAAGCTCTGCTGAATCCTGCTGGAGCTCGGGGAGGGCCTGATCCAGCGGGATCCAACCTCCAGCGTCACCTCACCCGACCCTGGGACCAAATCAGAGACGAATCCAAGGTGTCTCGTCCTCTTTTCTTCCAGGGGTGCAGCCTGGGAGCACCTGGCACTGGTAGGGAACACCAGCAATTCCTAAGAAACCGGCTCCTTTGAAGGATTATCCAAGATTTATAGTGTGCCCTGAGAGCCACATAAGTGGGAATAAGTGGGGAAAGGCTGTGCCGAAGGGAGGGACGCTCTGGAGAGGATGGAGCCGTGCAGATTCCCACACTCCTGAGCCGGCTGCAGCCTGGAACTCCGATGATCCTTGGCATTGATGGTGATCCGGGCGCTGAAGCCATCCCCTTTCCACTTCTCCTCCCTGCAGACACCTCCCAGCGATGTGAATCAGCGCAGGATAATCCATCTCCCTTCCCTCTCCGTTCGTGTCTCCCTTCAACGCGCCCTGCTCTGGGGACGGCTCTGTCCGCAGTAATTAAGGCGGAGATTGCTCCTGCAGCCAAGGGCACTTCCCGGCTCATTAACACCGGGGGGACACGGCGGGAGGGAGGGAGGACACGGGAAAAAACGATGCTGGGTGTACCTGGGGGTGCTGCTGCTGAGGGGTGCCAGGGATGGGGACACGGGGACAAAGTGCTCAGAGCTTTTGGGACCTCGGGGTTAGTGTTTTGGGGTCAACCACAGCTGTTTGCGTTGGAACAGCGGGGAGTCGGCACGGAATCGTGAATTGGTCACCTCAAAGGATTTCTGCCATGGAAAGGGAACCTTCCCCTATCCCAGGTTGCTCCAAACCCCGTCCAACCTGGCTTTGGGAAGCAAGATGAGAGGTGAGGAAGGAATTAACACCACCAGGAATAAACGTGTGCTCAGCAGGGCCAGATGGGCTGCAGCAGGACTGCGGGCCTTGGTTGCAGGAGCTCACCTGAGCACATCAACCTCCCCTGTTCTTTGGTGGCCCTGGTGCCAGGGAGTGAACGTAGGAATGACCATCCAGAATCTGGGCTTTGCACCAGGGCTTGTGTTTTCAGGGAAAACATCTCAAATGAGGGTGTTTTCTTTCCTTTTTGTCACCTCCTGCAGGTGAACTTGGAGTAGGAAAAGCCCCTCTACTCTTATTGAGAAGAAAAGGTTGTGGCAAACTATCCCTTCGGGTAGTTTGATACGGATTTGATAGTTTGAAATGTGTTTCCAAGGATTTCTTGCTGGATTCAAGAGAGCTTGGGTGGGGTGACGCTGGCAGGTCCTTCAGCATCCTTCCCCCAGCTCCTGAGCTGTGAGGAGAAAGGAGGAGCAGCTCCCAGAGGCACCAAAACACAGCCCTGGACCTGCCCCATCCCTCTGACAGCAGCACTCCCTGCTTCTGCACCAGCTGGGATGGGTTTTGCAGGTGCCAGGTGTTGTGCCTGGGGCAAGAAATGGCCACTTTCTTCTGTGTCAAAATTTCCTTGTCCAGCTGATGCCTTGGGAAAGCTGACCTGGAACAGAGACTGGACAGAGCTCGAGAATAAAGTAGATATTTATTAAAAGGTTTTAAAAGACACACCTTGGGCAGCACAAGAGCCTGGCCAGGGCTATACCCAAGGTGCTCACAAAATGGACACCTGGCCACGAGGTCTCTCTCACACTTTTAAAAATTTTGGTCCATTTGCATATTGGGTTTAATTGCCCAATTACAGCTTTGGGTTGTGAGGTCTCATCCTTCTTGTTTTCTCTCTTCAGCCCACCATTGTTTGTGCTTTTGGGCCTGAAAACTTGTAACCATTGTCCTTGGTCTCCAGCAGGAAAAGGATTTTCCCACCAGGGAATCAATCACAGAATGTGACTTGTCTGGCTTGGAAGAGACTTTAAAGACCATCCAGCTCCACGCCCCTGCCACAGGCAGGGACCATCCCTCTCCTCCTGCCTCTCTCACAGGGCTGTGCTGTGCCATGACCTCCCAGCAGCCACCTGGGATGGAGGAGGGGAAATCCAGGGTCATTAGTGCAAAGAGGAATGAGGCCAAGAGGGCTTTCATGCCTCAGCATCTTAATTGAAATGGGTTTCCCACCCTCCTCCCCCCCCGCTCCCAAGCCCAGCACATCCAGGCTCCGTCAAGGGCATCTCCTGTCCCAGTGCTGTGCACTCTGCATCCCCCACGGACCACTCACATCTCTTTAATTAAATGTCAAGATATGCAGGGTTTATTTTTTTACCTTTTAAGCGTCCTCTGCTCGGAAAGACTCGTGGAGAGCTCAGTTAGTGTGTGGTGAGGAGAGGGGGAGCTGTGGGTAGGAAAACTGTGGGGAAACTGTGATCACAGCCATGCAGGATCCCCTGAAATCCTTTGGGTTGTTTATATGAAAGGCTGGGTATCAGGGAAAGGTTCTTTCCTCCAGAGGGTGCTGGGCACTGCCCAGGCTCCCCAGGGAATGGGCGCAGCCCCAAATCTGCCGGAGCTCCAGGAGGGTTTGGACAACGCTCCCAGGGACAGGGTGGGATTGTTGGGGTGTCTGTGCAGGGCCAGGAGCTGGATCAATGATCCTGGTGGGTTCCTTCCAGCTCAGGAGGCTCCATGGTTCTGTGATCTACCAAACACAGCTTGAGGTGCAGCTCCTCCATCTCCAGCGCTGGGGCTGATCCTGGGGCATCACCCCCGGGGGAAGCCAGTCCTGTCCTGCATCAGTGTGGGACATCCTGAAGGACCAAAACTGCTCCCCTGCAGCCGAGGGCAGCCTGGCACTACCCCCAGGGGGTTGGGGACAGCATGGATTCTCAGAATCCCAGACAGGTTTGGAGTGGAAACAACCTTGAAGCTCATCTCATTCCACCCCCAGCCATGGGCAGGGACACCTTCCACCATCCCAGATTCCTCTAAGCACTGTCCAAGCTGGCTTTGGACACTTCCAGGGAGGGGAATTGCACAGCTGAGGTGCTTCCAGCCTTTTCTGGTTCTCCACACTGAGTCCCCTGGAGTCACCTCCTCCCCGTGTGCTTCCCTGTTCAGCTCTCCCTGGCAAAGGCGCGGTGTCCGACGTGGAGAGGTGCCAACTGCTCTTCCTTGCAGCTGATGGAGGGCTGGATGCCGAGTGCTGGCACTCCCAGACGATGTTCCTGTACAGTTTGTCCTCCCAAGGAGACCTGGAGATGAAGCAGGGAGGAGGTAGCAGGGCAGGAAGCTGCAGGAAAGACACATTCATCACCTCCAGCCTCCCAGTGCCAACCAAAAATCCACACGGCTCCTGTCCCAGGCCACCCACATCCTGACCCACCTTGGACCTGCTCCAGGTCCCTGCCCCAGGTCCCTGCCCCAGCCTCAGACCTGGCCAGGGTCAGTGTTGCACCTGGAAAAAGCCTTTTTTAACCTTGATAAACTTCTAAATCTCCGTGTAAATCCTGCAGCGGTGACAGCGGGATTTGGGAGTCGCCCTGGTAGGATGAGAAGCATTTTTGTCACCTTCTGGGGAGTCCACAGTGGGAGTCAGCTTCAAAGTCAGAGAAATTTAGAGTTCCAAACCAGCCACAATTTCTCCTGGAAAGCACTTAAGGAGGCTCCTCTGGTGGCAATATGAGCAGACAACTGACTCCAGCCTGGATTCCCATCCACATCCATAGGCTGCAGTGGGAGCTGGCACATTCCATGTGCACAAACATCAAAATTCAGGTGAGGAGAGACCAAAATAAGGAGAAGAAATGGTGCCTGTGTCTGGGTGGATGGTCCATGGCTCAGGGAAAAGGAGGCTGGAGAGAAACACATCCCATCTTTGGCAAAACCCTTCAAAATTCCCAAATGCTTGAAGATAAAAAAAATGTCAGATTTTAGAAACTGCTTAGGTTGGATGCCAGAAGGACGTGGGCAGCTGTCTGGACTCCCAACACTGGCGTGTTGATGTCACCCCAGTGGAAACCATGAGCTCCCCTGGGATGCTCAGCCTTGGTGGAGCTGCTGCTTCTCCCCAGTGCAATTTGGGGACTGGGTTGTCTGGGAGGCATCACAGTTCCTCTGGTGGGATCTCATTATGTGATGAGCTGAACATCTGGATTAAAATAGATCAAATAGTCACTAAATCCTAAATAAGCCTGGGAGCTCAGCGGCAGCCATATGCTTCCTACTGACAAGCTCAAAAAAAAAAAAAAATCTCTCCTTGCCATTACCTCACACTGCAGCAGTGTTTTACCCTCCTCCAAGCCAGCTCAGGGACAAACCTTCCTGCTCTGCCTCCCCAGCCCTCCCTGCTCTGGCCATCCTCTGGACCAGCAGCCTGAGGCTCTTTTAGGCAGGGACGTCTGGAAATGGGAACTTAACCTCACTGTGCGAAAGATTTGGTGATGGGAATGAAGGGAATAATATTCAAAGGAAGATGGAAAAGGAAGAAAACCAGAGCTTTGTTGTTTAGCATTTGAAGGATGCTAAAGGTTCCTTAATGTTTGGGATTTTAGGAAAATCCTGTAGGAACACAGTGAATATCGATGTTTTATTGTCTGTATCCTTCCAGGGCCAAGAGGAAAGTGGAGGTCAAGTGGCCTCCAAGAGCTGGGTGGAGAGCATGGAGGGTGGGATGGACCCAAGGGTGCTGCAGGAGGATGCAGGACTCATGGAATGGTTTGGGTTGGAAGGGACCTTAAATCCCATCCTGTTCCACCCCCTGCCACGGGGAGGGACACCTTCCACTATCCCAGGTTGCTCCAAGCCCCGTCCAGACTGGCCTTGGACACTTCCAGGGATCCAGGGGCAGCCACAACTTCTCTGTGCACCCTGTGCCAGGGCCTCCCCCCCTCCTAGGGAACAATTCCTTCCCAATATCCCATCTGAATCTCCCGTTTTCAGGGCAGACTCGAGGGAAGACTCAGGGATAACACATCACAACACTGCCTTTGTGCCCTGGCAGCACAAAAATGGGGTGTGGCCACTGCCTTTAGGTCACTGCTCCTTATTTAGCTTAGCAAGACAAGGGCTAAGGTCCTGGGAGGCCTTGGCAGGCTTGTCCAGGAGCTTTTTTTAGTCCTTTTCAGCTGATTTTAGCTGAAACAACGCGTTGCCCAATGGCCGGATGAGCACTGCTGGTGTGGCAACCAGTCTGCCCAGCCGTCAGGCCACCAGTGACCAGCTTTCACCCAGCCTTTTGCAACTGCATGGTTTCACCCTGAAAACATCCAACCGGCCAGTGAGGGTCTGACTAAAATCAGGGGTGGTTCTTTGACCCAGCTGCCAGCGGCAGGTTGTGGTTTGAGGTATGAGAGCAGCACCATCGAGGCCTCACCTCCCACCCTCAACCCCTCCAGCAAAAAAAAAAAAATCTGCCGTGCTGGTGCCTTGCCGTGGTGACTCTGAGGAGAGGAGAGCACAGGAGGTGCTCAGAAGCCTGTGTGTAGCCACCATAATTGCATTATGGACGGGAATTAGCAGTAATTGGATAATTTGGGAGCCGCGTGTTGGATTTGTTACCGCTAACGCTGACAAAAATGTCGCGGCTCGTCGGGGCTTGCTGGTTAATGAGGCCAACCTCGAACTCCCTGCCCTGTGCATGAGGTTTCGCTGCCCTTTTTTGCCTTCTGTATTTTAAGTGTAGCACTTCAAGGATGATCATCTGGAAATGGCGTGGAAAAATCAGGGCAGGCCGCGACCTGAGTTGGCTGGAGAAATTCTCCTTCCTTCTCTGGTGTGAGGGAGAGGAGGGTGGAGGTGGCTGAGCTGGGTTGGATCAGCCATTGATTATTGATTAATGAGAGATCAGATGGGAGCACGGAGGTGTCCCGCTGGTGTCCCCTTCTCTCCGTCACCCATTGGTGTGGCTGGATGGATGAGGCAATAATTCACAGAGGCCAAATCCTTCTGGGAAAGGTCTGAGGGCCCAGTTCGGGCTCGCTGGTGCCTCTCAGCAAAGGGAAGGGCCAGACCTTCTCCTCTGGCATGCACAGCCTGAGGGAACCAGCTCTCCATTTGCAGACCCATCTCCCCAGGTTCGTGTTTTTCCTTGGAAAAATGTGATTTTTTTTTTTGTTTTTTTTTTTTTCTGTGGAAGGGGCTGGTTGGGCCATGGCAGTGTGGGATCCACACACTCCCTTTTCCCTTCTGGCCGAGATCTCATGATTTTGCACCTGATGTCCAATTTCTTTCAGAGAGGAAAACGAGGGCGCAGGAGAGGAAACCACATCCCCCAAGGAGGGGAACCGCGCTCACCAGTTCACCCCAGGCTTTGTTCCAGCTGTGAAACACCTTCCTCCCCCTCCGCCCTGCCTCCTTTTCTCCCCGCATCCTGGGAAAGGCCGGAATTTGGGGCCAGGGGAAAGCGCTGGGGGAAGGAGAGGGGGTGATGGGGGGAAGGGATGCTCTTCCCACATCGCCTGTGCCGCCTGCGGTCCTGTCTGCTTGTGGCCGATCCGTGCCGGTGCCGGGTGACGGTGATGCGCGGCGACACCCGGCTGTGCCAGCGGGGACACGGCGGCCCCCGCCAGCCGCTGCCCCTCCCGCAGCCACCCAGCCCCGGGAGCTGCTCCAGCAGCGCCCCGGTGCCCACGTCCAGCCCCGCAGCTCGGGGGTCCCGGAGGTCTGGGGTAAATGGGCTGAGGAGAAGGCTCCAGGTACTTGCCGGGGGAGATTTCCCTCCTTGGATGGGGCAGGAGTGTTTTTTGGGACGGGGACTCACCTGCCGTGTGGACTGGGGTGATGGGCTGGGGGAAATACACCCCAATGGCTGAGGGTGGAAGGTGCTTGTTCAGCCTGGCTGCAGCTCCTCGTGGTTCGAATGCAAGCAAGGCCATCCCTTCTCCATCCCCAGACTCCCTTTCCCCATTCCCATTCTTCCTTCATCCACTCCCATCCTCTTTTTCTCCATACCCAGCCTCTATTTCTCCATCCCCGTCCTCCCTTTCTTCATCCTCAGCCTCCCCCTCTCCATCCCCATCCTTTCTTTCTCCATTCCCAGCCTCTCCTTCTCCCTTCCCGCCCTCCCTTTATCCATCCCCAGCCTCTCTTTCCACTTCCCTCATCCTCCCTTTTTCCATCCCCACTCCTCCCCTTCTCCATCCTCTCTCCCCAGCCTCCCCTTATCCATCCTCGGCCCCGCAGCTCAGCTCCTTTTGCTCACCCTGAGCTTGCCCCTGGCTGTCTGTGCTGCCCTGGGCTTGACCCGGCCCCATAAATCCCGGCCCTACAGGACCCGGAGCCGAGCTCAGGAGCGTCCCTCTGTCTCAAAGCCTGGAGCCAGGAGCTGGAAGAGGGGAATCTCCCCTTCACGCCCAAGGCCGGGGCACAGGGACGCTAAAACCAGTCTGAGAACACAGCCCTGATTTCTCACCCCGGCTCAGGAAGACACAGGGACGTGACCCAGTTATTTGATGGCAGCGTTGAATATTTCCCCTGCGAGGCAAAGCCAGCCCGGCTTCCTCTCCCTCCCGCTTCCCAGCCAGGCAGCCCGGGCTGGATCGCTGCCTTCCCGGGGCTTAAGAGCTCATTGGACTGGGATGGAGGGGAAAATGTGACTGTGCAGCCTCATCAGGCGCCCAGATGTGCTGCTGATTCATCCGATAATTGCGTAAGCCCCGGCAGCGCTGGCTCCAGCCGGGAAGCAGCTGCTTCCTACGGGCTGTGCCCTGGAACGGGGGTGCAGGGGGGGACCCCCTCCAGAGGGCTCCGGGTGAGGGGGCAGCGCCCCAAAAACTCCGCAGGGAAGTGAAGGAGCTGCAAGAGACATCGCTGTCGTGGTGGGAACCAGGTGGGCAGATCCAGGAGCGCTCGAAAAAGGCAACCCCAAGGTGGCCAGATCGATCCTCCCATCTCCCTGTTCAATACCCAGAGAGGTGTTTGGCCTCTCTGTTTGGCCTCTCTGAGAGATCCAGTGGCCCTCCTGTAGGGACAAAGGACAGATCTCTCTGGGGTGCTCTGTGCACTCGCCCATGTAATCGTGTGGATATAATTTAATTATCCCTTCCTTGATGTTTAGCATCACAAAGGGGAAAAGCTGCCTCCAAGCTGAGCCCTTGGAGCCACCACTCTGGGGCTGGTCTGGGGGAAAGAGGGTCTGAAACTGGGCTGGAGAAGCTGCAGCATTTGGGAAGGAGCTTTAAAAAATGTCCTGCCTCAGTTTATTGCTGTGTCCCAGCTCCTGGCTGTGCCTGTGTTCAAGAGACGTCTGGACAATTCTCTCAGGCACGTGGTTTGATTTTTGGGATTGTCCTCTGCAAGGCCAGGAGTTGGGCTGATGATCCTTGTGGGTCCCTTCCAGCTCAGGAGGTTCCATGATTCTCCCAGCAGCAAAGTGGTCGGAGAAGATACAAAGCCCAGGTACTGCTTTTGTTCCGGGGCCCATGAAAATTTATTTGCTTTCCAAAAAAGACACAGGCATTGATAAAAAAAAGACCTGGATAGACCAGGGCTTCTGCACAATCACCTTGAAGAGCAAAGAGGTTTGAGTGAGGCCCCAAAAGTCCTGATCTGCCTTAGCAAAGGGATTTTACCAGGTGGGATTTTACAGAAAAGGTGTGTGTGTGCATCTGTTGAGTGTGTTGGCACACGAATAACACAGCAGAGGTTTTAGAGGACAATGTTGCACAAAGGAAGAGCAAGACACGTTGTGTTTTATGAAAAAATCCCTGGCAAGATGAAACTATGTCAGAAAAACATGCAGGACCTTGTAAAGGATTTCAGTGCCTCCTGCACACCCACTCCCACACTCAGCCTGAGCTGCAGCGTACCTCTGCAAGTTTGGGATTTATTTTTTGGGGGGTGGGATTTGGCAGGCTGGTGTTTCTGAGGACCACCAAGACCTTGGCCAACCCTTTGAGGAGGCCACCTGAGCATCTTCTGGGCAGCAGGTGCCAAATCAGAGCCACCACGCAGGGGAGAAACCACAAAAATGCTGAATCTGGTGCAGCAAGAGGGAAAAAAGAAACAAACCACCCTTCAGTGGCAGAGGTGGTGGGTGAGCACATGGAGAAGAGGGTGGCAGAGCCAGCCTCATCCTTTTGGGATGCTGGGAGGAGGAGGGGGAGGCTTTTTTTTCTTGCAAGGAAGGTGCTCAGTGAGTCACCCAGGACCGGAGCAGCGTCTGGCTAAGCCGGGGTTTAGCGCCGTTCTAAGCGGCTTTGGGAGCAGCGAGCGCGGGAGAAGCGCACACGGAAAAAAGAGTCGAGAAAAGAGAAACAAACAGTGCCAGTGGTTATGTAAGGGATCAGAGGGCTGCCCACGTGCTCCCTGGGGTCTTGCACCCCCCCTCAGGAATGCTCTGGTGGGTTTTGGTTCATCCTGATCACCCCTCGTTAGGAATTCCCTCGTTAGGAATTTTTGGGGAGGGGTTTGTAGAGGAGCAAAGGAGGGTTCAGAGATGTGATAGCTCCTGTTGGAGGGGTGACAGAGGAGGATTTGAATGGGATTGAAAGGAATTCTAAAATTAAGGGTGGCTGGGAAAAGGACATGGACAACTCCTTGCTGGCCCCACTGGGGACAAACGAGCAATCAAGTGACACTTGGGTAGGACGGATCAGACAGAACAGAGACCTGCTCCTCATCACCTGTACAGCTAAATAAGGGATTATTGCTGCGGGATGCTGCAAATATAAAATACTTACCTGGATCCCAAAAGTTTAGCACCTGATAATCCCAAAAGGCTCTTCCAAAGATTCAACTTCTGGCTTGTGAGAGCAAGGGAGAGCAAATTTTACGTGGGCAAGGACAAGGGGGAATGGACTTAAACTGGCAGAGGGCAGGTTTAGATGGAATATTGGGAAGGAATTGTTCCCTGTGAGGGTGTGGAGCCGTGGCACAGGGTGCACAGAGCAGCTGTGGCTGCCCCTGGATCCCTGGCAGTGTCCAAGGCCAGGCTGGACAGGGCTTGGAGCACCCCGGGCTAGTGGCAGGTGTCCCTGCCCATGGCAGGGGTAGGACTGAATGAGCTTTAAGGTTCTTTCCAACCAAAATCATCCCATGGTTCTGTGATCATTCTACGACTTTTCCTTTGGAATTGTCTGAATTTGGAGGTGCTGGAGGCTGTGGATAATCACTCCACATTGGCTGGATTTTTGTACCGCTCTTCCCTCCTCTCAGAGGTTTGGACGCTGTACAGGATGGACCATTAGCTGGATGATCCGTAGGATGGATGGTCTGTCAGTGTGTCCATTCCTACAGGATGTGCTGCACTGAGATTTGAGCCCTTTTTTGGGGGGGGTAAAGTTCCCCATGGATCTTCCCCACTCCAGTGTCCAGGAGAGCTGCCCACCTGGGTCACCCTCACCTGCTCCTCCCAGCCAAGAGTGATCCATGGACCTGCTGGGTCTGGAGGAGGAACAGGGAGACAATCCTGATGCCTTGGGAAGGCTGACCTGAAACAGAAACTGGACAGAGCTAAGAGAATAAAGTCGATATTTATTAAAAGGCCTTTAAGGACACACCTTGGGCAGTACAAGAGCCTGGCCAGGGCTAGTCCCAAAATGGTCACAAAATGGACACCCAGTCACAAGGTCTCACACTTTTATAAGTTCTGGTCCATTTGCATATTGGGGTTTAATTGTCCAATTACAGCTGCAGATTATGAAGTCCCCTCCTTCTGATTTTCTCTCTTCAGCCCACTGTTATTTACGTTTTTGGGCCTGAAAACTTGTAACCATTGTCCTTGGTCCCCAGCAGGAAAAGGGTTTGCCTTGTCTCTCTACTCTGTGAAGAGAGCTGAGCGACACTGAATTGTGAGGCTCAGAACTGCACCCCTAGGCAGCACAGAATCTGAAAAACATGAAAGCTAAAACTTAAGGCATCAATCCCAGCAAAGGACTGGCCTTGGGGCAGCACTGTCCCTCCTTCGCCAGGCACCCACGAGACACCAGGCCATGGAATCCCAGAGTGGATTTGGGCAGGAAGAGACCTCAAAGGCCACCTCATTCCAACTCCCTCCATGGGCAGGGACACTGGAGGGAGGTTTCTCCCAAGCTGGAGCCTGGAGAGAAGCAGCAGGGCAGCCCAAGCACCCCCAGAGTGTCAGCAGAGTTCCCTGAAGGCAGCCAGAACAGCGTGTGCTGAGCCTGTCTCACACAGACCTGCTCCAGCACAGACACCCTGAGCCTGCCCTCGCTGCTTCCTGCTTTTTTTCTCTCTCCCCCCTGTGCTTCTATTGAAAAGATTAATTCCCGCAGCTGGAAAGTTTTGTGCAAGCCTCGGTTGCATCACGGCGCTGCCAGGGCAGCAGAGCAGCCAGGAGAACCCTGAGTTATCCGTGTCTGACTGGAGAAACACAACGATATCCCACTGCAGGGACACCCAGGAACAGAAAGATGGGCAGAGGAGGGGGGATCTGTGTGGAAATCCAGGAAACGCCTCCGGCTTCCTTCTGCAGACTCCCTGCCCCTGCCTGTGAGCCCCGCGTCTCATGCAGAGAGGGGTTAATTATAGTGAGAGGTGATAAATAAGAGATAAATGAGATGTGTGGGGTTTTTCTTGCCCTCTGGCTCACAGATCTTCCTTCCTAAAAGGGAAACGCATGATGTCAGGACTTCAGGAGGTTTGGCATCAAGGGATCAGGCAGCCAGCGCTTTTACAGGAGGTGGAGAGCAGAGATCTGCCCAGCAGGGAGCCTGTAAGGACACAAGGGGAGAAAATGGAGCCTCTCTGCTCTGGAGACAGGCTGAGGGAATTGGGATTGATGACCCTGGAGAGGAGGAGGCTCCGAGGAAACTTTTCAGCACCTTCCAATACCTGAAAGGGCTGTAGGAGAGCTGGAGAGAGACTTTGGATATGGGTCTGGAATGACAGGACAAGGGGGGATGGCTTTAAACTGCCAGAGGGCAGGGAGATATGGGATATAAGGAAGGAATTCCAGGCTGTGAGGGTGGGGAGGCCCTGGCACAGGGTGCCCAGAGAAGCTGTGGCTGCCCCTGGATCCCTGGAAGTGTCCAAGGCCAGGCTGGACAGAGCTTGGAGCACCCTGGGATAGTGGAAGGGGATGGAATGAGATGGTCTTTGAGGACCCTTCCAACCCAAACCAAATTGTGATTCCATGATTCTAAAATCAATTACAGTGTTTTAGATGTAAGAGGTCACCTGAACTCCTCCTTTGGCTTGTCCTGGGCAGGTGCCTCCACGTGTCACTGTAAGCCTTTGTCACACCCTGCTCCGTGCCTCAGTTTCCCTGCTCTGGAGCTGGGCAGAGTCACACACAGCGTGTGCTGCAAAACTTGCAAAAGCAGCTTGGATGGAAACTGATGGAGTTTACTCCAAAGACAAATAAATCCTTGGGAGGAGATGTTTGCTTTCCACGATGAGTTTCAGCCTGCCATTAAAGCAGAGCCAAAGCTGCCTCTTTTGGACAAAGCCACGGGGAAAAATTTCCACCTCTCCAGCTGAACAGGAAGGTTGGTGTCCTGCAGCTTCCTAAGAAATCCCATCACTGCTGTGTTGCAGTGCACCAGGTGGATGTTTTCTGTATAAGGAAAAGGGTTCCAGTTTCACCTTAGGACTTGTAAGGGAAAAACACTGGGATTTTCTTTGCTCTCCTGGCAGCAACTGGCTCGATTCCAAGACAGAACCACTGATAGGTCTCTTCAGCTGTTCCTCAGAAGTTTAACTATTCCCAGTTGTGCTGCTTGCCAAAAACCCCACCTAAATTGCTCAATATTTCATAAGGAAGAGCACGAAGCTTCTCAGGGCATCCTCGAGGTGTTGTAGCAGGTGTGTGGGACCTGTCCCTACACTGTGCTCGGCTTTGTTCTTTGTTTTTGTATTATTTTCTTCTTTCATTAAAATCTTTTTGCTTTGTCGAGGTCATGCCATCTCGCTAACTATTTTGAGCCTTTTTCTGTGAGGTGCTGGACACTCTCAGAGGTGTTGAACCCTCACAGAGCTAAAGACATCTGGCTCTTTGAGAAATTCAATACTTCTGATGTCCCCGTGGAGGAGAGAACACCTCTGGCCACTCCTCTGCCTCCACCCAGCCGTGCCCAGGAGGTCAGGGGGAGCTTTGTCTCACCAGGAACCCCTGGAATTGTCCCTTTGCAATGGAACAAACACAGTCGTGACACAATAACCCCCTGCCTGAAGGCCTGCCAGGCCAATTCTGCTCTCCAGAGCCACTTTTCCTCCAGTGGCTGCTCCTGTTTGGTCCTTTCCTGCTCCCCAAATTCCACCCTTTGCTCACCCTCGCCGCTGTTTTCTCCCCGTGGAGAGGATGAGTTGTACCCACGCTGCTGTCACATCCACACTCAGTTTTTCCCTTGAAAAGCTGGAAAATACCATCCTCATCCAAAGCCATAAAACTCCTGAGTGAGCCACTCCTTCCCATCCACTCCCAGGATGCACCACTCCTCGAAAAAATGGAATGATACTGTCAAAAAAACCACTTCTGGTGAAGTATCAGCTCCATCCCATTGGAAAAGGGTGGATCTCTGTCCCACATCTCCTTGGGCATCCAGATTTGTCTCATTTCCAAGCCAGCAGCTGCTTTGGAGTGTGCTGTGAGATGTGGTCTCACCCCTCCTCCCCTTTTGCTGCTGAGTTACCGGATCCCATTTTCACCTTCCCATTTCCACCCAAATTCTGGATGCTCCCAACGTGTGCTTGGCCACAGTGCCAGGTGGGAATGAGGCAAATCCCTCCTGCCTTTTGTCTCCTGGAGGGAGGAAGGGCTAGGAGAGGGAATTGAGTCCCGTTTGGGACAATCCCACCCTGTTTTGGGTGGGGTACGGATGCAGCCCCCCAAAAAGGGGCTTCAGGGGAGCCAGCTGGTGGCAACCACCTGAGGGGACATGAGGAGGGAGTCCAGGCAGGCAGGTGGATCCCATGGCTGGATTCCTCCTTCCCAGAGCCTGTTGAGGAGGGATTTTAGGAATGCCAAGAGCAGTTTGGCTGCGTGACAGCGGAGCTGGCACCTGTCCCCCAACACCTGGCCCGGGATGAAATCATCCCCCTGGGTGGGGGGGCTTTGTCACCAGTCCTAATTAGACACAGCAGGCTCCCTGATTAGCACCTGTGTTTGGGACAAAACATCAGAGGGGCTCCACAGAGGGGGATGGAGGCAGAGGAAAGGCCCCATCCCTCTTTTCCAGAGGGGCCAAATCCACCCCAAATGGGGTGGCTGATTCTGGGGAGCACCGGGTGGGGACTGTCACATCTGCTGGGACATCTGGCCATGCCTTTCATGTGCAACCTCACCCATCTCCTTTTCTTCCCATCCCATCCCATCCCATCCCATCCCATCCCATCCCATCCCATCCCATCCCATCCCATCCCATCCCATCCCATCCCATCCCATCCCACTGCAGCCAGAAAGGAGTTCAAGGAGCTCATGTTATTTCATGCCCAGAGTGTTTGTTGTTGGGCCCTGATTCCTCAGCACAAAGCAGAGTGATGTTTCTAGGGTGTTCAGCTGGCTGGAGGCAGACATTGTTTAGGTTTTGCTTATTTCTAGCCCATTTCCAAAGGAAACCAGGTGTTGGAGTCCATGGAATTGCTGGGTGCTCTGAGCACAGCCTTTCCCTGGGGTTTTGACTAGGGATGAGGGATAAAAGCTGAGGTGCTGAGTGATGGGAAATCCTGTCTTCCCAAGGATTCCCAGAACAACAGTTCAGAATGAAACCCCAAACTGTTGTCATTAAAAAGTGTGGGGATAATGGAATGGCTTCTAACTCCACTCAACATTCAGAAATTCAAACATTCCAGGGTTAGATGGAATATTGGGAAGAAATCCTCCCCTGTGAGGGTGGGGAGGCCCTGGCACAGGGTGCCCATAGAAGCTGTGTCTGCCCCTGGATCCCTGGAAGTGTCCAAGGCCAGGTTGGATGGGGCTTGGAGCAACCTGGGATGGTGGAAGGTGTCTCTGCCCCTGACAGGAGGGTGAAGCAAAATGGTTTTTAAGGTCCCTTCCAACCTAAACCACTTCATGGTTCTGGGATTCCATGGTTCTATGGGATTTTGTCCAACAGCATCAACCCCACCCTGAAATTAATCAGAGTCAACACCCTCTGCAGCTTTATTAAAAACACCCCTAAATATTCTGATATTAGGGATGGAGAGAGAGGGTGGATCCTCGTGGGTTTTAGATTTGTGTTTGTTTGTTTTTTTGTTTTTTTTTTTTTTTTTTTTGCCAAATGAGAAGCTTCCTGGCAATATTTGCCTGGCTCTGCTCACTCATCTCCCCACCAGCATCCAGGACATGCAGATGTGAACAATCCTGGATTCGGGGGAGATGGGAATTGCTGCCTCCACCTCGGCCAACAGCACCTGGAGCTGGGAAATGCTCATGGGGTCCAGTGTGACCCCAGTCTGCCCTCACTTCCCACTAATCCCAGCAGCATCGCTGGCTGGGAGCACATTCCCAGCCACATGGGCTGCTCCACTGCCAGGTGTGCAGGGAAACCTCTGCTCTGAGCATCTGAGACCACAGATATCCAGGGCTGGAGGGAGCAGAGCATCAGGCAGGACACGGGGAGACAAGCAGACCACGGGTTTCCATGACAACCGGTTCAGGTGTCACCGATGGAGGGATGCAGGTGGGGATGCTCCAGAGGAAGGGACGGGGCTGCTGCACTGCCAGGGATTCGCATCCAGCAGGGAACGGCAGCTCTGCGGCTGGAAATCTCCTCTGGAAAATGTCAGGAGGAGCTGGGAATGGCCTCAGCCAGCGTGTTGTGCTTGGCTCAGCTCAGCCAGTGAGCTCACATCTCTGCAGAGCCCAGGACAAGGACTGACAGCAGCCACGGGGCTGGGAGGAGCTGCCTGGGCACAGGGAGTGTGCTGCTGGTGTCCTTCACACTGGGGAGACCCTACTGGGACCTGCTGGGCCTTTGGTGCCCTTCCTTCTCCATCCCCAGCATTGGCTCCAGCTCATCCTTCTTAATGGGATCTCAATGAGGTATATCTGAATGTTGGCCAAAATGTTTTCCCAGCTGCTGGCACACCAAGGCACTCTCCCAGGAAGGTGGAGAGGGAGGAAAAGTGAAGCAGAGCCATTTCAGCCTCCAGCACAGCCTGTGTTCTGAATGCACCTGGAACCTTCCTCTGTCTCCCTTGGATCTGCCCTGCCATCCTCCTGATCTGCTTCCAGAAGCGTTGAAGAATCCCCCCTCTACCCAAGGGAATCCTCTTGGATTCTGTGGTGGCACAGGTCATTCCCATCCTGATGAGCCCCTGCCCTTTTTATGCTAAAAACCACGTTTTTATTAAAAGTTGTTGGCAGGGAAAAAGCCATGGGAGCCCAGCTTCAACCACTCCACTCAGGGTAGGATTTTTCCTCGCAGAAGGTGTCTGGACATCTGAAGAACGTGCCAACTTCAATATCCAGAGGTGGAGAGGAGGGATGTGGTTCCTGACAGCCCGATTTGAGTCTTGCAGAGAAACAAAAACTCCTTTTTCTCCCTTTTTCCTGGCCTTGGCTCAGAGGAAGCTCCATCAAGCTCAAGATTTGATGTTCCCTGTTGAGCTCTGGTGGTTTGGGAGAGCAGCAGGACTCCTGGCACAAGCCAAACCCTCTGGAGAGGATCCTTCTGCCACATTTCTGTCTCAGATTATTGCCTGGAGTAGACACAGGGGCTGGGCTTGGGAGGAAGGGTGGAGAAGGGCAGGTTGGACTCACCCAGTCCCTGTGGTTTGTGAGGGAGGGAGCCCCTGGGTATGTGAAACGTGGGCTGACTCCATATCCTCACTGCAGAGCTCCATGAGAGTTTTTTAGGGGGGTGTTTTTGTGCTGGAATTTTTCCTTTTCTGCTCTTCCGCACGGAGAGGAGCCCCACAGGATGAGGGATGTGTCAGGTTACTCCCAATGGTCACAGCTCCCTCGCGTCCAGGGCCTGGGGTTGTTCCTTGGGTGGGTTTTAAGAACAGGACAAGCAGCTGGGCTGGGCTGGGTGTTTGTGAAACTCCGCAGAGATCAGAAGTGAAGCTCAGGCTGCTTTGGGCAGCGGGCTGGATGATTTTCCTGGCACAATCAACCTTCTAGCAGAGAATATCAAGGTCCTTTGCAAACATCACTGGGTGCTTTGTGCTGTCTGCACAAGCAGTTTGCTTTGCATCCTGGCTTTATTCTATTCCATTTCAGTTTACCCAAAATATCTCGGCATGCTGGTGAGTGGCAGCTCTCTGGGATGAGTGTGCATGTGAATATACTTCTGCTAACTCAGTGTGAATCCTTTCTGCCAGTCAGGCAAATAATGACAGCAGGGAAAATTAGCAAGGGGAAAAAGAAGACAAAGACATGCAGCATCTCTGGAGAACGACCAAACAGCCCAGGAGGGCTGGCCTGTGCCTTTCTCACTCTCCTTGACTGGGTCCTGGGGAGCTGGGCACCACAGCTGAGGTCCCTGTCCTGCCCCTGTGCCATCCTCCTCCACTCCTGGCTCTCCAGACCTTGGGGACATGGCTTGGGACAGTGCATCTCACCCTCTTGCTGAGCTGGCAAAAGCTGCAGCCCTTCAGAGCTGTTCATCTTAAAAAATGAAATGAGTCAGGATCTGTCCAATGGAGCTTCCAAAGAAAAACAGGTATAATCCTTCCAAGAAAGAAACCTGAAACTGCACAAGAGTAGGAGCCATCTGGCAGATTTCTAAGGATCCCAGAGGCCTGATGATGATGATGATGATGTGTGTTTTTCTGTGGGGCCATATCTGCTGTGTCAGTCCATCTCTGGGACTTGAAAGCACAGCAGCTGGTCAGCAGGGCTGGAACAACAGCAGGGTTGTGCTGTGTCAGGTCCCAGCAGGGTGACACCAGCGTGGTCAGCACCTCTGGCTGGAGCTGAATCCCAAAGGGAAAGGTCCAGCAGCTGGAGAGAGGCCCCGGGACACGATCTGTGCTGTTCGGGCTCTCTGCTGGGGGATGAACCAGCTCCAGGGCTCAGGGAACAAATCGGGTGCTGGGTTATCCCCCCCAGTGCTGAGGGGAATAACACTGGGATTACAGAAGGGGTTGTGTTGGAGGGGATCCTAAATCCCATCTTGTTCCACCCCTGCCATGGGCAGGGACACTTTCCACTATCCCAGATTGCTCCGACCTGGCATGGGACACTTCCAGGGGTGAAAGCATCAGACTGAGCAGACAAATGTAATTTACTGGCACAACAGAGCAGCCTTGAGGACTTGATACAACCCCTTCCAAACAATGTCCTTGCCCCCTCCTTGAGCAGCACTTTGAGCTGAGCCCTGACTCCAAGGAACGATGGCATGTTTGTGCTGGAAGTGGGAATGGCTGAGGGCTGGGTTGAATGGGATATTGGGAAGAAATCCTCCCCTGTGAGAGTGGGGAGGCCCTGGCACAGGGTGCCCAGAGCCGCTGTGGCTGCCCCTGGATCCCTGCAAGTGTCCAAGGTCGGGCTGGACAGCACTTGGAGCAAACTGGGCTAGTGGAAGGTGTCCCTGCCCATGGCTGGGGGTGGAACTCGATGATCTTTAAGGTTCCCTCCAACCCAAAATCTATGATTTTTCCCCTTCCCTGGGGCTTTCCAGCACAGGTCTGAGCTGCATCCCAGGATTCCCCCCGCTGTGAGTGGCATTAGCCACAGATGGAAGGACACGTCCCCGGCGACAACTCGGTGTCACATCGCGCCTAATTGCCAAAAACTCTCCGTGCAAATCCCGGGGATGCTCTCCGTGCTGCCGGAGCCGGGCTCTGCTATCAAGGCACATTAGCGAATGCTAATGAGCTCCCAGCGCTGCTCCTGCCACCAGCCCGGCCCCGGATTACACCACATGTGCTAAGCAGCTTACTCGGGGTGCAAGGTTGGGAGCAGCCAGCTTCCCAAACACTTTGGAGCCTCTGTTTAGGAGCAGCAGGATCTAAGCTCGCAAATAATTCCCTGCTCCGGCTGCTCCCGGCCCACGGCCGCGACGCTCTGATGATGCTGCGAAGCTTTTGCTGTCAATCCTGCCGTTCCCAGCGCATCCAGGAGCTGCGAAATTTCTCCAGTGGCTTTCCCGTTCCTGCTGAAAGAAGTGAAAAACTCGGCAACCTCGGTTAATTTAACCCCAACGCCCCGGTTTGTCACCTCAATGTCGCAAGGCTGGGCGAGGAGCAGAGCAGCAGGCGGCTGCCTCCAGGCTTTCCCGAGCCCTGGGAAAGGCGGGAGGGGGGCGGTTTGGGGATGCCATGGCTCTCCCTAACCTTGTGCTCGCCCTCCAAGCACTGGGGGATGCTTCGCTGCCGTTGCCATAGAAATGCTGCGCGGGAGGGGGGATGCGAGATCTGCTGCTGCCATCTCCTGGAGGAGCCGGGATGGCGAGGGGGGATTAGGAAGAGGTCGATGTCCCGGGCAGAGTTTAGCGCAAACCTCGGCAGGGACATTGGTACCGAGTGGTCTGGGCACAGCGGAGCTCACCCGGGGCCATTGGATGCTGGCAGAACGTCACCCTGAATCTGCGGGCTCTCACAGAGAAACTTTAACAATTCCAACGGCCATGACTCCGAATCATAAAGTCATTAAAGTTGGAAAAGCCCTCAAAGATCATCCAGCCTAATCATTCCCCCAGCACTGCCAAGGCCACCACTGACCCGTGTCCCCAAGTGCCACATCCACACGGCTTTTAAATCCCTCCAGGGATGGGGACTGCCCTGGGCAGCTGTGCCAGGGCTGGACAACCCTCTCCATAAAGAAATTTTCCTAAATATCCATTCTAAACCTCCCCTGGCCCAGCCTGAGGCCATTCCCTCCCTTCTGTTCCCTGGGAGCAGAGCCCGACCCCCCTGGCTGTCTCCTCCTGTCAGGAGTTGTGCAGAGCCACAAGGTCCCCCCTGAGCCTCCTTTTCTCCAGGCCGAGCCCCTTTCCCAGTTCCCTCAGCTGCTCCTGGTCCTCCAGACTCTTCCCCAATGTCCTTTTTGTCACAAACAGGCCAGAACTGCCCCAGCGCCGGAGGTGCCCCAGCAGTGTCAGCAAAGAGGACGGGCACTGCCCTGGTCCTGCTGCCATCCCAATTCTGGGACAAACCAGGATCATGCCCAGAACTGCTCACATTGTATTTTGGGAGCTTTGGGCACATCCTGTGCTGGGCTGGCCTCCCTGGCAGGGCTGGTGAGGTCAGCCCCAGGACAGAGAGCGGCTCAGGGGTGGCTGCTCTAGGAAGAGAACTCCCTGAAGGAGTTAATCCGACCCTCAGTGCACTGATGGAAGCGGCATCGAGGGAATAAACGTGGCAGCTCAGGGTGCAGATGGGAGGGGATGGGTGTGAGGTTTCTCTGCCTGTGTGGAGGCACCACAATGAGCGTGGGACGTGTTGGAGCTGCAGCTCAGCCTCGTTTCTCAGGGTTACGACCAAGAGCTGCAGCTTTGCTGCATTTTCCCATCCGTTCCCATCCTTCCTGCCAGCAGGAGCTCACAGGGATCCCAGCCCACAGGGTGGAAATCTCAGCTCCTGGTCGTGAAGGTGACACGAGACACGTGCCAGGCTGTTGGATGGCAGGGACACACCGTGAGGCAGGATTCCTGCGGATTCCTGTGACTGACCATTTGAGGGACACAGAGATTGGGTCTGGAACATGGGATTGCTTGTGCTAAAGGCCAGAAACACTGAGGTATTAAATGATTTGAAGTGGGGTAGCCTGACTCAGGGCTTGGTCACCATCACCCAGGGAAAAGTGTTCCCAGGAGCTCCCGTGGGATGTCCTTGTCCCACCCTGGGTTTTTGGCTTTTTTTTTTTTTTTTTTTTTTTTTTTTTTGGCTTTTTTTTTTCCCCCCCTTTTTTTTTTCTCCAATGCTCCTGCATTGGAGCAGATGAGAGAAATTTGGATTATTGGTGCTGCCAGCTCTGCAGCAGCACCTCCTGCAGGGGTTGTCCCATCCCAGCCTTCTCCTTGCTTGGACATCCTGGCCCCATGATCCCATTGATCCCCTCAGACACCTGAGGCCATCCCTCCCCAAAGAGCTCCTGCCAAGTGGGAGCAGTTCCCACACAGCATTCCAGAGGAGCATTTTCCTAGCAGGTGGATGGGGAAAAACAAGGCCACAGCAGTGTCCCCCAGCTCTTCTGGGCGTGGCAGATGGCCCAAAGGTACCAGCAGGACCAGGGTATCCATGTGCTGCTCCGAGACTGGGGCACCCACGCTCCTGATCCCAGAGGCCCCTCCCAGGCTCAAGCAGGGCCACTGTTCTGCTCTGTCCTCTGCTCTTAATTCCGTGCCGGCAGGAATTTTTCCCTGAGACAAACCAGGAATCTGTGTCCCCTAAAGGGACCCTGGATCCACCTGGCCAGGAGGTGTTTTAGGAGGTGCTTATTCCTCCTACAGTTCACATCTGAGGAGACAGCGAGATCCCCTCTGCAGCCATCCCAACTCTGCTTTTAGGACATCTTAAATTTCAGGCCACTAAAAGGTCTGAAAAAGAGAGACCAAGGGGAATTGTGCCTCTCTGCTGCTGGACTGCATCTCACAGGGCAGGTCTGCACAGGACCTGTGGGTTTTAGGGATAACCAGCTGAGCTGGTTCACTTCAGAAAGGGAAGGGCAGGTCTTTGACTCCAGAAGAGAAATGAACTGGATTACTGGACAATGAATAAATCTGGAGTTGTTCCTCTGATCTCATCACCCAACCAGTTCATCCCAGTAGGAGAAACCTTTTGGAGAATCATTTTGGTTTGGGTTGGACTTTATGCCCATCTCATTCAGGGACACCTTCCACTATCCCAGGTTGCTCCAGGTCCTGTCCAGGCTGGCCTGGAACCAGGACGGGCGAGGAAGGCAAAACTAAACCTGGATCAGGTGGGTTGGGAAGGGCTGGGGCACTCCAGGTGAAGGGTTTTATCCCAGGCCTCCAAAACCAGGCCCAAGCAGCAGCTGATGTCACTCTTTGTTCTACCTTGTCCCCAAGGACAGAAAATGTCATGTTTGATGTATCCAGAGAGATCATAAAATGTTCTTCTGTCTTTAGGGCAGGAAGGAGATATTTCCCCCGCTCCTTTGTTTTACTTTTGTATCAAAGAAGATGAAAAGAATTAAAGTCCCAGCCCTGCAGTGCTGCAGGCACAAGACTTCCCTGGGTATCAGCTATTTTTTTGCAGGGATCCCTGCAGCCACAGATTGGTATTAATGATCTGGATTTGCTTTTGGGGTTAAAAAGAAAGAAATCTGTGAAGGCAGAACGTGGCTGTTCCTGTGCAGAGGGGAATATTGCAGCTTTGTGATTCACTGCCATCTTGTGATATTTAACGTTTTCCTAAAATGATGAACATGCAACATGAATTAGAACAGAACCCCAAACAAGAAGGAAAAAAACCCCAAATCTGTTCCTAGTATCCATAGTTACAGAGAAAACGCAGAGACCTTGAGGGGGATGGGTAGAAAAACTCCTATCAAATGAGAACAAATAAAATGAGAAGTTGTGGCACTTGTTGCTTTTAAGTTTATATTTTAACCTGTGAACACTTTGCATAAACTCCATTCTTCCATCAGACAAGAGGCTGGAGTTTTCCTTGATGAGATCTCACCTTGTATGTTCTGGAGACAAGGTTTTCAATCTTTTTTTTTTGCCCTTTGCCTTCGGGTGGAATGGCAAAATTAGGACAAGTTCGCTCCAATGAGCTCGTAATTATTATAATTATTATTCCTTCCGTGTGCAGCCAGAGTACCTGGGAGTCCTGCGCTACTTCAGGGGGAAAAAATGCTGCATAATGCATGGCCAAGTTTAACAAAATAGGGAGTTTTTTGAAAGTCAGGTAACAGGGGGATGTTCCACCTTTTTAAAACTGATGAAAGTAGGTTGGACAAAGCAGCAGGAAGGAAAGTATCACCACCATCGTGTCTTTTGCAAAGAGGGGCAGTGGGAGGAGCTGCCCTTGTCCAGGGCTAATTTTGATGAGTGATTTGCATATGGATCATCCCAAAGTGAGGGGCCCAAAATCCACTGCCCAGAATTTTACTGTATTTACCAGTGTTTTACTGCCCTGTATTTGGGGCAGCTGAGTCCCACAGAACCACAGGCTCATCCCAGGGAATGGGATGAGTGAGGGAATCGGGGTAAAAGTGAGAAAAGTCATGCCTTGAGACCACAGAATGATGAAATGGTTTGGGAAGGGACCTTAAATCTCATCCAGTCCCACCCTCTGCCATGGGCAGGGATATCTCCCACTATCCCAAATGGCTCTAAGCCCCATCCAACCTGGCCTTGGACACTTCCAGGGATCCAGGGGCAGCCACAGCTTCTCTGGGCACCCTGTGCCAGGGCCTCATCACCCTCAGAGGAAACAATTCCTTCCCAAAATCCTATCTCTCCCTGCCCTCTGGCAGTGGGAAGCCATTCCCTGTGTCCTGTCCCTCCATCCCTTGTCCCCAGTCCCTCTCCAGCTCTCTTTAGGCACTGAAAGACTGGAGGGAGATGAAGTTTAATACTCAAACACTGGGATTTATTAGGTATTAGGAGAGGAGAGCATTCCAGTACCCCCAGATTGTTCCACCTCTCCCCAAGCACCCTCAGCCACTATCCTCACCCAGGACATTGGGGACAACTCCCAGCTCAGCCAGGACACCCTGGGGTGTTCCCTATTTCAGTGCCAGCAGGGAGGGAACACCTCTCTTCTCATCAGGTGTCTCCTTGGGATATATTAAACGTGTTTTGAATTCAGCCAGTGAAGGAATTTTGGGGGCACAGCCCTGAATTTCTTCCCCCTCCACTTCCACAGACACAGACTGAAACAGCAGCTTAGGTTTGAATTGCCTCATTTATAAACCATCCAAACAAATGGCCTGGAGCAATTGTGTTCCAACTGCCTCCTGGGACTTAGGAAGTGAATTCCTAGAAAATACCAAAACACTCCTTTAATAGAAAACGGAGCTGCAGTTGAATAGTGGGGTGGCTGTTCCCCACGGCACAGGGGCAGAGCACCAACACACACCTGTCCTCACCTCCTGTAGCCACTCAGGAAACTCAGAGAAGTGCAACAACTCCTTCAAGGCAGAGCAGAGCTTGCTCCACAGGAGTTTTCAGCAGCTGGGAGGC
This sequence comes from Chamaea fasciata, assembly GCF_029207755.1. Taxonomy (NCBI): domain Eukaryota; kingdom Metazoa; phylum Chordata; class Aves; order Passeriformes; family Sylviidae; genus Chamaea; species Chamaea fasciata. Next base: position 2,346,888 of record NW_027094091.1, on the reverse strand, counting down.
CACTCATGTTTTTTGTTACCTACGTGATTTTTCTCCTGGCTCATGTAAATCCCAAGCCTCACAATTCACACGTAGCAAATCACCCCAAAATGAGAGAAAAATGAGTTTTCCTGAGTGATGAGGGGATGCAGCTGGGTGAAAAGAACAGGAATGGAAACGGTGAGAGAGGATCAGGAGAGCAGAGCAGCTGCTGGCAGAGCTCAGTCATGTCTTACCCCAATTGTGTCCCTGCCCATTTCTAACACAAACCTCTGCAATTCTTTCAATATTGTTGATTTTATTACAAGAGTAATTCAAGACAGAACAAAAAAATAACAGCAAAGCCAAATATTTTTTTAAAATTTAATATGAAATCTCTAAGTAAGAGACTTTACAAGCCTCAAGTGTTAAATAACCTCTTTGCTGGCTGTGGTTGTGCAGCACTCAGGATGTGCTGATCTTTCACACCAACACGTGGTGCTGGTGGAACTCCACTCTCCTGCACTCTCACATCCAGCAGCAGTGCAGAGATTAAAAGGAAATGTTTCCTTCCATTGTTTTATTGCTGTCTCATCCCACTGATAAGGTGGCTTTTATTCTGCTCAAGTTATCTCTAAGTTTGGCAGAGACAAAACCTCTTGTCCTCCCCAATTACTGTTTATCCACATAAATTCTGCTGATTTCAGAAAGGAGAATGAATAAATGATTTTAAAAATAAATATCCTTATGCAGGAAATACACTGACCCGTCCAATTAATACATTAATGATCACTGGAACATTAATTGCATGACTCAGAGTGCCTGAAGTTTTCATTTAAAAACCCCCAAACCTGCAGAACACAAGAGGCCACGGGGTGGGGGTGTCTGAGGCCTTCAGACACTCTGAGCTGGCTCTGACTTCAAAGGATGAATCACCAGGATCTGCTTGGTATCAGCAGAACTGGCCTGCACAAGAGATGAGCCCAGTGAGCCCTTCCCTGGAGGGGTTTCTGTCTCTTGGCTACAGGGAAATGACGTAGCTTGTCTGCAAGCAAACTTTTTATATTACATAAACCAAGGAAAACATATTTATACAGCAAAGGTTTCCTGAAATAGCCCCTGGAATTTTTAACAGAGCAACCATTCTCTCCAGAGTTGCAGGATATATTTCAGCAAGAACAAAGACACATGTATTTTCTTTTTCACTCTTTCTTTCCAATGTGGGTTCAGCAGCCAAAACCTACAGACCTATGGCTGTGTCCATCACAAAGTTAAACAGCTCCATGGTGCAGAGCAAGCCAGGAGAATCCTGAATGCAATCAACCCCAAATCTATTTGATACAGACATCAGAATCTGCAAACAATACAAAGTTTGTTTATAGCAACATGAGACTGGCTGCCAAGGGATAAATTACTGATCTTCCTGGGCTACAGGTGCATCAGTGTTTGAGTTCCTGGCCAGTCTCTTGAACAATTTAACACCAGTTCTAACAGAAGGAAAAGCAAAACTTCTGAGTTTGCAGCTGATGCTTCAAAAGAGCATCCTACCTTCAGGCACTGTGAGCGGACCGGGGAGGTTCTCGTTTGCTTTTAATTACGTGGTTTATTCATTAAGAGGTTAACCCCCTGCAGTTCTCAGGCCAGGGTCGGAGCCACAGCTCTGCTGTCAGGCTGGAGGTTGATGAGGGAGTTGCTGGCCTGGGCCAGCTCCGCGATGGAGACTCGACCTCGCTGCTTGATGTACTGGGCCACGGCCGCCATCTCCTCTGCAGTGATGTAGATGAACTTTCCCCTGTCATCAATCACACCTGCAGGGCAAACACAGGACCCTGCAGTCAGCACTGAGGGCTCCCCTCACTTCCCAACAGGCAGCACTCACTGCTTTGGGAAGGGATGTTTCAGCTGCTGAGGCAGCTCTTCCTATCTAGGCCAGGCAGGTTTTTATCTCCTGGCCACTGCTGGGTGCTGAGCAGGGCCGTGCCAGCAGCCCAGGGCTCTGGGAATGCTCATTTTGCTCAAAGGAACACGTTCTGTGCACTGGGAACAACTGCCTGGGAGCTCCACAGCAGCTGCTGCAGGTACCTCATTTTCATGGAATCACAGAATATCCTGAAGGACACCTGGAAGGGACCCACCAGGATCATTGATCCAGCTCCTGGTCCTGCACAAACACCCCAACAATCCCACCCTGCCCCTGGGAGCAGTGCCCAAACCCTCCTGGAGCTCTGGCAGATTGGGGGCTGGGCCCATTCCCTGGGGAGTCTGGGCAGTGCCCAGCACCCTCTGGGGGAAGAACCTTTCCCTGAGATCCAACATAAATCCCCCTGACACAGCTCCAGCCTTTCCCTGGGCTCTGTCCCAGAGATCAGTGCTGCCCCTGAGGAGGAAGAGGCAGAACTTGATGAATCTCCCCTCAGCCTCTTCTCCAGGCTGACCAAGCCAAGTGCCCTCAGCTGCTCCTCACATGGATTCCTCTCCAGACCCTTCCCCATGCTCCTTTTCTGGTGCTCATGTTCTCAGCTCAGGCAGAGCAGGAGGCTTCAGGAGAGCACTCAGAGCCCTTGTGGGGCCCAGCTCAGCCTTTCCAGCTTTCCCTCTGAACGGGAATGCAGCTCAGTTTCCATATTTGTGTTACTCCAACCAGACTGAGAACAGAACTCTGTTTTTATGTAATCACACCAAAGTAGAGCCTCCCTGGCTTTGGGCACAGCCAGCCAGGACAGCACAAATCCTTACCCCTGGATCTTTTAGGGCATTTGAAAGGGTTTCCACACGTACTCGCTGAGACAGCTGTTCTCCAGCCACGAGCACAACATCAGGTCAGTAAATGTTTGTGCTGGCACCTTCCCCTCGGAAAGAACAAGACTGCCCAGCACTAAACCAGCCTCGTTCATGCTCAGTCTCTGCTGCCATTCCAACTTGGACTGGCTGGGTACAGGGCTGGGAACAAGCACTTCACTGACTCCAGCACCCTGCAGTGCTCTGGGATGTTTGCCTCTCCCACATGCCATACTCCAGGTCCTGGCTTTAACCACCAGCCTTGGAAACCACCCCAAACCATCCCAGTGATCCTCTCAAATTCAGATTTCAGAAGGCCCCATTTGCAGCTGGCTGCTCAGCAACCCCAAAAGGCCTTCAGCAGATGGGTAAATAAATAAAATATAAATATCTAGCTATCGAGTCCTACTAGATCCTTAAAACAGGAATGACACTGGAATTATCTCTCTGCCACATTTTCTGCACCACCACCTCTTCACCAGCTCCAGAAAGATCCCCTTTGTGCTTTGGCTGTCACCTGTCAGGGTGCCATCTGCCATCAGGTCCTGGATTCTGTTAATTGCATCCTGTGCAGAAGAGAAAATGGAGTAACAGACTGATCAAAAGGGAAGCAAAAAATATTTCACATGTTCAGATAAACTACAGAGGTTTACATTGAAATCCCTCAGGGTTAAGGAATTCAATACTCCCACACAGAGAGATGCAATCAGCCCTTTGGTCTTAGAGGGACGATTTCTTTTGGCATTTTGGGATGTTCAAATTAAATTCCCTGTCCCTTAAAGGAGACTTTTATTGCCATTACTTGGCTGTTTCAAGGAGCAGGGGGTTATAGGATCTTCCCATGGAAAGGCTGTGCAGTGCCATGAAGTTCCATGAAGCACACTGAGGTGCTTCTCCAAGGGAGAACTGATCAAAAATTCCATGTTTCTTGTATCTTTTCCTGCTCCTTTTAGGAGAAAACTTCTCCTACCAACCCAAAGTAAAACTTGTTGAATTTATGGCTGGGTTTGCTCTACAGTTACTCCAAGCATGCAGTTCTACTGCACCTTAAGTGCTGGTTTCTACAGTTCCACCTCTCTCTCTCTTTTTCTTGTTATATGACTGCAGAAGGAAAACTGTAATTTAGACTTTAACCAGATAAATTCCTTTAAGGAACCACTGCACACTTAAATGGAGCTCTAGTTTAAGAGGGAGGCAGGGGCCCAGCAAAAATGAGTACTTCCACCCCAAAAGTCAGTGCTTACTTGTGTCCTCAAACCCAGATGTGAAGCCAAGTCCTCCAGCTGGATAACCTTTGTTTTCTGTGGAAACAAACAGGAGTTAAGCTGATGAATGAGAAAGTTGGGAGATTTTTTTTCCTCCATTCAAATAAAAAATGCAATAACCAGACCAAGCAGAACCTGTGCCTGTAAGTAACTTTTCCTAGTAAGCACTTTCCTCTGATGAATATCCCTCAAGTTACCTAAAGCAGTGCTCTGTGGAAAGACTGAGTGCTCTGACCCACTTAGGGCAAGACTCAAACACAACTGCCAGCGTTGATCCTGGACTTCTCCTTACATTAGGATGAGCACAAGGAACAGCCATGACTCTGTTCCTCCACCTCCTGAGTTTCTCAGCTGCTGCCTTTAATTTCCTGTGTTTTATCAAGATCCTTTTCTTCTTTGAGGGATGTTTCAAAGCACCTTTTAAAAAGATCACTGGTGTGTACCAGCACTTACATAAAACCCAGGCAAGACTGGCAGCATTAAGTGCTTTAGTGTGTTTTACTGATGTCATGTGTATTAATGCCATAATAATCTTCCTAAGCAAACCAACACCTTATTAAAACTGTCAGTGTTGGAACTGCAAATTGTCATTTTGCTTTTGACAGATCCTTCCTGCAGCTCTTCTCAGTCACGGCACAGCCACCACTGCTCACATCTGGTTTTGTGCTTCTCTGTAGCTCCAGAGAAAACACCTGCAGTGCTTGTCTGGAGCTACTTAGTTCCTGTTCTCTGCCAAAGTTTTAGGAACTCATCTGTTCAGCTGCAAAAGGATGCAGGGTTGTAAGGAGCTTGGAAAAGACAAAACTGTTGGAAAGCTCAGTTAATATTCAGGACTACATTCCTAAAATCCATGTATGTACAGCCACGGGAGCTGCATCTCCATTAACGAATTAAATACTTCAAACAATAAAGTCCTTTGTTTCTGGTCTTGAGAGCATACTGGAAGGCCACTGAAGAAATAAAGAGAGGCTGAAATAGATTAATCTCTTTCATTAATAAAATCAGACCAAAAAGAAAGCCACAAACAGATTTAGTAGTTGTGAAGTTTGATGCAGCCAAGCTAGAGAACTGAATACCATGGACTGAACACATGGAACTGGAACCAGTCCATGGAATTCAGTTCTCAGAGCTGGGAACTGCCAACATTCGTCACATCTTCTTTTAAAGGGACTGGGGGGGGTTGGTGCAAAGCCACATGAACAAGAAAACCAGGACTTAAACCTTCACTTAAAGATATTCCCCCCTCAATGACCAAGTTTAGTGGAAGCTTTCCAAGACAGATCCTGCTGGGGATGAGAGCCCAAGGGGTGGGATTAGGATGCACCCCCCACACTCTGGAATACAACACACCCAGAGGTCCCAAGGGAATAAAACACTTCTCCACATGCATCATGTTCTAGAGACAGGCTTAACTTTCCTTCAGCAACAAAAGCAAATCCACATTTTCCTGAATTCATTTCATTTTAGGGGTGCTGCTGCTGCTGTCCTCAGCAAGGGGTGAAACAGAGCAAGAGGCAGCATTCTGCTTCCAACACCCTTAAGAATGAAAGTGTGGGGTGAGCTATCTCTAGTCAGTGATACCAGAGTAAGAAATTATTCAACAGAAGAGCTAAATTCAATTTAATTTTCAAAAAAATGCCAATTACTCTTAATTTATACATTTTTTCAGACAGCTAGGAGCAGCTCAGCACCGCTTCCTGTCAATGGTTTCTGTGAACAGAACAGAAGATGAGGGCAATAATCTATACATTAAGCACACTTTCAAGATTAAAGAAAAATACTTAAAACTTGAGAAAGAAAGCGATGCCCCAGTTCTGCAGCTCAGCTCTGCAGAGGAAATCAGGTGTCAAATATTCAGACTTCGGTTACCAGCCCAAGTTTAATTTCTCTGACGTCAAGATGAAGTGACTGATACAAAAGTTAGTGCTGAAACACCAAACTGGGAGTTTGTGACTAATCTGGTCCATCCACTACAACCCCTGGGGCAATGGGCAGGGTCTGCCCTGGCTGTGTCATCCCTTGCAAACCTCCCAGTGTTCGTGGAAGATCCCAAAGGACATTGGAATCTCCTTTTTTTTTTAACCTACAGAGGTAAAAGAGAGGCAGAGAGCAGCCCAGCAGAGCTTTGGAGGGCTTTGCACTGAGCTCTTGTCCAGGACTGCCTGGCAATCACTCCAAAAGACTCCCTAGGAGAGTTATCCACGAGGCAAATCTCGAAGTTCAGGACATAAATCTGCTCTAAGTCCAGGGTTTTGCTGGGATAATGGACGTGCAAAACCGGCCCAAAGGGTGAGATTTTAGAATACAAAATGATCAGCAGATCACTAAGTATCCAAGTGATTTGCTTGCTAGAGAAGCCTTTCACACACTTGACCCATCCTGAGAGTCCAGATTCCATAAAGGAAGAAAGGGATTCATTAGGAAAAAAGGATTTGCATGACCGTGTTGGAGTGAGAGCAGAAAAAGGCATCTGACCTTTGAGACAGCGATAGTGGAGAGCATTTGCCCTCACAGATCAAAAGCACAAACCCTCATGAACACAGCCCGGGTTTTAAATGCCCAGCCACACAATGGGATGAAAGGGAGACTGACACACCCTGGTTAAAACAAGGGAGCTGCTTCTTAAACTGCCCTGCCGAACATTGGGGCAACTCTGGAAGCTGCATGGATAGAAAAAAGTGAAGGAATCACAGGAAAAATCAGGACTGAGCTTTCCAGTGCCAGAGTTGGAGGCCCAGAAACACCCTCCTGGTACAGCAACTCTCCCTCCTGCTCTGAGTTCACACGGAGAGACTGTTTTTATACCAGTTTTCAAATTGTTCACAAACAAAACAGCCTGAATGTGCCAAATCCCAATCCACAGCAAACACTGCTTCCATAAACTCTGAGGGAGATCAACCAGGCCTGTCTTATACCACAGGGCAAGAGCCACATCCTGCCCCAAAAGCCAGGACCTGGCTGGAATGAAACTATTTTAGCAATGATGGATGTGCTCGAGCTGGTTCAGTAAATAACACTTATTGAAGGTATCACTTTTGTTATTTGTTGAATATTTAAATAAATGAAAGAGGAAGTAAAGATGTCCCTCTTTGACAAAAGGCATCTCACACCATCTAAGGAGAAAAACCAAAGGCACCTTACCTTAACATATTCCAGGAATTCCATAAGAAAGCTGCGAGACTGGAGGCAGCAAGGAAAACAATTGTTATTTTAAATTCATCAGCATTAAATGCATCAAAAACTCGTGGAGTATAAATATTATAAAAGTGTTTAGATTGCATAATTCCTATGTTTTAACTACACACACTGAGATACTGAACTGCGGAAAAAAAAATCAAGATTTAATCTTCATGAAGGATTTCTGACAGGTATTTTCTGAGACAGAATGTGGCTCAGGTACAATTTAAGTACCTGAAAGGTTATCATGCAAGTTTTTCTTCTTCTTCCCACCATAAATACCCCAAAGTAACCACATCTGGGTGAGTTTAAGCATCACTAAGTCCCACACCAAGGATATTTTGTGCAGAGGAAAAACCCAGAGTGACTCAGGACCTGCAGATGGCCAAGTGCAGCACAGCTGCACAGCACCCGTGGAGGCTCAAGCATTTCAAAGCATTTCATGCACCTGAAATCCAGTGCATTAAGGTGGGCAGCTCCACTTCAGAGGCAATGCAAACAGTGTGCACTGAAGTTCAAAGGAGATCAGGTTACTCTGCAACCCTGGAAATCAATCAACCTTAATTAACTGGTGAGCTCTGGAGTCAGAAGCTTGATTTTCAGCCCCAACAACGCAAGGCAGAGTCAGCTTTTGTGACAGGATACTGAAATGCTTCAGTACTTCAGCCACCACGAGGCCAGGGTGACAACTTAATTGCTTTCTCATTTCTGCTGCCTCCAAATAACTCTGTACCTGTTATTATTTCTGAATATGACTTTTAATGTGCCTGCAATTCAAGTTCTAACTCCCCACCCCTACCAAAGTTATCTCAGGTTGAGATCCAGGCATCATCAGCTGCCTGCCAAGCTCTTTTAGGTGAGGAACATCCTTCTCTGCTCTGACATGAAGGGAGATTAATTTCTCCTTGACAGGCAGCTGTAGGAACATGGACAATCAACACACTCCAGCCTTAAAGGGTGTTTGAAGTGGAACATGTCAATATTTAGGGATAATCTCCTAACAGGACAGGTACAGATATTTAAAGGAGCTGTCAATGAAGGTGTGCATTTTGCTGTTCACTGCATTTTAGAGAGTTCCCCATCACCAGACAGAACTTTTTTAATCCTGGTCTGATGAATTTTTCTTGATGGGAAGGGGTTCATAGTGAGAACCTGTAATGAGTCAGTGGTGCTTGACATTGGGCACAATCTGCTGTGCTCAAAGCCACTCTCGGTCACACTAAAGCAAATCCATTTAATTCCAGAGTCTCTTCAGCAGAGGAGCAAATGCACACATGGCTCTGAAATAAATCCTTCCCAAGAAATGCACTGGACAGCTCGAATTGGCAGCTACAACCCAAGAGCAATACCAGGCTGCGATAGCAAATAAATTGTGTCTAACAGGTTTTCACCAGAGAGAACAAGAACTCTGCCTCTCACAACGGCAGAACTTTTTCAGGTTTGCTGTGATTTTATATCAAGTATCACTTTTCAACCACCATCCCCAGCAGCTCTGCAGGCAGCCACAGGAGCAACAGTGTGGGTTTGTCCTGAGGATTCCCTTATCAGAAGGCTTTTGAGGCCAAGAGCTCAGTTTTTAATTTGATTTCACAGCAGCACTCTCGGTGTAGAAAATAAAGCCAAACCCAAGTAATTGCCCCCAAGGTCTGTGAGCACTTTCAAACTTCAAATTCAGCTTTACTGGCTGTGGCTCTGTGGGTAAGGCAGAGCTGCTGACAGTGAGAGATTATCTGAATTCCAGAATGAGTTTTATTTCAGTTCTTAGACACAGGGAGGACAGAACTCATTTCCAGCAAGTTCCTTCAGAACTCCAAAATAACCCGTAGGAGTCTGGTATGAGGAACAGCAGCATTCCCCAGGAAATATCCCAGGGTTAACCTGTGTCACAGACACAATTTAGCTTTCACAAGCACAAACCTTTGGCTGACTCCTACTTTCAAGCTCATTTTACACCAGACAGAATGCAGCAAGTCTAACAAGGGAAGGGGAACTGCAGAACCAGCCTCACGTACCTGTTCCTCTGTCATTGATTCTTCAACCCCTTCCTCTTCAACCACGAAACTCTCCTTCAGCTTCAGGTACTCTTCATATTCTCTCTTCTCTTCTTCTTCCTTTGCCTTCCTTTTCTCCTCTTCCTGGACAGAAAAGACGACAAGTGGTCAGTTTGCTCCTTCCCAGGTCAGGTTTTAAGTGAAGCAACATCTTCTTTCTCTGCACACAGCAAGTTTTTAAGATGAATCTGAGTTGTCCCTTGATGGCACCATCAGTTTCTGAGGCAGAGACCATCTCACACCCAGTGCTGGCTCCTACCAGAGCTGACAGAGGGCAGAAAACCACTCTTAAATAGCAACCTGCCTGCCCCATTTGCATGAATCTGCTGCTTCTGACAGGAAGTCCCTGCCCCTCCCTGCACTTTGATGCAACGTCCACATTTTTGGTTATTGGCCCCAGTTCTGCTCTGCCACTACAGGATATTGGGAGTGCTCACAAGGAACAGTGGAATTACACTGGTGGAGAGAAAAAGCCAGCCTGTCAAAGTTTCAAGAAAAATCAAGTTTTCAAGGGAAATCCCTTTCTCATGAAAATTTTCTTCCAGCAAACTGTGCCTACATGGAATATAAATTGTTATATAAAGTATTTTAGGCACAGGAGGCAAGGCACGATTGGATTAACAAAAGGGTTTTTTTACATGTTGTTTGTTAAACAAAAGCTTCAGGCTTTTAGTTATCTGCAATAAAAAAAACTTCATGGCCTACTCTGAAATAAATATTAAAGTCTTAAAGCCCACAATGAAGTTGACCTAGAAAACCCCAAGCCCATCATCAGTGGCACGGTGATGCCTAATTCTGTGGAATTCACATCTTCACAAATCAAAATGGTGATTGAAGGTTTGGGAATGTGACAGATTACTTAGAAAACGTTTCAAATAAGAACAGGTTTTTACTGAGAACTCCAAATTTTGCAGCTTGCCATTATTTTCATTAAAATCCATTTTGCTCTTCTCTGAGAGAAGGCTGGACTAACTTTGGAGGACTTTGGACTTGATGATCTCAGAGGCCTTTCCCAGTCCAAAAGATTCCCTGGCTCACACAGAAGGAAAGTGTTTCCCTACAGGGCAGTTTCTTCCACAGAGGAATTTATGTTTGTGCAGCACCTGGTACAAAGAGATTCCAAGAGGATCTGGCCTCTGGCTCCATCACATTCCAGAGGCTGATTAAAACAAACAGAAGAGTTCTTCACGTTTCAGTGACAATCCCAGGGCATTCCTCTAGCATTAGCAGAGGAATTGATCTTTTAAAGAACAATGGTATTGATTTCTAAATCTTTGACATTAATATGGTAACTGCTTCCTTGAATAGCTGGAATGTAAATATTTGTTCCAGTAAAACAGGGAGAGACAGGAATAGGTCATTCAGTATATAGAAAATATATCCATATTAAAAAGATGCCCTTTGATAAAAAACAAAGAGTATTTGGTCCTGATTTTGTTTCATCAAATTCCCAGAAAGTCAGGAGAAAGAATCCTGCCAACATCCAAGAATGAGAAAAACAGGACTGAAAGGATCTTAGTGTATCTGCAAAGCCAAATCCATTTTTTAAACTGCTATCACATGAAAAATCTACAGATCTGAGGAAGCTCTTGAGACAAAACAAGATCATTTTTGGGTCATTCATCACCACAACAATTAATCCAACAGCAGATTTTTTTTCCTTATATGCACTCCAGATGCCAAGAACAACATAACCATATTTCATTTGGAAGCAATAGCAATTGTTCTTTTCTTGTAAGTGCATTAAATTTAATCTTGATCCTGGAAAGAGAAGAATAATGTTCTTCCCCTGGTCTATTAGAGAGGTTGTAATTCAGCAGGATTTGAAGAGAGGGGGAAAAAAAAAACCAAACCGAACAATCACAAAGCCTCAAAATTGTTTCTGGTAAATAATTTCTAGATGGTTCTGCAAAAAAAGAAAAGATCAGAAGACAGTGTCCCATTTGCAACCGAGAGCAACAATAACTAAAACACATTTTCCTGCTTCTGGAAGGTCTGAGAAATGAGCAAGGCTCCTTCCTGTGGTCCTTCTCCACAAGACAAACAGCACCTTGCATTTTTTGGAAGCATCCCAGCATGTTCCTAACAGCACTTCCATTCCCAACACAAGCAGAAAAGCAGCCCTGCTGTGAGACTGGCAAAGCACTCAGCTACCAGACCCTCTTTTGCCAACAGGAGTTTGTTTTCCAGATGCTGAATTTTGATCAGCAGAGCATTTCCAGGTGCTCTGAGCCACTGCTTTGGTAGCTAAAGTGTGTCAGCCCTCAAAGCTTCCTGCTGGTTGAAAGCTTCCTTTCTCCACAAACACTAAGTATTTCCAGCTGCTTTTTTTCATCTAAAAATTAAAAATTCATGCAGAGCCTCACATGCTTTACAACCTAAATTCACCTATGATTCAATCTGTAGGGAAAAAAAAAAAAAAAAAGATTTATCCAAACTAAAATCTATCTGCAAGCTTGGTTCAGAGCAAGAGGAGAGATGACTTTGCAACAAGTGCCCAGGGAGAAGCAACGTGGAGGCTGAGCAGGGGAACCCTGGCACAGCCAGGATGTCTGGGAATATTTATTCCCAGCTTTTTTTTTGTTCAACCATCTCTCTAACCCTCTTCTCTCACATGCTCATGGAGCAGCTGTGTGGGAGCTGCAGGGTCAAACTGAGGCAGCAGCATTCCCACAAAACTTGGTGTTGTCCATACAAATAACCCAGGCATGGAAATACCCACAGCCCCTCAGGGTCTCCTCACAAACAGCCCAGGATTTGGTGCCAGTCCCACAGAGGGCACTGGGCTCAAAGCCACCTTTCAAACCCCTCAGCTTTGGCACACTCTGGGCTCAAAGCCACCTTTCAAACCCCTCAGCTTTGGCACACTCTGGGCTCAAAGTCACCTTTCAAACCCCTCAGCTTTGGCACTCAGGTTCCTTCTGAGCTTGTGGCTCAGAGCAGAGAGTGGCTGGGCCATCCCCCAGCTATGGGTGGGGTGCTGGGGAAATCCCAGCAGATGGAAATTTGGTAACTGCAGATGCTCATCTTCAGCTGTCTGCTTTTATTTTTTTTTTTAGTTTTTTTTTTTATTTTTTTTTTTTGAAGCAGGTTTGCCTCTCTCCTCACCCATCTAAATGTTACCCAGACTGGGGGCTTGAACAGTGTAAAGATTTCTTTTTGATTAGTTTATTCCACTGCATGTGAAGAACAAACTATCCCACTCTGACCACATTTTTATGGAATAAATAAATAAATAAATGAGTCATTCAAACCTTTTGTCTTCTTTTCCTCACCCATTCCCCCTTCTCACCAAGGACCTGGATGTGCTGTGAGGCTCCTTTCACATCATCAACCTCTGTTTGCCTCTTACCTTGGTCCCAAGGATTATTTCCAAACATATTTCTGTGCCAACTGCACAAGAGCCCAACTTTTTACCAGGTGAAACCCACAACACTCCCAAAACTCTCTTAGGCTTCCAGCTGGAAGCACACCTCGATTTTTGGGATCACAGATTGCTCAGGAGTTCTGGGATGCTGCTTGGGTGGAGAACATCTCACTGGTAGTGAGGAAGGCAGAGCAAACACTCTTCAGCCACCACCTGCTCCCTGTCATTGCTTTATTTGTGGCTATTTCCCTAATTTTTAGGATGAGGAACAGCATCCTGAATCTTTAGAGGGCCACAGACCAAAGAAACCCCTCTTGTACAGCATCCAGTTTTTGTATTGTCAGGTTCTGCAGGAAGCCAAAAGGGACTTTGCAGAGAATAATTTGGCACAGAGCAGATGGATCTGTAGGATTCCTCCCCCCTCACTGCTTAGACAGAGTAAGTGTCCTTATCCCCTCAAAATCAGAGGAGAATGAGGTTTTTTGCAAGGTTTTCAACTTGTACTCCCTTAGGAGAAATTAATTTTGAGGGAAGTATACACACTTGAAAACTGATGCTTAAACTGAAATTATGGAGTGGTTCTCCATCAGCCTCCAGAAATGCACTGTTTACGTAGGAAAAACGGATAGAAATATCAAACAGATAATGAAGAGCTCTGCTGAGACACACAGAAATCTTAATGTTCACAGAATAAAACAAATAAAACTTGGTGCCTCTTTTTACATGATCAAATATCAAAGAGTCAAAACTTTAGGGTCAAACCTTCCAGAGGATCCTTGTGATCCTGGCTGACCCCCATTTCTCCAGCTCTGAAGGTCCAGACCATTTTTATTTAGGCATTTAAATGCAAATTTACCAAAATCTCTGTGCACAGGCAAAGGAAAAAGAGCTTCTTCTTTTTTTTTTTTTTTTTTTTTTTTAATGTGAGCAATTTGGCAGGTTTTGTCTGAAGACTCTGTTTTGCAACGTCAGAGGAAGTTCACTCTCATTGATAAGGGGTCGGCTGGTAAACCAGCTCACCACCAAAAAACTCCAAGAGTGAAAGGGAAATCCCCAGGGTAAAGCAGAGCTGAGGCAAATGCCAATTAGAAAGGAGCTTCCTCAGGCCTGTGGCCAATCAGCTCAGCAGAACATTGGAAAGGAAACCTGAATTTAAAAATACATGATCTGGTTTGCAACACTCAAGCCAAGGGGCAACCGCATTTTATTTATAAGCGCATACAAGTCTAATGAAATAGGAGCAGAGGGTATTTTTCTCAAGACTAGGCAAGATTGTAGCCCCCATAACTCCCTCAAGGTACAGTTCCCACCTGTCAGCACAATTTCAGTAGCACTTCTTGGGAGAGAGACTGAAAAAAAAGGTTAAGGTGGAATTTAGCTACCAAAGCTGGCTGTGCTTGTTTGGGGACTTGCCCCTGCCAGTGAACCTGCAGAAATATTCTGATGTACTGGGAAAGGAAGGGGAAAGTGAGGTGTCTGACAACTGCAACATTTCTCAGGGAAACTTCAGTGATAAACTGAATTTTCTGTGCCTTGTGGGATTATATAAACTACAGCAATGTCAGTGACCAAAATGCCTCTAAAAAAACAGCTCCCCCGTTTTTTTATCTCCTGACTGTCAGTCACTACTTGAGGTTATCTTTCAGAATTTTGCCTTTCCACCTCCTAATTTAGATTGAGGGAATGGAATCTTCCCGTGTGCTGTCCACGAGGCCTTACTGGTGACAAGACAATACTTGTGGCAATGAAGACTTCCCCCTCTAGAGGAAAACAAATGACATTTTATCCTGTGTATCCCATAAATCCAATGATCCTCAATGTGCCTTTTCCATCACACCTTCAGTCTCTAACAAGATTGGAAAGATGAGATGTTCTGAGCCTAAGGACAGGCTCTCTTCAATTGTTCTTTTTCCTGTAACAAAATCCACGTAGATAGATTCAAAATGACTAGAAAACAGCTGAGCATGGACATTAAATATTGTCAGACACATTTACTTTGATCCACGCTCCAAATGTTCAGCAGTTACTGGATTATCAACTTAGACACAAGCAAAAAAATTAAATATTGAAAGCACTTTCCTCTGAGAGGCAGAATAATGTTCCTGATGTAGCCTGGTAGATGGGTTTGCTGTCCTGATAAATTCTGGGAAAACAAATAATTAAACCAAACTAAAATAGCTTAAAATTACAGGATTTAAATAGGTAGGTACTGGCTAAAGTGACCAAGCTGGATTCAGGCATTTGAGCAATTTTGCAAGTTCTAGGAAGTACTGTGTGGATTGTTGTGCACAAAATTTAAAAATGAATAAAACCAGAGCCTTAGTTTGCATTCCTCTTTTTCCCTGAGCCTTGTGAAACAGAAGTGCTGTAGTGCAGTCTTTCCTAGGAATACTGCAAATTAAACCAGAAACAAGTAAGACTTTCCTCATTAAACCAAAAATAAAATACATGGCCCTCAACTGAACAGAAACAAAATTAAAAGAAGGTAAATAAATATTTCTGTGTGAAGAGATAAGCCCGGTTGAAATTTCACTTTTATTTTCTACTCAACTTTTCAACTGTGCCTGAGTTAATCCAGCTAAATTGCTAAAGCCCAGGTCAAATCCCAGGAGAACAACTCAATCCTGCGCTAAAGCTTCCTCAGAGCAGGTTGGCTCAGCTCAGGTGGAATTTGCTTAAAAATTCACCTGCTGTGCTGTGCTGGCTGCCACCCTGCAAAGGACCGGAAGTTCCAGTGTCACTTAATGTCAGTGTTCAGCCAGTGTGTGACAATTCCCCCAAAGCACTGCAGTAATTTCAAATCCTTATTCAGGGTTTCAAGAATGTGAAATTCTCAGAACTTCAGGAAAATATTGAAGAAATAAATTTGTACATTTCTTTTGGAAGGGAAACTGGGGAATTATTGGTCCTCTGGAAGCTTGGTCAAGCTGCTTTTCAGAATCTCAAGAGTTTTTCTACATATCGTGATGTTGTATTGCTGACATTCTGCCCCTCCAATTTCTGAAATTCAAGATTTCTACTGATGGAAAGGAACTGAGAGTTCAGAAGGAAAAGGATTTGTGGGGAATAACCCCAGAGCTAAAGGGACATTCATATAAAGATCTCATGGATACAATCTGTATGTGTAACGCATGGATTATTTTTCTAAATTGCTTTATCCTGCCTTCATGTCCTCGACAGAGAAAAGGAAAATTTGTCTTTTCCTTTTTAAAATATCAGCAACACACCCCACTTACACAACCTGCACTTGAAGCGAACTAAAATATATCACCACAAAGCAGAGACACAAATTTCAAAAAAATCCAAAAAAAATTCACAGTGAGAGCTGGGGGCTGCAATTTTTTCATCTCAGAACTCTGCAGAACACCTCTGTCCTTTCCTCCAGAAGAAAAGCCACCAAACAACTTGCAGCAACACCAGAGCATGAAGTTCTCAGCCAGCAGCACTGGTGGCCTGAGTACAAAAAGCAGCTCTGAAGTCAAGTTTTCCTCCCTCACTAATGAAAAATATTCAACAAAAGCATTTCAACTGAGCAGTACCTGTTTTTCTGGGTCACTCCTGCTAACATATGCACAGCTCAGGAATCTTTAATTGGGAAGCACATGCAAATACATAAAATTAGAATGAAATCATACAATTTCACACAACACTTGCAAAATCAGTTGCTGCTGCTGCTGCCTTTCACTTTCTGCCCTGCTGGTTCCAGCTGGCAGCTCAAAGGGAACTGGAGAAGTTGTGAAATTCCATCCTTAGGAAACACTCAGAGCTGAGCTGGTCAAAGTCCTGAGCTCCAAATCCTGGATGTGGTCAGGGCAGGACAGACCCTGTGCTCCCTGCCGGTCCCTGCTCACAGAACTTCCCCAGAAGCAACCCCAAGAGCAAGGCTGGCTCAGTATTTCCAGAGATAAATACAATTATTCCCACCTGTCGTTCCTCCTCCAGACGAATTCTCTCCTCTTCTTTCCGCCTTTCCTCCTCTCTTTTTGACTCGAGCTTCCTCCGTTCTTCTCTCTCTGCTTCTTCAGCCTAAAATAAACATGATGCAAGCCAAGCCTTACTCTTTTTTTTTAATCTACATTTTAAAATTGCATATTATGATGCCATGAGGGGGTTTCTTACCACCTTTCAGATGCCTGCTCAGAAAGGAACATCAAAAAGAATAATAATAAAAAGCCATTATCATTTCACTTCCCCTCAGCACACTCAACGTTGTGGTAAATTTAGAAATTACCCTCCTCTCTTGTCTTATCTGTATCTCAGTAACAGTTTAAGTTTTGAATGTGCTTATGAGCTTATTACAACAGTGATATCAAGTTGTGTCATGGAATTCCATTTCTCCTCCCTTGAAGTTTAGTTAGAATGGACCTTAAGGAATAAAAAATAAAACACAAAAGGATTTGGAACACAAACTGTAAAAATAAGTGCATTCAAATGTATCATTAACCTGGGCAGAATCTCTTACAGAAAAAGCTGCAATGGTCTCTTGAAATAATTTTATTTTTGTTGTTAAGACAAAAAGGTTGTTGCAAAATGAGAGAAAAATAAAATAGATATTTAGTGTATTTTTGGGGGGATTTTTTTCCAGGCTCTTTAGGATACTTAAATTTGAAAATATATTAAGAGGACAAGCAGAAAATATGTCAGGGGAGGATTTGGCTCTTGAGTATTTCAGAGAAAAAGCCCCATTCAAGGAATTTATCTGTCTACATGGGAAAATAAAAATCAGCATGTTTTAAAATGAAACAGAAGATTCCTTGCTCCACCAACTGATGCTTATCCAACTTTATTCAACTTTGCTCAGATTTTCCACCAAAAAAAAAAAAAAAAGAGAAAAAAAGAAAAAAAGAAAAAAGAAAAAGGAAAATGAAATACAATGAATATGGAAAGTAACTAAATGATTAAAACACTGAGTGAGAAAAGGTTCGTAATGGAAGTTTATATATAAGCAATAATTAAGTTTATTACCAACTGCTCCATCTACTACACTGGATTTAAACCTCAAGTGACACTAAAATTCCCAACTTGGGATTTTACAAGCTTTAAAAATGTTCTTACAGAACAATACAGAGTCTGCAAAAAATTCAATCTCCTCCAGCCTGTAAAAACAATATATATGGCTGAACACAGATAAAATCAAACCAAGTTTTTACACTCTGAGAGCACCTGAACCACTGCTCCCAACTGCCCAGGGTGTTACACCACCACCATGGGGGTTGGGGTAGATTTTTAAGGGGAGACAGTGCTGACATTAAGCTGGAAGGCAGTGGAAACATCCAAGAAAGAGCATTCAAGAGTTTAACTCCTCTCCTCCCCACGAGTCTGAATGGAAAGAAAATGAGACACTGTTTTCCATGGCCCTCTTGGGACAACAAAAGCTGAATTTACATTTTTAAGATAAAACAACCATTTAGTGATGACACTGCCTTTGCTTTTCTGGGCTGTGTCATCCCCAGTTCTCTACTGAGCTGTTCAGGCTCTGCTCAATACGTGGCAGGAAATACTCACCTCTCTCTGTGCTTTCCTGGCTTGCTTCTCTTCTAATTTCCTCTGCTTCTTTGCTCCAATTTTCCCGGACACCTGAAATTCTGGCACCTCCTCAGCATCCTCTTCCTCTGCAACATTGCATAAATGACAAATTTTAAATCATCTGTTGAAAGTCCCCTGGAGAAACTTCAGTGCTGCCTAGGAAAGCAGCAGCAGATGAAAAGGAGACACACACACTTCAGACAAGACCTTTTAGATGGAAAAAGGGGAAAAAAAAATCACATGAGACTGCCAAAGCCACAGAGCAGAAGTAACAAGGCAAACACACACTCAAGTGAAGGCAGAAGTAAAAATTCCCTTGATCCTTTGAAGGGAGGCTTTTCATAAATATTTCTTGCTTTCCACAATTAAAAGAGAGACTTTCTCTGATAGATAGTGTTAATGGTTGGCATTATTGATCTGCTCAACACTGGCCTGCAGAGACTTTCTTCCCAGTTACCCTCAGGCTTTGAACAACAGACATCCACTGAAAAAGTGGGATTCAGAGGCACCCCACTCATCCACTGGCTCGAGCCTGACAGAAATAACCTTTCAGAGATGAGGAGAAAAAAAATCCTTGAAATGCAAATCTTGGGTCTGCCTGCAAGAAAATGACATGTAAATATTTGCCTGTTGTATGACAAATGGTTGTTTACAGAGGTAATTTCTGCAGCGGTGAAATATGAAAGAGTTTTATGCTCAAAGGGTGTGCAAATGAGGATTTCTGCTCACTCAGGGGCTGAGGAAGAAGAGCTTTCAAAGGCAGCCACTTCCTCCCTGCCCAAAGCTCAGGAACATTTGGCCACTTTATTTGCTGGTCTAAATCAGTCCTTGATCCCACCAAAGTCCTGGGGACTGACCTCAACACTCCCACAGAAATCCTCAGCTCACTGCACAAACACCACACAACACATTCACAGTCACGGCAGGCTCAAAAGGAAAGCTCCTCACAGATGGATCCCCCTTTTTAGGGTAAAATAATTGGTGCTTTGAGCATCCCCAGTGCTGTTCTGCTCGATGCTGACTTCAGATCCAAACTGGAAGAGATTTGGCAGGGTTGGTGTCAGAATGTTTTCTGGAGGGAGCTCTCTCCAGAGCACCTGGTCTCCCTTTTTGGGAACCCAAAAAGCAGCTATGAAAGGAGCATATGGACGAATGACACTCCCCCTTCTTTTTTTTTTTTTTTTTTGAAGAATTAGCTTGGAAACACTTTTGTTTTACTAATTCCAAGACACAGAACGGGACTATAGTTAAACCAAGACATCATGACAAATAAATGTATCTGAGAGCTGTGTAGGTGGCTCTCAAATAACAGCTGTTTTCAGGAGATGGAATTAATATGAGCCAGGTTGCTGAGCTGGGCTTCAGAGACTTACAGGACTCATTGAGATGATCAAAAGGGTTCCCCCTTCCTGCACCACACAGAGCAAGGAGGGATACTCAGCCCTGACACAGTCGCTTCTGTAAGTTTATTGATGCTTAAATTCGTTTTATTTATATTTTAAATAAAGCATCGAAGGGAGTTCCAAACACACTGGATGAGCACACCCAGCATTAGCATTTATTACTCCAAAATTAACAGCTCAGTTCTGGCATTACTGTTTAGAAAATTATTTCTTGCAAACACCACAAGTATAAAACCATCTATGACACTCTTCCACCTGAGGGCTTCTCGGATTTCATCTATATTAAGATTACCTGAGCCAGACACGAGGCAGAAATCTAAGGAAACCTTGTTTTAAAGCTCTTTTTTTTTTTTTCCAGACCTGGATCAAACACTCCTTCTGTTGTTCAGGAGCATTTCTTTCCTCCTGTTTGAAGCATCTGCTGTGACCCCTTAAGCACCACTTCCTCCAGTGTGTGGAGTTACATCCAACAAAAGCCAGAGATGGGGATGCAGACACAGCACATGATTCAGCAGAGCTGGAGAGGTCACCAGGGCACAAAACCTGGCTGCAATTAATACTGGTACTAAATCAACCTGAACATGCTGACAGCAACATAAACACACGGTCAAAGCATTTGTTGAATCAATTTGTTGTTAGAGCAAAACAGCTCCACCAAAAAGCAGTGAGGGTGCTGCACACACCCAGCAATTCTTCATTTCATTTTAATGAAGGGCTGATTGTTTCAGCAGCTTTTAACCATCACTTTTCACACGCTTGTGGCTGTGACAACACTGGGAGATTCCACGGGGGGGTGAGTCCATAGGAACTTGGACTCCATCTGCCCCTGAGCTTCGGGTGTGAGGCAGGAGGTTCAGTTCATGGTGGTGAAAAAGCAGTTTAGCATCCCCCAAGTGCTGTGCTTGGGCAGCCCAGGTTTGTGCTCAGCTGGGAAACCCCACACACTGACAACATTTAAACTGAAAAAAGGGTTTAGCTGAGATACTGGGAATGAATTTTTCCCTGTGAGGGTGAGGAGGTGCTGGAATGGATTTCCCAGAGAAGCTGTGGCTGCCCCTGGATCCCTGGAAGTGTCCATGGCCAGGAGCACCCTGGGATAGTGAAAAGTGTCCCTGCCCATGGCAGGGGGTGGAACTGGATCAGCTTTAACATTCATTCCAACCCAAACCATTCTGTGATTTCAACAGTCCCACCAGTTCCCATCTCAAGAGTCAGAAAGCACAATCAGTGTGACAAATGCTGCTTTACGCAAACGTGGGACTCTCAGCTGGCCAAGCTGAGAGGTGGCTTCAGGGAATCTTTGCTTTTCCTTGATTTTTTTTAACATATTGAGAGGCAGCACAACAGGAAAGTTATCAGTCACACAAATGTCTGAATTTCTGGAAATTTACAGACTTCTTTTTAAAAATGCATTCCAGTACCTTTAGAAAATGTGTGCTGATGTTCTCTATCAGGACAGAAATTTAGCAGAATTCTGTACTGTGTACAGAATAGGCAAAAACTTCCAAAATAAACAATCAGGACCTTAAAGATCATCTCATTCCAAATCCACTGCCACTCCCACCTTCCACCAGACCAGGTTTCTCCAAGCCCCATCCAATCTCATCTAGTTGTCCTTGTCTTTCTTCCTTTTCAATTTTGGGCGAAGCAAATGGATTCCCATCCATGAAAAAGAATGAGAGTTGCACAGGTGGTTACTCACAAAAAGCCCTTTGGGCACAGCCACCTGCCTTATTTACTATTTATACAGCACCTAACAAAAGGAGTAAGAGAAAGGAGAGGGGGAAAAGATGCCAGGCAAAAGCAGATGTTATTAACAGCATGTAATTAATACCCAAGAGATGTGTGACACCCCACTGGAAAGGTGTGGCCATTCCTCAGTAACACAATCCTGTGGTGGGATTAATTATAGTCTAATAACCAGTCTTAATTTCAATGGGGTTTTTAAAAATTTTTTAATGTCATTTGGTAGCTATCCACTTTAGAAACTGAACAAGAAACTGGTTTATTAAAAAGCACGCAATACTTAGGGCAGAAAAGTGCAGCAGACACAAAGGACAGCAGACATTTAGAGCAGAATGTGAAGTCTATTCTCAGCTAAAACCATTTGGCAGAAGCGAGAAACCACAGATCTGCCCCTTGCACAGCCTGTCTGTGCCTGAAGAGGATCAGACATTCACTGGGAGCACTCTGACAACACCAAACTCACTGGATGAGTAGCAGCAAGGCAAAATTGACTTTTGATTCACTGGTTGGGATATTAGTCAAAGTTCAACTGTACTAGAAAGGTTTTCCTACTGATTAAGCATTAAAATAATTTCAACTACTACACCAATTAACGCAGCTCCATTTCACAAGAACAGCGTGGGACCACATCACTGGTTCTAAATTTACACATTTTCCAGATCATTCAGCGCTAAGAAAAAGTGCTTATTTTAAGAGATTTCAGCACAAACACATTCTTCTTCAACTTAGGCACAATATCCATCACTCAATGGGGATGAAGAATTATTTTTATATTATTTTCCCCCCAAAAAAGTAGCAGAAAACACTCATACAAAAGACTTTTTTTAGCTGCGTGATTTCAATGCTGAGCTTAGATCCCATACAGAGCAATAAAGAGCATTTAAAAATGCCCTATTATTAAAATTTTAAAAACTTTATAAATCTTCTTTGTTTTTTGCTTTCTTTCCCAATAGTGATTAACACTTCCAAAGAAAAACGTGAGATTCTGATCTCCAAGCCTTGCCATGCAAAAGAAGAGAGGAACTTAGGAATTCATTTATGTTGCACTCATTAACTTTTCTTTATCATGTTTTATTTTACAAGCTTGAGCACTCAGACTGTCAAAAGCTGTTGGATTTATCATTACTGATGCCGTGGAAGTAAAATAATTTAACCAAATGTTCACTGTACTGGAGATGCCAACACCTGTGCTCAGATGCACAAAGCTAAAAGCTCAGAGAAAAGCCATGCAGATGTTGGGATTTTTAACCTTTTGGAGTTTTATGTTGCTGCCAGAAACAGAGAGCTCACAGATTGGGGTAAATAATAAAAGCAACCTGACAAAACCAGATTATTTGAGGGTGTCCTTACTTTCTGTTTGTTAAAAAAAACCAACCAAGGCAACGATCCACACAAAGCCCCATTTTTTGGCAACATATTTTACAACAGGTCAGAGAGGCCACCTTGAAGATGTGAAAATGTCTTTCAAAATCAAACCCTTGAAAAATACTCCCTGTAAATGGACTGGGCTGCTGAGGCTCTTCTGGCTCTTCCTTCCCTTTTGCCTCTTTTTTTCACCCACACCTCCAGCAGACCCAGAGCGTTGCCAAGGGGTCCCTGTTCTGTGGGACACTTTGGAAAATGCTGGCATTTCAAACAAATCTGTTTCTTGCTCACACCACACCACGATTTAGGCCAGTTATAATCACCAGTTTCTCTCTCCCTCACATCAACAGCAGCCAAGTTTTGGCCCAAGACACATCTCCAAGTGACAGAAAACCTTCACCTTCATTATTTTTACCACAGCTGGATCAAGACAATCCAACTGTACCTGTCATTATTTCATCCTCCTGAGTTTCTTGTCACTTGAGAGGAAATTACATTTTTGGTGTAAATATCATTTGGATGGGTCACTTTCTGCTCCAAAATGCAGTCTCAAGAGAAACACCTTCTTCACCTCTGAGCTCTTTGCAGTGTTCAAGGACAAGGAGCAGGTTTGGAGGGTCAAGCTCAGCTTGAGAGCTGGACAAGTGTTTTTTCTGCACATGATCAGAAACCAAGTAAAAGCTCTCAAGAAAACACCCTTATGTCCACCCAGAGGTGAGCAGAATACAAGTGGATGCACTCAGAGCATCAGTCAGGCAAAAACAAGAGCCAAGCACACCTCCTTGGACAGTAAATAAAAGGAATTTGAAATTGGAAATGGGTAATGCCATTTATTTACACTACCACATGTCCCAAACAACCCTCAGTCCAACTCCAATTTATCCCTTTTTCCCACTGCTTAGCCTGGCCTCTCTTGTCCTAAATGATTAATGCCTGAAATCCTCACCCATTTATGCCTTGCAGCATTTTCATCTTGGCTGTAGCCAGTCCACAAAGCCACCCCTGTCTGGGTTCAATTTAAATTAAGACATACAGAGTTAATTAAGACTGCGAGCTGCGATCTCAACCTAAGCACATGAATACACAACTCTCCTTCCAGACTCCTTTTCCACAGGGAAAGGAGCAGGCACCCTGCTCCAGTGTGCAGAGCACAGAGGCTTTTAGCAAGACTCCCAGATTGCAGAGGGCTGCAGGAAAGGCAGGAGTGTTGTGGCTGGAATTAAATTGGGCAATTTGAGGCAATCAAACCCATTTTTCTAAAGCCAGCCTGAAAGTCACACCGGTGGAACAGCTCAGGGGTCTCAGTCATTTTGAGAATTACTTTGTCACCAAGGAGAACCATCTCCCAGCAATCTTTGGTCATCAGAGGGTATTTGCAGGTGCTGATGTTCTCCTGACAGGTGACTCCTTGGAGCACTCAATCCCCACGGAGAAACAATACTCAGTGACCTGAGGCAGGGTGGGCTTCTGTCCCATGGCACAGCCCACACACATCCTGGGACTCAGGAACCCAGCAGGGTTTTCCTTCTGGGAGGAAAGTCAAGATATTTGGTGCTGTTCTATTGCCTGTCTGCGACAATCTTTAACTAATTTAGTTAGCTACCCCAGCAAGCTGAAGAATTACAACCTGGTTTAGCTCCACTGGCAATGGGTGTAGTTTTGAATATTGAAAATAATCATTTACTATCTCTGTCTGTATTAAATGACTCCTTATCCAGACCTACAAGTAAGATTTAAGCTACAGAAGGGACAACTAAGTTTTCAAGGTTTTGATCTTAGTGGTCAGGGTTTCATTTTGTTTTTCCTCCCCCAATCCTCTGTGAGAGATTTGAGTCCTGGCACAAACGCAGCAGCTCAGCACAGGCAGCAGAAACCGTGGGCTACAGCCTCACCCTCAAAGCTTCTTTCTCATTCTGGAATTGAAATCTGATTGTTAGATGGAAAACAGAAAACCCTCATGCTAACCACAACTCCAAAGTCTGCAAGTGCTGCTTTGGGGACGTTTCCTAGAGTCAGCAGAACTGGCTCCCAACAGGCAAAACTCTTTGGTGGCAACAGTACTTCCTACCTGACTCCACCTTGTGACTCTCACAGGGACACAGGGATGGTCAGGGCATCCTCACACCCTCCCTGAGGTCAGTCCTCGGTTTCTTGCAGCGATGGGTTGGTGAAGAAATCACTTCTTGGTAGAAGTCAGTGACACAGAGAAGCATCAGGCAGCTTTGCCCAAAGTTCAGCACAGGCACAGAGTGGAAATTCCACACACGGAACAGATTTACCAGTAAAACGTTGCAACTAATTCAAACAAACAAACAAAAATCTACCTCGGCTGCAGATGTTTTCAGAGCATTTACAAGGCAAGAGTGGGGAAACCAGACTGGCTTGGGTTTGGTGTTTGTGTCTAAATTGTCAAATAAATTTGCTCTTCAGCCCTGGTGCTGCACAGGGCTCTCTTTCCAAGGAGTCAACAAATTCTTTAGCCCAAAACTCTGCTGTGGAGAGAACTCGCTATTCCAGCTGGTTCAAATGCAAGCAGCAATTAGGCAAAACTACTCCACACTGCAGTGACACAGAGAAAATGCAAAAAAAGGAGATAAATCCAAGGGTGATTCCAGGCTTGTGCCACATGTCCAGACAGGGCTTTAAAACATGCAACACATCCTTTTGTAAGGGGAAAACCCAAACCCCACACTAAGGTAGCTCAAGGCCAGGCTGAAGGATTTGCAGCACAGAGGGTGGCTAATCCCAATTAATAATGGCCACTGGTCACTGAGAACCTCAGCACTGGAGAATCAGGGACAGATGCTTCTCTCCACAGCTCCTCTGCTCAAGTCTGTGCTCAGTGTTCCTGCTGTGCACCTGTGCTCAGCCACTTGGAAAAACCATCCCAAAATATGAATAAAACCGCCCACAGAAGCAGCACGAACCAGAAGCAAAGAGCAAGAAGCTGTTTTAATTTGGGTAAGAAATTAGAGAAAACAAATAGAAGAAGGAATGTCATTTCAAAGGGAACTTCATGCAGAAGCAGCAGCACTTGCATCTGATGTACAGAGAGCTGCAAAAGAATTATTTATAAAGCCCAATGACACAGATTCTTCTATTGCTAAAGTGACAAAGTAAGATAAGATAAGATGAGCCATTTGCTTTGACAGCTTCACTGTCGGCCTTCAGCATTCAAACTTTTGATGTCTGGAGTTGAAAACCAAGTATTTTTAGATTCCATTTTCTTTCCAGGATGTTATCACACGAGAAGAAATAACCAAAGTTGAAAAGTTCACACCTGTCCATTCTCCATCTGTGAAACTGCTGAAGATAATTAGCTGGAAAAGCACATTCACCTGCCAACGTGAGGCTTTCCTAAGAACTGCAGGGCAAGAAAAGCTGAACCAAGTGCCAACAGTCCCTAATGAAGGTGTCACAGAGGTGTGTGCTCAGTGCCTTCACCTCCTGCACACCACAAAGACACCCTGATCTCCACTGCCAACTCCAGTGCAGCAAAGCCCACTTGAGCAGAAAGCCTGAACACTTCACCCACGATCTGAAAGTAGAAAAAATCCAGGGGGGTGAATCATGGTGATCTCATCTCTCCAGCAATAAAGAGAATAATGTGTGAAGCTGCACCAGAAAAGGGAATTGTACTTGCAGGGTGTAGAAGGATGTTATTTACCACCATATTTTTGTCTATGACCACATCACAGAAACGTAGCTGTGAACTGTAAATCCAGCACAGGATTTACACAGCACAGTGTCAACAACCTGCTGGCAAAATGCTGCAGTCTGTGCTGACCTCCAGGTAATCCACTTGATCCTGACCACCACCTGCACGGCTCCTTGGAGAGAAAACTCCACATTTTGCAGAGATTACACAGGGGAATTAATGCTTTCCACCAATTTAAAAGAGATCAGTAATTTACTACAGCTTGTTATTCAATGCAAGGTGTGGATTCTGCTTTCCCAAATTTAATTTAATTCCCTGCATGGCTAAGCAGGGAACACGAAAGTTTTTAGGAAGGATGTGAAGAGTCTGGCCCCACAAATAGCCAGGATTCACCTCAGGAGGAGGCAGAGGTTTAATGTGAGGGATATATAGAGAAAAGGGATGAAGGAGGGAGCAAAGACAGATTATGGTCAAACTGTAAAATAATCCACCAGCAAAACTCAACAACTTCCTCCAGGAGGCAGCTGCACCCCTTCCCCAGCTTTAACACCTGCTGTGAAGGTTTGTTTCAGTGTCTGCAGGACGAGCTGAAGCCAGTGTTACCTTCCAGCCACTCCTCAGCCTGCTGGGCTCTCCTCTGGGCCATCAGCCTGTTGCCCATGTTCCTGCGGCGCCGGGGCATCCCCTCGGCTCGATCCTCCCCGTGGGGCCGGGGCCTGGCCCCTGCTGCTGCTGCCACATTCTGCTGGTGCTCCTCGTCAGCTGCAAGAAGGAAACAAGATATTCCTATTAAAGCTGATTTTCCCTTCTGCCTTTCTGAGTTACCAAGCAGCAAAAGTGTGTTTTTCTTTCTAAAGTACTCCGATTTTTAAAAAATATTCATTTGTACTTGTGTAACGTAGGTTCATCTGATTGAAAGCTCAGAGCCTGAATGTTTCAGAGAGGAATATGGAAATCATTACACATGAAACAGAACCTGAAGAGCAAACAAGGATCACAAATTACAGCTGAAATAAACAGAGTTATGGGGCAACTTCATTCTACCCCGCTGATTTAAACTCCCCAAAACACAGGAAGGTACACACAGGACACAAAGGGTCACTGCAGCTCTCACTGCCATCCTCTCTGCATCTGCTGCAGTTACTAATTAAGATCTGGCAAATGAAGAATATCCTAACAGGAGCAGCTGGGAGAATGGAACTGACCAGTGGGTTTATTTCAGAAGTTTTCCATAGAAAACATTCAGATTTTTCTTTTTTTCCTGTTTCTTTAAAATATAGCAGCAATGCAAAAAATGCAAAAA
Source organism: Chamaea fasciata (assembly GCF_029207755.1). NCBI lineage: Eukaryota > Metazoa > Chordata > Aves > Passeriformes > Sylviidae > Chamaea > Chamaea fasciata. The sequence continues at coordinate 2,319,291 of NW_027094091.1, read as the reverse complement.
AAAAAAATTAAAATCAGATAACAGTAAAATATCATCATCCTTGATACCTGCTTTGCATAGTCTAGCAAATATAATCCTAACTGATATTTGTTACCTGCTCAATCCTGCAAAGTATTGACTTTTAAGCCTTAATTCAGGCAAATATTCAAATGGTCTCATGGAAAGGTGCAGAACTACTCACTCACTCCAACTCAGGACACATTTATTTTGTGATGTGCTGGATGATCTGTCCCAGGTCTCCAGCATCCCGACCCAAATAATGCCTTCCTAAAAAAACTCCTGTTAGCACATATCCCATCAGAAAATGGGATGAATCTGCATCTATGCCGCACCAAAGGTGTGCCTGCAGCTCACCTCAGTTATCTCAGCCTTCAAAGCTGACTTTGGGGCTGATAAGGACACAGCTGCAGCCCTGAGCTCAGCAGAGTCACCTGCCGCAGGCTTTGGCCAGCAGAGCCCTCAGCAGCTCAGGCTGCTGCTGCAGATGTCACAGGGACGTGACAGGGCCCCACAAACTCCAGTCCCAACACGCTGTGACGCCTGGAACTGAGTCACTGCCCTGTCACGCTGCTGTCACCCTGCTGGTCCCATCCAGCTCTGCAGATAAAACAGGGCTGTGAGAAATCACTGAGTGCAGGCTCCAGAGATGCTGCTTCAAGGCTTGCCCACTCCTGCCCAAAGCTTATTTGGAATGCTACAGGAAACATTTCCCCAAGAAGCAGAGCAGCAGGTCACTTCTTGGACCCTGATAAATGCCAAAAATGCTCTGCAAAAAACTTTTTCATACAAATGCAGTATTTCTCTTCCTAAGTCCTTGAGATATGCTGCAATTCAAACCTCAGCATCCTTTCACCTGCAAGCTTCAGTTCCCAAGATGGTCCTGCCCAGCAGCTCAGCTGTGCAGTTCCAGCACTCATTCATTCCGGTTTTGGTTCCTGTTGTCCTGTGAAACAGAGACTGCTTTGCATTTTATGAAAGAGGAATCTATTTATAAGCCATGTATTTCTTTCAAACCAAAGAGCTCAACCCTCACAGAGAAAAACATGTGAACCAAGCTCTCTGCTTTTCTCCATTTAATTCTCTACAGGAGACTCAGTAATTCCCCAAAGTGACCAGTGTGGACTGGGCTCAGGATGCACTAAACCCCACCAACCCTGGCCCATATCACAGCCAAACACACAGGGCAGCTGTTGGGACAATATTTGTCACATCTCCAAAATGTGCAGATTAACAGAAGACACCAAGCCACTATGGATTGTCACTTAGGAGGAAAATAAATGTTTTAATGAAGCTTTTTTCTTCCTTCCAGTCCCTAAAATATTTTTCCCGACTGCAGATTCTTTTTCAGCAGCACAAGCTGGCTGAACACGAGCCAGTGGCACCTGGGGGTGGCAGCAGGGCCAGGGCAGTGCCTGTCCCCTGTGCTGGCACTGCTGGGGCTCCTCCAGTGCTGGGGGTGGTTTTTGAGCCCCTCCCAACAAGAAAGACCTGGAGAGCTGGAGAGAATCCAGGGAAGGGAATGAAGCTGGGGAAGGGTCTGGAGCACCAGGAGAGGCTGAGGGAGCTGGCAAAGGGGCTCAGCCTGGAGAAAAGGAAGCTCAGGGGGGACCTTGTGGCTCTGCACAACTCCCTGACAGGAGGGGACAGCCAGGGGGGTTGGGGTTCTGCTCCCAGGGAACAGGGACAGGAGAGGGAACGGCCTCAGGCTGGGCCAGGGGAGGTTCAGGTTGGATATTGGGAAAATTTCTTCATGGGAATAGCTCTCCAGCCCTGGCACAGCTGCCCAGGGCAGTGCTGGAGTCCCCATCCCTGGAGGGATTTAAAAGCCATGTGGATGTGGCACTTGGGGACATGGGTCAGTGGTGGCCTTGGCAGTGCTGGGGGAATGGTTGGACTGGGTGATCTCAGAGGCTTTTCCAACCTTTTGGACTCGAGCATTCTACAGCTTCTGTTTGCCAGGCATTCAGCAGGGCAGGGATTTGGAAAACATGAATGGCATTCATTCACTGCATTTCTCCCTATCCTTCGCTGGAGGAGGAGAAAATCCTCACTTGCTCTGCTGTAACACACCTGGAGCTGCTCCCTCAGGGGTCAGGGCTTTGCCCAAGTGATTCCAGACACAGAATTGTTGCAGAATGCTCCACCTTCAGCTGGGTCCTCTCCCTCCCCCTGAACTGTGTCACACACTGATGGCACACAGAGGGGAGGCTTCACAGAACAGAGGACACACTTAAAAATCACTTTTCCTTTTTCTTGGGACTGGACTGATCATCAGATCTGAGCTCAAGAATGATTTGCTCTGGGGTCTGGCCCTGCTGGGTTGTTTTTTTTTTTTTTTCACCTCCTGCAGCACAGGGTGGGGTTTGGCTGCTGCACTTATCTGAACACATCTCTTCATTTTCCTGGAGCTGCAGAAGCCTCAGCAGTGGCACCCCAGGCTAGTCAGATCATGCAGAGATTAGTCACACAAGCACTAATTAGCCTTGATCCAGAGCCATCTGAGTGAAAATTAATGGCCAGCATTAAAGAGGTGAGACAAATGATCCACAAGCTTTGCAGAATGGCAGGCCCGACTGAATTAATGAGATAAGCCCCTCAAATTAACAGTTAATACAAACAAAACACTCAACAGCTGTCTGGGCAATGGACACGGGCTCAGTTTGTATTTGTAGTTGTGGTGTTCAGGGTCTGACACAGCCCTCAAAAGGCAAGAATATTTTTTGTGCTGGGCATAGCAGCTCTGCCTCGGTGTTCAGGAAGCATCAGTGCAGGCAAGGGATTATTTCAGCTGACATGTCAGCCAGGGCACAGCAGCAGCTCTGAGACTCTGGTATTGGCTCCTTCCTGAAGGGAGAGAGAGAACGGAGCTGTGACCTGCAAGCAGAAATCTCTCCTGAACTGGATGTGAAGCACCACTGCAAAAAAACCACCATGGAATCATTCAGAGCCCAGATCCGGACCTCCTTTTACACTCTCCAGAAATTTGCCTCTCCACGAAATTATGCAAACTTTTGCATAAGCAAGAAAAAAAGAAAACCCCTTGCCTGTCACAGCCCCTTCCTCTCAGTTCCATCAGAGGAGGTGACACCTGGGCTGGCAGGGCTGCCTCAGGGACAGAGCTCCACCTGCTGCACCCTCTCACGTGGTGGCACTTCCCACCACGCTGCTGCCACCATCCAGCACCTTCTGCCTCCATGAAATTCAGAAAGGGATTCAAAGTTCAACAGGTGGAAGCTTCCCAGGGAGGTGCTTTGGCCCAGTGGAGCTTATCAGAAAGAGAGGTGGCAACCACGTGTGAAATCAAGAAATGCCACTTTTTTTTTTTCTTTTTCATTTTCAGTAGAACAAGTCCAGGCATGATCCTGCAGGAAACAACCTGCTGCTCCAAGTGACCTTTCAAAGGAAATGCAAAGGTACAGGATTTACCTCTCCTGATCTTTAGCTCCCTAAAGCAGGAGAGTCTTGAACATTTTTAAAAGCCAATTTCCACAAGATAAAGTCAAAAAGAAGCTGCTGCCCAAACCCCTGCAGGTTAACAAGAAAAGGTGAGAGTTCCCACCACTTCTTTAGGTCCAATGTCCCTGGTTTCAAGTCCTTCCCAGGTGGCAACGAAGATTTATTGGCAGAATTATGGAAGCTTGCATTTTCCACCTAAGAAATTGGAATAGGAAAGCAAATTCCTGCCTAAAACTAAATTTTGTGGCTATTAAATATACCAGAGTCCCAGTGGTTCTGAAAAATAATTTCTGCTGTGTACAGAGAACAAAGTCATCCCCAGCAGCTGAAATTCTGTGAAGGGCTTTACCATGACAGAAAACAATATATGAAAGTAAAAAATATCTTAAAACCACAGTAAAAAAAAGAGAAGGCATGACCAACTTGTGTCAAAAATTATCACTAAGAAATGCTTCAACGTGATTAAATTGTCCTGAAAATAAATTAACTTCAACCAAGTTGCTCAAAATCAGTATTAAAGCTTTTTAAAAAAATAATTCACACTATTTAAAATGAATGCTTGGGTTTCAATTTAGAACTTTGAATGCTTAAAGAGAACAGAAATCTTCCCAAGCCCCAGAGCCCCTGATTTATCTAAATCATGACAAAAGTCAAGCTCAGGAAACGATGAATTTCTGCAGGACATGCATCCCTCGCTTTTACCAAAAGTTCATCTCTTCATTCACAGGAATCCAATAAAATTACATTAGTTTCCAAACATTTCCAAGAGAAGAATTTAGACCAGGTCTGTGGAAGCAGAGGTGTGTGAAAAATGTGTTGGAAAATTTAATTATTATCAGCAAAATCTGCTTTTAACACAGATCCCTTACCAGCACAGTACTGCACTGAGTGACTCTGATGATACTAAAGGTGTGGTGGTTTTGCCTCTTAATTAAAAATTATCAAAGCAACTCCCCCAAAAGAAAACGAATATAAAATCCAACCCCAAAACACCCCATTATCCCCAAAATCCGTGGAGGTACTGACCAGGAGTTTAAGAGTTTGTCCTGGCTAAACATCTTAATTCGACACCTGGCAGCCAAACAACCTCCCTCCTTCCGTGGTGAGAACCCAAGGTCAGTGAGTTCACACCACACCTGATTCCTTCCCACCCAGACAAGGTCACTTCCACCACAGTGGAATTGGTTATGGTTGGACTCAAGTGATTTTTGAAGGTCTTTTCCAGCCCAGACGATTCTCTGCTGAGCAGTGACACAGGGCTGGAAGTGCTGCATCATCCACCTGCTTCCCACAGCCGCACTGGGTGAGGTGGGAGAGGAGCAGAAGTGGGACACGGCACAGGATTGAGTCCAGATGGTTCTGGAATACCTGCAGTGAGGGAGACTCTGCAGCCACTCTGGGCAATCTTTTGCAGCATTCTCAGTAAAAGAATTCTTGCTCATGTTCAGGTGAAGCTTCAGTTTCCTGCCTGTTCCTGCTGTGCCATTGCTGGGCCCCCAGAGCAGAGCCTGGCCCTGCAGACACTGATGGACATGGATGAAGTCTCCTCTCATCTTCCTCTTCTCCAAGCTAAACAGCCCCAGCTCCCTCAGCCTTTCCCGGTCGGGAAATGCTCCAGCCCCTTCATCATCCCCACAGCCTGTGCTGAACCCACTGCAGGTCCCTCCTGTCCTGAGGAGCCCAGAGCTGGACACAGCACCCGGGATGTGCCTCCCCGGGCTGCGCAGAGAGGCAGGATCACTCCCTGACCTGCTGGAAATGCTCTTATCTCAGGATCCCCGTGGCCTTCTTTGCACGAAGGAACGCTGCTGGCTCAGGGACAGCTCGTTGTCCACCAGAACACCCAGGTCCTTCTCATGAAGTCGGACTCCGCTGTCTGCCAGTGCTCAGGGTTGTTTTTCCCCACGTGCAGGACCCTGAACTGCACTGAGCTGAGCTTCAGACGGTTTTTCTCTGCCCCTCTCTCCTGCCTGTAGAAGTCCCTCTGAAGGGCAGCACAACCCTCTGAGATATCGGCCATTCCTTGTTTTGTCTCATCAGCGAACGTGGTGAGGGAGCATCGACCCCTTTGTCCAAGTAACCGCTAAAACAAGGCTTACAAACACCAAGTACAGAACCCTGAGGGACACCCACTCATGACAGGCCCTCCACCTACACCCCCTGCCCCTGATCCCCAGCCTCCGGGATCTGTTCTCCATTCCCCCCTCATTTACAGGAACCTCAGGGACAGCGCCCCAGTCCCAAAGCCGCTGACAGAACCCCTGACAGAGAACTCAGACTTCCAACCCAGCGCCCCTCACCCTGGGGCCGCCTCAGGCCGGGAACCCCCAACGGCAGCGGCACTAGGCCTCAGCGCCCCCACCCCACAGCCTGCGGACGGAGGACGGGGTTAAGACGTCGGGACACCCCCGGAACCCTCCCCGGGTCACCCCAAAACTCCTCGGGGGCACCCCCCAAAACCTCCGCTCCCCCCAACATGGCGGGCTCCCCTCAGGGGCCGCCCGATGCACGGCGCCCCCTGGCGGCTCTCGAGAAACGCGCCCCCCGTGCGGACTCCGTTAAGAGCAGGGCCGCGCCCACCGGAACGCGCCTCAGGGGGGCGAGGGAGGCCCGGCCGGTGTACTCAGAGCCGCGACCCACCTGCCCTGGCTTGGCCGCGGAGGCGGGTGGCGAAGAAGAGGAGGACGGCGAGCAGCACGGCAGCGGCGGCGAGCAGAACGGCGTCCATCCCGTCGGGCCGGCCCCGCCTACATCACCCTTGCTACGCCCCGTCCCCTTCCCCTGCCGCAAGGCCCCCGCGCGCGGGCTGCCCCGCGGGGTGCCTGTGGCGGCGCGCTGCGGCGGGCGCGCTGCGCTCGGGCAGGCGCGGCGAGGGCAGCCCGCGGGAGGGGTCCTGGCTCGTCCCTGAGGCGGGCGCGGAAAAGGGAATTAAAGGCGGAATTAAAGCAGGAGTTAAAGGAGAAATTAAAAATTATGAGGCAAAGCCGGCTGTGAGTGCAAGACCCGCGGGTCTGGCCGCCGGGCACGGCTGCTGCGGGCTGCTGGTGACGCGTCCGTCCTCCGCACACGGCGGGTGGGCCCAGGCTGGGGAGATCCTCAGCCGTGACCCCGCTCCGGGTCCACCACAGGCAGGCCCTGACAGCTGTCGGGTTGTGCCAGGCGATGGTGAAACTTAAGTCACACCTCCGAGTAATTTCTGTCTTCTGCCTTTAGGTCTCAGGAATTTGGGAATGGGATGAAGCTGGAGCTGCCTGGCTCTGCAGCGTGTCAGGAGCGATGTTCTGACCTGGCCTGGACCAAACGCGCACAAAAAGATGCAGAAACTTGCACTGGAGATGGAGAAGAAATTTCCCCCTTTTTGCATGGTCACCCACTGTTAGATCTGCAACTGTTTTTCAGGCTCTGCCCCAGTCCTATGAATGAGAAGTGTTTTAAGCTTTACCCATTTTCGCTTTGTGGTTGTGAAGTTCTGGTTGATCAAGCCCTTTCTCGGTTCAGAAATGCTTTCAATGTGACTGTTGAAAGCACTCTTGGGGGGAAGTGTTTTAATAAATTGAAAATGCAAATTAGAGGCTATGGGACATCTAAAGGTGATCAAAAGCACTGTTTTAGCTAATTAGTCATTGCTGTGGACTCCACAGCTCCCTGTTCCTTGTCACGAGCTCAAAATGAGTTCAGATCTGTCAGCACTTGAAAAGCAGCTTCTGCTGAGGGATTTGCTGAATTTTAGCGATGTAGAACCAGCAACACAGTGGGAAGCTCTCAAAAAAGAACTGAACTACAGGCTGAATGTTTTATGGCAAAGTTTTATTTTAGTAATAGCCTTTCAAAAATCTTATTTTGGGAGTCATTCATAGAATTGTAGAATGGTTTGGGTTAGAAGGACCTTAAAGCTTGTCTTGTTCCATCCCCTGCCATGGGCAGGGACTCCTTCCACTGTCCCAGGGTGCTCCAAGCCCCGTCCAGCCTCACCTTGGACACTTCCAGGGATCCAGGGGCAGACACAACTTCTCTGGGCACCCTGTGCCAGGGCCTCATCACCCTCACAGGGAACAATTCCTTCCCAATATCCCACCTAACCCTGCCCTCTGGCAGTGGGAAGCCATTCCCAGTGTTCTGTCCCTCCACCCCTTGTCCTAAGTCCCTCTCCAGCTTTAGGCACTGGAAGGAGCTCTAAAATCTCCCTGGAGCCTTTTCCAGGTGAACATCCGCAGCTCTCCCAGCCTGGCTCCAGAGCAGAGGGGCTCCAGCCCTTGGAGCATCTCCATGGCGTTTTCTCTTCAGCTGGACCCTCTCCAGCAGCTCCACGTCCTTCTGATGTTGGCCCCAGGGCTGGGGGCAGCTCTGCAGGTGGGGTCTCACCTGAGCAGGGCAGAGGGGCAGAATTCCCCCTTCCCCTGCTGCCCACACTGAAGGATCAGCCCGGGGCACGGAGGGCTGCGGCTGGGCCGTGTGGAGCTTCTCATCCCCCCCAACACCCCCTCACGTTCGGCTTTGGCTAAAGCAGATGTGCGGGAGGTTCCCAGACGCTGTTTGTCATCCAGCCCCGCAGGCAGCGCGCACTTGTGTCAGTGCTGAGTGTTTTATTTCCCTGCGTGATCCCTACAGCCTTTAATGAGGAGATGGTGTTAATGATGGGATTGTCACCTGCTCCTCTCTGGGCTGCAGAGGGAGCAGAGGAGTTTTTCCTGTAGGTGTCACCAATATCCCGTGTAGAAACTGAGCTTGAACTCCCGCGGAACGACCGAGCGTGGGATGCTGAGGTCGATTCGATATAACACGAGACTTCTGAAATATTTGAGATCCCTTGGGTTGTATTTCGCAGAAGGCTTTTTGTATTTTCCTAATTTAAGTCTGGAAAAATCCCTTTTTTTTTTTTTTTTTTTTTTTTTTTTTTTTTTTTTTCAATAACCATGTAAATTCCAGAGGATTTTGAGGCTGGCTTTCTACCAGGACACTGGGAGAATGTGTGAAGGCTGTGATGAGCTGTGGGTGGTGATTGAGTTTGGTGACTGCTGCTGGAGCGTGACTTGTTCCACTCAGTCATGCAAATACTGCAAGAATATCATGGAATGATTTGGGTTGGGAGGGACCATAGACATCATCTTGTTCCACCCCCTGCCCCGGGCAGGGACACCTTCCACTAGCCCAGATTGCTCCAAGCCCTGTCCAACTTGGCCTTGGACATTTCCAGGGATCAAGGGACAGCCACAGCTTCTCTGGGCACCCTGTGCCAGGGCTCAGCACCCTCAGAGGGAAGAATTCCCTCCTTAATATTTAATCTAAATCTGTCCTCTTTTAAAAATGTTTCCCCTTGTTCCAGCAGTTGTAAATCCTTAATCACAATAATCCAGTATTTGCAGACCTATGGAATCTTCCCACCCAGCGTGCGAGCAGTGCCTGATCCCCGTACAGGCTGTTTTAAGGGAAAATTGGTCTTTTTTTTTTTTCTCAATTTATTGTGACAAAAGGTCAAATAGCACATTCCCCCTCAAACAAGCCTCATAGAATCACAGAATCATTACTTTTAGAAAAGCCCTCTTGCATCATCAACTATCCCTCCCCCACTGCCAAAGCCACCAGAAAACTACCCCGAAGTTCCACCTCTACACTTAAAATCCCTTTAAATTTAAATCTTTGTAGGGCTGGAGGCACGTCCACGTTTGAGCGCTCATGACTTTTTTTGGAGCAGCCGGGAAAACTCGCCCAGCTGGCAGAGCAGCCCCGAGGCTTCGATTATCGATGGCCGGTAATGAGGCTCTAAGGAGAGGCAATTCCGTGCTAATAAACTAAAGTGCATCCAGGAACTCGGTGTATCCCGGGCCCTGGGGCCAACTGGCACAAAACGCCCTCTTCTTCCACACTTTGTCAGCTTGCCTCGCCTTCCAGGAGAGGGTGGCTGGATGCAAACTGCCTGCTGGGAGCTGTTCCTGGACTGCTTTGAGCCGGGAATGATCTAGGAAAATGCAGCTTGGCACCCAAGTTTGTGCAGAGGGACTTTCTAACCACTTTCTCCCATGGATGTACTTCCCAGTGCCTGGGCACGCCTTATTTTCCAGCAGGGATGCAATCTTCGTGCAGCAGGGTTTATTTTCAGGGAGAAATGCTGCAAGTGCTGCCTTCCAGCTCCCGCCCACTTGGATATGGACCTCGGCAATTCTTCCAAATCCTCTCGAAATGTGCTGATGAAGGGGAGCGTTTCTGCATCACTCCTTTGTGCCAGTGGGACACAGCACCTTCCAGGAAGCGCTCTGGATTGCAGGATCACACTCTGGGAAGGATCTGGATCGGAGTGCCAAAGAGCTGCAGATTATTTTATCATTGCAGGGCAGTGAGCTGGTGACCCTAAATGTGGGTTGAGCTCCACCCAGGATCCCCCTGCATCATCTGGAGCTCAGCACCTCCCCAAAGCCTCTGAAAAAGCTTCTGAGACCTGTCTTGGTTTGTTCTGGCTCTGCTGCTTCCTTCTCACTGCTCTCCTTGTGTCCCCTGTTTTAGGAGAAATAAAATGATTTATTGTTGTTTGAGAGAGCTTGAGATCTACCTTAAACAGTGAAATTTAAACACAAGTAGTGGTTTTAATCAAAATAAAATCTTAGTTCTTGAAAACGACATTACAAAATTAAGAAATGCATGATAATTTGAAGGCTTGAAATCATTGTGAGGTGATTCCCTCTGTGTTGTGTTTTATAACAGCTCATTTCTGCTCTGAAGGTTTGAGTGTCTGGTCTAGTTCAGCCACAGCTGCTTGTGGGCCAGGATGTCTGAGTGATGCAGGGAGTGAGACTTGATCAGATAAAGGCTTCTTTTTGCCTTAAAAGCTGTGGGAAGATTTGAAACAAATAATGCCAGTAAAGATATAAATCAAAAAGAAATCCAGTCAGGCTAAGGGTTTCTGTGAGCAGGTCTTCAAAAATATTTGGAGATCAAGACTGTTGTGCTGACAGGGGATTAAAGAAAAAAATCGTGGTGACGTGAAATCCCTACAAGTGAAATTCAGATGCTTTCCTTCCTGTGGCCACAAAACCAAAACCTTTCAAAGGCTCTTTGGTGAACACTGAAGGCACAGAGGTGGTGGATTTGGGTGTCCCTGGTTAATGCCCTGACAACAGGGTGCAGCCTGTGCGGCTGTAACTGCACCTGTGCCTGTCTTTTCTACCTCTCTTTTGGCTATATACTATTCCAGATGACTCTTACCCAGTGTTTCTTGGGAATGGACACATTCCTAGAAAAGACCTGTTGTAGTCACCCATCTCTGGAGGTGTCCAGGGAATGACTGGAGGTGAAGCTCAGTGCTCTCGGCTGGTTGACAAGGGGGTGATGGGTCGAAAGTTGGACTTGGTCTTGGAGGTCTTTTCCAAGACTTAGCTCCAGCTGCATTATCTGAGCATATCCCAGCACCAGGCAAGCTTCTCCTCTGGAATTTGGTAGCTGAAAATCAAAGATAAAAATCCTGGTTTTCTTCCCGAAGTCAAGTCCTGGGGAGGGCAACCATCACAGAAACAGCGGTGCTGAAAATGCTCAAAGGAAACGTGCAGAGGTTGCTGTTCTGGGTGTCTTTGTCATTCAGAGCTGCTCCTGCTGCAGAACTCCCTCCTCTCCTCTCATGCCCATCGAGCTGTTTGTCTAGAGCCTTAATGAGTTTCCTGTATCTTTTCGAAATGTAAATTGTAACCAATTTACAAGTCATTAGTTAAGAAGTCGGTCACTGCAGCCCCGCTTTAATTTCACCTGTCCTTTCCCGTGTTTCCATTAAACCCCATTTAATTACAAATCCTATCTCATTCTCGGGGCATCAGCCGCATTGTAATAAATGTCCCTCAAAGTCCGTGACTCAGCTGACAACACACGAGCAGTGACCAAGACCTGGATGAACAGGATTTCCAGTACAAATTAACAAAGAACTGTTCTCCTGTCTCCAAAAATCCACCAGCACGAAGGGGAAAGAAAACCAGAGATGCCAAAATGGAATTTGGTTTCTTTGCTGCAGGTGAAGAAAAGGGGCGCAGTTGTGACCCAGCAGTACCTCCCTCCCTCAGGTTGCTCCCAGGGACCACGGGGACTTGCAGCTGTAATGGCTTTGCTGCCTGAGGGGGGGAGGCTTTTAGCTGCAAAAATCCACCTTTCCAGCCAACTCCCATAAATCCAGAGTGTTTAGTTGGATTGCAGACTCCGCTTAATGGGAACCTTGCTCACCATTTCACATCCTGGTTTTGGCCTGAGCAGTTGGACTCATGGGCTACATTTCTGTTTCTGGGTGCAGCACAGTAGAAATCACTTTTATTTTGGCTTGGCTGGAGACTGGACTGTGGGGTGCCCGTTGTCTTTGGGGCAAAGTCTCCCCTCCTCTAAAGGCTTTCCCCCACTGTTCTCAGCATCCCTTTACCTCTGCCTTCCCTCATGAGCACATGGTGGAATGGGCCAGGGAGTGGATCCTGCCTTCTGATAACCTTTGTATCAGCAAAAGGTGTGTCTGTGGCACAACAGCATAACTGGTGTAACCCAAGGGTGGGTGTTCATCTGCCTGTGTTCATCTCCCTTCCGGACTTCTTCAGCGAGGCTGGACAAGCCCAGGTCCTCTTGCTCCCTGCCCTAGTGGTGCCAGACTTCACTTAATGTGTCTGTCCATCTTTCTGTGTTGCACATGAACAACTTGGCCAGTTGTGGTCTTGCCTTGTGAGATCGAATTTCTCTTTTCAGCTTCGTAATTAAGGTTATAGAGAAGGGAGAGCCCGACTCCCCTCAGAGGTGTGTGATAAAAGGCTGAGAAGCAAGAGGCTTAGGCTGCAGCAAGGCAAATTCCATAAGGCAAGGAGCAGTGTTTACACTGTGAGGATGGTGAAATGCTGGAGCACAAGCCCAGAGGGTTTGGGGGCATTGCTTCTCTTGGAGATGTCCCACACTCAGCTGGACAAGGCACAGCCCAGCCTGAATTTTGATGCAATTCTGCAAATGCCCATGAACCAGAACAGAAGGAATTGCACGTCCAAGCAGAGATGAGTGTGGATGCAGCCTGCAGAGTCTCCTTATCTCTCTTTGAAATACCACTGCTCCATGCTACCGCTGTTCAGCAGCTCCATGCTGACAGCAGGCCAAGAGCTGCATCAGCGACCAGGAACATTCGCTTTTCTCCTCGGACTGCGTGGAGTACACAGATAACTCTGGGAGCAGCAAGGCTGCTTTCATCTTCCTGGAGCTAATCCAAACGGATCACGTTGCTGGGGGAAGTCAGGGGAGAGCAGGAGAAGACAGAGTATCTTTATTTAAAAAGAAATTAAAGAAATCCTTAAAATCAAAGTGCTTAGCAGGGGTTCAGCGGGATCGGGAGGCAGCGGTCCTTGCTGGTGCTGAATTTATTGCCTCTGTTAAATGTCTGGACTGAATTCCTCGTCTTCCCACAAAAGCAGCTGCTCCTACCTCGTGTTGGTTGGGCAGTGGAGAAAAGGGAGCAGAGCTGTCTGTGCTGTCCCTGCTCTGTGGATAACGGAGGGAACACAGAATTGTGAGGACTGTCAGGCTGGATTAGGCTCGAGGCGCACGTAATCCAGTTCCTTGCTTTCTTTGATGACCAGTACAGTGGTTTCCAGGAATCATTTTAAAAGCTGTACAAAACATTTCAGAGGAAAAACTGTTTATTTTATTCCCCCTTCCCCCAAAATGTTACCCTGACTGCCATCCTTGCCAAGGTCAGCTTTAAAAAAAACAGGAAGATTTCCAAGAGCTTCTGGAAGGCTGTGAGTTGCTGGTGGTGGTGTAGACCCACAGTAGGTTGTAGGAACAAATAATTGGGGTTGTCACAGCAGTCTGGGCTGTGCGAACAATCTGGGGAAGGCAGCTGGGATCCCCCAGGGAAGTGGGAAAAGGTCAGAACTGACACATGGGCTTTGCCAGAGGTACCAGGAGTCTTTTGCTGCCTCTGTGTATTTTGAATCATCAAAGCCTGGAACCTTTAGATATTGGACTTGGATGGTCCTTGTGGGTCCCTTCCAATTCAGGATGTTCCATGGTATTCTAAAGGAAAGGGCAGGGAAACCCAGGCAACAAATGTCCCTCAAAAGCAGCCAGGAAAACACTTCTGCAGGGCTCTCTTTCTGCAGGGACCTGTCTCCAAGAGAGGCCATGATGCTCAGAAATTATCTTTGCTTTGTGTTGCAGATCCTAAAGTAACTAAACTGGATCCCCAGGAGAGAGGTACAAAACCAGTAACCCCATGAACAAGATTCACTGGATTTCATCTGCCACTGGCAATCAAATCATAGAATCACATACTGGTTTGGGTTGGAAAGGATCTTAAAGATCATCCAGTTCCATCCCTGCCGTGGGCAGGGGCACCTTTCACTATCCCAGGATGCTCCAAGCCCCGTCTGAGCTGGCCTTGGACATTTCCAGGGATCCAGGGGCAGGCACAGCTTCTCTGGGCACCCTGTGCCTGAGCCTCAGCACCTTTACAGTCAAGAATTAAATAATTCTAACCAATCTAAATCCATTCTCTGCTCAGCCTGTGTTTGTGCTCAGGATTACCCCCACCCAAGGAATTTAATGGGATGCCTCCTGTAAGTCAAGGGGAGGGTGTGGATACCTTGTGCATATCTATGGGACTCAGAGAAGTGGATTCCAGCCAGAGCTCCCAGGGCTCCTTGTAGCCTTCTCCATGCTCCTCAGGCACTTCCCATCCCACTGCTGGGCATTATCCCAACTCTAAGCCGGGTAACAAGCGGGGAGATGAGCTCAGTGTGGCTGCTGGAGGATTTCCTGGATATTGATGAGTACATCAGGGGGATGGGTATGGGTACTGTCTTCCATGCCATTAGTGCAGGGCTGGAGGATGAATCGATGGCCAGAGATGACTGCCCAGGTTACTTTGTCTCCTCTTTGATTTAAGCACTGTACAATTAGTCCAGGGCTTGAAAATTATGCTATTAAACATTGTGCTGTCCTTTTTAATGGATGGCTACTGGGAGAACTTACTGGAAAATTTCCAGTCCTCTTGTTTCCATAGGAAGTGTGCACAAGGACAAGGGCTGCCTAGGATCCCACCTATTCACCCCAAATCAGCATCACCTCTACTGCTGCATCCCTAATATTTGTCTGTGTGCTGGAAAGCCACGTGTCCTGTCCCACCTCCAAACCCTTCCAGTTCATCACTGTCCCTGTCACAGCAAGGGTTTCCTTTATTCCTGACCTAAATCTTCCTGCAGACAATATAAGCCCAAGATCATCCCATCCCATAATGAATATTCATCATTTTCTGTAGCATAACGAAGGTCAGTGTTCTTTAATAAGAGAGAAGAAAGGCACACAGGAGGTCCATTTAATAACAGAGGTGACTGGTACATAAAGCAGGGAGATATTACAGTTAATATCACAAGGGTGGGAATGTGCTCAGGAAAATCCTGGCAACCAGGAGGAAGGGATGCCATGAAGTTTTAGCTTTGAGAAGTTAAAAAAAGCTAGGACTGAAGTTAATGGAAATTCTGCCCGCATAAGAAACACAGGTGGAAGGGAAAATCGGCTTATTTTAATCAAAGCGAGAGGGAAAAAAAACCCCAACCCTAATTTAAATCAGTCCAAGTGATTGCAGGCTTAATTCTCTCCCCTTATTAGACTCTTCAATCGTAACCCTACAGCCCTAAGAGATCTCTTTACACTGGAGCCATGGGAATTTGATTTGTATGCATGCTGACCTCAAAGTGATAGAGTGAATCCATCCTCTGTTGGTGGGGCGGATTCCCAATTAAATCTGCTGGGAAAGATGATTACATGACCCCATCCTTGTCTGGAAGTGGGATGGATGGGGAGGTTCCCCTCTGTCAGTGCTCTCAGGTCTGAGGTGCTGGATAATTGCTATGGATGGAAAAAGGAGGAGAAGGCACTTTGCCCCTATTCTGAGCTGGAGGGAAAGGAAGGGTGAAGCATCTGTCCATGAGGAAAAGCCGGGAGAACTGGGATTGTTCAGCCTGGAGAAGAGAAGGCTTTGGGATGACCTAATTGCAGCTTTCCAGTACCTGAAGGGGGCCCAAGGGAGCTGGAGGGGGACTTTGGATGAGGGATGGAGTGACAGGACAAGGGAGAATGGCTTCAAATGGAAAGAAAGTAGGTTTAGACTGAATATTGGGAAGAAACTCTTCCCTGTGAGGGTGCTGGGCCGTGGCACAGGGTGCCCAGAGAAGCTGTGGCTGCCCCTGGATCCCTGGAAGTGTCCAGGACCAGGTTGAACAGAGCTTGGAGCAACCTGGGACAGTGGAAGGTGTCCCTGCCCGGGGCAGGGGTTGGAATGAGATGGTCGTTAATTCCAACCCAAACTATTCCATGATTCAGTGATGAAATTTAAAAAGGAGGGTGGGGAAAGTCAATTAGGACATGCTTACTTTATTAAAAAAAATAAAAATCCCCAAACATCGTAATTAAAAGGAAAAACAAACAAACAAACAAACCAGCCTCGCATCTTTAGTTTTCTTTTCCTCCCTCCTGTGATTTTTATCTGCTCTGAAAAAAAGAGAGAAGCAAGAAAAAGGATGCCAGGTAGGTGTTACTTTAGAAAGCCCTGATCAAAAGCCCTGATTTACTTGGTTTTCATGGGGTTCAGCCAAAATTCCTACCAGGACATAAATGTGAACTCATTCCTTTCCTTCCCATTTCACTTTTTTTTTTTTCCCATCCCAGAAATGACACAGGCGGAGAGGTTGGAAGCAGCCAATTGCCATGAATAAGTGGAGGAGAGACCCCATTTCATCCTGGCAGTCATTCTGGAAACGGGGCCAATTCATTAAGCAGAGATCTCCTCATCCTCGAGCAGAACAGCCTGTTCTGCCTGCCCCGAGTGCCTTCTGCTCTCCCAGCATCCGCAGAGGTTGCTGCTTGGAGAGGGACAGCCTTGGAATCCTACCCTGAGATATTCATATGGATTTGTGTGTGGGAAAAAAAAAAAGAAAAAAAAAAGGCTCATTTTGAAGCAAAATTTTTAATTTTTGCCTGCTCCCATCCACCCTCTTCCCCATCCAAAGAAAGCATCCAGCCCGGGAGGATTCATCCAAATAGAATGGTGTGTTTTGCAGTTATTTTGTTTTTTTTCTTCTTTGGTTTGTATTTTGGATTTTTTTTAGGGATCGCTTTACAACAAAAAAGCAAAACTACCCCTGAGAAAAAATATCATTTTGCCTCCCCTCATCCCTGTCCCTTTGTAACCTCGGGTTGGGCTCTGCGCTGCCAGCCCCAGCCCTGCTATGTCCCGGTGCCAGCTGTGGTACCCAGCCAAAAAAGACCAGGAAAACCGGGCTTGGGGACTTCCCCAGTGATGGATTTTGCTGCCATCCCGTGGTCACTGCCCTTTGAAGCCACTGGACGGATCTCAGAGTTGGGGGGATTTGATGGTCTGGCAGTGACCCCCCCCAAAACAGGAGCTGGGCAAACGCCCTCCGAGCCAGCAGAGAGTGGTGAAAGCCAGGAGAAAGGGAGTGGGATTTCCCCTCCCATCTCCTGCTGAAACACAAGGACAGGTCATGAAGGGGCAGGTCCTGAAAAGGTGCTTCATCACCTTTAAGCATAAGAATGCCCTTGGGATCCTACTTCCATCTGTATGTATCTCTGATTTTTTAAAGAATTATAGACCCATGGAATCTCCTGAGATGGAAGGGACGTACAAGCATCATCGAGTCTAACTCCTGGCCCTGCACAGGGCACCCCAACAATCCCACCCTGTGCATCCCTGAGAGCATTGTCCTTCCAGGGTCCTGTCAGTGATGGAGTTGTGCTCATCCGTTTCTCCCACGGCACTCCCGAGTCACTCACTCTTTCCTGACTTTTCCTTTGCCTGCAGAGAGAGGAAAAACGTACTGGGTTTAATTCTAGCTCTTCCCAATAAGAAAGACTTTGAGGGGCTGGAGCATGTCCAAGGAAGGGAACGGAGCTGGGGAAGGGTCTGGAGCACCAGGAGAGGCTGAGGGAGCTGGGAAAGGGGCTCAGCCTGGAGAAAAGGAGGCTCAGGGGGGACCTTGTGGCTCTGCACAACTCCCTGACAGGAGGGGACAGCCAGGGGGGGGTCAGGCTCTGCTCCCAGGGAACAGGGACAGGAGGAGAGGGAACGGCCTCAGGCTGGGCCAGGGGAGGTTTAGATTGGATGTTGGGAAGATGTCTTTATGGAAAGGGTTGTCCAGCCCTGGCACAGCCACCCAGAGACGTGGCAGTCACCATCCTTGAAAGTGTTCAAAAAACCTGTGGATGTGACACTTGGGGGTGGTTTAGTGGTGGCCTTGGCAGTGCTGGGTTGGATTTGCTGATCTTTGAGGGCTTTTCCAACCTCAACAGTTCTGGGATTTTGTGGTTCTGTGGTTCTGTCTATCTGCCCACTCATTGCTTTAATGCATCGAGTCTTTGGTATGAACCAAGCTGAACCTTTATCTCCCCAACACAGAAGGAAGCAAAAAAGTGCAACAGGACCTGGATTAGAGCAGCCACAGCCACCTCCTGGCTCATGGGGTGACTTAAACAGCTCCATGATTTTGGTCCAGGTCCCTTCAATGAGCTCTTGGCTGATCCCAGCATGGACCAGGAGCTCTTACACCCAACAGCCTTGTGAGGGATTTCTGGTTTCTAGCTATCAGTGAACTATCCAAGACCCGTTCTTTTCATCGAGTTCAGGTGACCCTTTCTCAGCATTTCAACACCCTGAACCTCTAAATCAGGCTTAAACATCCCAGGGGATCTGATTCCTGGGCTCCAGCACTGCCACTGAAGTGTCTGGGCCATCATTTTCCAGTCAGTGCTTGAGTGGCTGGTGTGGATTTAGTGTGTCAGAGCAGAGACTCCACAAAAAGCAACATTTCCTGCATGCAGCACCATATTTCAGCATCGAGGATAATTCTGTATTCCCATCTGCTTTATTTTAAGCAGCCCCAGGGATGGAAAGAGCCACCTTAAGAAAATACAGCCAGCGCTATCCTGCTCCAGCCGCCCACGGGCTGACAGATTAAATCTCGTTTGCTTGTGCCAGAGTCTTGCTCACTTGTTTGTCATTATCTGGAGTTTTGTTAGGCTGTGTTAAAAAACAAAATCAGCAAAACAAAACTTATTTACCTTTTTTTTTTTTTTCCTTTAATAAAAATAGAAGCTGTGTCAGGAATGGAGAAGAGTGCAGGCACACTCTTGGAGAGCAGCACAGCAGCAGTGATCTGGTCCTGCCAAGGATGTGTGGATGGGAAGCTCTGGAAGACTGACAGGAGGAATTTCTGGCCATGCCTCACCTTGGGTAAGCACCCATCCCCACAGCCTGGCTCCAGGGCTTGCATGGCCACCTCCACTTCTAATGGCATTTTTAAAAATTCTTTCCAAAATTTGCTGTTAGCTTTGCAGTTCTCTTATCATGCACATCTTCTTCCACCCACGCTGGACACCAGAACGAGGATATCACAGTGAATTACATCCTTCTCCATTCAAATTCAAGTGGAAGAAATCCAGTGAAGAGCTGAGCAGACACATTTTGCCACCCTACATCAGCTTTCCGTGCTGGATTCACATCTCCCTTTCTTCCCCCTTTTTCTCCTCCCTTTCTGTATTTTTTCTTCTTGCTGCACATCCTGATCCAGAGAATAAATCAGATGGGCTGAACTTCATTACTTGGGAAGCCACCATTTCCTAGACCATGGAATCACAGAATCCTGGAATGGTTTGGGTTGGAAGGGACA
Source organism: Chamaea fasciata (assembly GCF_029207755.1). NCBI lineage: Eukaryota > Metazoa > Chordata > Aves > Passeriformes > Sylviidae > Chamaea > Chamaea fasciata. The sequence continues at coordinate 2,300,155 of NW_027094091.1, read as the reverse complement.
TTAAAGATCATCCAATTCCAACTTCCTGCCATGGGCAGGGACATCTTCCACCATTCCAGGTTGCTGCAAGCCCTCTTTAATCTGACCTTGGACACTTCCAGGGATCCAGGGGCAGCCACAGCTTCTCTGGGCACCCTGTGCCAGGACCTCACCATCCTCACAGGGAAGAATTTCTTCCCAATATCCAAACTAAATCTACCTTCTTTCAGTGTGAAATACCAGCTTTTCATAACCTCACCATTTGCTGCAATATGTTTGACAGTTCCAAAAATATTCAAGCCAGAAGAGCCCGAATATTCCTGCAGCTCATGCAGACCAGCCTGGACCCAAATCTCTGGGATCTGTGAGGTCATCTGAGTGCCCATGGGAAGTGCAGCTGTGTCCCAAGGCACAGCCAGTGTCCCCTCTGTGGCTGCAGGAGAGGTGACAAACTGGTAGAGGAAAGGTGAAGGTCTAAGGTGGATCCAAATTGTGTCTACAAGCCCTAAAGGAGGCTCCTAGATAAGATGGACTCTTGGAAGTGCACAGGGATAGGCAGGAGGTGACAAATCCAGTGAGAGGCCAAGAGAAATCCAAGAGAAAAGCTTCCACTGTGAGAACGGTCAAACATAGGAAAAGGGGGATCAAAGAGACTGTGGATTCTCCATCCTTGGAGATATTCAAAATTCTGCTGGACATAACCAAGGGTGATAAATTGGTGTTACAAGAGGACTCATCTTTGATCCAAAAGGTGAACTGGAGGCCTCGAAAACCCTCCTCCCACCTCAGTTATTCTGCAATATTGACACATGGAACCGATGGAGGCATGTGAAATTATTCACATCGAGTTGCTTGCAAAGTATGACAGGGAAAGGGTTGTCCAGGCTGCCCGAGGCAGTGGTGGAGTCACCATCCCTGGAAATGTTCCAAAAACACATGGATATGGCACTGGAGGACGTGGATTAGTGGTGAATGTGGTGGTGGTGCTGGGGTGACTTGGTGATCTTAGAGATCTTTACCAGCTGTAATGATTCTGTTATTCTGTGCCTCCATGGTGAGTTTTCCCACCCAAATCTAATCCTGGGGGACCTTCTTAGGGGCATAGGGTGAGTTTCTGGCAGGGCTGGCTGCAGAATCCAGGCATGTGCATTCCAGAGGGCTGAAATTCCACCTGGGTGTGCTGTAGGAGAGACAGTTTAGATCAAGAGCAAAGCCAGTTTTAGGACCATATAACTGCCTGTGGTACGTAAACCTCTGTGGCACTATTTTAAAATCATCCTTTTTTACTAAAGGGAAGCAAAAAAATCTACAAGTAAAATAAACTTTTCCCTTTTTTTCCTGATGCCTTAAGCTTTAGCTTTCATATTTTCAGATTCTGTGCTGCCTAGGGATGTAGTTCTGAGCCTCATATTAAGTGCTGGTAAACTCTCTTCACAGAGCAGGGAGACAAAACAAATCCTTTTCCTGATGAAGACCAAGGACAACTTTCAGCCCAACAGTGTAAACAACGGTGGACTGAAAAGGGAAGACAAGATGGATGAGACCTCACAACCTGAAGCTGTAATTGGACAATTAAACCCCAATATGCAAGTGGACCAAAACTTATAAAAATGTGACCAGCCAGCCATTTTGTGACTATTCGTGGTCCACCCTGGGTGCAGCTGTGGTCAGGCTCCTGTCCTGTCCAAGGTGGATCCTGGAGGCCTTTCAATAAATACCTACTTTATTCTCTAGCTCTATCCAGTCCCTGTTACAGGTCAGCCTTCCAGGGCATCAACCCCTCCCCAATAAACTGTCAAAAATGACAGTGAACAACCCGCACAGAATTGAAGAGATGGAGCTGTACTCATCTCTGGTTTTGCAGGTGATGCATGAGAGCAAATAGCTCGGAGGACCTGGGAGAGTTACACTTTTATCACCAGGGATGGAAGGGAAAAGGGACAAACACAGCCTCTGGATAGACTCAGGCACGGAGCATCTTTTTCTGTCTTCATGGCCCATTGCAGTGTCATTGCATCGACTCAAATAAATTGCCCAACAATCAGGACATGCCTTCTATTGACCTCTGGGGATCGTAGACAATGAAACCTCCAGTGCTTGAACCAGGCTGTAATGAGAAGATTGATGTTTTTGGGAAGACTTGCTGACTGCAGCTGGGTTTGAGGGCTGGGATTTGCCAGAGCTGCGCCTCTCCAAATGGTTTTCCCATGGAGAGGCTTTGCTGGGAGCAAACGTTTTCCAGCATCCTCCTGCTCTTGGTTGGAGCGATTCCACTTGCAATAACCTCCCTGGCTGTGCTGCTGGGTGAAGAGAGATTTATTTTCATGCATAAGAATGCTGGAGGAAACAACTTTTTTTGTTTGTTTGTTTATTTTTTGTTTTGTTTTGTTTTGGTTTTGTTTTAATTTGTTTCCTTTTAAAAATCATTGTTATAAATTTTGTGTGCAGACTTGTGGTTCCAGTTATACCAACAGTAAATCCTTGACTTTATGTACAGAATGGAATCATTTAGGTTGGAAGAGCCCTCCAAGATCGACTGCAACCATTAACCCAGCACTGCCAAGGCCACCACTTAAATGCATCTCTAGATATAAAAATAAGGGGTATTTCCACTTTGCCCATATAAAGTATTTTTAGTGCAGTTCCATTAAATCTGTGTCTGCAGTGATTTCACCTGATTTACACCTTTCTCCATTGTCAGAAATGTCATTTTCCCACCCTGTCCCAGGCTGTTGTCCCAGGTGGATGTGTGATCGTGGCTCCCACACCAAGGGTGGGAACATCCTAGCTGCGGCCAAACCTGGGTGTCCCAAACCTCCTCCAAAGCTGTGCAGCCACCACTGCTGGAAATGTTCATCCCACCCGGAAAAGGCTCTGAGCAACCAGCTCTGACCTTCAGGTTGACCCAAAGGGTTTGACCTCAGAGATCTCTCCCAACCTCAGTCCTTCAATTGTTTGTAAAGGTGACCTTGAAAATGGCAGAACACCAGAGTCAAGGATAGGAAGGAAGAAACCCCACACAGACTTGCATTTTAATTCCTTTGAACTCCTCCAAGATCAGCCAGAAGCTCTGATTGGATTTGATTTTACTTCTTTTTTTCTCACTTTACAGCCTTGACTTAAACTGAACTAAAACCCGTGGAACTGTTAATTGAAAACTGAGTGTCAACAGCAGTTCAGCGCAGAAAGAGTTTCAATTAAAAGCAATCTCTTCTTGCCATCCAAAGTAATATTTTCCCTCCTGGCTAAATTTTAAGTGAAGCACAAAGTGGTTGCTTGTCAATGCTTTAATGGGATCTGAGCTATTGTGTGGGAAAACTTCCTTTCACTCAGAGGCCAAGGAGCTTTTCATTTTTCGGAGCTGAAAGCAGAGGAATGGGGGTTTTTTGGTGTGATGTGGCTGGTTTGCTTTTTCTCTTCTGGGCTGTGTGGGTGAGGAGTGAGGTGTGATGAAGAACACTATCCAAAAACCAGGGCTGGGTGGGAATCAGTGTTTCTCACTCCCTATCCCTCCTGGCCCTCCATCCCCTCCTCTCCAGGCTGGAGCTCAGCCTGCCTCTTGTATTTATCCAGAATGGTTGAGCTAAGTGGGGTTAACATGGCCAGAAGGTCCCCAGGTGCCCTCACGAAGGTTTAGCTGGGTTTTTGGCCAGTGGATGCTGCCTGATCCACATGGGTGGGACACCCAGGGACAGGAATTCTGGAGGGTTCCCAGAAGAGGGGAGCAGAGGAGAAAAAGACGTTGAGAGGGTGCTGAGAGATGTAAGAGGGGAGCTGGCTATGGGGGTGTGGGGAAGGCTGCCATCAAACCTGGTGACATCTCCTGGGAAAGGGGAAGGTTTGGGATCATCTTCCCTGATGCAATCCAGAATGGAGACCATGTCAGAGTAAGTTGCATTCAGGATGAGAAGAAACAGCCCCAAACTGTGCCAGGGCAGGTTTAAGTTGGATACTAGGGGAAAAGTCTTTACAGAAATCATTGTCCAGCCCTGGCACAGGCTGCCCAGGGCAGTGGTGTGGCAGAGTCTGTCATTAAATCATCCCCAAAGCTTCCAAAGGTCTGGTCTTGCATTCTTCTCCCTCCAGAGCCAGCCTGGGTGTCCTTGCATCAATCCCTTTTCCTCCTGGTCCCCAGGCACAGTGAGGATGTAACAGGGTGTCACCTTCCCAGCTCAGTGTAAAAACCCCTAATGAAGCATGAGGGAGATTAAGAGCATTCCCAGATTTCTTTTCCTGAAAAAGTGTCTAAAACACCCTAAAAGGACATGGTGAAAAGCAACAGCTGATGAATAAAGTGCTCCTCATCACCGGGAAATGGAGAAAATGCTCTGCCTGCTGTTTTGGGCCTTCCACGTAAAAAGCATTTGGGAGAAAGTTGTGGGGGCTGCATCTCTGTGAGGTGCTCAAAAACAGGAGATCATTTTAGGAACAAACCCACTGAATGCTTCTTTGTGCACCAGCTCCACTCCCTGCTTTGTTTTCTGATCAGCACTGAAATGCTCCTTTACATGAAATTAAGGATGTGAGGTTCATATCAGCGCTGCTCCCAGGTGAGCAGAAGGAATTTGGAGGCACTCTTGGTTGTGTTTGGACCTCCTTTTTCATGTTCCAATTAATTTTACTTAACCATTAACTGAGTGCACGCTGTGGCTGCTCTGCTCTGTATTTTCTGGCCAGATGTGCTCAGCATGCTCAGATCTGCTGTGGCTCTGGGCTTCCAGACTTGTGTTTGTGTGGGGATAACCCCAAACACAGGGAATAGTCAGGATATGGGAGGCTACACCAGTCCTGGGAGCACCATTATTGGCCAAAAGAGCTGCTTGTCATCGTGAGAGCATTTCTGGTGGAGCATTTTCTGGGGAAAAGTCAGAACTGCCGTGCTATAAATGTGTGATCTGGTAATTTCCCCCCCGTTTTAAGTGAAAGGAAATTGCTTGGGATTGGGAAGATGTGGGAGCTTGAGCTGAAACTTGCACCCAGTGCACAGTCCTGTTGCTTTTTTTTTTGCAGAATGAAAGAATTTCTAATACTGGGGAAATGTGGCAGCCAGCATTGTTATCTGCCACTTCTAACTATTTATTTTTGCGTGTATTTATTTATTCCAATCCATTAACCCTTTCATAAGCAATTGGGAACAGCATTTCCTATCTCTCTCTGTTTGCTCATCTCTAAAATGGGGAGAGGGCTCCTACAGGTTCCCTCACAAGTCTTGAGATCCTGCAGAAGATGGGTTACCCCAAGAATCCCCCCTTTTTCTGAGCTGGTCTCTCTGCTTTAGTTTTACATTTGGATTCTTTTTCTCCTTCTTTACTTCAAAGGTGTTCAGGAGATGAGCCAGGCGTAACCGACTGAGATTTATCTGTGCGTGCATTCAGCAACACCCATAAATCACTCCTGAGGTAGGTAAAGCATTAAGAACAGGATCATTTCCATTTTATTTTGCAACAAAGCCTCCTGGAAGAGTCGTGGCAGGTTGCCTTTGTGCTAAAAGACACGGCGAAGTTGATAAAGAAATTCCGCGAAGAGCTGATGTCAAGAGAAAATCTCCGCAGGACAGATGGGGCTTGGAGCATTGAATGTAGATAAATGATACCAGCTAAGTTCAAAAGCAGCCTCAACAGTTGCTGCTTGTCCTGTGGCTCGTGAAGAGGATGGCGATTGCTCTGGATGGTGCCCCTGAGTCGTGTTTGTCATGGCAGAGCTCAGGCTGGTGTTTGGCACATTGGTCTGGGCAGGAAATGATGGGGAATTGGGCAGCTGTCCCCTGGTCCTTGGTGTTGATTTAACCCGGGCCCCTCTGTGCTCAGGATTTACAGGGCTCTGCCTGTAAATCGCAGGAGATATTTCTGCCTGTTGTTTTGGACAAGATTCAGCAGGTTTATGTCCATCTGTCCAGTATTATCCTGGCGTGATCCATCCAGTATGTTCAGACACCGGTCTAGGAGCAGCATGGCACAAGAGGGAAACAGACCTTGTGCAGCAGACTTGGGCTTTCCAGGCCTCTGAGTTTTCACAGAGCAAAGGATTCTCCCTGCCAAAGCAGGCAGGCGATTCCCTTCACTCCCAGTAACTTCCCATCAACTTGCTGCACCCTCTGTGTTTTGGTTTGCAGACAGGTTTGTTAACCAAAGGATGTGGGAGACCTTGTCCTGTGAAATCTTTGCTAAGTGTCCCTGGTAGTGTCCAAGGCCAGGCTGGACAGGGCTTGGAGCAACCTGGGATAGTGGAAGGGGCACTGGGTGGTCTTTGAAATCCCAACTCAAACCATTCCATGATTCTATGCATGTAAAATTAAAGTTAAATAGTACAACACCTGTTTAGGAAAAAAAAGCCAACAACCAACCCAAACCTTCTCATTTTTATGTTTTTCAGGATTCTCACTTCCTTACAACCTTGACAGGACAGCAAGATATGATCCAGCTGATGAATCACAGCTCTCTGGTGCTCCCAGCGCAGCAGTTCTGTCACAGGACCAGGGTCACAGAGGAGTCACAAAATCAGTGACTCCTTCGACTAAGCTGCTGTTGGTCCTTCCAATACCTAAAGGAACTCCAAGAGAGCTGGAGAGGGACTTTGGGCAAGGACATGGAGTGGCAGGGTAAGGTGGAATGGCTTCACACTGACAGAGGGAAGATTTAGATTAGATATTGGGAAGAAGAAAAATCCTCTGTGTCTAAGTCCAGTTCATCTTGTAGAGTCACCCTGGGACCTGCTATGAGCAAGGCTCCTCACCAGCCTTCCTTGGGGACATTCAGGAGCCCAAAGGACAGGACAAGAAATGGGCTGAGAGAGCTCTGCTGTGGCAACTCCAGTGAGTGACCACAGTGGTGTGTCCTGGGAAAGGCTGCTTGTCACTGTCCCAAACGTTGCAGCTCTTACGTGGTCCTGAAGCCACCCACTGTGGACTGCAGTCCAGCATGGGTTTTGACAGACCTTTGCTTGCACTGGGGAGGTTTAGGTTGGATATTAGGAAGAATTTCTTCACTGGAAAGGTGCAGGCTGTCCAGAGCAGTGGTGGAGTCCCCATCCCTGGAGGGATTTAAAAGATGTGTGGATGTAGTACTTGGGGACATGATTTAATGGTGGCCTTGGCAGTGCTGATTGGACTGGATGATCTTAGAGGGCCTTTCCAGCCTAAAGGATTCTCTCATTCTGTTGTCTGGACTGGCCTGTGGTGGATCAGCTCTTGCCAGAGTTGTGCAGAGCTCACGACAGCCCTGCCCTTCTCCTGACTCTGAGCACGCACACAAGGGAGACCAAACGTGGTCAGCCTCTCCCAGGAAACTCCCCAACTGATATCCCAGGCAACTTTCAGCCCTGTTTTCTTTTAAGTATTCATAAGCCTTTCAGTCATAGTGATATGCCATCAAATTTTGATGTCTAACGAAGGAACAATCATCTCTTCACTTCCCTTTTAGAGCAGCCGAGGCTTTCAGCAACGTTATCCTGCCGTGTTTTGACATCTGGCTTGTCAGCAAGAACATTATCTACCCCAATATGTTTTTTCCAGGAGCAAAACTTTGACATCAATTCCCTGGCAGGCTGGAGAGTGCCTGCTGCATGCAACACCTCCTGCTCCCAAATAGTAAACACACTCCCAGACACAGGGCTTGGAGCCTCTGTGCTATTCCCAGACAAACTGAGAGGTGAAGTCTTGCACCAGGTGACTGCGCTTGGACTGTGCCATAAATCCCCGGAATCTTGCTGGTCCCTCTTTGGTGTAGGCTCTGGGGATAGGGTGATTTCCTTCAGCGTCACCACCAGCACCATCATCACCAGTGTGGGGTTTTGCCAAAGATGAGACACCCACACCAGTGTCTGCAGTGCAGGGGTGTGGTTTGGTGGCCTGATCTTTTTGCCAGAGGCCACCTGAGGGGCTCTCAGGAATATGGGAGGCTGTGAGGTGTGACACAGGTGGGAAAGGCAGGGTTTCCAATTCCGATTGCACATCCAGGCCCAGTTGCCATCTCCAAGCCTTGCTGTTGGCCAGTTTTTAATGAGTGATTTTCAACCTCTGTGGATGCAGGTGTGTCCCTGGGATATTTCCCACCCTGGGATGGGCCACCAGGAGAAGACCAGCTTGCTGATCACTTATCTTTCCACCCACTTTTCCTCAAAATCATTCAGGAACCGTGTGTAGCACCTCAACATCTTCCCACCTCGTCATCTTCCTGCCACGGTGGCATTTCTGGGACTTGCAGCCATCCACCTCCCTGCTGCAGGCAGCGCTGCTGCCAGGAAGGATTTAACATCTCCAGTGACTTCCACGGACTCCCAGAGCACTCCTGGCCCCCTTCCACCCCTCTCTGCACTTTGGGCCAAGTGCAGCTGAGTTGGCATCTTTGGTCTGTCGCCACTTTATCCTGGAAGGCCTCGGCAATGCTGGGATTTGCCAAGAACAGGGATCTCAGGAGCGTCTCTGCCAAACCCAGATGGCATTTCTGCTTCCCTTCTCCTCCAGGCTCCTCTCCACGGCCTGGCCAGCACACGGGGTGGGTGTCGCCAAATCCCAGTTTGAAGAGTCCTGTGGATTCAGGAAAAACCTCCACATCTTTCTGCCCAAAGGCCAGCAGGGGTTAGAGCCGTGCTCAGTCCTGTCCCACGGCAATCCTGTCCCCTTTCCCATCAGCCTGGACGTTTGCCCCATGTCTGATTGCCGGGGGAAACCCTCTCCCACCTGGGAGTGTAGATATTTAGGGGAGAATTTCAGAGCCATCTCTCAGAATCCCAGAGTGGTTTGGGATGGAAGGGACACTGAAGATAATCCAGTGGCCTGGATTTAAGGATGATGAGGCCCTGGCACAGGTTGCCCAGAGAAGCCGTGGCTGCCCCTGGATCCCTGGAAGTGTCCAAGGCCAGGTCGGACGGGGCTTGGAGCAACCTGGGCTAGTGGAAGATGTTCCTGCCCATGGCAGGGGGTGGAACTGGCTGGTCTCTGAGGTCCCTTCCCACCCAAACCATTCCATGATTCCAAGACACCCACAGGGAAGGAGGACACATGGGGCCAGCTGTGTGTTCCACCCCTGTGTCTCGTTGCCCTCCAGCGTTCCCAGCCAGGGATATTTTGTTCTGTCTGAAGCTTCTCCCACTCACCAGCCCGGAGTGTTTTCTCCTCCTAACGAGATGTGAAGGCAGGCAGGCCCTTTGCTGGTGCACACAGCTATTTTTGGCTGCAGGAGGACTGACTGTAGCTCCTTCTAATTGCATAAGCATTTGTATAATTCATTGGCACTGGATTTCCTCACTGGGAGCCCGGGCACACGGAATGCAAAAGGACTTGTGCGTTTCCTCTCCGTCCTTTCTTTCCTCTCCAGCGACTGTTCTGCAGGCAGTGGGTTTAGTGCCAGGTCAAATCCCCTCTGCTGGCAGGAAAGGCTCTGTTTCATCCCTTTCCCAGTTTCTTGAGGAGTTCAGGGCAAACCCAGGAGGATCTGAGAAAGTATTTCCTCCCACAGATTGCAGAGCACATGCCTGGGAGCGGCGGATCGGGAGCTGGAAGCCGAGCAGCCGAACAAACTCCCAGGGAAGAGCTTCTGAAATGGCACGGGTGGGTTTGGTGCTGGGAATGACTCACACATCCCAAGCTTTGGGATCTCCAAACAACGCTGAAAAACAAACCTGGGGCCACCCCTCCTTCCTTGGTGGCACAGGCTGGGGACATGTGGTACCCATGGTGGCTCCGGGGAGACTTTTTGTGGCCTTTCAACTCTTAAAGGAGAGATGGGGACAGACTTTTAGTTGGCTCTGTAGCAACAGGACACGAGGGTTGATGGTGTTAAACTAAAAGGAGGAGAGATTTAGATGAGATATTAGGATGAATTTTTTTACGGTGAGGATGTTGAAACATTGGTGCAAGCGGCCCAGAGAAGTTTCCATCTCCGGGAACATTCAAGACCAGGTTTGGATGAGGTTTGGAGCAGCCTGGGATAGTGGAAGTTGCCCCTGCCCATGGAGAAGGGGTGGAACAAGATGAGCTTTAAAGTCTCTTCCAACCCATAGCATTCCATGACTCCATGATTTTATGATTCTGTGACTCTGTGACTGCTGGGGAGGCTTTTGAGGAGGAAAATGTAAATCTTTGCCCGGGGAACACTAGAAACATGAATGCTCTTCACAACCCAGAGTCTGGCTCATGATGATCATCCCCTGTGAGTGGTGATGCCTGGAAGGCCTCCCATCTCCTTAAGATCATCCCTTTGCTGGATATTTTCACTCCATTCCATTGCAAACTGGTCGACAGGTGGCGAAGATCAAAGCAGAGGAGTGGGGTGAGCAGGAGGGGAGTGACACAGACAACTCTCCTTCCCTTAGGAGCCTGGAGAAAAAAAAAAAAGATTAAATGATAATAAAGCAGAGATTAGTGATCATTAGCCCTGCTGTCAGCACCCAGCAGGAGAGCCCCCAGTGTGGGCTGGAGGCACGCCTGGAGCTAAAACAAGCTCTGCAGCTGCTGCCACTGGGCTATTTTGGGTGACAAGCAGAGACTGTCTGTGAGTTCATCGAGATGTTTCATTAACGCGGGGGCTCTGCTCTGCAAAGCCAAGGTTAACAAAAACTCGGATTTAACACCTCCAAAAGGGCTGGGATTGCCTGAAACAATCCACACCAGACTTGAAACTGCGACAGGGCTTTGGGTAGGTTTTGGGATGGAGCTGAGACAAAATCCACGCAAGTGCTGACTTTCTTCACGACAAAAGAGTTCAGAGCGCTGACTTTGTTTTAAAAAATAAAAGTTTTTCAAATCCCAGAGCGCTGTATTTTTAGGCATCTGAGGCAAATAATTGCTGTGGAAGAGGAGACTTGCTGGCTTCGTGACAGGAAAAAAAAATACCTGCCTGTCTTGCCAGCTGCCTCCTTCTAACAATGCTCCATGTCGTGCTGGGGGACCTGAGACTCCTCCAACCCAAAAGATACTCATCCGTGGCTCAATTACACCTGGATCGTGGTCCTTTGTGTCCCTGGTTTTTCATACTTGAAACCTCAGTGTCTACTGTAATTTTTAAAATGTTTGCTTTAATTTAATGATAATTTTAAAAGTCCATTTGAAAATTTTTATATCTTATTTTTTTTTTAAATCACAGAGGTCCCTGCTGCCTGTTTTCCTGTGCCTGCAGCCTGGGTGCAGGGGGCTCAGTCCCTTCCCTTTGGCAGTTTCATCCTTTGACTCTGGCTACCCCAAACTCCATTGGGATTCCCTTGGGATGAATAAAGCATTGTGCTTTCAGGATAATTTTCAGACAGCAAAAGTGTTAAAAGTCAGGCTTACCTGTCCAGAGGTGTCAGGGGGATGTTGAGACACAAACTCAGCTCAGCTGAGGGGGCTGAAACTCCAGATGAATTTTTGGATGTCCCAGTGGATATAAACAGGCTGTCCTGGAATCTGAAGAAGGCTCAGACTAACCTATAGGTTTGTACAGGAAATTCCTGTATACAGGAAAGTACAGGAAATCCCGGAACAAAGACAAAACAACTCATGGGAGGAGCACATGAGGAGGAAAAATGAACAGCCACTTTCTCCCTAGGCTGAGGTTTTATCCTCAATTCTTTTATTTGCAGCCTTGTGATATTTCAAGGCCACTTGGTGAGATTTGTGGAGAAGATGAGAAAATCCTGGAAAGCACAGGAGCTGTTCTGCTGTGTCTCAGCTTCGCTCCTGCTTCAGTGAGTGCCACGTATTTTGGGAATACCCGCTCTGGTGGATGTGCTGGGAGCCTCAAATTGGGTGGAAGGTGATGCAAATTGACACACTTCCACCCATGGAGAACTCCTAAAAGCAGTGAAACCTCTGAGGGGTGAAGGAAGGGCAAAGATGCAGCTGCTGCTGAGCACAGCGGAGATGTTTTGACCTGCAGCAGTGCTCAGAGTCACCGTGGTGGCATGAGGGAGCAGACAGCACAGGACAGGCAGCACAAAGTCCTCTACTCACTGCGGGGCAGCTTCACCTGGAATAATGCCACTTCCCACGGAAATGGGCTTTAGAGGGACTGGAAAGGGCTTGTTCTTGTGTGGGTGTTACAGGAAGGGAGGCTGGAAATGGGATTTACTGTGCACCAAATCTCTACGATTGGGTCCAGCTATCTTGGGGCTCCTCAGGGGATGCCTTGCAGTGACACCCCTGTCCTGTGTGTTTACACCAATCCTTAGATTTTTTAAGGGTGATGAGATGTTCTGTTGACTTTGAGGCTCTTTGACTGTGAAGGGCTTTGTGTGTGGCCAGGTCTGCTAAAAGTGGTGGCCTCTCTCCCTGTGGCCCCTCTCTTCCCACTGTAGAATCAGAGAATTCCTTAGTTTGGAAAAGAGCTCCAAAATCACAAAGTCCAACCATTCCCCCAGCAGTTCCAAGGCCACCACTGACTCATGTCCCCAAGTGCCCCATCCACACAACTTTTAAATCCATCCAAGGATGGGGATTCCATCACTGCTCTGGGCAGCTGTGCCAGGACTGGACAACCCTTTCCATGAAGAAATTTCCCTAAATACCCAAACTAAACCTCCCCTGGCACAACTTGAGGCCATTTCCTCTCATCCTGTCCCTGTTCCCTGGGAGCAGAGTCTGACTGACCCCCCCCTGGCTCCACCCTCCTGTCAGGGAGTCGTGGACAGCAAGAAGACCCTTCCAGGGCTTTGAACACTTCCCATGCCCTACCCAAAAGCATGGGGACATGGAAACACTCCAACCTCTCCAGCAGCCGGGCCCTGTGCGCTCGGCAAACACAGGCAGGGTGTCAATAGGACGCGGTCAACATTCCCTTGTCTGTTTGATGTCCCTGCAGGAGAATGAACAAATATGTGGTAAATCCTCCGTGCTGGATGGCAGAGTCAAGAGGAGAAAATAAAAGAGATGTCCAAAGCCACTCTAACAAGCTTTCTAGGGCTGAGCTGAGGGGCAGTCAGAGAATATCCACCCAGGCAGGTTCTGATCTGGTTGTTTTACTAATAATACCTTTGCTAATTAACTGTGGTTCATTTCCCTGCCTTGTCTGTGGACAGATCTAACAGTGCATTAGCCAACTCTCCGGCTTAATTAATCCTCCTGTTTGAAGAGAGCAGAGCAAGCAAGGCTTGGCTGGCTCACCGGCCACAGGGGAAATGTGGTCAGAGCATTATCCAAGAGGATGGGAGGGAAATACTTCCATAGAAAGTCCTTCTATCCACCAGGTGCAAAGCTGACAGGGAGAGGTGCTGTTGCATCCAAAAAACACAGCACGATCCATGTCCAAACAGAGGCTTTATGCATATTTCACACAGAAGCATGTACCTTCCAGGGAGGACAAGGTTTTATTAAGTGCTGGAGGCTTTGTTGTTGTTTCTGGGAAGCTGAGTGCTCCCAGTTGTCAGGAGGAAAGCAGCCATCCCAGCTCTGTGTCCCTTCTCCCTCCTCCTGTCCTTGCTCCCTCTCTTCCCGTGGTCTGTGAATTGCCATCCGCAGCCCGGGACAGCCTGGCCTCAGATGAACGCCAGGGAAAGACTCTTACATAAAACCTCTTCATCCATAATGGATGAACAGCATCAAAATTCAACGGCAGCCTCCGGAGCCTTTCCGGTGCCTCGCCTACAAATTTCTCCAAGAGGCTGGAAAACCTCGATTTAGCACTGCACAGTGATTAGAGAGGAACCCGGGAATTCTGGCTCCCCCCTGCCTAGGGAGTCTCCATCCTCAAAGGGTCTTTTAATGTAATCAAGTCCTTTTCAAGCAGGAAAATGATGTTTTGGCCTGGGCGTGCAGGAGTCCAGCACTGTGCTCGTTCAGCCCTGGAGAGTTGGGATGTGGGATGGCAGCTGGGAATGATGGTGCAAATAAAAGCACCAGTGGCAGGAGATCCTGGCACCTTCCCCTGGTTTTTCAGCTGCTGTCTGGTCACACAGAGGCACTTCCAGGACTGAAATGTCCCTTTAAGCTTTATGGTGAGGTGTGGGAGTGGAGGAGGGTGGGAATTTCAGTGCTTTCATCTTGAATTGCTCAGCTTTGACAGCAGCGTGGAGAATCCCTGATTTTTCCCATCTTTTTAGGTCTCTCTCTGCTGGTCAAGGTTTGTAGGTAGAGGTAGGAGCTTCTGTTAAACCACCTTGGAAAGAAATCAAACTGGTTTTAGGGCTAATGTTGGTGTTTAGAACCAGCAGATCTCCAAACTGAGACTGTTTGTCTGGGGGGAGGTTTGTGCCTCTGGAGGAGCAGGTAATGGGGATCAGTGGAGGAGAGCATGGAGGGGAAAGGGAAAAAACGGGATAATAGAGAAAAGAAAAAGGACAATAAATAAAAAAGGATAATAGAAGAGAGATTATAATGAAGGATAAACAGACGAGCTTGTAGCTTTTGGTTTCCAGAAGTTACGAATTTTAGTTCCCAAGTTCCTTTGCACCAAGCAGGTGAGGGGCAAGTATTTCCCATCAAGGGAAGACAGTCATGGAATGGTTTGGATTGGAAGAGATCCTTAAAGATCATCCAGCTCCAACCCCTGCCATGGGCAGGGATACCTCACACCACCCCACGTTGCTCCAAGTCCTGTCCACCCTGGCCTTGGACACTTCCAGGGATCCAGGGGCAGCCACAGCTTCTCTGGGCACCCTGTGCCAGGGCCTCCCCAGCCTCACAGGGAAGAATTCCTTCCCAATATCCCATCCATCCTTGCCCTCTGGCAGTGGGAAGCCATTCCCTCTACCCTGTCCCTCCATCCCTTGTCTCCAATCCCTCTCCAACTCTCCTGGAGCCCCGTTAGGCACTGGAAGGTGCTGGAATGTCTCCCTAAAACCTTCTCTTCCCCAGGCTGTACCTCTGGGGGTTGGAGTACAGCATCTCTGGAGCTCCAGCATCTCTGGCTGAGCAGGCTCTGGTTGTTCTCAGTGCCCACCGTGAAGGTTTGGGGATTTTCCATCCTTTCCATCCGTCACACACACACAGCCCCAGTCCCTTGGGGACGCCACATTCCCTGCACTGAGCTTTGCTGGTCACAGACTCCCTCTCAGCACTGACAAATAAACGCACAAAAGGGCACAAGTCCCACGCTGGAGTGATGGGAGCCAAGTTTTGTCTCATCTCACCCAAAAAAGCTGCTGCATTTGTCAGAGCAGCAGCTCAGATCTGTGGTGGAGCGGAACCTGACCCGCTCCCTCTAGAGCCAGGGCGGTGGGAGATACAACCGAAAGAGCTTTGGTTGTCAGAAACATTCCCTGAATTCCTGCTAATACACCCATCAATTCAGCTGGAAAGATGCACAAGCTGCAACATTTTGACAACTGAAACGTTTTAGCAGTCTTGCATGAAAACGCCTCAATTTTCTCATTTAAAAGTTCCATTTAATTTTTTTTCAGCTTACTTTGTTTTAAAAGATTCTCAGAACGCCCTCTGGGAAAATAGAAAGTAAAATAAAATAAAATAAAATAAAATATAACATCTTTAGATCTCAGGTGGTTTTTAAGAACCTGATTCTCAGTGTCACAAATGATCAATTTTTTTTTTTTCCTAAGTGTGGTTATAGGGACAGCTCTGATAACATTTACACCAGAAGAAGCAACACATTTGGGCATCAGGAAGAATTCTGGACATCAGGAAGAATTTCTTCTTGGAAAGGGTTGATCAGGCATTGGAACTGCACAGGGAGGTGTCCAGGGAAAGCCTGGATGTCGCACTCAGTGCTCTGGGCTGGGGACAAGGAGGGGATCGGTCGCAAGTTCAACTTGATGACCTTGCAGGCCTTTTCCAACCTAAATAATTCCATGATTGTGTGCAGAGGTCACTGTTGTTAAGGGCATAGTTGGACTTTGGGAGGTCCACCTGGAGCCACCCCATTTTATTCCTGGTGTTCCCGAGGCACACAACAAAGCTGACACAACACATAAATTCACAGCCTCTCTTATTTTTTTTTTCTACACCTAAACCTCATGGAAGCCCTTGTAAGTACTTGGTTGCACTCATAAAAACCTTTATTTTTAACTGAGGTGGGCACCAGAAGAGCTCATTCTCCACCTTGGCTTGGGGGCATTTGAAGAATTTTTTTTTTCTGGAAAGACATTTGCTCTGCAACACCCCTGCACTGAATGTGGGCACGGGCGGCCCTAGGACTAGTGCTGGATATTAAAAATTCAGCTGGCTGCACAGAGCCTGGGGCTTTTAGAACCACTGAGAGCTTCCTGTGACCCTTTGTCTTGGTTTTCTGGGAGTGTGCAGGTCCCCCAGGACTGCTGGCAGCTCGGCTGCCATGGAGGAGTGGAGCACTGAGGAGTTTGATGATGCACACAGATGAAGCACTGCTGTCTTTCCTGCAGTGATGGGTTTCTCATGGGATCTCTGCTATGTCTCGCCTCCTGTGGCTGCAGAAATCTCCTCCAAGGGCAAATCCTTTCTGCAGCTTCAGCTTCCAGCTTTTGTTATTATCTAATAGCTGTTCCCGAGACCAGTTTGGGATGGAGAAAAGCTGGAGGAGTGGGCTGAAGGCTGGGGTTCAAAAAGGGAGATTAAACAAGAGAAAATGCACTCAGGTGGTGATGAAGAATAAGGAAGAGGGGTCCAGCATTTCCCCAGAGAAAGAAATTGGGATAGTGGGTTGGGAGGAGGCTGCACGTGGCCAGGCTGGAACTAAAATACAGAAGCTGGTAGGATGAAGATGGAAAAATAAACATGCCCACACGATGGTGTTGAATTTGATCATGAGGTTAAAATGGTGACAATGTGGGCACAGTCCTCTGAGCCACCTTGGGTCACCAAGTCCACGTGACAGAAAGACTGGGCTTGGGTGGGCAAAACAGCTCAGGGGATCTGGGACAGAGTCTCTGCATCTCAGGTCTCCATCTGTAAGAGATGAAAATCTTGTGCCAGTGACCCCACCTAAGGAAAGTCCAGGAGATGAATCCCAAACACACCGAAGGCTCAAAAAGCAAAGATTTGGCCTGCTAGGAAAAAAAAACCCCACCAAACCCAAGCAGCAAAACCCATTATGCCCAAACCCCAGCTGAAGGTGACAGTTTGTTAGATGAAATCCACTGAGGTGCTGGGAAGGGAAAATAAAGCAAACCCCCCCAGTGCTCTGGGGCTTTCAAGATGTATTTTTGCACAATAGCTGCCTTTTGAAATGTAAAAAGGAATAAGGGGATTCACAGGATGAGCTGGAGGGTTCTCCCTCTCCACTTGCACGGAGATGAAAGCAAAAGCACTGCGATCTTTTATTCAGGAAGGCAGGAGCAGTTAAGATGATTAACTGTTCCTCATGAAACACTGTCCAAAGCACTGGGCTGGCGTTTTTGTCCAGCCCAAAAATGAGCTGGTGAGTTGTTTTCACAGATCTGGTGTGATAAGGGAGGCCAAGCCAGAGAGGGGGGAAACCTAAAATGTGTGTTTTGTCAAGAATATTCATGAAAAAACAGAGACCCAAAGGACTGAAGGTTCACAGTTAAAATCATGCATTGCTTGTAATGAATTTGTTCTATAGTGCCATGGATCATTGATCTGAACAAATACAGCATCCATCACACCGCAGCAAAGGCTGCTGAGGGCCGTGCTTTGCTCTTTGGTCTTATTTCCGCTCCTCCCTGGCTCCCTGGCTGGATTCACCATTTAAAATCACACAAAATAGGCCAGTTTCAAATCTGCTGTCCCCACAGGTCTGTGGGTTTGAAATCTGCGCGGTGGGAGCCACCGAGGTGAGCTCCATCAGCACAGAGTGTGGGTGTTAGGAGATCACGGCATCCCAAATCCTTGGGGGGAGCAGCAGTAATTGAGAATTCGATTGTCTTGGGTTGCAATGCAAGATGTAACCAAAAGTATGAATTCCATTGACATCTGCTGAAACTGGTTGGGGAGGTGTTTTCTTTATCTCTTCCACAACCCATCCTCCCTCCCGGGGATATCTGCTGTTAATGGGCCATCGAGGCCCACTGCATGGCTGATACAATTACATCATCCCATTGGGAGATGCTCCGCCCAGGGGGAGGAGCCAAGCATTCCTACCTGGATAAAACCTGGGATTCAGAACACCAGGACAGCCTGTTTGCACTGGATTCCCAGAGGAAGACTGGACCCATCTCAGCACCACTGTACCTTCAAAGAAAACTACACCCTTCTTCAGGATCATCTCTGCTCCAACAGAACCACATCTGTCACTGCAGGAGGACTTGACTGGACTGCTCCCAACACCCTGACCAACAGGGTGCCAGGCTGTATTCTGACTCTGTCAGTGTTTTCTTTTTTGTTTGTTTCCTCTTTCTTTTGTACTACTACATTTTTATCTTACTTTTCCTAGTAAAGAACTGTTATTTATATTCCCATATCTTTCCCTGAAAGCCCCTTAATTTCAAAATTATAATAATTCAGAGGGAGGGGGTTTACATTCTCCATTCCAAGGGAAACTCCAGCTCTCCTTGGCAGACACCTGTCTTCCTAAACCAAGACATTGATCTAAACTTTGTCCTGAGTCCACTGCAAGGTTTAAAAAGGGCCAGGAATAAAACTGTGAAGCCTGAAAACAGCACTAACATCCATGGGTATCACCTCAGGTTCTTCTGGGCACACCTGGGTGTTTGGAGGATTCACTTTGTTAAACAAGAAATGCCTGGCTGGAAAATGAATTCTCTGAGCTTCTCTCACCTTCCACCACCCCAGGTTGTTCCAAATCCCACTCCAACCTGGCCTTGGACACTTCCAGGGATCCCGGGGCAGCCAGGGGCTGGGTCCCTGTGCCAGGGCCTCCCCACCCTCACAGAGAAAAATTCCTTCCCAATATCCCATCCGTCCCTGCCCTCTGGGAGTGGGAAGCCATTCCCTGTGTCCTGTCCCTCCATCCCTTGTCCCCAGTCCCTCTCCAGCTCTCCTGGAGCCCCTCTAGGTCCTACAAGGGGCTCTGAGCTCTCCCTGGATCCTCTTTTCTCCAGGGGAACATTCCCAGCTCTCCCAGCCTGGCTCCAGAGGAGAGGGGCTCCAGCCCTTGGAGCAGCTCCGTGGCCTCCCCTGGAGTCATTCCAACAAGTCTGTGCCTTAGAAGTGAAAAAAAAAAACAAACCCACAAAAAAACCCCAGGGGTATTTGTTTCTCTGAAGAGAGGTGTCATAATGCCATTGGAGAAGACCTGGCATCCCTGAGCCATCTCAGCTGCACAAGAAGATTTATGGAAAACTCTCCCTCTGATGGAGACAGTGCTGAAGGTCAACTGGGAGAACCCAGAGCTTTTCCCAGGGCTGTGTTTAGGGAGCTGAACCCACTCTCCGTGACTGCTCATTATTGGAGTTAACTTTCCTGCTTATTTTTGTGATCAGGGAGTGTAAGGCTCTGTAGGAACTGGAGACAGCATGGTGTGATTGGCAGGGTGTGGGAGACGTGAATCCATAAATCTGTGCCTAGACATAATTGCTCAAAAGGGTTTTTTTCCCCCCTTCCTTCCATCCCAATAAATGTTATATATCCCAGCATCTCTGGGTGAGCCCCTTGAGGACTGGAGAAAATCACTTGCTGCATGCTGTGGGAAAACAGCACAAAGGGAGCAGGAATTATGTTTGAAATGTGGATTCTTAACTGGGGAAACAAGGTCCTGTGGCAGAAAGAGCCACACTGGGTTGCAATCCCTGAAAGGAGACTAAAAAGGGGAATGGCCAAAGTTGGGAAAATGGCCTTAGGCTGAAGGAGGGCAGGGTTAGGTGGAATATTGAAAAGGAATCCTTCCCTGTGAGGGTGGGGAGGCCCTGGCACAGGGTGCCCAGAGAAGCTGTGGCTGCCCCTGGATCCCTGGAAGTGTCCAAGGCCAGGTTGGATGGGGCTTGGAGCAACCTGGGACAGTGGAAAGTGTCCCTGCCCATGGCAGGGGATGGAGCTGGATGATCTTTAAGTCTCTTCCAAACCATTCCAACCCAAACCATTCTCTGAGTCTGTGGGTGTTTGTGGTGAAGGACACTCTGGTCACAGGAGAGAAGCCCCTCTGAAGAGTGGGTCTGCATTTTTTCCTCAGGGTTTGTGTCCACCTGGTGTGAACAGCCCCTGGCAGTGCCCACACCTGTCCCTGGGCACCAGCTGGCGCTGCAAGACCCAAGAAGTGGAGCCCAAATGCATCAACACAGGACTCTCCAGAGGCTCTTCCATGAGTGGGAAGCCGTCCCAAAGATCCTTGTGAGATTGCAGGCTGGTGTTCAGTGCCCATGGAAGCGCCCGAACACTGGGGGTGAGCGCACAGAGCAAGGGCACTATCCTTGAGCACCTGATGTTGTAAAGATTCTTTGGAAATTTGGCAAAGCTGATGTGGTTAACCTGAAACTAGAAGGAACATCTGGTTTTCACCTCTTTGTCTGGCTGGAGTCAAAGCCCTGCCCTCGCACAGTCGTGGCAGAGCTATAAATAAATCTTCCCAGACAAGCAAAACGAAGTTCCCTCCCCTACTTTCATCTTTCTCCCTGTAGCATTACTTGTCTGAGACATGGCTTACTCTGTTGTTTGTTGTTGCCTTTGTTGTATTCTTGTTTGAATACTCAAACCCTCAGAGGCCAACTTTGCACTGTAACAAGCAAAATCCAGATGACAGGTAAAGACAGGCCTGGAGAGGAGAGCTGGGTCATCCTGACTCATCTGACTCATAATTTGCGAGGCAAAAAGGCTTCCTGCCACTTTCTAGACAAGCAAAAAAAAAAAAAAAAAAAAAAAAAAAAAAAAAAAAAAAAGGTGTCCTCCCCCCTTATTTTTGTCTCCCTCCCTGTGGCATTGGTTATCTCAGAGGTGGGTTCTGCCTGCTCTCCTTTCCCATCTCCAATGTCAGAAGTCTGATGTGGTGGGAAGCATCTGCCAGAGGAAATTTGTCTGGGACTGGTGATTGGTGATGGAATGGGAGGAGACAAAGTCCAAATATCATATGGCTTCAGAAGCGCAGAGAGGGGCAAGGCTGTGGCTTGGTAAAAGTCTGTTTGGTCAACAGGGGAGTGCTCTGTGTCCAGGCTTTGTGTCTGGGTCTCAGCGACCTGGATTTCTGTTGGTTTTTCCAGTTAAGAATTAAGCCGGATGCCCAATTTCATCTCCCTCCCTCTTCTCTCCTTGCAGATAATTTAAAACATTTGGGATCCTGGGTGAAACATGAATGCTGAATTGGTACAATAATCCTTTAGCCAATCGCATAGTCCTTAATGAAGATTTCAATCCAGCCCTCTCAGACACCATCACAAACATATTTTCCAGCCTAAACTTCACCTGTATTACCACAAACTCTGAGTTTACAGGCATCCACCCAGCACTTTTAATGCAAATCTCACCTGCTCTTGATTTCCACAAGCAGCAGGGACATTTCTTGGCCAGTGGTTTAAGCTGGGTGAGGAACATCAAGCATCACCACTCCAGAGAAAAGCGAGACTGGGGCAGAAGTAAGGCTGGGGTGGATGTGGTGGGGAAACTCATCTCTCAGAGAAAGGAGGTGCCATTTGGGTCAGGAAATTGGAAGGAATAAGGACCAAGGAGCAGAGGACAGCAGTTGGAAGGTGATGGAGCTGAGCTGGGAGGTGGAGGTGGCTGTGAGGGAGCTCCGTGCTGGAAACCAGAGCCCAGGAGGAGGGGGCAGCTTCAGTAGGACCTGGAGGGGAGAGCAGGGAGAAAAACGAGGAGAAAATGGAGGCTTGGGACACTGATAGAAAAATCTGACTTTGTGTCAGGTCTTCCACAGCCAGGGAGTTTTTCCATCCCTATTTTGGTTGTGTGCATATTTCTGAAAGAGCTCTTCTAACAGCGGATTTATCCCACTCCAGAAGAGACCAAGTGCTTGATCAAGAGGGGCTCCAGCCATGGCCAAGCTCTCCAGGAAGCTTCCAAGACTTTTATTTGCAATCTGCTTTGAGTTCCCTGTCTGGACCAGGCCAGGTTAAGGGAGGTGCTATTTGTCCCTGGCAGGCTGGTGACATGGAGCAAGAACTCTTGCTGCTGTGGCTGCTGCATTATCCGAGGTTTCCATCCCTGCCTTGGTTTGGAAAGACAGGTGTCTGCTAAGGAAGGCAGGAGCCTCCCTTGAAATGGAGAATGTAAACGTCTTCCCTCCGAATTATTATAATTTTGAAATGAAGGGGCTCTCAGGCAAAGATATGGGAATAGGAATAACAGTTCTTTACTAGGAAAATTAAAACGAAATGTAGTAGTACAAAAAACCCCAAAACACTGGCAGAGTCAGAATACAACCTGACACCCTATTGGTCAGGGTATTGGTAGCAGTGCAATTAAAATTGTGGCTGCAGTCCTCCTGGAGTGGCAAATGTGGTTCTGTTGGAGTAAAGGTGATTCTGTAGAAGGGTGAAGTTTTCCTCCAAAGGTCCAGTGGTGGTGAGATGGGTCTGGTCTTCCTCTGGGAATCCTGTGCAACCAGGCTGTGCTGGTGTTCGGAATCCTAGGTTTTATCCTGGGAAATGTAGAAATGCTTTTTATCCTGTAGAAATGCTTGGCTCCTCCCCCTGGGTGGAGCATCTCCCAGTGGGATGATGTAATTGTATCAGCCATGCAGTGAGCCTCGATGGCCCATGAACAGCAGATATCCCCAGGAGGGAGGATGGGTCATAGAGGAGATAAAAAACACTCCCCCACCTGGTTTTAACAGCTGGTAATAGAATACATATTTTTGGTTACATCTTGCACTGCAACCCAAGATAATTCCAAAGCTTGGCTGTTTGCAGTCCATTAAAGGGAAAAACTCCAGTCACAGCTTGAGGCCATGCCCTGTAAAGCAGCAAAAACTTAAAATTTTGGGCTTAAAAATTTCATAAATAGCTGCTCTCAGACACACACACGAGCAGCTGATACCTTGCTCCAGCAGCTCCAAAAATACCTGGCTTCTTGCTCCTTCAGCTCACAGGAGAATCAGCAATTTTTATGGCTGAGTAAATTCAATTTCACCCCTCCCAGAGCCCCTGGGATGGATGGTGGCACAGACAAGCAGCACCAGTAGCAGGATGGAGAGGGGGTCTCCCCAGGCTTTTGGCCAGGCTTCCCGTGCTGTTTTCCTTGGCATTTCTGCCGGAGTGAAACTGCTCCAGGGAAAGACTTGGCTGGCAGCTTTCCCAAACCAGGCCTGCTGGAACAGTTTCATGCAATCAGAGATTCATGCAGGGTGGGAAAGATCTGAGACCATCGAGTCTAACCCTTGACCCAGCACTACTCTGTCCCCAGGTGCCACATCCACACTGCAACACTTCCAGGGATGGTGTTTCCAGCACTTCCCTGGGCAGCCTGTTGCTATTCCCTCATTCTGTCACGTGCAGTGACTTTCTGAGTCAGGGAGGCAGCTGGGTGATCATCAGGTCCCCTTTTTCCCTGTTCTGGACCACAGCTGAGCCTTGGAGTCACCAGGAATTCTCAGCTCTGCAGCAAAAATTATCAAATCCACTCAAAGCCTTCCCAGACCTTACCCCTGGCTCTGTCTGCTGTTCTTCAGAAGCTGCTGAAGCCTGAGGCGTGGTTGTTCCAGGCAGATCCTGCTCATCTCTCCCTAAGCCTCCTCTCCCAGCCCTTGGCAGCACTCTCCTCTTTCAAAAAGGGAGGGAAGCAAGGAAATGCAGGAAGTTCACAGCTTTGGGAGCACCAGGCCAGCTGGATGTGGGCTCTGCTCCGTGCTCACAGCAACAGCAACCCTCATGTCCCGCTGTCATCAGGACCATCCCTTTCTCCAAGCAGTGAATTACACAGAGCCAAGGCTGGTGCCATCAGCAGCTCCAAAGGAAGCAATAATTTCTCCTTTCTGACCAGGTTTCCAGAGTACTTGAGTTATTCCCAAGGTTTTGAGCATCAGGAGGAGCTGCTGTCGTAAATGGGGCCCCCTTAACGTGACTCAACAGAAATAAAAAATCAGCCTGGAAAGAAGGGATGAGTTGGAGGATTTGAGCTGTTCTTGCCTTGGTATTAATTCTTGCCTGGATATTAATTTTTGCCTGGATATTAATTCTTGCCTCGGTATCAATTCTGGCCCTACATCTCCTTGCAAGGTTGCAGACGCTGTTTTACAGCTTGTGCCAGGCACTGATACACACACACACACACACACACATCTAATTCTCACAGTAGTGCAACTGTCAGAGGGAAAAGCTGGGTCATCCTGTCCCCCAAAAGCAAAGGTTGGCTTCCAGATGACTCAGGAATGTCCCAGAGATCAGCTTTGTCTATTTATATATTTATTCCGGCTGGCATCCATGAATCACTGCTAATAGCAAATGGTTGCATAATTTTAAGGAGGATGCTTTTGTGATGCCTCTGACCAGAGAAAATACATCTATTTTAGCTTGTGCCTATGAATAGATCCCCTGCTCTGACTCTGTGCATTCGCAAACCACAGATACTACTGAAAATAAGGCATGATTGGCAGGTACAGCCTGATTAGCATATACAAATTGCTGTGGCCTTTCTGCGAGCAATCATTTGTACAGATTGTTTCCTCTGTCTCCGAGCTGAAAAGAAACAGAGCTCTGAGGTGACTTGAGACTCTAAAAGAGTCAGAACACGGCTAATCCTCCCGCCAGCTCATTTCACACCCTTTGGAATGTTCAGCTTTTACTGAACCATGTCTTTTTCCCCTCTTCCTCAAGGAAAAGGCCAAACATGGGCTTTGGGTGAAGAGGCGTTTTTTCCCCTGAAGAAAATCCTTGATTTTTCTTTTATTTTTTTTTTCCCACAGCTTCTTATTTTTTTTCCCCCCCTTAGAGCAACTGTTCCTAAAATATTTGCTCATTGTGGTTTTCAAACACATGAAAAATTGCTGTAACAGTTTAGATTATATGTTTTTTATTTTAAAATCGCATCAAAACGGAAATAGAGGCTTGCGAGAGAAAGAAAACCTCGCCTGATGAAAAGTGCTTGGGAGTGGGCTGGGATTATATTCCTCCCTCCGTATTCCAGCCAGGAATAGGTTTTGTGAGATTTTTTGAACTGAGTATATTATTGCACACTCCCCCTATGATGTTTGATGGCACCAATTATGGAGGTTCAAACCACGAGGCAAATCCACCAAGTGGCTCAGACTGGCCCCAAAGGTGTGGAATAATTTGGTTTTCTCCCCTTTTTTCTTGTGTGCACATTGAACCTGGAGATAGCATCGAACCCTTCCCTGTGGTCAAGAGCACTCAGGTGTTGTTATTCTTGTAGTGCTGAAAGTTTCCAGGATTCCAGAGGTTGAAGACCTCCAAGAACTTCCTGCTCTTTGTAGGAAATACAGGGATCAACTGGAAGGTCAGTGGGTCACGGAGCCCTTTCCAGCGAGGACATCTCTCCAGAAATTCAATCCTACCCAGTCCAATTACAACAAACAGCATCACTTTGCAGAGCAGCCCATCCAGATTTCAGAGCCCTTTGAATCCATAACGAGGCATCTCAATGTCGCTTAGGAGCGCCAGGCGGAGTTCTGGCTGCAACCTTAATTAAAACCATCTCACAGCAGGGTAAATAAATAATTCCCTTTTAAGTCTGAGGCCGTTTGGTGTTTCAGACCCTGCTGGGCTGGTGTGTGGGAGAGCTGTGATAGCTCTGCCTGGGTGAGATAAGTGGTGGAGAAGCCGTTTGCACCCCCCCCAGTGTGGTCCCGACCACATCCTCAACCACGCCTCGCCCCTCTCTGGGCGCTGCAAACTCTTTGGCCACAACCACTTGGCTTTTTCCACGTTGTCTCAGAGATAATTTTCTGCTTCTCTCTCTCTCCTGCTTGGTTCTCTGGGGGCTTAAATAAACCGAGTGTGAGTGGGTGCGTGGGTGAGAGGAGGAGGGATGTCAGGAAGGGAAGCTGAGCGTTTCACTTGGCACAGGAATCTCATGTGGTGCTGCCTGCCCAAAATTCGTGGGTCACTCTCCAACCCCAGCAGGGAAAGGGATAGATCACGGCTTTGCTTCTTGGCTTCCTGGCCAAAATCAAGGCAGAGCTGGTGCTGAAGTAACACAGGGAGCTTGTGGCCTCTCTCTGGCCATCACATCTCTGCCAATGACCCGGCTGATGATACAAAATCGCTGACAGTGGTGTTTGCAGCTGAGAAGAAGATTGCTGGTGTAATGTGCAGTGAGGCAAGACACACCGCATCGCAGGGAGCCACCGAGGTGAAGGTATTTCAGACTTCATTTTGGAAAGAAAAGAAGAGGTTTGAGAGACTGCAGTTTAAAACGAGCTTGGAGCCGATGTGTTTATGTCAATTCAGATCAAGCTAGGTGATGGGGGCAAAGCAGGACCCCAAATGGAGAAATTCTTTAAGGAGCAGCACTGAGAAATTCAAGTCAGTGAAGGTTTTCCAAGTGCTTCAGTGAATGTTGGAAAATCTCTGAAAATGGGTACCTGGCTGACAGGTGACCTTTAAAGGTCATCTAGTCCAGTCCCCCTGCCACAGGCAGGGACATCTTCAGCTGCACCAGAGCCCCATCCAAAGTGATCTTCAGGGTTTCCAGGGATGGGACAGCCACAGCTTCTCTGGGCAACCTGTGCCACTGTTTATCAGCCTCATAATAAAAACTTCTCTCTTATTTTTAATCTAAATTGACTCTCTTTTAGTTTAAAACCATCACCCTTTATCTGTTGCAACAGACCCTGCTGGAAGGTTTGTCCCCTTCTTTCTTAAAGCCCCCCCTGTAAGCACTGAAAGGTCACAATAATAAATAAATAAAAGAAGTTTTTCCTGCAGCCAAGTGATTTAGGGAAGAATTAGTGCAGATCCTGTGGAACAAACGCAATCCAAATGCTGGGATCAGGCTCCCTTTCAAGCTCTGCTGGTGGAACCCACAAATGAAACACAAAATCTCCAACCTACACAGGTTTTAGCTCCTGGGTCCATCAGTGTGAGGCTCCAGGACAACGATGGTTGAGAAGTGCTGAGGGAGGAATTTCCCAGTGTTCTGGGAAGATGAGGAAAGGATGATCCCCTTCTCCCCAACTCTACCCTCTGACTCCTCACTCATGTTGGCCATCCATCTATAAAGCCCTGGAAAAAAAAATTAAAATATACGTATATACCTGAAAAAAGGGATTTCCCATCCTTAGCCTGCTGATTGATCATTCAGCAGAATTTCTGTGTTTTAATCATGAGGAACAACGTGTTTGGTCAGTCATGGGATCACTGGGAGCTGGACATCTCCTCCCCAGCAGCCAGAGGGGACTGGCAAAATTTGGGAACATCCACAAGGAGTGCCAGGTCCTAGAGGAACCAGCATCATTCGAAACCTTTCTTGTGGATTGAATTGCACAAATCATTCCCCTGCAACATTTAATACCTTGCCATGGATCCTGAGGAGTATCAGCCCGCCGGATCGTTGTAATTAATAATAACACCGCCCTGCAGGGAAAACGCCTCGTCTAAATGCTCTCAATTGTTAATGACTCAGACCTCGAGGTTTAATTCATCCTGTTCCCTCCTTGTTAATTAAAGGCACTCGTGGTGTCAGCTGGATTGGGAGCAGAACAGCTGCCACTGCCATGACAGGGAAATGGCAGCAAAGTTATCCCAGCCTGGGACACCCTGGAATGGAGAACGGACAGGAGTTGGCTTTATCTGACAGCAAGGATGGAAAATGTGCAATGTGGTGATAAACACGCTTCCCAGCTCCCTGAAATCCGTTCCTTTACAACCCAGAGATTGTGGCTGGGGCTGATTTCTGCTCCGATTCCTTGATAGTCAGGAATTATTCATTTTGCAGCTGTCAGGCCGTATTTGCCACATGCGGCGCTTTTCTATTTCGCCTCTCTCGGATGTCCTGGGGTTTTATAACTGAATTTATGTCCTTTGTGGCTCTCTTAGAAATACAATGAAGCCAAAAATAATTGTGTTTATTGCATCTCAGATGGAAGATTTTTTCTGCCAGGAGGTAGCAGAGTTCAGGACCTGGTGGGATGATTTCCAGGCAGAAGAAGGGTCAAATGATGAAAAAAATCAATAGATTTTTGAAGCACAGGTCATTTCTTTGCAGCAGTGCTGGATCAAGTCATAACTTCCCAGATTTAAGAAGAATCCTTCCTGGGATCCACTCGAAATTGCAAAATTAATATGAATTAGTTTTTTAATAACAATTAATTTATTTAGCCAGAATAGGATGGAAAACAAAGTCACCTTCAGTCAACAGCAACTTCTCTACCTCCCCTTCAGTACAACTTTATATATTTTAGTCCTCCAAGCCTTGTAGTGGTTTTGTGCAGGAGCCAAGATGCTGTGGAGTAATGGAAAGCTTAGTCAATCCCCTCCTGGGAATACATGTAAATAAGGAAGGTTTGGCACGGGGACGAGCTGACGACACATTTCTTGGGCAGTGCACAGAAAATGGGGAAAAATAAAATCTCAAATACTTTTTCTTCACTTGAAAAAATGGTGCTTTCATGTTAGGCTGAAAATATCCTCCTGGTACCTTCCTATCTCCAAAGCAGCTTGGAAATGAAAGCAGCTTTGCAGGAAGGGCTTCTGAGGAGAATTCGTAGCGGTCTGAATTATCTCCTGTGGTCCTGCCTGGATTCAGAGAAAACTTGGAATTTTTTTTTTTGCTGGAGGAGTTGAATTCTCCTCAGGGATTTGACCCTGCCTCCCTCTCCTCAGACCCCTCCTGCCATGGGAGAACCACACACCCTTTCCCCCTTAAATGCAAAAAAAAAAAAAAAAAACCAACCCAAAAAACCCCTCACAAATTAATTCAGCCTTTGCCACTCGGAGGATGCAGAGGAGTTTAAAATCTCTGCACGTTCCACAAGATGCCACTTCCCCGGTGTTACCTCCCTCCCTGCAGCAATTGCTCCTTAGAACTAACTCCAAAACAGCCAGAACCAAATTTTATCAGTGGTTAATCCTGTTAGAGGGACATGAGCTGGGGGATTAAATGGGTTCTCTCCTTCAGCAGTGCCTGCCAAGATCCAGAACCTGAGGGTTCTTCACCTCCCCTGGGAAATTTTGCGGGAAACTTGGTGGTTCACCACATGCCAAAGTCCCAGGGTTGACAAATAGACAGAGATTTCACCCAAACGTCAGGCTGTCATTTTTTTTCCGAGAGAGGAAACACAAAATGCTTGAGGTTTGTGCAGTTTTGGGGTGGTTTGAGCACACACAGCTGGAGTATTGTGATCCTACAACCAGCCAGGGCCTAGAAGCCCACAGCTGGCTCTGCTTTGGGTTCATAACTCCACACAAATGGGTTTGGCTTGGAGAAGAACTTTCTCACCAAGAGCTCAACCATAATTTGATGTTCTACCACATTTTGAGTCCAGGCCAGCTTTCGAAATGTACATTTTGAGAGGAATCTTGTGAGTCTTACTCAAGGTGCCTTTCAGTCCAGCATTTTCCAAATCATGGGCAAGGCAAATACGGAAATCCTTGAATCAGACAAGTGTTGAACATTCCCTGGGGACACCTGGAGAGACCAAGAAGTCCAGCAGAGCTGCTGTGGTGGAACTATAGGTGATTGGCACAGTCCTGGTCTTGTTGAAGAGTTTTTCTGATTGACCACGTGTCACAACAAATCCAGGAAGAAAATCAGGATTTGGGGGTTTTTAAGCTGGATGATGATCTACTTAACCCCCTGGAATCATGGAATATTCTGAGTTGGAAGGGACCCACCAGTCCAACTCCTGGCCCTGCACAGACACCCCAAAATTCCCACCCTGTGCATCCCTGGGAGCATTGTCCAAACCCTCCTGGAGCCCTGGCAGCCTCAGGGCCATGACCATTCCCTGGGGAGCCTGTCCAAAAGGGAATGTGCCAAAAGAGAGGTAAAAAAAAAATTAGAAATCCCCCTAAATTTCACCAGAGTTAAGTGTTATTGGCTTTTAAAAAAGAAGACAGGATGAGTTATCCTGTACTGACATTTTTTGGATGCTTAAACAAGTCACCCAGAGGTGGAAAGCCACCTAAAACCCCAGGCCCAAAAGTGAGCAAAAGCGGCTTCTGTCTTCAAACTCCTCAACTCCTGGGCCTCTAATGTGGAGTTTGGCAAATCCTGCCCCACAGTCCAGCTGCACACAGCATTCAGTGCTGGCACTTCTGTGCTTTTAGTGGGCCGTGGAAGGCAGATGTTACCATCAACCAGCCCCACTAAAGCCCTCAGGACTCCAGGATCTGCAGCCATTCCAGCCCTGGGAATGCATTTGGCAGAGCTGTTCTAGTGTGTTACAGGGTGGAAAAGGGATTGAGGGGAAAGGAGGATTAATTAAGGGGGTTGATTTGGGTGCAAAGGAAAAGCAGAATTGGACAGGTGAGCAAGGTATGTGCATGGGGGTGAGGAGGAGCTGCTGTCACCGTGATGGGATGGGGAGTTGATCCCAGCAGCTCCTGGATGGAAAGAAGCCACCACTCCTGCCCTCAGGAACAGCAACCTCTTCCTCCATTGTGCTGGGAATCAGATGTGCCAGGGGAGCTTCAGGATGGGCATCAGGAGGAATTTCTTCACAGTCAGGGATTGGACAGGGATGTCCAGGGAGGTGGAGGAGTCTCTGTCCCTGGAGGTGTCCAAGGACATGGCACTCAGTGCTCTGGGCTGGGTGACAAGGAGGTGATTGATCACAGATTGACCTTGGAGGCCTTTTCCAACCTAAATGACTCCAGGGCTCTGTGAGTCAGGCTGGTGAGAAGAGGAATTTGGCCATGACAGTTTGGTTCGTGGTTGGTGGCTGCATACTTGGAGGAGATTCAGGCCCAATATATTTATATTCTTATATATACCCATATGGAGGATGTAGGGATGCTAAAGGCACAGAGCAGGACAGTTCAGATCCTGCCTGAGGCTGCCAGAGGAGGCAATGCCCCTGAGGAGAGGTAAAAGATTCAGTTTGTTGAATGAGCTCCCTAAGCTCTGGTTTGCTTTGCCACTGTGGCCCCAGGCTCCCAGAGATCCCCCAGGGCATGAAGAAGGGCAGGAGAAATCTCACCACCATTACCCAGTTCTCCCCAGGCCTCTGCTGCATCCAGCTCATTCTCCCCACTGTAAATATTCCCAGGGAAAGGAAAAATGTCCTTCTCTGGGAAAAAACTCTCCTGCTTCAGGGCAGGAAATCCGAGGGGAGAGCCAGGTGCTGCTGTGCCTGTAGGGAGCTCAGAGTGCCCAGGGTGTTCAGAGGAGAGAAGGCTTCACATCATTTTTGGGATCACTGAGCATCCCTTCCCCTTCTTTTGAGGGTCAGCAGCAGCACAGGGTGGAGATTGCAATTTTTCCTGGGAAGTTCAGAGCAAGGTTTTGCTGTGGGAAGGTGAAAAGTAAAAATTTCCCCGTGGAAGGAACATCCAGCTTGGAAATGCCTTTGAGCTGTTTCATTCTGATAGTGTCCAGCTGCCACCAACAGATAAACCCTAATCTGATAACAATGGTGTCAAATGAGTGTGATAAGCCCCAGAAACAAGTAACTTCCAAGCAGGGGCTGTCCCTCGTTTTGTTTTACAGGGACAGACATTTCCAGGGAAAGCCGTCCTTTTCAATTTCCCTCCTCGCAACAAACATCTCTCCTGAAAACTGATGAGCATAACCCATTCCCAAAGGGAAGCCACTTCAGGAAAGACACTTCCAAGCATCTGTAGCCAGGAAAAATGACCCAACTCAGCTCCATCTCATGCAGCCCCTGGCACTTGATCCACCCCGGGAGAGATCCCAGCTCTGGGTAATTAAGAGAACACACGCTGGAACAGAGCCCAGCAAAAGCAAACATGTGCTCCTTAAGTGCATTGACATTTATTATGGTAAAATTCCCTTTTCTTGTCGTTTTTTCCACGTTTCTGCTTCCCAGCATCATGGCCTGGAGGCAGGAAGGGGTTGCTGAGGCAGTTGGAGTTTTTCAGCGAGTTGAACGAAGATGAGCTGTTATTTTATACATGAAGCTGCACCTACTTGCTCCACGGTCCAGGAAAAGAAAAAAAGTGGAAATAAACCCTGTCAGCCACTCATCCACAGGAGAAGGTTGTCTCAAGCACTCAAAAGGAAAAAAAAAAACAAAGGGGAGGCCAAGGGAAGATGGGATTGTTGGGCATTTCATCAATTCCTGGACGAGGCAGCTGGTAGGACCAGCCCTTCTGTAGAGTCATCCTCTGGTTCTCTCTGAAGTTTCCAGCAGTGCTGATGTGCACTGGAGGTTATGTGGACATCAGCTGGTAAAACAAGCCAGGAGGACTGTGACAGAATCCTCCTTCCCAATCTCCAGGCTAGATGGTGGAGAATTGGACTGGTTGGTTTCTTCTCCCACGGGGTGAAAGTGAGGGACTGGAGGATTCACGCCAGCTCCACGCTGGCCTTGGATGTGGTTTGGTGCCCACACTCAGGTCCTTTCCATCAAAAAGACCTTGAGAAGGTGGACAGTTCATC
Organism: Chamaea fasciata; assembly: GCF_029207755.1. NCBI lineage: Eukaryota > Metazoa > Chordata > Aves > Passeriformes > Sylviidae > Chamaea > Chamaea fasciata. The sequence continues at coordinate 2,267,958 of NW_027094091.1, read as the reverse complement.
CAGGTTGGAAGAAGACTTAACATTCAGACAGCACGAAGCACGAGGAATGGTAAAACTGGGATAAAGGAGGAAAGGAAAAGATCAGCTTCCCACAGTTGGAGCATTGTGACATGTAGGACTGACTGGATGAACTCATTGCCCACTGAGGATCATGGATTTAGTTTGGTAGTCAGGAAGCACTGAAGGCTGGGAAAATGCTTGGAGGTTGCTGTGAACATTTCAGGCCCTTTCCGGGAGCAGAAATAGGTTTGGAAAAAACCTCCAGAAGAAGGTCTGAGGTTGGGCCCTGTTTCTGAGGTGGTGCTGTGTATCTTTCTTGCAGCTCTCACGGTGACCACAAGTTCTTTTGAGGTTTTCACAGTGACATGTTGTCACTGCATTGGTGCCTTTCCTCATCCTGCCCCATTTCCTTTCCAGACACATTCAGCCCATGGGATCATCTTAGAATCATGGAATGGTTTGGGTGGGAAGGGACCTTGAAGATCATCTTGTTCCAACCCCCTGCCCTGGGCAGGGACACCTCCCAGTGGGCCAGGTTGCTCCAAGCCCTCTCCAACCTTGTCCATTTTAGACCCGTGACAGTGTTGCCCTCCTCAATCCTCCATGGAATCATTTAGGCTGGAAAAGACCTGTGAGATCATGGATTCACTGAGATCTCTGCCCCTGCCTGTGTCCCAGACACATCCTGTTCCTGACCAAAGCAGATCCGTGCTCTGGGAGATCAGAACTGCAGGATAAACTCCACTGGCTCCTGTTTCCATCCCAGCAAGGAACCAGAGTGAACAGATGCCTCTTCTGAGCTGTCCAGATGGTTCAGAGGCTGCAAAAGGCATAGGAAGGATCATAGCCCACAGCGCCTTTCAAGTGGCCAAACGGATCTGGAGTGAGCAACGACCTTCATCAACCTCCTTCATGGAAAATGTGTCCTTGCAGCAGCAGCAGCAGCAGGAGGAGGAGGAGGAAGAGGAGGAGGAGATGATGAGGAGGAGGAATCTCTTTCTCTGCATCCCTCACGCCGCAGATATTCCGGCTGTGCAAACATTTTGAAGTGAGACCAGCGTGCAGCTTGCTCTCACCACTGGAAAATCCACTTTTCCACCCCAATTTTTTGCTTTCTAGGCAGCTTGCCAGTGAGTACCTAATCACATTAGAGGAAAAGCACTTCCTTGGGATGGAGGCAGGCATTGGAAATAAAGGAGAACGTGGGCTGATCTCTGTGAGGGAGGTGAGGCAAAAGCTCCACCAGAGGATAGACTTGTGAAGCTCATCACCGCAGGAATGGCATCTTTGGTGTCCTAATGGTCTTTGGATTGAGTAAAAGTGGGTCTGGAGACATTCAAAGAGAAGATGGATGAATGGGATGTCTGGGATGAATGGGATGTCTGGAAGTCTTGATTCCAAGCTGCTCAAAGCAGCACTTCAGGATCTCCAAAGCTGAGAGTTGAAATGTCTTCTCCACAAAATATTTCTCACTCCAAAATTATTTCAAGTCTAGTGGAAGGTGTCCCTGCCCAGGGCAAGTGGTTTGGAACCAGAAGGGCTTTAAGGTCCTTTCCAACCCAAACCATTTTATGATTCTGTGATTTTCCATGGGAAAATCCAGGCATTTCAGTGAAAGGTCTCCAGCCATCTCCTGTGTCAAATCTCCTCTGCATGGTTCATCTGCTCAGCTCCAGATACCGTAATTTGCTTTTGCAGGACAACAAGGACTACACTAAAGTTGCTACACTGAAATTAAACTGCTTTTTTATTTTGAAGGGTGCTCTTGACTCCCAGGGTGAGGGTGCAGGTAAAGTTGCTCCCTGGGCGACATCAAATGTTGGGTTTTTTTTTCTATGTTCCTAATCCAGATGAGGACAGGGCTAGCTAACATGACAATTTAGGATTCTTGCTCCCAAGAGGTTCTTGGAATGGATAGGAGAGGGTTGTCCTCTATCAGGACCTGTGAAGGTCTGGGTTTGTAGAGTTTGTCCACTGGAAGTGCAGCTCCTGGGGGAGCCCCATCGGATGTGAGAGGATTTGTCCAACTGCTTGGAAAGCAGATGGAAAAACCTTCCTCTGGTCACTCCTATTTTAAATTATGCATCCTCCATCTGCTGCCTTGAGCACAGACGTGCTCACAGAGCTGCTGCCTTCCCAAAATAACCCAGGACTTTGGGAGAGGCTTTGCACACCCCTGCTTTGCCTGGCCCAGGCTCTCTCAGCTTCTCTCCCGTGCTGGTGTCCCTGCAGGTGAAGGTTGGATGTCACCTGGAGGGAACAGAGTGGTGCAGGTGTGACCAGCCTGGCCAAAAAATGCCACCATGCCAAGGGAAGCTGCTCCCTCTTTCAGCTCTCTGTTGGGAATTTTACATCCTTTGCCTTGGCTGCTCCAAGAGACCTCACTTGCATGGAGAGGATCTCGGTGTGGCACCTGAAAATGTCACTAAGGGGCCACAACTGCAGCTTGAGCCCTGGATGGGCTTTAAATCTGCAAAGCTCTGGGTCCCAGCACTCCTTAGGATGGGTGTTGGCACCCTCAGGAGGCTGCTTCTGCTTTCCCACCAGTTCAGAGCATCCCTGGATGAAGGTGGAAATGTGTTTGCCCAGCACATCCCTGGAGCAGAACCTGGATCCCTTCCCTCAGGTCTCCTCCATCCCTGCCAGCCCTGCTCCACCACACTGCACATGTTTCATCCTTTGCCTCTTTCCCCTGACTCTAAATCAGCCCTGTCAGCTCCTTAATTATTTTAATTTTTCTTCATTCTCCAAATCCCTCAAATATATTTTATATATAGGGTACAGGCTTAAAAAAGAAAGCTACCGCTGTGCCCTTGCCTCTGAAATATTACCAGAAAAATGTGTGTATTTCATCTCTGCCTTTCATTTTTCCAGACATTTTCTGCTTTGAAGAAGCTTGAAACAGTAATAGACTGATGGCTACACTCCAACTCTATTGATTAACAGTGAGTGGTCAAGCTCTTCGGTGCCTGAAAATACATCCAGAAACGGGGACAGGTGAATTATTGCATTTTCCCGCAGATGGAAGGAGTGGGGGGAGGACAAAACCTACATGGGGAACTTCAAAAGATCTGCCCTCCCCGTGTCCAAATCCCCACTGGTGTGAAGTCCTGATGTGGGGGAGAACCAAATGATTCTTTCAGTGGCTCAGCACAGCCCAGGGCTAAATCATTTATAAATATTGCGGCTCCAAATTGCCTCTGTTTAACGAGAGGAGAGCAGAGAGGGGAAGCAAGTGGGAACACTCTCCCACAGTTTTAAGTAAGAGCTCGGTGCTGAGAGCAGAAATCTCTTCCCAGACATTCCAGTCCTCACCAAAGGTCACAGTTTCAGTGCATTTTAGGACAAAAAAAAAAAAAAAAGCATTGCAGGCTGCCAGATTTGCAGAAGCCCAAGGGCTGTAAAGAAGTTGTGCTGTTGGACACTGGGACAGAGGGCCTTCACCTTCCTTCCAGAAGGATTCTTCTTTGGAACCTTGGAAGCTCCTGGAGCTGCCAGGGGTAACAGCCTGTGGATTCCTGTGGAGGCAAGGAAGAGGAGCAACGTTTGGAAGCAGAGTGGAGCCCTCACTTTCAGGTGCCACGACCGTATCCTGCCATTCCTCCACCTCCTGCATCGTCTGTCGAGGTGTTAGAGCATGGGTTGGACTCGATGGTCTTGGAGGTCTCTTCCAACCTTGTCAGTCTGTGATTCTGTGATCTGGGAGAGATGTGAGGTTGCACCAAACATCAGAGAATCCATTTTGCCTTCAGAAAGATGGGGATTTTTTTTTTTTTTTTAAAATCTGACTTCTGCTGGCATGGGAAAGCATTTTCCTCCTCTAATTTGAATTCCAGTTTTCTGTGTCCAGGCTGAGGGGCAGGTGAGGGCAGATGCCAGGGGGGATGATGAGCAATAGGTCACTGCAGCTTGCAGAGTGAGTCAGGGAGAAGCCAGGAGAATTTGCAGCTCCTCTGCTGCACCTGCTGCAATATTTGGTGTACTTGAGAGTGTTTCTAAACTCTCTTTCAACTGAGCAGCCAAGCAAAGTTTTCCCCCTTGTATTTTAGGTACTGAAGCACCAACTCCCAAGGCTGTTCAGGGCGTTCCAAAACTGCCATTTCCAATCTTTGCGCAGTTAACTCTGAGCGATGCCTGCTTGGCTGGAATAGATCTCCAAACTCAGGTCCTGACAGGATTAATGCACTGGAAAAAAGGCTCAAGCCCTTCAGTGAGGCCGGGTGCTCTGTGAACACAGCAGCTTTATGAGCCCCACGTGTGGCAGGCGAGTTTTGGAAGGACCAGAAACCCTCCAGTGGAAAGAAGTTGAGGGAAGAAAAATAGAGGCAGTGACAGTATGGACAAGAAACTGTGGGAAGGAGAGACATGGAGGAAATGTTTTCATTTGCAAAAACGCCTCAGTGAATAGCTGGGTGAGAGGCACCGATATTAATGCACATCTGAAAGCTGGGGAGGTCAAAGGATAATGGATCTTTGAGCACAATAAACCGAAGGAAGTTCAAAGGAGAATGGATCTTTGGGCACAATAAACTAAAGGGAATTCAGAGGAGAATGGATCTTTGAGCATAATAAACTAAAAGAAATTTAGAGGATAATGGATCTTTGGGCACCATGAACTAAAAGAAATTCAGAGGAGAATGGATCTTTGGGCACCATAAACTAAAAGAAATTCAGAGGAGAATGGATCTTTGGGCACAATAAACTAAAGGAAGTTCAAAGGAGAATGGATCTTTGGGCACAATAAACTAAAGGAAGTTCAAAGGAGAATGGATCTTTGGGCACAATAAACTAAAGGGAATTCAAAGGAGAATGGATCTTTGGGCACAATAAACTAAAGGGAATTCAAAGGAGAATGGATCTTTGGGCACAATTAATGAAAGGAGGTGATGATACAGAAGTCCCGGCAGCAGAAACACTACAAGAAAATAAAGGAGTAAAGGCTCATTCTCTGACCTTCTACTTACCTTTTAATAGAACGGGATTTAACTTGTGTTATCCCCATTGCATCCAAGAGACTTTGCCGAGGGGGTTTCATCTGTTCTGCTGAGCTTCCAGCCCCCAGTCCAAGTTAGAACATTTCCCAAAGCATTTTTGCAGGAGGAACTTTATTGGAGAGTGGGGCTCTGAGCATCCTTGTGACAGTGATTCAGCCTTGCCAACTGCTCTGACCCCAATCTCACCTTGTTCCTCCCCAAGCCTGTATTTGCACATCTCTTTTCCTTTCTGCATGTTTGAATTCAATAGCTTCTTTTTGGGTTTTATTGTTGGTTGTTTTTTGGATTTTTTTAAGGACTGGTAAGGGACTGTTTATTGGATGGTGACAAATCTGTTGTCTGAGCAGCTTTCCTAATAAACCAGATTATTTTTGTTGATGCTGATAGCTACAGAAACCAGTATCTGCCATGGATCTGCATCATCTGTTTTGACTCTACACTCCTCAGGAGAGCGTCTGCTTGTTTCCCACATTATGATCAGGAACTGCAATACTCACACGGGAAAACTCTCCCCACTCCACTTCCATCCACTGATTTCCACAAGGGTTGCTCAAAACCCTTGGGAATTCCCCCCCGATGGATGTGGGACCGGGATCATATTAAAACAGATTAAGGGTAAGCAATAAGTAGCAATAAAACCACGTCCATGCAGCTTCAATATCAGCAGTGGAGCAGCATTCCCGAGCACAATTTCATCGATTTTAGTGGAATTATGTCATGCATTCATTCGAGCCAGAACCACGATATATATTCCAGTGCTCCTGGAAACCCTCTTGGAATTTATTCTCCAGTGGAAGAGGTTCCATTAGAATAAAGAGACGCCAGTTTGAACCGTTGATCAGAAAATATTGTAGCAGAGCCCAGCAGAGGGATTGCAGAGGACCTCACAGCAGGCTGACCTTTTGCTGTGTGGCAGGGAGATTGCTGGAAAGAAGGGAACAATTAAAGAGTTATTTGCTGAGGGCACCTAGGGGCACTAAAACCCCTGCATTACAGCAGGCCTGGACTCTGGACGTGCCCTTTATATTCAGCTTGCAAAGGAGGCTCCTCTCAAGAAACAGATACGATATTTTTGCAGCTGGTGACAGGAGAGCCTTGACAAATTTCAGATCAGCTCACTTGGAGGGAATAAAGGCTGCCCAAGTGAGTCAAGTTCACTCCTCAGTAGCCATGACAACACTTTCAAGAACTCACAGTTTAGGGAAGAAGGGGAATAAATTCTGATTGGCGACACAAAGTGATCCATTTCTGCTCCTCAGTGATCTGCGAGTGTCTGGACAGATCCAAAGTTAAGAAGGGGATGCTTGGTGACATCCCGGGGAGGAGGGAGGACGGGTTTTATCCCAGATGATTTCAGAGCTCAGGGAAGGGCAGGATGGGATGCTGCAGACCCTTTGTGTGTGTCCTTGGAAAGCAGGGGAAGGAGGTGGGACCGGTTCCCTCCAGCTCCTCACTTGGGTGCTTCTGGAAGACATTTTGACTCCCAGGACTGCCTCAGAGCGACAAAACAGGAACAGAATGTCCATCCTGGGGTGCCTCAGTGTCAATCCAGGAGGAAGCCTGGGATGCTGCAGGAGCGGTTTAAGGAGAACAGTCAGACCTGAAGGGGACCCCGGGATGTCCTTCATGCCCCTTGTCCAGGGTTACAACCAGCTTCAGGTCAGGAACATCACAACACCGCAAATCCTTGCCCAGTGGAAGTGGATCCCTGCAAGTGCTTGCCTTGCAAGTCACATCTGCTCTTTGAAAGTCTATTTCCCTTCTTTCCATTCCCCCAGGAAGTTTGCTGCAGTTTTATTAGTGTTTTTGTCTTCTTTTATTTTTTTTCCCCTTCATCTTTTTGGCTGTAATAGCTGCCCTCCAGCTGTATCTCTTTTTTGCTTCTCATCCAGACAGCTTCTGCCAGTGTTAGTACCCATCTGGACTGTGGGAAACCAGAACCTTCACTGGTCAGTGAAGGGTCGGTGGGAGCTTCAGAGTGTTCACAGCAGAGGAAAAAGGGATTAAGATCAATGGTTTCTTCTTCTGCCAGTCCCAAATGGGGTCAGCAGGGCAGGAGACAGGGTGATGTCCCCTGGGCTCTCCTGGAAATGTATCTGCTCCCAGCCAGAGGGTCAGGAACAGTAAATCCATTATTCTGTTCTGTCCAGCTTCATTAAAGAAGGAAAAAAAAAAGAGTGACAAGTGTGGGATTGATGGGAACCACAGTGATCCAACGGCCTGTTCCTTAGGACTGGGGTTGAAGCATCCACATCCATTCCAGGGCCTCCTAAAAGCCTCCTCAGATGGTTCCAGGAGGTCTGGAGACAGCCCTGTTCCACGGGGGGAAGAGACTGCAGCCTTGGCAGATGAAAATATGGATTGAGCGCATCCTGAGGGAGCTGGAGCTGTTTGCCCACCAGGATGTGTTGGGTGCCTCCAGCTCTGCACCCCCAAAGTCTGCAATAGGTCACAAGCACAACACCGCCCCCAAAAATTCTCCCCTCCTCTGTCCTGCCTCAGTGCAGCACCAAAATCTCCTTTCCCTGCACTGAAAGCTCTCCAGACACAACTGCAATCCATCTAAAATGTGAATTTTTCACTAATTCTAGAATATTAGCGAACAAACCCCACCTCTCCCTAGGAAACAAAGCTGGCTGTGCATGGAGGTGACTCCCACCACCACACCAAAGAGCTAAGGGGAGGATTTTTTCATTTGGCTGTGCAGGAATCTGTGATCTCACCAAGGAGTTTTGTTCCAGGTGGGATCAGCTTTCCAAACTCACCCCTGAGCAAAAATATTTTCCATCAGACCAGCGAAAAGTGCTTCCACTTCATTCAAATGAAAAAGGTTCATTTCAATTTCAGTCTTCTTTTTAATAATTCGCTTTTTATCGCACAGAAAGGAAACCTGGTGAGGGTTTGCAGTTCTGTGGGGTTCGACACAATGAAATGCAGCAGTAAGAAAAGAGTCTTTTAAAGGGAAGGAATCCTATTAAAGGACGGGCACGGTTACAGGCTTTAGAAGAGTCAAACACCTCCAGAACCGCTGTGTTTTCCAAGAAGTGGGGATTAATAGGGATTAATGGCCATTAGGAGCCCCAGTGGAAGCATGGTCATGTCCTGCTGGGAGAGAAAGCGGCTGGGGCAGGAACCAGCACCCTTGGGGTGACCCTCAGGTTCCTGATCCATCCAGCAGCACTGGAGAGGTCTCCTCATCAGTCAAACTTCCACCAGCTCATCCTGAGGTGCTGGGGCTGCAAATGCTTCAGGTGGAATCACTCTGTTGTGGGGAAAAGCTTCCACTCCGTGCCCCTGGATGGGCTGAGCTGCTCTCCCCACACTGGGGGCACAGCCACGACCTGCAGGGATCATCAGGGGCCCCTCAGCAGGTGAGTGACAAGCAGGTGACAACGTGGAGACCCCTCTAAATGAAGGTGTTTTCAACTTGAGGTATCTCCCACTCATCCAAGCCTGAAAATCATGGAATACTTTAGGTTGGAAGGCACCTTTAAAGGTCTCTTAGCCCAACCCCCCTGGGACATCTTTGGCAGGGTCAGGTTTTTCAAAGGTCCCATTCACCCCGGCCTTGGCTGTTTCCAGGGATTCTGATTTTCAGATAATCATGGAGGTTGGAAAAGCCCTCTAAGATAATCAAGTCCAGCATCCCCCAGCACTGCCACGGCCACCACCGACCCACATCCACAGAGCTTTTAAATCCCCCCAGGGATGGGGACTCCAACACTGCCCTGAGAAGCTGTGCCAGTGGTTCATAACCCTTTCCGTGAAGAAATTATCCCTGTTATATAAATTATAACAATAAATTATCCTAAACCTCCCAGCAGCTGTGGCTTCTAACCTCAGTTGTCTCCAACTTTTGGATACTCTTTTTTCCCCTAGAAAAATAACATTACAGCCAGTCTGTAGGAACTCAGCTGCCTCAGAAACCAGACCCCTCCACAACTCACAGCCTGTGGATTGGAAACCAACTCTTTAAAGAAAATACTCCCTGAAATCCCTCCCTGCGCCCGGGGCTTTGCAAACTTCCACTCACTCCTGGCATGCGTCTCCGGATTGTGTCACTCGCCAGCTCAGTTAAGAAGTTGATTTGAATATTGTTTTATCACACTGTGCCTTGCAGACAGCATTGAGTCAGCTTAAAACCAGCGCAGTGTGTACTGGCTCCCAGTTAATTATAGGCATAAAACATCATTTACTCCTCTGAAAGGAAATACTTGGAATCCAGAGGGCTCTTTGCTGCAGACGCCGGTTCCTGCGCAGGGTTTTGTTTCCTTTCTCTTATCTCAGGGACAGTTTTGTGGCTGGGGGATTACAAATCTTTGAGAGCCATGTACAGACTTCCCCCAGTGCAGGGGTGAGGGTGTTTTGCTGACAATTTTTGTTCCAAAGAGCTTTTAATCCAACCCTCGGGAAAGAAAGGAGGAAATTGCACCCTTAGTAAATAATTGCCTGTCCCTCGCTTGGGGTTTCTTAGGTGCTTGTCCTTCCTTCAGCAGGGTCTGGCTTGGTCCCTAAAGAATTCCTTCACTGGGTTGAAGGAAATGTGCTCTGGGATGGCCCTGCTGGAGCAGGGAGGTGGCACCAGGTGACCCCACTGTGACCTGATCCATCCTGGGATTCTGAGATTTGTGTTGGCTGGATGATGGATCCTCCCTGGGCTGATCCAATTATCCATCCTCCTTGGTTCCCTCCTTACATCCTCCTGTTCCAGCTCTGCAGGCAGCAGACAGTCATGGTGTTAATGCTCATACTGAGGATTTGTTTCCCCAAAAGCCCTGTATTTGCACTGTGCCCCCCTCTCAAACCATTCGCAGGAGCTGCACCCTGGTCATTGCTGCCTGAACACTGCAGGGAAGGTTATTTCCATCACAGGGGTTGGATCACCTCTTAAACCTATGTAATAAATCCTTCTCATTAAAGAAATCATCTCATTAAATCACCTGAGAGCTGAAGGGAGGGCAAGGGCTGATCAGGGCCCTCCTCACCGTGGTTGTAGCACACAGGCACTGTCGTTGTGGGACACAAATAGAGACTCCAAATATTTCAGAAGGCAAAGAGCACAGAGAAAAGGCTTTATTGTCTAATTCTTACTACCTTTTATAATTCTTCCTGTACCCACTTAACGTGATTGGTGAATAGAAATGACACCTCTCTAATGCCGTTGGTTAAACCAGAGAAACAGCAAAAACACACCTGGAGAAAGATTGTTTTGAGGAAGGAGAGTTGTTTGCCGAGATTGTTTTGAGAAGAAGCTTTCTTGAGAAATTTTACCGTGGGAAAAAGTTAGCAGCTGCTAGCAGGCTAAAGTCTCTCAGACCCAGAAGCATCAGGCCCACAGGACACGGCCCACGAGCAAACTCAGAGTGATGCTGGGAGAGTTTCCACGTGTGGGAGTTTCTGGAGAAACTCTGGAGAGGCTTTGTGGCCGCAGGGCAGCCCTGAGGGTTGCTCAGGAGGTTGAAGGTTGCCCAGGATGTTCAGGGTTGCCTTGGCATGGGGAGGAGCTGGGGAAGGAGCGTGGCTGGGGACATACGGCGGAGCTGCAGCAGCATCCCACCCTCTCCCTCAAGCTGTCAGGAGCGCTTCAGATCGGTGGGAGAAGAGCAGGCACAAGCTGGAATATCTCGGGAAGCTCCAGGGGGAGCAGCAGTTGCTGGCGAGCACTGGGAGGGCTGATCTTGGAGGGGGACACTTTGTTCCTGGGAGCGTTTGAGGTGTTTGGGAAGGGCAGGAGCGAGGGGGAAACGCTTCGCTCGTGGAAGGGGCAGTAAGCAAATCCTCTGCCTCCACCTCCTGCTGCTCGCTGCTGAATGAAAAAAGCAGCTCGTCCACCTGACTTTTTTTAGCAGATCTGGGGTGGAATTCAAGCGTTCTCAGGTTTCTCCCAACCAGAGCGTCCACAGGGAGGGAGGAAAGGGAGGGATGTTTTAATTTGTCTGGCCGGATGCTCTTCTTTGGAGAGGCTTGGCTTTATGACAGTGAACTTGATCCTATCTAAACACTTCCCTGGATTCCCTCCCCAGTTTTGCCCCAGCACCGATGCAGAGGGAGGACCAAGCTGATTAGAGGGATGGAGCAACTCTGCTGGGAGGAAAAGCTGAGGGAATTGGGATTGTTCAGCCTGGAGAAGAGAAGGTTTTGGGGTGACCTTATTGTGGCCTTCCAGTACCTGAAGGGAGCTACAAGAGAGATGGAGAGAGACTGGAAAGACAGGAGAAGGAGGAATGGCTTCACACTGAAAGAGAGTAGGGTTAGATGAAATATTAGGAAAAAAAAATCTTTACTATGAGGGTTATGAAGCACTGGCACAGATTTTCCAGAGAAGCTGTGGCTGCCCCTGGATCCCTGGAAGTGTCCAAGGCCAGGCTGGACAGGGCTTGGAGCAACCTGGGCTAGGGGAAGATGTGGAATGAGATGATCTTTAAGGTTTCTTCCAAGACAGACCGTTCCATCACTCTGTGTTTCTATGAATGGAACAGCCCAAATCTGATAAAGCTCAAACTTCCTGGGGAAACTGAGGCACTGGGTGCACTTGGGACATGACCCCAAATCCCAGCAAACCCTTAAGCAGTTCCAAAGATAAAACAGCAGTTGTGTATCCAGCAAGCACTGCCAGCCACAAACCCGTTTTAGAATTTATTTAAGTGATGACCAACCAGAAACTGGGACCTCTTCTTCCTCACCGGCACGTCCTGAATCCCACAGCATCTCTCAGAGGAATTATCCTGTTGCAGCACTGCTGGAATGTTTTCTGGGTGTCTCCAATCAGCCTGACTGAAGACATGAGCAGCAGGACCAGCAGGGAAATAAAAGCTCTTAGAAGAGCCCGTCACATTCTGTGTTTTGTCGTGATTCCACTTCTCTTTTTTAATGTGCTCTGAAGAGATGGGAAGCATCCCTCCAGGTCTGGGAAGAAAGGACCCCAAAGGGAAAGAGAAGTTGCCCACAAGCCTTGTGAACCAGGGAAAAAAACAAAGGCAGAAATAAACAAACAGTGGGGAAAAAAAAATCAAAAACACCCTTAAAATGTTGTTTTATTTCTCTTGTTTTGCTGCAGAGGAGTTTGAAGTTCTCCATTTCCTGGGTGTGCTACAGGAGCAGCAGAGTTGAGACACAGGCTTTTAATGAAGTTTATGTAAATTTGGTGATGTTTATACTTAGCAGAACAGATTTAGGAGTACTAATAAAGCAGCAGATGAGGCGTAGAAAAGAGCTGGTGAAGTTTTTCCACCACTGTTATTTTTTACCTTCCTCCCACCATTCCCAACAAAAAAGAGTCTGTTTCTGTTGCCAGTTTCTCTTCACAACAAGAGCTTCTGAAAAGCTGTTTATCCCTCAGTGCTGCTCAAGCATCTCCCAGCTCAGTTTTGTCCCACTGCCTTCCCTCTGGGAACAACCGAGAGCAACCCAGTCCATGTTTGTTTTCCCTCCAAGCAAATCAATTTTTTCCCCGACTCCACTTTGGGATCTTTGTTCACTGCCAGGATTTTCCTTGGGCTGGAGTTGAAGCAGCTTGTTCCTTTGGGAGGAGGCGAGGGTTTAACCTTGGGTTTGGAGTCAGGGATGTTGAGGATGAGCAGGATGAGCTTCACCCCTCCTGGGGAGGAGGAGGAGGCAGAGCTGGCCCTGCCCAGCGGTGGGTGGTGATTTCTGGTGCTTGTGGCTCCAAGGAGAAGAGCAGGGGCCACCAGCAGAGAAAAGTGACCCAGAAGATCCTCACAAGAAGGTGCTTGGCAGCCCCACCCCTCCTGCCACACCGCCACAACCTCTTTCAAATGTTTTCTGCTCACCCCAGGAATTTTTCTGGGAAGAAATGAAGCTGATTTGGGGCTTGTCAGCATTTGTCCAATGCAGTTCACTCAGGATAATCCCTACTAATTCCCTCCTCCTCAGACCCTCCCTGGGGCCCGAAGAGGGTTGGGGAGGGGGTCTCGGGGTCCCTTTTGAGCAAACCTGTCCTTATCTGAACAGGGCAGACGTCCTTTGCACACTTGAGGAGTTTCCATGGAATAAAACACCCAGGAACTCAACGGGATGAACCCTCTGGACACAATCCTGAGCCCTGTGCTCTGGGATGGCCCTGCTGGAGCAGGGAGGTGGCACCAGGTGACCCCACTGTGGTCCCTTCCAACCTGACCCATCCTGGGATTCTGAGATTTACGTTGGATGGTGGATCCTCCCTGGGCTGATCCAATTACCCATCCATCTTGGTTCCCTCCCTGCCCCTGGCATCTCACAAAACTGCTCCATCTGCTGAAGGAGAGAAATCTTTGATACCAGAGATATTTTGATTCGTCAGAGGCCGATATGAAATGGAAGCTTGTGCTAATTATTAAAAGCTACCAGGCACTGCTGCAGAAATAACAAGAATTTTTTTTCCTATTTATGGCAGCTTCATGCTTTGCTTTTCATTAAGAAAAGGGACAAGGTCTAAATTTAGGACTGGCATGGTAAAGGCTTAGCTTTGAGATGAGGTTTCACCACACGTTTGCCTATAATAGAAAGAGAGTCCTAGAAAGCATGAAACCCCCCATATATTAGCGAGCAATCATGATATTTAATTTCTTTTTATGGGAACTGATAATCTGGTTTTTTTCAACATCCACTGGTGCTTTGATGCCCACCAGGGTGAAACCTTGCAGAGGTTTCATGGCTGCAAATCAACACCACTCAGCTGAGCTGAATCACATCCCGATTTTCATGGAATCACAGAATTCCAGGTTGGAAGGGACCTCAAGGATCATCTGGTCCAACCTTTCTTGGCAAAAGCACTGTCCAGACAAGATGGTCCAGCACCATGTCCAGCTGATTCTTTTAAGCTGGAAAATCCCCCACTTCCCTGGGAAGATTATTCCAGGGGCTGGTTGTTCTCCTTGTGGAAATTTTTCCTCTGGTATCCAATCGGAACCTCCCCTGGAGTGACTTTTCCATTATTTGTCATCTTTTCCATGTGTCTCCTCATAAAAGGAAAGTCTCCACTCTTCAAGCAGCCACCCTTCAAGCACTGGAATGTGGGGATGTCCCCAAACCCAGTTCTCAGCTTTTCCTCACGTGGCAGCTTCCCAGCCCTTTGATTGTCCTTCTCCAGCCTGTTCACATCTCTTTGGAACAGCAGGGACCAGACCTGGACCCACCTGGAATACTCTAGCTGTGGCCTGCCTAGTGCTGGGCAGGGTGGAATAATGAATTCTCCATCTCTGCTGGGTCCTTTTTTTGGCACAAGGAGCAAGGAATTGTGATCCACCGAGATCCTTTAATTAGGCAGAGCTGCTGATCAGGGAGTTTCATTCCTGGCAGAGTTTTTGAAGCTGTTGGGGACATCTGACACCATCCCCTGCAAGGGAGGACTCCAAAATCCCAGTTCAAAGCTGCAGAAGTGGCCCATTTATGGTTTTTATCTGTGAGAAACTAATAATCCACTGGATCAGTCACTGACATCCAGAAACCCCTGCGAGCAACTTCAGGGCATCCTCCTTGCCATGGGCATGAACTCGTAGGATTTTCAGGCATTCCAGCATTTCCCTGGGGAAAAAGGGGCAGCACGAAGGAGCTGGGTGGGGAGATCCTTGAAATGGAGATGCTTCTCACATAATCACAGATATATTTGGAAAAGATGAGCTTTTCCAGACTAAAAGGTGCCTGAGTGATCCTGTTCCATGTGGTGACACAGGGATGGGAAGGCAGAAGCCACTGAGGAGTGATGGATTCTTCATCTGAATTTTCAGCTGCAGCTTTTTTTCCTCTGCAACCTGCTATGAACCTGATGATCCCTGACTTAAGGTACTGAAGGAGGAGGAGGAGGAGGAGGAGGAGGAGGATGCTGCTAGAAAAAAACCTGTTCAGTCCAGGAACCAGCTGTGATTGCTAAAAGAGGAGATTTAGGCACGTGAGGGGAAAAAAAAATAAGAAAAGCAAAATGACTGAAAAGTTAAAAATACAGCCTGAAACGTGGGAGCTGCATTTCACCCTGCTTTACTATCAGATCCTATAGACCGGGGGGAAAGGGGACAGAGCAGACCCACAGGGTTAAAACCTACAGCAAAGATAGGACAGGAGGAGATAAATCAGTCCAAAATTCTCCCCTTAATTATCACACAAAAGATTTTGCAGCATTACAAACATGACTTAATCACCTCTGGGACAGAAGGTGCTTCCCAGAGAGGTGATGTTTTCCTGCTCTGTTGGTCACCAATTTCAGGACATGTTGATTATTCCACTAATTGCTGACCAGATACCGGTGTGGTGCTGAGCTACCAAAATTCCCGAGGGCTTCTCCTAAAGAAATCCCACCTGGAGTCCTCCTCCAGCCAGTTGTGGTGGTCCAGGAAGCAACTGATGAGCAGGGGATGTGCAGATCACAGCAGCCAGCTCCTGACACGTGGGTGAGCCTCCTTAATCCGAGTTCCCATTTTAACGGGAGAGAATAGGAACTTCCAGGCAGGAGGATTTATAGGCAAGGACTTCACAGTTAAATTTATTCATGGCTAAACTGAGGAGCCCAGAGTCATTAAAGCATGAAATTGTGCCAGTCAATTAAAGCGTCAATCATAGGCAGCCTCATTTAGGAGAGCTGCTTTAATCCCAAGAAAAGAACAAATTTTTTGGCCTAGTGAGAGAGCACAGTGACTTGAAGTTGGTTTTAGTGAAATAGCAGTTCCTCTGTTACCGTTCAGACATTTGCCGATGGCTGGGGTTTTTTTTTTATCTATATAGATTATTTTCTGCTGTGCTCCTTCCAAGGTGACTCGTGTTTCTGCTCAAGTAGAAACACAGATGCAATTTGAGCTGGAGATGGAGCGACTCGAGTGGGCTACACAGCAAACAAACAAGAGAGCTCATCAAAGAGGTATTTAAACCAGCAGAGTTCTGGGGCATCTCTTGCTTTTCTGCAGATGACGGATTTTCCTTTTGTTTTTTTAAAACTCAGCTATTAGATTATTCTGCCTGTCACTTCATGCAACATGTGTTTATTTTATTGGCTTTTAAAGCATTTTTCCCCCAACATGTGTTTATTTTATTGGCTTTTAAAGCTTTTTTTCTTTCCCCCTCTGGGTTGAATTCCTGGAATATCCACTGGTGATATTTAACAAATGGTGACTGGTCACACAGAACAGGTCACACACCTCATTGTAATGAAGGAGAAGCATCTCCAGAGGGGATTTACTGGGAGCTGACTGGAAGTTTTGCAGCTGGATATGATCTTTTCTTCCTTATCCACCAAAAATCAGGGAAAGGGGATAAAAGAGACTCAGGTTTGGAGGAGGAACAGGAGCTCAGGGGGTGTAACAACTGGTCAGGGTGGCACTATGTCATAAATGGAGCTTTGTAGAGAGCTGAGGTAATCTTCCCACTCCTTAGTGCGGGTATTTCATCAGCTGCAGGTGTGTCTGGAGGGATTTTGGAGCTGGGAGCAGCTTTGGGCTCTCTTTCCAGCAGTGAGGTTGTGCTGTGAGAGCCAGGCTGGGCAGGGGAGGAGGTGATGGCTGAGCTGCCTTTGCCCTCACGTTTCCTTTCCTGCAGAACTGCACATCCAGGGACAGCCCTGGCTGTGATGGGAAAGCCAAGAGAAAGCTTTGGGTGATTTTTTTGGGTGAAACTCAGGCTGTGGGGCAGCTCCAGACCCTTCTCTGGCTGCAGTGGGGCACAGAAGCTTTGCTCCAGCACAGCTTCCCCTGGTGAAAGCCCTTCTCATGGGTTAGAGCCTCTCTCTGAACCAAAACCCTCCTTACAAAAAAACCCTAAGGTGTGTGGCTGGCACAAACCTCTCCTGAATTTCTCAGAGTCTGCAGCTGTGCTTTGTGCAGGAAGGAAGGGGCATCTTTTCGGATCTGCTGTGGGCCTTGGAAAGTTTTCCTTTTGGGCTCTCCCCAGTCCTGGAAGTGTGCACAGCCCAGCTGGTGAGGCAGCACCAGGAGGAGTAGTATCCAGGACTAGACACACAGTAAATTTAGATAGCTTGGCTTGCAATTCGAATTCCTGAGGGGAAGGAGGTCGAGGAAGTTGCTTTGGTATCTGCTGGAGGAGCAGGGCCTGTGGGTGCACCAGTCCCACCCACCTCCCTTTCCAGTTTGTTCCAGTGCCACGGACACCAGTTGCCCACATTAATGTGTCTCACAGGATGGTTTGGGTTTAAAGTGACCTCAAAAACCATCCACTTCCACCCCTGGAGCAGGGACACTTTCCACTATTCCAGGTGGCTCCAAACCCCATCCAGCCTGGCCTTGGACACTTCCAGGGATCCAGGGGCAGCCACAGCTTCTCTGGGCACCCTGTGCCAGGGTCTCCCCACCTTCCCAGGGAACAATTCCATCCCAATACTTCACCTAACCCTGCCCTCTGGCCGTTTAAAGCCATTTCCCCCTGTTCCATCACAACATATCCTGGTAAAAACTCCCTCTGACCTCCTGGGAAGAGCACATCCACTTGTGTCTGTGCTCTCCTGGTCGCCTCTGTCCAGCCAAACTGGATCCAAACTGGAGCAGCTGAAGGGCAGAGGAACAAAGAGTTGGTTTTTTTTTTTTCTGAGAGGAGACAAAAAGATTTTTGCCTCATCCTGCCTTGACAGTGAAATCTAAGGCGTCGTATGATTGCTCTCTATAAATATCCTGAGCAGGGAGTGAAGGAAATCAGTGCCAGAAACAAAGAGACACCTCATGGAAAGGTCTTGCTGCCAAGCTGGAGACTGCCCACACCTTCACCTGGAGGTGAAGCAATCCAGGCTGGGATGGAGAGAGGGGGCTGAAAAAGCTCCTGAAAGGGTAAAAAAACACAGGATAAAGCTCGATCTTGGTATGCCCAGAAAGGTGTTGTGTAACGAGGTGTCTGTGGGGTGCCCAGGACATCCCTCCAGTCCTCCTCCTCCTTTTCCTCCCCCTGGGATGGAGATAATGGCTCTGCATGCCTGGCAGAGGGATGAGGGACTGAGCACATCAGCGAGGGAAGAGCACCGAGGTGTGACAGCGATTGGAGCATTAGAAATACCTGAGACAGTCACATCTCGCTGTCATTTGCGGCGTTAAAACCAAACCTAGTTAATTACCAGGCTGCAGACTATTTTTTCCCCTTCCCACCTGCCGTGAGATATTGTGAGATGGGAAAAAAATAGCACGAGTGCAAAGAAAAGCCTTAATAAAAGCTTCGGAGGGATGTAAGTGGGTCTCATCTCCGTAGGTATCAAGGTAACTTTTCTCAGTGCTTAGAAGAAGTTTTCCAAGGCTGGCTGTTTGATTTATTGTCCAGATCCTAAACTGGAACATTTCTGCCTTGGTTCTGGCAGTAAAGAACAAAAGTGCTAAGTGTGAGGTGTCCACATTGTGTTTCATTTCGCTGATGGATGTTTTGACAGCCAAGAGATTTCTCACTAGGCTCTCTTTTTTTTTTTTTTCCTTTTTTTTTTTTTTTTTCTCCATCACTGATTTTTATAGGACATTGGGGGGTGGAGGGAGAACTGAACTTCCCATCAGCTGGTGGCATCGTGTCAGTCAGAGAGATGTTTTCTGGTTAAATCCCAAACAATGTCTTCTCAGCTTTCCGAAAGCTGTGATATTTTTGAAGTGTCACTGACTTAGTCCTGGTGGCGTGCGAGATGTTGCGAGAGCGTATTTTTATTTTAATCCATGAATTAAAACAAAAAATCTCTCCTGATGACCTCGTTTGAGGCTGCTTGGACCCTCCCGGGTCAGCCTTGACCCTGATTTGTCACATTAGTGAGGCTGAGTAAGCTAAATTAGCCAGTAATGAGCCAGAAGAGCCGAGGAGATGTTTCTTTTGGGTCACTTGAAGGAAGGCTGAAGTTCCCCCAGCCCCTCTGGGGACTTTTCCACGTCTAGCTGAGCATTTGTGCTCTTGTCTCACTCAAATGAAAACCACGAGACTGCTCTAAAAGGCCACTTCAGTCCAAGGTGTGTGGGTGGGCAGAGGGGTGGAAAACCAAGTGCAGGGCCAAGGGAATCTCCTGACACACCTCAGGAGACCCAGCTGGGGCAGGATGGACACTGGGATCTCCTGCATTGGCTTCATCCCAGCCCTGACGCTTGGAGAGCTTCCAGCAGACACTGAAATACTTAAAAGTTTTCCTCTCAAACTGAAGACTCTTATTGTCACAGAAGCACAGACTGGTTTGGGTTGGAAGGGACCATAAATCCCATCTCATTCTGCCCCCCTACCATGGGCAGGGACACCTTCCACTGTCCCAGGCTGCTCCAAGCCCTGTCCAGCCTGGCCTTGGACACTTCCAGGGATCCAGGGGCAGCTACAGCTGCTCTGGACACCCTGTGCCAGGGCCTCACGACCCTCACAGGGAGCAATTCCTTCCCAATATCCCATCCAACCTTGTCCTCTGGCCATGGAAAGCCGTTCCCTGTGTCCTGACTCTCCATCCCTTGTCCCAAGTCCCTCTCCAGCTCTCCTGGAGCTCCTTTAGGTCCTGGAAGGTCTCCTTGGAGCCTTTTCTTCTCCAGGCTGAACTCTCTCAATCTGTCTCCATCCCTCAGAGCCTCCTCCTGATCATTATTTTCCCCTACTTTTCTGTGTCAGGAATTGAAAGGTTTCATTTTGGGGTCTGATTTTAATGGTGTCACTCACACAGACCGCAGCAATCCTTATCAGTGTGGCATTTCTGGGTCAAAGCCCTTGACAATCGTGCCAAATGTTTGGATTCAGCTTTCCAAGACACACAGCTCCAGCTTTGGCAGGGTTTTATAAAGGAGAGGATTCAGATCAAATTCAGGTACCTCCAGCACTGCTGTCTCCTCTAAGCAAATCCCTCAGGGCTCTCTTTATTGTCCCTGGAAAGAAACAGCTTGTTTAGGGTGAAATTAATCTCCTCCCTACCAGACATCTCCATTTGGTCAAGGAAATACCTTCCCAACTTTATTTCCTCCCAGCAACTGCAATGAGAGCACTGTGCCATTACCCTGAGCATCAGCAGAAATCTAAAATTAAACATTCCCACCTGTTCCTGCGGTCCATGGAGAATTGTGAATGCTGATGAAGTATTTTGGTGACTCCGGAAAAGAGTGGAGATGAGCTGTGTGCACAAACACTGCAAGGATTTGGGAAATGCACTGCTGGCAGGGGCTGTGAAAGGCAAAAGAAGCTCATTTTCTAGCCAGTCAGGTCCATGTCCTTTTGAGGTGTTCCCTGAAAGGAATTCAAGGAAACATCTGGCCTTTAATGTCTAGACACCATCCTTTGCAGAGTTTAGATCCTAAAGCTCTCCCTGGCAATGGGCTGTGGGAGGAGACGGCTCTGCCGTGCTGGGATGTGACCCAGGAGAAGAAAGGGAGTGTGGCCACTTCAGCTCAGGCCTTTTAGCTCCTTCTCACTCCCCAAATCCCTGTTGCTGTGCTGACAAAGCCCATTGGGTTGGCCTGAACCCCATTCCCAAACTCCTCAATCCAGGAGCAGAAGAGCTGTGGGTCGAAGGTTGGGCTGATCTCCGTGTGAGTTGTGGCAAGAGAAAAGTTAATTTTTACCAATAAACGCCTGCATGGGGAGGCTGTCAGAAAAATATTTCCCCAGGCCTGGCATGCCTGAAATATCTCCTGCTTTGGGAATATTTATTCCCAAGTATATAAATTTTCCATGTTTTGGGTGGCAACCACGTAGAGCAGTGACCATGCTTTGCTCACATCTAGGTCTCAGCTTTTCACTCATTGCAAAATATTAGTGGAGTTTCTGCTCCAATTGCAGCTCTTTTTGAGGATTTAGGGCTCTGGATAATAGAATTTAAACCTAAAAATGGGATGGTGTTGATATATTGGTTTGAGGGTGATTGAACTGGTTTATCCTTTTCTAGGCTCCAGTGTTACCAGTAGCTCATCTTTGTTGATGTATTTTCCTTAAAGGTTTTTTTAAAAAATATATCAGTGATTTTGATAAGAAGGATGTTTTTCTGTATTTTTTTTCCCAGTGTTTTTCTGTATTTTATACAAGAATAAAAAATAAATGTATTTTTAATATAAAAGTATAAAGCTGCATATATAAAGCTGTATAAAAAATAAAAAGCAGAGGTGGAAAGGCTCTACATCATCCTGATTTCAAAAAAAAAATCTGGAATTGCTGGATTTTTCTTCCCCTGATCTTTGGTTCTGGCAGCTTTTTCTCACAGGGATATTTTTGCTTTCTCTGTTACATCTCTATTACTCCTGCCATCATTTTTCTAACCGCAGACGCAACCCTAGATCCTTTCTCAGAAATGTATTGTGGGGTGTTTGCCTGCTAGAAAACAACCTTGCACTGTGAACTAGTGGGAAATAACTGTTGAAGGGTTTTGGGGCTAAAAATTGATGGTGCCAGAGATTTCCTGACTAGGACCAATTTTCAGAGCTGTATTGGGTGCCCAAGAGAAAAAAGGCTTTTTTATCATTAAATGCCATTTTATTTCTATTGCCACTGGGCAGATTCTACAGCCCTGACTTTGTGCTGACAAGGTCTTGAAGCCTCCAAGGGTCTTTTCACCCTTCTCTCAACACTTTCCCACCACACCAGGAGGATGTTGTGTCC
Source organism: Chamaea fasciata (assembly GCF_029207755.1). Classification (NCBI taxonomy): domain Eukaryota; kingdom Metazoa; phylum Chordata; class Aves; order Passeriformes; family Sylviidae; genus Chamaea; species Chamaea fasciata. The sequence goes on along the minus strand of NW_027094091.1, from coordinate 2,246,458 downwards.
TGACCTGGCTCTGAGAGCCAAGACAGCTCCAAATCTTTAATCCAAGTGTTGCTTGAGGTGTTTCCCCGTGGGTTATTTTGCCAGGGAGGCCATGCCCAGGTCAGGAGGAAGGGCTGGGTGAGCCTGGGTGGTCCCCAGGGTGCTGAGCCTCCGGGCTGCATCCCAGGAACAAGATTTCTGAGAAACATCCCTCTGTTTCCACGCAGGATCTGTTCTTGCTCGGGGCTGTTGGCATTTTGATGTCTCCTGAAGATACAGCAGGGAAGTGGCTCTTGAGAAGTGACAGCACGAAACTCTGATTAATGTCTCCAAGGAGAGTCAACCAGAACGCTTTCCTTTGAGCTGCCTCCATTTCCATATGTAGCCCAGACTTTGCTTGACAATGCTATAGAAATGTGATGCTTGGAGAAAGCACGGCTTGTTAGCAGGAATATTTCCCCTTCAGCCTTTAAGGAGAGATAAAAAAAAAAAAAAAAAAACAACAAACCCTCCCAAAGCACTCTATTAAAAATTCTGGAATGTTAATTCCCAAATTAACAGGTCCAACCCTCTCCCACGCCACCCCTACCTGTGGGTTTAAATGCTCATTTAGGAGACATGGGCTTGGGATGGGAAGGAGCATGGAAATGTGAAGTTAAAAAAGACTGGTGGAAACCACAGGTGATCCTAGGACCACACTCATGACCTCTTATTGCTTCTGATTGACCACAGAATATCCTGAGCTGGAAGGGACCCACCAGGATCATTGATCCAGCTCCTGGTCCTGCACAGACACCCCACCAATTCCACCCTGTCCCTGGGAGTGCTGTCCAAACCCTCCTGGAACTCTGGCAGATTTGGGGCTGTGCTCGTTCCCTGGGGAGCCTGGGCAGTGCCCAGCACCCTCTGGGGGAAGAACCTTTCCCTGGTATCCAACATAAATCCCCCTGACACAACTCCAGCCCTTCCCTTTGATCCTGTCACGGTCACAGAGAGCAGAGATCAGAGCTGTCCCTTAGGAGGAGCTGCAGACCCTCATGGGTGTCCCCTCAGTCTCCTCTTCTCCAGGCTAAACCAACCAAGAGACCTCAGCCACCCCTGGTGGTTTTCAAAGCCCTCCTTTGGGCACTCTCTGACAGTTTTGTACCCTCCTTTTTCTCCGGCACCGATTCCCCAGAGGCGGCTGCAGTTTGCCCGGACACCTTCAGCCCTGCACACGGCAGCAGCCGCCGCCCAAAGCTTTGTCCTGGGAGTGGCATGACCGAGGCATTGCACAGTCTGGAAGTGCACAGAGGCGTCCAGATTGTCTGCACTGAGCAGACAAATCCCAGGCTCCGAGCGGAGCCCTCCCGAGCCGCGCTGGCGGTTTACGAGCTCACGGCTGCGTTGTCACACGCTGTCACCAAGTGTCTGGCACTTGGCCACTCTCTGCCTCCCTCTTCTCCTAATTGCTGTGTTAACAGACTGCTGGTCACGCTCAAAGGGTCGGAAACGTGCAGCTGGGAGTGGAAAAGAAGCTGGAAAAGCGGCTCTAAATAAGGCAGCTTTTTTTTCATCACCCACAAGGAGTTAATTTTCATTGTCTTGAGCGGGTGCTGGGGAGTTTCCAGCTACCCCCTAGCACAGAGCACGCTGCAGCCTGTAAAGATTTTGCTTTTTTTAATTGCCAGAGCAGCTCTTTGCCGAGTAGTGCAGCAGCAGCAGAGTCGTGGTGCTGCTGTCCAAGGTCCGTGTGCTTGGTGGAGGAGCAGGAAAACACCCGGCGCATGTTGGCTGCCCCAGTCCTGGAAATAGTCTGGGGTTAGTGGTGGAAAAGTGTTGGGAGAAGGGTGAAAAGACTCCTGGAGGCTTCAAGACATTGCCAGCATAAAACCAGAATCTGCCCAGTGGCAATAGAAATAAAACATGGAATTTAAATTAAGAGCAATTAGCATGGAGCTTGGGAAACAATAAAAAAGCATAAAAATAATAAATAAATAGTCTGCCCCCTCTTGGAGGGACAGGCTCAGGGTTTGGGTTCAGCACTTGGATGCTGAAACACAGCAGAGTTAGCACAGAAATCCTGGGAGCTTCCCTAGCTGTGGTGGTGTGAACATCTCCTGGCTCTGACAGGGACCATCTCCAGGATGGGTTTTCCTGCTCACCCAGGTGATGTTTTTATCCAACATTCACAGGATTTGGAGCTCACCTGTGTTTGTGTCATCTTCCCTCGGGCTGGATGTCAGGCCCTGGTGGGAGTTTAGGCTGCAGAGAGAGCTCCTGTCCCACCTCTCTGGGACACCAAACCACGGTCGTCCTCCACCTTAGAGAATCCCAGAACAGTTTGGGTGGGAAGGGATCTTAAAGCTCACCCAGTTCCACACTTATTTGTGAGGGAGGTCCAGCTCTTCGCAGATTAAAGCATTTGTATAATATCATCTTTCAACTCCTGCTATCTTCTGAAATTGTGTGTTCTACATGGAAGATTTTGTCATTAAAAAAAAAAAAAAAGGTGGAATCACCAGAGCAGAGCTGTCTGCTTCCTTCCCTGGGTGCCAGTGCTGAGAAGGGCTGGAAGAATTCCTTGGAAGTGCTCAAGGCCAGGTTGGATGGGGCTTGGTACAACCAGCTCTAATGGGAGCTGTCCCTGCCTGGGGCAGGATGTGGAACTGGGTGATCTTTAAGCTCCTGCCAACATAGATCATTCTGTGATTCCATGAAACATCCACTTTTTGCCTTAATATGATGATTTTAGAGCAGTGACCTGCCCGTTCATCTTGTGGTGTTGGGGTTTTGCTTAAGCTCCATCTCAGAGTAATGCACAAGATAGAGAAAAGGCTACTGAAGATCTTGCACAGTGAGGGTGAAACATTTCCAGATTAAAATGGCAATAAAATAAATAATAAACCCCATTTCTTACCTAAGGACACAGGTGGAAAAGGTCTCGTGGCTGCCTTTCGGTTTTATTGACACAGGACTCAAAATAGCAGGAGCTTTTTCACATGACAGGTTGGAGATCTGTAAATCATCTTGCCAAAAGGATCTGGATGATAAATCGAGTGGGAAATTAGACAAATCATCCAAATCCTAAAGCACTGAAGTTGGAAGGGCAGCCTGGAGGCTTCTGAATCTGTGCCAGGCTCAAAGACAGGTCCAGAAGCAGGTCAGGTTCCTGAAGCTGAGGTTTGAATTTGGCCAAAATCCTCCTCAGTTGCCACCATCAGCTTTTTGCTTGCCAAGCTCAGCAGTGCCCTGGGCACCAGGTCCTGCTCATCCAAGGCTCTGATGGGGGGTTATCCTATCCCAGATGAAAGATTCGGCATTCCCTGTGGAAAAACAGGGGCTTACACTGAGCCTTGCACAGAAATTGTGGATAAACAGGGAATTTCCTGAATTAAATATGGTTTGATGCCTTGAACATATCAAAGGGTAGGCAGACACATGATCCAGGCTGTCCTTGTCCTAATATTTTCCCCAGAGTATGTCCTGCTGTTGGAAAAGGAACTATGAGTTGAACAGATTTTTATTTAAAGGAAGAAAATGGCAAAGGGCTGCATGATCATAGCTGGGCTGCAGCAGGTGAACAGGGCTGATCCCTCATTCTCCTTCTTGAGGCAGGGATCAGCCAGAGCCTAAAGAGCTCAGCAGGTGGCTTAAAACAGGGAAGGGAGACACTTCTTCACCTCCAAAGTAATTAAATTGTGGAAAACTTGTTACCTCAGGATGACAGAGTGGGAAAAAAAAGAAATTGAGGGGAAGGAGAGCAGGCTCTGGAGGTTATTAAATATTCCATGAGCGCTCCTGGCTCAGCAAGTTGCTGAACCTTTGATTGGTGGGACAGGGAAGGATTCCACAGTGTTTTTTGTCGATCTGGCTCTGTGAGAACCCAGCACTGATCTGTGCTCCAGGTTGGATCATGGTCCAGTCTGACGTGGTTGAGATTCCTTTGTCCCCAGGAGATGGAGGAGGTGGCAGAACTCCCCTGGAGATGAGGAACAGGGTGGGTTTGCTGAGGTGTCCCTGCAGATCTCCAGCTCTGCCTGTCAGTTCATGAAGTGCTGAGCTCAGAGTGGGGAGATTCAGGGGTTTTTGGGGGGAGAAACACAGGATTTTGCTGCTTGGGCTTTACATCTCTTGCCTGGCTTTGCTCAGAGTCGTTATCAAAACCCTACAAACCCCCGTGGAGGGTTTTTCAAAACTGCCTTTTCTCCCCAGATCTCCCTGCCTGTGTTCCTGTATTTCCCCTGCACAGAGAGTGGAATAAAAAGCTGACTTGAGACCTACTCATTTAATGCCTGAATTAGTTCAATTTTCTCTGCCCGAGGCTCCTCATTCTTTTCCACTGTCTTGCTGTTGCCCTGCTGGGAATCTCTCATTGTCCACAGAAGTTTCTCTCGTCCTCCTAAATTGATGATTTTCTCCCCGAGCTCAATTTTTTGCCTAAATATGGACTCTTTCAGAGCTAATTTCTCTTCGTGGTTTGCTTAGGCACACGTGTGTGTGCGCTAAAATCAGTTTCAAAATGGCTCAGATTTATTTTTAAGCCAGGTTTTTTTTGCAGATGCCAAAAGCATTGATTCCTGTCTGATTAAAAAAAAAAAAAAAATAAAACCCACGGAGTATTTTCAGCATGATTTAGCAGCTCATCTACAAGGATCTTGACTGGCTTAACTAAATGGTTGGTGCTCACTCGTGTGTGGAAAGGGCCCTGGTGTCTTTGGATGCTCGTTATTTTATTTAACCCAAACACAATTTAATCTTGGGGAGTTAAAAAGCCAGAGTTTAGGCTGCTGTCTCAAAACTTGACTCAATCACTACTGGGATCTCTGTTTTTTTTTTTTAGAGAAAAATGTTTTGTTTTAGTGGAACTCTTGTCTTTAAATATTTTTGGATGCAAACTTTTGGAATTGTTTCTGGGAAGAAAGCTTTCCTTTTAAATATTTTTTGCTTCATATTTTCATTTTAAGCTGTAGAAGCATTTATCAGGTAAGCCTTGAGTGCAACAAAACATTCAATTCCAAGTCAAGCAAACACCGATTTTCTTCTGAGACAAATAAACCGTTTTGCTCGATCCCTTGCTCAGAACAAGTTTGGGGTTTGGATCATCCAGAATCCTATTCTTTCCCTTATTCTTTTAATTCTGGGAGAACCATCAAACCAGAAAACCAGTTGTTTGTATGATTTCATTTGAAAAATGAAACACTGTTTCGTAGCTCTGTTGCAGAATATCAAGGAGTGATAGAAATGCTGTCAGAATAAGGATGTTAAGAGGAATTAAACAAAATTATGATTTTTTAAAGGCAGTTAAAAAACCCCTAACACAGAAAATAAATTAAACAATGACCTTAGGCACAGCAATAAATACACTGCAGCAGCACAACCAGATTTTGTTTTGTGCTGGATGTGAAATGGGCTGTCTTGGGGCTCTCCACCCTGCCAAGACAGCCTGAATTAGCAGCTGGTCAGTTTTGATGCAGCCAGCTCTGTCAGAAGGGCAGGGAAGGAGCTGCAGGAGCCCAGGGAGGAAATCGGAGCCTGCGGGACCTTCATGTCCCCATGGCAGGACAGAAGCGGTGACAGCTGCTGCTGAGATGTTGTGGCAGAGGAGATGCTGGCCTGGAGTGTTTTCTGGGAGGAAAAGGGGTTGGTTTTGTCAGGCAGGTCCTGAGATGGGCAGTCAGAGCGTGCCCTACAGACATGGTGTGTGGGACTCCAGTTAAATCCTATAGCATCATTCCTGATTAGGTTTTCCTTCAAATCTCTGCTCTGTCTTAAAACATCTCCCTCTGGAGACGGCAGCTGCAACCTCCCCTGCCCCTCTGTGCAATCCTGACTCCATCTGTGAGGAGCTCAAGCTCAGAAAACATCTGGGAACATTGCTGTGTCCAACCTCACAGTCCCTCGGGACATTCCCAGTGGGCTTGAGCTGCTTTCCCTGCTGTGACCCACCAGTCCCAACTGGAAATCTCGTTGGACATCCCTAGAAAAAGCAAGTCTGAAATGAGACAGGATAGAAATGGCTGCAGAGAAGAGGCCAGAACACGAAACACATCAAAGGAGAAACATTGATTGCTAAGCCAAACTCTGTCAGCAGTCAGCCAGGACATCCAACACCCAGCTCGAATAAGGATGAAGGCCTCAGAGTTCCCGATGGTGCCAGAGGTGGGACTACACCACTCATGCCAGATAAAGCAGATCTGGAGTAAAAAGAGCACTACAAACAACTTTCCCTGAGCCTCTGAGCACTCTGGCTTTGACAAAAACAAACAAACAAACAAACTAACAGAGATGCTCAACAAGAAGAGGAGCAGACATCAACCACTCTGGAAGTGTCTAAGTCCTGGTTGGATGGGGCTTGGAGCAACCTGGGATAGTGGAAGGTGTCCCTGCCCATGGTTTTTAAGATGTTTTTAATGTTACTTCCAACCCAAACCATGCTGGGATTTTATGAGTCTCTGATCAAACGGGCAAAGGTATGTTGGGCTGCAAATTTGATACTACAATGCTGATCATGAGAGAAGATACCTGCAGGGAGACAAGGCCCACCACCACAAAAAACCTGAAGAGATGCTTTGAAGTCAGAGAGACCAAAGATTTTACACCAAAATAATGAAGCCAGACCTTTTTTTTCTTTTTTTTTTTTTTCCTTTTTTTAAGAAAAAGATAACATCATTCAGTGTATTTTTTCAAGCTTGCTGGACATCATACTGAAACACCGTAAAGCTGTCAGGGAAATTATATGCTTTTTTTCTGTTGTCAACCAAAGCGTGCTTTTATGGAGTCAATTAGCCACAAATGATGAACACACGTCACTTGTCTGGGAATGAATTACAGTACAACCCAATAAACACCACTGGCTTTGCTCTCTGATCATTGCCTTGGTGAGGAGGAGGCGTCAAACTTCCCTATCCAACCATAAAGGAAACTCCGTGTTCGTTTGTGTTTCATCCTGCAAATCCGTCTCCTTCAAGTGCTGCAGTGCTACAGTGTGGGGGGAAACGGGGTCATTGGTATTTCTGCTCTGACGTGCAAACCTGGACATGAGCTCGGGGTGTGAAATGCAATTACATCGGGGAAAAGGGTTCGGATGAGCCGGGATGGCACTGGGGCTTGGAGCTGCTGTCAGATTCCACAGAGAAGTGCAGCCAATGTTGTCTTTACACAGAATTTTGTGTGCCCTCCACAGACCTTAGAGCCCTTTTTGAAGGTGGAGAGCCACAGTCTTATCAAGTTTTTAGGGTTGTTTTTGTTTGGTTAGTTGATTGGCTGGGAGGGTTTCTTTTCCTTTTTATTTATTAATTTAATTTTTTAAACTTTAATAACAGATGGGTAAACCGAGGCACAGAAAGGTGGCGTGACTTGCCCGCAGTCGTTGGTAGACCTTGAACCCCCCAGGTCTTGCTCCTACCTGGGACAGAGTGAGAAGGAAGGGCTGTTCCCAAAGTTCCCTCCACTTGTTCCCAGGGTGAGGAAAACCGCGGCTCCTCACGGGGCGAGGGGAAGGGCGATCACTCTCCGCGGCAATGTCTGGCTGGGCTGGGCAGTTCCTGCCAGCCCTTGGGAGGCCAGGAACCCGGCGTGGAGAGGCAGAAGCCGATGGGTCAGGCACTACAGGATGCACTCGTGCCTCTCCGTGGCTTTCAGGGCCTCGTGCATGCTGGCGGCCGAGAGCCTCCTGTTGATGTTCCTGTACCTGCAGCGCAGCAGGTTCCAGAAAGTAGTCCTCAAATCCCGGTTGAAGAAGGCGTAGATGAGGGGGTTGATGAGGGAGTTGGTGTAGCCCAGCCAGAGCAGTGTCCTCTCCAGCCTCAGGGGCATGCAGCTGCAGCGGATGCCGCAGATGAACGGCCGCGCCGTGGACATCAGGAAGAAGGGCAGCCAGCAAAACGTGAAGGCCCCCACGATGATGCCGAGGGTCCTGGCGGCTTTCTGCTCCCGCTTGAAGATGGAAATGTTCTTGCGGTCTTGCCGGAGCAGCTTGGAGAGCGTGGCGCATTCCTCCACGGCCTTGGTGCGCCGGGAGCTGTGGTGGGCCCGGCCGGAGGCCTCGAGGCAGTAGACGCCTTCCTCCTCGTAGTGCTTGGGGAAGTTCATGAAGCGGTGCTTCTCGGCGCTGACCTTGGCCGCCTTGTAGATGCGGCTGTACATGACCAGCATGACGGCCATGGGGATGTAGAAGGCCACGCCCGTGGAGTACACGGTGTAGCCGAAGTCCTGGCTGATGAGGCACACGCGCTCCACCGTCACGTTCTGGGCCCAGCCGAAGAGCGGAGGGAGGGTGATGGAGGCCGACAGCAGCCACACGATGAAGACCATCTTGGCCATCAGCTTCCCGTTCTGCCTCACGGGGTAGGTCAGCGGCCGCGTGATGCCCAGGTACCTGCGGGGGAGGAGGAGCCATCAGGGGTTAAGGGGTGGGTGCTGCTGGGTGGTTTTCACTCCTAATCATTCCTAGATTCTCTCCTGTGAGAGGATTTTGGCCCTCAGAGGGGACAAGAAATTTATTCGCCAAATGAGAATCTCCCCAGGCACGTACGTGATCTCTTGACTAAACACCCCGATTTATCCCCCACTTTCTTGCAGTCAGAATCAGAATCACAACCAGAATCAGAATCACTAGGTTGGAGGAGACCTCCAGGATCACCAAGTCCAACCCAACCCTGACCTCAACTAAACCGTGGCACCAAGTGCCACATCGAGTCTTTTCTTAAGCACATCCAGAGATGGTGAATCTCCACCTCCTCCCCAGGTAGACCATTCCAATACTTTATTACCATTTCTGTAAAAAACCTTTTCCTGATATCCAGCCTGTATTTCCCTTGGCGCAGCTTGAGACCGTGTCCTCTCATTCTGTCTGTTGCTGCCTGAAAAAAGAGACCAACCTCCACCTGACCACGGCCACCTTTCAGGGCATGTGTGGAATCACAGAACGGTTTGGGTTGGAAAGACCTTGAAGACCCATTTCACCCCCTGCCAAGAGCAGGAACACATTCCCCTATCCCAGGTTGCTCCAAGCCCCAACCAGCCTGGCCTTGAACACTTCCAGGGATGGAGAATCCATAGCACCAAGTGTCATTGAACTGCTGAGCGCTGTCCGAACTCTGCATGGTCGACTGGGGAACAAAAATGCTTTAAAAACCTTCGTTTTCAGGAATAAAAAAAAATGCTTTAAGAATTTTTTTTTTTTTTTTCCACCAGAGCTATTCTGTGCAGAGGACGTGCAACAGCTTCCAGCCGTGGCACATACCTCACTCCAGAGTGTTGCCCTTCCCAAAGAGACACCCAGGAGTGGGGTGGACGATGCTCAGAGTGATGTGCCACAGGACTGATTCCAGATGGAAGGAATAACTCCTAGCAGTGTTTAATGGGAAGTGGGAAGCACAACAGCCTTCTCTTATTTGTTGGTGAAGAAATACAACCTGCAGCTACGATGGCCTTAGGAGACCAAGAAATAATCTTGCCTTTGGGAAGACTTAAAGCTGTGTCTGGATGAGCCCTGCAAGCAAAGCTGGGGAGTGGATGATGCTGTTTTGGGGGGCAGTTTTTGGGCCCCTCACGACAAAAAAGTCATGAAGGGGCTGAAGAGTGTCCAGGGAAGGAAACAGAGCTGAGGAAGGGTCTGGAGCAGCAGGACTGACTGAGGGAGCTGGGAAAAGAGGTCAGCCTGGAGCAGGGGAGGCTCAGGGGGAACCTTCTGGCTCTCTACGATTCCCTGAAAGTTGTTGACCTCTGGAAACTCAAATAGGAATGATCCAAGCAGCTGGAGCCATCTGCTCGCTTGCACAGCCAGTAGCTGCTGAAGTGATGGAGTCCAGCTCTCCCTCAAGAGGAAAATGAGTGGAGTTTGGAGTAAGAGATCCCAAAACACCTGGTGACCCTCAGATTCCCCAATCCTGACCCCTGGGGTTAGGAGTTACCTTGTTATTTTGCCTGAATGGAGCAGGAGGCTGCACCCACCATCAGCTCCTCGTTGTGCCGCGGGGTGTAAACGTGAACCATCCTGTCTTTTATTGGAGGGGTTTTGTGTGATAAAGAAATTGTGTCAACTGTTGGTAAATTAGAATTGTAAATCAATAAATCAGGGGGGGAGTTGGCCGCTGTCAGCCAACGTTCCCCCTGGAAAACATCTGCCTGCTACTCAGCTCCAATCAATCCAGCAAAAACCTCGAGCCACTCACATGGATTTCTGTTCTGTTACAGCCTTTTTAATTCCAATCTCCTGCTGCCAGGAATTTTTAGGCAGGAACACATCACCTCTTAATTGTTCTTGGATAAACGGTGTCACTCCAGAGGGGCAGTGAGAACAGCAGCTCTATGAGTGCTTTATGCTGAAAGCTGAACCAAAAAAAGAAAATATCTGTGGAGAATTTTACCTCTGCTGTATCATTTTTTTTTTCTGACAGTCAGTCTTACTGTGTTCGGAGATTTTCTCTTCCCTGATTATTTTGCTTTTCCAGATCGTCCCCCAGGATTAGAAGATGGAGATAAAATATATATAAAAAAAATTAATTTCTCCTCCCCTCCTGACTGCTAAATCAATTGAGAAACTAAAGTCTTCTCCCCTGCCTCCCTGATAAAATGGTTTTGAATTCATTCACTGAGTTGTTCTTCCCTTATTTTCCTCTGTATTTTTTTTTTGAGCTGGCCTCAGTCACAAGGACCAACCAAAACTCCCTGTGACCACCAATGTTCAGAAAATTCCAGGATGGTTTGGGTTGGGTGGAATCTTCAAGATGATCCATTTCCAACCCCCTGCCATGGGCAGGGACACCTTCCACTATCCCATGTGACTCCAAGCCCACCCAACCTGGCCTTGGACACTTCCAGGGATGGAGCATCCACAGTTTCTCTGGCCAACCCATTCCCTCCTGCTGGCCCCTGATGGGGCCAGGCTGGGGGAAATCCCTGCTCTGCTGCTGCAATCCCCAAACTAACACCCCAGAAATCACCCCTCTGTGTATCCAAGCCAAGAACCTTGCCAATAAACCCGTGCTGTGTTGTGTGCCATCCTCTCTTTACGCTATTACTGCATTTCTTTGGAAGCCGATCCGCCCGGGATTTGCTGAAACTTCAAGGAATTTACGCGCCAGCCGAGGAAAACGCTCGCTGACAAGGTTTAACAAGCAGGCAAAGCTGACACGTTTCATCCACGGGTGCCTCGTGCAGCTGCTGCTGGAGGAAACGGGGCCGTTTTGAGGTCTTTGTAATAATTTTTGAAGCGAGCAGGGAGCCCTCAAAATAGGGCAGCGTTTACAGGAGGCGAGGTGGCACTGGCAGGAGGTGGAATTCGAGTGGAATTCTCTCCCTTTGAATTATTTTTTTTTTTAGTTTTTCTCTGTGTGTGCGTCGTGCTGCTAATCAAGCTTAGGGGTAATCAGGTAACAAAAGGCAACTCCCAGGATTTACGGGCGCTTGGTGCGGATTTGCAGGGCCCCCAGCGTGCTGAGCTGATGGTGCAGCCGCTCGTCCCAGGTGCAATAAATTCCTGCCACATCCCTGATCCTGCAGATCCCAGCCCCCTTGGCTGTGAGGTGGGAGATCTGCCCCAGGCTGGGCTGCACCAGCAAACCGCATGGATGAGGTAATTCAGAGTGTTTGTTCTACACTCGGCAGGAATCATGGAATGGGTTGGGTTGGGAGGGACTTTAAATCCCATCCATTTCCACCCCTGGGGCAGGGACACCTTCCGCTATCCCAGGCTGCTCCAAGCCTCATCCAACCTGGCCTTGGACACTTCCAGGGATCCAGGGGCACCCACAGCTCCTCTGGGCAGCCTCTGCCAGGGCCTCCCCCCTCCCAGGGAACAATTCCTTCCCAACATCCCATCTAACCCTGCCCTTGTCCTGTCTTTACATTTCCTGATGGAAAGCCCCTCTCTGGCTTCCCTGTAGGCCCCCTTCGACTGTTGGATCATTATCTCAGGGATTAAATAATAAAAACAACCCAAATCTCTCTGAGGTGCCCCTTTTTTTCCGTCCTGCAGCCTGTGAACTTGGAAAAGGTGAATCCCCACTCACACAAATGAGCCCAGAATTAGGGTTTCCTTGACCCCACAGTTTCAGCACAATTCCATGCCTCCTCAGCAGCCAAAATAAGCTCCTTCCCTGATTTCCAAGCTGATGCCATTCCTGCCCCATCGTGCTGCAGGAGAGGAGGAAACAAAAGGCAGCTGGAGGCTGCTACACCTGCCCATGCCCTAAGTCAGTTTGGTGGAGCATCCCAGGGATCCATCCCAGAGACAGAGCAGGGATCGACCCAGCCTGGGAAGCATTTGGATGAAGGACATGGGAAAGGCAATCCAGCAAAATGCTGTGCAGTTTTCATCCCACTGACTTTTGGGAGGCATCCTTTTAGCGAGGGTGACCCCAGTTTGGATATAATCTGATTTCGGGTGGAAAATACTTGCCAGGGAAAGGGGAGAGCCCCAGCAGAGCTGCCTGGGAAATGGATGGAGAGTTTTTTCTCCACCAGGAATGCCAGAAGCGATGTGTGGGCTTTGGGGAAGCTCCTTTTGTCAGCTCCTTGGCATTTCTATGGAGAGCTTCATCAAAGCTGAGCAGCCAAAAGAGGGGATTTTTTTTTTTTTGTTGGTTTGTTTTTGGTTTGTGACATTAAAAAATCTGCAACATTGGCAGGCTTTTACATAAGGAAAATATAAGAGGAAGATGGATGTTTCCAGCATTTTTCTTTTCTGATTTGAAAGGAAATCAATCAAATCTCGCTTCAGACAAGATTAGTTCTACCAGCTTCAATCGAGAGGCTTTTAGGAAGCGCTCGGCATTAATAATCAATAACAGCAGCCTACATTTTAACAGTCCTCATCATCCTGGGCAAACCAAGTAGCTTTTCCATCTAAGCTAAGCAAAATATTGAGGACACTTCAGCCATCAATAAAAACAGGGCCTCCTCCTTGGCAGGAACAGGCCTGACAGTGCTGACCAAGTTGGATTCAGGACAGAACCAGAGGAAATATTTTTATTTCCGAGAAGCACCAGGGCTTTTCCTCTTCTTCCTCACAGGGCAGGAGGAAGAGCTGGTCCCCGTCACTGGTTTGTGTTGATGCTTCAGTGAGATAACAATTTAATCTCTTTTGGAGCAGGTTTTTCAGGGACTCTGCAAGCTCAGCTCTCCTTGCGCTTTTGGTTTTTGGTTTTATCAGCACAGAAATTGAGAACTGCGTTTTTGAAGACGCTTCCATTAAGAGTCAAACCAAAAATCCTGCCCATCCCAGGCTCAGGGGGGAAGTGGAGATCCAGGCATGATCCTGGGTCCTCAGTTCAGCTCCATGCACTGCCTGAGGATGCTGGGTGGATATGGGGCAATGATGCTGCATGGGATGCTCGAGACACTGTCCTGGAATGATTCAAACAACTCCCAGCCCATTCCTGAGGATCCCTGAGGGGGAAAGCGGCAGGACAGTGCCCCAGTCACCTCCTCCTCTAATGTGCATCCCAATAATTCCCATTCCCTCCTCAAGCTCCAGCACAGATTGACCCCATGAGCCCCCTGAACTTGCAGGTTGTTCTTCCTCCCACCCAGAGCCAGGTGGGCACAGCTAAGGGGACAGTCCAGTCCCTTCCCTCTGTTCAATCCTGGTTGTTTTTCTCCTTTCCCAGCTGGAAATACATTCCAGGGAGCTGCTCTGCAACCACTCAACTTCCCCATCAGGCCTGTGGCGAGGGGAGGATGGGAGCAAACTGATCCCAGTGCAGTTCCTGTGACAACACGTGAGGGACAAGCCCATGCCAGAAAATCCAGGCTCTTTGACAACCTCTTGGGACACAGCTTTTCCCTCTGTCCTTCCCAGGAAACACAAAGTGACGTCAAACTCAGGATCTGTCCTTGGATATGGATCTACTCCCCAGAGCGTTGACGCTGGACGGGAGGGACATGATGGAGGAGTGGGATCCATGGCAAGGAGGTTTTTTGGGAAAGATCTCTCCTATTTGTCGGTGTGTTTGGAAAAGTCTTGCTCCAAGGGATGGGATGAGATGAGGTGGGATTGGTTGGTTGGGAAAGGAGGGGAAGGAAATGGGAAGAGAAGGGGAAGAGGAAGGAAAGGGGAAGGGAAGAAGGAGGGAAAGGAAAAGGAAAGGAAAAAGAAAAGGATTGCATGTATTGGGTTTTGGGGGACTTGGGATGGGGTGGGGAGAGTTGTTGAAATGCTTGGCCAAGGAAAAATGAAAGGGGGAAGGGAAAAAGAGAAAAGGGAACGAGGGAAAAGGGGAAAAGGAAAAGGGAAATGTAGGCAAGGCAAAAAGGAAAAGAGAAGAGAAAAGAAAGGAGAAGGAGAAGGAAAAAGGAAATTTTCAAGCAAAGCCAGTCTGGTTAGTGTGTAGCCACTTCCCCGCTCCTCACCCACCGGGAGGAAGCACTGACACATTTCATTCCTGCATTTCATCCTTTCCCTCTCACAGAGTCAGGCTCCTGCCAGCTCTGAGCGCACCTGCTTTTTTTTTTTTTTTTTTCCCCCCCAACAGGAAAATTATTAAAATAAAGCAAGGTCAGCAGAAGAGCCAAACCTTGCCTGTGGCCTGGCACGGTTTTTCCCTCTGCCAGCAGCTCTGAGCTGCCCAGTGCTGTGGATCTGCAGCTCCCAGGGGAGCAGTGGCTGGTGGAGATGAAGGTTTTGGAGCAGGACTCGCTGCTGGCATGCCCTGGGGGGGATGTCTAGCACCAGCAGGATTTTTCTCCGTCCTTTCTGCTTTGTCACCTGCTGTCACACCCACCGAGGTGACCGGGGGAGTGGCACAGCTGAAAGGGCACATCTCAGATGTGGGATGTGTCCCTTCCCTGAGCTGCTGCTCCCAGAGCAGCCCAGCCCAGCAATGCCAGCTCAGCCCAAAGAGACCCCCCGAGAAGGCAGCACACGTCAGCCCCGGCCACCGGCTCGTCAGCTCGATGGCCCCGATGACGCAGCTGCTAAAATTAGAGCCACCAAGGTGCTGACTTGTCCAAGCCTGGCCACTTTGCCTGGCAGGCTCAGCCTTTCCCTCTCCCAGCTCCAGGTGTGGGAGGTGAAGGCATCAAATCCTCACAAATGCGCTCGCTGAGCCAAACCAGGGGGTTTGGGATCTTGCGATGGGGCGTGGGGAGCTGCTGACATCCCTAGCCAAGCCACGAGTCCAGGGAGCAGCAGAAAATCCCACGGGATTGGCTCCAGAAGCCCTGGAAGCTGGATTTTCAAAGTGCGTCTGGGGATCGTTTTGTTTTGGGGTTTTTTTTGGATTTCTTGAATGGTTTCGTGGCCCAGGCGCCTTCCACGGAGAAGGTCAGGTGCTGTTCCTCAAGAACAATGTGAAGCAGCTGCCAAAAGGGGGAAGACTAAGGAAGTAACTTAGGGAAGTTACTTGAGAAAATACCCAGAGCCCAGCTCTTCCAAAGGGACTGAGGCATTGAATCCCCACAGAAAACCCTCCTCACCTGCAAAAACCACCTCCAGGAGCACTGATCCAACCAGAAGCACAATTCCAGCGGCCCCCAACCTCCTGAAACACCCCAAATATCAGAGCCCACCTGAGCACAGGGCGGCAGCCCGGCCCTGCCCTTACCTGTCCACGCTGATGATGCACAAGGTCATGATGGAGGCGGTGCAGCACATCACGTCCATGGCGATGAACACGTTGCAAAACACCTTCCCAAAGAGCCACTCGCCCCCCACCAGGTCCGTGATGGTGACAAAGGGCATGACAGCAAAGGCCACCGACAGGTCGGCGGCGGCCAGGGACACCACCAGGTAGTTGGAGGGCTGCCGGAGCTTCTTGACGATGCACACGGAGATGATGACCAGCCCGTTGCCGGCGATGGTGGTGAGGATGATGATGGAGAGCACGGCCCCGATGACGACCTTCTCGGTGTCCCCATAGAGCAGGATCTCCTCGCCGCAGTCGGTGGCGTTGGTGAGGTTGGCGGGCGGCAGCTCGGGCTCGGCTGGGGCGGGAGGTTCCTCAGTCATGAATGGATTTGGGAGCGGTTCCCGAGGCGGCCGCTGCTGCTCTGAGCTCTCCACCAAGAGAAGGTACTGCTCCAGAAACCTCCTGGGGCTGGCCCTCAGCAGCATGCTCCGAGCTCGGCACCAGCGCTCCCCCAGCAGTGACACCTCCAGTGACAAACCAGAACATCTTGTCACAAAACAGGGGCGAAGAAAATCCAATATCCTCTCATCCTCTCCCCCACCGTCACCACCCCCCCCCCCCTCCACCCCTCTCAGCTCTTGCCTCCCCACAGCTGCGGCTGCATCTCACGTGCTCGGCAGGAAGCCGCTTCCCGAGTCTCCTTAAGGACACGCATTTTGCCGGGGGATGCTTGCAGGAAGCCGCTCTCCACTTGGGGAAGGAGCACGGGCTGCCTGCAACATCTCCCTCAGCATCCATGTGCTTTTCCAGGAGAGAGAGAGAGAGAGAGAGAACGGGGCTTGTGGAATGTGCTTCCCTGCCGAGCTGTGCCCGCTGCTGTTGCACTTCTTCCTCTGCATCCATACATTTAAATCCCTTGCAGAGCCTCCTCTGTGGATACGGGAGCGGATGCGACAACACGAGCCACAGCACCAGTGTGGGCACAGCCCCCCGCCGGCTGCATCCCCCTGCCCGTGGCAACAAGGCAAACTTCAAAGCCGGGACTGCGAATCCCTGCTCCCGGCACGCAGTGGCCACACACGGGCTGTCGGTAGCCCCGGGGCGGCAGCGGGAGCGGATCCCTGGCATGCGGCACCTCAGGGTACCACGCACCAGCCCAGGCATCCCAGCTCGTTCCCGGAGCCTGAGCATCAGCACCACGCACAGCCGAGAGGCTCGGAGAGCCGCGGCCGCGCTCCCACCCCCGGGATTCCACCCCTGCAAGTATTTCCCGGCCATCCACAAGGAAACTTCGGCGCAGGGCTCACCCCTGGATGCTCCGAGCATCGTGCACAACCCCGCATCCTCTTTCTTTTTTTATAAAATTGTTGCGGTTTTGTTTCAAACCCCATTTTCCCCTTGAAGTTTTGTTTCAATCCAAGCCGGATTGCGGCCCCTTCCTCCCCTTCGCAGCATCCCCCCGGCTGCGGCCGTGGGGCGGGGGGGTCCCGGAGTTACCTGTGCCGAGGGGGTGAGACATCCTCCAGGCGAGCCCCTGCGAGCTCCGGGCGGGCGAGGAAGCAAAGAGCCACCCCCGGAGCATCCTTCTCCCCTCCCCGCCTCGCCGGTCCCTCCTACCGCCCTCCCCTCGCCTCTGCCGGGCAGGGACCCAGATGGTCCCTCGGAGCCCCAGGGAGGAGCAAAGAGCGGGGCGGGGGGGTCCGGGCTGGATCCTGCAGCGGTGGGAGGGAGCGGGGAGCGTGTGAGGATCTGGAAGTTGAGGAGATGCCTTTGGAGCGCCGAGAGGCAGGAGAAGCAGCCTGGAACCCAGCAAGTAGGGCAGGCGCAGGGAAAGGCGCCCTTCCCCACGATTTTTAATTTTTTTTTTTTTTTAGGGTTATTTTACAGGAGAGGGTTTCTTTCCCCGTTCCATGCATTTTTTTCCCAGCCCTCCTGGCTTGTAGTTGGTCCCGTGTTCCTTCAGCTCCACGCCGAGGAGCAGCAAAGAGCCAGGGAGAGGCAGATCCCTAAGGATGAGCCTTTTCTAATCCTAGGAAAACCGAAAAAGAGACTATTAAAAAACAAACAAACAAACAAACAAACAAAAAAACCCAAACCACAAAAAACCAAAAACCGGGAAAGAACATGGAGAGCTCCACATCCACTTCCCTCCCCAGCAAATGTTCCGTGGGGACTTTGGAGCTGGGATCACTCTGATATTTCAACCCAGGGCAGCAGACGTCAGTCACAGTTGGCTCCTGGGGTGCAGCAGAGCCATCTCCTATATTCCAAAGGGTCATTCCCTCGGGAATTCAGCCCCTCTGCTGCCTGCCCGAGGGGAGGGACAGTGCGGGGCTCACCCTGCATCCCTCGGGGTGGGGGATTTCAGAGGGGAGAGGGGCGGGGATGTGACTTTGGAGCTGTTCGCAGGCTCGGGGAGCGATTCCCGACTCTCTGCCCCGAGATCAAAGCTTCGAGAGTCCTGGAATCTCATCCCAGGACTGTGCCAGGACACCCAGGGGACACCCAGGAGGGCTGATTCTGTGAAAAACTCTTTTAAATCTCGGTGATGCCAAGCACTGCATTACCTCCGGGGCAGAGCCGGCACCGATCCCCAGGGATTTTTGGGGCAGATGTTCCCGGGAAAAAAAAAAAATGAAAAAAAAAATAAATAGGGTGCATCTGCAAGGAAAGCGCCGGTGAGCTAAACCAGGGCTGTTAAAGCTGTACTTAACGCTGGGGTTCCTCCTTTGCTGCTCGAGCATCGCAGCGTGTGTGGGAGGCTGGTGAAAATAGCTTCCTCGCCAGGCCAGGACGTGCTGGAGGAGCTCCGGGATTTTTTTTTACCTTTTTTTCCATGACAGGTGGTTTTTGGTTGTGTTTTTTTATTTTTTAAAATTTTTTTAATTTTTCCCCGGTTCCTCCAGAGCAGTGACGAGCCAGGGTGGGATGGGACTGATGCACAAACCCTGCACGGCCTGGGGAGTGGGGAGCTCACCGAGATTTGGCCAAACACACCCGGAATTTCCAAGGAGGAAAAAGGGAATCTGCAGAACTCCCTGCTGCGGGAACCGTCGGATTCTGCAGTCTCCAAACCCAGACAAATTCAGCCGAGGATGAAAACACCCCCTAAGGATCGGCTCAGGCAGATGCCTGGTGAATTTCAGGGAAACAATCTGTGCCCGATCTGCTCCCAGCCCTGGGAGAGGGGTTAGAGGAAGGATAAGGGGTGGGAGACAAGCTGGAGGGGTTTTTCCAGCCTGGAGGGATTTTTCCAGCTTCCCTGGGGGCTGCCTTTGGGAGAACAACCCGGCAAGGAGCTCCTGTGCACTGAGACAGGGAGGGATTTTTTCCCGGGAAGCAGCTGGTTCCCGCACAGAGGTCGAGTTCATGTCCTGGCAGAGAGGAAGGAAGGAAGGAGAAAAGCTGATTTTAGAGGTGAAGAGCTTCCTGGGCCCTTTGCTCTGGCCTTCCAGGACTTTTGGCAGAGCCTCAAAATCCTGCAAGAACTCCAGGGTGCAGAATTTACCCCACTCTGTCTCATTGCAGCCCCATTTCTGTAGGATACAACCCACAGCTTTTCCCTTTCAGACCTCCTGCAGGTCTGGGAGCTCCAGAGGGGATTCCCCCCCACCCCCCCTTTTTTTTTTTTTTTTTCAGGGAAATGAGTTGCTCTCATAACTCGGGTAGCAACGAAATTCCTGCAAAAACGGGAGCAGAAAGTCACTCCCAGCTCCTGGGACACTCACCAAGCAGCCAGAGGGCGCATCCTTCGCTTGGGTTGATTTTGGGGAGGACAAGAAGGGGAAAACGCCGATTTTCACGTGAAGAAATAATTAAAATAATTATTCTTCTCCTGGCTAAAACTCTTGGTGCAGCGTTTCTCCAGCCCCAGGCCACGGTGACCTTGCTGAGACACTGCTTCTGGGGCGAGCTGGGAAGCACTAATTGCATTTAATGGCAATTAGGGCAGGAAATGGCCAGCGTGCCTTAGCTCAGCACTCACTTGGAGCTTTCTGCCTTCGGCTGAGAGGACAGCACAGGTTTGGAGGAGCTGCGATGGTTCTGGAGGGAGGTGAGACGAGCACCGAGGAAGATTTAACCAAGCCAGGAAGCAGAAAAAAAACCAAAATAAAAAGTTCCCCAGTGCACCTGCAGCTGAGCAAAATCCTCCCAGCCCTTCAGGAAGGCAGCGCCCAGATCTATTATTCCATTTTCATGTACGAACGGCCATGAAGGGGCTATTTTATTAACAATTAATAGTTAATATTACACACTATTAAGTCTAATGGCGAGGTAATAGGCGCAGTTATTAATATGCAAATTGGGAGAAATCTCATTAACTCCGAGGTCCTCAACCTCTCGGTGTTTCCAGGACCGGCATCCCGAGGCAATCTTCCCTGCAGCACAGATGTTGACATTTCTGCCTCCCAGCAGGCAGAGCCTGCCCAGATGGATAGGATGAATCCCTCGGGGCTCTCAGCTTTTAAGGAGAATCTCTAAGGGTGGATTTTACCTGCAGGGAAACTGGGGATGAGCCGGTCTGGGGTATCCGAGCCTTCTCTGCCACGTGCTGCCGTGGCTGTGATCGGGAATAACAAAAGCTGAGGGGTTTTAGCGACCCAAATCCCATCTCCTTCTCTCCACGGGCGTCTCCTGCTTTCCCTCTGAGGCTCTGCCGCTTCCAGAAAAAGCCCCTGATGAGCATCAAGGAACATCTCCCCAGAATCACCCAGCAAACAACAACAACAACAACAAAGTGGTGGGAACGTGGTACCCAAGAGAAGTTGGATCTCCAGAAATTAATCCCTTGCTTTGGGGTCCAATCCCATCCCTTGGGATGTAATTGAACGATTTACTTGTGATTTAAAACTTTGAGATAGGATTTTGGGGTGTTTTTTTTTTTTTTTTTTTTTTTTTTTTTTTCTTATCGGTCTTGCCTAAAAATAGAAAAAAAAAATTTAAACTTTTCAGTTGTTTTTAAAGGCTCCCGATGCATTTTGCTGTTTGAGCAGGTTGGGAACAACTGGAAGTGTCACGGGAAAACGCCATCCAAAGGAGACATCCTAATAATTCATCTCCAAAAGGTGGATTTGCTGAAGACCAAGAGCGTTTTAATCCTGTTCCGTGCAGCCTCACTCCCTCTGCTGGAGTCTGCACAGACAACAGGCAGCTTTTAGTCACAGTTTTAGAGATTTACAAATTTGGGGAACCTGGGAGGGCTCTCAGGAGCTGTCCCCGTTCTCCACCAGGGCGAGGTGTGCTCACAGCCTCCTCCCTGCGCGGCTGGGACTGCCCTGGGGACACGGCGATGAGCTGGAGGGGACATTTGGGGACGAGGTGGTGGAAGAGAAGCCCCTGACAGCAAAATTTTGGCTGCAGCCCCTCCTGCCCGCTCTGAAGCTGCCCATGGTGGGTGCCAAAAGGATTTCCAGGGGGGCTGATGAAATTAGGGGGAAAACCCCAAAAACCTTAAATAGGAAAGAATGGGGAAAAAATGTGATTTAGGTGAAGTCTCCAACACAAACCCCTCAGCTCTGGCTCGAAGGCTGTACTCAGAGATTTGCCAGATTCTTATAGGTGATTTTATTTATTATCCTCAGTCCTGATGATTTATTCAAAGTGATGGAAGTGCAGCTTTTCCACCTGCTTCTCTCCTTTCCCAAAGGTTTGGGAAGAGTCTGGTTGTAGGTGTGTATAGTAAGATGATGGATTTATTTTGGGGGCTCAGATAGAGTTATCCAGGAGAGAGAGCCTTCCTTTGGTGCCTGGGGAAAAAACCTGGAGAAAAGGGGGATTAGGGGGGATTTTGTGGCTCTGCACAGCTTTCTGACAGGAGGGGACAGCCGGGGGGGTTTGGGCTCTGCTCCCAGGGAACAGCGACAGGAGGAGAGGGAACGGCCTCAGGCTGGGCCAGGGGAGGTTTAAATTGGATATTTGGGAAAATTTCTTCACCGGAACTGTTGTCCAGGCCTCGCACAGCTGGAGTCCCCATCCCTGAAGGAATTTAAAAGCCATGTGGATGTGGCACTTGGGGACATGGGTCGCTGGTGGCCTTGGCAGCGCTGGGGGAATGGTTGGACTGGATGATCTCAGTGGGTTTTTCCACTCAAAATAATTCTGTCATCCTGTAACTCCTCTGGACTCTCCCCAGCAGGGGATGTAGAGCAAACCCTCCTGGCCAAACCTTTGCTAAAGGACATCAGGACAGGTCCCTGTGGGGAGCAGCAGGAGGAGGGGACGTTGCTGCAGGACATCCAGGCCAGCCCAGAGCTGGGACAGGCAGCTGTACCTGCAGCTCACAGGGCTCTGTCCCCCTTGGAGCAAACCACTCGAGGTAAAACTTTTCTGACAATCCTTTTTTGCTGCCTGGCTTTGGGCAGGAGGTGCAGCTTGAAGGCAACGCCCTGGAAGTGTCCAAGGCCGGGTGGGACAGGGCTTGGAGCAACCTGGGATGGTGGGAGATGTCCCTGCCCATGGAATGAGAGGGGCTTTAAGGTCCTTCCAACCAAAACCGTGCCATGATTTCTGCTTCCCACTCAGGATTTGGGGCTGGTTGAGCTTGAGTCAAGCCCTACACCCACCAATTTCTCGTTCTGAGCCCGGGGTTCTCCGTGCTCGGTGCCCGGGTGGTGGAGGCGGGTTTGGGCTGAGGCTCTCCTGAGGCTGGAGCAGATTTTGGAGGTTTGGGAGTGAAACCTGTCCCGGCGTTCTGCTGCCTGTCCCTGTTCTCCTCTCTGTCCCCTAGATGGCACCGGCTCTCAGCGCATCAAATCCCCGATGAAAACCAGCGGGTTTTGGTGCCCGCGAAGGCTCGGGGCCAGAAACAAACACAAAACCCACCCCGAGCATTAAAGGAAAAAGAAAAAAAAGCTACAATTAATTGCTTTTTTTTGGCTCGTACACTGAAAAAATTCAGATTTCTGACCCTCGGCTGGCTGCAGCGTTTCTGCTGCTTTCTCTTCTGGTCCATCCCTGGGTTCTGCATCTCCCCAAAATTCAGGGGACAGGGAATAAGTGGATCCTTCCCCTCAGCTTTGCTGCAGTGGCACGTGGATATCTGGGGTCTGTGACAGACCCAGGCACACCTGGATCACTCCAGGAAGATATTTCAGTTCTTCATAGGACTGGGAAGTGCAGGGAGTAACATTCCAACTCCTTTTTTTTAGTTTAAACCAAAGCAGGAGATCGAGGAGGGAAAATTACTGACAAAATCATCAGTTTGAAGATGCAGCCACCCTAAATAATCCCTTTTTCCACGCCCTCGGTGGCACAGGGCAAACCCCCACATCACATCCCTGGGGCCTGGCTCTTCCTTGGACAGTTTATCCATGAAATTTTGGGCCATCTCACATTTCAAGCCTCCTGCAAAGCTCCTGGCAGAGCACCACGTGTGTCCTGGTGGGGAAGGAAGGACAATGTGAGGAAAACGTGTCCCCACCTGACCCTCCCCAGCTCTGCACCAAATGCCACCAACATTTAAACCAATGCCATTATAAAACCTGCTCTGAACAGGGACACTTGGCACCTTGCAGGGGCTCATCCAAAAGAAATCCACGCAGTGGCATCCAGAAGGTGCCAAACACGTCCCTCCCACCCCCTTCCTGCTGCTCAGCACCATCCCCAGGGATCTGCAGGATCCCCACAGCTCCCAGAGGGCTCTCTTGGAGCTCAACCACTCCTCCCCCGTTTTTCCTGCCCTATTTTGGGGCTTTCCAGCCTGTACAGGAGGGAGCAGCCCTGGGTTGGGACAGGCTCAGCGCTCTGCTCTTGGCACATCCCAAAAGTCCCCAGGGCAGAGCAGGGAGCAGCTCCCATCCCAAAAATCAGAGGCAACTCATGTTCAACAACTCCCCCACAAATTAACACCACCCAAACTGCTCCCCCTTTTCCTGGGATTCTTTATTTATTTTTCCTGGGATTCTTTAGTCCATTTATTAATTGGGATTTTTTTAAAAAATAATATATAGAGATTTATATGAGCCATTGCTTTAGGGCAGCTGATGCTGATGAAGGCCAGAGCTGGAGGAGGAATCCCAGGGAACCTGGGGAGAGGCAGTGGCTGCAGACCTGGGAGAAGTTTGCAGGCTCTGGGTTATCCCAGACCCTGCTCTGAGACCCACAGAGCCATTCCCAGCCTCACCTCAGTCTCCTGTCCTCGTGAGCTCCTCCAGGACCCTTGAGTGAAAGGAGGTTGGAGGGCTACTGGATTCTGGATCCAAGCCTGGACCCTGTGGCAGGTAATAAACTCACTCCTTGGAGAAGTGGCTCATTCCCAGGCTCCCCAGTGACAATATTCACCAGGACTTGGGCTCATCTCTGCTTTGGGTGATGCCAAGGAAGTCAGAGTCAGCTCCAGGTGTTCCCCAGTGCACCAAATCAGGTAGAAGGTACAGTTATTCCCCATCAAATGATGAAAGAATCCAAATTTTGGCTCCCCAGACTCTCACGTGTCAGACACGTGCTCTTACAGCCACAGCTGAGATGTTCAAATGCTCCCAGTGCTGGGGATTACACAAATATCTCCAGTCCCCAGGGAAACACCCTCAGCACCGGGAGAGAAACCCAGACTGTGCTGGGAACTTCAGATTAAAGAATAAACAGGGATTGGGCAGACAGTAGAAATATATAAACAGCAAATTTCTTTTTTATTTCCATTTTAATACAGAGCTTCCTTATACAACCAAGGAATTCCCTCTCCCTCCCACCACAAGCAACTCTTATCAAAAGAAATCCTTCACTGGAAAATCAACACCAGATCAGGGACATGGGCTGGGAGAGGCTCTTTAGCAAGTGCAGGGCCAGAAATCCCTGAACAGGGATCTCCCTCACTTCAAATCCTTTCTCAGAATCCTGGGACAAACCTCCAGGTCTCCTAACAGAGAAGGATTTAACCAGTTACACATCATGGGCTGGGGGGGGAATAAACTCAGCACTGCTGCACATCACTGGAAATCCACCCCATGCTGCAGGGAAAGGGGATGCAGGGCTGGAGAGGAGCTGGATCTGCCCCTGGAAGGTTTCTTCTCTTGAACAGGGCTTATCCCACATTTACACTCCCTCCAGGGAAAGCAGGAGGGGAAAATGAGGGAGCATTTAAAATATTTATGTATTTAGGATGCGCCTTTCTCAGGTGGGATCATGGGGAAGGGGCTGGTTTGCATTCATTTAAGGGTGCACTTTGGATAAAGTTCGGGGTTTTTTAAGCAGCTGAACTGTTGCAGGTTTTAGTAATAGAATTTCTGTTTTCTGGGTTAACATCTCCTAGGATCATGGAATGTCCTGACTTGGATCCACAAGGATCATTGAGTCCAGTCTTTCCTTTGTGGGGCACAAGGTGCAAACACCGACAGAGAGAGTAGGGAAAAGAGGGGATAAACACCTCCAAAAATAGCAGAGCCCTCAGTCACTGATTAAACGTGTGCAGCCCCACCAGACACTGCAGGCTAAACCCTCCCAGGGTCAATCAGCAGCTCCTCACTCCCCATGGCTGCTATGCTTTGCAGCTGGGTCATTCCTCCTCCCACGGGAACAGATCCACTTGGATGTGCCGGGCACCTCAGAGCACGGCCCGGCTCCAAATGGACACATCCAACATATCCCCGTGGCTGCAGCTTCCAGACTTGGCCACTAAATGTCAGGATCAGAATTAATTTTTAATATCAGAAGTGGTGGAGGTGGGAGGGAGCTGCCAACACCTGGGCAGGCAAGGGAAGCTCTGCAGTGAAGGGCCTGGAGAGACAGGACACTGGGAATGGCTTCCCACTGCCAGAGGGCAGGGATGGATGGGATATTGGGAAGGAATTGTTCCCTGTGAGGGTGCTGAGCCCTGGCAGAGGGTGCCCAGAGAAGCTGTGGCCGCTCCTGGATCCCTGAAGTGTCCAAGGCCAGGTTGGATGGGAGTTGGAGCAGCCTGGGCTAGTGGGAGGTGTCCCTGCCCTGAAAGGGGCGGAATGAGATGAGCTTTAAGGTCCTTTCCAACCCAACCCATTCCACGATTCCATGAAGACATGAATCCCATAAAACCCTGCTGGTCCCAAACTTGAGAAATGTGGTGCTTTGGACACCAGGGAGGTGCCAGCAGAGCTCCCAGGGGAAGCAGCTCCCAGACAGGAGGGGGCACGGCCTGAGCTCTGTCACTGCCATCACAGAGCCCACCCCCAGCTCCAGGGATGCTCGGGGCACCCAGGGCTGCACCTTCTGCTCCAGCCATCTCCGGTCTCACTCCCACAGACACTGCAGAACCACCCAGGTCATCCAGTCATGGAGAACTTGGCTAAAACAAGCATTCCAAGATTCCAATTGTTGCTGCTGGGCAGACGAGAACTGCTCCCAGCCCACCCAAAAGCCTCCCCAGCACTGAAATCCATCCCCTACATGCTGAATTTGATTCAGATGATTTCCTTCAAGCCTCTGATCCCATCACAAACACATCACTGCTGCAGAGCTCCTGGTTTTCCCCACATGCTAAAATGTGGCAGCATCACTGAGATCACGAGGGAGAGACTTTATTTTCAAACTGTTTTCCCCAACTCTTTGCATTTTGCGATTTTGCTCCCCTTCTGCGGCTGCAGCAGCAGGAATTTGTCTCATGGATGACGAGCAGGCTCTCCAAGTGAGCAGCTCTTTGCAGGAGAGGCAGATGGGGAGCAGAAGGGAGCAGCTCCCTCAGGACAGGCTCTTCAATATTTAATGTGACATCAGAGCAGAGCCAAGAGATCCGAGCTCATGCAGCGTTTTGTACAAGGCAAAGAAAGACACAGCCAGGGAAGTGTGAAAGGAAAACACTCAAAAAGCCAAAGAGGGAAGTGCTGATTTGTGATTCTAAAGCTTGTACTGCAACAACTCCCTCCCCTCTGTTCTGCCCACAACATTGGTGGTTTGCTCTTCGCAAGCAGCGCCGCAGCCACGAGCGGAGTGGCCAGGGTTTGGTCCTTCAATGCCTTAATTAGACAGGAAAACAATTAGAGAAGATGATTCTCTTCTAACATTCACAGGCCTCAATACAGACAACAACCCAGCCCCATCCCATTATGTCTGTTTAGGTTGTTTTGGAAGCTCGGCAGACGAAAGCAGGACATCCCAAGTGGAACAAGGGCCATAAAGGAGATTTCTGAAGAGATGGGGAGGTGCAACTGCTGGACGGTTACAAATCCTTCATCATTGCTTATCTGCCACAGGAGCCCCAAGGAGCAGCCACTGCCAGACACAGGCTCAGGTTCTCCAGGAAAAATTCCCACTCAGCACCTGAGCACCATTTCCACAGAGGAAATTCCAGAGCCAGCTCCTAGAATGGGCTGGGGAAGCAGAGGGCTGGGTCAGGAGATGACAGCAAACAGCTTGCACTGAGTTTTGGGGGAACAGACACAACAGAGGTGCTTGAGCCACCCCTGGCTCTGCCCATCGACATTCCAGGCAGGTAAAAACCCTGCAAAGGGCAGGTTCAGAATGCAACAAACAATTAAAAAAAAAAAAAGGTTGGAAAGGAGTAACATGAACGTGTGACAACAATGGTGTAGATGCCTGGTGGGACACGCTGGAAACCAGGAGCTGCTTCTGATGATGTGACATCTCAGGTCCCTTTGTTGTTGCTGAGAACTCCACAAAAACCTCCCCAAACCAAGTCCTTCCCTCCCACCTCTGAACATTCTCCAGCTCAATCCAACTTTGGGGCAGCTTCCTGCTCCTCCCAGGGGTGTCCAGCAGCAGCTCCTAAAGCAGCCAAATACCGTGAGCAGAAGTTGCAAATCTCAGTCTCTGGGTGCAGCTGGGGATGTGGAATTTTGGGGGAGAACCTACAACTGTACCTAAGTGTGGCCATCTACCCTGTTTCTTTCCCGTTCCCTGGATCATCAGGAAGCTCGTGTTGTGTCCCACAGCCCTGGGGCTCACCTTGGACCACTTCACCAGCAGCAGCTCTGAGCCAAACCAGCTGAACTCCCTTTACTCCATCCTCTGACAGCACTGATGCACATCCAAGCAGAGCTTGACATTTATTAAATAACTTCAAATGTTGGTGCCAGGGAGTTTGGGGGCTGTTGCAGTGCAGTTGTCAGCTGCGCTTCCTAAGCAATCCCCAAAGTGCTGCGCTGCTTGTTCAGCAAGTTCCACCTTTTCACCAACTTCCCTTCATTTACATGGGCAAACACATCAAATCCCACACGCAGCACGTCAAGGGCGTCTTGAAAAGCAACAAAAGAAAAGTCTCAGACCAACAAAACCAGTCAGGTACAAATCCAATTTTAATTGTCAAGCTCACTTCTAGCTCCTACATTCAACACAAGGATCAAAAACTACAAGTCTGAGAGTAGAATTTTATTCTATCCCCAGTTTCTGATCGCTGTGGCAGCTGTCAAATGGCAACTTCCAAAATCCACTCGTTTCAGAAGCTTTTTCCCTACCTTGCAATGCCAGGTGAACCCCACGGACTCTCCCAACAGCTCTTGACACCTTCCAGACTCAGTTCTTTGGCAACAGTTATACAGAGCATTGTGCGTATATAAAGAGCTTATAAGAAAACTTCTTTTACATTCTAATTGTCTTAAACCTTCACAGAAGTATTAAAGTGCTCAATCAACTCTGAACAAACCCTCCTTCCCTAGTCAGCTACTTCCTGGAAACGCCTGCACTTAAGTCAGCAAAACCAGAAGCAAACAAGAAGAGAAAAGGCATGGAAAAATAAAATAAATCCTCTGCAGGATCATGAAAACCCCTTTTGACACAAGAGGCCTCGAGTCTCACATCTCCCTTCTACCCAAATATTGAGACATGGGTCCAAATGTTCAACCAGTCCAAGCCAGCACAGCTTTCCCCCCACCCCCACCCCCCAAGCTGTGCTGATTTCCCATCAGTTGATTCTTTGGCCCCTGACTTCTGTAAGAACAAAAAACCTGCAGAACAGAACCCTACTGATGCTACAACGAAAATACAAACACTGAAGTCACACCGGTGGAGGAAAATAAAAGATAGAAACAAGAGATGTGGTGGATATTTAACCCTCCCTGCTGCCTGGATTTTAAATTCTCTCCGCAACATCTGACACTATCTGAAACTGATCTTTCAAAAAGGCTTTGAATGGGGACATTTTTGGCTCTTCTAAGTGGGTGGATGGAGGGTGCACCTCAAAATTATTTTGTCTGGCAAGACCTGCAGGCCAGCCCACCCCACTATAGCTCTGTGCCCGAGGAAATCCCACCCAGAGCCACCAAGAGGACCAAAGCCACGTTCCTTTGGGCACATCCTGTCCTTCCTCCAGCCACAGCACCCAAAATACCACTTCAACCACCCCACAAGGTGACTTTTTTTCCTGTGGAGACACCAGGAATTCACCCTTAGGACATGCGTGTGTCAGCCAGAGGATGACACCTCTGATTGCAGCTTTGCTGAAATCTTCTGACATCTGTGGGAAAAACATGTTATTTCAGCCTCAGCAGCCCTCTGCACTCCCTGGCTTCCAGCAGGTCCTGAACTGCTGCCTGTCACCTGCCCTTTTGCTGCTGACTGAAGATCAGACAGACTTCTGCCACCTCTGAAATCCTGCCTGCCCCTGTTCCCACACGTAGCCCTTGCTAACACCTCCGAGTGATCCTGCCACAGAAATGACTCAAAAGCCAGGAAGTCTTGGGGAAAGTGGTCAGAAACCACGCTCAGGTTTGTACCTGCTCTTGTCAGATGTGGCAGGAGCTACCCCTGCTGCCCCCAGGGCTGCTGAAAGCCAAATTCCCTGCCCTGATGCACTGGGGTTGGTCACCCTGACCCTGAGACCCCTCAGATCAGCTGGGTGCCACATGAAGGTCGTGGTTTTTGGTATCTATGACATTGTTTTTCTTGCTAAGCTGAGGGGTTTTCCCCTACAGTTCCCTCGGGGATATAAAACCACAGATATAGAAACTCTGGCTGCTCTCCTCCCTCGAGCCTCAATACAAAGGGTTTCGTAAGAAAATGAAAAAATTAGTTTTGCACACGTGTTTGAGAGCCGTGGGCAGCTCCACAGAGATTAAATACCTTCTGATCTTTAGTGCAAATACACCAAATCTGCAGTGGCTTGAGCCTGGCTTAGCGTCAGCACGGGAGCTTTGCACCCAAAGCCTTCCTCCCTCACGGCTGGGTTGGTCTCCCTCACCATGCTGGGGTGGGAGGAAAAAACTCTGCACCATTTACTGGGCAAGCAACTGGTAAGAAACACTGCTCTGTGCTGATAAATTCATATTTTACATTCCTCTTCTTCCCTCATTTCTATTCTTTTGAAAGTTCATCACCGAGGTGCACGATTTTCTGAACATTTTTCATTCTGACCTGTGATGTGCCAAGCACTGAACTAAAGGGCAGCTTGCTTCACAGTACTCCAAATAAGAAAACTGACCATAGTACAAGCAAAATTAAATAAACTGAAATATAAAAGACAGCAGAAGTTAAGATTCATCCAGAAATATAATATAACGTTTGGGAGTGGGGTGAAACTGGAAATCAGCTACACGACAGAAACAATGAAATGACCAACAAATATTGATTAGGCGAAAAGAGGAAAACTTTCATTGCATTCTGTACATCAAAATTAAATGAAAAATTCACATGTTGGAGCCACGAGACAGAATGATGAAGGTCTCAAGCCACAGGAAGGAGAAAGCAAAGAAAACACCTTGAATAAAGCAACACGTGAACAAAACTAGCAACTGAGCAGCTTCCAAAGGAATAAAAGTGACCATCTCTCAAACGAGAAAAAGCAGCACTGAAGCAGAGAACAAGTATATGGTCAGGACATGGTGGGTTAACACTGACTGCACAAAACACTTGTGATACTTGGAAAGAACCAGGCCTATTTGTATATCTATGCAAAATATATACACAACTCCATATGTATATATATGTACACATAGGCACTACTGTACATATGTATATGCAACCTCGACACAACTGCCCTCTGGGTGCAAGCAAAAAAATACTGCAGCTGTGCAAAAAACCTGCAATTCTGTGTTTGATTACCCAGGAGAAATGGGAGAAAGATCCAAACTAATTCCCAAACAGCTCAAACCCAGACGGGGTTTCGTCCACAGGGCCAGCTTCTGAACATTCCCAGCGCATTTGCAGGAATTAAAAATTCATCCAAAGCTGTGGATTGTAGCAGTACACATTGCAACTGTTTCCAAACCCATTAATCCGTGAAAACAGCCACACTCTCTCCTGACACCAGTGATTTAGCACGAGGCCATCCCACCCACAACACCAATTTGGGAATAACGGGTGCACAGGGAATTGGATTCAAAGGCCAGGCCAGGGCTCTTGCTCTACAAAACAAGGGTCAGTTGCTGTTCTTAGTGTTGGGGAAGAGAAGGATGTGGTGCATTAAAAAAGCCCACCCCACCCTCAAACAAGGGAAAAACAGGACAGCTCTGGATGCTCCAACCGTGCAGCCAGGCTGATCTTTGGGGTTTGTGTGGTTGGGGATGTGGAAAAGGAGCATTTTCCATAAAGCTTGTTCGCCTCACAGCTCCAGAGAGCATCGTCCTCTCAAGTCCAAGGCTCCCTTGGTCTGGCACAGGCCCCGTGGAGCTGTGACAGGAGTGCATTGCCGACGTCAGAGCACGAAGAAAGTGGTGAAAGAAAACTGCAGGAGATGGTCCCACGCCTTTTCCAGCCCCTAAGGAGTTGTCCCTGCTGCCTTCAGTACTCTGCATCCATGGCATCCAGGTACTTGGCCTCGATGATCCTGGGGAGCAGGTTGTACCTAAGGCAGAGCAGAGAGAGGGGGTCAGTCCTTGTTTATGCAGCTTTTTTCTCTCTCTCCCAAAGCTCCTGGGTGAGTCTGGCTGTGACATTCACCCAGCTGAGGGGGACACAAAGTGGGGGACAGCAAAACCTACCAATCCTGCAAGCAAACACTTTATAGGAACAGCAGTGCCAGGCTCCCTCTGGAAGAGCCTCTACTTCCTTTCAGCTGGAAAGGAAAGAGAACATCCTCATTCTCACAGGAGGAAAGTCGCTTTCCTAGAGCTCTGTCACCACCAAGCCCTCAGGGTGACAATAATACAAAGGTGATTTTTTTTATTTTAGACTCCAAACAAGACCATCCCGACCTGGTGTCTGCCTTTTCCACGTAGATACAGGGATTCCCTCACTTTTAAATTCTTTTAGATTTGATTTTTTGCAAGAACATCCTCACAAATTAATATATTTGGGTGAGAAAGGCACTGTGAAGTTGCTTTTGTAAATCGCAGTGCACATTTATGTGGCATTTTCCCTTGTTTAACAAGGAAGCGACTCTTCAGCTGTTATAATAACTCACAGAGTGTCAAAAACTCAGTTTTAGATTTCAACAGCTGTGCAAGAGATCCCAAACATCACTTATTAATGAGAAATAACCAGGATCTCCTTAAATAGACCCATCATAGAATAAAATGCTTGAGAGCCACGGGAGCCCAGATAAGAGACAACTTGGAGAGAAGATTCTTCTGTGGGCAACCAAAAACTCATCATCCCAACGTTCCGAATCTAAGCCAGGAACTGGGAATACCCAAAGAGATCAGGTTTTCTTCCAGCAGGCTGTTTTCCACTGCAATAACGGATTTCAGTGGCTTCTCAGTATCTCTCTAAGACCACACCAGTGATCCCTCACTAATGACAACACAAACCATGTTTCTACAGCTGTTGGATGGATGGAAATGTGGCTTTGGGACACCAAGCCATGCCTCACTCATTTGTGTTTGATTCTTGAATTTGCCCCCTGGCTACTGTCCCATCTCCTTTTCTCCCTTCACTTCTTAAAAAAAAAAAAAGAGAAAAGAGATTAAATTTCTTCAACTGCCTCATCTATTCAGAGTGCCAAATCTTTGGGAAAAAGTCATTAACTACAGAGCTCATGGATCATGGTGCTGCCTTCTTGGCTGGAGGCCACAGAAACTACATGGAGGTAAAAAAAAATCAGAGGAAGGAGAGCCAAGGGCAAATTTCCATGCTGTGCCAGGCAGCAGCATCTTCCCCTTGGCAGCAGGGCTGATCATCCAGCTGCTGGGAAGAAGCTGCCCTGAGAAGAGAAATGAGTTAGCAACACAGAGGGTATAAAGTGACAGCATCTTATTTACTGAAAAGAAGATATATTTGCATATTAGTATCTAGCTCTTAGTACAAAATCAGTTTTTTTGACTGCATTCTCTCCACCATAATTGAGCTTTTCTGTACCATGTCCAATACCTGAACTTGGCTGAGCGTGGCCCACATTTTCTGTTCTGCACTGAGCTGCCCTGTGTGCAAAGCTGCAATTCCCACAAGAGCCACTCATCCAGCACTGCTCACAGCCGGAATATTTACCAGCCACTCATGCAGGCACCCCAAGTGCCACCAGTGTGAAGGGCAGGCGAGGCATCACTACCAGAGGAACAACAATTTCAGTGTTTTCCAAGCCTGTTTATCTTTTAAACTCCAGCCCAAATGGCTCTGACATGATCCTGTTGAAAGCCAAGGTAGCTCTGACATTTGCTTTTGTTTCAGAAAGGACTGGATCCATCTTTATCAGCCAAGGAAAACACCACAGCAGGTGGTGCAGATTAGCAAACTGGGAGCCCTGGACTATGGGATCAGAGGGAAGATCTCTGGGACTGCAAGCTCAAAGTCAAGCAGATATCACTGGTACCATGCTGGCCTAAAAATAATCAAGTGGACTGGAAACTTGATCTGTTCCTTCCAAGATCTTATTATGGCCTCTCATTATATCCAAAGGGCTGAGAGCATGAATGATTTAACTGGAGAATGATGGGCAGTGGCTGCTAACGAACTCCAAGGAAGAAATTAGTGAAATTTCTTAACGATTCTCCCTCGGGACTGTAAGATATTGTGGGATCCTCCCATCTTTAAAGATATATTTTAAGTCTAAATGTGGTCAACTGATCATTGGCAGGGGCATCCAGCAGTGCAGGAGGTCTGTGAGGTCACCACAGCACTGGGTAAGAGAGTAGGATTCCTCTTAGGAAAAGTTTCCAGCTCTGCTGTGAGCACTGGCCTGAGGAAATCAAACTGCAAAGTGATAAGGAACATTATCAAATACCACCTAGAGGTTTGGAGTATGGCTTTTCAGGAAGATCAGGCATCTCACAGGCACTAAAAAAGGAGAGGTTTTGCCTCCTGGGAAGATGGAAGAAGAGCACTTGCCAGCCCAGAACCCTTTTACACAACTCCCAGCAGCAGTGAAATCCTGATTCCTCCTCAGGCTTGAGCAGCTAGTAAAAAACCCCTCATCATTACCCACTGCCATGAGCTGGTTAGTCTGGATAAGATAGACAGCCCTCCCTGAATCACTCTGACTTCCGGCGATAGCTGGGATTGGAAAGGACCTCTGGAGATCACCCAGTCCAATCCCCTTGGAGCAGCTGACACAGGAACGTGTCCAGGTGGGTTTGGAATGTCTCCAGAGAGGGAGATTCCACAGTTTCCCCGGGCAGCTGTTCCAGTGCTCTGCCACCCTCAACATAAATAAGTTCTTCCTCATGTTGAGGTGGAGCTTCTTGTGTTTTAGTCTGTAGCAATTAGTCCTTGTCCTGTCAGTGGGCACCACTGGAAACAGTCTGGCACCATCCTGGAGATATTTATATGGATTGGTGAGATTCCTCTCTCCGTCTTCTCCAGACTAAACAAGCCCAGCTCCCAGTTTCTCCTCTCCTCAGACTTCCAGAAATCCAAGCCTGAAGACACACAAGGCATGGCAGACAGGAAAAAAAGACAGCCAAGCTCCCTACCTGATGGGGATCATCCCAATCATGATGAGGGGGAAGATCATCTTCATGTAAGGCAGGGGTGACATTCCAAACCCACAGAGGATGAGGAGCTGCAGGACCTGCAGGCCTGTGAAATAGTGGATCTTCCTCTGGGGAACTCTGCGGATGTAATGGGTCGGAGGATAAGCAGTCTGGGAAGAGAAGAGCCACACGTTAGACATGCCTGGACACGTGTTAGAGAACACACCCGGACTTGTGACAGCAGAATGGGGCTTTGGGACACCAGGGTTTGAGGAAGTCATCGATTTCTACAAGCACTGCATCAACATCAGGGTCCTTAAAAGGCTCAGCAGCTGAACACGGGATTTGTAGGGTGAATTCCAGAGCCTGAAACCACAGCATTGGCAGCAAGACCCAGAGGATGAGTGGGCACTGGGAGCCTGGAGAGAAGACAGGACACCCCTCAGGGCCAGGATTGCCTCTGGGAACATCTGGAGTGCAATGTAACATCTTGGGAAGTGCAGTGACGAGATTCCCTGAGGAGGATTGGGATTGTCAGGGCTCCCCAGCCAGAGGTGCCTGCGGGGGTGTGCAGGGGGAAGGAGAGCAGATGCATCCAGGTGCTGTTCCTGTCCATGGTTCCTCCACCTGACACCCAGCTCCTCATTCTTTTAGAGCCTTCCAAGGCTCCAGGCTTGCCCTTGCTGCTCCACCCTCTTGGCTGAACCCCATTAGGGGAAGACCAGGAGATGAGGGAAGTGCGGGAAGAGGCTGTGCTCAGACTGCAGGGATTTTCTCAGCTCCTATAAGCCACCCATTTTTGAGAAATGAGAGGGGAAAAAAATGACATTAATAGGCTAAATATGGTGGTTTCTTTTGACAGTTCCTTGCTCATGTCTGAGCACAGGCTTTGACTCACTGTCTATACATCAATGAAGAGGATGAGCGACTGTCTGCTGGCAGCAACACAGCCTCAGTGGCTTTTAGATTGTGCCACGACCCATTAAAAGGTTTCCACAAAAGGGAGTTTTCCATATTTGAGAATGCTTTTTAATTTTCCACGCCAAAGCCTGGAAAATTCCACACATAATTCTACTGAAACCAGAAGTAATAAGTCACATACATCAGTAGCTGTTCAACCCTCATTCAAAAATTGACATGACAAATGTAATCTTTACCTGAATTTCAGAGTTTTAACCTCTAGGATGTAATATTGGAGATCAAGACAAATTAGCAGAGATGCAGAGCAAAATGTTGGGCTTATTAAGCCCTTGACCCTTGTTATATAAGAGAAGGTGAGCTGGAGATTGCTCCAGGTACCACCTACACTGCCAAACAACACCTTTTTTAGCACCTGTAACAGAGACAGATTTAAAAAACATCTTCCAGGTTTGTTTTCAGCCCACATCACAGAGGTTTCAATAACACAAATAATTTCATTTTGAATTTAAAATCCCATCTTGAGGTATTTCGCACAAAATGAAACTGTAAAACAGCACGAAAAAAACTACCTGCCTGAAGCTTTGTTGGAGAAATCAAAGGTCATATTTTCCTGATGCCGTGCTTTTTGTATTTTATATTATTACTTTTTTTAAATGCATGTACTCTGCAGATAACACGACAGCACAGAGGGGTTTAGAATTCCCCCAAAAAAACCCTCACAAAAAAAATCCCACACTGGGAGAGCAACTGTTTGACCAGTTGTGTGCTGGGGCTGCAAACACAACTGCAGGTACCTGCTCCTTGAGCAGCAGAGCCACCCTTTCAAAGAGCTGGTTCCCATCGATGGAGGTCAGGGCGATGTAGAGGAAGAGGCCAAAAAGGACCGGCTTTGGGATCCACTGCAGAGGGAAGGGCAGGAGCAGCAGCGACAGCCCCACCAAGAAATGTGCCACCAGACTTGTCAGCCGCGTCTCCTTCACACTCACGATCCTGGAAGCAGGAAAAAGAGGGGGGTTAGGAGCTGGGAGAACACCCCAAGATCCCTAAGTGTTTATCCTGCTCCGTGGAGGAGCAGGAAAAGGGAACGTGCCACTGGGGAAAGGGAAACTCATCCCCACCGCAATGAAATCAGCACTTCTGGCCCCGTGCTGACACTGAGGAGGCAGAGCCTGGCTGGAGCCAGGCCAGGCACTTAATCCACAGCTCAAACAGAGCAGCTGGAAAAGTGCCAAATTCCCCTTCTGTAAAGCTCTACAGATCCTATCCTGAACTAAACTGCCCTCGAAACTGATTCTGTTTAGTACAATGCAGGAAAAAAAAAACCCAAAAAAACAAACCAGCCAAGAATCCTCTTTCTCGACAGTAATCCTTCCCTTGCTTTACCCTGGACTGGCTTCTGTCCCAAAGAAAACTCATTGGCTTCTCCAGGAACTATGGAACGTCTTGGGGAAAAAAAAACAAAACACAAAACAAAACAAAACAAAACAACAAAAAGCCACAAAAAAAAACCAAAACAAAAAAAAACCCAAACAGGAAGTCAGCATTCTCCTGACAGCGAGTCAGCATTTTTGATGGATACGAGGATCTCCCTGTTTACATGGAAGGGAATGCTGAGAGCACCACACAGGGATTCAATCCTGCTGTGGGCAATTGCCTATTACCATGCAAAACATGTCATTAATTAATGCAAATTTTCCAGAGCTGACAGGCCACAAATTGAGCTTTTTTGAGGGGAAGACTGACAGGAAAGCAGGCAGCAGCTTCAGCAACCTGCTTGATGGAAGCCTGCTGGGTTTTCTCTGCACTTCAGCTAAACCTGTGAGCATCTCCTCCCAGTGTGGAAAAAATCACCAGAAACAATGGGAGGAAAGAAAACCCACATCTGTCACGACAACTTACAAAGAGAGAAAAAGAGGATTCCTAACCTTTTTTTTTTTCTTTTTTTTTTTTAGAAGATAAATCCATCAATTCAGTGGATAAACCAGTGAATAAATCCCCCTATTATGAGGGAAAAATCTTTGTGAATAGGGTGTTTTGGTATAATTTAGTGACCTCATTCCCTGGATGAGACCCCTCAAATTGTGACTTAACCCTGTACACAAATTTCTCTGAGGATTAACACTAAAGATCTATCAAAACACACTTCCCTCCTTTGCACATTCACTGCTGGGACTTCATAATCCCTTCTGTCCTAAAGAAGATTGAACTATTGCAATATTAAGTTGGAGAGTTTTGCTTAGAAGTAAGGTCTGGCTGAACTTCAAATCTGTTTATACCCTCAAGGAGCAAAATGAAGCTGAGGGGATGAAGGAGACTTCCACACCTGTATTTGGAGAGAGAGGGAAAGGGTGACAGCCCAAAGCTTGCTCTGAGGATTTGGACAACAAGGCAGAATTAACACCAGCACTCTCGAGACCTAAGGAACTCCAGGTACCACAAAGAGCAGACAAAGTCCTGAGAACAACACTGGAATTCTTCTGTGAGTAGTGGGGCAGGATCATCCAGGATTACCAGGCCAGGATGCACAGAGGGGTTAACCTTGAAGTAACCTTCCAACAGGTTTAAACCACAGCTTTTCTCCTTTCAAACAGAATTTATTGGATCCTCTTGCAAGTCTCCTACGCCCAAGGGGTCCCTGCCAGTGCCTAGAGAAGCTGAGGGAGAGCTTCACTCGTGCCAGCTCTGGTGGAACTGGGACATCGCCTAAATGGACAGAGTCTGGCATCATTCCCACTGCCTCCAGGTCTGGATCACCACAGAAGTCCTGGAGATGAGAAGAGCCAAGCAGCTTAAAGTGCAACTGGAAGTGCTGTGCCAGAGTAATTCCAGAGTCTGGCTGCTCCAGAGCTGCCAGAACCACGATGAGCCTCCGCGGTGGCTCAGAGAAGCAGGAGTTTAGGGATGCACTGATTTAACCTCATCCAGGTACAGCAAGAGTTCCTCCAGCACCGAGTCAGCCCCAGAGGAAGAATTTCTGCTGTTTCAGACAGAGATCTCCTCTCCTGCTGGGGAGGCTCCTGCCCTGCAAGCACACACAAGTCTGCAAGGGAAGTCATGCAAATGGAAGAGCTCAGGAACAAAACGAGCCACAAAACCACATTTCAGTCAGATGCAAGGCTG
Source organism: Chamaea fasciata (assembly GCF_029207755.1). NCBI lineage: Eukaryota > Metazoa > Chordata > Aves > Passeriformes > Sylviidae > Chamaea > Chamaea fasciata. The sequence continues at coordinate 2,208,180 of NW_027094091.1, read as the reverse complement.
CAAGTACAAGCTCAGAGTGGCAGCCCTTCGGTAAGAGATTTCTGAAGTTCACGGAATTTTTTTGCAGCCATCTCTTAGGGAGGCAGCAGTCACAGCACTGTGCTTGATCACAGACCTGCAATCGCTGCCAGCTCCTGCTAATGCCACTTAATAGTTTGGAATATTTTATCAGAACATAGCTAAAATTGCTCATAGTTGGCCAAACATGATCTTTTTAAAACTGATGTTCCCAGCTTTAGATTGGTCTTCTGCTAATTCTAGCACCTCATTTCCAGAGTAAGAACATCCCAGTCATATTAAGTCAACAGAAGAATCCTTGATTTCCATGTGTTCAGAATCTGGTTTGGCCCTTGAGGAAACAGCTCCAGAAAGTCTATGCTATGATGGAAATAAAGTAATTTATGGAGATTAAAGAGCATAATCCAGGCTCATTTCCCCAAAATCCTCTAAATATGGCTAGCATGGGATTAGCCACTGCTGAACTTCTCCAAGTAAGCAACAAGAGCCTGTTTGCAGATTGCCACAGGAAACTTAAATTGTTTCTCTACAGGGGAGAAGAAAATTTTGCTTTCACCGTGACAGATCTTTATCCTTGTTTATATCATCATCCTGTGGGAGCTTTGATTTGAGTGCAGGGAAGTAGCCTGCCAAGGGAGACAGAGCTGATTTTCTAATTGAGCTTCATTTCTTTTTAAGCAGAGCTGGCTAAGAGGTAAAAAAAAAAAAAAAAAAGAGATGACTACATTGCTTGGAGCCTCCCATTCTAGCCCCAGTGCTTTGCAGAGAACAAAAAGCTTTGGTCTCAAAGGGAGCTCAAAGCACTAGGAAATCCTCATTCCCATTTTCACTCCTAACATCCAGTTCCCAGCACCAATTTTCCTTTCAGGGACATGAGGGCAGCCCTCAGCCCTTCCAGGGTAATCACTGGAGCTGTATCTAGGTCAGACAGAGGCCAAAAAGGCTTCTCAGGTGGGTTTTTTTGGGGCAGCTGGGTGAAGGAGGAGAGGACAAGTGCACGAATTAGTCCTTAGTTCAGGCGGGGGAATTGCCTTTGTCAAAGCAAAGCCAGAATACAGAATCATGACAGTGGAAAAACAGGAAAAAGAGGCACTTGGATATTAAAAGTGACAACAGGAGACACAGGAGAGAGGTTTGGTACATGGGTTTCAAAGTGTGAGTTCTGCATCTCTCAAAGAAACAGAGAGTGGAGGTATCCCAGAGCACATCATGGACACGAGGAGCAAGGGCATGGATTAAAACCCTACAGAATTCAAATTTCAAAGTTGATTTTTTCTTCAAATAGGGTTCAGCATTTATTCAAGAGAGATATAGTTGCGGAAACAACCGATAGCAACATATCCTAATGGGAATACAAACCCAAGGGACTAATCTCCCAGGAAAAGATCTGTAGGAGAGTTACAGGGAGCAGCAGAACTCAGCAATTTCCAGATGTGGAAGGTGAAATCTGTCCATCCCTGACCCAAAAAATCAGCTGTGCCTGGCTGGGCTGGGCCATTTGGCACCAAAACAAGTATGAAGGCAAGGCTGAGATTAAGAGACCCACTCCATTCCCCAAAGTCAATGATCACTTAGCCTCACTTTTGAGAAGTGGCAACTGAGAAAATGGAAACCAAGGCAGGATAATTAAAACTAATGGTATTTGAGTGGAAATTACCACTCCTGTGGTAAAAGCACTCAACTGCAACAGACTGAGATCAAACGGGCCAGATCTGCTCCAGAGCAGAGATTGTTCCATGAGAAAAAGGTTTTTAATTTGTTTTTAATAGGTCTGTGATAAGAATGTGTTGCTCAACTCAGAGCAGCAGAAGAGTTGGTCATAAATAGAAACCCATGACCCAGCCACGGCTTCACACTTGTTTTTGTTTAAAACCCAGAGAATTTAAGCATCTCTTTCCCAAAATGTGGTGGGAGATGTTATGGGAGCTCTGAAATAATGGTGCATTTTTCCTCCCCTTCGTAATAACCACCAGACAGGTTTCAGGCAGTGAATCAGCTTTGGATTCTTTCTGGGGAAAGCATCTGGAGAAATCCAGCCAAATCATCTCCTCAGCTTCCCACAAGGCTGAAACTGAAAATGGCCTTGGCTGACTTTTCTGGAGCAGAATTTGCAATGGAGTGGGTGGGATCCCTGTGGGATGCTGCCACTGGCCCAGAGCATGAATTTGAGTGCTTGAGTGAAGGGGATGAAGCCAAATCAAGGCTCATTGGGTGTATCTTCCCCATCACCTTCATATCTGGAATACAACAGCCAACACTCCACCCACCCACCGTTCTCAAAGGATTGGGAAGCCACAAACGAATCCAAGGAGATCTACTTACGTCTCATAGATGTGTCCACTCTCCACCCTCTCCTCCACGTAGGCCAGGGCTCGGACGTGCATGGGGGAATGCGGGAAGGCGGCGTGGATCCAGGGCAGGCCGAACACCGACAGCCCCGTGTTGATCAGCGCCACGAGCAGCAGGTCCCAGTGATAGGCTGTGCCCTTCACCAGCCTGGAACGAGGGGTTGGGTGGTTCAGGTTAACACCTGGCCAGGGTGTTATAAGCCATGTGTAAATGTATCAATCTCTGAGGGTCCAGCCCTTGCAGACTGGCCTAAAATAATTTTAGCGAGACTGCTCTTCAGGGGTGTTTTGTGAAGAAAAAGGTTTAATAAATGAAAAAGAAATAACGTTACAGGAAACAAAAGAAAAGCTGCGCACAGGTGTCCAAGAAAACCTCTGACACCCTGCTAGAAACACTGCAAAAAGCCCCTTTACCTCCTTTGTGCTCCTTCCTAAATACCTAATGTTTTAGGAGGGACAATTTGGCTTTGAAGAATGGTTACAAGGTTCAACAGGCTGTTCTTTCTTGGCACTGAGCCAGCCACTGTCAGAAAGGTATGGAAAGTTCTAGGTAAAGGTTCTAAAATGTCTAAAGGTAAACCGAAACTCTTTTCTTATACAGAGATGCCTATTTGGGGGTGGGGGATGCTTTACTACAGTTGGGGACAGCAGTTACACGTGGTGCAAACCCTACAGGCTGCCTTTGTTCAACACTCAAGTGCTCTCTCACACACACACACAGATTTCACACTTCTGGATTTACCATATGCAGAGTACAGCACTACATGTGAACACTAAAGGTAGTGAAATGTGATGGTTTGCTCCCAAAGCTGTTGTCATCTGGGAAGAACAACTCTGAGCAGAAAGGCAGCCCACTAAATAACAGCCCATGAAAATTTCATCAGCATTTTTCTCCTATATTTATTGCAGTCTACACAAAATTCATGTGTGTGTTCGCTTGCAGAGTCCACATAGGAAGTGGATAAAATCCTGAGCATTTGCTGTCAAAGTACTGACACTGAAGTTTCTTGTTTGTAACCCTGATCTCTCTCCTTCCCCACGAGCAGAACACATGCTCGGTATGCTGCAGTAATCCCCTAATTATGTAATTGCTACTGCATGATAAGAAAATGGGACAGGAATTCATTAAACTTCAGCTCCTCCTTGGTAGTCACAGAATCATGGAATGGATAACAGAATGGTTTGGGCTGGAAGGAACCTCAAAGATCATCCAGTTCTAGGCCCCTGCCATGGGCAGGGACACCTTTCACTATCCCAGGTTGCTCCAAACCCCATCCTACCTGTCCTTGGACACTTCCAGGAATGTGGCAGCCACAGCTTCTCTGGGTAACTCTTCCAAAATGTTGGTAGCCAATCAAGGAGATTTGCTCCTAAGTGCATCAAATGTTGCAGAGCATTTAATTTTTAGGGGATGGGGAATCTGACAGCCTTCACTGAGGAATCTGAGCACACCCACTTTGCAAGGACTGTGCAGAAAGCAGCACCAAGGCTGAACTCACATTGACTTTAACCTTGTCATTTTTTGCAAGGTCTGCCCCTTTCCTGAATATTCCCATCTTGTACCAACTGCTGAGATATTATGAGTAAAATTCAGAAAAAAAGCTGGGGAAGGATTCAGCTCTCAGACTTTAAACCCTCACTCAAAGGTCCAAGGCTGTATCTTTGCCACTGGAGTACTTGACATCCTCATACAACATGAGGGATCAGCTGAATTCTCTCTGGGCACCACCAGCTGGAAAAGGGAGCATAATTTAAATGAGTCAATGCCACCCAAATAAGCTCCACTGAACACCTCAACACACACTAGGAGCCACCCAAGATACTCCTGGACAGGAGGCACATGGAGCTGGTAGAGTTGACCCGGCACACGAAGATCAAAGCCATTGTTTGGGCAGCAGGAATCTTGGGCGGGGCTCAGTTTTGGGACAAAAGTCTGGTCCCACTGGGAGTGTCCCCTTCCACTGACTGAGGAGGCCGTGGGGTGAGTGGGTCAGGTAGGTGTCTACCCTGCAATGCCTCTGGAAGGTGCTGGCAGGAAGGGTGGGATTGCAAACGCGTTTCCTGCATTGGCTCACGCTTTGGAAACGCAGCTCCTGCTCACGTGCTGCTTTCTCTGAGCAAAGGCACCTTCAGCACCCTCAGGGTCATTGTGTGTTGTCCTCTCCATTCTTTTCAGAAGGCTTTAAGGACATCAACCTGTTGGAATGAACCCAGAGGAGGCCAGCAAGATTATCAGAGGGATGGAGCACCTCTGCTATGAGGAAAGGCTGAGAGAATTGGGATTGTTCAGCCTGGAGAAGAGAAGGCTTTGGGGTGACCTAATTGCAGCCTTCTAGGACCTGAAGGGAGCTACAAGAATTGTGGGGAGAGACTTTATAAGGGCCTGGAGTGACAGGACAAGGGGGAATGGACTCAAATGGACAAAGAATAGGTTTAGATGAGGTACTAGAAAGTAATTCTTCACTGTGAAGGTGATGAGGCCCTGTCACAGGTTGCCCAGAGAAGCTGTGGCTCTCCCTGGATCCCTGGAAGTGTCCAAGGCAAGGCTGGATGGGGCTGGGAGCAGCCTGGGATAGTGCAAAGGGTCTGTGATGGCCCCACAAACAGATGGTGTCAAGTCCTAGTTTTTACATCTCTAAAAATCCCTGCCCTCTTTTTCCATCTTTAAAAATCCCTGCCCCAACACCTGATCAGCCTCAGCTCAGCCCTGTACCCAGGCACTCTGAAAAACTCCAAAGAACATTTTACATTCCTTAAAGACATTCTAGTGGAAAATACCAAAAGTTTAGACAAAATTCCTATTAGCCAATAGATGACCCACTTACATACAGATTTATGCAACACTTAAAGGGATAAAATAGAGATAAGGGCTGGTCAAAGGAAACTAAATTAGCGTAGCTGAATTTGAGCTTGTCTCCTCTCTCCTAATACTGTGTCACTCCAGCTACAACATGGAGAATGCTAATGGATATTATGCAAGGAGAGAACCCTCCCACGCATCACATTAGCAAAAAATCCTCAGAGACGTGGTAGTTTCCCTGGAAAAAAAGTCATCCACGTTCATTCTTGACATCACATCTGATTGCAGTTGGCACAAAAACATCAGAGGGAATATTTTAATAGTGCAACATCTCAAGTTTGCACATAAGTGAGACCTATCAGACATTGGACATATTGTTTTATTGCACTTCCACCTCTTTTTCAGTTGGAATTTACCAGCTCCAAACACTCCTGATGCTCAGCTGCAGCACATTGTGCTACAACGTTTATGTAGGTCATTGACTTCTCATTTTCAACAAATTCTCCGTACTGCAAGAGCAGTGCAAGTGTCCACATGTGTCAGACACTCCCTAAATATCTTGAGGTGTATCCAAAGACCTAAAACCACTGACAAAATATCCACATTCACTACGCCACCTCTTGGCTCTCAAAACTCTTCATGAAAAATGCCTTGAGAGTTTTAGGGGACCAACGATGGTGTTGAGCAGAGTGTGAAGAAGAAATAGGTTGAGGTGATGAGCTCATTGAGGATTTGTGGTTTTGGCTCACTGCCAGAACACTGGGCTTGGGGGATGGTGAGGAGTTATGCAGCACAGTTACCTCCACCTGTGAGAACAGGAATTCTTAAAAACACATCCTGAATACATTTTCTGATGCTCAGACAGGCTTTGGGCAAGCAGTGGTGGTGACAGATCCAGCAATATCCCTCCACAGAAGGAAAAAGCAGCACCAAAGGCGTTACCTGTTCTCCGGTGCATTGGTGAGGGACGCGACGATGTTCTGCTCGATGAAGAAGAGCATGGAGAGAAGAAATCCCAGTCCCATGGCGCTCATCACCGACCCTATGGACAGGGACTGCACAGGGGCCAGCACAAACAAGCTGTCAGAGGCGTTGTAGTTGAATTTGGACACTGCAAAGAGGAGGGGAAGGATGTTAGGAGGCACCTTCTTGTCCAACCATCAACATTTTACCCACACCACGAAGTACTGGGAAGCAAGCAGGAAAGCAGGCATGATGCTCTGGCATGTGGGAGCCTGGAGGCCATGGAAGATGGGTCCATCTGGTTGGTTTGGTTTATTTTTCTCTTCCATCCACTTAGGATTTGGCTGCCATCCTGATGGGATAGACCTCTGCTAGTCCTAGCGAGGCATTACGGATATTGGAGCAAAACAAAAGAGGGAAATTTGTTTTCCATAGATGCAAGGTGTTTTCAGATGAGGAAGCCTTATTTCTAACCAGCACCATAATGCTCAGATCATCAACCCATAGAGGCATTTGAAAACCTCCTCATCCCCAACAAGCTGTGCAAGGCATTTTAGTATAAAATCTAAATCAAAACTCTGCTGCCATTGGAAGCAATCCATGGCTAGGGATAAATCACACATGGCCACGCATCATTCTGCAATCCAACTGGATGGAATGGCCATCACAATTAAAAAAAAAAAAGCCATTTCTTTTTTGTTTCCATACATTTCCTCACATCACCCGCTCACGTCACTGCAGGACAATGCAATTCCTGTCCCCATTATCACTTCCTGATATGGAAAAGTTGATCTATCTGGCCAATGAATGGTGTCTCATTTTTAGATTTCCTTGTGTAACTTAGAGCTGCCCAGATGCTCTGCACCATTTCACCTAAATTAGGAAAACAAACTGGAGACAAAGAGGACAAACTGGGATGACCAACTCCATGTTGATACGACTGGCAACAACCCTTCCTGCCTGCTGATTATTCTGCCCTTTGTTCTTTGCCAGAAATTGTTCATCTCCCTTACTGTCACACACACCTCAAACTCATTGAAAAGACACATCTGGATAATTTTTCTTGCCCCAGCCTCATTTCATCGGGGTTTTGAATGACATTGATCTAACGAGGAAATCTGAGCTCTTCATGGGAGGTACATGCAGGATTTGTGAAATTACACGGAAGAACTTTATTTTTTAGCATAACTTTTCTAGGATTTCACTTCTCTCTTCCATAAACCCCAGTATTTCAGAGACCAAAACCAGAACTTACTTTCAATTTCCTTGAAGATATAGGAACCCACAACAGAGAAGGTCAGGACTGAAATGGGTAAGGCACAGTCGGACAGAATTTCACGTACCCTCGCGTGCAAATATGGGCTGCAAAACAGACAAAAAATTCCCATCAGCACCCCACTGTCAGGACAATCACTCCGTCCAGACAACATTTAATGCTTTAGAAGTGAAAATTCAGTCCCATCTTGCAATTCTGAAGAGATACTTTGAGTGATGAATTAGTCTTTCACTCAGGCCTAAATCTTCTGGAACCTACAGCCTTTGAAGGCTGATGAATGCAGAAGCAAAACACAAAGAAACAAGAAGATAAGATGCAAGCTAGAAAAAAAAAGGCCTTCAAGCACCAATTTGTGTCTCATTTCCACTTCACTTTAATTGCTTCCTGCATTGCAAATGAAGAGTTTTAAGAGCAATAGGAGCAAACCCCAAATTACAGCTGGTGTTTGACTCCCAAGAGCACACTGAAGGTATGTTCCCAGTAGACCTTCCTGCACCATCAGGAATTTTTGCCCGGCAAAATGGTTCAGTGCCTGTTTGGATGGAGATACAGGGATCCCAACGTAAATTTGGAACCCAGAGCTTTTTCTGAGAGTCATCTGTGAGGCCAAACTGAAGACAGACGGGCATCGTCCACCGAGCGAACATTTTGCTCTGCTGGGAATATTTTCCAGGTGGCCCTGCCAAGTTCATCTCTGCCTTTGGCTTCCACCTGATTTTCCTGGGTTGCAGAATGAAGATCTAAGCTGTTAACGACCCCGTCAGAGAGAACATGAAACAATCAGCACTCTGAGCTCTAAACAACTCACCTTTTCTTGAACTGGTAGAGCGTGTGGCCGAGCCAAAGGGTTCCCAACATCAACATGAGGCTGAGGACGGCGGTCTCACGCCCGTAGTGCCCATCGTGAGTGCAAGTCTGGTTTTCACTCACTGAGGAGTTCATCAAGAAGGTGGTGTTGATGCCGAGGCCTGGGATAGCATCAGCCTGTGATTTTCCACCTCCTGCGTGGTCGTGGTGGTAATATTTCTTAAAAACTGCACAAACAACCAAAAGGCAAGCGTTAGGAGAGGAGTGTGACAATCAAAGTGAGTAAAATCAAGTGGGTTTTCTTGCTTGATCATGAAGTATTAACGTTATGCTTCACCAACTCTGCCCCTCAAGCCTGCAGAAAGAAATCAGAGCTGTTGCTCTCAGCAAGCCAGAGCTTCACAAATTGATTTTTTCACATATTGTAACAGGTAATAGTTAAATCAATCTATAAAGCAACACTGTAAGGACTTCCAATGCTAATTATGTGGTTTTGTTCCCAACACTGGAAGCACTGCTCTTAGATACACATATAAATATTTCTACCTAGACACTTGCTTTCAGCAGCCTGGTGAACAAATTCCATTAGGATTCTCTGGAAACACTAAGAGCAGCCAGGCTGCACAGATCCTTAAGTGGATTACACAGTGTACAGTAATTACTTTTCTTCCAAGGCTAGTCCAGATTGTAGAGATAAGTGTGGATGACATGCAAAACCTGGCAGAACATTTAAATTTACAATGCAAATTAGAGTTACAGGGCACCTGAAGTAAACCTGCACAAGCCAAACACCCACTAAAGCCCCTGGAACTGTCCCTAAATGTTTTAGATCAGCTCAAAGGCATTTATATAAGGAATGGACAGATGAAAAGACCCTCCTGCTCTTGAGCATTTAGTGTGTTCCCATTTCTATGTCACTGGCTGGCTCCAAGTGTATAAATATGGTTTGGGGATCATTTAATCTCTTTGGGGGAATAAACCCATTTCCTTCTTTCGGGAAGAATAGCCTGAACAAGCAAGTGAAACCAGAAGATGGGAATTGGGCTTTACGGCCTCAGTGTTCCCACAACATCTGCTCAAATGGCGACCTGCAGCACCCACACTTCCCTGTACCCACGGGAAATACAGGAGCATGGAAACCACCACACCAGAGCTTTGCAGTCGCACTGCCTTTCTTCATTTTAGTCAAAATACCCCTCCAAACTCTGCATAGAGAACTTCAGGGCAAGACCATCCTCTCTAGGCAAAAATACAACCACCTGAAGCTTAGGCTAAAATGCACCTCCTAACATTTCCCTCGCCCTCAAATAGTAATCCAGGTTCTGAAAGCCTCAAACATTTCAGCTTTTCCATCTGCAACAGCCACAGGAAAATTAATTCTGAGTATTTGAAAAGAAACTTTGAATGTTCTTGTGCAGCACAACCAATATTTGGAACCACCTTTAGTCTGGCTGAAGCCCAGGTCGTGTTACTGCTGGTTTGGAGCTCGCCTCAGTGTAAAATGCCCTGAGTTCAGCCAAGAAGCCATTTGAAATGCACTAATGATCTTTCTGGTACCATCTTCAGAAGGATTTAAAGGTGCTTTAAAAGGAGTCTGGGCATTCCACAAGTGGATGAGGTCAGCGTGGCACACAAGAGACAAGCCTGTCACATCCACTACATCTATACATAAATTTAAACATCACAGAAGGTTAATAGTTCAAAATTTCACCTCTCAAACTGCACCAAGAGCAGGCAGGAGCGAGGAGATCACCTTAAAGCTCCAGAGAGGTTTCCCCAGTGGGGAGCAATCCCACCCTGACCCCGCTCAGCGCCACGCGTTCCCCATCGCGTGCTACGGAAGACGCTCTGCTCTCCTTTATTTCCTCCCTCCGTGCTCCAGCTGCCTCAGCCCCAGCAGAACACACACACCTGCTCTAAAAAACAGGTGAAACTGGGACCCAGGGTGCTGCCATGACCCACAGCCTGGCATAGAATGGGTTGTTAGAAGATTTGCACTTTCCGGCTCTGAACACCAAAGGACGCTTTTGTCCTGACAAAAATAATGCTGGCAACATTTCCTGGGAATTCTCAGCTGGCCAGGGAGAAAAGTCTGCTCACCGTAAGTGTTACTGAGTCCTAGAGACATATCTGAGCATCAGAGAAACCAGCAGCACAAACAACCCAGGAACTACAAAGAATGTATTTGCATTCCTCTGGATTAACATTTGGACTGGAATGAGTAACAAACAAGTGAGTTTGTTTTGGGTCTTGTAGATTTTCTCAAGCTCCCACAGATGGCTATATTGCAATAATATATTTAGGGCTGGGATACACAACAATAATATATTTGGGGCTGATATTTGGTGCCCTGTGTTCAACTTGACTACATTGCTCCATGCTCCATCTCTGTGGCTGCAATTCAATTTATATGCACCAACCCAGGCAGGATTGTTCCAGTCCCTCCTGGATGGAGGAAAAAACCTTCCTTTACTCTTGTATTTTAATTACACCTACAAGAACACACCAAGAGAGGGTGGAGGCCTTCATCCCGTACCACCTTGCTGGGAAGGATTTGATTCCTGAACATTTCCAGTTTGTTTTCGCACCAGAGCTCAGCGAACCTTGCTGCCAACATCCAGAGAGAGCAGCGGAGCCGGGGGTGCCCTGGCTGAAGCCGAGCCCTTCTCCAGCCTCCAGCAACACGAGCTGGCTTTGTTTTCCTCTGCCTGCTCACCACCATTTCCTGCCCAGTGCAGATGTCAAGATCAAACAAACACAGCCTCGGTGGCCGGGCCAGGCAGCGAAAACAAAGTGTCACCGGGACTGCGTGAACACTCAGAGCTTTGGTTCCTCTGCAGGGCAGGGCCCTCCCCCTCCTTTCCTGCGTGTGTACCTTGAAAAAAATCACGGTTCTGAACAGGCTGGGAAAACATCTGGGCAGAGGTGGCATTATCCCCTGGCACTCAGGAACCCCAGAGCTGGTGCCAGCTGGATAAGGCACTATATGTTTAAGCAGCATGGGGAAAACACCAGCTTTCACTTCCTACTGAACTGCTCAACCAAAATTTTGAGTAGAAGGAGGAGGTGGCAGCAGTAGCAAACCATCACCTCCTCGAAAACGGGAAGGGAAAAACAAAGATGAGCCCGCAGCCATGAGCTGCTCTGGTGTCATGTTTTTAAACATGGGCTCTAAGAGGGTTAAGGATGAGGTCTGTGCCTGCCAGCACCGGTGCCCTCCTGTGTCTGGAAACAGCTTTGGTCCCACCTGTGGATGCCCTGAACACCCCCAGGTGCAGCTGAAGCCAACATGAGCTGGCAAAGGAGTGTTGGTGTGACTTTATTACCATCATTCCTACAAATGCATCCCTTCACAAGTACAAAGAGAATTCAGCTGGTTCTCTAATCACACATAAAAACACATAATGTGTTGGGCTGGAAGGAATCTTTAAGATGATCTTATTCCATGGCAGGGACACCTTCCACTATCCCAGCTTGCTCCAAGCCCTGTCCAACTGTTGCAGACAGGTAAATGAAGCTATAAAAAGAAAAGTCTTATAAAATATAGATTAGGCCCTGCTACTTTAGTTAAGTGCAGATAACTTGCAAGTTCTCATATGAAACTATCTTGGGTATGAAAAACTCGTTAGCACAACAATCTATTCTCGGCGAGAAAAATAAGTGCACCAACATAAACATTAGATCTGTTCCATGAGAACCCACAAACGAAAAATGTAAACAACCTGAACCTTAACACGTACACACAAATCGCCGTCTGACCAATAAATAAAGTAGCAAGAAAACTACCAACCAAGAGGTGCTGCACACGAGGTGTGTGACAACTGTATAAAATGAGTTATGTGAATAAAGAATTGGCTTTTCCTGCATGAAGAAAATGAAGTCTTGGCTAATTTATTTCAACATCCAACCTGGCCTTGGACACTTCCAGGGATCCAGGGGCAGCCACAGCTGCTCTGAGCACTCTGTGCCAGGGCCTCACCACCCTCACAGGGAAGAATTTCTCCCTAATATCCAATCTAAACCTGGTTTCTGTCAGTAAGGTCACTGCTCCTTGTCTTACAGGATCTCCTCCTGTCCCCAGTGCAATATTCTGAGGATTTACTTGCATATTCCTGAAAGTCTGGCAGACAAGACCAGTGGATGCTTCCTGCACTTTTAACCTGCACCCCACACCTCTGCTATGGGAGATCAGCTCTGGGCTACAGAAACTTTGTGGATATTTGTTAATTTTTACAGAGCAGCTGAAGGTTCTTTTGAGGACCACCTGGAGACTGTCTCATGCCTCCAGGACAGGGCACTGACAGCACACACTCAGCAAAGCTCACAGACTCAACAACTATCCCAGAAAAAACTTCTCCCTCAGCAAGCTCTAAGCAGGATATTTAAAAGATGCAGGTGTTGTGCAGAGAAAAAAAAAAAAACAAACACTGATTGCACAATCAAAGCACACAAGGCAAATTAAGGATTCCCAGTCAAGCGAGAAAGTATCTACTTCAAATTGCTCTGCAGTGTCAAATCTCTTGGAAAGCACTCCCTTGCAAGCCTGAGTGACTTAAAAACAAGGAGCGTGCTTGGGTGTATCCTGAAGGATTTCAAAGGACAGCCCAAACTTTGGGATGTTGGACAAGAGGTCATAAAAATCAAGGAATGGGACATTGTCCAACTCCTCACTGGGATGAACAGAAATGCTGCCACTCATAAGGTATTTCAGCTACCGTGATTCACCTGCTCAAATACCTCCGGCCAATCCCCGTGGGGAGGGAGAGAAGTGTTTAATCTCTTAAACCCCAAGGCTCTCCACGGAGACTTAAAATTTAACGCAGATATGGGAAAACCAAGTGGCTGGAAAGGGCAGAGGAGCTTTAGGAACTGCAGTCCTTGTACTGCCGTTAAAGAAGGTCTCAGAGCTCAGGGAAAACCACAAAATTCCCCCCACAGAGTCTGAAAAACGTGTCAAAGAATAAGGACTCCATACATGGCATTTAAATTGGACTTTTTTTTTTTTTTTTTTTTTTTTTTTTTGTCAGGACCATTTAAAACCCAGCTGGAATCAGGAGAAGAAACACATCAATAACATCACGGTTTCTCCATTTGGTGAAAGTTTAGAAACCAATTCTGTCTCAACCAACTGAAATTAGAGCTGCTAAAAATTCTGCACACCCAGGTAAACTGATGACAAAGGGCTGCTTCCATCTCACACACACTGATTTTCTTTTATTCCCTGAAGACTTTGAATGAACACAGAACAAGAAAACATCACATATTTTTGCAGCCTTGTGCTTGCCTTTGACAAGGCAGCAAAGCAGAGATCTGCTCTGAAAAACACTGCTGCAAGACTTACCTTTATAAATGCCTTTGATGGCATCAAGCACAAATGTGATGGATATAAAAAGTGCAATTATTTCTTCTGTTGACCTGCGGAAAAAGCCCAGGAATTAATAGAGCTGCATTCAACTCTGTTCAAAGAAAAATCAGCATATTCATCAATTTACATGAAAATATACCAGTTTGAGTTAGGCTCCAACTTAGAAACAAAACCCAGTAAATCAGAGAACTTCTTTCAAGCTGGAACAATAAGCCAAAATGATACTTTGCTCATCTCACAAAACACATTCTGCAGCAAGTTCGTAATTAAGGAGCTTGCAGAATGTGTAATTTTTCCATTTGAAGAATAATCTGATCAAAATATGACTTCTTGAAAATAGTTACCTTTTAAAGAGCTTCATCAGGAGGCTGAAATTAAAGAGGGAGTAGATCACAAGGAAAAAGCTGTTCCAGAGTCCAATCCAGGCATAGAAAGCGCTGAAATCCAAGTTGTAGTCGTCACAGATTCCTCGGATGACTGCAAAAGTGAAGCATTCATGTGTCACCATCAACTCCTGTCACTGCCACCCAGTGATTCCCACCTGCTCCAGGCCAAAAAGAACCAATTTCAAGACTTCACCCCAATGCCTTTATTGCAGACACCATTAAATCCATATTCCTTCCAGAGGTACACTGGATCACTGGATCAACACAAACTGTTCTCCCCTTCCATCACGAGAAATGGGGAGAAAAACTTGGAAAAATATTCCCCCCCACACTGCTGAAAGCATTTTTCCTAGGGACTGAGGCTGCAAAAGCAGCTGGAATTTGCTCTCGCTGCCATTTTGGGATGCTGTTGAGCAAGGGATCTCATAGCTGCTCTTTCCAGCTCGTCACATCCTCTGATCAGCCCCACAGATACTGAGCTTGTTCTTTTGGTTGACCTCTGGTTCACTGAGTTCAGCTTGCAATACCTGAAAAGCTGCTGATCATACTTTAAAATATCAATTAAAAAAACCCCAAAACTGAACAAACCCAAAAAACTTTGTCTCAAGCTGGTTGAACGTAGCCACATGAGAAAATAATTACTGAAACAGATTTCCTCACTGAAGCAATGCCTATTTTCATGAAGTTTTTTCTCTGCAAAATGATTTCTTTAGAAAAACAATTTGAACTAAACCAGGAGTTGGTCTCGATGATCCCTGAGTCCCTTCCAACTTAGGATATTCTTTTTGTGACGGATAAGGGAAGAACTTGATTCAGGTTTTGCAGAATCCCAGAACATCCTGAGCTGGAAGGGACCCCCCAGGATCAACGATCCAACTCCTGGCCCCACACAGGACACGCCAACAAACCCATGACGTTCCTGAGAGCCTTGTCCAAGCATTCCTTGACTTTGTGACCTGTAACTTCCCAGCAGAGCTGTTCCCGTGCCCCTGGCAGGAGAACCTTTCCTTGACAAATTAAATACCAATTTATCACCCCAACACAACTCAAGCTCTACAAAGCTCTCACCCAAAGTTCCAACCCCTCAATCCCCTGGTGCAGACCCGTAGCAGACTCACCGTTGATGTAGATGGCCAAGGGAGCTGTGGTCAGCAGCACAACCAGGGGCTGCCCCGAGAACAGGGAGTAGAGCAGCCCTCCGATGCACTGCCCGAAAATTGTCTTCCGCACATCTGGAATTGGGGAGGATGGAAACAAAAACAGGGATTTGGGTCAATCCCTCTCTCATCCAGGAGCATTTACAGGGCAGAGAAACCAAGCACTAACGAGCAGAAGAAATGTTGAAAGAGTGCAGAGGTAACATACTCATAAATCAAAAAAGTGACCCTTTATTCGTACCCATAATTGAGGCTTCCGATGTTCAGCTAGTTGGTGGGCTCTAGGATTTTTTCTGTGTATTATTATATTTTATATCTACATTTTAAATATATTTCTTTTATTTTAACACCTATAAGCCATAACCAGTGCTTGCTTGAACTGACTGCACCACAAACTGCTTCTACAACTGGGATAAAGGATGCTGTTTACCTCTGTCCCCGGGATTTCAATACTGGCAACCAAATCCAGGTCAAAAGCACAGGAGCTTTTACCAAGAAGAATGGGAAAATAATTACATTAAGTCAGCATAATTCAAAAACACGGTAGCAAACATTTGTATCAGTCCAAGTCAGATGATAACACCCAAAGCAGTGTTGAGTTTTTCTGGTTTTCTACAAAAGTCATGAACTCAACTAGAAAGACATCTTTCAGTCATGGTTTTGGGTTTGTTTTCCCCCTGTAAATAAAAACTACCAGAACTTTCTGTGACCAGAATGACATTTTGAACACAGGGAATCAAATGCACAAAACTGATGAATTTGAGAAGCACAAAACTGATGAACTCACCAATAGCTCCTCGGGTATTCTCATCATTGAGGGATCCAAAGGCAATGGATGGAAGGAGGCAGGCAAAGTAGAGAAAGATCATGGTCGTGATGTATTTTCCTATAGCTTTGTTGTTCCCAATAATCCCTGGGACAAACCACAACAAAAATCGTGTTGCTAAAGCATTGAAAACCTTCTCACATCAGCCATAGGCACTGTTACCTCATCTCAAGAAGCAGAAATTCAGTCCACACTTTAAACATGTAACCAAATTGTTAATATTTGATTCTGCACAACCCACATTCTTCCGTTCATCTGGGACCAGAAGTAGCACCAAAATTGCCACCAGACATTTTGACTTCAGCAAAACAGGAAATACAAGAAGCTTTTTGCTCAGTTTTGCCAGTCCCCAAAGCCTGGAAGAGGATCAAGGCAGAAACTGTAAGTTTAGGGTTCATAAACCCCCACCCTCTGCCTTTTTAACACCAACTCTTCAGGCATTCTGGACTGTGTCCCTAATGAGCTTCATGCAGATATCTTGTCTCCCCTACTCTTGGGCAGGAAAAACATACCTTCATTTGTCCCTAGACAGAAATCTAAGGCTGTAGGAATCAATAATATGCTACCCTGAGCCAAAAAACAGCAGCAAGACACAAAAACAAACAGCCCCAGAGGTCAGGAATGGCTACACTGAGATTTGCTTTAACAGCCCCTGCTGAAAGAACAGCCTCTCTCTTTTCCATCCACTCACACCTCTCATCTCCATCGGAAAAAACACACCAGGCCAAAACACAAAGCAGCCAGAAAGAGAATTAAAGTGTCAGAATATGAATTTAAGAGCCTCTGAAGTAGCTTCCCTTCCTCTTCCTGTTTTCAGGCTGATGTTGACATGAGCTCACTGGGGATGCACAGGAGAAAGGATGAGATGACAGCAGCTGATACTGCTCCAGGAGAACACAAGTTTTTCCACAGAACAGAGAGGATGCACTGGAGAAAGTCTCCTCAGCCTCCAGCCCGCCTGTGCCACCATCCTTGATGGTGCTCCTCCTCTGAGACAGCTGGAAGAGCTTGGAGCTGCCTAATTCCTCTTTGTAGAAGGCTCTAGATCAGAGAATTCCCACACAGGAATCTGCCCTGAACTCCCAAATGCCCACCTAAGCTTTTGCAGCATCAGTCCCTTGCTGAGAGAGGTAAAATCCAATGAGTTGGATCAGATAAAGGAGGGCTTGGCTTTAGAGATTATTGATGCCACACTGAAAATCTTTATCACCAAAATGAAAAGAACAAAAAATCTCTCAATGGCTTTGGGATCTTATCTAAAATCTGCTTTCTGCACCATTTGCAGGGCAGAGATAAGCACGGGAGGAGGATGTAAAAACCCAAAAATCAAAAGTGATGTGTAATGAACAGGCAGCCACATGAATAAAGGACACCTTGTGAGGTGCCTGCTTGCAGGTAGGAGAGGAACAGACATAAACAGCACTTCTGATGCTCAGCATCCTCAAATTCCAGGCTAAAACCTGACAAGAGACACCTCAAGCATGCAAATATGAGCTTGACCTTTCAGGAGTCATCAGACCAGCTGTTCCCAGGCAAATTCCTTTCCATTTATTGGGAAGATCCAGAAACCACAGGTCACATTCCTGACCACTCCTGGCAACCGAAAGGGCCTGGAATTTAATTCTCACAGATGAAGACTTCCCGTGATCCTGAGACCAACAGCTGCAGGCTCTTACCTCACACTCCAAACTGCTTGAGACCTTTAGAGAAAAGGAGCGATTTGGCAGGACAAACAGGACTGAGGGGTGGTTCCGTGAGTAGACACGGTCACACCCCGGTTCAGAGGATTCTCTGTCACTCCAAAACACTGCTTTAGGGACAAGGGAGTCTTTCCAAACATGAAAGGTCAGGGGCAACAACGTCTGGAAGCTTTGAAATCATTTCTGAAAGGACAACCAGGTCCAGAGAAGCAAGTAATAACTTTTTTTAAAAGGTTCAGGTAGTTAAACCATAGTATGAGAGAGCAGAAGGAAGAAACCTTGAAGAGCATCACAAAAGCTCATTTTCAGTTTCAGTCCTGGCAAAGGAGCCCTTGTTGGTCATGGAAGTCCTTTATGCATAAGGACATGGCCTCAAGCTGCACCAAGGGAGGTTCAGCTGGACATCAGGAGGAATCTCCTCATGTAAAGGGCTGTTAAACACTGGAATGGGCTGTCCAGAGAGGCAGTGAGTGCCCATCCCTGGAGCTATCCAAGGAAGGACTGGAGGTGGTACTCAGTGCTCTGGGCTGGTGACAAGGTGGGGACTGGGCACATCTTGGACTCAGTGTTGGAGGTTTTTTCCAACTTCAGTGATTTTGTGATTCATCCTGGCTGGGTCCAAGACTCCCAGCACTGTTTTTAATCCACAATCAGCCAGATAAGATTCTAGGATCAAGAATCCTTCTAGTGGGCAGCGAAATTCACTTTGTAATGGAGACAACAATTATACCAGATTAAACACACTCCTTCCCAAAGCTTATTGCTCACTCTTTAATTGCAGTCATAACCAAACATTGCCTCTCCTTGTAAAGATCCACCTGCCACAGGCACTAAAATCCAGGATTAACCACAATTTATCTTTCTGCCTTTTTAAAGCCAGCATCTGGTGAAACATTTCCAGGATGTTCTGCAGCCCATGGACTGCCATGGCTTCACTGAGAAGAAGGTGAGCTGTATTATGATGGCATTTCATCTGTGACAGGCTCATAAAGCCACTGAAAAATGTGTCACTCCACCTGCACCGTGGAAATTTATAGCAGAAAAACCAACTCTTGGTCCAGCTGTGGAATTCGAGTAGCTGATTATTACAGGAGCATTCCCCTGAAATTAAGGTATAGCTACATACTGGAATGGGGAGCAATTATGTTCATCAGTGTGACAGTTCCATTTTACCTGCCTGGATTTCTGAAATGTCCCAGTTTGTAGAGACAAGGTTACAGTTTCAGGGGAAACTGCAGCAATTCTGGCCTCACTTTGCTTGGGATTCCACAGCAGAAAGTTAATGACCAGCAGCCCTAAAAACTGGGTTTACAGCTCCCGAAGTCTATTAATTGTACATTTACTAAA
Source organism: Chamaea fasciata (assembly GCF_029207755.1). NCBI lineage: Eukaryota > Metazoa > Chordata > Aves > Passeriformes > Sylviidae > Chamaea > Chamaea fasciata. The sequence goes on along the minus strand of NW_027094091.1, from coordinate 2,189,187 downwards.
ACAAAATCACAACTGATAGGCATTCTCTGAACTGCCTGTTAATGTTTCTTCCCAGTTCTCTTGAGATATCCCATGCAAAGAAAGTTTAATTGCACAGCAGCAAGGATGTGTTTATTAAAGCCTTAATTAAAAAAAAAAATCACGTTTTAATATTAAAAACACTGTAAAACTCAGAATTACAAACTTCTCCCAATGCCCTCAAGCTGGGCTTTCATTTATGTGATGGCTGCTGGACTCTGCCCAAAGTTGTGGAGATGAATCTTCCCTGACGTCCTGTGAAGAGTAAATCACTGAACAAGTGGGACTAAGAACTCAACTGGAAAAGGAAATCCACTCAGGGAGTCTGGAGCAGAAGCCAAGCATATGCTGAGAGGAGAGAAGCAAGAAAAATCAGATCAAGGCTCAGACTTTTCCCTTTCTATTTTACTTCCTTCAGGCGATTTCCCCGGAAATCCTGGGTCTCTTGGAAGGAAACATCCATAGACAAAACACAATGCCTTTATGCATCTTTAGAACATTCCCATCCACCACTGACACAAAGAGATCCCAAAACAACCCAGGTTGGATGTTTTGGGGAATCATTCCAAGTCCAGGATGTTAAACTTTGGTACCCAGGTGATATTTAGGGATGGAGGGCTGCAGAGTGATGCAGGAGCTCTCTCATATCTCAACCAGGGCAGGAGAGGCATGGAAGAGAAAGGGAAAAGCCTCTCTCCACTCCCTCTATTTCCCCTCCTTCCTCAAGAATGGAATCCTGACAGACAAGGTGGCCAAGGCAACCAGGCAGGAAAGCTGATGAGGATTTGGCACATGTCAAAGCCAGTCCATGATCAACATTTCAGCTCTGGGTTCAGATGAAGGGATAAGCTCTGAGCTACTTTAGACAGCCATCAAACAGAAGTTCTCTTTCAAATCCCATTTCTCCAATGTTTTCAAGCCTTCCATCTCAACATGCCCACACTGCAGGGAGCTTTTGAGATCTCCCTCCTGCTAAACACCACAACAAATCCCAAGGATGCTGCCAGCAGACCTCAGGAGCTGGTTAGGGACCCTCTGCAGGACCAAGGACAGGGAGAAATCCACACTTCCAGCAGAACTATTCACCCACCACAGCCAGGTATCAAAGGCACAGGCCCAGAAAAATTGGGAGAAAGAGAAAAAACCTCAGTTCTCCTCTTTTTCCTTCATTTTCCCTCATCAGGAGGTGAAAGGATAGAGATATGTAAGAACACAGCATCAAAGGTCACCATAAAAATCTCCAGCGTCTCAAATTTCCCACTGGGTGCTTCAGGCACTGTAATTGTGTTTGTTTCTCTGTGTTGTACCAGGAAATAACACTTCAGAATGAGGACAGCAGCTTTCAGGAGTTTCAGAAATCTTGTATCTGAGTCCAACAGAATCCCCCTTCACTCAAACCAGCCTCAATATAAAGAAACTTCTGGAAACTTCTACGGTCTGAGGCTTAAAGAGTAATAAAATTGACACACGAGTGCTTTGAGGCAATTTGACAGGATCAGGATGAATTTCAGTCACACTGTTTTTTAAGAAAGAATCCTACACATAAAGGTCACAGTCACATGCCAAATGGAGTAAATTCCAGTTTAAAGGAAAACTACAGGAGTTCTCAGGCTCAGCATAACCCAACTGTTCATCTTCAGATGCCCCTGCTGGGAGACATCTATTACAAGCCATCTTTATCACCAAAATCCTGGAGCAGAAGTTTAGAAAACTCTTTCTTGATCCTTCGACCCATTCAGTAAAATGCATAAGACTTTGCCACAAAACAAAGTTGACAAGTTCCTAATTTGGAGTAAAACCGGAAAAAAAAAGAGAAAGACTTTTCCTTTGAGGATAATTTGTGCAGTGTGTGAAGAGGACCAATCCCACAAAACTCCCAAGTGGCCAAAGATTTGCTGGTCCTACAAAAGCCTCATTATTTATCACCCTGCCCCTGATGGGTTTATCTGTCTAACCCCAAACCCCGGGATGCTTCTCAGATTGAGGATTTAGAGACTCCAACCATTCAAAATCCAGCATCTTTGTAATTCAGAGCCCTTTGATGGCGCACATGTGGCTGTCTGGAGTGCAGATACTCAGATAGCTCAAATCCCTCATGTTCTGATGCACCACTGCTTTGAGATGCTTCAGGAATTTCGCATTCCGGATCACCTTCAGTCTCAGTGGTTTATGACAGATGCTTCATGCTCCATCTGCTTTTCATTTCAAGCAGTTCCTTAAAGAATTCATCCTAATTTCTGGCTTCTGGGAAGAAATGGCCATACTAATATACAGTGGGTTTTAAAAAATCCCCTTTTCCTCATTTCCTATTGAAAGGGCACAACTGTTCCTAAGGTGAGAACCTCCCATTTGAGCTGAAGTAGTTCTGGAGTTTCACTGGGCTCTTTTCCACTCTCCAGAAGTTGCATAACAAAACACTGACACTTTTTAACCTGTGGCTGCATTTTATTCCAATTTTATGCCCATTTTGCACATCAGTGTGTAAAAAGCCCCAGGGCTGATGCAGCACCCACGGGGTCATTTGGATGCAGTCAGAGCCACAATATGGACCCTGAAGGGTGTTTCCAAGTCTGCAGACAGCCAGAATTGGCTGCAGGATCAAAATCCAACCTTTTGGGGCCTGCTGTGCTCAAACAGGCACAGCAGACATCGCTCTGTCTTGATGGGAACATGGGTCCCCACAAGGTGCTTCTGCAGCAGTTCCCTTCTCAAGTGCTTCAATACCCCTTTATAATGAAAAATGAGCCTCTGACAGCTCTAGAAAGCAACAGCCAAAGGGATGAAGTGTCCAGATTAAGACCTGAAGGCCCCTGCCAAATCTGATGCCAGTGATGCACACGCCAAAAATGAATGCTTCTGTTTTATCCCAATCCTTGCTGCTCCCCTGAAAATCATTTTATATCCCTCGTCCTCTTGAAAAAACCCTCAAATCCCCAGAGAAGTCAGCATTAGCCCTCCCATCACACCAAGTCTCATGAAAATAGTTTCATACAAGCAATGCCAAAGCAGCTAGAAAAAGCACCCAGCACACAACCCCTGTGCTAAGCCTATGTCTCATTCATGTTCCTCTGCTGGTTGGAAGGGAGTGAGGAATCCACACATCCACAGCCTTGGCCAGGCTTCTCTGAAGCTTAAGCTGCCTGTGGAAGGTGACTTTGCAAGAGAGGACTCTGAAAATTGGGGTTTGGGTGAGCATCTTGGTGTTTTTATGTCTAATCCAAGGAAGATCACCATCTCATGAGCCTTCACAGCACTTGTGCACTGAGGAAGGCAGGGACACACACTTGAGGTAAGGTGGATTTAACAGCAGGAAGGGATAAATTCCTGATTTATCTGATAAATCTCCAAGGGTCTCCCTGCCTACACTTTAATTCTCTGTTTTATCTGAACTTTCTGGGTATGATTTTGAATATATTAACCAGCTCCCCAACAAGCTGCAAAAAACACGTTCTGATGTCAGCCCGGGGCTCTGTAATCCCACTTTGCACTGAAGATTCCGCTCAGCCTTCCAGAAAGAGAAAGTCTGCGAGTGAAAAGGGAGAAAACAACTCTTAAAAACCCCAAGGCCACTGTGGGAGCTGCATCAAGCCTGAAAGTTGAGGCTCACTATAAACACTGCGTGCTGCTCCTGTGATCTGGCGGCAGCGGACGAGCCGTATCCTGTTTTTCACAACACCGGGCTGAAGTTACTGCAGCTCACATTTTGTTCAAGCATTCTCAACTCCCACAGCATCACTATAATTAGTGTGGAGCCGGCCTGCAGAGGCAGCAGAAAGGGCCTATCAGGCCAGTGCTGAGTAATTAGGTTGCAAGGAGTTGATCCGAGTCTACACACGGCAATGATCGATCCATTTAATCACTGCTTAATCAAAATTAAAATCCTCACCCGCGCACAGCCAGCACCTTCATTAAGGAAACGCTGCAGGAGCCTCATCTCCACGCTGCCCATTCACAGGCTTTTGCCAAAACGCCCTTTTAAACAGGGGCCAGGAGAGCTGTTACACATATCAAAGCACACCCTGAATGCACACTGTAAACAGGACATCACATCACAAAAAAAAAATTTCCCCACTCAGGGCAGCGCTTCCATAAACATTGGCCAACGTACCATCGGTGAAGTCCAGCGCGTACACTGGGAATCTTCGTGCAATGTCATCAGAAATCCCCTTGCCAATACTGAGAAAGTCGTGCAGCTGAAGAAAGGAAGGAAGTGCTGTGTCAGTGTAAAGGCTCATGCATTGTTAAAGAGATTAAGCTCCTTATTCAACCCTGATAGGAGTGAGAGGGCTCGTTTTGAATAGGGCATTCAAATCCCATCTTGTCGTGATAATAAAAATAAACTCGCCGGGGCTCAATTTATATCCTCATAGCATTGTAAAAGAGAAAAATCCCCCAGACCACCCTGTTTTTCTCCCTTCCTTCCCTTTTCCCCCTCCCATTCCTATCTGCATCCCTGCTTTGCAGGTGAGGGAGCTGAAGATCCACTGGAAGGATCAGACCTTGGGTGCCATGGGATTAAACACATCTGAGGTGCCTTCCCCACCCCACCACGCAACTCTTCCTTTAGATGCCAGCATAAAAATTCCCTTAAATTCACATGAAACCTCTGAAAGATGATCCCCAGCAAGTGCTTCTTCCCTGGCATTGCCATCTCAAAGAGATGTGAGGGAATTCAGGCTGTCAGCACCTCAAACTCCATCAGCAGGGAAAACCTTGAATAAATCCACACAACCAAGTCCTAATTTCTGCCCACTAAAATACAATAAAAACACTTTTGTGGGGAAGTGTTCCAAAAATCCAACATGTTCCCTTTTATTCCTGGTTTGGGGGCCTTCAAGGTGCAGTGGGATTGCTGATAGGATCTGCTGCTCACCGCAGGCAGTGAGGAGCTTGTCAGGAATATGTGACAGCTGCTATTGACTCTCAGCCTCCCAATTCTCACAATTCCTTCCTTATGGAAAGCACATGGAAAGCGTCAGGGTAGGCAACACTTACAAATGAGGCACCTGTCAGACTTTTTCCTGTTAGAGCACACAAACCACTCTGAAAATCAAATGCACCTTTATGCAGCGATAACAACCCCAGCTGCCTCAGCTAAAATATTTCACATGTTTGTTGCAGAATCAGGCACAGAAGACTCATAACCTCTGCTAGGGAGTGTAAGGGGGGGAAATAAAAATCACAGACACATAATTTACACCAACAGATCATCTCAAAGCAGCAGGGAGCTCTTCCTTTGGCTGGTTCATGTGGAAACTGATAAAAATTGCTGCTTTAGAAAGGACTTGACACTACAGTGCTCATTTAATGGACTACACACAGCTCTGCCTTGTCTCCTGGGACTCACCTGTTTGCAGCACCTGGAAAATCAGAACCACAAAAAAAATAAGGAAGGGAATCTTTTCCTTCAGAAGGAATGCACTGAACACAGCAGTCACTGGGTTTGGGGAGCAAAAGGGAACCAGCTCCTTTATCAGTTGACTGTATCACCTCAGATTTCAGCTATTTAAGTCAATTCTGTTGCACTTCGCCAATACACCTGTAGGACTTTTCGAACTTCAGGACAGTTTCAACTCTAACCTGAACAACCAGCATGAGCAGACAGATGTGCCGCCAGCAGACACCAGCAAAACATCTGCATTTGAAGCATTTCCGAAAAATCTCAGCGCTTCAGCCATATTTGGAGGCACAGTTGGACATCAAAGCCAGATGCACTCGAAAAGCAATTTAATTTTTCCCCCCAGAAAGAGATTCCTGAAGGCATGAGTCAGCCAGAGAATCACAATGGCCTCAGACTGGGATGTTTACTTATCATGCTGCAGTGAGCACAGGGAAAAGGATGCTCGGGGTGTCTCATCTTCCAGGGAAGGAGGAGCACGGCTGCTCCTGGCCTGGGGCAGCAGGGAGGAGGCTCCGGGGCACACAAAGCCTGTTCCAGGCAGCTGGGAGTGAGCAGAGGAGGAAAGCACTGCCCAACTCATCCCACAAGGCATGAGGGTTATGTTTAAGACCCGCCCTGATTTCTTCATGCACTTATTTCTTGTGTGTGTGAGCATGAAATGAGGGTAGGGGGTGTCAGTGGAACCTCACCAGTAGGAAAAGCTGTTCCTTCTGTTGGGCTGATCCTCCTGTGAGCTTTCCTCTCTGCCCTCCTACCCTCAGATTCAACCAGGGCTGCACTAGAGATACCACAGAATCACAGAATGGTTTGGGTTGGAAGGGATCTCAAAGTCCACCCAGTTCCAACCCCTGCAACGGGCAGGGACACCTGCTACTATCCCAGGTTGTTCCAAGCCTTGTCCAGCCTGCTCTTGGACACTTCCAGGAATCCAGGGGCAGCCACAGCTTCTCTGGGCAACCTGTGCTAGGACCTCACCACCCTCACAGGGAAGAGTTTCTTTCTAATATCCCATCTGAATCTACCTCTTTTAGCTTAATGCCATTCTGTCTCTCCATGCCCTTGAAAGAAGTCCTTCTCCAGCCCTCTTTCCAGTAGAAGGCTGCTAAAAGACTGAGTTACAAAAGGTAAAAAAATACAAAATGTAAAAGACCTAAGTTTACGGGCCTCCAAAGTTACAGCCCTTTTTGGTTTCACTTTTATCCCCCAACTTATCCAAAGAGACAAAGTTCATGAATTTTTCCACTTTCCATTCTACAAATCCCTCCCAGCCTCTTGCCATTATTTGGGTTAGAGGGAGAGGCTAAGCCGGCACTTCACAGCTACAAAACCAAACAGAAAAAAAATCTGCTCCAACACCTCTGACTGCTCCTCAGCTCTCCCCAAAAGTGCTGGGGGGCTGCAGGAGTGTTTTAGAGATCAGGGACATGAGTCTGTGCAAAAATACTGCATCCTCTGTATCTTCCCTCCTGCTGATGCTGAGCATACACATCCCCCTCAGCAAATCCACACAGGACACAAAATCACAGCCAGAAAAACATCACAGCTGTTAGGGACTCCTCCATGAACAAAATCACAATTAGATGCCTCAGTAAACAAGAGGATTTCAGGCTGACTTAATTATGATTGAGTACATAGCCTTGCCTAAATAATCCTCTGAGATGAGCCAAGGCAAAGTGATGGTGCTGTAGGCACAGCAGGGAATGCGACTGTCACATCCCCCTCAGTATTTCAGCAGAGGTAAAAACAAGCACTTGCAAAAATCCCACTCACACACACAGAATTTAAGGCCCCTTTCCTCTCCCATCACTGCAGGACCCAGGAGGGCAGATTTTCATGTCACCCAGAGCCTTTACACCTTCCTGAGAGCTCACTTGTCATAGTCCAGGGGCTCCAGTGAGGGTGTTTATTTCTCTGGGGGTGGCTGACAGGTTGAAATTCCACTCCTGGTCTCACATGGCTTTGTGCTCATATTAAATACTTCCTCTCCACGAGGGGAGGAGATATTGGAGATTGCTCTCAGGAGCTGAGGAATCCAGCCTAGGAGCTCAAATCAACCTCGCTTCTCCAGGCAAACCTTGGCTTGCCAGGAAATCTCCTTTCCCAGCTCTTTGTGCTGGCAGGGTGAGGTGGGGATACAGAAGCTGCATCTCCCAAGAGCTCAAGGATATAAAATGGTTTTAAAAGAGCAACAGTTCAGCAAATCCAGGCCCACAACTGCCAATGCCAAAAGCAAGAGCTGAAGGAAGAAGTATCCCTCTCTATAGCACTGGCTTGGAGAAATCAGGATTCTGCCCAGCCAAGGCTGCTTTTCCAAGCAGGCCAGCAGGAATCACCAGTCTCGGGGCCAAAATCTACAAGCTCAGTGTCTCATCCAGCCCTCCTCACCAAACCACAGAGCAGAAAACCCTCCGGAGACATTTTTTTACTATTTTTAGAAAAAGACAAAGCCAGACACTTCAACTGCTCTAACAAAAACCCCTTTGAAAGGCCAGGTGTAAAGGGTTAAACCTACTTTAGGTAAATTACTCCTTCAAATATCCCTGCCTTGAACGACCTGGGTTTAAAGAAGGTTTCAGGACTTGTTCTGCAAAGTTAAGAGCAGGTATGGGGTCTAGCAAAGTTCAAAGCACTACCTATAAGTAAGGGGATTCCGCAGGAAAAACATGAGCTTTGCTCATTTCCAGATGTGCAGATCAAACCCCTTAAATGTATTCCAGGGGGGGAAAAAAGTGATAAGTGAAGCAGCTCCTACGCTATAAGCAACCCAAAGTTTTGGGGTTACTTGTAATGCAAGGACAGGAGCAGCATGCTGGAGATGGCACAGTTTGTTTTTCAGGTATGCTGCCTGCTTCAAGAATGGATTTCTGAACGGAAAAACAAAGCAATGACCAACACACAGGAAATTCCAGAAAAGAAAGCTGAGTTACAGCATTTCCCTCTAACTTGAAAGTACAAAGCAAGTAATGTTTTACAGAGCTACAGATCAAACAGGGAGAATTCAGGCCAAATACTGACAGGCAACTTTTAAGCGAAATTACCGTGCAGAGATGGCCAAGAAGCTTTTTGGCTGCAGGAAAGACGAGCAGCAGCTTCCTTCAGAGCCTTCTGATTGTAAGGATTAAGTACCTTGGACTGACAAGGAGCAGGGATCCATTAATCCCACCCTCGACTAAGCATCTGGAATCAAAGTCCTGTAACCATTTCAACCCCCAAGTGCTCTGCATCCCTTCAGCACCTGCCTCTTTAAAGTGGCTTTTTGGAGATTTACAGCAGAATCTGAGGAAGGTGCATGTGTGCACAGCAGAAGTTTGGGGAAGCCTCGGTGGTGGGAGCTTGCTGGGGATGCTGCTGCATCCATTGGCCTCAAGCATTCCCCTCCTCACCCCAAATCCCCTTGGATTGATGGATTTGGACACCAGGGCATGCCAGAGGCGCTGGCCAAGCCTTACCTTGAGCTGTTTGTTACCGTGTGACTTGTGCCCATCACTCCTCCCCGAGGGTCTCTGATTCGCCACCGTCAGCAAGTGCCGCTGGTGCACCAAGGCCTCCTTGAACTCCTCCTCAGTTTTGGTTTCCAGAAGCTTCTGCCGGAAGGTTATGTCTGAAAACATCGTGGCAAAGGTCCTGCCCACTTCTGTGGCCGTTTTGGTGCTTTTCTAAGCAGGGGAAAACAAACAAACAAACAAAAAAAAAGGACTGAAATAAGTACTTGTAAAACCATTTAATTTCGATTCTGAAAGGTAAACCCTGTAATCTACCCCTCTGTGGAGGGGCTCCCAGGATCCCAGAGACACCTGAAGGAAGAGGGCACATGTGGAAGCTGTTGCAGATGAACACACAACCACAGCAGAATCCTGTGGAGGCACCAGCACAGGTCCTGATCTGAAGCCCTGATGGATCTTTACTTGATCAACTTCCCAGAAACTAATCCAAAGCTGAATCATGCTGAACATGCATTTTACCCCTGGTTCCCTTCAAACCTAGACAAACAAAAATCTTTGCTGCCTTACAGCACCTCAGCATTGCTGCTCCTGTGGTGGAAAGGTGCTGCAGTCGAGGTTTCTGCAGGTATTGATGTCTTAGCTGAAAGGCTGAGATTATTGTGCTCATTTGATTCCTATTTTCTGGGCATTAAAACTCAATTCATTTGGCCACTCTGGGGCAATTCTGGCAGCACAAGTGGAGACTGAGAGCTCCCAGCTCAAGTAACCACTGGCACAGAGGAAAGGATGGGAAAAAACAGCTGAGCACACACACAAGGAGCTCTTGTCTGTCCTCACTAAATGTTTGGAAGGGACCGGAGTCTTGCAGACATGAAAAAAGTGCTTATTTTCAGGATTTAATATTTCTGTGAGACACAGGCCTGATCTGTGGAAGTCCAGCTTCCAAGAGAATCCAAGCTGCTTTCCGACTGCAGGAAATTAAATGCAAAGGGAAGAATATAGGAGGCTAAGTTCCCCATCCCTGCACAAACCCACCAAATCCAAGCTCTCCAAGCCCTGACCTGCTCACCTTGCCCCTACTGTGAGCAGGACAGGTAAAATAACTTGTCAAGGCCAAATTACACAGAACCACAGCTCATTAAAAGCTCCTTCTGATGCCAAGTTTTAACCCACCCACCTCTTCTACACTCCACACTCATCATGCAGCAGCTCCCAGAGACACCCAAACACTCCCCAGCCCTGGAGAACCTCCAAGCTCCTCACACTGCTGTGAAAAGAAGAGTGAGCATCTGTGATTGATCTCAATTGCTTCTCATGATTCACAACTGAACAGATGAACAATTTCTCCATGAACACAACCAAATAATTCAGAGTGTGGGTGACGCAGAGGAGCAGGCGTGGGTGGCACTGAGCTGGTCCCAGAGTCATTGCTTACGCTGCCCTTCCCCCATCACTCACATCACCCTCCTCTCTTCCATTTGCTCAGAAAAACTGTGGCTGCCCCATCCCTGAAGTGTTCAAGGCCAGGTTGGATGGGGCTTGGAGCAACCTGGCATAGTGGAAGGTGTCCCTGCACGTGGCAGAGGGTTGGAATGAGATTGTCTTAAATGTCCCTCCCAACCCACACCATTCTGGGATTCCATCACCAGGAATGTCCCTTCCAACACTCACTAGGGCACATTCAATGTAAGTTTCTAGGGAGAGGTTAGGATTTAAGTAAAGGATTTTCCCTGGGACTTGCTTTTAGAGTCTGTGAACCAGCCTGGATTTGCCATCACAGAGTAGGCTCCACCTTTCACCTCGAAGCAGCAACAATACTTGGGCTAGATGCTGCAAGGATTGCTTCAACATTCCGAATGCTCTTTCCATTTTCCCTTTACCAAGAAGAAGAACCAGTTTAGAGAGGATAGATATTTGCAAGAAAACCCAAGGTTTTTTTTTCATCCTCCATATCAGCAAGGCCAAGGATCTGGATTCCCAGCACAACAAACGCCCATGTTGTGGACTTTATTTCCCTTCCCCAGGCAAGGCCCGTTGAATGTGTTGCTGTCAGCAGGTTAATTATTTTAACTGCTGCACCAGAAATGCGCACTTGGGGCTGGCTCCACCAACCCATTTAAAATAAAAAAGCACATTGGCAAGTGAGAGCTCTCTTGGCTTCCACTCCCTTCCCTTAATTTGATGCTGACCATTGGAATTGCAAACTCTCGGGATCCGGGCGGATGCGGAGCCGTTCGCCGGGCGCTTTGCACGTAACTGGCCCGAGATAACAATGAGGGAGAGATCCATGGAACTGCACACAGCTCCAGCTGTTCTCCCTCCTGCTTTTCACAAGAAACATCAATGTGTTTTCAGCCTGTTGGCTTCGAGGTCAATGCCAAAAGCATCGAGCGGCTCGGTTGGGAAAGACCTGCCAGAAATCCTGGGAAAGAAGGAAACACCAGTACTCCCATTTAAACGAGGATGGTGGTGAAGAGGGGGAGGAGACAGGCCAGACCAGCAGGTCCAAGGTCACACAGATAGCATTGAAGAGCAGGAAATTGAATCAGGACATATCCTGTCCCAGGAAAGGTCTCCAACCTCTCCAGCACCTCCCAGGAGCACAGACCCAGCAGCTCCAAGGTGTAAACAGCCAGCTGGAGTGTGAAAAGGTCTTGAGCTTTGAACTATTCAGCCATCAGTTGGAAGAACCACCTTGGTCAGGCCAGGGCTTTCTAGGAAGACAGGATGGTGATCCCCAATTAACCTTGATGCCCCCCATGATATCAGAGTCAGATTTGGATGATCCTTGTGGGTCCCTTCCAAGTCAGGACGTTCTGATTGCAGTAAAAGTGCTCTACTGTGCCATTCTTGTCTACACCAAAGAGCCAGAACTTGAGCAAGCTTTAACCTTGCTGTTTCAAGTGCTAAAAGCTCTGAAAACACATCCCAAAGGGCCTTGGGGACAGGCTGACCTTAGAAGCACTGCAGCTCCCAGAAAGTCTCACCCTCAGTGGAACAAAGCTCAAAAAAGATTCATCTTCCTCTTGGCTACATCACCTCCAGCTGCGGCAGCCACACATGCAGGGTAAATGTCAGCCCCAGCAGGGAAGTCTGTTGGGAAGCAACCCAGACCTTTGCAGTGAGGCACCAGTTGTAGGCTCACAAGGGCCTTTCAAAAGCTTGGCTTCAGCAAGGAACTGCATTTCTCACTTCTAAAAATAGCAGCTACAGCTGGAGAGGGGAATCCACGGAGTGTTAAGGGCATCCCAGGTGTGTACGGGGACCACACAGTGTTCCCCTCCCCATCAGGATGCAGGCCATGAGACAAGGACACAGCCTAACCAGTAATCCACCCCTCACCAACAGGATAAATCATCTTGACAGCTGCTGAGAAGATCTCAGGCCTTTTCACATCCCCTTGTGTTTTAAAAACAATATTTATTAACCCTTGGAGGACCCCAAGGAAAAGCAAACTCAGGAGAACCCCCCGAAGCTGTGGAGCAAGAAGACAAGACTCACCATCTTGGGAGGAGCCAGGACCAGTATCACAAATCTGACTTCACAGGAGTTCTCACCCCAGTTCTGAGGCCTCTCCAGGCGGCTGATGCAAACGTGGCGTCGCTGAAGGGACTTTATAGTGCAACTGTCAGGGAAAATGGGATCGTTAGACTGGGCCCCACAACACCAGGCATGATCTCCCCTAGCGCACAAGGCATAAAAGCACATTTCACCTTTGAGAAACACATGATGATGTTGGTCGAAGACTTCTGAAGTCTTAAACTTTTAGTTACTATTAGCCCAATTCTGCTCCTTTTTGTACAATTTGACATTCATGTTTTTCGGGGGAAGTACCTTTCAAGATTTCAAGGTGTGTTCTGCCTTTTCCTCCAGCTGCTTTTTAACAGCCAAAAAAACCACAAATGACAGAGAGCACAACACACTGAGTACTTGCAAATCAACAGAAGCTTCTACATACAAAAAAAAAAAAGCCTCTTATTAAAAAACACCTGCATTATTGGAAAAGAAGATTACACTTCATTTCACCTGATCCCCCAAAGTGCTTCTGGAAACACTGAGGCAAAATGCCAAGCCAATATATTCCCTTTTCTGCCTCAGGCAGACCTCTCTGTTGTAATGGCATTCCCCATTTGCTCCCAGCTGTTGTTTTCCCCTTTCTGGCTCACAAGTGTTAAAGAAACCAGGCTGACCTCCCTGCTCAAGATCCACAGAGACGGGATTAGTGCTTGGAGGGAAATCCTTGGCTGTGATCCAGGGGATGGGACGGATGCTTGACTCCCAGAACCAAGACTAGCAAAAAAAAGTCATGTGGAATAAACACAGGGATCATCTCCAGAGGCCATGAAAGACCAGGTCTGTCTCCACCCTGGGATATTTAAACAGAGCTGGGACTTGCTTAGCTGTCACTTTTCCTGCTGGGAAACTTTGGGGCTTGGTGCAGGGGCAGCAGTGGGTAATGCCAGCCTGGCATGCATCTCTCCTGTTCCCTTTAAAGCCACCAACCACTTCCCAACCCTTCTGTAAACCACTGGTGAAAAATGCACACAGGGTCTGCCTACAGACACCAGGAAGAGGTATGGAAGTGTTTTCTGACTTCACAGTGATTTTACCTGGTTTTTTTACCTGGTTCAGAGTTATTTCAGCTGCTTGGTCCCTTTTGTTCATTTAACAAGCGCCTACCACAGTCCTCCAACAGGAGGATTTATTTCTCTAATTTTTCTTCTATAATCCCATCTTATTTCTTTCCTTTTAAGACGTATTCTCACCCCCATGCACCCTGAGGGCTGTTCCATTAACAAGATCTTTGGCTGGAGATGTCCTAGTCAGGACCACGTTGTATTTTCTATCACGTTCTTCACTATTTGCATTAAAAAAAAAAAATTAAAAATCACACCATCAAGTATTTTCTTACTGAATTTGACTTCCTGATCTCAGACTGGAAGCAGCCTGCTTCTACACATTAATCTCAAAGAGGCTCTTGTCTGAGAGCAACCAAACAGCTTAATTAGAACAACACAGGACATGAGAAAGATGACACTGTTTCATTTATTTCCTAACTTCCCTTCACCATGGCCTCTTGTTCTTTTTCTACTTGAATCAGCTTTGGAAGAGAGAAAGATCAAGGCAGGTCCTAAGGTGAAGAATAAATATCTTTTAAAGTAATTGAAAATAGAGTGCAAGTTACACTTGTTTTCACAACCAAAGCCAAGCCCCTGGTTGCAATCCAGCTGTGGCTGGCCAGCAGACAAGTCTCCTGGTGTTCCAGCTCAACAAGCCAGAGGGAACATGAACTCTGGGCTTTGGACCAACTGGAGAACCTTCAAGTGGCCCAACACCCCCAGTCCTCTCACCTTCACCCACCTGCTCACCAGCAGTGAATGATTACTGCACCATTAGCATGAATTCTGAGCTCAGCATTTCCATACCTCAGCTGCTGAGCTCATTGATTAATCTGTTTCGAAAAGGAAGGTTTGCTGGGCATTTTGGACAACGTCTCTATGCCAGAAGCAGGTATCAGCTACCTGTGGCTCACAGAGCTGTACCAACACTTCCCAGACATCAGCCCTTCCCTACCATGCGCACCAGGCAGGACCCGACCAAGCAAGACACCACTGAAGTACAAAGCAATTTGGAAAAGCCTACTATAAAGTGCAAAAATGAAGCAAGCCACATGTTCTGGAGTTTTCTTTCTCCTTGGAGTGACAGGGTTATGTTTCAGCTCCATGAATTGGCTCCAGAGCTGTGTTTTCCAGAGAGAGGAGTCCTGCCAGCAGTGCCACAATCCCACTTCAGCTCAAGAGCTTCTTGGGTACGGAAGGGAAAAGCGGACTCTAAAAAACTGAGCTTTGCTTTTGGGTCTCTCACAAGATAAGATCATTTTCCTGCCAGCCACCAAAAATTTGTGTTTCTTTTAGTCAGGAGTTCACTGTTTCCTTAAGCTGAGGGACTGGGCAAGAAGAGGATCCCACAGTACTGAAAAATTTCACACGGAGCACATTTACAAGACACCAAGAAATTCCCTGTCATTATCAACCTTTTTTATCTGAAATAGTTTTATTCAGAGTGCTGGAGTTTGAGGTTTCTCACACTTCTGAGAGTCTCCTCCAGCTCCTCTGTAAAGAACTCTATGGACACTGACACATGGATCCAAATCCCAGTATCACACCAGTAAAATTGAGAATTTCCAACACTTAGGTCGAAACGTACAAATAATTTAGATCAATAACACCTTTACAAATCAGGCTGGAGTTGATTTAGTGAGGACAAACATGATAAAAACCAGATTTAAACAGGTGCCACAGAGAAGATGGGATGTACCTGAGCCTGGCTGCAGGGATGGGAGGAAAAGTGCAGAATGCAGCCTCATCTGTGTCTGCTCTCCCCCTGTTACATCCATTCATTTGGGGGAAAAAAAATGGTGTTTCAATACTTCCAGTGCAAGGCCAAGTCACTCCTGCCCATGCATCACTCAGCAGCTCAAGATTTTCTTCAAATTTAAGCCATTATTTAGCTGACTCAGATTCTATTCCCTGGTGTAAGACTTCCAGCTCCCACTTTTGTTTTAATTCCAGAATCCAGACACAAATACAATACAAACCGAAACTGCAGTCCCAACTAGACTTGTGCAAATATTTGTAAAAGACACACACCAAAAAAAAAACCTCCTTGGTTCACATGGAGAAATCCCAAGTCAAGCAAGATTGCAGGTAAAAGTCAGCACAGCTGGGGCCAACAAGAGTCACTTTCAAAATGTAACAACTTTTTTTTTAAAGTGGCACTTAAACAAATTCCCACTAAGAAAAAAACTGGAGGGTAAATAGCCAAAGCACAAAAACCTAAGAACTAGCAAGACATTTTCAGCTGACTCTGAATCAAGTCTGGTTTGGTCAAAGGCTCCAAGTTCCTTTTTGGTTTGAGTTGAGCTACATTTGATTCTCCCTTGGTTTGGTCAGAAAGCAGAAAAATCTATTTTCACCCAGTATTAGTCACCCCAGGAAACGCTGGACTATGATTTAATGAGATGCCAGGTTGTGTTCTCAGCAGTTTTATCTTGATCCCCCAATAACTGAGCTCATAAAAAGAGCATTTAAATTATAGCAGAAATTCTGCTTCCCTGTGCTCCCCTCTGCCTCTGGTGGTGCTGAGGGTGGCACTGGGATGGTGAGAACTGGCAGTGCTCCACACCAAAATCCCAGATCCACCGAGTTCCACGTGCCCCAGGTCGGCCCCACACCCAAGATGTTATCAGAGTAATAACACATTGCTCAACCAAATCATAAAAAGGGTCAAATTATGGAGAACTAAGAGAAACAGAAACCCTCTTTTAAAAGGGCAAGAAAGGAAGTTAATTCAGAAACAAATTATCCCTTGCAGTAAGAAAAAGTGCCCAGCAGAGGTAATCAGCCAGCCAGCCTTTTCCTGTCCCCACACAGAACAACAATGACACTTCTTGTTCTGATCCACTGCCAATAAATCTTCCTTTGCTGAGCAGCTCCAGGCACCAGCTTTGAGAAACCAGGATCTGCAAGTGAGAAATGAAGCTGTGGCCAGGCCAGGCAGCTCAGCCACAGCTTGGCATGGGCTGGTCACAGCCACAGCATCCCCACTCCAGGCTGGAAGTGCTTTTGTCATGGGAAATGCACCTTGCTGGGCTCCAGGAAGACTCATCCTCTCCAGGGGGAAGGATTTCCTCCAGGCCAGTGCACACTGAGAGCTCCTTTCTATGACACAGCACCTGCAGGAGCTCTCCAGCTCTCCACCAGCACAAGGGGGAGAAGCCCTTAAAAGAAAATTAATTGGTTCTTTGAAGTCAAAGAACACTTGCCAGATGTTGGCTGTGGCACTTGGGACATGGTTTGGAGGGTGAACACAGTGGTGTGTTAATGGTTGGATTTTTCCAACCTTCAGGATTCTGTAGGGAGACATCTCATCCCTGTACAGACCCTGCAGGTAGCAAAGCAAGCCAGCTTTCTTCTTCGGGACCCAAATTCCTAATGCAGAGTTTGAATCTGAGGTTCTCTTTTCATAAAACAGCACCTGCAAGAGCTTCAGATCTCCAGAATTATCTGGGAAAACCCAAAAGGTTTTAAGGTGAGGAGGCCCTTAAAAAATTTATACGGTTCTCTGAGCCCAACGAACCCTTGAGAGACGATGGTTGTAAATTCTGGAGAAGAGCCTCTTGCTTACAATGCTCCAAATCTTGTAACCATTCCCCTAAATGAAAATATTTGTTTTAAGCAGTCCAACTGTTTTAATTTCCCATTTTGCCCTTTAAAAGAATCATCTGAGGAAGACACAGCAACTGAAGCGTCTCTATTTGAAATCTATTCAACAGCTAAATCAGACACAATGTGACTTTTCTAGAAACCCACAGACCTCTGCATCTGGAAAAATCCTTAAACACACGAAATGGACTTGTATTACTTCTGTTGAGAGAGACATCAGTCACATCTTTCACACAATATTACATTAAATTTCGGCTCTTACTCCTCAGATTTTGATTATCTCAACAGCAGCCTTGCTGGTTATCCGATATCATCTCACAATGCCTATTTCTGAGAGGCTACCTGGGTTTTTCTGAGTTAAACTCCTCCACAGGAGTCACTGCCACGACAGGCTACATCAAAGGCAGAAATTCTATAGCAACACGGAGCACACAGACCACTGAACCACTCTTTGCTTGCAGAGAGGCTTTTTTTTCCCCCTCTGCTCTGCCTGTTAAAACAGCTTTGGGAAATCAGTTCAATGCCCAATCCATATGCCTTAGCAATCCAGCCAGAAGAAATGCCTCTACAACTACTCCATCCAGATTATGGAGCAGCTTGATTTCATGTTTTTTCTAAGGATTCAGCTCTGGAAATCAGCAGTTATATCGATCTGCTGGCAAGGGGAATACAGCCTGGAAGCTGGGATGCCTGGGGAGTTCCATCAGCTCAGGGACATTTCTTCCGTGACCCACCGAGCGGATGTTTCTCCCAACAGGACATGAGGGAGAAAAATCCACCAGCAGCCAGTTAAGCCATTTGAAAATCATATATCCTTCACACCAAGGGGAAAAAATTAAAAATCAGGCATTTTCATCTTCATTTGTCAGGCAGTGAAAGAAGGAATGGGGTGTGACAGGACTTGGCTTGTGACAGAGTCACTTTGTAAGGGATAAGGAGGGGTTTCTTGGCCTTCTTGAGGCACAAAACTGCAAGACCAAAACCAGCAGCTCCCACTGGAGCTTCTTGCCCATTTTTCCCAGTCCAGACATGGAAAGGATCCAGTTTACCCCCCTGTGCTGAGATCATGGCAGGTCTGGGTGGTTCAGGGAGAGCTCCAAGCACTCTCCTGGAAGCACCTCTGCCTGCTTCAGTCACTCCCATGGTGCAGGTCATACCAGCAGCTGAGCTTTGCCACTTAAATAATAGTCCAGCACTTCCCATTCTGGGACAGACTATGCCTCATCCCAGGTTTTCCGAGGAAACAACCAGCAGCAGCTTCCCAGGGAAGCAGCAGGAGTTCTCTGTGCCAGTTTGTGTCTTCTCTGTTCCAGCAAATGCTGGAATGGGAGGAAAAAGAGTTGTGTCCATGGTTTCAAAGGTATGAGATCTTGTTCAGGGCTGATGAAGCTCATCTGTAACTCTCAAGATTTGCTTTCTAGTTAGGAAATGACCATGTACACAAATAGAAACCTTCATTTTTCTAGAGCTGGACCCTGCTGGTCACTGGGGCATGAAAGGCTTTGATACTCTTAGCTCTCATTTTAACAGAAGAATCCCAAGTTTTCCATAAGCTGACGGATCCTGGTATGGCCTCAGCAAGATTAGGTTTGGGTCATTCCTGACAAAACCAGCCCTAAAGCCTGCAGTGAATCAGAATTCAGTTGTTTTCCTGGACTTCACTGGAACATTAAAACCTTGAGATCTTCAATTCCTCAAGGGTTTGTTCTGTCCTGCGGCTGAAGCCCAGATCCATATGGAATGTCTGACCTCACTGAAGCTTCCCTAGCCCTGAAACCATCAGGAAAGCACCAAATCCAATAGAACTAGAACAACTATTTCAACCCCAGGTTTTCCCCACTGCTCTTCTCACTGAGGATAAATCAGATAAGAAATAAGAGCCTTTTTTCCAGCACAAAGGAGAGGGAAAGACATTTTTATCTCCATTAGGAATGTTCTTCTGCAGCCAGGCTCTGCACAACTCAGTGAATACCCTGCAAAATTCCTTCCTTTCTCACTCCAAACTAATTTCAGCTGTTAATATTTCCCCTCATCATCTCCGCAGAAGCAACACCACCAAAACCTTATCTCTGAGCTGTTCTTCCTCATTAATATAATCTTATCATGATACTCAATTCCATCTCATCCACCAGGAATTAAAAGTTGGTTAAGGTGCACCAACCCAGCAGAGCTAATATTAAATTTAGCAAAGAATATAGACCAAATGCAAGGATAAAGAATAGCAGATATCTTAAAGGTTCTTCCCACTCATATGGAAAATTTTTTCATCAACAAATTCCTTTTACTTCAGAGGTTTGGAAGCTGTTTTGCAATCTGACTTCAAGAAAAATGTAAGATCTAAAAATATGGTTCACAATCTGTTGCACAATCACTCCAGCAGAAATACAGTGCAACAATTAGATAATTATAGTTAATAACTCATCATTGCTTTCCCACCACTTTCTTCTCCCTCTTCAGAGCAACAAAAGGAAGAAACAAGGAAAGTTTTGCACAAGACACCTTCAGGCTGTGAGCTTATTTTTCAAATCATCTCTTGTCATGGAAGCCAGGATTACTCACATGGATGCATTTAAAGGTCTGGCTCACTTTCCTAACAGGCTGAACCCACCCTTTTTAGTCTCATGTATGTAATCAGAGCATTTGTATCATGACCTTTAAAATGCTTTGGTGTTAAGGCAACACTCCCCAAAACCCTCCACAGAGTTTCATCCCACAGGAGAAACTTCCATCCTCTGCATCAGCAGCACCTCCACATCCTCACTGCTGTTACGCTTCCCGTGGCACCCAAAGTGGAGAGAACTGCCCAAAAGTCCTCTTGGTTGACACCACTTTACTTTATAAACTCAATTTTCTTCTTCGTGGTCCTGCTTTGTACGTGCCAGGTGTAAAAAAGCAGCACACAAAGCAGGAAATATCATCCAGCTCTCTCCTTTCTCAGGACACGGCCCTGATATGCAATCACTCCTTTTTCACACTGAGATCACATCCTTCTCTTTCATAAGAGATTAAAAACAAGGGGGAGATTTTTTCCTTGTTTGTTGATGGTGTTGTCTCCTTTTTGATTTTTTTTTTTAATCCTCTATTTCTCTCCATTTTCCCCAGCCATAAGCAGAGGGCAGGAGAAGAAGTGCAAGCAGAAGGAAAACTATTGTGACAGTTGTCCCAGCAAACTGGCTGTGAAGGCTAAAATATGTGCATGCCTCTAGGCACCTATCCCACATATCCCAGCCATTTCTCTGGGAATTAACGTATTTCCAGACAACTCGACTTCAAGGCTGCACAGGAATAAAGCAACAGAGTCAAAAAGGCACTGCTTTGGTTGGCTCAGGGACTCAGGTTCTGGCCTGTCCCCTGTGAAGGGACAGCCTGGCTCACCCCACAGGCCTGACTGTGGAGACAGTAACTTCAAACTCCAGTCCTGGTCAAGTGCAAGCTGGGGTGAAGCCACCACATCCCATAAATCCCAGGTGACAGAGTTCTTACTGTCTTAAGGGCCTGCTCCTCCAATGTTGAACAGTGTTGACAATTAATCAGCGTCCAAATTAATTGTCAGACAAAGTAATCAGTGTCTAAATAGCATGGAATGTCTGACTTCAATTTTCAGCTACAAAGTCTGGATGGTTCTATCAAAGGACCTAAGAAATCTTCTGGTCCAGGCTCCCAGACTTTGGCAGGCAAAGCAGTCCATGAACTAGTTTGCTTGTCCCTTTGAGAAGTTCCTTTATTAGCATTTCTCAGCTAATTACTGAGAAATGAGCATTTTCTGGCTCGTTTTTTCAGCATTCTTAGCTTGTTAACAGCAGATTTCTATAACATCCAAGAGCTGAATACCCTGGAGGGGGCTGTGGTCACCTACTGCATGTGTTTGTGAAGAGGAGCAGCCCAGAGAGAGACAGATCCCACAGGATGGATGGAACAAGCACCACCACCTTAACCCAAAAGGGCACATTCTGAACCTCTGCTCCTCCCAGCAGCAGGAAGAGGTTTGCACGTCAGTGATTTTGCTCATCCAACTCTGGTACTTACATGATACAGAGCCAGGACTGCTGATACTGCACCCCCGTGACTGTGGCTGTGACCCCTTGAATTGTGTCTGATAAAAGGTGAACTGGGAAGAGAAGAGAGGGAAACATCACAGGCTGTCCTCATTTATTCTGCAGCTGTAAATAACATTTCCTTATAAATGGAAGCTGACTACTAATCCCAAGCATTCCTATCTGCCCAGTGGACTGATGCAGGGGTGGGGGCTGACAGAGAGAGATGGAAACATTTGTCCTGCCGCTTTTGAACTGTGTCCTTAAACTATTCACAGCTTAGAAAGGCAGCTGCTTTCTCCTCCCAACATCATCCTACTGCAGTACTGGGTTATTAGATTAGCATTATCCACCACACACACACAGACAGGACTGGGAGGGCTGTCACCTTCCCAATCCCCTGCCCTCTCTCCCCCTCTTCCCAGCTACTGCTCTCACGTTATTTTATGGCACTACTTACTTTTTGTTCTTTACTGGCAGAAAGCCTAAATTAAAGGGATTACAAATGCGAAGCTCTAAGACAGGTAGCAAGAAGTAACCAAAGCATGAACATGCTTACTACATGCTCAGGACTTGACATATCTGTTAAACAAATTCACTCAGGCTGTGACAGTTACATTTGAGGTGCGATGGACATGATTGTACATTCATTCCTGTTGACTCTGAACCATCAGGGGTGCCTACAGAGAAACAATGCTCAGTTAAGCTTCTTCACATCTTGGGCTAAAAGACAGTGGTTTTAGACTACACTACAACATTTGTTGATAGCTTAAGGTGACACCAGAGCCAACAAGCTTGGCTAGGGCTGCCCTGGTTGAGCTTCTGGAGGAAACTCAAGTGTCTCCCGTCTCCTCCAGTGGGCTGGGAGTGACAACCCTCCCCAGGTACTCATCCAAAGCAGGCAAAATTCCCCAGCCTGTGTGAATTCAGGTGGACAATCACAAGGCAAAGGAGCCATTGCTGACGAGACACCAGCAAGAGTCTCTTGGCTGAACAGCGTTGTCCGAAGACAAGCAAACCAAAAGGGTCCACGCAGACAAGACACCCCAATGCTGCTGACTCCTCACCCCAGAGAGCACCACAACAGGTGATCATAATGAAACAGGGGCAAGATCCCATCAAAACACAAAAACTCTGGAGAAATGAGGCCCTTCAGTCTGAGTGACACGGAAAAAAAATCAACCCACAGTGTCACATGCAACGAGCAAGCCTGGGGACCACAGAGCAGGTGTCCAGCACCCCACCACGGCAAGGATGGCAAATGAACAGCAGCCCACCAAATCAAGAGCCAAAGCAAAGCAAGAGCTGATTACCGTTCCCTTCCCGTGGGGTCCCTGAATCTGTGAATAAAGTGTTCATGATTTTTTCGAAGTTGCAGCTCGGCTCCATGTTCTCAGGATCCTCGGCAAAGTGTTTCAGCATCTCCCGGAGAACATCATCCAAGGACGTGGCTGTTTCATCCAGGATGATGCTGGCTCTGGCCAAGAAGCCATCCAGGTCTCGCTGGGCTCTGACCTCCTCCTCAAAATTCTTTAATTTCAGGTACTGTGTTGGGAAAAGGTCAGAGCATGAGACAGCTGTACACAATACCAGCAAAGTAGAATCTGAGTCCTTCACAAGCAGCTTTGCTGAAGTTACCACCCAACCAAAGATTCTACATTACAGGAGAAAAGGCATTTTATGCATTAATGCATAGAAAGTTTGCATTATCAAGGCTTATCCTAACAATGTGCCAACAGGTGAATGCCCTGGTACCTGACATAGAAAGCAGAATTTAAAAAAAAAAAAGGTCTTTGTTGCGTTTTTTTCAGCCTAGAATAAAGTAGGGTAAGTTGGTCTAAAAGGAAAATACTTAAGGTAGCAATAAAAACTTTCTTTAGATTCAGGAAGTTTGAAAAAAATATGGGAGAAACGGACACTGAGCTTAGCAGCATGAAAAATTACCAGTATGAATCTCAGTGCCAAGTGAACCCAGCTGTCCCCAAACTGGGAACCATGTGTCCCCAGTGCTCCCAGTTAGGGACCCTGAAGTGGGAGGAGGGGAATGCCATCCTGCCCATCACCTTTTCTGACATTTGCTGAATTTCTGTTCTTTCCACTTCCACTGAAGTTTTCTTCTTTTGTGGATTTAGCTCTAAAGCAATAATGAAAAAAAAAGACAGCAGAGGCTGAAACTATCCCAGCTCTCTGCTGGTTCCTTCTGCTGTCCCAGACTTACTGGCTTTGAGATGGAAGGCACAGCCCCAGTGTGCTCCAGAACCGCAACTCCTTTCTGTACCTGTCAGCTGTGAAGGTGATTAATTGAGTGATCAAAATACAAATGCCTCGTTCCTATTGCACAGTCCTTGGAAAACCACAAACAGAGCACGGGACAAGGAGGGCTGGCAGTCCTGGCCCTCTCCTCCAACAGCCTGAGTGAGGAAATGGCAACTGCGCTCTTCAACGGATCTTCCTTCCGATGGGAAAGCTGCCAGGTTGAATTTGCGATGTTGAGAACCAGATTGTCAAGAGACAGTGAAACCTTCAGTTCCCCTCAAGCTCAGGAAGAACCGAGAACTCTGAATTGTTTTCACAAATCTGACCCCCAGCTGTGCCTCCACAGCCAGGGCCATGCCACGTTCCCCCCAGGGTACAGGGCCACCCCAGACCTTGACTCAGGGCTCCTCTCCTTCCATGCACTCTCTCTTACCTTTTCCATTTATAGACACAGGCGAAAAAATGCCAACATCTCCCTAATTACTGTAATTATCACAGCAACTATCAAGTTGTCAGTACACATCCATTGCAATTAGCAGTGTTTTACTTTGCATCAATCACTCTTTCCACAGCATCCTTGAGAGGGAGGATTCTCTGAAGCGTTTCAGCTCCCACCCCCAAGGCTTTGGAACCATCTGCTCGTAGGAAGGGAGACAGTGACACAGCTACAGCTCCACCTCAGAAGTGCAAGCAGTGAGTCTGTCTCAAATTGAGGGCAGATTAACACACACCTGTAACAAGAGTCTTCACAACGGCAAAGGTGGCTTTGTGTCACCAACTTCTGCACGGGAGAAGCAGCCAGAAGGAGAACAGCGGGAGGAGAAAGTTGAGGGACAGCAAAAAATTAATTAAAGGCATTCATGTGGGCTATCTGCCCAGATCACAGGATCACAGAATGGTTTGGGTTGAAGGGACCTTCGAGATTATCCAGTTCCAATCCCTCGCTATGGGCAGAGACACTTTCCACCAGTCCAGGCTGCTCAGAGCACATTCCAGCCTGGCCTTGGACACTTCCAAGGTGGAGCAGACACAGCTTCTCTGGGCAAGCTGTGCCAGGGCCTCACCATCTTCATGAGAAAGAATTTTTTCCTAACATCCCATCTAAACCTACTCTCTTTCAGTCTGAAGCCATTTCCTCTTGTCGTGTCAACCCAGATTATTGTAAATAATCTCTCCCTATCTTTCTTCAATCAACCCTTCAGGTTGGTTGAAGGCCCCAGCTCATCTCAATCAACACTGATCCTGCAGTGAGCTGTGCTTGACAGCACCAGGAGCAGCTCATTGCAAGGCAGGAGGATTCAGCTCCAGCTGAGCCACAGGCTTCAAGCAATGCCTTGGGAAAATAACTTTCCATGCCTCACTGCTGTTTCATTTCCCTGCTCTTGGTCCTTCATAGGAAATAGGGGGAAGACTCATTTATCAACCATTTAACATTATTCTCACTCCCTAAGATCAGGGAAGGCATTACAGAGTCATGGAATGGTTTGGGCTGGAAGGGAACTCAAAGCTCATCCGGTCCCAACTCCTGCCATGGGCAGGGACACTTTCCACTCTCCCAGCTTGCTCCAAACCCATCCAACCTGGCCTTGGACACTTCCAGGGATCCAGGGGCAGCCACAGCTTCTCTGGACACCCTGTACCAGGACCTCATCACCCTCACAAGGGAGCATGTCTAACACCCAATCTAAATCTACTCTCTGAGCTTGAAGAGGCTTTATGCACATTAAACATCACAAGGCAAGCAGCCACCATGAAAGGAGAGAAATCCATCACTCCCTGAGACACACCAAAATCAAATTACTGGAAGCACTGGCACAGCAAAGCCTCAGCAACAGCTCAGACACAACTGTTCCAGCCAGGACCCCCACTGGGTTCAGGGGAGATTAATGAATGCTCCCTCACTAATATTTTTAGCTGGATAGTCAAGTCACACCAGGAAACTTGATGCTGGAAACTCGATGCTGGAAACTGCTTAGGAAGAAACCCAAGCCAGCTACCCAAGAGTCATTTGAACAGCTCTGGACATCCTTGATTTTAAAGCTCCACGCTGCATCGTGACAGGAACAGAGGCTGTTGTGCCAGTAAAGGGGGGAAACACTGAAACAGCCTCCCCCGGCTTCCTCCAGGCCAATATCACACATTCTAACTCATCAACAAGGCTCAAAATGCAAGCTCTCTCCTGGCTGGCTGCTCAGGAGACACCTCCACATAGAGCCACTGGCAAATTTTTTGTGGCGTCCAAAAAATCCTGTTCTCCGGAGCAGAGCCCTGCCTGGGCTGCTGCCATGGTCCTTTGTCTCAGAACCATTCTGTGATGGTGATTAAATAGCTCAACCTGTGTGAAGAAGCCTTTATCCCTGCCCACCAGGTGCCCTGCTAGAGAGCAACTTGCCTGAGACACAAACTGCCCTTCCAGAACCACAGGCTACCACCAGGGACAGGGACAACCTACAGGGAAACCTCTCCAGACAAAGCTTCTCACTTCTCACTGTTGGTGATTCCCCCTGCCCAGACACTTGGAGCCACCTCCTCCATGAGTCAGGTCCCAATTTCCTTTGCATTTGAAGCACAAAATTTCCACTCATCCTCCTCGGAGGGAAAAACTGGCAAAAGTATCTTTTTCTCAAGCCCTGCTAAAGCTCTCTGGTATTTGTGACTCCAGAGCACACTAAAATGCTCAAGCATGAACTGTAGGCCAGAAAAAGCAAGAATCCTACAGCTCTGAAAAGGGAAAACAAAATAGAAGAGACACTTATGAGTTAGCAGTTTCCAACTATTTCTTATCAGAGGCAGATCCCGCATTTGGGCTTAGAATTTGCACTTTTAAGCGATTAAGTTCTCAGGTTACTTTCAGTCAAGTGTGTATGACTGAGAACCTTGGCACTGGGATTAGACAAGACAAATTAGGGATAAAGACATTTTCATTCCTGAGCATGGAATCGCTTATTTTAACTTTCCATGATTCTATACCAAACAACGTTTAATTTTTGGTGGTGGTGGTGGCTTTGTTTGGGGTAGTGCTTTCTTTGGTATTTATTTGCTTTGGGAGTTTTTTTATTAACTTGGGGAAAAGGTTTCTAAAGCTATCACACATTTTCCTCCCACTACTAATTCAGCTTTCTGAAATATCTTTTCAGGATTTGAGCTGTCTTAGAGGCCTAAAGCAAAGCAGAATTAAAGAGCTCTCTGGGATTCCCTAAAAAGCCCCCAAAGCTTACAAGGCTACACAAACTAAAACCTCAAGTTACAGCCTGCAACAAAGCCTTGAAATCCAAGATCTCAGGCACTGGTACAACTGTTCAGGGCTGTGGTGGAGTCCCCACCCCTGGAGGGATTTGAAAGCCATATGGATGTGGCACCTGGGGACATGTCAATGGTGGCCTGGGCAGTGCTGAGGGAATGGTTGGACTTGGTGACCTTAGAGGGTTTTTCCAACCTAGATGATTCTGTGATTTTCCAGGACCAGTGATGCCACAAGTTCCCATGACAACAGCCACTCCTTCCAGCCCTCAGGCAAGAAGTCAAGACAACTTAATGCACCACGAGCCTCACAACCCTAAAGACAAAACTTCAGGAGGTACTAAATACAGACTCAGAGAAATAAAATAATGGGTGCAGTTGGAAGGGACCTCAAAGACCACCCAGTGCCATCCCTGCCATGGGAAGGGACACCTTCACTATCCCAGGTTGCTCCAAGCCCCATCCAGCCTGGCCTTGGACACTTCCAGGGATCCAGGGGCAGCCACAGCTGCTCTGGGCACCCTGTGCCAGGGCCTCATCACCCTCACAGGGAAGTTATTAAAATACCAACCCAATTTGTCCCCGAGTACTTTCTGTGCCCTTCCACAGCTGACGGTTTGGAATAACAAAGCCTATACAAGTTTTTTTTTGCACTTTCACCTTATCATTAGTGAGTTACAGTCTCAGGAGCAAGTGTAAACTAAGTGTGGGCTCCTAATCCTCCTCCTAGCCTGTTTGTTTCCAGGGATTTCACTCCTGCTGAACCTCGAAAAGTACGTGAAGGACGACTGGTTATCTAGAATAAAGAGGGAACCAAATCCCAGCCATGACTGCTCTCTGCTCCCAGCTCCAGAGGAGCTCAGGAGCCTGGATCTCTACAGCGCACACTTGGATCCCTGTAGAGGCAGCTGCAGAAAAGAAAGTGATGAATTAACATGTCAAGGAAGTGTCTGGGACAAAAAGCAGTGGAACAATCAGAATTACAGAGAAACTGTTTGAAAAATGAGCAGCACGTGGCTTTTTAGGTTTAAAGAAAGGGAGAGGAATTCAAGAGAAGAAGCATTTAAATGCCTTTTGCTTAGGCCAGTGACAAGCAGCCCTTCTGTGTGTTTCATGATCCTTTTCTGTACTTCTGGATGATGAAAAAACCAAACTGGTCACAAAGCACCTCTACTTACCTTCCTTGATGTGTGCAGTAACACGCAGCCAGCACCTTCACTTTCAGCTGGAAAGAGGGGAAAAAAAAAAAAAACACATCAGAAAAGTGTTACTATCAGAGGTACCTGACAGGCAGCAGGAGCCGAGCAGGAGGCTCAGGAGGAGGTGAAGCATCACTCTCTTGGCAGGGGATGATCTCTAGAGGAAAACAGAGATTCAGTTTTTACAACATCTCCCATTTTGGAAGCGTGAACCAAGCGCAGGATTGGCATTATCTGATCACTAGGGGATTGTGTCTTGCAGCTTTTTTTGGCCGGGTTTTTGTAACTCTGATGTATTTTTACTCTTCCCTTCTCTCCCTCCCTCTCCACCTCCCCAAAAATCTAACTCCTAATCCTTGAAGTAATCATTTAATCCAATGCATCGTTGTTTGATAGATTGAGGCTACGATTTCATGAGTCACCCTCATTTGGAAACCCTCTTTGTCCTCGTTAAGGAGTCAACAATAACAGCCAGGCAGTTCCAAGGGATTGCAGGCAGTGACTCCAAGATGAGCACATTAATGTCCTGTCAACTCACCACGCTGCCTCCATAAATCTGAGGAGAAAGCAACACAGCTCTTGGGAAAGAAAACTGCTGTTTAGGGACCTGTAAATGTCACTGAATACACAGGATGGGGGAACCCGGGAAATTCCCACTTCAAACTTCCAAGCGCCAACAGTAACATTCTCTTGGAGTATCTACGAAGCATTTTTTGGGTATCAGCTACAAAACAAAACAAAACCAAGCTGTATTTGCCAAAAGTCCACTACTTGCCGTCAAGGCAGCCTCTCTGTGGCATTATTTGTCCCACAGGTACTTTTTGTGCAGAGAATCACTGAATGGTTTGGGTTGGAAGGGACCTTAAAGACCATCAAGGTCACCTTACACTTGACCAGGTTGCTCCAAGCCCCATCCAACCTGGCATTGAACACTTCCCAGCCTGGCATCCTTCTCAAGTTCTCCAAAAAAACCCCCAAGCCTGAACTGCTACCAAAATGAAACACATGAACAGCTTTAATCCAAACAAGAGCAGCAGCAGCATGGAAAAAACCCACTGAAGACCAAAACTTTTCCAGAGGCCAAGCTGTGGAAAACTACAGAGATGTAACACGGAGTTACAGTTATTCTGATGAGGGTTTTGTTTCCTTTCCCGATCTCTACTTCCAAATCCTAACCTATAAGAGCTGCTGCAATCCCATGACTTGGCCACGCACCTTCAAGCCAAGCCCAGCTACTCTCCAAAAAAATAAGCTGAGGGCGCAACTCACATTAAAACTCCAGAAAAAAAGCAACTGTCTTTTGCATGCAGAAAGCTGCTTTAAACAAAATCATCGCTGATCAAACAGAAATTTGAGTCTTGCCCTCGATGGGGTTCAAAGGCTCCAACTCAAAGTGGGAGCAGAGCTGTAGAAAAGAGGGAAAGATTGACTGGCAGGAAAGATTGACTTCATCTCCCCCTAAACAAAACGAGGTGGTTCAGAGGCTTTGGTTACATCACCCAACTTCTCCCAAATTTCACTTGGATGCTGCACATGTGATTAAAAGCATCGCTTAACCAGACAAGTCTGCTGCTGCAACAGCCCCAATTATTCCTGTTTTTGACACGCCTTTTGGAAAACACAAGCTGTTTCATCTAAAAAGTGCAATTTATTATTAAAAAGCAAGCACCCAAATAAACCAGAAACATCAAGCATTTCCCCCAGGCTCTCACATTTGTAGTTCTCCAACGCTCACTTACCCAACTTCCAGCCTAATTACACATGCAGAAGTATGCAGGGAGATTTGGAAGCCCATAAATATTCATTGAGGAGAAAATGTTTTGGTTTATCTGCTTTTGCAAGAAATAGTTCGGGAGAGACAAAAAACACCCACAGTCCTGAACAATAGCAGGCACATGCTGAAGACAGAGCTGCAGCCTGTCCTCATGGATACATGAAAATGGAACAGAAATTCTCGTTGTGCTTTTATCAGGCAGAAACTCTTGGTTCCTCTTATCATTTTCAAGGTGTATCAATCTTTGCTGACAGCTCTCTCACGTACCCAGCTGGAGGAGCACCAACTGCTGCTTTATCAATACAAGCAAAACCATCTCATTACATCTGCTGGAGCAGGATCTTTCAAACTTCTCAAAAAGGCTGTTCTGGGTATGGAGGTGGCCCTTTGGAAAGCCCAGAGCCTCATTCATCATTCATCCCAACAACACACGGCTCGGATTTAATCCGGGCAGGGAGATGGATGGATACGGCCATCGCAGTTCTGGGCTGGTGTCTTAAATGCTCACTGGAGTGCTACAACATCACTCAAGGATAGCAGCAAATCCACTGGAACATGACAAAGGGAAGGGAAAAATACACAGAGATGTCTCAAGTGCTCTTCTGCCTTGTTCACATTAAATATTCTTTTTATTTCCTGCCAGGCAACGAGATCAAACCCTGCAGGAGGTTTGCCCATGATCCATCCAAAGATCAAGTCCAACCACCACCAGCCTGCCACTCATTTTTTGCTCCTCCACAGCACCATCCCTGCCTCCCTCCAACCAAGCAAGGACAGGGTAAAAAGATTCAACATCCTTGGCCGTTGCATCTCTACAGAAGAGCCCTTTATAGGGGCTGACATGGATGACATGGGTACAGATGACACAGATTCACTCTACAAGAAACTCCCCATCAATCTCCTCAGCCAAGTCTTACTACCAAGAGTAATAACTTGAAAATCTCAGTAATTTGAGATTTCACACCTGAACGTCACAATTAAGCACAATGAAACCCTACAAGGAGGTCAGGACCACGCGAAATTTTCCTGTCTATTTTTGTGGCCCTCCTTGCCGGACAGAGCAGACAGCAAAAGCCTATTTTAGGCAAGCGAGCGAGCGAGGGGCATTATTGTGTGTCCTCACACACAGCTGAGGGAGAGCTGCCAGGGGTGGCCGAGCTTATCTGTTGGGCTCTGCTCCAGGTCCTGCCCAGGGGAAAAGCCAAAAAGTCAGCAACGCATCCCCGACATCCCCTGGCAGGCACATCAAGGCGCCACGCGCATCCCGAATTTCTGGGATGCATGCGCGCAGGCACGGAGCGTTACTGGGAATGCCACGAGCGACTCCCAGGGAGTTCAGTTCTGACAACGCCGAGGAATTGTCAGAACTCACGGCGCACTCAGGGCCCTGCCTCTCTCCTTTTTATTTCCCACCATTCTCCAAACAGGGCCCACCCAACTTCAACACCAACGAGGAGATTTAATGCTTGGAAGTTTATCTGCTCCGTTTTATCCCAGCTGCCCTAATAATATGCCCAGGAGCAACCCAGAGAAACAAAATCCCCTCCTTGCTTCCCCTCCACTCCCTGCTTAGGTAACAACATCTGCCATGCAAGCCTGAAAACAAACCCCTGAAAGTCAAATACCAAAGTTTAAGGCTTTTCACCTTTTGACTTAAGAGATCTCCTTTCACCCAGGATCCCTTTCCTCATCCAGGTCCCCAGTGCTGCCCTTAACACCTGAGAAGATCCAAAACCCTTTGGAGCAAAGCCATCACTGGATGCCTGCAGCATCTTAAGATAATATTTTATTTTGGGATAAAAGGAGTGAAAATTAGAGAAAAAGAGCTTTTTGGCTGTGCACATTTCTTTAGATCTACACACACTCCCTGGTGCGTCTTCATGGTAAATATATAAGCACAGTAAAATAAATCAGAGCAGAATACTATATGAGCACTTCCATGTTTTTCCCTGAAAAATATCAAGGATCTGGTGTGAGTGGAAGCATTTAAGATTTTAAGAGGGCTCATTACTAAAACAAAAAATCTGTTTTATCTTTGTTTTTTTTATCAGGGCTCTGCCCAAATCTAAGAGTCAGCCACTTGTGTCGAACCACACGGCGAGCAGGAAAAACTGTTCCGCTTTTCAAATCTGCCTTAAAAATATTTAAATAAAACCCCACCACCACATGGCATGACAGGAGTTAGCCAGGAGCAGTGGTGACACTTATAAGACAGCACTGGCAGTAAGGGATTGCACAAACAGGATCTCAGAGGGATTCTTTGCTCTGCTGTCCTGAGCCTGGACTGATCACCATAAAATTTGAGTAATTTTGGTTAAATCTTGTTAGATAAATAACTTTGCCTTCATTATCCCACATTCCAACAACAGGTGATGGGTTGAGCTGAGACAAAAGAGCCTGAAGTCACTTGGGTTCATCCCACAAATCCCTGGGTCAAAGGCAGGTGGGAATAAGAATTCTGGAGCAGTAAAAACATCAGGGCGGGTGAAGAACCATCCCTCAAACTCCTGGGTGAGGAACTGGGAAGAGAGGGGACAGCACACAGCATGACCAGGGACAAGGCGTCACTTGTTGCACCCATGTGCTATAAAAGCCAAATATTTCATGAAAAAACCCACCTGTGGTAGGTTCGGTCAATCGATTTGGGGCAGGGGGAAAGTGTGCTTTTTTTTCATGCCCTCTAAATCCCTCGGGAAGCCGCTCCAAAGGATCAAGGTGAAGCAGGGAGAAGGCAGGCCCCGCTGCCTCCGTGCAGAACCACCCGTGCTCCCCCCACACCTCCCTCGGCTTCCTAAGCAGCGCTTTGAAAACACCCTCGTCAGGAAATTCGGAGGGAGGCCGTCCCCTCCCCGGCACACAATCGGTATATCCACTTTCCATTAGAGGGTAGGAAGCCTCGGGAGCCCAACATCCCACTCTGACATCAAACTGCTAAAACAGGAGTTATCAGATGGAACGCGTGGGTCAGCATTGTGCCTCGAGACATAAAAAGGACCTTGGTATTAATGTGAGGAAATGTGACTATTGTGTGCAGAGTGATACCCATTCAAGCCCAGACCACTTGTCTCTGGACGCTACTCTCCCTGGAATATCCTTGGCGCCAGCATCCAGCTTTTCTCCTCGTCCCCTTGAAGCAAAAAAAGTCATCTGGGCAGCGGCTGGGCCAGGACTTGGATGCCGTGTTTTGCCGGGAGCAGCGGCGGCGGGCGTGCACGTGTGTGCCTCTGGAGCGGGATACAGGAAACTGTTGATTCTCTGTATCTAGGAATGATCAATTGTCCGCAGGGTGGAACAGCCTTTAATTTCTCCTGGAGCGTAATTCGTGTTCCGCTGCTTCCCCCCCCACACCCCGGCAGAGCCACATCCTGCTTTCCAATTGGCTTTGCGCTGCCGGCAGGAGTTTGCCTTGTTCTCCCCAAAACCGCTGGAGGCACCTCTAAAATCACCACTCTGAGCATCAGCTGCAAGTGGGGAAAGCTAGGCAGCTACAGCTACACAAATCCTATATAAATTTTGCCTAAATTGAAGAAAATACTGTGCAAACCCCTCTTGCAATATGGGTAAGGAGAAGACGAATTGTTGCAGAACCACAAACTACAAAAACGACATCCAAAGAACTGTTTTAAAACCCCAAACTACAAGAACAAGATCTAAATGGTTGTTTTAAAACCTAAAACTGAAAAAAAAACCCCAAGATCCAAAAGATGAAAATATGTGCCTGGCTGATAGAAGGGAGCTGCCAAGGAGAAAAGAATGCTGTGACTGATGGCAAGGATGTGTCCCCACATATCCCAAAGACTCACTTGCATCACCTGCCCATTAAATTTAAGGCCCAGCCTAAACCAAAATTGCTGTGTTTATCTGCAGGGATTTAATTCCAGGTGTGCTGCAGATAAAGCTTTCCTGGACAAAAGCCTGGAGTGCCAGGACAAGGGGGAATGGCTTCCCACTGACAGAGGGGACGTTTAGATTAGACCTGAAAAAGAAATTGTTTTACAATGAAGGTGGTGAGGTCCAGGCTGTCCAGAGAAGCTGTGGCAGCCCCTGGATCCCTGAAAGTGTTCAAGGCCAGGTTGGATGGGGCTTGGAGCAAACTGGTGTAGTGGAAAACATTCCTGCTTACTGCAGGGGGGTTGGACTAGATGACCTTTAAAGGTCACTTCCCACCCAAACAATTCTGTGATTTTACTTGCAAACGTTTATTGCGACTTCAGAAAAAGCCTCAGCCTAAAAACCACCCTGATCTTCCCCCAAAAATGCAGATCCCAGGTCCAAAAGTCTCCAGCTTCAGATAAACACCCACCTTCCTGTTAGAGCAACGAACATTTGCTGAAAACAAATGTTACCACCAAAATCCAAGTTACAACGATGAAAAGCAGAAGAGAATTTAAAAAACCCGTTCATCAGTAAATGCTAGGAAAGCACTGAAACACCCACGAGAAATGACCCAAATGTCACTACTGAGCAGCAGTTTGGTGCTCAGGCATCTGCACTGCTTTGGGCTCAGAATTCCCTGCAAAGGCAGCCAGGATGAATTAAAAACAAGACAGGCCATACCTTAAACCCCAGATTTCTTCAAGCCATCCTCTTTTACACACACCTGTGCACAAGGCCAAATAACTTATGTCAGTGGTCAATTGTTGGAGTTTTATGGGTCGTGCTGTGTTTTGCTGGCTCAAAGCTTAATCCCACACAGTGATCTTTTTAAAACAGAATTAGAGAGGAGAGCATCCAATTATGCTCATGGAGAGCTGCACACACATCACACAGAGAGGAACAGCTCAACAGGATGATGAAGAGTTGTCACTGCATCTGTAATTCCACCTTCACTGCCTGCCAGCACCTGCATCCCAGGGTTCCAACTCATTCCCTCCCTAAATCGGAATTTTGGATCTTTTAGCCCTGTATTAAGGTGGGCAGCAACCTCACAGCAGCTGACCCAAAAAAGTCTCCAGCAGGAGAGAGTTTGGGCACCACATTCAGCCAAGAGAGCACATTTTGACTCAAACATTTCACCCGGCTCGGAGAACACAAGAAAATAAGATGAGGATGCAAAGATTCCATTCCCATGCTCGGTTTTCCTCTGTGTTTTCAGAGGAGCAGAGGATTGAGCAGGATTCTGGTGCACCAGCTCCCCAAGGGTAAGAAATGAGGTGTTTGGGGCCTCCGGGATCACCTTTAGAACTCTACTTTTATTTCTCCCTCCCTTCCAGCTTGTCTAGCTCTGGACAATCCATGCAAAGGTTTAGCTCTACCTCTGTTCCAGGAAATCAAACGCTGAGTATAAAAAACAAACCTCCCAAAGCTTCCAAAGAGTGGAAGGGAATTTCTGAACAGGGAACAATTCACTCCCAGACAGACCTTGACTCTGGGAATTGGGATTTTTTTTCAGAAATCCAGGGTATTTTTCTTGGAAGAGCTTAAGGGGTTCATCTCAGCCACCCTCAGCCACCCCTCCAGGAGGATCAGCTGTGCCCTGTGCAGCCACAGACTGATTTGATGTGTACAGAATCCAGCCTGGAAGAAACTCCAGTAAAACCATCTCGGTAAAGGAACTGATAGCCCAGATGACTCCAACACCTGGACTCTGATGATTTTTTTGCCTAACAGTGAAAAAGTTGGATTTTGGCTACCTGGATCACTTTGATGTTGTGATGGGGGGGGGGGAAAAAATTAATCTCTTTTTTTTTCACATATGCCCTTACTGAAAGCTTGGGCTTTTGTTCTGCCTGGAGCTCATTTTAAAAATCTCCAGCCTTCCATTTGAAACAGGACCGCAGCAGATCAAAAATCCATTTTTCCTTAAAAATCCTAAACATCTCAGCTGAAAAATAAAAGGATACAACTAATAGCACCAGCACAAACAGCAGTGCTCCAGGGAAATAAGGAAGCCTTTTTTGTCCTGTTTTGAAAGGAAGGGAAAACAAAAAAAGCCCAGGAGGACACACAAGTGAAGAGAACTTCTTCAGATGCAGAAGAATCCACAGCACTCGCATTCCTCATCCCCAAACAATGCACCCCACGGCATTAAGTCCAGACTTGTCATAGCAGAGCACAGCTCCCTTAAATCTTTCAATTAAGATGGCATTTGTAAAATTGTAGGCTTGGAAATTGCTGGATATTATTCCTAAGTTCAAGCCATCACTTGAAGAGTCAAAAAGGAGACTCCAAGATAGTCAAACAGGGGTTCAGGCCCTGCCTAATCTGCATCACCATTCCCAGTAACTGCTCGCTGCAGATCAATTGGGATTTGCACGCAACCTAAAAATAACTTTTAACAAACTTAAAGGACTCTCTGACACTGTGACACCAAGAATAATCCAGAGCCTGTGCATTTAACCTCTAAAATAGCCAGTGCCCACACAGGCAGGCTCCAGCTGCTGGGACAAACGCAGGCTCCTGCCGTGTCTGAGAGTTGCATTGTCCCACAAAATCCAGCTTTCACAAAATGGGTGGGAAAGAACCTTAAAGACCATCCAGTTCCACCCCCTCTCCGTGGGCAGCAACTCCTTCCACCAGACCAGGCTGCTGCAAGCCCCCTCCAACCCGGCCTTGAACACTTCCAGGGAATAGAGAAGGTTAAGTTTTGTCTAACTTCAGGACTACTTATCTTACTAGAACTGAAAACATTTTCTAGAAAAATGAAGCGGTTGCTACAGCTAAGCAAGATTGTCACAGCCACCAGCAACCAAAAAAACCTCTTCAGCTGTGTGACTTGATTTCTGTCCTCTCCTAAAACCTCTGTTTCTCAGACCTGGCCTGGCACTTTGTGGGATCTCAGTTTAGATCTGCGTTCCCTACCTTTTCCAGCTTTACTTTTCAAAGGATTCACTACACGTCAGCACTGGTTTACACGGGAAATTAAGTGAACGGGATTTTGTTTGATTTTGTGCAGAAGAAAAGAAGTCCAAAATCGTGTATGAAATGAAACAGAAAATAACAGAAGTTTTTGGTGAAGAGCTTGGCTATCTTCCTCCCTCACCATTTATCACAGGCAGCACTGAGGATATTTAAACACTGTGCCAGAAGCAAAGGCTCAAGGACGGGTTGGAGGAGGCCTGGAGCAACCTGGCCTAGTGGAAGGCGCTCCTCCCCTTAAAGAAATGACATTTAAGGTCCCTTCCAACCCAACCCACTGCCATCCCATGAAATCCCACCACCAGGAACAACCCCCTGTCCCAGCCCCTTTTTGAGGGCCACTCACCAGTGGCGCTGGGAGCGCCCTCAAGGTTGACGTTGACGAAGAAGCGGATGCTGTCCCCGGACACGATGGTGGAGTTGACGCCATCGAAGAGCTCCTCGCTCGCCACTTCCTCCTTCGCATCGTCCGTGTCGCACTTGAGGTACCCTGACAACGAGATGGGAGTGCCGTGAGAAGGCTGCAGGGTGTTCGTGGACGCCGCGGGATGGGAGGAAGCGTTCGACTCCAATTCCGAGTCCGAGTCCATGGCTGGCGAGGCCTCTGCCGCCGCCGGGGCTGCTCTGAGGGGCCGCTCTGAGGCCCCGCCAGCCCCGGGGCGTTCAAGGAATGGCTCCCAGCGTGTTTTGGGGCGGCCTCGGGGGTTCTCCCCTCCAGCCTCACGCTGACGGCGTGGGCAGCAAGGCCCAACACCAACACCTTGCTCCCCCTCAGGTAAAAACCACCAAAGGATGAAAAGGCTGCCTAAAAAAACACCACCAAAAGCAAGAGTTGCGCCCCAGCCCGCTCCGAACCCAACACCTCCAGCGGCCCAAGGCCGCGCCGCCGTTCTGCGACGCGGCAATTTGAAACCACAGGTGGAAAATTTTTTTTTTTTTTTTTTTAAATAAAAGGAGTTTCCAAGGAGGCACCTGATATGGACAGAGAGACCCACAGGTCCTCACAGAGCAAAGGAGCGGGTCGCTGGGGGCGGCAGCTCCGGGAATGCGAGACAAGTTTCTTAATTACACCAGACAACTCCTTAGCCTCTTGCAAGGCTTTAATTAGAGTTTAACCCAGCCTCATCCAACAGCAAAGTGGTCCCCGCAACATCTCATTACGGAGCAGCTGGAGGACTCTTGTAGCACACTCATGTATCATGTTTAATTAGGAGAATTAGGGACATTATAGAATGTCGATTTTTACATTACCAGGATTACTCAGCAGCTTCTCCTCATCTTCTGACAAGTCTTTTATGCCTAATTTGAAGCAGGAGGGAGATATTTCATTAGCTGGCTCTAGGCACTACAGTGAAATGAAAAGGGGGAGCTTCAAGGCAGAGGCTTGAATGGAAACTAAAATATTGATTGCTTTTTTTAAAGCCTCGTATAAGCAAATGTGGAGGCAGCAGCTGAAAGCAGCACATGCTGCCTCTGAGGGATCCAGCCGACAGTTCTCCACCACAAAACACAAACCCAGAGGAGTGAGGCCACAAACAGGAACTCGGTGACACAGGACAGGGGCTGCAGCATTTCCTGCCACGAGCTGATGGAGCTCAGCATCCCTCCAGAGGGCTCAGAGGGTGCAAAGGGGCTGCAGGAGCCTCAAGCCTCCAGATGACTCCTAAACTGCTTATCAAAGGTGTGGGAAACCTGATAAAGCCCCTCGGATTAACCCCCCTCCTGATCTCTGCCTCCTTCACCTTACAGCATGACGGGAATAAATGTGAATAAGCCCTGTCTGAAGTTTTCTGAAGGCTTCAAAAAGCAGCCAGGGTGCTGCTGTCCCCATCCAGCAAAGCACACTGAAGACACCACCCTCTGCTGCTGGCAGAGCTTAGGGTGTCTGCATCCCTGCACGATGGAAACTTGTCCAGACAGAAAAAAAACTGAGGTGAGGAAGGTGCAGGAAACACCTGAACATTGTGGGCACCTCCAGATACGAAATCTCTGCTGGCAGATGTGGCAGGGATGTCCTGAAGGGATGGACAACGGCCAGACAAGGTGCTTGTTGCCATCAGAAGTATTACAAAGTCCCATACAAGCATCTCAATCCCAAACTAAATCCCAAAGTCGGGGTTTAGTTCCTCCAAAATGCATGATGGACACCAAAAACTCTCCTCAAAGCTGAGCACCCACTGTGCAGACATTCCCCTCGGTGCTAGCAGAGTTTGGGCAGCCTTGCAAAGGAAAAAAAATCAGCCTGGGAAGACTTTTTACACCTCAGCCACATCCAGAATTGCAGCCTCAGGGAAGTTTTGAGCTTCTTCTCCAACCTTCCCACTCACTGGGTCAGATGGGAGCCACATAGGGATGGTTTGAGCACACAGCTCTGAGAACATGGCTGAGCTTTTCCTCCCTGTCCTAATGGAATCAGATGGGTAAATAGGGAAAAGCTAAGCAGAGAAAACTATTTATTCCCCTCCCCAGCCACTGAAACTGGTTTGATAAGAGGGCGGCAGTGAAAACAGAGAAGGCTGGAGACAGGAGAGAAGCAGCCCAGGAGCTGGAAGAAGGGCGAGGGTGGAGTAGGATCAGAGGGTTGGGCAGAGGTCAGCGAGGACTCTGGCAAGGGAAGCATCCTCTGTTCCTCCCTCTTTAGGGGAGGAAAGAGCAGAACAAAAGGCAGCCGAGCCTCGTGTCCCTTGGGCAAGGGACGGACAAAACACTCAGCTTGCAAATAATCCCCAACCTGGGCCGGACAGGAACTGCACTCCCAGACAGGTGTCTGCTTTGTCACTGAACCACCTCCAGGCTTCAGACCACTCCTGTTTGGAACCCTTCAGCCCGTTTCATCTGCCAGGAGTTTGAAACCACGAGCAATTCACGCCTGTCAAATGCAGGATGACCTCGAGGTGACACAGGCTCTGTGCGTGGCAGATGCACCTTCCCTCTGAGCTCCAGCCTTGCCTCCAGCCCTGGCAGCTGTTTCCCTCCTCATTCCCTGATGTTCACTGAGTGCCACCCCCGCTGCTTGAAGGGCAGCAGATGCCACAAGCGACAGCAGAAGCTGTTCAGCTCCTCTGGAAGTTTGACGGCGGTTTTGCTGGAGTTCAGGGCAGGATCTGATGTGGCTGTTGCAGAATTTGTGCAGATACCAATCAAGTTTCCATATGGATGTCCCAGTAACACTTTACAGGCTTTGTCAGGAGCAGTTGCTTCAGAGACAGAGGGGGAAGAGTTAAACACCTTTTCATTGCCATCAGATTTTCTGGGGGAAGAGTTTAAGATCTCCCAAGCTGATGTTCCCCCCATCTTTACCATTGCCAAGTTCAGATGAAGGCAGCATTTGCTAAAGTGCCACTGAAAAGCGCCAGCCAGAGTTCTGAGCACAGAAAGTGCCCCTTCAGCCCAAAATATGGTCTAAAAGCACTGGAGAAAAGAGGTTTGGCTGAGAAGGAGCTGGAACACCAGCCAGTTAAAGCTGTCTCAGATCAGTGCAGCCCTCCTGCACTGTGTGGTCAGGATAATCCCTCTCAGTTCACCCTGCAGGATTCATCTCGTGGCAAAGAAATGGAAAAACATGGTAAGTGCATGAGACCAAGGAGAGCAAGCAGCATCCTTCAGCGCTGCAGGAACAAAACTCCCTCCTCGCCCTCTGCAGCCAGAAGCAGCAGATGCTTTCACCTTAAATCCTTCTTTACCTTAAGGGCTTCTTCCCTCAGCCCCAACTATGCAACATGAAAATAAACCAGAATAACCAGAAAAAAGGAATAATGATGATTTCTCTGGCGATTCCCCTCCAAAGCATCACCTCTTCATCTGTAGTTCACCCCTGGCCCAGATCTGCTGTGCTCTAATATCCCAATATCCACCCAACATCAAGCTGGATGGGGCTTGGAGCAACCTGGTCCAATGGAAGCTGTTCCTGCCCATGGCAAGGAGGTGGAACTGGATGATCTTTAGGGTCCCTTCCAACCCAAAACATTCCACGATTCCATGATTCCATCCCCATCCTTCTCTCTTTACTCTCCGCACATTCTCAGCTCCACTTCCCCTCCAAGCTCCTGCTGCTCTCAGCCCTCTCACAGCTCTGACAAAGTGCCTGCCCTGCAGCTATTTTGCTTTGGAGCTGAGTTTTAGTGCCCAGGGCTCTGTAGGGAGCAGCAGTGACTGCAGCTGCTGCCATCAGAGGTGGCACTGAGTGTCCCAGCGCTGCTCTGGTGGCACCTGGCAGCTGCACATGGGGTAATAAAATCAGCAGAGTTGCGGTGAACAGGAAGCTCAGCCTCAGCCACATCAGATGTATTCCCTGGAAAAGCTGAAGCAGGAGCAGCAGTACCAGCCCAAGGGCTGCAGGCTTCTTCAGGAAAGCCAAAAACCTTAATCAAGCTCAATTTCCTGGGAGAAAAGCAGCTTTATTACTAAAAACATCCTCTCGCACCTCAGCTGATGGGAATTATTCCAGCCACAGCCCCTGCACAACCTCTTGGGTTGTGTCAGGTGACAAAGCCAATTGTGGAGCTTTAACCAACATCTGCAGGCACAACCCACTGACTCAGAGCAGTTTTCTGGAAGCAACTGATTTTTGCCCTCAATTTCCAAGGCAATCTCCTCTCCAAGCCTGTAAAACTGTTCTCATTTATAGCAGCACCTATTCCCTCTGTCAAATCCAAGCCCAGGCTCCCAGAATCATGGAATTGCGTCTCCTCCTCTTCACAAGTGGTAGTTACCCCTCAAAAAAACTCTCCTCAGAAAGCCAAGAACCTCAAACTACATTAAAAGGGCTTTTTGAGCAATGATTGGCAATCCAACGCCATCAGCTCATCACGTTAAAAGCCATTTCCGATTTCTCAAGTGAGTTTTTAGGCACAGAAGGCAGCAAATCGTTTTGGAAGGGCCCGAGAACCATTTCTGCATCCATTTTCTCAGAGGAATTACAGGTCAAGTACAGAAGGTCAAAGGAATCAATGATAATAATGTATATTCAATAGCTTTTAAACATAAAGGAGCATCAGCTGGGACATGGGCACTACCCTAAAATCCAGGCTGGTTCTTCTGAGCATCCCAGTGCTCAGCTGGGAAGAGTATTAAGGTAAAGAGTATGGTAATAGCGTATTAAGGAACTCGAGATTTAAGCCTTGTATCTACCTAAAAACTGGTGATAATGATAATACTGGCAGTAAGTTTAAAAAAAAAAAAAAGTTATCTTCACCTAATTTTTCTCCTCGTGGATTTTTAACTTGCTCTAGCCAGGAACAGACACTAA
This sequence comes from Chamaea fasciata, assembly GCF_029207755.1. Lineage (NCBI taxonomy): Eukaryota > Metazoa > Chordata > Aves > Passeriformes > Sylviidae > Chamaea > Chamaea fasciata. The sequence continues at coordinate 2,147,491 of NW_027094091.1, read as the reverse complement.
TTTTCAAGAAAGGGATGAAGTTTTAATTAACTTGAGCTCTCGGCTCTCGGAGGGTTTGCTTCGCTCCCTGCAGGCTCCAATCCACTGCATCACTTGGAAAACACCCAAATCCCCAACTTGGGGTGCAAAAAGAAACTCAGTTAATAATGGAGCATCCACCTCCACCCTGACCTTTACACTCTGCACAGAAAACACGGGTCCCTGGTGCCCCCATAGGTTAGGTAACCTTCCAATCAGTTAACTCTGGCATGGAGAGAGCAACTGGAGGATTCAGGAGAGATCTGGAAGAGCTTTGTACAGGAGTTATCAGCTCTCCAATCTCCAGAGCATTCCAGAAAAAAAGGGTTTAAACAGCACCCTACTCCCACGCGAACCAAGGCAAGTTTGTGGGCACATCTCACAGGCTGATTCCAGCATAATCACCTACTTACCAAAATAATTCTCTCTCTTTCTCTTTTTTTTTCTTTTTTTTTTCCAGATAAAATGAGAGCAATTACATTGATATAACCACATTTTTCAGGTAAATACACACCTCAAATTTACACATCCCTGCTGAGGTTAAACTGCAAAGTTCGGGGTTTGTTTTGGATGACAAGAGTCATGAAAAAAACCCTTCCTTCCTAACAACTTATTGCATTTCAGAGACAAGAAAAACTGCAAGGCTGCAGCCAGCCAGCAGCACCCACAGCTGTCTCCCACCCAACTAAAACTGTAAGCCACAATGATCAAATAAAGCTGGATGCTTGCTAGGAGTTGAAGCTTTTCCTTTGGTTCACAGCTGAGAGAGTGCCTGGCAAGGCTCACAGGAGATTTACCCCTGGCAGCCACAGGGACACTGTGTCAGCCCAGGCGACAGCTGGGGGGCTGGGGGTGTCCCCAGACCTCATGGTTGGACTGCTAAAAATTTATTGGCCATGAAGACCCAGAGCAGATCTTGAATACCTTGGTTGGAAAAATTCCTTTATTAAGATTCACTCAGAAGTTGTGGTCGCCTCATCCCTGGAAGTGTCCAAGGCCAGGCTGGACAGAGATTGGAGCACCCTGGTCAAGTGGAAGGTGTCCCTGCCCATGGCAGGGGTGGAAGAGATGGTCTTCAGGGTCCCAATTTAAATAAATCACTCTAGGCTTAAGCCAAATAATTTGGGTTGGCACAGGCAGATCTTCAGATCATGCAAATGGCATTTAGAGAAGTGTCCCTCAATGCCAGACCTTCCACAGGTAACTTTTAAGAGCCAGGGAAGTGTTGGGTGATGCTTCTTGGCTCTCCAGCACTCCCTGGGAGCCCATCAGATACGGATCTTCTGGAGCAGTGACCACCTGCTACGATGATTGTCAATCCATTACCTAAGCTCAAGAGCACAGATTAAACCACAACCTCCTCTTGGGAAAAGAAAAAAAAAAATATATATCCAAACCAGAGGTAGAAAGTGCAGAGCAGGTGAGTCACCAAGAGCAGAGCTCCCCCAGATCCCTGCACCACTGGCTGACCATAACCTCAGCTGCATCTTCCCAACCCTACTTCAGCCTTTTGTCACGAAGAGCTAGATGAAAACGTCAAGCTTGCCCTGCCACTTCAGTGATAATTCATAACAGAACTGCAAGAGCTGATCTGCTGCTGCTGCAAAAAAAAAAAACCCCTCCAAAAGAAAGCAAAAAAACAAAACAAACAACACCCAGGCACTTTTGAATTAATTCCAGTATTGTATTTTGCAGCCAGATTTCTAGGAAATGTTGTGAATAATCCAAATAATTCAGTGGAGTGTTGTTGGAGGTTTTTGTTTTGTTTTTACAGAACACAGGAGCACGTGGAGTTTCAGTTTTGCAGCAGAACCCTCAGAAATCAGGGGTGTTCCTGCTCCTTTTATTATTTTATTACAGGCCTCCTGATAATTTCAGAAATAAAAATGTGCAAGAGACCTGCGAGCCATCCCCTCATGCTCTCCCACAGGTAGCAGCAGCTCACCTCCTGCTGGCAAACTGGGCATCTCATGGGGAAAAACCCACCGTAAAAGGATTTGTTTCACAAAAACACTTAAAATAATCTCTTACTTAAGCAAACAATTCCAAGATAGATAAAGTCAAATATTAAAAAAAAAAAGACACCCACCCATCCACCCCCATCCCCCCCAGCACACATACCAAACTGAACTGCAAACTGAAAAACAAAAACAAGCAGATAAAATATATCCAAACATCCCAAGCCAGACTGGGGCCTTGGGGCCCTTCAACACAACTGTGATTTATTGTGCCAGCAAAACCAATTAATAAGTCAGAGGAGATGAAGCAGTGAGGGATTTGCTCTGGAAGACCAGAAAAAAAAAATAAATTTATGCTGCTGGATCTGTTGAGCCAGCTTTAAAACAATGCAACAATTCAGATATCCCCAGCACTGCACTGGGTTTCCTTCCCTTGGATTTTGCAAGAGGAACCAGAAAACTTCAGGGTTTGTGTCTTATCAGGGAAAGTTCTTGGCTCAGTTAAAAACCTCATCACAATTTCGGCAGAATTTAATCACTTGCAGGTAACTCCAGGGCCTTTAGAGCTCATCTACCTCCACGAGGAGGGTGCAGGATGCTCACAAGAGACAATGAGGGGCTTGATGAGTTAATTCTGAGCCCTGATTGCTGAGCTGCATTTCATCAGGACTCCAATTATCCCCAGGTTTGGATTGGGGCTACACAATCATCTCATTACTCACTTAAATTCGCCAGAGAGAAAACTCATTTGTCAAAACAACCTTACAGGAGTTTTAAGTGACTTTAACACGGAGGGAGGGGGACACCAATTACCACCAGGCCCTGCCAGGTTTGTTTGTGCAAGAGGCTTGTTCCAGAGACTCAAAAAAATGAGTAAAACCATGGATTTTCATCATCCGAGTGGCAGAGGACAACTATTAAAACTGACAGTACACATGGGATGAAAACAGACCATGGCCATCAGATGCCATCAAATCTGCTGCCACCACCCTCAATCAGAAATGTCCAACGGGGCAGGCACAAATTTATTTCCTTTTTTCCCCTCATAGCATAGAACAAACTACTCATCAGGTTTTTTTTCCCAGCTACACTGTAAGTATTTACCTCACACAACGCACTAAAAGCCACAAAAGTGGCTTTCAAGTTCTTCCAGAAATAAGGGAAACCTTGAACTCAAAGCTGAAGACACGGTCTCCTTGATAAACTTTCCAGATTTTTAGCTGGTTAGGATTGGAGATGGTTGGGACCGTAACAATCTCTGAACTTCCCAAATAGTCACATATTAATTCACTAGAAAATCCTTCCAGGGCTTCCCCCAGCTCCTCAGTAATTAACAGAGCCACAAATTACTAAACACTTGAAGTTTTTATGGACGTAAACATCCAGGAGGCTCTTCCAGAGCTCTGCTTTGGTGCTGCAGCCAAGATCACCATCGCTAGTGTCCTTTCAACTGAAAATTAGGTTTCAACTTTTAAATTTTAACATTGCTGAGAACACAAGAAAGGTAAAGAAAAGTTAGCTGGCAAAAAGACAGACCCAGGCTCCGAACAGAGCCTCAGATACGCTAAGAAACAAAAACATCCTAATTACTAAGAATACAGAAAACCATATGTATATGCAAGATCCCAGGAGGAGATAAGGACAAAAGCTCCACTCTGTGCAGAGCAAGACTATCAAAGGATGTTGCTCTGCTGAGAAAAGGGAGGAAAATGTCCAAAAAAACAGAATTAAAGAGGTTTTTTTTTTCTTTGCCCTCTCCCAACACAGCATTAGGGGACTGGGGATTTTTTTTGTTGTTTCAGAGGTGGGGCAAGAGCATCTCTTGCCTGGCGGATCCCCACAAGAGGTGCCACGAGGCAGCTCGGTGATCTCGCAGCTCCGTTTCAAAACAAGCTGTTTTGAAACGCTGTGAAAAGGTAACACCTTTATCTGTAGTTTGCTCCAGCCCCGATGACGTTTTGGGGTGAAGGCTTTGAGAATCTGAGAGCACAAAACTCCTGCAGGGAGATCACCAAAGCAGCGCAGCGGGGCGGGAGCGCTCACACCGCCACCCTCCATATGCTCCAAGGCCTCGGTTCAATCAACCAGCAGAAGGTGACTCATCACTCCACAGCAGCTGAACTCTTCCAAAAGGTCACTTTGTAATGAGGAGTAAGAGTGACAGCAGCTTTGAGAGTGAAACAACCAAGAAATCCACTGTATTTCCAGTCACAAATGACATTACGTTCCGGGCCGAGGAGGAACTTGCGAGCAACATCCCCCTCCTTCCCCAAACCACAGAGAAGCACAACAGGAAAGCACCAAAAAGCTTCTCAAAGCCCTCAGAGGCAGCTCCAAGGTGCTGTCTCCTTAAGACAAAGGAGGAAGATGAGTAATAACACAAATATAGGGCAGAAATGCCCATTGCCATGGCACCAAGTTGACAAAAGAAGAAGCCTCTCTCAGAGATTCGCACAGAGGATGCCACAACTACAAAAAAAACCCATTGAGAGATCTGAATTGTGGAGGGGTTTTTTGTTGTTGTTTGTGAGGATAGTTTGAGGAAGGGAAGACAGAATCCTGGAAAGGGACGTGCAGAGCCACATAAAATGCTAGGACAGACAGCTGGGCTTGTGTTCCCTGTGGCAGAAGGATTTGGGAAGAAGTAGGGGCCTGTCCTGCCTCCAAAACCAGCAGCGTTTCTCCCCAAGCCCTTACACTGCTCACAGGTAGATCCTGGGGGCTCAGTCACCTTCCCAGGTCCCAACTTGGGTCACCCTCTCACATTCTCAACCCTCAGAAAAGCACCAGCCACATCCCAAGCACGCAGAAGCGAGGTGGGAAAGAGGGAAGGAGCAGGACTACCCAGACCTCGCGCCCCATGTGCCCTCAGAAAACCTCCCTGAGGTCAGGCATTATTTTCTGCCCCTCTGCAACTCAACCCAGCCTCCAGAGAACACCTCTGCCTAGAGATGAGAGGACTGGCTTCCAGTTTCATCCTTTGACTCCCCAATATTTGTTCTTTGTACGAGAAGACGAAAGCCAGTGCCAAAGGAAATGCTGTCACCAGCGGTGCCGGATCAGCTGACATCTGGCAGACATTCAGCTTCCCCTTCCAGATGTCAGCCTAAGGCTTGGCCCCCTTGAACAAGAAAGATGAGCCTTGTGACAGCTACAAGCATCTAAGGGCCTAAATAACCAGAGAATTTTAGTCTTTTCCTCTCACCATTTGGAAGTCCTGAATAGTTCCAGCACTTCCAAGGGCAGGAAGCCCCAAGCCCTCAGGGACTACTTCTTGAAGAGGCTGAACTCTCCAGAAGACCTCTCCCTAGTACCCTACACACATGCTGCTTTGGGGGAAAACACAGGGCAGGGAGTTGGAACAAGATTATCTCCAAGGTCTCGTCCAAACAAAATTATTCCCTGATTCTATTTCTCCAAAATCAGCAGAGAAGATGGGACTTCAATGCACTTCAACTGTTCCTTTATTAGTACAGTATCTCCAAGATCTCAGTCATCTTTGAGGCAGATGATCCAAGTTTTCAAATACCACCATTTAATCTTGCTTCAAAGGGGAAAAAAAAAAAATCTTTGCAGTAAAAGATGTGTCTGCGAGAGCCATCCAACATTCGCCTGATGCTCTTTGGCAGGACGTCTCCAAAGGGATCCAACACCCACGCATGATCCCTACTCCAGAAAAAGACAAGCAAATACACCTGCCAGGCTGTACGACAGGAAAACATCACGAAAGAACTTGAAAAACAAGGAGCCACCCAGAACAGTCACTGATGACAATGTGGAGTTGATTATTTACTGCCTGACTATCTCAAACATCTACAGGATTTAAAAACACGGAGCCTGCTCCCAGCAGAAAATTACACAACCACCACACCACACTGTTTTCACATCACACTTCAGCTAAGTGGATCCTGTATCACCCATGCCAGGTTTGCAGCTACCCCCGCAGTCCAGCTCTCCCTCTAATATGGTGGGATGTGCAAAAAAGTCAAATAATACTTGCCACTCTCTTCAAAGAAGTATCCATTTCTTGACATCGCTGCTGGTGGAGACTCTGGAGAAGACAGAAAAAAAATGAGACATGAGAATCACCAAGATGCTGAATGTCTTCACTTTCCAGCACAAAGCCGGTCCCGAAATAACGCAGGCATCAGATTTTTCTGAATGTGGTAAATGTAACTTTTTGCTTATTGATGTTATAGTATTTACCTGAACTTTCCTTTACAGCTACAGGCAGTACTTGAAAAAAACTCTCAGACATCCTGGGCTGGGACCACAAAACAGCAAGACTAAAGATCAGGACGAGTCTGCCCATCTCAGCGATTTACCAAACCTGAACAAGTACGTCAGCAATAATACAAACTAAACATCTGAAAGGGTTTTATAAAAATACAAGCCATAATGAAGCTCAGGTTGTACCTTGTGTTCAGATAAAATAACCAGTTTGATTTAGAAAAAACAACCCCGTTTGGATGAAAATGGGAATTCACTTCCCATCCTACCACTCCTAATCATTAGGATATCCCTCAAACGGTGCTTGGCACTTGAAGATAAGCCCCAGAAGCCTCCAGCATTCCTTGGCCCACTTCCTGAGCTGGGGTCCTGCAGCCAACACCATCTGCACCAGCAGGGTCTGGTGGGGAAGCCACAAATGGGAAATGACGCTGAGCAAGAGCGAATCCACAAGCACAGCCGCAGCAGGGATGTATCCCCATCATTTATCAGGGAACAGGGGTTTTGGTACTGAGTCAGTTCTGCAACTCACTGCTGCCAAAGCGGCTGTTGAACATTTCTTGGCGTGATTAAGAGAGCATAGGAGCACCTGCTCTCAGGTGTGATCAAAGCCTGGTGCCCAAAGCCAGCCTGGCTCTTCTGAACGCTGACAAAAGGTGACAGCTCAGCCTGCGTGGGCACAGGCAGCAGCTCCCCTGGACAGGTGCGTGGCCCATTTTACAGTGAATAACGGAGCTCGTGATTTCAAGCCCTGAGCAAGAGTCACCCAAGCAGCCTCTTGGAAACCTGGGGCTTGATGCTGCCTCTTCACACACTTCTTCCCAGCCAAAATGCAATCAGAAAGAGGAATAGGCTCGCTCTGTCTTTCCCCACTTCATTAGGCTAATCAAACATTACCTACGCAAGCCTGGGATGAATTTGGGCCAACAAGGAAAGAGGTTTCGCCTGCCTTATTGTTCTACAGATTAGGCTTCCTGCTCTTCCTTTGAGGTATGACACTGTTTCCCAAAGACCCTTTCTCTGCCCCATAACTTTTGGCTCCCAGGTTGCAGGGCACTTTATTCCCTCGTACAGTGTGCCACGTTTTCAGGCCTCACAATTCCTGCTGGTCCCCCGGGAGCCTTTGTGCACATGACGGATGCAAAGTCACTGACGGCAGCACCTCCCAGCCCTGTCACTTGTCACCACTCAGACCTTCCAGTGCCGACAGGTTCCTGAAGGGATACCCTGATGGCCGTGATAAAAAAAAAAAATAAAAAGAGGCAGCACATAAACCAGAGGGCAATCCGAGTGTCTGGTCCAAGGGAGAAACACAATGTTCCAAAGTTCATCCCAGAACAATGGGCTGGAGGAACAAACGGCACCGAACTGTGGCCAAGGGGCACCCATTACACGAGTCAATTGTTTCCCTCCACCTGGAAGGGAAGGAGAAGATCCATCCAGACTGATTAGCATGTTAATGATCAAAGGAAAGTTTTTAAAGAGGCTCTTATTGTGCAATGATTGCATTTACGTATTTCAGGGAAACAAACAAAATACGCCTCGGCAGGGCGGATTACCCAAGGAACCCACATTCCCACCAGGATGGTTTATCCATTTCTCACTCCTGTTATGGCTTCTGAGGGAGCCTGAAGCAACATGTTCATCCTTCACTGGGCAAAATGAGACACTCTGCTTTTCCTTCAACTGAACACAGCTATTTCTGCAGGTTGATGCTGTCTAATGATCAGGAATTGGTTGGTTTCTCCCTCAGAAATTCCTTCCAACTGCAGCATCACCCAGGTTGGCATCACACCTCTGTGGGAGATTGGCTTGGTCCCTGCTTGGACCAGGCATGAAAAGGGCAAGGCTGGGGTGTTACAGCAGGCAGTGCCATTTCATTAGGTGCCACTGGTTCCTCTGAGTCACTAATGAGCCACAGTCCCCCCGGCAACATGCTCGGGTAATTATGGTGGAGGTGCTGGTTTTTTCAGATGAGTCATAAAACAGAGGTCTTAACCTTGTAATTAAAGATGCAATGGCACGTTTGGGTGAAAAAAAACAAGAAAAAAAAAGTCAGGCGTTCACCCTACTATGTCCTGGCAAAAGCCCAGCCCTGGCAATTTGTCTTCTCCCAACATAATGCTGTCCCACAGCACCAACCCAATTCAGACTTCCAAACAGCCTTGTTGGCGCCTTTGGAAAAGCTGTTACATCCCCCACGGAAGGGCACATTAACATCAGGAACCTGTGTGTGGCGTGCCCAGGAGGTAAAAGGTGATGGGTGTTTATACAAGCCCAGACACAGGCAGGGAGCCATGGGAGCAGCTGAAAGGTCAGGGATTAGCACAAGAGCAGGTGCGAAGGGTAAATTGGGGGCTACAGCATCTGCACCTTTGATGCACTACAGAATTCAACATGCACCTGACTTTTTCATACAACAATTTGGGTTGGAAGGGATTTCTAAAGGTCCACTCCACCTTCCCTGCCATGGCAAGGGATATCTGTAACTAGATCAGGCTGCTCAGCACACCATCCAGCCTGATCTTGAACATTTCCTGAGATGGGGCGTCCACCAAATCTCTGAGCAACCCGGCCCAGTATCTCAGCACCACCACTGCAAAAAAATTATTCCTTATGTCTAATTTAAACCTCTTTTCATTTAAAACCACCACCCCTTGTCTTATCCCAACACGCTTTTCTAAAAAGTCTGCCCCCACTTTTCTTAAAGGCCCCCTTTAAGTACTAAAATGTCACAGTAAGTTCACCCTAGAATCTTCTGTCCCAGCTTTGGATAAATTAGGAAGAAACATCTTGAAATGAACGTGTCCTCTAATAGAGGAGAACTCCAGGTTGAACAAACCCAAGTTTTGGACTGAGCAGAACAAACCAGACAGATTTCAGGGGGAGCCCAATTAATCTCTTTCCTACTTACGCCCAAGCCCCTTTCTCCCCGTATTCCCCATCAGGAGCAAGCATTCCTTACGCTGAGGGACGCTACCTAAGGACAAGGCCAGCTGGCTGGTGCTGAAGTGCAGGCTCAGGAGCAGCCAGCAAGACAAACACATCGGCAGGCTCCACCTGCTCCCCTCTCCCGGCGTTTACGGCATTTCACATCCAAGGTCTCGGCTCCTTGGCCAGGTTTTGCTGCCATGGGCTCGGGTTGTGCAGAGCTGACAGCAAGGCTGAGCTCTGCTCCTGCAGCCACTGCCTGACGCACACACCAACCTTGCATTTCCTCTCCCCACCTCACCTCCACTCCTGAAATTAAAAAGAGTTCAACCACGGGCCAGTTATGAAACGCCGCGGTGATCGATGCAATTGCTGGGCTTAGGGAAGCCTGGGCAGGAGTACAAGTCTCCAAATTCATTAGGTATCAACAGGATAATGCTCCAGCGTTTGCCTGAAGTTGCAGAAGTGTTTCCATGAAGGATAAATCTTCCCCCTGCCTGCAATGTGCTGTTTTTCAGGGGTTCCCCCTCTCCTCACCCTCACATCCAACAATCCCATTCTTTCACCCAGGGTTTCTTTCAAAGGTTCCAACAATTAAGGAAAAAAAATCCAAGCAAAGAAATTTCAGGAAAACGAAAGCTTCTAGAGACAAAGCTGGAAAGCACCACCCCAAGGAGCAATGATGCACAGCACAACAACTCACTCCTGTGCCTCTGGCATCTCTCAGAGAGGTCCTGCCTCTCTTAGGACTCTTTCTCACCCATCACCTCCAAGGACAACACGACTCTCCAACTGCTCTCCCTATCCAAAGGCAGAACAAAGTGCCACCTTCCACTGTCTGCCCAAAAACACGTGGTGCGGCTCGCTTTTGACAATTTAAGCCACGCTCTTCTTTTCTAAACGTTAATCTACTCCAGAAAATAACTTCCTACTGCCACCTCAACCTTATTCCCTGCAGGGGTGCCTGTAAGGTGAGACAAAATTGGAGAGGCACACAGTGTAACCACTTCTTTCCATTCTCAAAAGGAAAATTTCTGAGCTTTCTGAGCTCTGAATTCGGAGGTGAAGAGCTGAAGTGCTGCAAAAGAGAAAACAAAGCTGCTTTTTCTAGACTCAAGGATACAGCTGAAGATTTCACGAGTAAGCCACTACCCTTTGAGCTGAGGCAACAACAGTGACACCAAGAGCCACCAAGGCAGAGGAGTATCAGAGAATCACAGAATGCTTTGAGCTGGGAGCTAAAAGACCATCCACTCCAACACTCTGCCATGGGCAGAGTGTCATCCACCAGACCTAGAGACAACATTTATTTTTTAACTGGTAGCAGAGTCAGGGTTGCTGTTGTTGTTTAAGGTGCTTGGTTTTAGGACTGGGATGGAACAGCTGATCCACCGTGGGAAGCACCACACAAGAAGTGGGTATATTTCCTGATTTCTTACATTCTTATCGTTTTTACATTTACATTTAACAACAAACCCCTGCCATGCCATCCTCCATTATTAAATTCCTGTGGGCACCGTGTCTCCGATCTAATAACCCATTTTGACTCTCTTGTTTTAAAGTTAGCAGTAAGTTCTCTTGAGCCTTGCAATACTGGAGGATTATGAATAAAAACACATTCTCGGGATACTTGGGTAACTCAATTACAATGTTCTGGTGCTGGCATCTTCCAAGTAAACAGCCCTCTGCAGCACAAGCCTTATATTGAAGTGAAACACAGCTCTGCAAAAGCTTTCTACAAGTACTGCCACAGCCTTTGGCTTTTATGATTTCTCTCTGGTAAACCCCTAACAAGTGCAGTGCCTTGATAGTTAATTGGAGTTTATTTTGAGACAACACCAGTTTTGAAGGAGGCACTGGGGAAGAACTTTTTTTTTATTTACAGGCCCCCTAATATTGGCAGCTCTTGGGTTTTCTCTGAACGTGGGAAGCTCACACATGTGGAAAATTTAGTTACCCCAAAAGTTCTGCTCAGAAAACATCATGTATCTTCACTATCTTTTACTTAGGGTGTGCTCCAATACCCCAATTTCACAGAATGGTTTGGGCCAGAAGGGTCCTTAAAGACCATCTAGTTCCAACCCCATATTCCAACACCTTCTACAAGACCAGGTTCCTCCAACCCCATCCAACCTGGCCTTGGACATTTCCAGGGATGGGGCAGCCACAACTTCTTCAACAACCTCAATTTCCCCCATTTTTTTTGCTGGAGCTCTAAGGACATTTCTCAGGGTCATCAGCACATCCAACATCCCGCCTCAAAGCTGATAAGGCAAAACACGTCAGACTGCGAGTGAGAAGTTACCACAAAAATCACTTGTTTGTGCTGCAAAAGCCTTTAGACTTTGCCCATTTCCTCCCAGGAAGAATTAGCAATTATTGCATCATAATGAACTGCCCAGTCAGATAACTGGGGAGAAATGGGATGGATAACTGGAAAGAAATTCACTTCCCAGAAGCCATGCAGGACTTGAGCTTTGTGGCAAGGTGTTGGCCACTTCCAGATGAGTTCACTGAATGCAAAATGAGGAACGTTACAGTTTAAATTGCACCCCCTCAAACTGATCCAGGGACAATTCCAGCTTGAACAAATTTATGGTCTCATCCAAGGCTTTAACCTGGTGGAAGATGATGCAGCTTCCCCCATTCAAAGCTCCCCAGTCCCAGTGTTCAATATTAAACCATTAAATTCTTATTCCTTGCTCTCTCCACCCCAACACGAATTAATATCCCAGGACAAGGGATTCCTGCACAAGGGATCTGGAAGCTGCATTCAGGTTCCTGCAATTTAGAGCAAGGGGAGAGTCACAATTTATGTGCTTTAAATACCCAGTAACCAAACGGTGCTGCCCTCCTTCTCCACCCAAAGTCAGCAGAAACCCAGACTTAAGAGAAAACTCACACACAGAGGAAATAATACCTCAGGGGAAACCTGCAGGAGAGGAGGAATTTTTTAATTAAGTGGAGCATTGACTGAAATGGAGTTTAAAAAATCTCAGTGTGCAGCAAGAGCTCAACTGGAGGAGGACAAGGAAGCCTCAAACTCCTTTGATAACAGAACTGCATCACAGAAGAATAGGACAGCAGCTTGACAAGCAGCCAATCTGATCACAGACGAGATGATCAGCTCCAAATATGTCAATATCACAGTTTTTCTCCAACAGAGCCTCTCTTGTGCTCTTAAAACAAGAGATCCTGTGAATTTTCAAGAAGAACCAAGCAGCACAGGCTCTCGGTGGAGACATTCCCTGCAAATCATTTAAAACCACGCAAGTCAGCAAGAATTAATGGACAGCAGCAAGCAAAAAGCTATTCTGCCTCAAGTTGCCACTTCTCATTTCTATCTACACCTTCAGCAGCTAATTCCCTCCCACAGCTCCACCTAATTCAGCTGGAAAAGCCTGGTGAAAGCAAAGCTCCTGCTGGCACAGAGACTGGAATATGCCCCTGTGCTGCTGGTCTGGGCAATCACAATTGACAGACAGGAGAAGAGCTGGAGATCTGACTTGTTTTTCTCCATGCCTAGAGAGGTGTGACCAAAAGAAAAAAAAAAAAAAAAAAGAAAAAGAAAAAAAAAATCACAGAAGTCAGGGTTTCCAAACTGATCACCGTAATTCAAGGAAGTGTAAGGTCAGTAAGGGATGTTTGCTAATACCTGGGCAGGAAAGCGCCTGGTAAATGGTGTCTGATGCTGCCTGTGGCAAGCCCAAACAAAGACCTTTCCCCAAAAAGCATCGATAAAGGCAAAGGAAAACACAGACAAAACTCAAGAGGGGCAAAAAGACCATTTGTAAGTCACTAAATGGGGGATATCCGCACTGGGAGTCCCAAGGTGCTTTTTTTTTTTCTTGAAGAGCTGAGTCAAGATCAACTGAAGGACTCTTTTTGGGCACAGCTTTGCAGACAGTCAGTGGAGACACACATGCATGCCCAGCAGAGCTTGAGGCGGGATAATCCCTCCCTTCCCAAGGCACAGCAGAGCCCTATCCCTCCCCAGCTCATCCCTTCTCCAGCTCAGTGCCAGGGCTGCAGGGAAGTGCTCTGCAAGGACAGACCCCGCTCCACAGGCACCAGCTGTGATCCTGCTCCCCCTCCAGTTCCACCCGTCACAGATGTCAAAACATCTTCCCAAAGCAGCTCCCTGCAGCACCAGGAGAAGAGCAAAGAGTGGGAAATGCCCCACAGTGCAGGACAGCTCCCCTCTGCCTGCATCTGCTGCCCCTCACCTTCCTCAGCTCCTCCTCCTCCTCATGAGGCTGGCAGGAAAAACACAGCCCCTAAAGGGAAAAAAAAAAAAGGCACAGCACACCTGGAGATTTAACACAGGCAGCAGAAGGGTGCACCAGCAGGGGCTGGCATCGCTGGGCGATGAAACAGGGATATTTACTGCAGACTTTTACCTAAATGGGTTGATTAAAACATCGTCTGCATGCGAATACCTGCAAGAAATCAACTCAGGAGGTCCTGGGAACAGTTTAGGAGATAGTCATGACCCAGAAAGATTTAAATCTACCTCGAAGCTCTTCACCCCAGAAAACTTTTGGAAGATGAAGTGCTGCTCAGAGCACACACTGAGAGGGAAGATGCTTTTAAGTAGCCCAATCTGATGGCAAATTATTGCTCCAGCCCAGAGACTCAGACCTGCAGGGACACAGGCTTTGCCCTCCTGATGTATAAACACACCCTACAGCAAACCTTACAGAGAGAATGTTCCTGTTAAATAATTCTTTAAAACTCCCCTTAGGTTTAACACACTCCTCTTGCCCCAGGAATGCATTGATGTGTTTGTTGCTTATTCCCCTACCCCCCTACCAGAAGAACCCCCAAAGGATATTCACCACTTCTTTGCTTCCCAGAAGGGTTTCCTTCCCCCAGATCCCCGTTTTTAGGACTCGGAGGTCTGGATTATGCAAACTAACCATCACACCCCTTGGAAATGTCCCATTTCTGGGATTTCTGGAGAACACAAACCAGTCCTCTGACATTTCCAGGGCTATCCCAAGTCACTTGGATATAAAGTTTTGCTCCATGGCTCTGTCCTCCGTCAGAGTGGGATGACATCCCAGTCGTGGTCCAGGCAGAAAACACAACTCTGTGGCTTTGAGGCTCAGCAGGCACCCAAGGTTCAAATCATGGATTGCATGGAAGGAGCTGGATATTCTTCTGAGGATGGAAACGGTGTGAGGAGGTCTTAAGTTATGCCCAGATAAATGAAACCCCAGAACTAATTTTCACAGTGGCTGGCTGGGAAAATAAAGCATCATATTGAAGGGATAAAGCAGGAAGCATCCTCCTGCCTGCTCCCTGCCAGGCAAACACACACCCACACACAGGCTCAGGGATCAGACGTGGCTGTTTTCAAAGCCTTTTTCCTCACTGCATTGAACAATTCCCCTCCTCAGCTTCCTCCAGCTCACCCATTGCAATAAAACCAGCTAATAAAGAGTCACAGGAGCAGGAGTGACAGCTCCCAGAGACCTCCCCTCAACCCAAAAAAAGAAAAAAAAAAGAAAAAAGAAAAAAAAAAGAAAAGAAAAGAAAAAAAAAAGAAAGCTGTTTGGATTTAACAGGAGCACCACGTTCTCCAGATTGACTCATCACAATTTAGCCCACCCAAACAATTAATATCCGAGGCTGCCTCCCAGAGGTGAGCTGCAAGAGGAAGCCACCCTGCACATCCAGAGTCATGCAGCTGCTTTCCCAACTGGATATCCACTCCTCATCCACTGGATTTCTTGGCCAGCATTTCACAGGTGAGCAGGACAATTTCAGCAGCAAGGCACCAACAACACTCCGGGATTTGCCTGTTGGACTATTTTGGCTATTCTCCCCGGTTTTTTTTCTCTTTTTTTTTTTTTACAGGTTAAAGGGGGAGGTTTTGTTTTGTTGGACCCTCTAAAAAAGGATTTAAGACTTGCAAAGATTTCTTGCTTAAGCACTACATGGAGAGGAGAGACAGCGAATACCTCCAGAGATCCCACAAGCTGGCAAAGACCCAAGATCAGGCCAGTTGAGGCTCTTCAGTAGACTTTTCCTGAAATATTTAAATAATTTAGAAAGCATTAACTCTTACTGACAGCTTCTCAGGCAGCTCTTTCCCTTGCAGGGCCCTATCAGAAGCCTCATCACTCTTAATCCAAAAGAAAAGAGATGCTGCAACAGCCCCAAACCTTGGTGAGGGTTGAGAAGATGGATTTTAAAAGATGCCTGAGATATTTTTCTCTGCTGAAATGCCTTCTTTGTACAGGCAGGTCTTCCAGAGGCCACCACCTACCACTTATCTGCAGTGGCACTGTGTAAACCATGAAAAAAAAAATGGTTAAGAGACAGTCTGACAACATTTCACTGACTTGGGGCTATTCAGAGGGTGGGAGCTGCTCCCTGCAGAGGTTTAAATGTGTAAATACTGTAAAAATTAAGCAGCAAGGAGGAGTAAACTGATGGGAATAAGCCTTTCTTGGGGGTTAAGAGATGCTGCAGCACCACCAGTCTCACTCTGGAACATCCCTCCCTCCTCCAGGGTACCAGGGTCATGTTTTGGAACTAAGTGAATTTCTAGAAAGTTTTTTTTCCCCCCAGCTATCTTATCGCCTCCAGAAATGAAAACAGCTGCTGAAAAGGCAGCAGTGGCTGAGCCAAGCTTCCACAGCAAAGTTGTTCCTGCACCCCTTCCCACCACCACCCCCCAAAAGGCACTGGATGGAACAGATGTAACTCACAGAAAACCAGAAGTTAGGCCAAACCCAAGGTCTGTGCTGGAAACAGAAGCAGAGCGCTCAACCCCAGGCACCTGATCACCAAACACATTTCCCGTTGTGCTTCTCATCAAGACTCAGAAAGGAAAACCTCCCCCTGCCACGAAAAGCAAGAACAGCCCAAAGGGTACCCAAATGGCCACAGAGCTGCACTCTGCAGCCTCAGCCATCCCCCCAGAAACAGGGTCTGCAACTCCCACCAGGTTCAGCAGGGTAACACAAACCACCCCATGCAGCTTCCCATGTTTAGGAGCCATAAAACAACATCAGTGACAACAACAACAACAACAACACAGGTGGGGGGAGAGGCACCAGCAGCAGCAGATCCCATTTTCCTGTCCATCATCAATCCAAAATTAAAATGCCCCAGTCCCCAGTGATGAAATAACTGCAGACTGGCACGCCGTGAGATAATGTTATTCATTAGGATGTTGTTTATGGTTCACCTACAAGGCTTCCACGGCTACAGCACCAGGGATGATGTTTGGGGGCATTTCAGACACACTACATCCATGATTTTGTCTCCACTCAGCACTGCACTTCCCCCAAGTGAAACAGCTCCATGCAAAGCTCACTGACAGGCTGGGAGGACGTTTTGCCATTAATTAAGAGAAAAACCAGAACAGAGAAGCTCTTCAGTGCTCGTCTCCCCATGCATACCTTGAAACTAAATTCAAACCCCGACAGCCAGCGCTCTGGTTAATTTAAATGGAATTCAAAAGGCATTCTCCATCCTTAAACACAGAGACACCCAGCACAGGCAGCAGATATCATCACTAAGCAGAGCAAAGCCCATAGAAAATACATCAAGCACTGCCTTACTTTAGTGAATTAAATAATTCAAGAGCTGGCAGAGCCGCTTTTTTAGATTTCCTGACCAAATGCATCACCCAGCAACAGCAGCGCTCCAGTTTGGGGGGGGTGGCTTTTTAAGACCACAACTTACCTGCACTACTTCTTCAAGAGAGAGATGCCTCTGCTCCCCTCAGGGCTGCTCCCCCCCGAGCCACCAGCACTTGTCCCCAAAGGCCACTCGCTCAGGTGGCCGAGGCAGCGCCGGCTCCTGCTTTTTCACTGGCTCCAATATTAATCCATCCAGAGCATCTTTGTCTCTCACTTCCAATTGGCGAGCGGCGGATGGGTGGAGTGAGAGCGCGACCCATTAGCTCCCAGATGGACACCTCCAGCCCAGCTCTGCCAGCCCCACACCTGGGCAGCACCTCTGCACATGCCAGCACTGCCCCAAGCCAAAGGTTTGGGCTGTCTCCTCCTCCAGCCACCCAGATCCCACCGCCCCTCTCGGAGCTGTTCGCCTCCAAGAGCAAAAATAGAGGAGTTAAAGCGACCCGGCGCTCCGGAGCCAGAGAGTTTTGCTGGATGCAGGATGGAGAAAGCTCCTGCGCCTCCTTAAAAAAGAAAAAAAAAAAAAAAAGCTCTGTGCCAGCCAGGCTCAACTGAAGTGAGAAGATGCTGTACCTTACAGAGAGAAGTACAGGGAAAGCCAGGGGATGAAAAAAGGAGGAGGGGGGGGAAAAAAACCTGCTGCTGAGAGGGAGATAGAGCAAATTCCTTAAAGATACAGCTGCCGTGCCTGCCGGGCTCTGGTGTTTCATCCAGCTCAGCAGCACGGCAGCAGCAGCGCAAGGGTTAATGCATGCATGCAGTGGAATGAGAAACAGGGCTGCAAGTCTGTGCTCCAGCAGCAAGTTGCAGAATTTAGAGCTGAAAGACCTCACCTCATCGGAGGGGACTTAAATCGCAGCCTGTGTGCCCAGCGCTGGACCACGAGGTGCCTAAAAAGCTTTGGAGGGAAGATGCCACATCCTCTCCTCCTGCTCCAGCCTATTCTACACCGCTTCACTTTCCTCACAACTCGAGATTTTCAGCACAATAAGCCAAGTCTCCCCCAGCTAGATATTTAAAGCCCAGAGGAATGGTCTAAGCTGGCCAAACAAACAAACAAACAAACAAGGGGAAAAAAAAATAAAAAAACCAACTCCCCAAAGCAACATCAACTCAGCCTTAGAAAAGGCAGAACCCTAAAATAATAAACCAGAAATAAGTAGCCAATTATCCAAATCCTGGCAAGGCTGGGTCACTCCCCTACTCCAGTAACTCTGACAGCCGCTGTGACTTCAGTTAAAAAAATTCCCAGTGATGATATTTACCAGGAGGCAGCAAACACTTCCCAGAGCAAGGCAAGGGGAGGCAGCACCCGGCTGGGGAAGGGGCATCCCTTTGGCAGAGGGAGCCCCAAGCCCCCAGGCCCCGCCACAGGCTCGTTTCCGCTGCACACAGCCGCAGGCAATGCGTGTTTTTAAACACCTCCCACGCGTTTTCTCTGCCGAGACTGCTCAGCCAGTCTCCTCCATTTTTTTTATTTTTTTTTTTTCCTTTGCCATGCCACCTGACGAGCTTTTCCAGGTAAGGCACATCACAGACTGGCAATAAGATGCTAAGGAGGTAGAGGGTGGTTCAGAGAGCGTTTGGAGGGTGGGAGAGACCCCTGCAGGTCTCCAGACCCACTCCTTGCTCCACCTGTAAGGAGAAATCAGGACAACACCTCACCGAGCCAGACATCTCTCCCAAAAGAAGTTTTATAAGAAGCTGAGACTCCCATCCTTAGGATCAGCACTTACAGAGCTCAGCTCCTAAACCAGCAGGACTCACCAAGCTCCCCGTATTACATTAAAGCAAGATTTGAACCAAGCTGGATTTTTTAAGGTAATTCCTCATAGTGAGACAAACCTGCATTAGAACATCTTCAAACCTTCCTCTATCCCCACACCTGATACTGTCACTAACAGTTTAGAGGACACCTGACAGCATCACAACCCTAAAGGTGAACCGAGCCCGCTGAGCCTCCAGCAGGTATTTCAGGTTTCACGCGGTGCCGGATTCATTTCAGCAAGTGAACAAGCTCAGGAAACAAAAGACTGCCTCAGATCAGTTTCTATTTTTAATTTTTTTTCCACGCTGAGGTTGTTTATCCTCTCCCTGGGTGTAGCAGGCACCAGAGCAGCTCCTTGGTGGAGATGCCAGCGGCCAAGCTGTGGGACCAGGAGAGGACCCAGAGCATTACCACAACCACACCAACCCCATCCTCCGAATCCCACCTGCACCGCCTCCCTCCTTTTCCCACCACCTCCAAAACCTCCTCAAAACCCCGCTGGACTTCTCTGCTGCCCTGTCCCAACCCTTCCAAACCCCGGCCACGCACCGTCCACCGGCCTGCTCCACCTCTGGGGCACCAAACGCTGCGGCCACGGGGCCAAATCCTGGGAAGAGCCGGCGCTGGCCCCGAACTGGCCATAGGGCGAGCGGAGGAAGGTGAGCCGGGGGTAGCAGAAGGACGCCGGCTCCATCAGGACGGAGAAGAGAGGAGAGCCAGGTACGAAGCAAACCGCGTCCCCCTTCGCCTCCTGCAGCGCGTACTGTTGGGACATGCAGTCTCAGAGCCTTCTCCCAGAGAAGTTCCTTTTTTTTTTCCCCCCCCACAAAAAGATTTAGTGCCAAAAAAAAAAAAAAAAAATTAAAATAAGAGTAATAAAAGAAACCCCAAAAGCAGCAGCCCCGATGCTGCTGTCAGAGCCCAGCAGAGCACACTGGCAAGGCAGCGTCTCCAGCCTGTATTTAAACGCCCCTCTCAGAAAGCAGAGATGCAGCACAGGAAGAGACAAATTCCAGCCCTGCGTCGGGCTGATAAGCCAGGTTTATAATATTCAAGAAGTATTGGCATTACTACAGTTCCTCCTCCCCCCCCCCCCCACACACACAACCTCCTCCCGCAACGAATATCTTGTGCAGGAGCTTGTTGTGCACAATAAGCAAAAAAAAAAAAAAAAAAAGAAAAAAAAAAAAAAAAAGCCCAATCCCAAAAAAAAAAAAAAAAATAGAAAAATCAGCCTGTTCCGGTGGGAACAGCCAACACGTTGAATAAAACAAACACACGCGTGTTAAACCCTGGGGATGCAATTAGGCTCGGAGCAGGGGGAAGAGGCGTTTAACTCCTGCGAAAGGAGATGGCAGCGGGTGAGAGGAAAAGGAGAATGAACCTGGTGCCTCACACCGCGTCCCGTGGGGTGGCTCGTCCCAGGGGGTGAGCTCAGGTGGTCACTGCAGGGTGCCAGCACCTGCCCCGACACCAGGACGGGAGGAAGGTCACCTCATCCTCCTCCCAAGTTGTTCTGTCCTCCTAATTCCCACTCCTGAGCCCCTCTCAGTGGGTGACACCCAGCAACAACTCACTCCACCTCCACTGTTCGCCCAGCTGAACACCTCGAGACAGAGGTTCCCCAGTTCTGAGCACTGACCAGCTGAGATCTTCTCTCCACCAGCTTCAAGTCTTAGTTTTCCCCACCACAGCCCCCATCAGCACTGCTGGCATCCATCCCACCACGGCACAGCTGCCACAGCCCCACCAGCCTTTTCCTGCCACTTCCATCAGGTCCTTCGAACCTGAGGAACCCCAAAGGACACGTGGGGAAGAAAAGTCCTCACCCAACACCAGCATAAAGTGCTGCATAAACCCACGCCAGTGCCTTGGTTTCCATGTTTTTCTCCCCATGTTCTCACACTTTCTCAGCAGGTCTCTGAGGACTGACACTACTCTTGCCTCTGTTCCCTACCCAAATCCCAGCTCCACTGGCTGATCAGAGCTCGCAGAACCTCCTTCAGCAGCAGAGGTGGAGTGAAGCCCTCAGTCCTGCTGGTTTTAATTGGGAGTCAGAGCCAGGGATGAATTTAGAAAGAGGGAGTAGAAAAAACCCATGGAGTTATAAGTGACAGCGAAGCCCTTTGATATTGCAGCCAGCACTGACAGATGCAGGAGCCCGCAGCGCTGTGCTCTGGGCCAGCGTGTCCCCATGCTCTGCAGAGAGCCTTTGCGGGGAGAGTTCAGCCCAGATCAGAGTTAGGAAGTTGTATTTCCAGTGAGAAAGAGGGGAAAAAAAAAAAAAAAAGAAAAAACCAAACGAGATTTTTCAGCATCGCCAGATCCCAGCACCAACTCCTGAAGGAGCTGCCCTGCAAACTTCACAATCACACAACACTGCTCACACCCAGGGAAGGATGGACTTTGAGGAGCTGCCTCGGTTTTTAACCACACTGAATCCTTCCCAGCAGACTCCCCACCCAGCTTGGATGGTACCAGCAAAGGTGGCTGAGATTTAACGTGTGCTGGATGTCCTGGCAAGGATTTGCATATTTTGAGGGTAGATAACAGCTCCATGATGATGATGACGACGAGTTGCTAAAGTGTCCCGAGCTTTGTCCACTCCCAGAGCAATCCTACACAAGGAACTAGGACTTCTCCAGAACTGGGTTCACTTTAGGAGGAGGTAACTCAAGTCCCACCCAGCCTATTACAACAGAAAGGTTCCTGTGGCTTCCCAGAGACACCTGAATCCCAGCACGGTATTAGAATTACTAAAAAAAACCCCCAAACAAGCAACTTTTCCCAGATAATGTGATTTAACACACCTGTCCTTAGGCATAAAGTACCTGTGCAGAGCATCAGTGAAGTTCTGCCAGGACAGAATTGGAGGTTTTAGTCTTATACAGGCAAATAAAACAGCACCAGGCTAAGGTGGGTAATTCCGGACTAAAATCCAACTTTGCAACTAAAGTCTGACCTTGAGCCTAACTCTTACCTCAGCTGCCTCCTGCAAGAAGATGAAACCAAACAAAAAACAGGCAAATTGAACAGCACCAGGTTAAGTCTGATAATTCTGGATTAAATTCCAACTCTGAAGCTCACATCTGACCCTGACTCTTACCTCAGCTCCCTTCTGCTGAAAATACCCAACTTCTCACTGACACTTTCCTTTAAGCCAACACGGAAAGCTTCCCTTGCGGATCCTTTCCCTTTGAAACCCAAGACATCTTTGTTTTCACACTGACTCAACACAAAAATAAAGCTTGTTTTAATAAATGTTTACAGCCTCAAATGATTTACTACAGCTTTACTAGAAGTCAAGCCACTCCGAGCTTACACACACATATCTTATGCCACCGGGTGGGTCAAGCAAGGGCTCCAGTTAAAACCCCAACCCTCCTTTTTATCTGCACTTATTTAAACAAGCTGAAGCATTCAAATTGCCAAGGAACAACAGGAGAGCCGGAGGGGAACTTCCTCTGCGGTCCATCATTCTTACGGAGCACCAACTGTACAAAAGCCACAGACATTTCAAAACTGGAGGGCTCTGGCTGAGATGGATTAGCCAACAAATCCCGATTACAGCCGGGAAGCGGCGACGCGCGGCTCGCAGGGGAGGTAGCAATGACTGAGGTCGCTGTGCAGACAGGACTCGAAGTGCCACCTCGCTGTTCCAGCCTCCCAAAAAAAACCCCCAAAAAGCAGCCACAAACCCAGCAAGAGTGACCCAGGTGAGGCGCAGCTGGATTTTCTCAGTCCTGGGTCTCATGCGGTTTATCCCCTGCTCCAGCACTTGAGGGGTAGGAATTTGGCAGTGGAGGGACAAGGCTGAGCTCACACCAAGAGAAATCCTGCAAACACTGAAACAGCTCGCGGGAAAGGGGAGAATTCCGTGGATTCTCCAGGTGCAAATCCGCACAGAGAAGCTGTGGCTGCCCCTGGATCCCTGGAAGTGTCCAAGGCCAGGCTGGACAGGGCTTGGAGCACCCTGGGACAGTGGAAGGCGTCCCTGCCCATTGCAGAGGTGGAACGAGATGATCTTAAAGGTCTTAAAACACCCAAACCATTCCACGGTTTGCTATTCCTGCAGGACATCCCGTGGCACCGCCAGGTCTCAAGAGTGACAACACGGACAACGCAAAAGCAGCAGAGCAAAGCTCTGAGGCGGAACATCAGCTCCAAATGAAAACTTTTCCATTAAGCGGGAAATGTACAAATCCTCCCCGAGCACTGATCCCTCACGAGAGGTCCGGGGACAGCACGGGTGACAAAGCTGCTGTGCCACCTACAGTCACTTCTGCTCCAACACAGAGCTCCCCTGCACCAGCCCCGGTCGCTGTCACTTTCAGCGAGTGTCACCCAGCGCTGCCGCGGCCATGCCGGCGAAGGAAGCGCTTCCTTTGCAAGGCAGCGGGGAGACACCGCACAAAATAACTCTGAAAGTTCACCCCAAGTCAGAAAGCCAGTTTCCAAGTGCATTTAAACCCCTCCTCCCCCCTCATTTCAAATAAACTCCTTGTTGGGGGGGGTCTTCCCCAGCATGCACAGCTGCCCCAACTTTTCACATTAAAGTTTCACTTTTTCTACTTTTTTCTCCTCCCTCCCCCCCGCTTTTTATTGCGGTTTTTACACCAACACGAAGTCAGGCAACCTCATCCGCAAGCAGCAGAGCGGAGCTGAGCACCACGCCGTGCCCTCCGGCCCATGCTTGGGTGCAAACAAGTAAAAGACGTCCCCCAGAAGAGCCAGACCCGAAATTTCCATCGCTCCTTTTTTCCCCCTCCCGGCCCTCCTGTCCCACCGCATCCCCGGGGTTGGAACATCCCGCTCTGCCCGAGCTGCTCACAACTTTGGGGGTGTCACCACCTCCCCGCAGATACCAACAAGAAAAAAAAAAAACAAACCAACAAACAACCAAACTAAACAAACCCTTCAAAGCGAAGATTTTTCTCCCCGGATCCCAAGAGGGGAAAATGAGCACACACCCCCCTCCGAGCCCACCGCATCCCGCCGCGACCCCTGCGCTGGCGCGACGAGCACAAGCCGGGGTGCCAAGCGGGGTGGCACAGGGGACACCCCGGTCCCCTCAGAGCCACCAAAGACCCCACCCCACCCCCCCCAGAGCCCCTGTCCCCCCTCACCGCAGGGCTGGAGGTGGAAGAGCCGCCGGGCTGCCATGGCCGCGCCGCTCACCCCGTCCGCAGCATCGCCGCGCCTTCGCCTTCGCCTGCCCCGCGCCCGCCGCCGACCGGGGGAAGGAGGGAGGAGGGGGGGGGAGAGGTTTCTTTATTTATTTTCCCCCGCCGAAAATAAATTTTAAAAATTACAAGAGAGAAAGAGAGACAACTCGGTTTTCACCCCCTCCCCCGCACGCGCGCCAATTAAAAAAAAAAAAAAAAAAAAAAAAAAAGATAATAATTTAAAGGGAAAAAAAAAAAAAAAAAAGCTGGAGAAAGTCCCGAGTGAGGAGCGCGGCTGGAAGGGGAAGGGACAGGCGGTGTCACACCCGGCCGGGTCCTAAAGCCCGCCCGCGGCCCCGGCGGGGACAGCGACACTGCAAAGTCAGGTCTTTCCCCGCAGACCCCTCCTCGGAGAGTCTATAGAATATTTTATATAATATATTGCGTTGGAAGGGACCTCAAGGATCTTCCAGTTCCAGCCCCTGCCGTGGTGCAGGGACACCTTCCACTATCCCAGGGGTGCTCCAAGCCCTGTCCAGCCTGGCCTTGGACACTTCAAGGGACCCAGGGGCAGCCACAGCTTCTCTGGGCACCCCGTGCCAGGGCCTCACCACCCTCTTTCTTATTGAAAAAATTCTTCCTAATACTCATTCATATTTATATAGACATGTGTCCATCAGGTTGAAACCATCCCACCTTGTTCCAGCACAGCAAGGCCCTGGATTGAGGCGCTTCCCCTCAATGAAAAATTAAATCTTTGTTCACTTTTCCAGGGATGCAGGCTGCTGGAAGCATTAGCAGGGGAGATGATGTTCATAACTTCAGAGCAGGGGGAAAGCAGAGCACTGACAAATCTTGCTTCTCCCATCAGGTGTGTTCATGGACACTATGGGGTCCCATCATCCAGACTGCTTTTCTCTGCCACTTCAAAACTCCTCTGAAATAACCTGGCACAGGTACTTTTGAGTCAAAACCAACCAGCTGGGGGCAAAATAAATCCCTAGGCCAAAGCACAGCAAGGGAGCTTGAGGTTATTTACCAAAGCAAGCAGCTACAACAAAGTTTGAAAAGCAGGTGCAGAAAAAAACAACCTGTAGCCTTTGCTTTAGGAAAAAACAGGCACATTTAAGTTCTTATACCATAAAGATTGGACTGGGACTGTTTTGTTTCTCCGTTTCCTGATTTTTCTTTCCTCCAGAAGGGTCTCAGCTGATCCAGCTACAGCAATTTGGGAATCCTGGAATGGTTTGGGTAGTAAGGGTCCTTAAAGACCATCCAGTCCCACTCCACCTGCCATGGGTAGGGACACCTTCCATTATCCCAGGGTGCTCCAAGCCCCATCCAACCTGGCCTTGGACACTTCCAGGGATCCAGGGGCAGCCACAAAATTTGGATATTTGGAAATGAGGGGGGAAGAATGTTTAAAGAAATCTTGTTGACATCATGGCTTTTTGATTGCAACAGATCTTGGTGTAGAGGCAGCATATCCTGAGTGAACCTTTCCCATCCTCTAAATCAACGAACGACATCCAGGGAAAAAAAAAAAAAACAAACCACCCAAACCACCCAGGAAAGCATTTGACATCATTTTAACTGAGGTGGGAAATTCCCTGCCAAAAGCTGAAGGTTAAAGCTATTACTGCAACATTATTCTCATACTAAACCCAAAACACAGTGCTTTACCAGCCTCTGAGAAAGAAAAAATCAACTCTATCCCAGCCAAAACAAGGATATCACCCAAAAAGAGAAAAAAAAGAGTGGGGGGATTTGGTTTTAATCCAGTTATGTTGGCTTGGAAGATGCATTTATTGTGGAAGTGAATCCTTGTTTGAGTGGCTTAAGCTGTAAATGTTGAATACAAGATTTAACTCTGTGCACACGTTGAGCATGTGGCAGCTGCACCAGGTGAGTGGGAGCCCAGTGTCCCCAGTGGTAACCTTGCCAGCTCCTCCTGGAGGAGGATAACCAGGAAGGACTATGGAATACATGAGAGCATGCAGGGACAACTTCACAGGGCCAGAAAGTCTCTTCCAGGAGTTTGGAGATCCCTTCCAGTCCTCCATCCTGTGGGCTCTCGGTTCATGGTAGAAAACTTGGACCCATATTAACTCCCTTTTAATACACCAAACCGTGTTTCCTCATTATGATAAATTCTTATTATAGCAGTGCCTGTCTCATGCTAGAAATCTTACCCCCCCCCCCCCCCACCAGTAGTATTTTCTGGAGGGTATCAGCTTATCTGACATGATTCCAGGCACCAGAGGGGACATCAGATACTTCAGTGTCTGGCGCTCTCTGGTCTATCCCAGAGTCTCCAGACCTGATCTTTGCAGACATTCTCCACTGTCACAGCCAAGCACAGTCACCCAGGGGCAGCTGGATCCAAGGAGCAGGAGTTACACCCTTCCCCGAGCCCATCAGCTTCTGAGGAGCCTCATCCCAACATTCCCCTCCAGCAGGTTCTTAACTTTATGCACAAAGCCAACCTCCCTCCCAGGCAGAAGTTCATTTTCCTCTCTTATTGACTGACTGGTTGGCATTAAGCAGCTCTTTGTAGCCAGGCTGGTTTGTGGCTGGAAACCAGTGGGAAGTGGATTTTTGCTTCACAACCAGATCATACAGGACCTGCTTGCCTGGTCCAGCAGGATCAGCCGAGTATCCCAGCAGAAGTTCTTGGGTTCCCTCCAAGCCAGGGACAGATGCCAGGTGTATTTGCTTTTTAGCAGGATGCTTTTCCAAGACTCTGATTGATTTCTTTTTTTTCTTTTTTTTTTTTTTCTTTCTGGTGGCCTCACATTGGAGGCTGCAAGAGCCTGGACACAGAAAGTAACACTAGGTGGACCCAAGCATTGCAGAGAAACCCTTATCCCATCCTCATGAAGCAGCACTGGGATTCCCAAGCTGTGGCACAGCCAAGACTTGAAACAAAAGCTCAGTCGCTTAGGGGATCCAAATTAAAAATTTAAGTACTACCATACCTGCAGCTTGAGTTGTTTTATTCTGTTTGAATCATGAACTCCCTTAAATCCCACCCTACCTCCTGCTGCCTTGACTGCAACTCAAGGGAAACCTGAGCTCTCTTCCCAGCTCCTGCTGCACATCCCGTTCGTGCCATCACCTGCAGGACACTGCGGGCAAAGGCACAGCAGAGGGAGCAGCGACCCGCTGGGAACTCCCAGGTAACTCCTGCCTTGGATTCTGTGTCATTTGGGATGGGTTTGAAGTGTTTATCCCACCACCGTCTCCTTCAGCGCTCTCTGGTTTCACCCCTGGAGCTGAATCCCACAAGAGCAGCTCTGGGGATCCCATTTCAGGACACACATTTCAGGCTGCTCTGAGGCGACCCAGGTTGGTTTGAGGCACCAGGTTTGCTTTCAGGAATCAAAGAAATTAAGTTTAGAGGCCAAGGGAACCAGTAACCTGCAATTCGAGCGGCTTTTGAGACTTTGAAGTGAGTTTAGCAACTTCTGGTGCCTTTTCAGCCCACAAAAGCACAAATAAATATCAGACTGAACAGCAACAGCTCACCCAGGTGAAAGGGAGCACATCAAGTCCTCCTCTAAGAGTCAGATATTTCAGGATTGCCCCCACCTGAGAAACTCATCCAAATAAGACAGAGAAGACCATGAAATTCACAAAACAACTCCAGGAAAAGGCACAGCAGTCTCTTTAGCACAGGGCCGTTAGGGGAGCTCAGGAGGCAGCTGCACAAGGAGCAGACCCAGAAATCTGAAGCTTTAAGGCAAAGGCAATATTCTGCTGCTCCTTGCTCATGCTCCCAACCAGAAGGTGAGAGCCATCTCCCGCAAAAGGAGAAATCAGCGATATTTGATTAAAACGTACATAAACACTCATTCCTTTGTCTCCCTCCTGCAAATCTTTTTTTTTTTTTTTTTTTTTCCCTAGCAAGGAAAGGAACCCAGTGAGGGCCAGAGCTGGTGCTCAACCAAGAGCTGCTGGGAAGGTCAGACTCCTTCAGCTGCAGATTGCGCCCAGATGGTGATTTCCTCCTGGCAGTGGCAGGAGCTGGGGAAGGCAGCCAGGCTCCAGCAGGCTCTGCCAGAGCTGGAGGCAGAAACTCCCTGGCCAAAGCCATGCCAACATGCAGATCTCATTAGGCTAGACCCTGCAGCCAACTCGTGCTACCCCCGGCTAGGACGGGGAGATGAGGGCAGGACTGAGAGCTCAGACGGCACCACTGTGGTCACTGTGCCCTGAGCATAGCCCCTTCTCATGCCCTAAAACAGGAGTCACTTCTTTCTAAAGATCTCCCACCTCCAGGAGGTGTCTAAGGAGGCAAAAAGGGAGCAACTCCCACCTGACCATCACCTCTCTGGAAAGGAGCCCCAGGATGGAACTGCAGCTTGGAGAGGATCATGGAATGGTTTGGGTTGGAAAGGACCATAAAGCCCAGCCAGTGCCACCCCCTGCCATGGGCAGGGACACCTTCCACCATCCCAGGCTGCTCCAAGCCCTGTCCAACCTGGCCTAGGACATGTCCAGGGATCCAGGGGCAGCCACAGCTTCTCTGGGCACCCTGTGCCAGGGCCTCCCCACCCTCACAGGGAACAATTCCTTCCCAATATCCCATCCAGCCCTGCCCTCTGGCAGTAGGAAGCCATTTCCTGTGTCCTGTCCCTCCATCCCTTGTCCCCAGTCCCTCTCCAGCTCTCCTGGAGCCCCTTTAGGCACTGCAAGGGGCTCTGTGCTCTCCTTGGATCCTTCCCTTTTCCAGGTGAACATTCCCAGCTCTTCCAGCCTGGCTCCAGAGCAGAGGAGCTTCAGCCCTTGGAGCATCTCCGTGGCCTCCTCTGGATTTGCTCCAGCAACTCCATGTCCTTCTGATGCTGGGGGAGAGAGGAGCAACAGCACATGGACTTGGTTCCTCTTACAGCCACAGGAGCCTCAGGCTCCTGAGCACAGCCAGACCATCCCAGGGCAAAATTTGAACCACAGTTTGAAGCAACAGTGATTGTGGTCAATTTTGGTATAAAGGAAAAAGTTATTTCCTAGGGAGTGTGGGATGGAAATCCATCTCCCAAGAAGCAGCTTAAGCTCTGCTCTGGCCCTTCAGTACCTGGGTGTCAGTCAGCCTTCCTGCAGCAATCAGAGATCTCTCCCTGGAGCTTGTCAGAGCACATCCCCATTTCATGGCTGGTTAACAACAAGGCTCAGGGTGTCTGTGTCACACAGGGACTGTCACACACGTGTGTGGACCTTGCAGGAGAGCCCAGGCTCCATCTCCCTGCTCCCAGAGACCCAGGACACAGCAAACACTGGTGGGATATGGAATATCCTGAGTTGGAAAGGACCCACAGGATCATTGATCCAGCTCCTGGCCCTGCACAGACACCCCAACAATCCCACCCTGTACCTGAGATTGTTGTCCAAACTCTCCTGGAAGCTCTGGCAGCCTCAGGACTGTGCCCATTCCCTGGGGAGTGCCTCACCAGCCTCTGGATGAGGAACCTTTCCCTGATTTCCAACCTAAACCTCCCCTGACCCAGGTCCAGCCATTCCCTGGGTGCTGTCACAGAGCAGAGATCAGAGCTGCCCCTCCTCTTCAACACTGTGGGATTGCTGAGGCTCAGCCGTGCCACTGGAGAAGAGGGAACGTTGAGCAGAAGATGGTTTTCCACTGCTCTGGTTTCTTTGTGGGTAAAATCTTGGGAAAATCCTACCCTTAAAATGATGTTACAGCTACACAAAGAGTCCTGCTGCCTAATGAGTACGTCTTGGGCAGAGATAAACACAATAGATTTGCACAGAGCCACAGCTGAATAGCTGACTTCAGCCTTAGTTTAGCCTCAGAGCATTAAGAGATTGTTGATTCCAGTAGAGAACACACTTGCCAACCTTTTTTGGGTTTTGTGCAAGAGCACAATTTAAAGGGAAAAAAAAAACCCCTCAATCACTCCAGGCACTGGCAACCCCAGCCCCTCTCGGGCAGTCAGCGGCGACTCGATGTGAATATTTTCACTGCTGCTGGAGGCAACGTGCTGGTGGATAAAGAATTCAGCATGGTGTTTATTTATTTTCAGAACTCTAATGGATTTAGTAATAAATCCTGCTCCTTGCCCAAGACTCAGCTGAACATGTTCTGCAGCCCGAAAAGCACAGAGCAGCAGATCCAGATGATGTCATGTAACAACGCAATAAAGAATTACACAACGGAAAGGAGCAGATAAAAAACAGGGACAATCAGCAGCTCCTCAAGATGTAATAATGAGGAATAGCCTTAAATCCCAGCAATGCTGAGCCCCTTGACTAATTCATCCAGTTAAATCACACATATCCACAGGCGTAAATATTTACCTGAAACCTTCATGACAAGGAAGAGGAGGGCACCAGGCAGCAGTGCAGCTTCACACCAGGCAAAAACACATGGGAAGCAGCAGAGACAAAAACAAGCCTAATCACGACCATTTTCCAGGCAAAAAAAAAGGAGTAGATTTTAATTGACTCAGCAGCAGGTTCACAAGGACTTGCAGCAGAGAAGTTGTGAGCAACTGGAACAGCTTCCAGACAAGCTAAAACTCCCACTTTTAACACAAAAAAGGATCAGATTCTGAGATGTGGCTGTGAAGAATCTTCACACTTGGGCACGGTGACTTTCATCTCACTGAGCACACACAATTGCTGGCAGCAAACTCATAAGAACAGGGGAAAGAAAAAGGAAAAAAAAAGCCCCTCAAGTTTCACAAGCAGCTTCAAAGCCCAACAGGGTTTTCCTTGCTACTAAAGCAGATTCAGGGTCCACTGTGCCCGTGGAACTCAAGTTGGGCTGCAGGAAAAACCTCCTGCTTCTCTCTCCTTGAGGTGAGAGAAGCAGTGAGACAGAGGGGATGAGGGGCAGGGATGCACAGAGCACCCCAAGAAAGCCATTGCAGCTTCACACCTCGAGCTTCCACACAACAGCCTGGATCAGGGTGGGATATTTGGTGAGAGGATGTGGCAGTAGAGGCATTTCAAGGGATGCATCAAGCACAGGTATCAGCAAAGGGCTGAGTGGGAGAAATGCAGCAGCCCCTGGAGGAGGATTCAGCATGTCCTCCACGGGTTCACCAAGAGCACAGAGTCCCCACAGACCCAGAGCCTTGGCTTTGAGAGCCCATCCCTTCAAACCAACAGCAACTGAAAGGAATTTTTTTACGCTGAAATCAGTAAAGCAGCAACAGCACAACCCAAGAGCGGGACTGAGACACTCTCCCTACTGCCACGTTCACCAAAACTGAGCTCTTTTAATGCTAACAGCCCAGCACATGTTCTTCAAATTAATTTGGATCAGCAGCATTCCCGCCACCTGGAGAAGGGGATAAATAGAGCCCTCAATGCCTTTAGGAAACAGCTCAGTATCTTTATAACGATATTTTTGCATTAAATGCCACAGACTCTTGATGCCAGCAGGGATTTAGTGACTCCCACTGAACAGTGACAAACGAAAGAGTCTGAGAGCAGAGGGGTTTTTTTCTTCCAGTCAAACACCTCCCTTTTCCATGAGAGGGAAGAAAGAATAACGAGCTGGAAAAGCCATTCCTGAGGTAGAGTACTTCCAAGAGGGACCTACAATGATCATCTAGTCCAGCTGGGAGATTAGATCTGCCTTCTGCAACCATTTCTGGACAGGAAACGCTGTGCCAGAGGCATCTGGCAGTTTGTAACTTCCTTTTCAGTCTTTACAAGGCAGAAAGAGAAACTCTTAAGCATTTGATACCCAAAGTAAGAAGCCTGAAATCACCTGCAAGTTTACAAAGAAAACCATTCCATGAAAAAATTCCAAGCAGACCACGAGTTTTTGCCATGTTTTACTGCCATGAGGCAGAGGAACAGGAAAGGACCAGTGCAAGGTAATTTTGACTCACTAGCAGGGAAATTTTCCAGCATTAAGCCAGTTAAACACCAGTCTGGTCATCATCTCCTAGGAGATTATTCTTCTTGCACAAACCAGAAAACCCCAAAGGTTGTCATGTAAAAACAAGGAGGGGGTTGATGAGTTTTATTCTTTTTTAATAGAGGAGAGCTGGAACAAAAACCAATGATTCTTATCTCTGAATTCAGTGTTGCACTATCAGTCCTGTGCCAGAATATAAAATTATTTCCTTGCTACAGGAAAGATCTCTACATGCAAAGAGATGCGAGACTCCATAATATTTATATTGTATTTATTTTGTAGACAGCCCATCCATACTCCCCTTTCCTCATTCTCCACCTGAGGCTGCAGAACTACAGGAAATATCTTTTAATCCTTTTGTTGCCTCTTACCCAGTGAGCAGAAACAACTTTTACACACCAAAATGACCAAACCCAACCATTATTTGAGAGCTGCACTTCAGAGCTGTCCACCACCACAGACTGGTGTCTGCTGGGCTGCAGCTCCTGTTCCTGCAGAATTCAGCTGCAATTACAACTCCTGTAATTCCAGCTGCCTGTCCTTCTCTTCCAGGCTGTATTTTGGGGTGTCCTGGCTGAAGAGAATGAGCAGACTTCAAAGAGCCACCTACAACACTGCTGGCACCTTCTCATCCATTCAGATGCTTCTCTCACAGACAGGCTGGCTCCTGGCTGGAAATCCTGAGAAAATAGGTAGAAATGACTGAAATTAAAGCAGAGAGTAACTTGATGAGAGTCATTTCCTTCTCTGGGGAGCTCCCACAAGCCCTGCCCTTTCCCCAGCCTCAAGTCCCAGGATGTGGCAAGAGATTTCACCCAAGGACAGAATAAAGCACATCAGGAGCACAATTCCTTTATCACAACATTCTGTCCTTCCTTTTTTTGGAGGATGGTCCACACCCCCAAGGGTTCAACCAGTTTGAAATATCCCCAAGGATGTGTTTGGGGAAAGAGCCTTGGTGTGATTTCTGAGCTTTCAGCACCAGAACCACCAAAACAAGGGGTTTTCTGAGAAAGGGAATAAAAGCAGTGCATTCCCTTGCGCTGGTGTAACACCCACCACAGAGCAGCTCTGAATGGAACCAAACATTCCTGGTAGTCCAAGGTCTTTGCTGCCTCCCCCATGAAGAAAATAGATGAGAAAAACAATGCATTTCAAACCCTCTGCAGACCTCCAGTGTCTGAGAAACTTCAGCAGACTGATATGAAGAGAGGCAGCAAGATTCAGCTCAGACTGGTCTGCAATTCCTGTTCCCACAGGAGGACGTGTTTACACCCTGATAAGCTGGGCAGCAGTTTGATTTCGGAAATGTTTTAGTTCCAGAGCGAGAAACAGCTCCTCTCTTTGCAGCATTTGCTTCCCCCAAGACAGCACCAGCCCCAGATGATTTTGTCTCTGAGCACTGAAGCCTGCTGGGAACCAGATAAGCGGCCAAAATTAGGGTCAGAGTTGGTATTATTCCAAGTAATGGACAATGCTGTTCAGAGGAGGATCCTTAAGTGATCGAGTTTACTGTCACTCCACACAGCTCCAAGCTTTGTCCAATGATGCCTTTTCCAGAGCAGCCAAAACTGACTTTCATCCTCTCCCAGGGACCAAACACACTGATCCACCTTTCCAAAAATGCCTACAGGGAATCATGGTTTGAGTTGGAAGGGTTGAAAGCTCATCTCATTCCACCCCCTGCCATGGGTAGGGACACCTCCCACTATCCCAGGTTGCTCCAAGCCCCATCCAACCTAGCCTGGAACTCCTGATATTTTTGTGTTCATACACAAACATGCCAAGCCCTCATTCAGCAGCTACAACATTCTTCCCTAATAAAACATAAAAACCTTTAGGTGAGAAGCCGCATTCCCTCACATCTACTTCATCTTCTTGTCCATGCAGTCACTTCAGGCTGGTTGAAGACCCCTCCTCTCCCAGCGCATGGGGGACATGAACTCCATCCCTTCAGCTCCTTCTCTGCCCATCACACTGAGGCACCCCCTGAATTGCTGCCAGAAACAGGAGGAAAAACAAAGGCAGCATTTGGAAGGAGAAAATCAGGGAGGTTGCTGTCCTGGCACGGTTGTTTTCAGCCTGGAGACACAAAGCAGACACTCTCAAAGCTTTTTAATAGAGAGTTTGCCTGCCATTACAAGTATTTATTGATTATAGACTGAAAGACCACAGCAGTTCATTGCCAGCCACCTTCTGGCCCCAGGATTCCCCTCCAGCTCAGCCAGGCTGTTTTCATTCTTGTTACACCTGAACTCTCACAGTCAGAAAGTTCCCTGCACTCCAAAACGATGCTACAAACACCACAAAGTACCAGAAGTTCATTGTGGTTGTATTTGGTGAGTGATGAAAATCCCCCCAGTGCTTCTCTCACCTCCCTGGGATTGAGGCATTCAGTGCCCAGAGGACTGGCTTGGGGATATTCTATCCTGGTCCACACTGATAAATTTGGTGCTCGTGGTCGTTTTAGCAGGAAATCCTCACTGAGGGTTTGAGCTGATTTTGTGACCCAGCTTTGTGTGATTTCACCACAGACAGCTCTCCCCAGACATCACATCCCTGGTTTCTTTTTCCCCAGCAGGAGGAAGGAGAAGGGAATTCTGTCCTGTCAGAGACAGGCTGGTTCTGTCCCAAGACCAAAACCAATTCAGGCACAGCCTGAGAGAGTTCCAGAAGTGTTTAGACAACGCTCTCAGGCACAGGATGGGATTCTTGGATTATCCTCCTGGGCCCCTTCCAACTCGGAATATTCTACTATTCAATGATTTAAATTCTACCACAAGCAAGGTGAGATCTGACAGCTCTAGAGAAATCCAAAGTCTTATCCCTTCTTGCCCAAGGAACATCCTGCAGCTCAGGAAAGTCTGGCCCAATTTGTGGTTGATTCCAGCCCATATCCAGCTCATTCCCGCCCGGATCTGGTGTGGGTTGGGACACCAGGCTGCATCCCAGCCTCACTCATTAAAAAGGTTGAAATCACTGAGTGGCAGTGGCCCCATCACACCAAACACCCTGAGGTGCTGACAGCACCACCCTGGCTGGATCCAAGGTCATTATCTGACTTTTCTGAAAGACTAAAAGGTTCACCTGGCACGTTTCCCCTGTCGTGATCACCAAAGAGAAATAGAAACTGTGAGGGAAGAGTTGAGCAAGCCCTGCGAAAACCATAAGGAGCAGGATGCAGACAGCTGAAGGCTCAGCCCCTCTCCTTGCAACATCCAGCCAGGGTGAGTGTTCCTGGCCACAATTCCCAAACAAACATCCCATTAAGGTTTTGGTTCTGCAGGGAAAGCAAAAGCCTGGAGCGCTGTTGCTGCCAGCCTTTGAACACAGTGGGAGTTACTGGTGATGGGTATGGAGGGGGGGGAAAAGGGCATCTCAAGAGCCTGAAAACAGCTCCTTCCACTGATCCATAAATCTGCTCCAGCCCAGAACCCTGGACTGGATCAAAACTACCAACAAATATCCATTAAAGAGCTCTTGCAGCTTCCCAGCCTATGGAGAGGCTTCCTAAGGTGGTCTCCAAGTCTGGATTCCAAGGATCCCGAGTTAAAGGTCTCTACAGCGCACGTGCCCTCCACAGAAGGGCTCACTCACCCTCTGAGGTCACTTCAGCATCTCCAAAAATCCTGCAGCAGAGAGACCTACAGCTCTGCACTGTGTCACAGGAACAGTTACCTTTTGTTAGATTTTTAAGCAAAAAAAAAAATCCATAATATTTCTTTTTCCCCACCTTTGACCATACTTCAGTCTCCTCCCTTGTGACCTTGGAGATTTTTATTATTTCACGATTTGTCTGGGTAAGGCAGAAACTTCTCGCTGCACTCCCAGTAACCAAGAGAACCCTAAATCCAAGGGAGATCAGATCCCACAGAGCCCTTCAGATCTCCAGCAGCACAAACAGGATCAGCTGTGGCCTGGAGCAACACAACCTTCACAGGCTATTTCAGGGAGGTTAAGCAAATTTGGCTCAGTAACACAAGTTTATGCCCCTCTCTTCCCTGTAAATCATGCCCCAGTCACGACACTGGAGCACAGATTAAAGAAGACAGGCTTGATTAGCACCACAAAACTCAAAAGAGGTTAAATAATTATCCAGTCATTATCTCAACAGAATACTTGTGGCTAACACAAAGAAAAAAAAAAAATCCCCAAATTTGGTGCTTGATGAAGCAACAGCACCTCTGCTCCAAAGAGAGGTGATTTGCAGTGATTTCAACCATCTGGAAGAGGTTGTTGTTTTTTTTTTTTTTCCAGGAGGCACAAAGCAGAGCAGCCCAGAAGAACAGAACAGGGAGTTGTGGGGGAAGCAGCTGAGGTGCTTTGAAGCAGGTGAGGGCTTCCCTGTCAGAGGGAGAGACACACAGGGATAATTCCAATAAATCATTCCTGTGAGCAGGCTGATGTGGGGTGGGATCAGGGCAGGAAAAGCAAAAATCCCTCCTCCAGGCTGTACATCTCCTACACTTTGCAGCCAGGACTTCCCACAGTGCCCTCGCGGTGGCATTTCCCTTCCCAGTATGGGTTGGGAGTCCTGGGAATGGGATGGGGACACCACAGCTGGGGTGACCAGGCAGCCCCCAAGATCCAAGAGACCCCAAGGCTGTCAGAACCCCGCTCTTAACAATGTTACAGTCCTGGAAGGTGGTTTGTTGGCACAGGAAAAGGGGAAAGCAAGGCTCCTCTACCTGCATCCCTCAGAGCTGGAAGCTCTCCACAAGTTCCAGACCAGCAATTTTTGGGTGGGTTCCAAGTACTTTTCATGAACAGCTCCCAGCCACTCCAAACTTCTGAGGGCTGGGGATCCCAGGCATGGCCAGCTTGGGCTGCTGCCTGTGTTCCTGAACCAGGAGCGGAGAAGGTGCTGCAGGACCTGTGAGCTCTGGAGCTCTCCAGAGTCTATCAAAATCCCTCCACCTCCTCCTTCAGCCCCCCTGGAGCTCTGCAGGGCAGAAACCTCAGCCCCAGCTGCACTCCCCACCCCACAGCCCACATCTGACCCACAGGGCGCTCTCCACTCTGGCAAAACACAAGGTGAGGTGTATCCCCATCACACCAATCGTGACTTTTCAAGTCCATCTGCTCCATAGGCCCTCTCATCCCAAGGGAAAGCAGAAAAGGACAAGCTGAGCAGATTTCCCATGGCAATCCTTGTCTCCAGCCTCACCGCCCCAAATCAGGGCTCGTTACCAGTCCTGCCACCACCACCTCCCTTGGGAGAGCCTGACCATGGCCGTGGGACACTCCACCACCTTCTTATCCTAACCCTGAAGTGGTTTTTTTTTCTTTCTCCATCACAGCAGCCCAAGGCTGGACTGATCTACAGGAGTTATACAGGGCTGTGGGACATAGATCCCACAAAAATATCCAGGAAAGGGCCACCATCCCTATGCCGCCATCCCCAGCCTCTAGAAGGAGCTCCATGGGGAATTCAGCAGGTCAGGGCGGCTGTTTGTGCTGGCAGCCCCACCTGGGGACAGCCCTGCACTTCATCCCAGCCTGTGGCAATTCCCCACATCCCAGGACAGCCCCAGGGCTGTGTGTGGGCAGTGGGAACAAAGCTACAAAGGCACCTGGGAGCATCCCAAAAGCAGCTCATCCTTTCAGCATCTCCTGAGAACACCCCAGGGCTTCCCCCAGCTCGAAGAAAAAACGGTTGGAGGAGATTAAGACAAAGATAAAGCCAAGTTCAAGAGGGGAATAGAACAACAGGAGCAAAACTTACTTCTCTGCACCCCCAGCAATGCATCTGGATGATTCTTCCTCCACTTCCCAATGGCCTGTGGCTCCTTCCTTGCTTGGGTAAACCCAGAATCCCTGATCCCATTCCTTTTTTGCCCACAGACAGGGGACAGGGGCTGTCCCTACCAGGAGAATCAGGGAAGAAACCTACAGCTGGGAACAGCAAATTCCCATTAATCTTCCTGGCTCATGGGGACGGAGGGGAAGGAAGAATAATAAAAATAAGAAGCGTGCACAAGAAATGCTGTCATTTATCACAAAGAGCGTTTGTCTATAAGGCAGATCCCAATTAAAGGTGTCACTTTTGAGTGTCACAATATTCCCAACACAGACTCACCTCACCTGTAATTCTTGGATATAATCAGGTAGCTGGCAGGGGGAGCAGGCAGCAGGTCCTCAGAGCCTGTTCTCAAGGCTTTGGGCTGAGTCCCAGGCACAAAATAAATGCATCTGCTGCTTTTAAACATGGACATTACAAAATCATGGAATTAATTGGGGTGGAAGGAATCTTAGAGACCCTCCAGTGTCACTCAGGGACATCTTCCACTATCCCAGGTTGTTCCAAGCCCTGTCCAACCTGACCTTGGACACTTCAGGGGTCCAGGGACAGCCACAGCTTCTCTAGGCGCCCTGTGCCAGGGCCTCACCACCCTCACAGTCAATAAATTTTTTTTCAAATTCCTGCTCTAAAGCTGCTCTCTTGCCGAAAGACTCTCTATCCGTAATAGACTTTGGGTGCCTAAGAAAGCAGTCTGGGCAATTTTTCCCCAGGTGGTTCCCAGATCCAAGGAAATCTAAGCAGCTGTAGACAGAACGAAGCACTCTGCAGAAAAACTTCTGCAGCTAATTCATCTTCAGTTAAAAATCGCTCTCCACATTTCCCCCAATTTCTGCAGCCTTTAGCCCCAGATCCCAGCACTGAGCTGGCCTTGGAGGAGGTATTTGGACTTGTGGTGGGGCTGACCCTGACTGGGTTCCACAGCAGATCTGTCACCGCCCTCCCCAGCTGGACAAGGCTGAGAAAACACAGCAAAATGCTCAAGGTCGAGACCAGGGCAGGCAGAGATCCCTCACTGGTTAAATCAAGAGAAAACCAGGCTCAATTCAGGGCAGTTTGTTTTGTTTATTGCAAATCAAATCAGAGCAGGGCGAGGAGAAGTAAACCCAAATCTTAGAAACACCTTTCCCACACCCCTCCCTTCTTCCTGGGCTCAGCTGGGTCCACCTTGGAGCCAGCTGGCATCGGTTCCATGGGACACGGGGGAAATGCCAGCAGCTTCTCATGGGAGCCACCCCTGTAGCCCTCAACTATCCCAACCCCACCACCCAATCCCAGGGCAGGTCTTTCCCTCTTCCCTTGAAGACTGAGGGACACCAGGGCCACAGCATCACCCCTGGGGACAGCCTCGCCTCTGGAAGGGTCCTCACCCACCTGCCCTGGTATTTCACGTCTCCAGATGGAGCCAAATGAGCCACCTGGGTGGATTTTCTTCTTAGTGTGGTCCTCCAAGGGTATCCAGGAGGCTCTTGGGCAACCCAAGAGTGGTTTCTTGTAGCAGTAGGAACCAACAATCAGCCTGCTTTGCTCCCTCACTTCATTAGTGACAATGTCAATTATCCTGTGACCCCCAGGGAGGAGGGATCCCCAGGCACAGCTGGAATGAGGACACAGAGACCTTGGGCAGGTGGGACCACTGGAACCCCCCTGGGGACCCACAGGGAGCTCGGGGGGCAGGGACCTGGAGAGCCTTACTAACACCCATTCCCAATAACTGAACCTCAGGAGCAGAATTAATTCCTGATTTTGGAAGCATTACCTCAGATAGGAGTGACCAGAGCAATGATTTTATCTTCACACTCCTAAACCCAACCTTATGGAGAGCTTGAAGACACCACCAGGGAGTCACAGAGCTTGTTTCAGACAGACAGAAGAGCTGGTAGACACCAACATTTTCATTTTAAGGGTAGCCATGGACCTGCACCTCCAGGATCTCCACAGTTTGTACAGAAGTCAACAAGACACCAGAGGCACAAAACCCTATTTTTTCCTTCCCATCCACTCTTATCAGCACTGAAATAGTTCAGTGTATCATGCAGCACTGTTTATTTTCTAAGAGGTTTTCAGGCAAAACAGGGTGGGTGTTAACTTTTTATAATCCCCTGCTCTGGCCTGAGAGAGGATCAGGACCCCGGACCTGTGGGACACCCAGGATCCCCTGGGACCTCAGGCAGAGCTGGCCTGCAAGGGGATGTGGAACCTGGGCAAGGGAGGAGGATCCCTGGGGATCCTCCCAGGAGTCCTGAGGAACCCCAAAATCCAGGGGCACTGGTGCCCATAAACAGCAAACACAGGGCACAGAGGCACAGGTGGCCCGAGGGGACGAGAGGCAGGGACCCTGGGCACATTTCACAACCCCCTGCCCACTCCACGCTGCCACACAGACCCTTCCTCAGGGGTCACCAACACCAAGACAAGTGGCCAAGGTCACTTCAGGAGGCGGCTGCACTTCAGCGCACTTTGCGGCAAGGTCAAATCATCAAATTCCAGCATCTTGAGTTTGTCAGAATGGGCTTTGCCACATCAAAGAGACCCCCCCAGGGAGGGACGAGAGTTTCTCTTCCGGGAGGGGCACTCTGTGAAACCACTGAGAAAGCCACCACTTAGCAAGTGGGTTTAATGGCGCGCTGAAGGCGCTGGTTCTGCTCAGCCAGACTGGGTTTGTGCTGCAAATCTTAACTCTTCCACACGAAGAGTGCCCAGGAGGGGCACGGCCTCCTTCGGGGAGGTGCCTGCTCAAAGAAAGGGAGGCCCAGCAGGACACGCAGCACAGCAGGGCCTGCTTTGTCCCGCACCACGGGGCTCCTGTTCCACACATCTCGAGCTTGACTGCCGTGCCTTAAAGTTTTAGCTTTCATGATTTTTTGGATTCTCTGATGCCTAGGGGTGCAGTTCTGAGCCTCCTATCAAGTGTTAGTCAGCTCTCTTCACGTAGCAGGTAGACAAAACAAATCCTTTTCCTGCTGAAGACCAAGGACAATGGTTACAAGTTTTCAGGCCCAGAAGCACAAACAACGGTGGTCTGAAGAAAGAAAACAAGAAGGATGGGACTTCATTATCCGAAGCTGTAATTGGACAATTAAACCCCAATGTGCAAATGGACCCAAACTTATAAAAGTGTGAGACCTTGTGACTGGGTGGCCATTTTGTGACCATTTTGGGTCCATCTTGGGTGTAGCCCTGGCCAGGCTCTTGTACTGCCCAAGGTGTGTCCTTAAAGGCCTTCTAATAATTATCTACTTTATCCTGTAGCTCTGTTCAGTCTCTGTTCCAGCTCAGCCTTCCCAAGGCATCAGCTGGGCTGTAGGGTTGTGCTTTTCCTCATGAAGAGCTTTCCAGAGAGCCGACGTGTCCCAGCGTGAGCAGCTCTGCATGTCAGGGGCGTTTCTGGAGGCAGAGAGTTTGTACAGCCACGAGAGGAGGGACCTCAACCACCACACCACCACCACCAGGCCAACAAAACAACCTCCAGAACAGGTACAGAGAGTCATTTACTCTGGAAAAGACTTCCCAGACCATCTAGCGCGACCTTTGACCGTATGGTTCATGCGGTTTGGCTCCTCTTGGCTCTGCCAGCGCTCCCCTTGGCCTCACCCTGACATCTTCTGTTTCACAGCAAAGCCTCCTGTGAGGTGACACACGCATGATTTAAGCCCTTGTGACCTCCCCAACCTCACACACCATTGCCACAACCCCCTTCTCGTGCCACCCCTACGCCAGCTCAGCCTCACGGGGCCACTTGGCCACCAAACCCCCAGCCAGGATCGCTGGGGTAAAAACCCTCTGAAGTGGTCCTGAACCTCTGCCTGGTTGGACTGGGGAGGGATAAGTCTGAGATTGTTTTCACACACCCCCAGTTAGAAGTTTGTCAGGTTTGAAACTGGACTTGTAGCCAGAAAAGAGCTGCCGGAGCCCAAGTTTAAAAAACTCAGATCTGCTATAAATTGCCAAGATGTGTCACAAGGGAGGGAATCCACAGGGATTAAAACACTCAGTGCCTCAGAAAGAGATGAATTTGTTCTCCAGTTGTAACACAGGGTGTTATCCCAGGGGTTAATTTTAGATTTTTAATAGGCAGAAATTACTCCCATGGGAGCATTATTAGAGGGGGATTGCAGACACAGACCTGTCTTGCAATCCAGCATGGCTTTTGCAGTGCTTTAAACTTCAGAAGCTTCAATTTCAAAGAGTCGTTTTGCATTTCAGCTCCAACTTCATTTGGTTGGAAAGAAGCACCAGGGCCAGAGAAGATGGAAGGAATGTTTGAGGCCAGAACATCCAGCGCCATTAATTAACTAACTGAAGGGCCGTCAAGATGTGGCAACCACAGACACCTTATCCCTGTTAAACCCATGAAGGGGATGCCCTGCTATGGAAAATTCATACATCTTTTATATCCCTCTGGGACTGGTGACTCCAACACTGTCCTGGACAACCCAAAATTTCAGTGAGGAAATTTTTCTTCGTATCCAACCTGAACCTCCACTGGCACAACTTGAGGCCATTTCCTCTCATCCTGTCCCTTGTTTCCTGGGAGGAGAGCCTGACCCCCACCTGGCTCCACTCTCCTCTCAGAAATCCATGTGTATAATCCAAGAGGAAAGCCCCAAAAGTTACATGGGACCTTCCCCCGGTGTCACTGAAGTGGATCAGCTTGGTTTTGGTCAGCGGGTCCTTGCTGCAAAAGCTCAGCTCCCCGCAGGGAATTTCAGAGGCATAAGAGGTTATTTTGAGGGCTGTATAATGGAGATACAGCCTTACCCTAAGGGGGCCCTTCAGTAAAATTAAATTTTAAGTGCTCAGATGACACCAGTGTGGCTGTATCAAGGTAATGCCTGGTAACATAAGCGGGTATTAAATTGTTGTGGTCATTTAGCCCAAGCTTTACTAACAGCACTGTTCCCTAATAATCGAACTTCAGGAGCAGAATTAATTCCTGATTTTGGAAGCATTACCTCAGATAGGAGTGACCAGAGCGATGGTCACACTCCCAAACCCAACCTTATGGAGAGCTTGGAGACACCACCAGGGAGTCACAGAGCTTGTTTTAGACAGACAGAAGAGCTGGTAGACACCAACATTTTCATTTTAAGGGTAGCCATGGACTTGCACCTGAGCACTCCAGGTTCTCCACAGTTTGTACAGAAGTCATCAAGACACCAGAGGAACTAAACAGATTTTTTTCTTCCCATCCACTCTCATCAAGTGAAAGTAGACTTGTAAATAGTTCAGTCTATCATGCAGCAGTGTTTATTTTCTGAGAGGTTTTCAGGCAAAACAGGGTGGGTGTTTAACTTTTTTATAATCTCCTGCTCTGCTTTTGCTAACACTTGGATGGAGAAGACTGTTTATATTTATTCATAGTAAGACAGCACACACCCCTCCCCCCAAAAAAAAAACCCCACCACAGATTAACTTTGATGCTGTCAGTGCCAGATTTGCTCTTGGTTGGACCCTACGCGCAGCTAAAAACCACATGTATATAGAATTTTTTATCTGAAATCATGTTGCTGATGTATTTGAAGCTGCCCCGTCCAGCCTCGTGTCAGACCCCGTCACCTCAGGAGGAGCTGCTGGGTGATTCGTACAGGGTTGTTCCTTCTCACACAGTTGAGGTAAAATAAAAACTGTGGAGGTAAAATAATCTTTTAGTCACTCAAGAAGCAGCTCGTGCTTCAAAATCCCCCCCAAACCCCTCAGAAGTGAAAAGCAAGGCCAAACTCTCAGCGCTGCTCTCCAGGACACCTTTTTTCAAGATTCACTTCACACCTTTCACACCAACCTTGTGAGTACAAGCAAAGGCTGCAATTAAATAGGAGTTCAGCAGCCAAAGGCCCTGGAGGAGGTCACAAGGGGTGTGCAGGCAGAGCTGGGTTCCTATATTGAACATTTAAACTCAGAGCTCATTAAATAAACATCAGCCCCACCCCACATCTGCCTGCAGTCACTGGAGCCGTTCTGAGAGCTGCTCTCCAAATTCACATTTCATGCTGCAAGTGGTGGCCGAGCACTCATCCAAGCAAATAAACTCACATTCTCCTCCAAGACACACAACTCTGCCGCCTCCCCGGATGCAGATTTAAATATTGAACCGGCCTGTCCTTTCAGACTCCTCCAAAAACACGTCACTGGCACATTCCCTCATCTGCAGAGCTGCGGAGCCCCAGCGTCCCCGGCGTGCTAGCGACATCTGAACGTTCTCCAGCTCGTTTTTATCTGCCTGTGAACTCAGAGTCAAGGGCAGGGCTGCACTCACAGACCTTTCCTCCTCCAAGAACCTCTGCTCTGCTCCAGGCAGTGCCGGCATCACACCTTCCCCCAGCCCTGACTGGAGGCAGCGCTCCAGCATCAACACGTCAGGGTCCACCGAACTGCTCTTGGGGCATGGGATGACAACCACAGGGCTGGAGGAGGCTCCAGGGAGAACTTACTGCAGCCTTCCAGTGCCTAAAGGGGTTCCAGGAGAGCTGAAGAGAGACTTGGGACAAGGGCCTGGAATGATAGGACAAGGAGGAGTGGCTTTATACTAAAGGAAGAGTGGTTTAGGTTGGATATTAGGAAGAAATCCTTCCCTGTGAAGGTGGGGAGGCCCTGCACAGGGTGCCCAGAGAAGCTGTGGCTGCCCCTGGATCCCTGGAAGTGTCCAAGTCTAGGCTGGACTGGGCTTGGAACAATCTGGGACAGTGGAAGCTGTCCCTGCCCATGACAGGGAGTGACACTGGATGATCTTTATGGTCCCTTCCAACCCAAAACATTCTGTGATTCTGTGATAAGATTGAGGCATTTGGTTTCTCGTTGCTCTGTGATGGATTTGCAGAGCCCTCACCTATTGCCTTTTTTCAGGTGAAAGCAAAGCTACTCCTATTTCTAAGCAATTGGGTTTCCCTAAGAGCCTCAGCTTTCAACTGCTCCGTTTTCAGGGACAAGGTATTCCTGACAAACTCTATCCCTGCTCCAAAAGCAGCTGGATGACATCAAGGACAATGTAATTACAAATCCTCTCAGGTGAAAAGTTTGTATAGCCAGAAGAAGACACCATAAAAAGATGCCTGTATTAAAAAAAAAAAAAAAAAAAAAAAAAAAAAAAAAAAAAAAAAAAGTAAAATTGTAAAAAAAATACTCTAGATAAATAAACAATCCACCCCCTACAAGGTG
This sequence comes from Chamaea fasciata, assembly GCF_029207755.1. NCBI lineage: Eukaryota > Metazoa > Chordata > Aves > Passeriformes > Sylviidae > Chamaea > Chamaea fasciata. The sequence continues at coordinate 2,102,917 of NW_027094091.1, read as the reverse complement.
GTAAACTGGAGAGGGCAAAAGGATCTCTTGGGGAGCAAAATATGGGAAATTCATGTCCCACAGGGCACCCTGGAAGAGCTGAACAGGAGGGTTGAGGGATATTTGGTGATGCAGAGTGCACCAGGTTGAGATCAAACCACGCCAAGCTCAAAGTCAGCTCCACACTTCAGGGGGAGATTTTTAGCTCTGCAGGGAAGTGACAACTTACTGATGTGTCTGTCAGCATGAAAAGAGCTGAAATCCTACTTCCAGCTGATAGCAACTGGAGGAGAAAGCAGAGGGACTCACAGGACTAAAGAACCTCCACAAAAATCAGCCGTAGGAATGAGGAGCACTTGAGATGGGTAAAGCATCCACAGGAGGAATTAATGATGAACCTGCTTCTCAGCTTGGTAGAGCAGCTGAAAAATCCGGTGGTTTCCAAGAGGGAAAGGGATTAACCAAGCTAACGAGACATCAGTATCAGCTGAGGAAAGGGGGTAAAGTCATGGCAGTGAAGACAAAACAAACACAAAATGTGCAATCGCAGAATTAATACTCAGACTTTCCTTCCTTCAGGAGAAAGGAGCCGTCACCCACAAATGCACAGTACTGAGGATGGAATTTAAGGAAATCTCTTTTTCCCCTCTACCAAAGCAGGTTTGCTTAAAAAAAAATAAAACTCACCCTTTTTGCTTATTTAAAACCAATGTGAGCAAGACTGATTTCACCCTCACAGAACTTGCATCTATCTTTGTATTTTGCTAATTCTGGCTACAAACTCTGATCTGCTGGGGAAGGATCCACACATCCCTTCCCTACAAAACATCTCTCAGCCTCTGGTACACCATGTACTATTTAATATACCCACAGAGATGAGTGAGGCAAAAGCTCCAGCTGAAAATTACTCAAGGAACACTGGTGTTAATAGAAACCTGCCTGGGGGAATTAGTGCTCATCATCCCAACCTTCCTGTGCCTGCCTGGATTGGTCTTCTTTCTGGATATCTGTGTCACACTTGGGCTGCTTAACTCCCTCCATCTTGTACTATTTTAGGTAATAAATGACTCAAATACCAAAAAGCATCACATTCATTTCTTTGCCAGTAGCCAGAAGTCTCATTTCCTAATAGTTACAGCAGGATTTAATGCACACTTAGTGTTTTTGAGATATAAAGTGTTATTTAAGTGTCATCATAAAGTACTCATGGAAAAAAAAAAAGCCAGTTTAAAAAAAAAATCAAAGATAATTCAGCAGGGAAAATAATTTAAGCTTTTCATAAGGGAAGAGTCTCACTTCCAAATGCTTTTCCAGCAGAGGTTCCTTCTCCGGGCTGTTTTCACCCCTGATCATCAAGATGGGAGTCACACATACATTTAAATAAGATATGGTGGAGAGCACTACTACAGCTTGTCAGAGCTCTTCAGTGAGCCTAGATCATCTTCATTACCAGAAACAAATCAAAAAATACCTTAAATTGTCAGAAACAAGTATTTGTTGCTTCAGAGTTACTCTCATTTGGGTTCATTGTTTCTCTGCTCTGCATGAGAAAAATGATTAAATAAAAATCAGCAACTGAATTCTGGTGTTGCTGACAGAAATTCAGTGCTCCAAATTTCTCTGAAATCTGTGATTTAAAGGTAATCCTTGCACTGCCTGGTCAGCTGAAGTCCAGACCAGTTTTTAGGCACTGAAGAGCATTTTCAGTAGACCAGAACTGGTCTCCTCCCCTTCATGTGGAATCTGTAAGGGAAATACTCAACTCTTCCAGCACAGAAGTTGAAGCATTTCTAGGTTTTTAGTGGTAACAGCAAAAACAGCCTGGAAAACCAACCAGCTTCAAGAGTACAGGATGTCCTGTCAGCCTTTGAAAGTCAGAGCAGATTAAAAAAAAATAAAAATAAATCTGACCAACCCTTGCCAGCTATCACCAGCCTCTAATGACAAATGGAAATACTGTGGCTTTGAGGAAATACCATTTTCTTATCTTTTGTCCTGCTGGCTCCTCCATCCCGCTCTAACAGCAGCCCCTTGAGAGATGGTCACGATGAAGTCCAAATCAAATGTGGGGTGGTTTTGTTTTAAAGAAATTCCAATCCCAAAGGCGTGAGGGATACCTGGAGCAGCCACGACATGGATGTGCTCATTCCTGCCCTTTCTTGGTGCCTTTCCAAACTCCCTCTGGAAGCCCTGCAGAGGAAATCTCATTCAGCAGGGATTTAGGGAAGACCAAAACTTGGGATTTAGGGAAGACCAAAGTGCTGAAAGTGGCTGCTCCAGCCTGAACCTGTGTCACACCTGAGCCAGGCATGTGCTCCTCCACCTGCAGGGCTATTTTATAAGAGTGACTGAGCAGAACTGGCGATTTTTTTTCTTGTTAATGCCATTCCTGGTTACCATGGAGCTCTGCTGGGAGTTCAGAGCTGCTCACCCACGCCAGGCACCGAGGAACATTATCACAGGCAAGACCCTTCAAGGACTTTTCAGGAAGATAATTCAGCCCACCCAAAACACCAATTAAAAGTTTCCAGCAACCAGCACAGCTTGAATTTGAAGTGACCACTCGTGGGTTGGAAAGAGAGGGAGGAAGGTGGTGGTCAGCTGGGTCATCTCCAACTTGTCACCCATGTTCATCCCAGGCTGAATATTAAACACTCTTGTGCTTTTTAACATGCAGAGAATGAGGAATTTGGACAGTAGAGGAAAGCACAATAATTAATGGTGCCCTGTGCGGGGCCAGGAATCACTGGACGATCCTTGTGGGGCCCTTCCAATTCAGAATATTCTGTGGTTCTATGATCAGCCAGCATAATTCGTGAAAAGTTATCCAGAGGTGCTGTTCAGAAAGGATTATTCACAGGGCAGCATCTCCCAGTGAGGAAACAGGAGGGCAGAAACCCTGGCCGAGAAGAGAAACCTGGGCAGGGGTTCTTCACATTCCAGTATCAGATGTGGCGTTAAAAAAGGCAGCAAGGGAAGAAGAGGAGTGCATGGTTAAGCATCACAATTATTAGTTCTTCCATCTTTTCCATCGAGGATGAAGGATGGCAAGGATCCTCCAGTGCTTGTGTGGGGTTTGGACTGCAGAAACTACAAAAAATTCTACAGCCCTTACACAAATCATGGCCAAATCCATGGGAAGAAAAAAAAAAAAGTCAGAGAATGGCTTGGTTTGGAAGGGACCTTAAAGACTGTCTAGTTCCAACCCCCTGCCATGGGCAGGGACACCTCTCACCAGCCCAGGTTACCCCATCCAGCCTGATCTTGAACACTTGCAGGGATGGGGAGTCCACAACTCCCCAGGGCAACCTGTGCCAGAGCCTCTTGCAAAGAATTTCTCCTCATATCCAATCCAAACCTACTTTCCTTCAGTTCAAGGCATTCCCCCTTGTCCTGTCACTCCATGCCCTTGTAAAAGCCTCTCCCCAGCTCTCTTGGAGGCTGCAAACACCTTGTGGAACCTTTCAAAAATATCAAAAACCCACTGTGAAGCCTCAAGCAACCATAACCTGAGCAGCCAGGCAGAAAAAGAAATCCCGTAACACTCTGGATCTCTTTTTCCACTCCAAACCCCCAAAACTGGGAGAACACAGCCCTCTCCCAACAGGCCAATTCACACACAGGTACTTTTGCTGGCTGTCCCAGAGCTCACACACCCCTGCCAGACTGGAAATCACCACTAACCTCTCACAAGAAACATCTCCATGGTAAGGCACTCGCTGGAGTGGGTCAGAGGGACACTCTGAGACTGCTGGTGACAGAGAGGCCAAGGAGCAAGTCTTGAGAGCCCAGCCACTGGTGCAGCATTGATGAAAAACCTCACTCAAAACACTGAGCTCAGCCAACTCCAGCCTTCCATTTAAAGAATCACCAGATCAACACCAGGCTCATTCCTTACGATACAGACAGTAGGAGATGAAGTCTTTAAAAAGCTGTTGAATCACACCCATTCTTAAAAATAAATCAACTATTAAGAGGCAGGCTACTTTAGAGATACGTATTCCTCATTGTCCTAATTACAGAGTTGGCTGAGGGCAGCCCTTTGGAGCCTGAACCGGGGCTGCTGTCGTGCTGTTTCAGCAGGGTGGTGTGGCAGAGGAAGTTCTCCAGCAGACAATGTTCTCTCGGGGTCTGATTGTGGAGCTGAGGCAGGGCCACATGGCCCGTGACCCCTGAAAGGCACAGAATCTCTTCCATTTGTCCTTTGTGCTGTTGTGGTGGAGTCATGAACAACTGGGATGTTTAAACGAGGTTTTGTAGGGTCTGGGGAGGTCTGGAGCGTGGCAAGCCTGAATTCCATCCTTCACCTCCTTATGGGGAGCTCGGCAGGACTTGAATTTATTTTTTAAGACTGTTTTTAAAAAGAGATAACTTTCCTTCCAAGAGTGCATCTCCAGGCAAGGTTATCAAGGCTGCCTGACTCTCCCCAGCTCTGCTTTCAGTTGGTTATAAATTCATCAAGCCCTGGCTGTTCAGGGTAGGAGTTTGCATGCTAGGCTGGGTCTGCCTGGGGCACAGTTCTCTTGGAACATGTGAATCCAACTGCTTCTCAGAAAGCAGCATGGGAATAAACACATTGTTTTGTTCAATTTCTGGTGGCTTTTTCCATTTTTTTTTTCTTAAAGCCTCGGACCCATGATTTAGAACAAGGGCTTTAATGAGCGAGGGACAAGCTTTTTATGTCAAATTTCATTTTTGTCACCGCCAAAAGTCCAGGCAAATTATAAGCCTTTTGAGAGGAGGAGAAAAAGCAGCTAAATTGCATATGCTCGACAGCCCTCAGAGTTCAGGATTTAAAACTCGAGGGCTTTGGCTTTGCTGAGGAAAATTGGAAGCAGGTATGGGGCAAGCAGGAGGTAATGAACAGGAGGCAGTGTAAAAATCAAGGAAATGCACGACAGCAGGGGATACGCCAGGAAAACTGGAGACTGGAGGAGATTCAAAACCCAGGTTTGAAGGCAACAGGGCCAGAGCAGCAAGTTGGGAAGGCAAAAGGACAACATCAAGACAAAGGTGCCAAGAAGTGCTCTACAGGCTCCAACATAAAGCAGAAAATCATGGAATGGTTTGGGTTGGAGGGGACCTTAAAGATCATCTATTTCCAACCTCCTGCCCTCATCAGGGACACTTTCCACTAAACCAGGTTTCTCAAGCCCCATCCAACATTCTGCAGGTTGTGCAGATCCTCATTTCACCCTTTCTCCAGCAGTCACAAGAGCCATTTACCAAAGCCTGTTCTGTGTGTCGCATTCAGCTCTGGAAAAGCCGTTTTTGCAGTCAGAGGCTGGAGCTTTGCTGCTGGAAGTTGTTTTAAGGAGCAGGATCTGCCCAGCAGCCCTGCAAACACAAACCTGCTGCTGGGCCACCCCGACATCAGAGGCACAGAGAAGCACTTTCCCAGTAGCAGGCAGGAATTAGCAAGTTTTTCTGATTTGGGGAGTGAAATAGCACCAGTCAGTGTTTAATTATTGCCCCATAAAACATCCAGTTTTAGTTCCATTCTTCTGGGCTCCCCAGCGCTGCTTTGGTGGCCTTCAATCATCTGGCACCAAGTTGGGTGTTGGGCCTTGTGCTTGAGGGAAAGGGAGAAAGGGATCCGAAACTGTGGCGTTTGTGAAGCCTTGCCCAACATTTGTCTAACCTTGGATCTGAGGATTATCCAGTTTTTCTCTGTGCTTCTGGACAGGAGTGGAAAAGCACGGGGCACAGGCAGCAGCAGATGGTTCTGCCACCACAGGAATAAACTGCTGCAGAGTTTTCCTGTTGGACTGGGTCATGGGGGGGGGCACCAACTTGATTTGAGGGCTGGATCACCTCTGCTGTGAGGGAAGGCTGAGAGAATTGGGATTGTCCAGCCTGGAGAGAAAAGGCTTCGGGATGACCTTAATTATGGCCTTTCAGTACCTGAAGGGACTCCAAGAATGATGGAGAAAGACTATTTACAAGGGCCTGGAAAGACAGGAGAAGGGAGAATGGATTCCCACTGCCAGAGGGCAGGGTTAGATGGGATATTGGGAAGAAAACCTTCCCTATGAGGGTGGTGAGGCCCTGGCACAGGGTGCCCAGAGAAGCAGCCTGGAAGTGTTCCCATCCTTGGAAGTGTCCAAGGCCAGGTTGGACAGGGCTTGGAATAACCTGGTCTGTGGAAAGTGTCCTTGCCCATGGCAGCAGGTGGAATGGGATGATCTTCAATGTCCCTTCCAACCCAAACCATTCCACAGTTTCCAGCTCTAGCAAGGGGTTATACACAGCACTAAAACTTAAATCAGTTGTGCACCAGCAGGGATTAAAAGGTTATAAATACAAATCCCCAGTTAAATGTCCAGAACCTGCAGATGGAGGCTGCACCTCCAGTTCTAAGATTACATCAACTCCACAGGCATAAGTTTCAAGCACTTTATCACTTGTGGGGTAGAGGCTCTAAGAAAAGTCAAAACTCTGATCTCATCCTCTTCCTTCACAGGAGCTTCAAGCAGAATCTGGTAACACTCAGCTCATTTCATGCTTCAAATGAGCCTCTGCTAATGTAGCTGCAGGGGCTGGAATGGGGGATTTGAGAACTTCACCATTTGCTGGTGGAAGCCAAGGGTTCCTCCTTCTAATCAGGGGCAGGGCAGAGCTCTAAAGCCCAAAATCTCCTCGGGACCAAGACTTACACACCACCTCTCTTCCTTCAGTTTATTCACTCTCACTTTTGAGCAGGAAACAAAAGATTTTTGTCAAGTGTTTCGAGGTTTGTTAGAAGTGTAAGCAACTATGAGTACACATTATGGAAAAGTTAACTTCAGGTCTGACCCCAGCAGCCTTTCCTTTCCCTTTTGTCAGCCCACACACTTAAGAAGGTCAGCTTTACGTGCTTTTGTCTTGTTTTTCTAGCCCCTGCCAGCTTTCCATACACACAAAGTTTTTCATACCTTGTTCAGGGTACCATAAAAGCATATGAGAGCATCTAAAAATGAGGCAGAAATGGATCTATTACACTGCCTTATTCAATTTATGACTTGCAGGGAAAAGTAATGAAGCCTGAAGAGAAAGAGACAGAACAGGAGTCTACCCCTAAAAGTTACCCCCTCACAGTTCAGTTTCACATTTGCAATTCCAGAGCACTTGGTGTCTATTTATTGAGAGAGAAAAAAAAAAAAAAAAGCAAACCCCAAACTTGTTTACAATAGGATTGGTTTCATAAAAATGAGATCTTTTCAGATCCCCAGCCTGGCTAGAATCCTCATTAGCAATTCCACAGTCCTGCTGTGCTTAAGACAGCTGTACTTTTAGCACGAGGCAGGTTGAACAGCCCTTCTCCCAGTCACTGTCAAGCCAAGCGCTTGTTAGTGGTCTCAGCCCTGGCCCAAATATGTCAAACAACTTCCACTTGCTCTGCCACATCATCCTTACAACAACTGCTGGGCACAGCAAATCCCTCTAAAAACAGTTCTTGTAGATTTAAAGGTAACAACAAGACCAGCAGAAAGGTGAAAAGGACACGCTCTGAAGCTGATGATAACAAGGCAGGGAATGTGTCTCATCCAGTTAGGATGATCCCTGGGCTTTCCAACTGAAAACAAGTTGAGGAACAAGTCAACACCAGTATTGGGGGAGGCTCAACCCTCAGCTCAGCCTGTCCCTGGATTTCTACTTGTCTCTGACTTGGGCTCATCCCTTTTCTCTCAGCTCTTACACAACCTGGATGCATCCTGCTTTCCTGAAGCAACACAAATGTGGCTGTGTCTCCACCAAAACATCCTTTTTCTCTGCAGCCCCATATCCTTAAATGCACTTACACAACTGCATTGCATGTTCCAAGGTCAGGGTGAACCGTTTTTTTAGGGGATTGCATTCCCATCTCCCATCAACCACGCCAGACTCTGGAACAGAGTCTTTGTTCTTCTGTCACAGAATCCCAGACTGGTTTGGGCTGGAAAGGACCTTAAAGGACCATGTCATTCCACTCCCTGCCATTCCACTAGCCCAGGTTCCTCCAAGCCCTGTCCAGCCTGGCCTTGGACACTGCCAGGGATCCAGGGGCAGCCACAGCTTCTCTGGGCGCCCTGTGCCAGGGCCTCCCCACCCTCACAGGGAAGGAATTTTTTTTCCCTCTTACCTCATCTAAACCTTCTCTCAGCTTGAACCTCTTGCCCCTTGTCCTGTCACTTCTGTCACCTAACCATCATTCATCAGGAAATGCTCCAGCCAAAGGCTCAACTGTCCAGAATTAAGGGGTTTGTCAGAGGATAAATTTAACACAACCACACTCCCTCCAGCAAGTACTGTCTAACATCGCCACAGCACTGAACATGGAAAGGGCAACTTCCAACCCTCCCCAGTTCCAAGGAAGTGGGGAAGGGAGATTAGGTAGAAGTGGCTTCATAATCCAAGCTGGACAGTCTGGTATTTGAGACTGGCATTGGATAAAAAACTATTTTCTTGAGAAGAGAGGTTGTGGACTCCCCACCCCTGGAGGAGACAGGTTGGTTGGGGCTCTGAGCAGCCTGGGATAGGGCAAGGTGTCCCTGCCTATAGCAGGGAGCTGGAACGAGATAATCTTTAAGATTCCTTCCAACCCAAACCATTCCATGATTCTATGACTTAAATTTATCCCTGGATTCCAATCCCCATGTGGACCCCTCAGCATCCACTACACTGCAAGGAAACTCCTGTAAGAGGAATGCTGGTCAGCAATTCCTTTTTCCTTTTAGCCTTGTACAAGGCTCTAGGATCATCTGTCAGCTCTAGGTTGCTGCAGGAAGGACTCACGTGGCACCATTACATAAAACCCACCTTCCTCCAGGGAAAAAAGGCAGCTGGGAACACCTCCTCCATCCTTGTTATCCTACTTCAAACACTCAGTGCAGAGACCACGGGAGATTTTGGACTGACAAGATCCGGGTGCACACAGTGCTGGGGGCTCCATCAACTTTGATTCTTCCAGCTCCTGGCACACACAAAATCCAGGGGAAAAGTTCTGAGGATGAAGCACCTCATTCAGTCACAACAGCAGCTCGGGAAGACTCTGACATTTGTTTTTATTTCGGTTCCAAGTGAAAGGCATCCCCAGGCTGAGCGAGCTGTCAGCCCCAAGCCTGCAGTGCACACAGAGCAGCCATTCCAGCTCTGCTGCACGGGGCATCCCCGTGCTGGCTTGTTATTAAAAACTCATTCCTTAATTCCCTTATCTTGGGAGAGGCTGCCAGGGGGCTGATGGGCCCTGAAGAGCTAAACCCTCAAGTTTGAGGGAAGAATGGCTCATTTGAAGGGAATCTATAACAGCAAGAACACAGGAATCCAGAGATTAATAAACCAACAGTCTCCATTATTAGCCCAAGGATCATTTTGCACAGGCAGACATGAAAATATATCAATTTCAGGCATGTTTGCGTTGATGTGTGGAGGCTCTGACTATTCCAGATTCCAACCCGACACTTTTCAGCAAATCTCTATCACCGTCAACACCAGCAGACACAGAAGTGTTGGGACTGGTGGGACTGGAGAAGCAGCAGTGCCCTGGAACAGAAGGAAACTGCAGCTGAACCCATGGCCCATGATGGGCAGAAAAAGGAAATCTGGGCACTGCAGCAGTACAGGCTAATGCTGGGAGAAACTCTGCAACACCAAAAGGAAAAGCCCAGCACTCACTTCTTTACCTTTAGCTCATTTAGCCAGGTGATTCAGCCACCTAGCTTGGTAAAAAAAAACTACTCAAAAGAGTCTTAGGGACAGTTTGAGGCCTTGTCCAACTGTTTTGATCCAGGGTATGCATGATCTAGGTTCCTCAGCATGCAAGAAACCACCTCTGACAGACTCATTTGGAACCACCACTGAAAACAGGCAGATAGATCCAATTTGGGATGCAAACACATCCATCCCTGTTCCCATCAGAGCAGAGCTGGACCTGGAGCAAGGATACTTGCTTGTCTTCCTAACAGAAAATTAGCACGAGCAAACCTCAACAGAAATGGGCTCAAACTTCTTGTTAGGACTAGAACAAACCTTTTGCATAATACTGTTGAGACATCAGACACAGAAACTTCTCCTTGGAATCAGCGTCTGTCACGCCGGAGTCACCACCAGATTAGGAAACAAGGGAGGGCCAGGGCAGAGTTGCCACATTAAGGAGCCTGACCACACTCAAAGGAATCCAGGAAATCACCCAAGGAGCCCTCTGGTCTGTCTGTGCAGGTGAAAGCCTCCAAAGCCAGCAGGGTAATTGCCTGCAGAAGCTCATTGTCTTAGTGCTAAAGCAGCAGCTGGTGCATAAAAGTTTTAAGCCTTTCAATTATGAGTAATCTGAGAGCTCCTACCAAGCTCCAGCCTGTTTGCTCTAGACTTAAACCTTCTGTTTATCACCTTAAAGGAAGACAAGAATGAGCCTGAGCATCAGCTCACCTCCCTCACAAGCAAGTGCGTCATCTCTCCTACAGCAGAGGGGGAGGAGAGTTATTTGAGGAAATTCCAATATTTAAATCTATTGAAAGAATGTTCTGAGGTGTAGGACGGCTACTGTTATTCTTGAGGTGCCTTGGAGGAGGCCATCAGACACTTCTGATCCAGCCAGTTCCAGAGGAGCAGCCAAAGCTGTGGGTTTGCTCATCGTGGATCCTTTCAGTCATGGAATGGTTTGGGTGGAAAGGACCTTGAAGGTCATTCCCATTCCAACCCCCTGGACAGGCAGGGACCTCTTCCACTAGCCCAGGTGGCTCCAAGCCCTGTCCAACCTGTTCTTGGACACTTCCAGGGGCAGTCACAGCTTCTCTGGGCACCCTGTGCCAGAGCCTCCCCACCCTCACAGGGAATAATTCCTTCGCAACATCCCACGTAAATCTGCCCTTTGGCAGCGGAAAGCCGTTCCCCCTTGTCCTCCACCCCTTAAGAACCCATAGAATTTAAGACAAGGCCCAGTACCATCAGCACCATTCCTTCGTAGATTCACAGCAACTTTGAAACTTAAACCCTTTTTTGACTGATCTCATGCTACTGTGGGTTCTGCTTTATCTAGAGCAGGAGGAATTTCTGAAGAGAGAAACTGCACTTTCCTCATCAGTGCTGCAGGATTATAAACCCTAAAGAAAGCAGCTCTAAGAGGCAGTAGAAATCAAAAATGGAAATGCCAATTCCAGAATCATCATCATCATGTGGGGGTTTTCTTCCTTCCTTAACAACCAACTGGAGCAGGGTCCCAGTGAGGTGGGAGAATCTCCCACCCTTCACTCTCAGGAACCTGGCCTTGCTTTAAAAACCACCTTGGAGCAGAACCAGAGAACCTTCCCCCCCCCAGACCTCCCTTGCACCGTGATTGATTCCATGAATCACATTTAACCATTTACTAATGGGAGATTCCAATCTCCTTGCCCAAGGAATTAAAGGCACTTTCCCTTCAGTGCAGCAGCCACACGGGTAAGGGACAGCCCTGCTCCAGACTCCTGCATCTTGCACAAATTAGGAATAATCACATTGTGAGAAACACTGCCCACTTCTGCCATTGTGGCTGCTGAAAGTGACTCACGGCTCAGAGTGGGCCCAAACAACAGGTCCTGGCCCTGAGAAAAAACTGAAAAACAGGCCTGGAAATTCACCTGGAGCAACCCCAAAACAGGCACTTCTGGGTAGAAAAGAGCCAAAGTGATGCTGTTGCTGGGATTTGATCTTTCAAGATGACCAAGGCAAAGATTGCAAAGATTTCTTCCCCCACAGCTTCCATTAACATCTCACTCCTAGCCTTTTACCAGCAGCTGGTTCAACAGGGAAAGTAGATGGAAATATTTATTCCCTTTCAGCCTTGTAGCATAAGATAAAACAGAAGGGTTTGGCAAGGCTTTGGTAGAAATTTTTATATATATATATATATAAATAAAATTAAATAAATATAAAAATTTTATATATATAAAAAAATCTGCTGCCAAACCCCTCTGTTTTATCTCACTTACGTGTTTTAACCTCTCTCTTAGGAGGGCTACAGACAGTCCCAGCACACACACACACACTTTCCAGAGCAGATTCCCTGCTTCCAAACACTCACACTTGGAGCAAGTGGCATTTCTGACAGCTGCAGATCACAAGCTCTCTTTTCAGATTTTGTTTCTAAATGCTGTCAAATCAAAGGAGATGCTGCCTTGCCTGCCAGGAGATAAACATCAGAGGCAGACAATACAAAATCTGCCAGGAGAGCTGAGGGGAAAAAAAACTCAGTCCATTTGCAGTGAACGTGGCCAAGTTATGAAGTAGTTTCTTGGGATTTGAGTTTGTGGTTTGAGTTGTGGGTTTTGTTTGGTTTGGGGTTTTGGTTTGTTTTGTTTTGTTTTAGTTGGTTGTTTTGGGTTTTTTTCACTCCAGGATACAAATTCTGTTTACAACAGACATTGCAAGACAGGAGATTCCAAGAAGCGCTGGTTAATCTGGCAAAGCACAGAGTCAACCATTTGGGTTGGAAGGGACCCTAGAGCCCATCTCATTCCACCCCATGCCATGGGCAGGGACACCTTCCACTAGCTCAGGTGGCTCCAAGCCCTGTCCAACCTGGTCTTGGACACTTCCAGGGATCCAGGGGCAGCCACAGCTTCTCTGGGCACCCTGGGTCAGGGCCTCCCCACCCTCACAGGGAAGAATTTCTTCCCAATATCCCATCTAACCCTGCCCTCTGGCAGTGGGAAGCCATTCCCTGTTTCCTGTCACTCCATCCCTTGTCCCAAGACCCTCTCCAGCTCTCCTGAAGCCCCTTTAGGCACTGGAAGGGGCTCTGAGCTCTCCCTGGATAAGAGAGAGCTCAGAGTTTTCCAGCCCCTGCCAGCTTTCCATACACACAAAGTTTTTCATACCTTGTTCAGGGTACCATAAAAGCATATGAGAGCACATAAAAATGAGGCAGAAATGGATCTATTACACTGCTTTATTCAATTTATGGCTTGCAGGGAAAGGTAATGAAGCCTGAAGAGAAAGAGACAGAACAGGAGTCTACCCCTAAAAGTTGCCCCTCACAGTTCAGTTTCACATTTGCAATTCCAGAGCGCTTGGTGTCTATTTACTGAGAGAGAAAAACAAACAAACAAAACCAAAAAAAACAACCAAACAAACCCAAACTGGCTTGCAATAGGAAGGGGAACATTCCCTTTCTCCAGGGGAACATTCCCAGCTGTCTCAGCCTGGCTCCAGAGCACAGGGATCCAGCCCTTGGAGCATCTCCACGGCCTCCCCTGGATTTGCTCCAGTAGCTCCACATCCCTCTGATGTTGGGGATTCCAGAGCTGGACACAGCAGCCCAGGTTACCTTGGGGATAGGTGAGCACCACTCAGCAGGAAACACTGATATCAAACAGTGCTGGTTGCCCACCCAAGTACCTGAAGCCAAGGCAGACAAGGCTGATGCATCCAAGGGGCTCCCTGAAAAGGCTCAACAAGGATTTGAGCAGCTTTCCCTGCCTCATTCCCTGCGTTATCCGAGGCATCTTGGCAGAACATTCACTCTCCTGCTGCTGTCATGACTGTGGTTTTCCCACCAAGAACCCTCCACCTCACCTCGGGGCTTTTAACAAGCAACAGAGATTTCACACAGAGCCCCAAACCCCTGATGAAAACCAGACAGGTCTTTCAAAGATAGAGCAACCCCCAAAATTTGCATTTCCCTTTGTGCTCTCTCTTGATGACCTGCATTTCACAGAGCCCACAGCAGCACTTACAAGGTAACAGCAGCCCTCCCCAAAACCAAAAACATCCAGCTGGGATTCCAGCAGCTTTCCCAGGCAGGAGCAGAGCTGGTCCCTGAGGATGGGCATGGTCACTCCTGGGAGCATGGTGGCTTCACATCAAAGCTCCCAAACAGCAGCCAAATTGCTGAACGCAGACATGAAACACAAAAAGTGTTAACCAAGGCTAGACTGCGGCTTGCTTTCTGTCCTGGAGCCACTCTCAGCTGCTCTCTGGGGCATTAAGTTTTAGAGCACTGCAACTGGGAAGCTGGATGCCAGCAGGAACGGGGAGCTGGGGCTCCCTGGAGGGCTCCTGGAGCCTCCCTAAAGGATCTTATCACCTGCAGGCATGAGGGGGCAGCCACTCCAACCATCAGCAGCATCAGCTCGAGTCCCTCTTCCAGGTGGTAAAGACACCAAGACGTTCCTCCAGTGTCACACGAGACATTTCCAACACCATCAGCAGATTGCATCTGCCCCAGAGCCGCCCAAAAGCAGCCAGTCCCCTCCAGGCTGCAGCTGTCACATCCCAGCTCCCTCAGACCGAGGGGAGTTGTGAAATGAGGTGTCTCTGCTGTTGCTGTGACCTCACCACATCCAAATGGGTGTCAGATCCTATTTTTTTTCAGCCTCACCATGACACAGGCTGGGAGTGCTGTCAGCACCTCCTGTCCCCAGCCTTCCTCATGGGCACTTCAGAGACAGGGAGCCATCTCCACTGATTTTGGAGGCAGGATATCAAGCAGATATCCTGTGAAATGAGAAATCCCAGCCTGATCCAGGTGTGCACGAGCCAAAAAACAAGCATGAACAAACAGCAGCAGCATCCCCACAGCTCCATCTCCAAGAGCTTTGCTGCCTCTCCATTCACAGCTTGCTACCTTTTATAAAACACAACTGATCCAGAGTCTGTCCTTTAATTCCAACAATAAAGGCACAAAAAAAAAAAAAAGGTTTAAAGCAATAAAACAGCACCTGTGCCAAGGGCTCCTTGTTAAACTCATCTCCACTCAATCTCTCCTACGTGGGGCAAAACACAAAGGTCACTCATTACCTGCAAGGTCTCAGAGCAATCATTGTAATGGAACAGCAGGGACTCTCCTGAAAAGGAAAACTCATGTCCAAAGCAGTTGTCTACTGGAGGAGCAGTCAGGAAAAAAAATTCAGAGAGTAAGGTTTTGCACGGACTGAGCTTTTCAAGCAAAACTCCTTCAGCAGTCCCAGCTGGTAAAGGAGCACAGCAGGTTTGGTGGCACTTTCCAAGCTTGAGGTGGAGAAAGTAAGTCTAGGGAAGGAATAAACCCGATTTCTAAAGTTACTAAACTCGTGACAGGAATCTGGGCTACAGGCAGCTGTAAAGCTGTTTTATGTGAAGATGCAAATCAAGTTAAAATCACTGAATTGCAGATTCAGTGAATTGCAGAGCTGAGACAGCCCCTGGTGCAGCAGTCCTGGAAATCAGAACTGAGGCTGCCCAGAACAGAGCAGCTGCAGCAGGTACACGCAGGAAAAACTCCCAATTTCCAAACTCCCTTCCACCAGACACCTTTAGCACACAGAGTTCAGGTGTTCAGTGGCTGCACCGCTCAGAGTGTCACCTACTCGAAGGCTCCCAAAGCTCAGCAAGCCCCTGGATAACAAAAACTTCTCAGATTGCGTTTTATTCTACTAAAACAATTCAGATTTGAGTTGTTCCACATCAGAGATCCTGCTATTTGCAATCAGGGCTAAACCTCTCCTCAGAAAGACAAAAAAGCAGGGAAAACTTTTTTTCTTTTTCTCCGCAAACTGATGCTTCCTTTAGCCCCACATGGGTCTGGGATGAGCAGCTTGTCTGCAGCTCGGTGTTTTTCCTCCTGGTGAAGGCTAAGGAAGAACAAACCAGCTCCTGCACTATTCCTGTCAGGAAACATCTTCCAGAGAATCAGGCAATTTGAAAATAATCCCAGTCTTGTTAAGATACAAGATTTAGACATAGACACAACCATAAAAGAAAATCAAATCAGTGTTTTCCCTCACCGAGTCATTTTCCTTACATCACAGCCCGTTAGCTGCACTCTTCAGGTGATGTTTCACCTGATGGGACAGAGCAGGAGTTTCAATAACATCTCCCCCAGGGGCCATTCCCCTCACTAAAGGCAGGAAAGCAACGCAGAGGTGTGGGAGCGAGAGGAAACAAAAATATCTGCACGAATCAAGAGCAAGCAAATCCCAGTACCTGCCAGCGTAGGAAGAGCAAAGACAAGGTTGGAGCTGCATCACATCAGTCACTTTTATCTTTTATCTGCACCCACCTTTGACCTAGGGCTGCCCTGGCCAAGCCCAGGCAGACGCCGACAGCACCAAGGTCTTGCCCACATCAGCCTTGCCAACCACGAGCCTGTGCCCAATTTGTCTGTGCCAGCCTTGCAACTTTGCAAAGTCATGAGAACCCAGCGACCTGCCTGCCTTTTATTTTATCAGAGAAATGCCTGTCCCAGTGCACGGGGTTAAGATTCCAGCCACGATCAACGTGAGTCAACACCAGCAGCGGAGCAAAGCCGAAGAGCGAAGAGCACATATTTTCTCAGCCCTCTCAGATTCAACAACTGCTCTCAGTTTACACAGCAATTATTCAAATCTCATTTGTCACACTGAAAAAGGAAAAAAAAAAAAAAAAAAAAAGAAAGGCAGCAAGAAAGCCACAAGCTGGGTGCTCAGTGCAGGCCAGCTTTCCCTGTGAGCCTTCTCATCAGGTTTTGAAGCTCAGCTGGCTCCAAAATCCAATTTCAGAGCAATTTCAATATGTTGTGTTGCTGCATAATCAGTGCAGCATCATTAAGAGGAAGACAGGAGTTTATTTTCTTTTTGAATCGGGATTTTTTTTTTTTTTCCCCTCCTAGATGAGTTTTGATATCATGCTTAGCAGGGAACCAGAGATAAGCCCCGTGCCGGGTGAGAGCTCTGATGTTTTTACAAAGCATCTTTCATAAGGCAGCGAGGCAGACGTTAAACAGGAAGCGTTTATTGACTTTAAACTCACTCCATAAAACATTTACAGGGACAAGAGGAGAGACAGGAGCTCCCAACAACCCAGTTAAAACAAAGATGAGGCCGTATATTGTTCCAGATCTCAAACACTCCAGGCTTTAACGCTGCAACAACACTCCTGGGAAAAATGAAACAAATGGAGCCCAGTCAGGGCTTCCTAATCCTCGGCCGTTCAGGTCGCAGTTATCTCCCATTGTCCTTTAGGTAATGGGTAGGAAAAAAAATCACTTCATTATGGCGAAAATGGCCATGGAAATGTTACAAAAAGAGCAGGTGGAGGGGAAAGAGGAGCTGAGCCACCCACTTACTGCAGGGTTTCGAAGACTTTGGAGGAAAGCTGAAGACTCCGTTTTCCAAGGGAACCAAGAAGGCAATTGGAGCCAGTCTGGCACTTGATCAGCACCATGTGAAATCAGCAGAAATTGGTCCTCAACAGGCATTCCCCCAGAGGGACATTAAAGGTCCAGAGCCTTCAGCCTCCTTATACACCTGGCTCCGATTTCAATCAACACCCCTCCTCAAAAAGGTCCTTAAAATGTTCCGATATCCTTCAGCTACAAGCTTTGGTGATCTTTTCATCACCAACTATTAGTACAGAAGGTCTGTCTAGATAAATTTTTTCTTATAATTTTTAAACTTTTTTTTCCTTATTAAGTTGACAAAGGAGATGTTCTTTGCTGGCATCCAGTGGTGCAACCCACTCCCAGTCTAGCAGGGAAGTGTGGAAATCCCCAGACCTAATTAAAGGCGTTTCCCATGAAATATGACATCCCAGGAAGTACCTCAGATGCTCTTGGCCACCACGCTAATTGCATCCCTACCTCCTTCTGAGGTTGCTGACAGAGGCCACGTCTCAGATCCCTCTTCGCTGCCTTCCTCGTGCTGATCCAATCATGCTCGTTGCTTAATTGGATTGAAACAATTGAGATGTTTAATTAAATTGGAGAAGTGGCTCCTGACCAGCCCTCAGCTGAGGGGCTCAGACACTTCCCACTGTCATTTTTGGGGCCACAGGAGGCCGGGCACCGTGAGCAAAGATGCTGAGAAAGCCTTTTACAGGTATTCCACTTGAAACATCGTATTTCGGATTGCTCTGCAGGCTCCTGCGTGTTATTAATCCACCCCTTGCCTCAGTGGATGCAGCCCCACACCAGCAGGCACTACATTTTTCAAAACATATCCATTTCTTCCTAACCCAGTGCAGATTTCTGTGTTTTGTTCTATTCATTAGCTGCAAATGAAGGAAGGGCTGCTACAGTCACACAACGATTTAAAAAAAAAAAAAAAAACAACAAAAAACACAAAAACAAGCGAAAACCAACAATGCCTGACATCTGGAGGCTTTGGCCTTTATTCCAGTGATGGGAACAGCTGATGTCATTTTCTTTTTTGTTCTGGGAACATCCATCCATGAGTTCCAACTGCACAGAACTTTTTAGGAAGAGCCACGTGGAGATGAGAAAACCCCGGGCACGAGGAGGACTCAGCCCTTGCCAGGGCTTAGGGGGAGATGCCTGGAGGGACCTCCAAGCTGTTCTGCCATAGAATTCCCACAGCAGACTCAACTCCCATCTTGTCCACACACCAGGTGCGTGGTTGGAGACTCCTCACTGAAAAGAAAGCCACACAGCACTAGAGGTGCTGAGCCATCATTCCCAATCCCTCCTTTCCACAGAAAACCAGCTCCCTCCTTGGGAATTCCCCACTTTAATAAATAAAACAAGAATGAAAAAGATTTGTGAAGTCACTTTTAATAACAAACAGAAGGATGTGGGGTTTTTTTTCCAAAGAACCAACAGTCTGAGGTCTCATGAGAACACCTCCCTCCACTTTTACCCAGACCAGAACCTAAAAAGTGTTTCTCACTCTTCTCCTATTAAAAAACCCCACCCTGTCCCAGTTTCCTCCAAACCAATTTCAAGGTATCTCACACCAGTCCAAGGGGCAACACCAGGAGACAAATAATAGTCCCAGGAACAGCTTTGATGTGATGGGATTCCCTCTTGTCCTCTGTATTACAGTTCTCTCCTCTTTCCAGACCTTTGGCTAACCTGGAGCTCATCTCATCCCCATTCATTTGGTAACACAGGCAAGGAGGTTTCCAACACCCACCCTTGGTCTTGCCAGGAAAAAATCCTTCCCTGGGCTAGAAATCCAGGAAGTCACTGAGACTCCAGCTTCACTTCCTTCCCTGCCTCCACTTTGCTGGAGGGGCTTGGGATTAAAGATCCCCACTTCCCCAGAAATGTTATTTACAGAAGTAACTGGAATGAATCATCTGGATTTGGTAGAACACAAATGCCTTTGGGCCGTCTACTCCCATTAAATACAGTTAAGATTGGCCAGGGAGGTTAACAGGAGACAATTTGGGATTTGGCTTTTTGAGGGTGGGTGATGGAGGCCAAGAAAAAAAGCAGGTGATGCACAGGCCTTGTACCATCAAGGCATTATTTTAGGCCAGAGGTTCAATTTTGGTCTGTTTCTAAGGAAAACCTTTGCAGCAGAGAGGGGCTACACCCATGGTCACCCTCCCAAACCAGAAACCGTGAAGCTCAGGGTTGAAATCCACCCTTTATCCAAAGTTTTTGCAGGAAAGGGAGCCCAACTGGGCACATTTAAGTAGAAGATTCCCCATCACAACTTCCCTGAGGGAGCTCCTCCATCACAACTGATTTATGGAAGGGAAAATTGTCTTTTCTGCTCCCTTGGGGATCCCACCTGAGTCCCATCCTCCCAAAATATGGGGACAGACACAGGAGATATTCACTGGGAGGGAACAAGGCCCTCAGCAGGGAGGCTGTTCAATATTCTGGGTCGGTTCCACAGCTCACAGCTGCTCAGCAAATTAATTATTGCTTTGAAGATCAAACTGTGGGCAAGTTCAGGGCCACATTTTCTCCCAGGCCATGCAGAGAGAGGTTTTACAGCTCCTGGGAGGATGACAAGGGCACTTTGCTCACCTACAATTTTTCCCCAGCCAGAGCAGAGGACACAGGGATAAGTCAAGGTCCCTGGGAAGGAGTTCAGGTGCCTCTTTTTGAGAATAAAGTCCTAAGCAGAAAAAAACCAACCAACAATAAATAAATAAATACAAACAAAAACCTAAAAATAAATAAATAAATAAATAAATAGATAACACAAACCCACAAAATCCCCACAAACAAACTGAGAAAAAAATCATCCAAAACTGAGTTTTGGCTGGGTGGCTTGCAGAATAAATCTGAGCTCCAGAGCAGGAGACACACAGGTGGGCACAGGAATAACTCAATACTTGCTGCTTGATAAAACACACCCAAGCCTCTCCAGAACGCATCTCTCACTTCCTTTTAGATAGGAAAGCCACATCAACAGATGTGGAATCCAGATCCTCAGGAGCTGGGGGTATTTTCCTAGACCTGCCAGGGGATTTTTTTTCCATAAGAGCTCACCTAAATTTGTACCCTAGACTGAAGACATTGATTGAAAAAAGGGACCAGAAATTCAACCCTCTTCTACTCGAAAGTTCCCACCTGGTGGTTTCCCACATCCCTCATTCTTTCCCTTCAGAGGAAAGCGTCCATCAAGATCTGTGCAGGAGAAACAGCACCTAGAGGGGAGAAAGCACTCCCAAACCAACCAATTTTCCCATTTCTCACCACCAGCACTCATTCAAAGGGGCTCTTCAGCCAGAGGCCAAAGTCAGTGGAATAATCATCACACAGGATCTGTCCCCATCCTCCCTTCATCTCTCCCATCTCCTGGAAGCTGCTCCAAGCCCCTCAGGGAGGCTTCACACAGGTTTTGGCCTCATCCCTGGTGATGAGGAGCTCACAGCTCCCTTCACACCTGGTTCATTTCATCCCTGTCCAGCCCAGGCTCTCATTAGGAATTCTGTGGAATCCTCACCCTTGGCTTCTCCTGGGGAAGGGAATCTTCCTCCCTTCAGCTCATCCCTCACCCTGCCCACAAACTTCTGCTCCCACATCAGGCGCCAGGAGTTTTCTTGGCCCCTCCTTCCAAGAGCAGCACGGGAATTTCTTCCCAGAAGCTCCTGGCAGCAGCTTCCCTTTCCTCCCAGGGAGCACACCTGGAAATGCCACAGCTCCAGGGGGAAGGGACACAACCTTTCACCACCTTGGCTTCCCCCCTGTCCCAGCTGTGCTGGAGCCTCTCTGCCAGTGGGGTTTCATTAATTAAAAACACAAGTTTGCTACAGGATGCTCAACAGGGCGGGGTGTGGTTTGTTGGTTTTTGGTTTTTTTTTTTAATAGCAGCTTGATAGTGGAAGACCTTTCAAGGAATCCACACCTCTTACCTCAGCCTCTGGGTTCCAGGGGAATAAATTTAGGTCTCACCTCTGTCCCTTTCATTGTTTCACACCATCCCAGAGCTTTGCTCGTTCACCCTCCTCCCTTTACAGCGAGGTCTCCACAGTCAGCACCCCTGAGTGTTGCTCTTACTTAGAAAAGGCAACCAGGACTCCTCAAGAACAAATTTTAAAAAACCTTAAATCCTTAAAAATCAAAATAAATTCATAAAACCCAAACAGAAGCCTTTCAGTGAGCTGCTCAACAGTTTTCAACTTCACTTGCATCACCTCCCTTGCCTCCTTTTACTCCAAACAGCCACAAAGAGACAAAAATAATTGGCAGAAGACAAAATTAATCAGCCTAAGACAAAAATCAGAACTCACCTTGCTGGACAGAGAGCCCATTTCCATGAGGCAGAACCTCCTTGGACTCACTTCTCATCTTCCCAGGGCTCAGGGGGGGTGGAGGATGCAGCCCTATCCCTCTCCTCCTTTTCTGCTGCCTCTCAGAGGGGTCACCCCATTCTTCACCACAAATCCTGGAAAAAACAGCTCCTCCCCACCCCGGAGAAGAGGGCACACAGCAAAGAGGTCAGGGCCTCTAATGAGGGTGGAAAGGAAAACAAGCTCTCCACCCACCCTCCCCTTTACCCTCAGCCACTTCCCATAAAATCATTTACACTTTGAGGTGGGGGAAGCTCCTCAGCTGCCTGGGCTGAAGCTGAATGGTCCAACAGCCCTGGAATGACCAGCCTGGGGAGGTTAATATTCAATTATTTAATGTTAAGGCAGTGTTACCCCATCCAGGCAGGGAGAAGGATCTCTGAGGAGCAGCTGGTGATGTTCAGTTTGATTTTCTGGGGGTGATGTTCAGCTGCTGCTTCCTGAAATCCTCCTGGAGTTTGGAAACACCCCTGGGGCAGGATGAGACAGGGGCACTGGCGTGGAGAGAGGTTGCACAGGTGATGATGGGGAAAATGGGCAGAAAAAGGGCTTTTTTTGCCAGGAGTTCTTCCTCCATGGATTGGAGATGCTGAGAAAAGCCACAGGGAGTGATAACTGAGGTGATCAGCCTCCGAAAGGTCTGGGAGCTGTGGCTGTGAGGTGTTTTGGGGACTCCCTAATAGGAACAGCTTAAAACGTGTGGTTAGGTTTGCTTTTAGTTCTTAATTCCCCATTTTTTCTCAGTGTTATCCCCAAGGGATGCTCCTGTGGGTCGTAGTGAGGATGTCTGATAAAGGCCCACACTCCTGATGCTTCCCAAGAATGAATTTTTGCCCTGATATTCTTCATACTTTGTCTCCTGATAAATAAAATGGGAAATTTCAAGGAATCATATTAAAAATAACTGGTCATTGTCACTTACAGACTCCATATCTCAGGCAGAGGCTTTAATCTCATATTTTGAGGAGAGGAAAAAAAAAACCCCAAAAAACCACACCCAAGCACCTATTTGGGTGACATTAAATGACACAAAATCTCATACTTCTGTGTTATGGGACCTAAGGGTGTGTTAGTAGGTGCAAATGTCCATCACCTGCTCCTTACCCTGAGTCTGAAAAAATACTCAAAAACCTTCCTTGCAATTGCAAAGCTTTATCACAACTGTGTTTTGACCTCTCTTCGCTTTGATCTGCTCAGATATCAGAGCCTTCCACTGGATGAAAGTTTTTTGGGGGTTTTTTGTGTTATCCTCAGTGTAAGTTTTTTTTATCATTCCAATTTTGCTTCCTGCAGGTGATTCCATGTCCCTGCATGAGCTGATCCCTCGACTGGCACCTCCCTGGCTGAGCATCTGTGCCCAGGGATGGGGAGGGCACATCCTCCGAGCCCTTGGCTTGGCAGAACAACCTCTAATTAATGAGAAATGCAAGAATTCCACTGTGAAAATAGTTTCCACCCAGCATGGAAATGAGCTCAGCTCTGGAGCACGCTGGCCCTGACAGCTGGGGGTCATTTGCAGTGGGGTGGTTGGGCTCAAATCAGAGATCAGGTCACTCCTCCAGGGGGATTTCCTCTGGCTGGTCTCCCTTTCAGTCCCTGTTTGGGGTCTGTCTTGCAGTTTTCCATGGTAAGACCAATAACCTCATGGGAACGTAATCAGTGTGAAAAGTGGAACACCTTTCCTTCAAGAGTCTGTCTGAAGATGCCATCACAGATCTCAGCGGCTCTGCTGGGACCAGAGCAGAATTATGGCCTATTTAACCCTTCTCACATAAAACCAGATTGAAATCAAATAGTTCTGTCAATCCCTGCACGTGGATGTTGCTTTCCTATGGGTTTGAGGTCAGGTCTTGCTGCCCACGTGAGCATCCCGTGGGATGTGTAGGAGATTTCTGAGATCTTTCACCTCTGCTCAGGTGTCTGTTCTTGTGAAACTTGAGAAAATCAGTAGTTTTGAGGCTCTGGAATTGGAGAAAGGGGTAAAAGGTTGCACCAGGGAGGAGTGGGACAGGAATAACCTCTACATCCACACATCACACCCCGTTGTGTTAGGAAAGTACTCTGATGTTTCCTGTTTTTCATTTTCTACACCAACAACATCATTGCTTCCTGCTGGTGGTGCCTGGAAACTGCTCCTATTTGCCCCTGTAATGACAAGAATAAACATCTTTGCAGCAGAGAGAAATGAGAATTGGCTGAAGGCACGTTTAGCACCTTCAGCAGGACAGAGGGGAGCCACAGCCCCAGTCCCACCCTGCTCTCTGCAGGCACATGAAACACATTCTGCTGAAGCTGATATTTGCAGGGATTTCATCCAAAAATGCAGCAGACTTTATATTTATTATTCTTCTTATTTGGGGCACTCCAATGGATTTTTTTGGTTCATCCCAGTTCTGAGATCAACGAAATAATTCACTGATTTTTTATTACCGGGTAATGAGGGAAACAGGCAGAGGATTTTTAATTTTCTTTTTCCCCCTGGAAGCCGGTTTCCTAAGGAAATGAGGCCTATTCCATCAATCTGTGTGGAGGGAGAGGTCAAACAGTCACAGTCTCAGGGAGCGCTGCCTGCTGAAGGTGCCACATTTCTGAGGTGAGGTGTGGGAACAGACAGGGGCTCCTTTCCTCTCCTCTGCAGCTCAGCACTTGTGAGACAGAGCCTGGGGGTATGGAGCCAACACTGGCTGAACCTTGGAGGCTTCAAAAACACAACGTTCTTTACAGACAGTTGGGAGTGAGCACTTTATTGAGGACATCAAGCCTTTTATGGACCTTCGGGAAGCCACACGGAGCAATGTCATTGTCAGTCATAAGGAGAACTTCCAATGGATCTCTAGTGTAGCTTAGCTCAGCCATGAGACTCTTATCCACGTGATAAGGACGGGAGTTAAGCTTTCTGTCATTCCCTGAACTCCTCTTTTCCCTCTTCAGCTTCGCTGCACTGCCCCTGGAACGGATAAATCCCGGGAGCTCCCTGAAGGAGAGGCACTCAAGCACTTAAGAGCAATGCACATTTACAAAAACTGGATCCCGTAATAGCTCCCCGTGCATGCAAGGCCATCATCTCAAATGGCAACAGCACAAGACAAGTTAATAATAGTCATTGTTCCAAGATTAAATTAGGTAGACAGGAATGATTTTTGCAAGATTCATAATGGGTTTAATGATACTATTTAGTTACCAAGAACAATATATCTTTTCTATTCATGAGTTCCTGGAAATCAAGGATGGTGGGGTTGTAAAATACGTTTTTAAAGGCAGGGTTGTGAGCTGCAGCCGCTCTGAAAGTTGGTTGTATATTATCTTGAATTGTCTTTATCCAGTAAGGAGGAGCAAGACGTGGATGGGGACGGTGAGTCTGTGCATGGCATCTTGGGGAAATTTGGCTTTTGAGCCAGGAGCCAGACTCTGGAGGGATTTGAGGCTGACTCAAATCCCAGAAAACACTTGCAGCCACCTTGCTGTCATTGCTTTAGAGGAAGTGGTGCCATCATGACACAGTTTGATATCAATGCATCAGGATATCCTGGACTTATCCAGCAGCTGGCCAGTCCCACTTGAGTCTCCCAGTGTGGCCCTCAGGACACCCTGAGGGTGACATTTCACCTCACCAGATGTGGTGGCAGAAAGGGCCCAAGGCTGGAAGCGAGACAGGAGAGCAGTGCTCTCAAACTGGACTTGCTTAGGGCCACGAAAACTGGGACAGATTGAGTGCCCTGCACCAGAGGAAACAATTTTTTCTTGTGAACTGTCAGCAGAGGCCTTTTCCTAGAAATTCTGCAGTGTTTTGTGCTGTGCATTCTCTCTGAACCCATAAAACACCAGAGGATCTCCAGCTGGAGTGACGCCGCTCGGTCACAGCGTTTGGCAACGTTCTGGCTCTGCTGGGAATTATTTCAAAAGGCACTTTGCCATGGAAATGCACGCTGGGGTGGCCTGCAGCAACAACAGATGGACATGGCATCACATCAAACCAGGCTTGAGGGCTTTTTCCTCACGCTGGTCCCAGTTAGAGCCACCTGAATTCACGGCTGGGTGAACCAGCAGACACACACTGGGTTGGATGCTCCACCAGTACGAGCCCAGTTGGGTGAGAGCTGAGGAAAAGTATTTAGGAAGAAGCACAGAATGTCTGGAAGAGCAGCTCACGGTGTCCCCACGATGTCAGATCCCCTGACAGGACAGCCAGGTCAGTGTTGAGACCCAGCTTTATCAAGGGACCACAATGACTTCTGTGCCGAAAAGCTGGGATTGTGCAGGTGGATTTCCCAAGGCAGGTGTTTTTTAGGGAACTGAGCATCTATTCTTGGCAAAAATGCAGCAGGAGGGAAGGAAAAGCGACAGGGCTGAGACTGATGAGGAGCACAAGAGACACAAGCCCTGACTTTGGAGCGGAGAAACAATCTCCATGTGGTTTGGAGATGCAGAGAATGACAGAGAAACATCTGTGACTCCCAAAGTCTTCCTTTCATCACCTTTCAACACATTTTGCCAAGATTTTGACAACATTTGTCCCAGTTCGCAGCCTGGTGGGGGCTGGGAGTGAAGACACCCAGCTTTCAGCTCCTTATGGGAGCTCACACCTTCTCCCAAGAGCAAAACCAACTTGTTTGTATTCTAGGAACCCAAATAAACATTTTCATGGAAAGCTGCTGGCTGAACACGTCAGTGGGGACATCTCCTCACGCCACCCTTTCCTGGCAGGATCAGAGGATGTTGTATAAGACTGTGTGGAGAACTCCTTTTCTAATTTCATGATTAGATTGAAGCATATCATTCCAAAGCTGCTTACAATAGGAAAAAAAGAATTACAGAGAGGAAGTTACAATAAAATTGTTCCTGACAACATGCACAGGAGGGTGTAACCCTCTCATGGTGGGGGTTTTGAGGTTGTCCTGTGCAGGGCCAGGATTTGGGCTTTATGATCCTTGTGGGTCCCTTCCAACTCAGAATATTCAATGATTCTACAAAAAAACTTACTTTTTTTTTTCCACAGCCAAGAATTTTATTTGATTTTATTTTCTGTGGTAGGGAAGTCGCTTCAGCCATCAACTGCTGAGCCCTTTCAGCAGAGTCCAAACTGAGCAATTTCAGCTGATTGTTTTTGACTGAATACCTTTTAAGAACTTGCCCTTTTTCCAGTGAGGGCTACGCCCAAATTTTAGTAGGTAATATGGAATTTCATTTTAGAGAAGGCAAGGAGGCAACAACACTCAGGAGGCGCTGGTGGGAGCAGCCCTGTGCTAACTCTGTCCCCAAATTCACTGGGGCTGTTGGAAATATCAGTAATGCAGAAGGCACTGGAAAGGTGAAGGATATTATCCCAGAGAGTGCTCACAGGGTAGATTTGCAGGCAGAAGTGGGGGAATTTTTTCTAAAAGTCACGTGCGCCATGTCTCACCACAGCTGCCCCTTACTGGGGTGGAACTTCCCACCCCAACCCTGCAGCTCAGAGCTCTGCATGCCTGAATCTCTCTCTGTGCCGTATGAATGTTATCCTGCAGTGGGTTGATTAAATGTTATTAAAAGAAACCATTTCATCCCTAGTGGGAAAAAAAAATAAAAAGAAGAATAAAGAAGAATTTGTCAAACCTATTTAAATCTGCAGTCGCTGCTTGAGAAGAGTTTAAGGAGCCAGCTGGAAATCCTTCAGGTGTTGATGGCAAGAGCTCATTTGTGATGTCCCAGAAAGCAGTGACCACAAAGAGTTACAGAAGGTTTGGGAACCCGCAGCATTTCTATTTGAGGCTGTATTAACCTCCTTGAGAACAATAATCACATTCCATTTCTCCCCACTGCTTTTTGGTTCTTATTAAGACTCCCTCTACGATCTTATCTTTTCTATTGATTTGTGAAATCATATCTATCAATCTGATAAGCAAATAAAAGCAGGTGTTGTCCTGGCAGGGGTAGGAGAAAGCAGGGAACAATTCCAAGATGTGCTCAGCGGTTTGGCACAGCCAGGTCTAACATCTCCTGGCCCTCACAGCCTTTGGTGAGCTTTGGGTGAGGCTCTGCCCTCAAGAAAATGGAATTCCCCTGCTCAGTGATACGAGGGTCACTCAGGTGCACCGTGGCAGAGGAGAGAAATCATTTTATTAGGGGAAAAAAACCCACAAGAAATAAGTTTTTCTTTATTTTACACAATCAATCAACGTGGCAGTCAATGCCACTCTGCCCTTTGGGTGGGGTTTTAAATCCCCCATCTGAACTGGAGCAACAAGCCCTGGTGAGCTGCTCTCCCTGCAGTCAAAGCTGCGCCAAGGGAAATACAGGCTGGATATCAGGAAAAAGTCTTTTACAGAAAGGGTAATAAAGTATTGGAATGGTCTACCTGGGGAGGTGGTGGATTCACCATCTCTGCATGTGTTAAAGAAAAGACTGGATGTGGTACTTGGTGCCAGGGTTTAGTTGAGGTTATGGTTGGGTTGGACTTGATGATCTCGGAGGTCTCTTCCAACCTAATGATTCTGATTCCCCAGGCTGTATCCATGTTCAGGATGGCCCTGGATGTGGAAGATTTTGGGAATCTTCACAGATTCAGCACAGAACAGCATCATCACCTCGTGTGTCCTTGCACGGTAAACTTCCCTGCAAGGGAGCCTGAGCTCAGTCTGCAGCTGGAGCAGCAGCTCTGGAGCTCCCAGTTAAACAAAGCTGGGAGCACTGGGAACAGAAATTCAGGAACAACACTCAGTTCACCCTGGTGATCAAGCTAATCATCAGGCAGTGGAGCCTGCCTCTGCTGGGAGGTTTCCTCAGTCCCGGGGTTATTCCTGATGGCATTTGCGATTTTCCCATTTTCCGTCTGAGGTGGCTTTCACCGGGAACTGGAGTGACAAGACAAGGGGAATGGGTTCAAACTGAAAGAGAAGGAATTTAGATTAGAAGTATAGAAGAAATTCTGCCTGAGGATGGTGAGGCTCTGGCACAGGGTGCCCAGAGAAGCTGTGGCTGCCCCTGGATCCCTGGAAATGTCCAAGGCCAGGTTGGACGGGGCTTGGAACAAACTGGGCTAGTGGAAGTTGTCCCTGCCCATGGAAGGAGCTGGAATTAGATGTCTTTAAGGCTTCTTCCAGCCCAAACATTTCCATGATTCTGATTTTTCCACTCATCTCCACTGAGTTGGCAAGAGCCAGCACAGCAGAGATGTCAGCACAGGGCATCCTCCCTTGAGCAAGGGGGATTTTCTGGGTTGCAGGGGGCACTTTGGTGTTCTCCCCACAGTAACTGAAGCCAGATAAAATGGAATGGGAAATGAAGTCTCTTTTTTTTTTTTTTTTCATATTGGAAGTAAAATCCTCTGAGGGCAGTGGAGTTCTCTCTTGATTCACTTCTGGAGTTCAAAGCTAAATGTTTTTCTGCAAGAGACGCCCTGGACAAACACAAGCTCTGAGTCTACCTTACAAAGGCTAACAGGGTGAAGTGAAAAGGGCTCTTCCATACAGGAGTTCAGGTCTCCTTCATTTAATACTCTTGTCCAGCCTTAACAATTGCCGTTTTATTGATTTAAGGGAAGTAGCAAAGAACATGTGGGCAGCTTGTGTATTTCCTGATCCTGTCTCACAAATCAGGAAAAAAAGGTTAATTTTCATTCAGGAAAAATGACATCTTTAAACTGAAGTAAAATTATTTTTTAAAGGAAAAAAAAAATCAGGGAAATAATAAAGCCAGAAAAGGCTCCCTTTTTTGCATTAAAGCTCATGTTGGACTCTTGTTGCCTTTCAGATCTTTTTTGTAAAGATTTGGGCAAGGTTTCATGATGACCACAGAGCTCAGGGCCAAGGCTGTAGGCACAAGGTTCCGGAAAACAAGATAATGAACCAAAGTTCTGTCAAGAGGCACCTGACCTTTCCCAATCCCAAAGGAATTGTCCACTGAGATGCTGGAGCTACAATTCCTCCCAAGGTAAACATCAGATGGGAGAAGATGAAAGGATGACAAAAGTTGCCCTCAGGCTCTGAGGGGAGAGTTTGAAAAGGAGTTTTTCCTAAGTTGTTTGATGATTTCCTCCATCACAGAGGAACAGAGTGACCTGCAAAGGTCAGCAGGGTAGGACTGATAAAAAAGGACAAACTTCAGGGTCTGTGTGAGGGAGACACTGGTGAACATGACCTGTAGCTGCCAGAAGGACACATAAAGCTCTCTCTGCATCACAGGAAGGGGAGGTGTTGATGTCCCCATCCCTGGAGGTGTCCCAGGAAGGACTGGAAATGGCACTCAGCGCTCTGGTGACAAGGTGATGATGGATCAAAGGTTGGGTTCAATCATCTTGGGGGTCTTTTCCAGCCTAAATTATTCTGTGATTCTGCAATCACAGAGGTTGCAGCCTGGGCTCGGAGCAGCCCAGTTTGCCATGCCAAAGCTCCCACCAGGAGCTCCAATAATGGGCTCAGCTCCCTCACACGGCCATGCTGGGTCTGGGTCTGCAAGCAGCAAACTCAGGAGCCTCGACATCCCTGGGAAGTCATGTCTGGAGGACATGTGGCAGCCCTGTGTCCATGTCCTTGGTCCTGGGGACAGCAGGTACTGCCAGGCAGAGCTCCACACTCCACTGTTCTCCAGCGTAAGATTTGACTGTCCTTTGCACCTACGACTTCCAAAATTCCCAGGGGAATTCCCAGAGTGGCCCTGCCTTTGAACTTGGAGCTGTGAGCTCAGAGCATGTGAAACCAAACTGTCTGTGTGGCGTTTCTCCCTTCCACAAATCATCCCAGGGCTCTTCCAGCCCTTTCCACTGCCGACACTTCCCACAAGCTGTGCCTCCCTGAACTTCAAACCACCCTCCAGTGCTGGTTTCAGGACTCAGCCTGGTCCTTCCATCCCTACTTCATGTTTCCATGCCGTGTTCACATCCATCCTTTGGTCCTCAAAACAGCGGTGGGAGCCTAGATCCAGATGGTTCCCACCACACCCCCAAATTCCCAAAGCCCTTGCCCTTGGATTTTTGCTGTCTTTTCTCATACTTGGCCGTGTTCAGCTTCATCCTCATCGCGTGTCAGCGAATGAATCAACATTTTTCTGCACTGCACAATTCCTTCCTCCATCGTTTATGACTTCCCTGATCTCTGGGTCACCTGGAAGGTTTTATCAGCAGCCAGTGAGTGGTGTTGTCTTCAGGTCATCAACTCAAAAGTTAAAGAGCATTTGGCCCTACCCTAGTGGGAACATGGTCACTACTTTAATTACTGCCTTTACAATTACACTTTGAATCCCATTAATTAGCAGCTTTGAGAGCTATTTATTGTCTTCCTTGGTCACAATTGCTACTCAAACTAAAACCAGGACTAACTTAAGGCACCACTTTCTGTATCTTTTTGACAAGATCTTTAAGATCAAGCCCGTCACAATTCTGAAAATCTTCATAATCCTATTTTTATTAGGTACCACATTCACTTGACAGCATTACTACTTTGTCTTACTTTTGTTACCCTCCTTCAATTTCCTTCCTCTATTAATTATTTTCCCCAAATTTATTGCGTCCTGTGTGAGATTATGTATTTTTTAGCCTGGGATTAATGCCAGACCAAGGGACATACACTTTCCTAGCATATCCCATTTACCTTTTGGAAAACACAGTTATGACTTTAGCCCAGCTCTCATTCAGAACCACCCAAACCAAATTTAAAAAAAAAAAAAAAAAAAAAGTCATTTCTGTTCCAGAGACCCCCTCAGGATGCTCTTTGAAAACTCTTGGGTTCCATTAGAGCTGTGCGAGTCAAGAATTAATGGTTGTTGCCCCAGCCCCCCTTCACCATCCAGGCTGGGATTCCATCATCTGGCTGTTCTTAATGCCAGAGCAGAAATATTTAGGGAATTTTTTCTGTCTCCATCATCATCATCATCAACTTTTTTTTTTCCTCCCGTTTCAGTCTCGTAATGGCTCAATACCATTGCGAAAAAAAATTCTTGTGCCTTCAATGTCATTTGGTGCCTCCCCATTGTCCTCAGCCCTCCTGGATGTCCATCTCTCCTCAAATCTTTTCCTCTGTGGCCACAGGGCTTCCTCGGTGTAATTTGAATTTTTCAGCCACAAGAAGGACATGCAGGTGGCACCAGGTGTCCCCTTGGGGCTGTGGTGGGCTCTGTGACAGAGAATGTCACCCAAAAGCTGAACCTTCCACCTCTGCACCCTGGATTTGGTTCTCACTCCCACTCAGTCCCACCCTTGGGTGTGCTACAAGTAAACAAAAAGACCACAGGAAGAGTTTATACGTGTTCAAGTAACATTTGACCAAGCCAGAAATTTACCTCAAGGATGTGAAAAGTATTTAAGATAAAAATATTTTCTAGTTGTGGACACTGTCTTTAAAGGAAAACTGCTGAAAATAAATAATTGAATAAATAACTGCTTTTAAAACAATTGTTTTCGTCCATCTCTTTTTATTTTTATAATAATTGAATAGTTCAAGTAAAATGTGGAAAGTCCAATTTTTCATTTCTATCAGAACTCCTTAAAATTCTCACGGTATTATTGCAAGGCAAAAAAAAAAAAAAGCACTCCAAGCTCTGGTTTCAAATCCTCTTTCATCTTTGTGGGTTTTTCTGAGCCCTTTAATGCTCAGGTGGAACTGCCTCACCTCTTGCACAACCCTCAGCCTGCTATTCCCCTCTCTGGCTTGAATTAAAGCCTCCTTTTTCAGCTTCCCTCACTCAAAGCTTTCACTGATACCAAGGAAAGAAACGCTGAATAAAAGGAGTACAAAACAATGGCCAAAGTCACACATCCCACCATCCCACTAAGAGCTCTGGAGAGGTCACTTGCCTCTGCCAAAATATTCTCTACACCCCTGGATGTAAAATTTCATCTGGGTAAGGAAACAACCCTACACACGGGGTGGGGGGCAAAAAAAAATGGATAGGCATGTTTAAATTCCTTTAATTCCTTTTCTAATTAACTCGGATGTACATAACTTATTGTAAGTTTTTTATAAGATTTTCTACCTTTTGTTGCACTTGTTGCTCTTGCTGTTACTGATGTGCAGTAAAGGGTTCTCAGCCTCATTTTTTTTGCCACACGTTCTTACAACAATGACAGCTGTAAAATCAGGACTAAAGCAGGAGTGAAGTCGTGATAAAAAGAAATGAGAAAAAAATACCATTCTGAATATTAATAAACTTTTTCTTCAGCTAATTCTCAGTTTGGTTGAGAGTCACCTTTACGAGAAGAAAGAGGGTTTTTTGGGAATACAGTATTGCATAGCTCTTTCACCTCAGAGACTGGAAAACTTTTAGTTCAGGTGAAAGGCAGATAATGGGATTGGAAATGTACCTGCTCCTGAATCCTAAACAACAGACAAAGGGAAAAGAGGTGCAAGATACAAACCGAATAGAGAACATTCATCACCAATGCAGCAGAAATACAGAGCAATAGAAAATTAAAAATGTTGGTCTTAGACTAAATAAACACCAGGGTAAATGTGGAAAGGGAGGGAAGGGCTCGGCTCACACCTCTCTGGGCTTTTTCAAGCTACTTTTAAAGTACTTGGAGAAGCACAGCCACAGCAGCTCCTGTCCAAGGCCAGGGAATCATCAGGGATTCAAGGAGTGAATGCCACCAGCACAACTGCTGAGAGCTGTGTAGGAGTCTCCACCTGCTTCCACTCCCTGGCACAGCGTGGGGATGCCTTCCATGCTCAGGAGGAGAATGGGAAGGTGAGAAGGTTCCCTCTGTGCTCATTTTCCTGCCTCTCCTGCAAGGAGATGGGTCACAGAATCGTTTAGGGTGGAAAAGATCTCTGAGCTCATCGAGTCCAAGCTGTCACCCAACACCAGAGCGCTGCTTTGGTGGGCAAAACTAAACCAAGCCCAGTGGTTGTGAGAAAAAGGATGTCTCAGGCAGATGGGTGAAAATTCAGCACTCAGAGGGCAAAAATTCTGTCCACAAAGCTTTTGTCTTGTGAAAACAAATGTCAGGCTGGTGAGAAACCCAGTGTGCAAAGCAAGTTCCTCCTCCTTTCCACCTTCCCTCTGGAGGTGCTCGAAGAGTGAAGCAAAATGCCAGCCCTGAAGGTGTTTGCTGCTTTTTTACCATCCAAAGAGGAAGGAGAACGGTGAGGTCGGAAACATAGAAAGGAGGTGGTTGCTTGGAACAATATGCAAACCCAGTCACCTCACATATGTGGCGCTACCAGCCCAAAGAGCTGAAAAACCCAGACAAAATAGAGATGCAGGTAAAATACAGCCTCAGAAAATGGAGGGATGATGTGCTGGGAGGTGTTTGCCATGGATTTATCCCTTACCCACTCCCTGCCAAGGGGCAGCTGGGCATGAAGGAAAAAAAAAATAAATGGTCAAAGTCTTAGAAGTCTTTCACTGCCACCATCCAAACTTCAGCATGGATTGGACTCTGAGAACCCCTGTCAAGACTAGCAACTCTTGAACTGCAACAGTTATGTGTCTACAACTCCCTTTCAGGAGCTGGGAAGAGGTTTGGGCTCTGCTCCCAGAGAACAAGGGACAGGATTAGAGAGGATGGCCTCAAGCTGTGCCAGGGGATGTTTACATTGGATATTAGGGGAAATTTCTTCAAGGAAGAGGTTGTCCAGCCCTGGAAATGGCTGTTGAGGGAAGTCATTGAGTCACAATCCCTGGAGGGATATAAAAGGTATCTGGATGTGGCACTTGGGGACATAGGTTAGAGGTGGCCTTGGCAGTGCTGGGGGAACGGATGGACTCCATGATCCTACAGGTCCTTTCTAACCCAAAGGATTCTATGATTCTATGAAAAGAAACTCAAAAGACCTCCATTGTCTCATGCCATGAGGATCATTGGCAGGGCTGGAGCTCATTCCAGCCAGGCTGAAGGGAGAGGGATGGATGGCAGGGAATTCCTTTGCCTCCACTGAGACTCTAAATCTTGGTTTAAACAGCTCTTGTCCTCTCCAGATTCGAAACCCCCTGCATTTATGGATGTTCTGGGAAAGTGGCAAAAGGCATCTATTCACAATGGGATTGCTGGAGACAGCTGAGGGACTGTTTCCTGGAATGATGGAAAAGGCTGCTTTGTGGATATCTGGCTGAACTGTTTCTACTAGAGTGATGACTTGATTGCTCCTGGGGTTTGCTGAAATCCTGGTTATGTATTAATCCATGCTGACCCTTGGATGAGCATGTTTTTGGTATTATTTGAATAGAAAGAAGCTGGTGAGCATTTGGGCTCAATAAAGGCAGCAATATGTGGCTGAAGGGAATATACTGGATTGGGAAAGGGCCTGGGTCAGAGATATCCAGTCATTCCTCTACATGGCTGAGTTTTGAAGCTACAGCCTGGCATGTTCCTACAGGGCTGTGTGTTAGAGATGGTTTTCCTGGCGTGAGATGGAAAATGCATCCTGGTTTCCCCACAGGCAGGTGCTCGGCATGTGTAGGCACTGCTGTGCTTTGGGAATGGGGATTTCTCTCATCCTGCTGAGTTTCTAGCAGGCTGCTCAAAGCAGTAAAAACAAAGCCTTGCTGTGTCTGAGATTGGGGAATTTTCCTGCTTGCAGGGAAGAGAGGAGGCCCAAGTGCTCACTTGGAGATTTTCCTGTGCCACTTGCATCCCTTCCAGTATCTTCTTCCCTCACCCCCTCTCTTGCCCCCCTCCTCTTTGTACACAAGTGGCATCATATCTTCCCTCCCTGCTGCAGGAGCCTTGTGGAATCACAGAATTATTTCAGGCGGAACAGCCCACTGAGATCATCCAGTCCAACCATTCCCCCAGCACTGTCAAGGCCACCACTGACCCATGTCCCCAAGTGCCGCATCCACACGGCTTCTAAATCCCTTTGGGGATGGGGACTCACCCTGGGCAGCTGTGCCAGGGCTGGACAACCCTTTCCATAAAGAAATTTTCCTAAATATCCAACCTGACCCTCTCCTGGCATGGCCTGAGGCCATTCCCTCTCCTCCTGTCCCTGTTCCCTGGGAGCAGAGCCCGACCCCCCTGGCTGTCCCCTCCTGTCAGGGAGTTGTACAGAACCACAAGGTCCCCCCTGAGCTTCCTTTTCTCCAGGCTGAGCCCCTTTCCTGGCTCTCTCAGCTGCTCCTGGTGCTCCAGACCCTTCCCCAGCTCTGTTCCCTTCCCTGGACTCTCTCCAGCCCCTCCATGTCTTCTTGTGAGGGGGTCCTGGTTCTTGCACCATCCCATCCTTCACCTGGACTCCAAACCAGCTTTTCACCCCCCAGGCCAGGCCCAGCAAAGCCAATCCCAACCTCAGTGGGGTCAATCCCCTCTGCCACCTGTGGTCACCACCCCAGCACCACCCTAGGGCCAGTCCTATCCCCTGAACCCCCCGCCCAGCCTCTGTCCAAATCTCATCATTCCACTTTTTGCTACTTAAAAAAAAAAAAAAAAAACTAAAATAAAAAATAATCGAACTCCTCTTTGCTCGAGGAAGCAAAGGCCTTTTTTTCAACCCTTTCAGCCTATACCTCAGCTGCTGGGAGCTGATGCCTTGATGCCAACATCTTTCTCCTCTCCAGATGGTGTTTCCAGGAACATCCCTTTTGGCTCAACCCTACCAATCCCTGTTTATGGCCCTCCATGCACATCCCAAGCTCGCCTTCCTTGCTTGGGATGACAAAACCACTCCTGTCCATGTCAGGTGTGCCAGGTTTCACAGCGCCCATCCATTTTCTGATCTATTTGGGCACCATCCCCTCACTCAGCCATCTCTGTGCCCTCCACATCCCATGTCTCCTTTCTCCCCTCTCCTCCAGCCCCGAGCAAACAAACAACCGGTTTATGAAAGGGAAGAGGGAAAGCCAACAGCAGCTGCTTTAAATCTGCTGTAATGCTGGCGGCAATTGCATAAGGCAGAGGTTTTGCTGATGTCCCCACCCCATTCCTGAGAAATGTTTGATTTATTTTGGTGTCACTGTGCCCGCTGCCCGTGGCAGCGCAGGATCCAAGAGCAGCATCAAAGAGCATCTCTGGGTTCGCTTCTGCCCCGACTCAATCCCACAAGAAAAAGGGACAAGATTCAAAAGAGCCTCCTGAGCCCGGCCCAGCCGAGTTCCCTGGCATGGCCTGGACGTGCAGAGCTCAGGAAACAGATGGGTCTCACCATTCCCAGGGGGTCGGTGGCTCTGGGCACTGACAGAGCAGCAAGTTTTAAATTAAATGACCCTTGAGTGAGAGGGAACAGCCCCAGATCTCATCTGCTGGCAAGAGGCATCGCTCAGCCCAGGGCAGGGCCCTGTCCCACAGCTCTGCTTTGCATTACACGTCTGGAGGCAGAGAATCCTGGAATGGCAGAGTGGCCTGGGTGGGAAGGGACCTGGAAGTTCATCTCATTCCACTCCCTGCCATGGGCAGGGACACCTCCCACTGCCCCAGGCTGCTCCAAGCCCTGTCCAACCTGGCCTTGGGCACTTCCAGGGATCCAGGGACAGCCACAGTTTCTCTGGGCATCCTGTGCCAGGGCCTGACCACGCTCACAGGGAAAAATCCCTTCCCAATATCCCTCAAACCCTGCTCTCCTAGTGGGAAGCCATTCCCTGTGTCTTGTCACTCCATCCCTTGTCCCCAGTCCCTCTCCAGCTCTCCTGGAGCCCCTTTAGGCACTGGAAGGGGCTCTGAGCTCTCCCTGGAGCCTTCCCTTCTCCAGGGGAACATTCCCAGCTGTCCCAGCCTGGCTCCAGAGCAGAAGGGCTCCAGCTCTTGAAGCATCTCTGTGGCCTCCTCTAGATTTTCTCCTTCTGATGCTGAGGATCCCAGAGTTGGATCCAGCACTCCAGGACACATCACTCTTTCAGAAGAAATATTCCCTGATTCCAAAGTTCTGCCTCAACCTTCAAGTCCGGTCTCGATCCCCAACCTCCAGCTGAGACCTGCTGCCTGAAAATTGAATGTTGGTTTGCTCTTGGCAGGTGGGGCAAGGGTTGGGACGCTCTCCCAGACGTGGCAGCTGGTCTTGGCCATGCCAAACCTCCATGGGAGCAGGAAAAAGCCATGTCACAGTGGGAGAGCAGTTTGATTTCCTTTTGCTACCCGGCTTTATGGGTCATCTTTGTGCCCAAGGATGTTTTTCCGGTATGAAAAATCCATCAGCACAAAAAAATTCTGGCAGTGTTTAGAGCCCACACGCAATTTCTGCAGCTTGAGCTGCAGGGCTGGTGTTGTGTCCATCCTGTAGCTGAGCACAACCTCCCCTCTGGTCTGCAAAGCATCTCAGGAGAGGTGGGACCCCTTTTCCATCTGCATCAGTGCAGGGAGAATCCTGCATTTGGAGAGGAAAGAGCAATTTGTCATTTTTTTTTTTCCAGCTGGAAGTTGTGATTGCCCTGTGGCTGCCCCTGGATCCCTGGCAGTGCCCAAGGCCAGGCTGGACAGGGCTTGGAGCACCCTGGGACAGTGGAAGGTGTCCCTGCTCATGGCAGGGGGTGGCACTGGATGATCTTTAAGGGCCTTTCCAACCCAAACTGTGATTATTGCATGATTTTGCCTTCAAGAATCACAGAAAAAAAACAAAAAAGAAAAAAAAAAAAAAAAGACCAAATAAACTAAAATTAATCTAAAGCAAAGAGACCCCCAAGATTTATTTTATCACAACCCTTTCCCCCTCTAAAAAAATCTCTCCCAACCTCTCAAATCTCTCCCTTTTCCCCTGCTTTGCGTGTTGTGAGGAGACTGGAAGGACGAGATTTTTTTCAGGAAAGGATTGAAGGAGGAATGTTGAATGAGAAAATCTGCTAGACTCAAAATCTGCTGCTCCCATATGGATGTTTTCCCTGGCCCGCATTCCCTTCTCTCTGGGAATTCAGTCCCACTGAAGGCAGTAAACACCTCAAAAACGGGTAATGAAGCGCTCAGGACTGGGATGTTTAAATCCCTGCTAAGATTTATTTCCCAGTGGCTTGTTCAGAGCTACTGAGGGTATTTGTAAGCCTGACAGGGAATAAATCCACGTTCCCTGAGCCCCAATAAGTTTTCTTAACCACAACATAATTCATCCTATCTCCCGATAGGAATATTTGGTGTTTTTAGTCTGGGCTTCCTGAGCAACAGGATATTTGTTCCTACAAACATTTAAAATCTCTATAAAAATAAAATTAATTTTAAGGTGGGTGCTTGAAATCTGTCTCCTTTTTAATCTCATCAACTATTGGGATTTTTTTTTTAATCATTCTTTTAACTTCACAGCATCTTGCTTCATCTTGTTTTGACTCAGTTTAGCCCAGAAGTCAAAATAAAATGAGATGATGAAGTCTGAATGTTGTTTCCCTCTCTCTCCTCCCTCTTTCAAAGGATAAAGCTGGAAGAATACAGTTTGTCTTCATCCATGGAGGAAGGTGGATTTTTCTTCCCATGTTTCAAAAGGATTTTAGGTCAGGACGTAGAGAAAGGCTTTTCCCTGCCTCGGGGGATGCACAGAGGAGAGAGGGAGAAGAGGTGACATGAAGAAGACAAAAAATGATAAATGACCAGGCTGGGATTCCCGTTCTCCACTGTTTTCATCATGTCTAGAAAAAAAACCCCAACCCATCCAACTCAGTTCAAAGGCAACCAGAGCACCTCATCAATTTAAACTGTGTGATTACAATGCCTAATTAAGCTGTGGAACTCATCACCAAGAGCGATTGTGCAAGCTCAGAGGTTAGAAAGATTGCAAAGAAATATTTTTTAATATTAAAAAAAAAAAAGAGAGAGAAAGAAAATGGCATTTATCTCTGTTTTGGAGCATCTACAGCTCTGCTAGTTTGGTCTGGAAAAGGGATATCAATTCTCATGCTGCAGAGCACAAACAAGCTACCAACAGCCCATTAGGATGAAACTTCTCCTGTGGGAAAATTGCATAATTTATCAAGTGGAGCATTTCTTCCATCTTTCTTTGAGGCAGCTGGGAATGATTAATGTCAAAAGCAGGGTCAGGAGTAAGGCTGGCCACTGGATCTGGCACACTCTGGCCCTTCCCGTGTCACTAAGGAATTAAAGCTCAGAAAACTCCAGCAGGCCGGGACAAGAGTTAAATCATTCTATAAAATAAGCACTTCCCATCTGAGTGTAGAAATTTGCCTTTTCCATAGACTTATCCCCGGGAAAAGTAGATTGGAGGTCGCTTTAGGAAGCGTTTCAGAGCCAGAAGACAAAGCCATGTGTGTCCAGATCCCCGGAGTGAATGCTGGGGTTGCCTTGGCAACACGGGGATGTGGATGTGGTGACTGCAGCTCCAGAGGGTTTTAACCCACGGGATCAATCTGCCAGCAGGAGAGAGAGGCTGCTCTTGGCCAGAAATATGAGGCACTGCCATGGTCCTTGTGTTTTCCAACCCTATAAATTGGATGAAAAACCTGTGACATCCACCAGCAAAGGTGTCTGGTTATCTGTGGAAGCAGTCAGGAACCTTCCTGGAAAACCATCTGAGAGTCTCTTGTCTGGCACATCAATTGTAGGGCAATTTGGGACCAGGACTGTCCTTCCATCCCATAAATTAGCACAGATCTGTCTGGGTTCTTCACTGGCACTTTTGAGTTTCTACAGTAACAAAAAGAACAAAACCAGACTGAAGACATTGACAAGTCTTTTATTTTTTATTTTTTTCCCCCCCATTTCCTGGAAAAAGTGTTTTACTTCTCACTGAAAGGTTTTCAGCTGGGCAAAAGATTCCCTGAGGTACCACAGCCCCAGAAAATCTTCGTGCACCCTGAGGGGACCTGGCATGGGATGGGAAAAGCCATAAGCCCTTGCTCTTGAATGGTGCAGAAGGCTCAGAAAGGAACAACTTTTAGCAATATTTCCAAAGATTTAGTGTCATCCTGATTGTGTTACAGGACAGCAGTAAACTCCTTAAATGACAGGTTGTCACCTGAGCCACCCAGCCAAGATGTGAGTCCATGGCAAGCTGGGAAGGTGCTGGTTTAATTTAGCTCCCAGACACAAACAGACACACCTGAGTGCTGTTCTCACCTTTACTGGGATCTGCTGGAACTCAGTGTCTTGGATATCAAGGAGGACACAATTATCATAAAATCCTGGAATGGCTTTGGGTTGGAAGGGACTTTGTTCCATCTTGTTTCAACCCCCTGCCAAGACCAGGTTGCTCCAAGCCCCGTCTTGGACACTTCCAGGGATCCAAGGGCAGCCACAGCTTCTCTGGAAAACTTGTGCCAGGCCCTCACCACCCTCACAGGGAACCCTGTCCACAGGTTTTTGGGCTGATGATGAAATCTCTGGAGGACAACTCTTCCACTGGCAAGAAATTTGATGTTCCAGCTGTCATGTCTGGCCCTGGAGCTCTAACCTGCTGGTTGCTGCAGGGGATGGACCACTGTGCTTATCATCTTTTTTTCTCTATTTTTCTAATCATCCCCTGCTTTCCTCTCGGGGACAGAGCACTGTTCTCAATGGACCTTAGGACAACAAGGTTTTGATATCCTTCTGCATGGACTCTCTGTTTGGTGCTGGCCAAGAATTTCTGAGGTGTGGGAAATGCTTTTTTTCACACCAGACCGGGGTCTGCTTGCTTTTTGTCCTTGTTGTCCCCCAGGCACTGTGTGATTCCTTCCATTTCCTTTGTGAAACTTCCGTGAGAACCCGAGTGTCAGAAATCTGCTGAAACCCCTGTCCTCTTCTTGTCACTTTCAGCTTCCCAGAGATGGCAACACTCCTTGAGTGAGAAGGTGAAGACACATGAAATCCTGTGGTGCCTGCATGGAATTCTGGATTCCTCGACAAGGAGAGAATCCCTCCGAGGGATGCCAGAGCCCCCGTGCTCAGGAGTATCAGCTGCAACTGACTGCACTAATAACATTAGCATGGGCACTTACTCCAGCTAAATAGGACACTTAATTCCCATTAATGCTGGACTAATTAGAGCATGGTGAACAACCAAAGAGAAAACACCATCTTTGTGTCTGTGCAGAACTATTCCTGATCTCCCACGCAAAATATAGGCCACCCTTCCCTTCCTTGAGCTCAAAGCTCTGTTCCTTGACGAGAACAACCATCAGCAGTTCTCAAGATTTCATCTTTCATCTCTCATTTCAAGATACATGAATATCTACAAAGAAAAATCTGTAGATATTCATGAGTGCAGGCAGAGACAACCACATTAGTCAGAAAAAAGCCTGCACTGCTAAATACAGTGTGTGCACTGAGAGTGACCTAAATATGATTAAATTACCCTGCCTAATTTCAAGCAAGAAAAAGCTACCCAGAATTACTTTAATTAGCAGGAGGGGATGCTGTCAGCCACTTTCTGGAAGCAAATCTAATGTTCTGTGTTACTCGTTGTACCCATGGCATCCTGTGGTAGGAAAACAAAATGCTTGTCTACTCCTCCTTGCTAAAAAATCACCATTATATTTTTCCCTCTCCAGGTCTCCTTAGGAAGTGCAGTTTGTGTTCCCTGGTGATCTCCATCTGTTTGCCCCCCCCAAGGTGTTGCAGAGCCACTTGGCAGTTCCCAGAAACTGGAGGAGAAGCTGCCACTGACTGAATCCCATGTTCTCTTCCAGAAAAGTCTGGATCCTTCCTACTGCTCAGCAGCATGGTGGGTCAGACCTCTACATCCCAAGGCAGGAATCTTTCCCAGGGACTTGGAAGCATCACTGAGGTAACCTGAGGTGAGGTAGGGGCAGAATTTGGGTCTCCAGATCAACATCTGTGCCTTGCACACGTTCTGATTGTGATGGGAGAATCCAGGGAAGAAAAACGTGACTGAAGATATTAAACATGCAGACAACTCTGGTTTGGGAAGATCCTAAACAAATGGTTAGATGTTGGGAGAGTATCACAGAAACATCAAATTGTTTGGGTTGAAGGGAGCAGAAATATCTCAATCCACCCCCTGCCATGGACAGGGACACCTTCCACTAGCCAAGGTTGCTCCAAGCCCCATCCAACCTGGCCTTGGACACTTCCAGGGATCCAGGGGCAGCCACAGCTTCTCTGGGCACCTGTGCCTCCCCACCCTCACAGGGAAGGATTTCTTCCCAATATCCCATCCAGCCCTGCCCTCTGGCTGTGGGAAGCCATTCCCTGTGTCCTGTCACTCCATCCTTTGTCCAAAATCTTCCTCCAAACTTCTTGTCAAGCCCCCCTTAGGTGCTGGAAGGTCCCCCCAGAGCCCCCTTTTCTCCAGGCTGAACAGCCCCAACTCTCTCAGCCTGTATTTAGGAAAGCATCATAACAACATTCCTGTATTTTCCCTCTTGTCCTGTGGCAGAGAATGGGCAAGGTGACATTTCAGTCCAGGACGAATTACTCTTTTAATGTCCTTATTTGCAAACAGCTACTTTTTCATGCACTAATCACACTGCACTGGGCTGAAGTTGGACCTCAGTGGGATGCCAACCATTTTAGCAAGATGGATTTCTGGGATCAAACCCAGCATCTCTTCCTCATAGAAATCCCTCAAGGAGCTGCCAGGTGCTGCAGCAGCTCCCAGCCCATGATCTGCAGCCACAGTGACCATGAAGCTCTTGATAGCTGTGGGCAAACAGAGGGAACCTCTAAAACCACCCGTGAGGCATCATTCCGAGTTCCAGGGTGTGACAGCTCAGTTCGGAGCAGTTTCTTGATTGACTTTTGAGAGGAGATGGGATGACATGTTCTGCCCTCCCCTCTGGCCAAGGAAGGGATCAGAAAAATTCCTGAAGTGCGTTTGGGGGGAGAAGAGATGTCGCAGAGATCAACAGCAAACGGGAAAAGGCTGGAAAAACAATCCAGCTTCAAAGGAAAACGTAGCCTTCAGCATTTCAGAGATTCTGAGCATCCTTCCTATCCCAGGCCTGCTTTCTGGAGAACAACAGAGCGAGAAAGGCAGGGAAAAGGGACTTTGTATTGGATTTCTTGAAGAACCAGGTAGAATTAGCTCTGCAAGGGTTCAATACCTCTGAGGGTGTCCAGCACCTCACAGAAAATGGCTCCAAATAATTACCAAGACGGCACGGTTGAGTATGTCTTGAAAAAGCAAAAAGGTTTGAATAAAAGAAGAAAATAATACAAAACCAAAGGACAAAGCTGAGCACAGTGC
Source organism: Chamaea fasciata (assembly GCF_029207755.1). Taxonomy (NCBI): domain Eukaryota; kingdom Metazoa; phylum Chordata; class Aves; order Passeriformes; family Sylviidae; genus Chamaea; species Chamaea fasciata. The sequence continues at coordinate 2,059,538 of NW_027094091.1, read as the reverse complement.
AGGGACAGGTCCCACACGCCTGCTGCAACACCTCGAGAATGCACTCAGAAGCTTCGTGCTCTCTTTTAAGTATTGGATGATTTAGGTGGGGTTTTTTGGCAAACAGGCCAGAGGGTCACCAAGTGGATTAATTAGGAGCCTGGGGCCCCTCTGCTCTGGAGCCAGGCTGGGAGAGCTGGGAATGTCCAGCCTGGAGAAAGGAAGGCTCCAGGGAGAGCTCAGAGCCCCTTCCAGTGCCTAAAGGGAATCCAAGAGAGCTGGAGAGGGACTGGGGACAAGGGATGGAAGGACAAGAAACAGGGAATGGCTTCCCACTGCCAGAGGACAGGGTTAGGTGGGATATCGGGAAGGAATTCCTGGCTGTGAGAGTGGTGAGGCTCTGGCACAGGGTGGCCAGAGAAGCTGTGGCTGCCCCTGGATCCCTGGAAGTGTCCAAGGCCAGGCTGGACAGGGCTTGGAGCAACCTGGGATAGTGGGAGTTGTCCCTGCCCATGGCAGGGGATGGAATGAAATGATCTTTAGGGTCCCTTTCAACCCAAACCATTCTGTGATTCATTCTATAATTCTATGAATCATTAAGCTCATCGTGCAAAGCACAGGGGAGAAGAGTGAGCCCCATGTCTCAGTCCAGCCATAAATAAATGAAATATCAAGTTTGCAAGCCCTGACTGAAAGGGTGAGGGACTTTCATCTCTGTGAGCACACCAAACTTCTGCTTTCCTATAACGCTTTAAGGACTGGAGTACAATTAAACAGGAAATAATCAACTCATATGGCTAAGGGCACTGCTGCAATGCAGGGTGACTTCAAACATTTCATGTCCCCATCACCTCTTGAACCCCAGAGCTGGCTCAGTTCCTCTCCCATTCCCCAAATTTAGCTGTTGGCTTGGGAAATGGGAGAGGATCTGTGAAATGTAAGAGCCCAACAGAGCCTTCCCAAATCTGATAAGAGCTCCTCACAGCAAAATAAGATGAATAATTAAAAAAAAAAAAAAAACATACTTGCAAATCAAAGCCTTTCCCTCGCTGAGACCAACAAATCTTTTCCCTCTCTCACCTGGACCCCCAAAAATCCTCTTCAGGAACATCCAGCAGAGCGGGAGAACCAACAGGGTCTGGAATATTTCACCCCTTTTGAAACCCAGTTTGCCATAACTCAGTGGCACAATGGCTCTCCTGGGAGCGTTTTGGGGAATGACCCAGAACCACAGAATTTTTAAGCTGGAAAAGAGCTCTGAGATCACCGAGTCCCCCTCAGCAGATCCAGTTTGCCCCCAGTCCCCCTCACCCTTGGCTTTGTCTGTGATGCCTCCGGCTCGCTCTAGAATTAGGAAACCTTCCAGATGGAAATGTGAGGAATGTAAATTGATGTCTTCTCTCCAACATGAATTATCTGACTCCTGCAGCCGTCTCTGTGAGATTATTTGAGCTGAACTTGACTGTTGCAGTAATTAATTTCCAATCAAGCAAATTTGCGTAAATCTTCCTTTTAGAAATCTGCCTTAAATCAGGGGTTTAGGCACCGCGTTCCAGCTTGGATTCATTAAAAATAGATTGCTATTGAAAGCTGCCAGCGCTGTAAATACAGGCACCACGCCACCCTGCAGGACGGCTTGGATACATGCTTTCCACATAATGAAAACCTGCCCTAAAAACCATGCCCACAGCAAATGTCCCCTGGAACTGAGGGTGCTGGGCCCTTATCAGCAGCCCTGACTGCTTTTTCTCGTTGACAGATCTGGCCTTGCAGGGATGGCTTTGAAGCAATCAGGATAAGGGTGACAAAGGCTCCTCCAGGAGAAGGAGAGGAGGTCTTGGCAGCTTGAGAAATCTTCTTGGAGATGTTTTGTGTGCAGCCCACAAGTCAGAGAGGAGTTTCTGGTGCTCTCAGAGAGGAGGAATCGTGGAATGGGCTGGGTTGGAAGGGATATTAGAAGTCATGGAATCCAACCTCCCTGCCATGGGCAGGGACACCTTCCACTGTCCCAGGTTGCTCCAAGCCCTGTTCCACCTGGCCTTGGACACTTCCAGGGATCCAGGGGCAGCCAACAACTCCTTGTCCTGTCACAACAGGTACTACTGAAAAGTCTGTCTTCATCTTTTTTATAAACCACCTTTAAGGGAAGTCTCTCTCTGTAGGACATGAACATCATGAAGGCAAATCAAACACATTGTCAGTGATGGCAGATGCTGACAGAGGAGACACAAGGAGGGTTGAAACTACAGCTCTCCATCTCCAAATCTGTGTGAAATCCCTCTCCTCTGCAAATCTGGGATTCCTCAAGGGTGTGGAGTCATGGCTGCCCAGTGTTGGGAGGAAAAGGGTGGAAGCATCATTGCTGGGGCCTGTGCTGAGCTTGCAGCAGCTTCCACCTCAGCAGGATGCAGGTGGAAGTTGTCCCTAAGAAGGGATCATTGGATCATGGAACAGCTTAGGTTGGAAAAGATCTTTAAGGTCATCGAGTCCAATGAATGAGTGGAAACTTTTTCTTTGCTCCCTATTCCTTGCCCTTCCTGTCCCAAATGCTCAGCTCTACCTCAATCCCTTGCTTGGGGCATCTCCCCAGAGGGAAGGGTACCACGGACCAGCTCTGGTGGGCACTCACATCACAGAAAACCATCCTGGAGCAACGGAGAATCCATCCTAGCCATCTCTGGAGACAGAGGCTTGACTCACTGAAAGACCAACCCCACGATGTGCCGAGCAAGGCTGAAACCTTCCCAGGACCAGGCTGTGTTAGAGAGAAATTCAGCAAAATGCCCTGAAAAATAGAAGTTCATTTTCTTATCACTGCCCAAGCCATTGATGCCTTGGGAAGGCTGACCTGAAACAGAGATTGGACAGAGCTGGAGAAAAAAGTAGGGATTTATTGAAAGGCCTTTAAGGATTCACCTTGGGCAGGACAAGAGCCTGACCTGGGCTACACCTAAGGTGGGCCCAAAATGGTCACAAAATGGGCAACTGGTCACAAAGTCTTACATTTTTATAAGTTTGGGTCCATTTGCATATTGGGGTTTAATTGTCCAATTACAGCTTCAGGTTGTGAGGTTTCATCCTTCTTGTTCCTCCCTTCAGCCCACCCTTGTTTGGGCTGTTGGGCCTGAAAGTTGTCCTTGGTGTCCAGCAGGAAAAGGATTTGTTTTGTCTCCCTGCTCTGTGAAGAGAGCACCTAATGTGAGACTCAGGACTGCACCCCTAGGCAGCACAGAATCTGAAAATATGAAAGCTAAAACTTAAGGCATCACCATCACCCAAGTTTTAGAGACAAGGTCCAAGTGCTGCAGCCACCACCAAGGTTTGTCTTGCCCACCTGGGTGGTTTGTGTCCAAGCAGCTCCGAAGCCCTGAAGAAAGGTTGCTGTCTCCAGTTGGTGGTGGTGCCCTGTCAGAAGGAGATATTTGTGTGGGAAAAGAGCAGGATGATGTGGAGCTGGGCAGAGGAATATCAAGTAATCCCAGTTTCCAGCTTCCTCCGCCACCAAAACCACAGGGAGGAATGAAAACATGACAGTACAAGCCTGCCCAGTGGTTGGAGCACACCATGTATTCCGGGCCTGTGAATGAATGAGAAACCTCCTGGAGGAACTGGTGTCTCACATGCTGTTCTGAGACCTACCACTGGTGTTTTGTCAGGGCAAGGGATCTGTCATCTTTCCTCCACACTGGGATACAGGAGAGGATACAGCTTGTTTCTGGAGGAGACAATTTCTCTTCTTTTTTTTTTTTTCCTATTTTTTCTCTCTTTTTTTTTGAGATATTTGTGCACAACTTTTCTATTACTTTTTCAACTAAGCCCTCCGTTGCTTGGGTTTTGTTGGTTTGGGTTTTTTCAAAGATGGAAAAATGAAATCAAATATGCTTCCACACCTTGCTCACCACAGCCTTCCACACTTCTCAGACCCTCAGGAGACAAAAATCCAACACCTGCTAATCCTTTCTCCTCTTGTGATCTTCTGTCAGCAACAGGGCAGGACACTGAATATATTCCAGATGGGCTTTGGGGTTGGTACTTCTTCAGTGCCCCAAATTAAAAACTCTGAGGAGTCTTACTGAGTGTTTGTCTTTCCCTTTCCTCAGTGAATATGTAAAATCCACAATCCACCACTTCAGGAAGCCCTTTGGCTGATCAATATCTTGGATAAAGGCCAAGTGCCAAGATCAGTATCTTGGATGAAGGCTAAATTCCTTTCAGTGCCACTTACAGTCCCCCCTCTGGACTTCAGTCCAGCTCCCCTGTGACCCCATGATAAAAAACTGCTGCTCTGTGGAGTTTGGCAGAACGTCTGAGGGGCAGCTGCAAGGTCACCTCAGCCTGTGCCAACCCCGTGTGCTTGGTGGGAGGTGACAAACCCAGTGAGGAACAGCGTCTCTGGATTTGGGATGAGTTCCTCACCCAAAAAAGACAACACAGAGACATATCCCCTGACCAAGGAGAAACAGGACAGCAGTGGAAGAGTCCAGCCCTGCTGACTCTTTGTTGAGCAGTCTGCTGAGCTCTTCCTCTCCTCCATTGCAGTTGAATCATGGAGCATTTCCCCTGGGAAGAAGCCTGGGAAAGCATGGACTGATGGTTCACCAGGCCAGGATCAAGTTATGGGGGTGTGAAATTGTGTTCTGTCCTGCCACAGAGAGTATGATTTATGCTCTCCAGTCACCACAGCTGCTGAGAGAGGGGAATGGAGGAGAAATTGGGGAGAAAGCATCAGGGAAGGGAAGAGGGTCCTGGACTAGTTTGTTTTTCCAAAGCTCCCCACCACATTCAGCACTTCCCCTGAAGCTACATTGCTCCCAAGAGCTATTTAAAACCCTGTGCTGGAGAACTGGGACTTCTCCTCTGCCATGTGCTGCTCTAAAGCCACTGTCACTACTCAATAAATAACAGGGATGTACACTGAAGGCATTCCTGCCATTCAGCACGACCAAACCCACATCCCTACGAAGTGCATTGATAGCACATCTTCCATCCAATTGCTGTCTCGAGATTCTTTAAAAAGCTCTGACTATAAGGTTTCTTATTTTTCTGGCCTCTGCCTGCCTGGCTGTGTGAAGAGACCACTGCAAAATTACTTTCATCAGCTACTGTTCAAGTTAGTCTCAGAATCTATTTTCCAGACTCTAAAGCAAAATTACAGTCATTCAATATTAAAGTATTTGCAGAGTGGCTTTAAGCAAGGGTGCTGCTGTATTATTTACCATGGCAACTCAGGTTGCTAATTTCTCTTTTTCCCGAACGTGGAAGAGCCAAGACACTCGGAAATGCTCTGTCCCTGCCCTGCTGTGACAAAATGCATTTGTGTTGCACAAAGCACTCCCTCCACCAGGGAAGCCTCCCTGTCACACCAGGACAAGCAGAGCTGGGGAGGGAAAGGTGTTTTTCTGCTGACTGGATGACATGGGATTGCCTGGAGGAATCAGGATGTAGCATTCATTATCCTCCCTCCAGAAGAGGCAGGAGGATCTGAATACCTTCTGCAGAGCAGCATGGGTCCCTTCTCCAGTTAATATCTCCCTGACTTTTGCTTCAAAATGGGTAATTTTGAGTTTTTCATCGTGGGGGTTTTCATCCTCACAATTTTTCCATGAATGCTCCTCAGCTCAGGTATGGCCTGGAACAACTCCAACATGCTTTCATTTGATTTAACTGTGACACCTTTCAGCTGCATCCAGGGATTTGCTGCTTTCCACAGCTGCTGTCGCCACTTGTGGTGCACAGCAGGACACACAGAAATGCTGACAGTCCTGCTGAAGAAGCCTGCAACGTCCCCGTTCTGCTGAGGTGACACGAGGTGAACCAATTTATTCAAGTTTGGCAGAGCCTCTGAGTCCCAGCCTGGTGGGTAAACTGGTCTGGTCGTGCCTAAATATAATTTACCATTGTTTTGGACCCAACAGACTTCCCATGACTTCTTCATCCTGAGCAGTCTTGATATCTCCAGCATCTTCCCATGGTGAGTTTTTCCCTGCTCATTCTGTCTGTGGTACAGACATGTCCCAAGTGTCCTTTGGAGCACATCCTAAGTGTTTCCCCCTAATAAACCCCCCTGGAGGATGAACTGCAGTGCACTGCATTTCATCCCATTCCTGCACAGCCAAATCTCCCTTGGGAACTCACCTGGACAAGGCCCTGGCTCGTGACACAAAGTCAGAGCATGGCCAAGGTGGACTGAGGAGCCTGGGGAATTTCATGGATTGCTGCTGCCCCACAGTCAGTTCAGTTTCTCCTCCCAAGGAAGGAGGTCAGGACAGGCTGTTCTGTGGGAAAGAAACACATTTTGCAGCAATGGCATGATAATGTCTGATTATTAGCAGAGACCTCGCTCACTCTGAATTTCTGCCATGGTTTGTGTGGTGTTCCTCTTCCCATGGCCACTGGTGTCTGAGGATTGGGCTGACAGGCTATTCTTAGCCTACTTCAACATTCCCCTTGGATTTCCAAGGCATGGGGACATGTGTCCACAGCCCAACAGTTCAAACTGTGCATGTCCCTGTGCACATTTCTCATCCCTCCCTTGCTGATCCAGCCCAGCACCTCGAGGTCCAACCACCACAACCATCTTGCAGCCTCCTAATCAGAAATAAGATAGGAGGAGTTGTCAAATCATGTCCGTTTCATCAAATCCTGGATTTTTCCTTTCAGTCAGGGACAACCACAGATCCCGGACTGAAAAGTGGTCCTACTCCTGCAGTTTGTCCCTTTGACACCTCAACAGCCTCTCTCAAACCCTCCTCCTCTCACCCCTCCTCTCATCCCATTCAGATCTTGATTCAACTCTTCTCTCTCATTCCTTGTCATTCAATAATTAAACTTCCTTCTACTCTGCCTTTCACCAGCCCTCAAGAGCTCATCCCTTCTCTCTCTCCTGCCACCTCCACCACATTTGTCCCTTTTGGTCACCCCTGGCACATCGATGGCATCTCCCACCACACTCCTGAGCCCTCGGCTGCTTTGCCATCCTCGAGCATCACAATCATCTGCTCAGTGGGCCCTGACTCACACCCCATATCCAAAACAGGATGAATTTCTTCATGGAAAGGGTTGTCAGACACTGGAAAGTTCCCATGCCCAGGGGGGTGGTGGAGTCCCTGTCCTTGGAGGTGTCCAAGGAATGCCTGGATGTGGCACTCTGCTCTGGTGACAAGGTGGGGATCAGGTACAGGTTGGACTCGATGACCTTGGAGGGATTTTCCGATCTTAATGGTAATGGGATTCTGGGATTCCATTATCTCTCTCTGCTACTGCCATCAATCCCCTCCGTGAGGCCTTAATCCTGCCAATCCAGCCTCCTTCTTCCCACTCTTCCACCCTCTTCAGCAGACCATTGCACTTCCAAAACCTCTTTGCAACAAGCCATACCCCATTCCCACCCTTCTCCACCCACCTTTGCTCCACACTTCCCTGTGCAATGTATTTGAACAGCTTAGGCCACAATGTGCTCCAGACAAACCGTCTTTAGTCATCCTTACCAGAACCCTCTGGAACTCGTCAAGGTTACTAAGACATAAACTGTTCTAAAATAAGAAAGAAGAGGCTGAGAGGCAGAATACCAAGACTGCAAGAACTAGATAAAGGAGGGCCATGAAGCACTGGACTGTAAGCAATCGTATTTCCTGAACATGTGGACAAGATAGAGGCACCAATCAAGTGATCAATGAACAGTAGTTTTAGAATGTATAAATACAGCTCAATGTAAAACAATAAATGGCTTCTGCTTAATCATGTTAGCTGGTTACCCAGAAGTCCTGACTTCCCACACCTCCCCTCCTGCCCCATCCCTGCCGTGTACCCACCTGGTGTGTGCCATTCCCAGTCCCAGCTGGAGCCTTCCCGCTGACAATCCACACAAAGCCCTTTCCACATCGCTCCCTGTGGCGCTGCCCAGGATTTGCTCGGGAGACAGGCAACAAAAATCCTTCTTTTAGGGCTCTCCGTCCCCGTGGCCCTGCAGGGATGAGCAGGGCCAAGGGAGTGCTGTGAATGGAGCTGCCCTCGCCGGGCTCCAGCGGCACCCCCAGCCCACAATGTGTCATGCAGGACGGACGCCCCGGGCCCTGCAGAAATGAAGGGCTCCCTGCCAGCCCGCACACAGCCCGGCCCTGCACAATAAAGACATAATTATGGCTTCAGCGGCTTGGCTTGGCTTTGAGGTTTGCACCAGTGGTGAAATGTTGTTCCGTGCTGACCTCGGGGAAGAAGATGAGCTCATGGGCTCAGGCTGCCCGGGCCACGCTCACAAGGGAGCCGATGGAAACAGGAGAGCTTGTAGTTCCAATCCTCATACATTGGCTGGAGGAACGCAGCCTCTGATGTGCTCTGAGGGTGGGGAGACCCACAGGTTGCCCAGAGAAGCTGTGGCTGCCCCTGGATCCCTGGAAGTGTCCAAGGCCTGGTTGGACAGGGCTTGGAACAACCTGGGATAGCAGAACATCTTTAATGTCCCTTCAAACCCAAACCATTCCATGATCCTTTGCCTTGGCCTCTGGAGCATCTTGTTCCCTCTTATTCCTGGGTTTACGTGCTAAGGTGCAGACTTCTGGCTGTAATTTTAATTTTTCCCTAAGCTGGAAAGTCATGGAAGTCGACTTCCCCTCTGCACAGGGATAAAACCAGGGGATGGCTGCAGTTCCCCAGCTGATATCATATTGCATGATATCATCTCGACCCCGTGTGCATTTCCATAGCATCTCATAAGTCCCCTGAGGACCTCAGCACCGTGTTCCATCAGAGGACATCTCCACTAAGGAACAGGTGCCTGCTCAGCCCCCAGTCCTTGTCTCCAGCTGCCCACCCACCCCTCAGACCAGCAACCTGCTCACCTCCTCACAGCTATGGTGTTAAACAGCCACCTCCCAAACCTCACCCAGAATTGATTCCTCCACAGTTCACACCACCAGTGTTGGTGCAGACAGTCTGTTACCTTCCATAACTCTCCTCCCTCCCTGTTATTCACACCAAACACGCCCTCTCAGTTCAACCAGGCTCTATATTAGGCAGGGTCAAGTGTTGAGCAGCAAATTTAATGGGGCCAAGGCCTCCCCTCTGGCCCTGGAGACACATGGAGCAGCAAGGCCTATGATCACAGTCTGCCCCTTACTGCAAAATGGGAAATTTTTTCCGTATTCCCCACAGGTGACAGCCCCTGACTCTTGCTGTCCCCTGCGAAGTTTCCAGACTTTGCTAGGGAGAGCAGGATGTGGCACAGACCAGGCCAAAATGTATTGAGGAGATTAAACCATTTGGGTGATCATCTGACAGGTTTTTAACCCGTTTTTCCATCCTGGTTTTTTATGGCATGATGTCTGTTTAGTGGAATCTGGGTCTGTTGGCCAGCAAACTCTTGATTTGGTTTGGGTGGGGGGTTTTTTGTTTGTGTTTGTTTGGTTGTTGTTGTTTGTTTGTTGGGGTTTTTGTTTTGGATTTTGTGTTCTTTTTTGTGGGGATTGAGGGGGGGGGGGGTTGTAGAATAGGTGTCCTCTAATATCATCCTATTACTTCTTCTCTGTCCCACCTCTTTCAATTTCAGTTCATCTCCCTTGACCATAGAGAGGAGGAATAAAACAGAGGAAGCCAAAGACGTCAGGATGAAATTCCTCCAGGACCTTGCCAATCACCTGGCTTGGCCAGGTCAGCCACCTTTATCACTTACTTGATGATCACTACACATGATGAATTCCAACTCCCTGCAGATCATTCAGTGAGTCTTAATCTTCTTTTCCTTGTTTGCTTCTGAAAGTATTTCATGGAGACAGGGGTTTGGGTCCAGCTTCCTCTGCCGTGGAAGGATCTTGAAAAGCAGGATGGTGAATGAGCTGCATGACAACAGTCAGAGTTTACTAATCCAGTCCAGGCAACCCCAGTCTGTTTCTAGGCTCTACATTCATTTCCAACTTTGCCCTGAAAGGCATGTTTTGTTGTAAAGCTCTTTTTTTTTTTTTTTTCCTTTATATGACATTCAGGGGTTTTAAGAGACTACAATTAAACCCAGCTTTTACCAACAACAAACTATTTCCAACAGCACGTTCAGACACTCCAGCAAACATTCCCCCAGCTCCAGTCCTCCTCTCTGGCTGCTTAAATTGACTCTGAAAACAATGCATTTGTCATGGTAAACCATTCACAAGCTCTTCTCTTTCCATGGATTTTGGTACCCAAAGAACCCCCCCACAATGACACCATCAAACCTCCAAACACAAAGTGGGATGAACACAAAATTTTAGGCCCATCAGCCCAACGAGCACACTTCCTAACAAGAAAACACTTTTTCTTTTCCACAAACTCCACATCCAAGCTCCCCAGGTTGGTGAGGAGGAAACCATGGTAACTGGGCAGTTTAATTGGATGTGTGTTGGCTGGAGAGAATGGGAAAGATTGCAAAATTGGTGCTCGGGAGTCTACATAAACATGGCATGGTTTGGAGAGCCCACGGATTCTGCTGAAGGGGAATGTGATGCAGCACATCTGGCACGGGGTTGTCTCCTTTATGTAACACAGAGCCAGAGAGGGTCAGGAGCTCTGTGGGGCTCCTGGGAAACACAGGTCAGCCACTTCTCCCTGCTCCATCAGCGACCTGGACCTGGGACCAGAGTGGGAGACAAAAATTAGTGATTCCTCCCAGGTATTCTGAGGCCTGCCTGCTTCCCAGCAAGGAGGAACAGAGCACGGGGCAGCCCCAGCCCCCCAAACACAGCTCCATGGGATCCCAGTGTGCCCATCAGGCAGCAATCCTCCCATGATGTGTTCTGTTTGCTCAAACATGAAAAAATGCAGAATAAATCTGTTTAACAGTTCCATCTGCTCTGAAAAAGAAAGGTTTTTAACCTGTACTGTGAAGTAGCCCTGGCATGCATGAAAGCAGGTCCTGAGATGGTTTAGGACACAAGTGGAAACGCTTTTGAGCAAATTCAGTGAATGAGGTTTCCCCTGAGCATTGAGGGGGTTACTGGAGATGGAGGCTGATCTTTCCTCTCTGTAGATTGAAGGGCTTAAGGTGGCAGAGTGGCAAACATTTCCAGTTCTTCTGAACTTTTTTGTCCATTTGACCACCAGACAACCTGAGACAGTGAAAGGTGTCCCTGTCCATGGCAGGAGGTTGGAATGAGATGGTCGTCAAGGTCTCTTCCAACCAAAACCATCCTGTGATTCTGTGACCTCGAATTTTTCCTCCTCTACAGGACAAACTGACAAGCTTTGGGCTGACTTAGTGCTCTGCCCATCCTTCTTCTAAATTCCTTCTTTCTCCTCTCTTTCCTTCTGCTCAAAATACAGATTCAGCCACTCTTTCTCAAACCTTCTCATTGAGCAATTTCTTGTTTTTCACATGGCTGAAATTCAGCGTTTACCCATCACTCGACTACTTCTGCCACAGTTTTTCAGCTTTTTGGATGCCGTGTCCCTTCTTCCCATGGCTGACAGCAAACCCACAAAGAGGGATGAGAGTGCCTACACAGGACAAGAGGAGAACAGCCTCAAGCTGTGCCAGGGGAGGCTCAGGTTTGCCATCAGGAGGAATTTCCTCATGGAAAGGGCGGTCAGGCTTTGGAGTTGCCCAAGGAGTTGGTGGCATCCCCATCCCTGGACGTGTCCAGGGAATGACTGCACGTGGCACTCGGTGCTCCGGGCTGCTTGACGAGGTTGGCAGGGTCAAGTTGATCAATCAAAGGTTGGATTTGACGAGCTTGGAGGTCTTTTCCAACCTCAATCACTCAATGGTTCTGTAGAACCGTTTTGGTCGGAAAAGACCTCCAACCTCATCAAGCCCAGCTGTCAACTCAGCCCTCAAAAAAAAAAAAAAAAGTGGGAAGGGACCTGGCCATGCCAAGAAGGTGAACCACAGCACACCCCCTGTAAAGGTTTTTGTCTTCTATTCTTCTCTGCCAAGATCAGGACGAATAACACGGGAAACTAAGATGTCGAGTTCGGGCTTGGAATGTTTATTATATCTTACCTATTTGCAGTATTTACAGGCTCACAAGCCGTGAGCTCAACCAGCAAGCCAGAGAAATGAGGCAGAATGGAGCGCCTCCAACTCTCCCCAAGGTCATCCAAGCGAGAATCCCCCAATAACAAAGTGACACCTACACCATCCACATCCCTGACCCAACAATGACCACCCAAGGCCCGTAGTGTGGACCCCCCCACACCCAACCACAGAAAACCACCCAAACCCATGAAGAAGAAGGAAGAAGAAGGAAGAAGAAGGACAAAGACAGCACCCCAAATCCTCCATCTCGACCCACACGTACCGCCATACACTAGAACCCCAAATTTTGAGTTTCTAGGATCCCAACAACCCCTGACCTCAACACCAGAATCCAGCCCACCGTTTTTTCCAGGATATCCCGGGGGGGGCTCAGCCACCCTTTGTCCCTCCCGTGCCTCTCCCACGGCGCTCGGGGAGCCGGCGGGAAGGAGCCGGCGTGCTGGGAGCCAAGCCCTGCGTGTTTGGGGAGTGAGCAAACCCCGCTAAGTGGGATCTGGCTGTGCTGTTTGTGTTGCTAAAGAGCAGCACATGGGGCACGGACCCGCCCGGCTCCGCCGGTGGGTGAGGAAAGGCTGGAACCCAGCTGCATTTCGAAACACGAGACGTAAACAATGATCTGCCAAACGAGAGTAAAAGTAAGAGGCTCTCAGCAGAGGTTGTAAACAGCCTTGCACATTGTATCTGGAACCAGAGGGCCATTAGGCCTGTTACTGATACCCCAATAATCGGAACCGGGGGGCGGAATCACTGCCAAGCTGCTCTGCTCCATGGCTGTCCCTGCACATCCTCATCTGGTACCACTCTTCCCTTCCGTGCCATCGGCAGAAATTGCCTTTTTCTGCTCTCTCTGGTGCCTGGGCTGGCTTCTCCAGAGCAGTTAAAAACTCACTGCAAACTCTTATTAGATGTAGAGTGAATCTGAACCGAGGGAAAGCACCTGATATCCATCAGGGATGTTCCATCCCATGTTGGAGCGGGACGAGCCCTTCCACAGCGGATTTGGAGACAAATGCACGCCTTGCGAGCGCTTCCAGGTGCCTCCTGACTGAAATCCAGCCTTATTTATCCTTGCCCTGGGCTGTACAGGACAGATGGGCTTCCCAAGGCTTATCAGTTTGTCCACGAGGGTGACGGGGCAGGAGGGGATTCCACAACCAGGATTCACCTCTGTGTGCATAGCTGGGGATGACACTGGACTACAGGGAGTTGCTGGCCAGCTCTGAATCGTGTTAACCCCCCTTTGGTTGGCTTATTCCCCGTCTTTAAACCCCAGATCTTCCCACCCAAGTGTGGAAACATCCTCCCTGCCCCTCACCTCTCCCTCCCTGCTGATGTATCCGCCTCATTCCCTGATTTCCTCCTGGCCCTGTGCTCCAGGAGGTGCTGACAGCCGTGGAATGGGAGCAGAGAGGCGAAGGCTGGTGACAGGGAGATGTGCAGCTGATGGGAGGCCACCAGCGTGGTGCACCTCAAGGGATGCTGCTGTCTATATCCTACTCCTTCCGCAGGTTCTCCATCAGAGCTGGTGCATTTCCAAACCTGGCAGGGAGCACAGGGAAGCGGAGGGATGCAGACGCAGGCAAAGGAGCAGAGACCAAATTTTAATTAAAGCCAAAGAGTACAGAAAGGCACAGATCAGCAAATCCCAGAGCTCTGAGCAGTGGGGAAAGCTCACACAGATTTACTTGGGACCATCTGCAGCCCTTTTACAAAATAGTTTGCTTTTAATCCTTTACAGCAAGGCTTCAATTAAAGAAGAAAGAAAAGCAAACAACGAACCAGAAATGGCTGAGGATTATTACCTAAGAAGAGGGAGACCTGCACAAATGTTTCCCTTCACCACGAGATGAGATGTTTTCTTTTCTCTGGCTTAGAGGGCAAAACAGATTAAAGAGGAGCCACCTATTTCCCGTGAGAATAAGGCCCACACTCACCCCGTGCTGAAATCCCAAGGTTTTGGTTGTCTCGGTCCCCTTGGGGCTCCTGTTTAGCAACACAACGTGAATGTTGCATCAACAATGAAAGTATAGACCCTGCATTGCCTTGGAATTTATAATTCCCAGTTAATACAACACAACTCACAGCTCCAGGGAGATCTGGGCTGGATCTGCACAGGGTGAAAAAAAAAAAATGGCTTTGAAGGCCATTTCTGTGATTAATCAGGAGGAACCTTTAAAAAAAAAATAATAATGGTGTATCCAAAAATTCTGTTTCCAGACTCCATTTCTTGAAGGGAGGTTGAGTTACCTGAGGTCTCCAACCTGACCTCACCTTCCTCCCTGAGCTGCCCCACGTCACACACAAAAAGCCCTGACAGCTATTTTTGGTCACAGTATCAAACTGGGAACCAGGACTCAACGGGCCAGCCCCCAAATCCTTCCAGTCCCTGCTTCCCAGGCAGCATTCCCCACCATCCCAACGTGGCTTACCTGATGTCCTTCTGGATTGATGGCGTGGAAATAAACACATTTAGGCCATGAGTTTGTGTTTCAGGGGCTTTTCTGAGATCCCTGAGGCCAATCTTCTGCACAGCATTGTGGGGTGCTCTGTAGAGAATCAAAATTGAAGAAATTTGTCCCATTTTCTCTGTAAAACCTTCTCAGGCTGCCACTGGAATTTCTCATCAATAGTTGGACCACTCCACAGATGTTATGGAAGTCACAGAATCGTGGAGTGGTTTGGGTTGGAATGAGCTGAAAGAGGAGTCCACAACCTCTCTGAGCAACTGAATGTTGCCAAAATCCAAAATGTCTTGTGATTATTATATGGATTTTTTTCTGCTTCTTTCCTTCTAGACTAGAAGCAAAGAAAGGAGAACAAGACAGAGTGGAAAAGAATTGAAGAATTTAAGTTGGTTTAAAACCCACAAATTATTATTTTGCTATTTTCATACCTGAGCTCAGATAATTCTCTGCACATCCAGAGAATGTGCTCCCATTTCCTTCCCCTGCCACTTGTTTTCTCTTCACTCATCCCTCAGCAGATGCACCCCTGCTCAGAAAAGGGATTTCAGACCCCAAAACATGCAGCAGAAAGGGATTTTCCCCAAAGCTTCATCTGCCCTCCATCTTCTGCTGACAGCAGCCTTGCACTGCCAAACCCTGGGATTTTTTATCATTTGTTCAGAGGGGGAAAAATATTAATAAGAAGTGTGATTTTCTTGCAAGTGAATAATTAGAATTTGGGAGTGTGCACAACATGGAGGCCATGGGAGCACCCTGCCATGGATTTTTCTTGTTTTAATTTAGAGGGATCCATTGCTTGGGGGTATCCGGGAGCAGCAAGAGTGCTCAGCCTTGGAGGGGGGCACAGACCCCAGGGGCCCCGGGCTCTGCATCAGAGATGTCACAGAACTCTCTGTCCTCCACCCCCAGAGCTCAGCAGGTGCCCAGGAGGGTGAGAACACCCTGCAGAGAGTGGCACAAATTCATCAGTGGCCTGTTAATGAACTGACAGCCAGCCAAATTCATTCCCTTATCTCTCAGCGCACAAAATGAGGCTGGTGAGACAGTTCTGCCTGGGAGTGGGCTTCATTAATGCCCAGTTCCGGAAGGAAAGCATCCAAGGAAATAGAAAATATAAATTCATGGTCGTGTCTCCATCGTTTCCACCTGGGGTGACAAAATAAACCTCAGCCTATGCCTGAAAGATTTTATAGTACAAAAAAAAAAAAAAAAAAAAAAAACAGAGATGGAGCAAAGTTCTTCTGTCCTGGGGACTGTCACCAACAGGTCAGCATGAAGAAAATGCCAATTAAAGAAAATTCAGTGCTCTGAAAAAATCAGCAATTCTTTCCTACCTCTCATCTCACCTATAACAAGGAATTTCTGACCATATAAACGGGTTCATTCCCCACTGAATATTTTATTTGCACCTGACACACGCATGTTTTATATTTTTTCTCTTTCTTTGGTGCCTTGTGGGAAAATTTATCTTTTAGGGGGGGTCTTAGTGTCAGTCTGGAGTTGATCTAGAAAGACAGGAACAACATTTGGCTTTGTCACACTAAGATGTAAATAAAAGAGGAGAGATTTAGGTGAGATATTGGGAAGGAATTGTTCCCTGGGAGGGTGGGGAGGCCCTGGCACAGGGTGCCCAGAGCAGCTGTGGCTGCCCCTGGATCCCCGGAAATATCCAAGGCCACGGTGGATGTGGCTTGGAGCAACCTGGGCTGGTGGGAGGTGTCCTTGCCCATGGCAGGAGGTGGGATTGGATGATCTTTCAGGTGTCTTCCCACCCAAACCATTCCATGATTCTATCACTCTATTTAGAATTCCTTCCCAATATCCAATTTAACCCTGCCCTCTGGCAGTGGGAAGCCATTTCCTGTGTCCTGTCCCTCCATCCCTTGTCCCCAGTCCCTCTCCAGCTCTCCTGGAGCCCCTTTAGGCCCTGCAAGGGGCTCTGAGCTCTCTCTGCATCCTTTCCTTCTCCAGGTGAACATTCCCAGCTATCCCAACCCGGCTCCAGAGCAGAGGGGCTCCTGTGGGACTCAACCCTGTGGGTTCATCCCCCCTCACTCCCTGTGCTGCCCATCTCCCACTTCGTGTCCTGCCAGCACACAGTTTGGGGACTGAATCTTTTTCCTCTTATTAAACCATGTTTAGAATGTTCCCATGCCAAGGAACCATCCAGAGCTCAGCCCGGAGCAGCTCTTCCAGCAGCTTCAGCTTTTTGTTTGTTTGTTTGTTTACACTGCAGGGATTAAGACAAATCTGTGGCATCAATCACATGAATAAAATCAGCGAGGGGACAGACCTGGACCTGCTCCTCCTCCTGAGCAGCAGGAATTCAAAGTGGATCTTGCACCTGGGGCATCAAACTCCAGGTGGGATGAACCCCAGTTGTCGTGATTCAGGAGAATCAGGTGCAGCTCAAGACAATTGCTCCTGGCAACAGGAGCTGCCTCCGAGCCTTTTCTCCAGTGCCTCCATCTGCCACAAACCGAAGTTTTCCTAGAAAAGTGAATTATGAGAGGTC
Organism: Chamaea fasciata; assembly: GCF_029207755.1. Taxonomy (NCBI): domain Eukaryota; kingdom Metazoa; phylum Chordata; class Aves; order Passeriformes; family Sylviidae; genus Chamaea; species Chamaea fasciata. Next base: position 2,042,578 of record NW_027094091.1, on the reverse strand, counting down.
TCCTGTCTGAGAGCCTCGCTGATCTGTTTGCTGGCATCATGCCTGGCACCTCATTTATCCAATAATGTCCCAACAAAAGAGGATTTGTTTGGAATCTGTGAAGATGAGGCAGCATCAAGGGGTGGACAACAACCAGGTTTGATGGGAGGCAAGCAACGGACGGGAATTAAGATCCTGATGGAGTTGAAATGTGAGACTTTTGACACCTTTCTTAAAAAATGTATTTTCATTAATAGTTAGGACTGAAGGAAGAGCAGGAAGCTGATGATTGCTGCGGGTAGAGAGACAAAGACTCTGCAGAGGGAAGAACTGGAGATTATCATAAAAGACAAAAAGCCTGAGAGCTAAAAGGGGTACAATTTAATAAGGTGAGAGAGTGTGCGCTGAGAGGGTTCAAACAAAAACTTGGGTGGAAAGAGGAAAAATTACAGTTTGGGGATGGTGGAAGGGGAGAAAATGAGGAGATGAGGGATATCTGTCTTTGAGAAACTGAGGCAGAAACTGTCATCCTGGGATGTGGGATGCTCCAGGGCTGGTCGGGAAGCTTTGACGACACTGTGAGACCACAGCTGGAGCATCCTGGGTAGTTCTGATGAGATTTCTTTTGGGAGGAGGCTGAACTCAAACTGCCAGCCTTAAAGCAAAGAGATGCTGGAGTGGTGCAAGGGTGAGCAGGAATGGAAAAATCAAAGTTTTCAGCCAAACGGGGGGACTTGAGGGAGCTGAAAAAAGTCCTGCCTCTCTTTCCAGGGTATTTGACATCCAGGTGTGTGCTGCTGGGAGAGAAGTTCCCTGGCTGGGAAAGGCTGTGAGGCTCCCAGGCTCCCAGCATGGATGCATGGATGGCCATGGGTCATCCTAAACCTCCAAAGCTTAGAAAGACCTTTTTTTTTTTTCTTTTTCTTTTCTTTTTTTCTTTTGTTTTCTTTTTCTTTTTTTTTTCTTTTTTCTTTTTTTCTTTTTTTCTTTTTTTTTTCTTTTTCTTTTCTTCTTCTTTTTTTTTTTTTTTTCCCCCAAAAGCCATACAGAGAAGCAGCTCTGTGCCAGCTGGGGTGAGGGCTTGGTCATCAGGGAGCACAGACACAAGCAGAATGGGAATCTACTCCAGGGGAGAGTACAGAGTGCGATTTAATTGGCAGGGATTTAATTAGGAGCTTTCATTGAGAGGAGTGAGGATCCTCAGCTGCTCTCCAAAGCTCAGTGACCATGGCATGACTTGAGGTGCTTTTAGGAACAGAGCTGGGGAAGGATCTGGAGCCCCAGGAGCAGCTGAGGGAGCTGGGAAAGGAGCTCAGCCTGGAGAAAAGGGGGATCAGGGGGGACTTTCTGACTCAGAAGGGTACCAGCAATAATCAGAGCATCAAGAAGTGAGCTTTGGCAGGAGAGGACCTGCCAGAGCATCCCAACTCAGACAGAAACTAGAGATCCTTCTGTTCCTTATCCTCCTGCCAGGAAAGACAGATGTGCAAAAGGGGAACTCTGTGGGGGGAAAAAAAACAAACAAACAAACCACCCCCTAAAAAAAAAAAAAAAAAAAAAAAGCCCTGAGAAGAACTGCTCCAAGCTTGAATAATCCATTTGGGAAGCAGTTCCCACAGGCAGAAGCAGAGCAGAGGACTCCACAGGAAAGGCCACGAGATAGCTCCTTAGGAGTGGCAGGGAAGAGAGATTACAGATATTTCCTCTGTTTGTTACTCAAACAATATGAGGAGACTCGATTTCACTCGGAGCAGCAGCACAGCTGCCCTCTCTTCATGTGCAGCGTGCTCCCTGCTGTCCTGGTGTCCCTGAGTGTCCCAGGGGACAGCAGGGAGCAGAGATGAGGATGGAGATGGACTGCAGGGGCTTCAGGATGGATTGTGACCGCTGCTGACTCAGCAGAGGGACACAGAGCCCGCCCAGGGTGACAAAGATCCCGCAGCAAACTCCAGTCCCTGCACTCTGTGACACGGACAGCACCCAGGGAAGGGCTGGAGCTGGGGCAGGGGAGGTTTATTTTGGGATATCAGGGAAAGGTTCCTCATCCAGTGTGTGCTGGGCACTGCCCAGGCTCCCCAGGGAATGAGCACAGCCCCAAATCTGCCGGAGCTCCAGGAGGGTTTGGACAACAATCTCAGGGACAGGGTGGGATTGTTGGGGTGTCTGTGCAGGGCCAGGAGCTGGATCAATGATCCTGGTGGGTCCCTTCCAGCTCAGGATAATCTGTGATCCCATGAAACCTGTCCGTGTCAGACCTGGGGAACTCTAAAAACACCACTTGAGGGAGGGAGGTAAACTCTTCACCTCCCACAGGGAGAGCTCTCCATCTGCCTTCCCAGCTTCTCCCACAACTTCCAGCCGAGTCAAACACGTCTGTGCAGCTTCCTCCTACCTCTTCTTTCACCCCATCTGTGGTGCCAGCCCCTCTCTGACCTTTGCTGCCCACACTCCCTGCACAGGCAGCTACAAATGATCAAAGGTTGGAGGGGAGCAGGGATCCCTCTAAAAATTCTCTGTCAGAAATCCTCAAGGAGACAAAAAGGAAATAGCAGAAATGTGGTCAGGCTGTGGGACAGCCTCTGACCCCTACCAAAAGTCCACACTCACCCTCCCAACCCAACCCACGGCTACATCTGGTGGCTGGAGCCCTCACTGGACACCAGGGGTCAAAAGCAGAGCAGAAATTCACATCCAGCTTAGCAGAAGATCCCTGGAGGGGTTTAAAAGACATGTGGATGTGGCACCTGGGGACGTGGGGCAGTGGTGGCCTTGGCAGTGCTGGGGGAATGGTTGGACTGGATGATCTCAGAGGGTTTTTCCAGCCTCGCCAAATCTATAATTCCATATTTCCCAGGCATTTTCCACAGCTCTAAGTGTCACTATAAGGTTGAGGTCCTGCTTCTCACCTCAGGGGCTGCCTGCAAGCCTTGGAGATGCAGTCATGTGCCAAATTCAGGAATACCTGGGGGCCTCCACTCCTTTTCCATGGGGAATAATGGCTGCTTTATACACTTACAGAATTCTGGAATGGCTTGGGTTGGAAGGGACATTAAAGATCATCTAATTCCATCCCTGCCAAGGGCAGGGACACCTCCCACTATCCCAGGTTGTTCCAAGCTCCGTCCAGCCTGGCCTTGGACACTTCCAGGGATCTGGGGGCAGCCACAGCTTCTCTGGGCACCCTGTGCCTCACCACCCTCACAGTCAGGAATTTATTCCCATTTTTTCCATGTTCCTACATTCATTATTCTTGTTTTCGTCCCTGACTATGATTATATGAACTGAAGCTGAGATTTTTTCCGAAGTAGAGGGAGTCCTCTGAATATTTGCAAAGCTCCTGCTCCATAGGAGGAGCTGCAGTTCCTACGAGCCAGTGATTAAACATGGATTCATCACAGAATCATGGAATGATTTGGCTTAGAAGGGACCTTAAAGACCAGCCTGTAGCTCCAACCCCTAAATAAGGGACTCGGTCACTCCTGAGCTGTTTCTTTGGCTGTAAAATGGGCAGGAAATGGATTGTCTGATCTCCTGGGGGTGTGCATGAACCTCACGGCAGAGAAGCTGCAGGTTTATCACGACTGCAGCTTCTCAGAAAAAGGAAGTTTTGGCAAGACTGAAAATTTCTCTTGGAAATCAATCAATTTCCCAGGAAAAAAAAATAGAATTAAAAGAGAAAAAAAAAATTGCACATAACAATCTGCCTGGAACAACAGCTGGGTGCCAGCTTCACCTAAGATTTCTCCTGCCTGCCTTCCACTCCAGCTCCTCATTTTTCTGCTTTTCTTTTCGCCTGCTATCAATTTTCCACAATATTGCAAGCAGCTGCTGCTCTAATGAAACATCTTATCTGCTTGTTTGAGGTGTGTCTCGCTGCTGGGAGTTGCTTGACATTTTGAATTAGATGGTTAAAGAAGCTGTTTCACTCCTTGTTAATTGGAGTAGCAGCTGGTTGTGGTGGGGTGATTTTTTTTCATACAACACTAAGAGTAAATTAAAAGAAAAATAGTCTGGTCTCCCTTAGAGCAGCTCAAGGTGCAGGTTTTGAAATAGCTGAGAGAAAGAGTTCTGGTGTTTTATTTCAGTATTCCTGTTTTCTTAAGATTTGGTAAGTCTGAATCACTGTTTCCCAGAGAATTGAATTGAGAAGTAAAAAGGAATGTCCGAGTTCTGCCTGGTGGTAATTGTGATGCACAGGCACTGCTATTAATTTTCTTATCCTCCAGGGATCCCACAGATTACAATGGGGTTTAATGGGTCTGTGGAGACCCATGAAGAATAAGAGTTATGATTACAGAGCTGCTGGTTACACCAGCAAGGATAATCAATCCAATAAAATCGTCCTGGGCTGAGAACATTGGATCCACAGCTGATGCCAGCCGGGATCAGACCTTTCCTTTGAAGCATCCAGTACTCACCCAGTCCTTCTGAAAAGTGCAAAACCCTTGGAAAACGCCATCCAGGGGTGCCCACGAATCCTGCACAATCCAATATTAGATATTGGGAAGAAATTCTTCTTTGGACAAGGGCCTGGAGGGACGGGACACAGGGAATGGCTTTCCCACTGCCAGAGGGCAGGGATAGATTGGATATTGTGAAGGAATTCTTCTTCCCTGTGAGGGTGGTGAGGCCCTGGAATGGATTTCCCAGAGAAGCTGTGGCTGCCCCTGGATCCCTGGAAATGTCCAAGGCCAGGTTGGACGGGGCTTGGAGCAACCTGTGGGAGGTGTCCCTGCCCATGGCAGCTTTAAGGTCCCTGCCAACCCAAACCATTCCATGATGATTCCATGATTGCAGTCCAAGCACAGCCATTGTGCCTGCTGTGCTGATGGCCAGGCTCCTGTGGAAGAGGATCCCTCCTCTTGACCCTTGCAGGAGGCCTGGCTACATCTCTCAGAGCTTTCTCCTGCCTGGCTTTCTCTCCTCCTGCTTGTGCCAGGCATGAAAACCACCCATTTCCCTTGTAAAGTCACCTCTGAGCCCAATCACGTTTTAAAATCCAGGCTTGCTGCTTTTCAAGCCCAATCTTGCTTTAAAATCCTGTTTACTTCTTCCCTCCCTTCCAATCTGCAAGGACAGATCATTTGTTCTTCCCACGCGCTCCCTCCTTGGGAAGCAGGGATGTGTAAAAACAATCAGCAGCACATTTCTGTGCTAACAGCCTGTCCTGGCTGCTCTGAGCCAGGGAGGATGAAAAGGAGACAGGAACCAGCATAAAACCAGCAGACACCACACGGTGACGCGGCCGGTGCCAGCTGGGGAGGTCCCTTTGTCACCACACTCCTGGTGGCCTCTTCTGCTGGTTGGGGTCACATCTTAGTTCCATGTCCCAGGAACCTGATGTAGGATCCATGTGGATCCTGTGGGCTCTCTGCCTTTGGCAAACAGACCTCAAGGAACTGAAAGGTTTGGTCAACTTTTTTTTTCCCCCCCCCACCTTCTTTGCCCCAAAAATTGCATTTGGAAATTTTCCCAGCGCTAAGAGCCTCACTGGATATCCGGCACATCTCGTTTCTTCTGGGATACAGCAGATAAAGGTGTTAATGGCTTTAAATTAAATTAGATATTAGATGTTTAGATTAGATTAGGAAGGAATTCCTCCCTGTGAGGGTGGGGAGGCCCTGGCAGAGGTTTCCCAGAGAACCTGTGGTTGCCACATTCCTGGAAATGTCCAAAGCCAGCTTGGACAGGGCTTGGAGCAACCTGGGATAGTGGAAGGTGTCCCTGCCCACCAGATGATCTTCAGAGTCCCTTCTATACCTCATGCCATAGGGCAGAAAACCATGGAAAAGTCCCAGGAATCACATTTTCTCTAATTCTTGGCTGCTCTTCCCACCACTCCAACTTGCTCTAAACAAAAAGGTCACTTCCATTGTTCCTTCACTTTGTTCTGACAGCCCCGGCACGGCGACACCGGGGCCAGCTCAGTGATGTCAATTAAATCCTTGTCCAGGCTTCAAAGGGCTCCGGTGTCACCCTGGAGCCAGGAGCAGGGGGACAGCTCTTTGCAGTGCCATTAGGAGCTCGTCAGACACATCCTCGTCATCGTGGGGTGGTGCCAACACCGAGTTCAGAAAGCAGAATGTGCCCGGTCTCTGCGGGACATTTCGTGCTTTTGATCCAAAGGAGAAAAAAAAAAAATTAGGAAAAAAAAAAAAAAAAAAAAAAAAAAAAAAAAAAAAAAGAAGAAGAAGTTGATTCATTTCTGGTTCAAGAATTCACCTGAAAGAAATGACAAAACAAAGCAAAGACAAACAAAGGAAACGATGACTGAAGGGAGGCGTCAGGAGCGCTGTGTCCCTCCTCGGTCAGGGAAAAATAACTGTTCATTAAAGGAAAGCTCTTGAGAAAGGTCATCTAAGACAGTGATGCATAAGATGAGGCAACCTGGTGACAGAGGTGTCTGATGTGTTATTTCCTCTGTTGTTCCTTAAGTTCCTTGGCACCACAGCAGCTCCTGGTGAAGAGGGGTGAGCTGGACCCACCACAGCCTGCATTTGGTTGGGAGAGGCCAAACCTCTGTGATGTGTCTCTGGGGAGACTTTGCTGTGGCCTTCCAGGGCCTAAAAGAGCTCCAGGAGAGCTGGAGAGGGACTTGGGACCAGGGATGGAGGGATAGGACATAGGGAATGGCTTCCCACTGGGAAAGGGGAGATTTGGGTGGGATCTTGGGAAGGAATTCCTGGCTGGGCTGGAATTCCCAGAGAAGTTGTGGCTGCCCTTGGATCCCTGGGAGTGTCCAAGGTCAGGCTGGATGGGGTTTGGAGCAACCTGGGATAGTGGAAGGTGTTCCTGCTCGTGACAGGGGCTGGAATTAGATGTCTTTAAGGTCCCTTCCAACCCAAACCATTCCATGAGTCCATGATCCGATGTGACCTTACAGCCTCAGGTGGGAAAGCAGAAATCCCAGTTTTCAATTTTTTTTTTTCATGAACACAAAAAAAAAAAAAATCATGATTTTTTTTTTTTCAAAAACCCCTCAAAATACAGTGTTACACAACCCTCCAAATTAACACGTTGTGAAGCATCACTTACTAATCTCTTTTTTTGGTTTTTTGCTTTTTCTTTTTTTTTTTAACATTTCCTGCTTTCAAATACAGCCCCAGGACACAAATCCTTCCCCAGCTGGGATTGCTGGAAAAAACCAGACGTGAGCAGCATCCCTCAGACACTGACCCCAGCCCAGCAGGTGTGGTACAAACAGCACAACAAGGTGACCCTGACTCACAAGAAGTGCACATTTCCATAGAACATTTTCGCAGAATCAATTCAAGCGCAGCCCAGGGCTGGTTTTCCAGCTCTGGATTTCCCTGCTTGGATCTGCCAGGTGAGGAAAACTGCTGCTGGCTTGAAAAGCCATCCCACACCTACTTTAGGTGTGAAGGTGCTTATCTGGAGGGTTTTAAAGCACTGGTTTTGATTTATTTCCGTGTCTTCCTCCCCTCTTTCCAGGAAAATACGCTGGAAGAGTGGCTTGCTGCCAACATCTGAAGGGTGAGCAATTCTCTCTTGTATCTTAAATTCTGGATTCCTGCTGAGCTCTTTATATAAAAAAACCACCCAAAAAACAGCTCCCAGCTTTTAAGCCAAGAGATTCCCTGAGTCTAGAGGGTTGTAGTGTAAAAGAAAAGATGACAATGAAAATGACTGTGCATGTGGAAGCTGCAGGATCCACAGCCTGGGTTGGGAGCCCACAGCTGGTCCCTCTCAGAGAGCCCTGGAATCCTGAGCTTCTCCTGGCCCTCCAGAGTTTGTCTGTCTCAAATCCCTCCTTGCTGTGCAGGATGAACAAAGCCTTGACTCAGGGATGGGGATGTCCAACCCAGGAGGGAATTTTTATCTTGTTCCATGTGCTGGAACCAAGGTGGGCTCAGCACAGCTCTGCTTATCCCGGCCTGATCTTCAAATACCCACCCACAGCTCCACCTGAATGCAGAAATTCTCTTTCCTGTGGATAGCAAGGATCAAAACCTCAGCAGCCTCAGCAGGTGTGGGCAGGTTTTCTTCCATCTCTGGAGCCTTCATCCCTGCCCCTGGAATTTCAAGGCACTGCCCTCCCAACAGCTCATCAGGGCTCTTGTTCTGCACAGGGTCGCTGCCACAGCCTCTCCTCTGGGCTCCTCTGATGCAAATTTGCCTCCATTGCACCTGCAAAACCCCTCTGTGCAAGGGGATTTTTAGCTCCTCGAAGTGGTCAGGTCAAGGTTTCTGTATCCTGACCCTCTGCACAGTTTCCCCCCATGAGAGGAGGAAAGAAAGGACTGACTTCTGTTCTCCAAAGCCTCTGTGCCCCCTCCTGTCCCACCTCAGGTCCCACCTCCATCTCCAGGCTCCTGCGTCATCCTCCACGAGCTGCTGGGATCTCCAAGCAAGGAATTTTGTGCTACTTTCCTGTCTGGCTGCATTGCTGAGGAAAGCCCCCAAACACAACCACAGCAGCACCTTCTCCCTCTGTTTTACGCCCTCCTTGGAAATTCAGATTTTCCTCCAACACCTGGAAACCCCCTTGCCTCCCCTGGATGGTCGATGGACCTGCCCAGCCATGGCAGCTCCTGTTGGCTCATCACTTTTTTGGCGAACCCTTGGTCAGCCTGGTGTGGGTTTTTCCTTCAATTTCGGTTGCAAAAGCTATAATTCACCCTTCAGGCACCATGGAATGGTTTGGGTTGGAAAGAACCTTAATGATCATCCCATTCCCACCCCTGCCATGGGCAGGGACACCTCCCACTAGCCCAGGTTGCTCCAAGCCCTGTTCAGCCTGGCCTTGGACACTTCCAGGGATGCAGAGGCAGCCACAGCTTCTCTGGGCACTCTGTACCAGGTCCACCCACCCTCTCTTCCTGATTTCCAACCTAAATCTCTCCTCTCTTACTCATCTGGTAAAAGAGCTTCTCAGCAAGGACAGAGACAACTTCCTGTGCATCAAAGTTCATCCTCACTTGGTTCTTTGGTGAGCATGGATAACCCAAATCATGGAATCACAGAGTTGTTTAAGCTGAAAACCCTCTAAAATTGAGTCCAACTGTTCCCCCAGCACTGCCAATGCCACCACTGACCCATGTCCCCAAGTGCCACATCCACATGGATTTTAAACCCCTCCATGGATGGGGACTCCGCCACTGCCCTGGGCAGCTCTGCCAGGGCTGGACAACCCTTTCCATGAAGAAATTTTTTCCTCATATCCAACCTAACCCTCCCCTGGTGCAATTTGAAGCTGTTTTTTCTTTTCCTCTTGCCCTTTGCTCCAGAACCACATGAGCCGTGGGAGTGATGCCTGACAGAACCTCCTGCAGGGTTTCCTTGGCTGTCTGGACTGGGCAGAGGCCGGCACAGGGTCCCCAATTTCAAACCAAACCCATCACTGGCCACACATAACTGGAAACATCTTGGAGCCATGGAATCTCATTCCCTCTCCCCAAAGACCCAGGCTCTCCCTTTGGCAGCCTCCCGCTGCCAAAACCCACTCGCTGTGAAAATTTCATTTTGAAAACATTTTTCTGCAAATTAGAAAGGTCTCAGTGCAGGGACCTGAATGACACAGAGGCTGCTGAATCCAGAACAGAGTGGACCCTGCACCTGAGGGAGTTGGAGAGAACCTGAAGGATCAGGAGCCTGTGCATCCCAAACCTCAGGCAAAGGGAGCAAGCCGGGGGGAAGTTTAAATTAAATGTTTCTCTTTTTTTTTTTTTTCTTCTTTTTTCCAATTGTTTTTCTTTTTTTCAGCCAGAAACTGGGAAAAAGGATCTTCCAAAAATGCTTTTCCCTTCAGTTGGCAAACATTTTTCCTTCCTTATTATTTCCTCTCTGCTTGATAAAGAAAATTCTCAATATTTGGAGACAGAGTTATGATGAGGGAACAGAAACAAGGGATATGATGCCACTTAGTGGAACATGGATAATAATAACGATGAATATTCCAACATCTACAGTGCAAATTTTTGGTCACCTCTATGAGACCGTGCTCTTAACCCTGATGAGCAGTGGGGACTTCCCAGAGTACAGGCCTTTCAAAGCAGCCTGAGCTGTCAAAAAACAGAAAAAAGGGTCTCCCCTCCAATCCTGCAGATGCAGCCTGATGGCACTGGGAATTTTTCAGAAGAGTGGGAAAAATCAGGGATGCAATCAGCTCAGGGATTGCAATGATGAGTTGCTCTGTGAGCATCTCACAAGACATCAAGATCTTTCCAGGCAGTGCTAAGGAGAGGGACAAAGGACAATCACAAAGCTCGTGGCTTTCCCCAAATCCCTACCAGGGCATAGCCAGCATGATGAAACTCAAATCACTGTAAGAACACAGTGAAAGATGCCCAGAAATGAAACCAAGGCAGGCAGGAGGAACCCTGCAGAAATACCCAAACTGCCTGCATAGGCAACTGCCCTCCCCAGGCAGGGGGCATGGAAAGGAGCTAGCCAGGATGCCCTGCCAAAACCCGGCCACTGATAAGGGAAAACCTCTTATCTCCCCCCAAACCCCCTGCAAACACAACCCTGTGCTCAGCAGAAGTGCCGGGGCAGTGGAGGCTCTGCTTGGCAGCAGCTCTGTTGGCACATTCCTCAATGTTTTACAGCGTTTTCAGCCCTGCTGACATGAGCAAGGCACAAAAGAAGGAAGACAGGCTCGGTTTGGCACCTGGATAAAAGGGACAGGGGCTGGCAGGAGTCTCCTGCCTTCTGCTACAGCCAGGGAGCCAGGGCTGTGTGTCTTGGGTTGCAATGCAAGATATATTCTGTTCCCAATCTGTTGAAACTTGTTGAAGAGGTGTTTTTTCTTTATCTCATAACTCCGGGGCAGAGGGGGCAGGTGCCTTCTGTTAATGGGCGGCTTTTAAACCAGCTGGGGCAGTGTTTCTTTATCTCTTCCACAACCCATCCTCCCTCCAGGGGATATCTGCTGTTCATGGGACATTGAGGCTCACCAATGACTGATACAATTACATCATCCCGTTGGGAGATGCTCCACCCAGGGGCAGGAGCCAAGCATTCCTACCTGGATAAAACCTGGGATTCAGAACACCAGGACAGCCTGTTTGCGCTGGATTGCCAGAGGAAAACCAGGCCCATCCCACCACCACTGGACCTTCAGAGAAAGCTACACTCTTCTACAAGATCATCTCTGCTCCAACAGACCACGTCTGTCACTCCAGGAGGACTTGGTTGGAATGCTCCCAACAACCTGACCAACAGGCTGTCAGGCTGTATTCTGACTCTGTCAGTGTTTTCTTTTTTCTTTTTTTTCCTTTTTTTTTCTTTTTTTTTTTTTTGTACTACTACATTTTTATTTTACTTTTCCTAGTAAAGAACTGTTATTGCTATTCCCATATCTTTGCCTGAAAGTCCCTAATTTCAAAATTATAATAATTCAGAGGGAGGGGGTTTACATTCTCCAGTCCAGGGGAAGCTCCGGCTTTTCCCTGGCAGACACCTGTTTTTCCAAACTAAGACACTGTGTCAGGAGCAGGGTAAGTAGGAGCAGAGTGAGCAGGAGCATCCCCCTTTTCCAAAGGCTTTGCTGGGTCAGCCTCAGCCCCGTGTCTGCCCCTCTGGATCTCTGCAGGGTCTCCTGCCACCTCACAAACCCACTGGGGATCATCCCCCAAGGTGTTTGCCACCCCTCTGCAGTTATTCCCTTGGCTCCATCCACTTCATCCCCTGTAGGACAGCAGGAAAAATGACACATCCCTGTGTGGAGTGTGGTCCAGCCTGGCTCTGCTTTGGTGCCCTATTTTATCACAGAATCACAGAATAGTTTGTGTTTGAAGGGACCTTAAAGATCATCTCCTTCCCATCCCCTGACTCCTGATCTCCTCCACCTTTCTTGCCCCAAATCTTCTGCACCCCAACAGGGGGTTTTTTTTGCCAGTTGAGCCCTTCCCAAGCATTCCCCCTTTCTCTCTTCACCTCCTTCCAGGCTTTTTGCCACAGCATGGATACTGCAGGGATGTTCAGATGGCCTCTTCCTCTTCATCTTGTGGGAGTTTTCCACTTGATCCATTTTACCTCTGAGCTGCTGCCATTACAGCCCCCAAAGGCAAAGCAATTCCTGTGCTCCACTGCACAGGGCTGCCAGAATTAATGCTGCCCAGGGTGCTTTAAAACTGCATTTCTCTGCTCTGAGCAGTCTGGAATATCTGTGTGGGATTGTGATTCCCAGAGCCTGCTGATAGCACAAGTGTCCCTGGGATGGCATACGTCTTCTCCAGTCACAGATTAAATTTGTGGGGAAAGTAAGGAAGCAGCAGTAGTCCCCTGTTATCCTCTGCTCTGACTGTTGGCAAGCAGTGATTTAGGGATTTCTCAGTCGGAGGTTGTGTGTGAAGCATCGTGTTTGAGGCATGAGGGAAAAGTCTTTAGGCTGATATCAAAGTGGTGCTTTTGCCTAAATTCCTTTTGGAGCCACAGATGCAGAAGCAAGGTAGAACTGAATTAAAATATCGGTTCAAACTCAAGGGAAAGTGCTCAGATTAAAGAATAAAACAGGACAAAGAAAGTGAGGGTTCCAAAAAAATGTTTCTTGAACATTTTCTGTCAGCAGAGAGAACGCAGGTTTTCCAGTATTTCTGAGATGGACTAAGTCCTGTGGGGGCATCTTCCACCCTGGCCCCAAACTATTTATCCCAAATGTCATGAGGGAAGGCAGGACAGAATCTTGTGCTCATAAAACATGGCTGTGAAAAAAACTAGGCTTGAAAGCCTCCAATTTCTCAAAGAGTAACACATTGTGATTGCCCTGCAAGGAAAACCATCCCATGCACTCGGGGTGGATCCAGGGGACATCCTGCCATTGGGGCACCCTCTGGGTGTAGAATCATGGAATCACAAAGCCTGGAAAAGACCTCCAAGAGCATCAACTCCAACCTTGGACCAGACACCACCATGTCAGGTGTCGCAGTTCTGGTTTCTTTATCTCTGCCTCGGTCAGGACGGATAACACGGGGAACGTAGATTTTGAGTTCAGACTTGGTTGTTTTTTATATCTTACATATTTACAGACTCACCACCCGTGAGCTCTAACTAGCAACCTAGAAAAACCAGGTAAAATGGAGTGCTTCTAACACTTTCCAAGGTTATTTAAGCGATAATCCCCCAATAACAAGGTGACTCCCATATTATTTATACTTTTGACCCAATAATGACCACCCAATGCCCGCAATGGGAACCTTATTCACCCAGTTACAGAGAACCACCCAAACCCAAGAAGAAGAAAGAAGAAGGTGAAGAAGAAGGACTTAGACAACACCCAAAATCCTCCATCTTGACTCACACATATTACTACAGACTAAAACCCCGAAATCCAGGTTTCCAGAAATCCGTAAGTCAGGAAGTGAACCTGAGCCTCCCAGCGTGGATTAACCCTTTGGAACTGTTGCAATGTTTGAACGCTTGAGTGTGTGTTAATAACAAAACAAACCCCCCCCCCAAAAAAAAAAAAAAAAAAAAAAAAAAAAGGGCAAGCCTGGAGCAGCCACAACCTCTTATCCCTCGTGGACAAGGCTGTCCCAAATCTGGAAGCCTCAATGCCAAGCAGGGAGGGGACAAGCAGGGTGGTGGAGGGAGGGATGAGTGGCACCGCGCTTTCCTGGAAGAACGCGGCCGGCGCCCCAGCGCAGCTGTTGAAAACCCAGCGTGGGAGAGGCTGGATGAATGCGGAGAGTGACATTTCTGGGCTCTGCTAAGTGGCTCACAGCAGGCTCTGCTATTTGCATTGCACAAATAGTCATTTTATGATTAAAAACAACAACAGCAAATAGAAGCGAAACCGAGATAAAACTGGCGAGCGCCGTGCAGAGGTTTGGAGAGGTGCAAGGACTGGTTCTACCCACAGCTTTAACCCCTAAACCTCACTGATCCTGGGTTGAACTTTCCATTCCACTTTTTCATGTATTTTATCCTGCAAGCTTCTCGCCCAGCACACCCACATTTCAAGGGCGAAGAAGTATTGCCAAAAATGAAAGGGTTTTTTCTGCCTGAGTGGCAGAAGTGGATCAGAGCTGAACAGAAAGATACTGGGTGAGGAGAGGTGGGCTTTCTCCTGAGGGAAAGATTTTTGTAGAACCCCTGAGGTTAGAAAAGGCCTCCAAGGTCGTTGAGTCCAACCTGTGACCAATCCCCACTTTGTCACCCAGCCCAGAGCACTGAGTGCCACATCCGGCCATTCCTTGGACAATTCCAGGGATGGGGACTCCACCACCTCCCTGGGCAGAATTTGCCCGTCACTGTGGGAAGTTTGTCTCCAGCCCTCCATGATAAAGAAGGGCTTGGCAGTTTGGAGGAAGCAAAACAGGCTAAAAATTCCCAGAGGAGGGATTTCTTCTCTGCCTGGAAGTTTTTAAGCCGTGTAGACACCACTGTCCTACACCTGGGCCAGCAGGGAGGTCCTGGTGTCACTCAGCAGGAACAGGCATGGTGCCATCAGCAGATACAATCACTGAATCATTAAAGGTGGAAAAATCCCCAAAGATCATCCAGTCCAACCATTCCCCCAGCACTGCCAAGGCCACCACTGCCCCATGTCCCCAAGTGCCACATCCACACGGCTTTTAAATCCTTCCAGGGATGGGGACTCCAACACGTGACCACCTCTTCTATGAAGAAATTTCTGCCTAATAGCCAATCTAAACCTCCCCTGGCACAACTTGAGGCTGTTCCCTCTCCTCCTGTCCCTGTTCCCTGGGGGCAGAGCCCAAATTCCCCCTCGGCTGTCCCCTCCTGTCAGGGAGTTGTGCAGAGCCACAAGGTCCCCCCTGAGCCTCCTTTTCTCCAGGCTGAGCCCCTTTCCCAGTTCAGATTGACAGCAGGTTTCATCATGGGACAGGAATTTTTCAAGGTCCCAGACAGGATTGCTGGGGCTGGAGGGATCCTGGAAAACCTAGAAAAGATGCAAGAAGGAGAGGAAAGGAAGGGACACAGGGCACAGGCTGCCTCGAGGCAGCACGGGCTGTGTTTTTCCAATGTTCTTCCTCCATAAAAACCCCACGGATCCAGCAACAACCACACAGCCTGGTCGTGTCCACCAACCCTTTGCACCCCAAATCCTGCTCTTCCTCGAGGAGGAAGCATTGGGTGGTGTCCTTTCAGGCTCTCTGTCCTTACATGATGCTCCCACTTTCTAGATGCTCTGGAGCCCGGAGCGAGGGAGCTGAATCCTGTAATTCCTGCCGGTTCCCTGACCCGGGCGCTGTCCGTGTAATCTCTGCCCCAGGATCACCACAATCTCCTAAACTGCAAATGCTGAACCATCACAGCTCCTGTGTCAGCTCGTTAGCGACAGCCGAGAGGCACAAGGGATAATTGTGCTCTCCCTTATTGTTAAACCTGTAATTTGTGCCTCGCCCGAGGCCAAACATCCCTCGGGAAGATGGATGCTTGAGGATTTCAGAGTCTACCTAGTCTATTAAAAAGAGAAGAGAGAGGAGGAGGGATTTGGAAGATAGGAACAAGGGGGTAAAAAACAACCAAAAATACCTCCGAGGCAGTGGGGAGTCATGGGAACACGTTGTTTCCCTGTTTATTCAAAGCTCCAGCTGCACTAAAACCTAGTGCACTTCATCTCTTCCTCCGAGCCAGGAATTATTGGAGCCAGGGGCAGCAGTGGAGGAGTTTACTGCCCACCCACGAGTGGGGTATTGCACCTCTGCTGCCTGGCTCTGCTGCTCTGGGGCACGGGATTGTCCCCTGTCCCCATCAAGCCCTGCTGCCAGTCCCCAGGGTGCTGGAGGGGAGAGCCCCAGGCAGTGCAGGTGCAGAGCTGAACCTGTGTCTTGGCCTTTTGGGAGTAGTTTCCAGACTGCTTACAGCCATCCATCCATCCTTTCCATGTGGAAACATCTTGGCAGGAGCATTTCCCAGGTAGCTTTGGAGAAAACAGCTCCATGCTTCGACTCCAAACTATATTTAGGTCTGAGTTTAGTCATATTTTAGTATTCTGTTAATATTAAGATTAATTTCTGTGTGGTTTAGTTTAAGTTTAGGTTAAGTATTGCTCAGTCAAATTATGTTCAGTTCTGTTAAGTTTGGGCCCTGTTAAGTTTAGGCTACTTTTAAGTTGTGATAAGTTTAAGTTTTATAAAGTTTGGATGATATTAGATCTATATCCTATTAGTTTAAAGTTTTATTGCATACAAGTTTTATCAAGTTAATGCAATTTAAGATTCTTTTTGCCAAAACTTATTCATACCAAGATTAAGTATTGTTTAATACCTAACTGTTTAATTCTGCAACACAGAATGCTCTGGCCCATTTCTTTGGGATCTTCCAAGTCCACCTTGTAATGAAAGATGTCCCTGCCCATGGCAAGGGGTTGGATCTGGATGACCTTTAAGGTGCCTTCCAACCTAAACCCTTCTATGATTCCATGATAGTCGGGGCTGGGATTCCTTGGGAACATTGCAGCTCTTACCTGGGACCTACCCCTTACCATCAGTGTCTGAAACAAAGAATAGCCCAGACTTGAGATCAGTTTGAGATGTTCAAATTTGAGATGTTTGGGACACGCAAGGAGGTAGATATTGGATGGCTGAGTAATATATTTTTTTTTTCCTTGAGAATAACTATTATTATTTTTTTTTGCCTCACAACTGCAGACTCACAAGAGCCTCATGACAGAAATGTGGATGAGCAGCAGGAGCACCATCGTTTGGACATAGGTGCTCTCCTGGCTGCATTAATTCCTTTCAAAACCCACATCCCAAGGAAAATCTTCGGCCATTACAACACCAACATTTCCCAGAAGCGAAAAAGAAAGGAATTTCCATCTGTGTGAAACTATCTTACAGATGGTTGAGACAGGAAAGTCTTTGAGGAATGAAATAGCAGGGGCAGGACGTTGGAGGAATGAGCTGGACTAAATTTAACCCAGGGAAAGAAAAGCCTGCTGCTAAAAATGCTCATGCTATCACAAAGGAGGGAAGAGCCCAGAAATGAGAATGTTCGAATGGGAGGAAGGGGCAGGAAGGGGATTTAAAAAGTGAAATTTTAGTGGTAGGGCAAAAAAAAATCCCTCTCCACTCAGTGTGGTGCGTGGGTTTGAGTGGGGTTTCACAGCCCCAAAAAAAAAAAAAAAAAAAAAAAAAAAAAAGAAAAGAAAAAGCAACTGAGCCACCAGCCTGATTCTCTTCTGCACAAATACAGGGAGATGATAACTGGGGAAGGGCTGGAAAACTTCTGGCACTGCTTGAGTGTTGCAAAGTAGCTCCACTGGAGAGATCCATCTCTCGGACAAGGTATTCTGGGCCAGAGGACACACTGAAGTGACAGAGAGGACACCAGGGCAATGACACTGCCCATCCCAACCAGCTGATCCAAAAGAATGGGAAATGCCGCCTTCATTTCCTCCAGCCTGCAATTCCAGCTCTCAGGCTTTCATAAAACCAGTCCTAGAAAAATGGGAGGAACAGCCCATTCTGCCATAATTCGCATTTTTACATTTTAAATTCTAAGTGCAGGGGGGAAAAAAGCAGGTTTGGGGGGTTTGTGGTGTTCATTGTTTTTCCAGCAAATCCAACACTTGGAACAGTCACCCACTCACCCAGTCCCCTTTGGCTCACCCATCCTCCCCACTTCAGGTGAAGTCTGGGCATTCCAGGTTGTCCATCCAGGCCACCATCATCCCACTGATCCCAAATCCCAGAAAGAGCTGGAGATGGTGTGGGCAGGATGATTCTAAGTCTGGTTCCATGGTTTTGCAGACAGGAAAGGGCCCTTTCATCATAACCCACCTCCTGGATTCAGGCTCTTCATGTCCTGCATGGAATCACTGAGGTTGGAACAGACTTTTAGGGTCTAATCCAAACAGGGAGAGCAGAGCAGACCCTACAGTATTCCTGCTGCAGATGTGAATTGAAATGCCCCCCTCTTGAATTCAGGAAAATGCCTGGAGCAGGGGTTGATTCCCACCATGGAAAATGATTCCAGGACTCAGGTGAGCCCAGATCCCCAGAGACACCAGTAAAGCCCCCCCCCCCCACCCCCCTCAGTGCCCTGGGGGTTGTTTCCCTGATAATGGGAATGCAGCAGGGCTGGCAGCAGTCATCTGGGGACACGGGAATGCCAGCACAATGCGTGGCTTTGTGTCCTTCACCCTATGACATCCATGTGTGGCAGACAATGCAAGTGTCCTGTGCTCCCCTGAATGGGGCAGGGCTTGTTTACATGGGAACTCAGCAGCCCCAGGGCCTTGGCAGCTCTTTGCTCCCTGAGCTATGATGGATAGAAGAGCTCTCGTGGCTTCCAGGGTGGGTAGGCACAGAAATAGGGTTGGGCAGAAGGAATGGGATCGTTTTGGGGAATAATAGGCCTTTATGTTGGCCTGAAATTGAGTGGTGTTTTCCCTTTCCTAGAGGATGATGTGGATGGAATCTCGGGTCTCTCAGAAGATCCGCACGCCAGAGCAGGTCCTGCAAACCTCTGTGCTCTGGTTATGTCCATTTTTGCCTGGAGATGTGCAGCTAAAATTCACCTTGGGCTTCCTCCTCCAGGCCGTTGAAGGTCTGAGGAGGGGACACACCTCTGACCCAGGATTTGCCACACAACCAGAATCATTTCAACTGGCAGAGGGCAGGATTGGGGTTAGATATTGGGATGAAATTCTTCCCTGTGAGGTGGGCAGGCCCTGGCACAAGGTGCCCAGAGAAGCTGTGGCTGCCCCTGGATCTCTGGGAGTGTCCAGGGCCAGGCTGGACAGGGCTTGGAGCACCCTGGGACAGTGAGAGATGTCCCTGCCCATGGCAGGGGGTGGAACTGGATGGGCTTCAAGGTCCCTGCCCACACAAACCATTCTGCCATTTCATGGACCCACCATTTCCTCGGGCAAAGCAGCTGCCTCCCTTCTCCTCCTCCTCTTGGATGGAGGAGCACATCTGGCTTTGACAGATTTACCAGAACCAGGAATATGAGGGCTGAGGGTTGGGAGTCAATGTGGGGACAGAAGAGAGCTGGATCAAAGCCCAACTTGTCCAACAGCACGAGCGGGGTTGTGGCTGTAACAGGAAGGAGCTGTACTCACCATGAGGTTTGGGTTGCTCTCCAAGAAAGCAAGGACAGAGCAGGGTTTGGTCTGCATTTATCTCCCCTACTGACTGTGGTGGAGAACCCAGGGTTTGGCTGGAGCCCAGGCTCCCGTGGAGGCGGGTGGTGCCAGCAGCAGGAGAGGCTGGAACGCCACGGAGATGGAAGGACAGCGGTGTCTCCTGGACTCTGCCTGGGGCAGTCTGGTGTTTTGGGTTGCGGTGCAAGATGTAACCAAAAGTTTGTATTCTATTACCAGCTGTTAAAACCAGGTGGGGCAGTGTTCTTTATCTCTTCCACAACCCATCCTCCCTCCTGGGGATATCTGCTGTTCATGGGCCATCGAGGCTCACTGCATGGCTGATACAATTACATCATCCCACTGGGAGATGCTCCACCCAGGGGGAGGAGCCCAGCATTCCTACCTGGATAAAAACCTGGGATTCAGAACACCAGCACAGCCTGTTTGCACTGGATTCCCAGAGGAAGACCAGATCCATCTCAGCACCACTGGACCTTCAGAGGAAAACGACACCCTTCCACAGGATCATCTCTGCTCCAACAGAACCACATCTGTCACTCCAGGAGGACTTGACTGGACTGCTCCCAACACCCTGACCAACAGGGTGCCAGGCTGTATTCTGACTCTGTCAGTGTTTTCTTTTTGTTTGTTTGCTTCTTTTTTTGTACTACTACATTTTTATTTTAATTTTCCTAGTAAAGAACAATTATTCTTATTCCCATATCTTTGCCTGAGAGCCCCTTAATATCAAAACCATAATAATTCGGAGAGAGGGGGTTTACATTCTCCATTCCAAGGGAGGCTCCTGCCTTCCTTAGCAGACACCTGCCTTTCCAAACCAAACTGTTGGTCATGCCCAGATGAGACCCCTGCAGGGTCCCCAGTAACACACACAAGGCTCATCCTGACTTTGGACATATCCCAGAATGGCCATCCCAACCCTTCCAACACACTCCTAAAAGTCTGGATTCACCTGGAGCCAGAGGGGATAATCCAACAATCAATCTCATCATCTGAAAGACGTGAGTTCAATCCTCGCAGAGGGCACAAATTTTGTTGAATTATCCCTTTTTCTGACCCACAGATGGGGCTCCTGAGAGGCGTTTTAAAGACTTTTATTGTATTTTCAGTCTCATGTGAAGGGTGAGAACATATAGATATTACAATTCATGCCATCATAATCAGAAGCCAAACTATTTCCTAATTACAATATATTATAAGCATTTATTGGCCAATCAGCTTTTGCCACACAAGGCT
Source organism: Chamaea fasciata (assembly GCF_029207755.1). Classification (NCBI taxonomy): domain Eukaryota; kingdom Metazoa; phylum Chordata; class Aves; order Passeriformes; family Sylviidae; genus Chamaea; species Chamaea fasciata. Next base: position 2,022,318 of record NW_027094091.1, on the reverse strand, counting down.
GCTAATGCTTTAAAGCCAACCATCTAAACATACCTCTCGTAGGTCCTACTACAACAAATCTTTCGTAGTTCTATTTCTCCAAAATATCTAGTATTTGCAAAGCCATCATTTAAAACGTGTTTCTAGTTCCATTTCTCTCTCAACAATGTCTGTCCTATTCTGTAGCCTTTCTAAGTCATCTTATTTTATCTTAGAGTTCACATATAAATGCACACTATGGGAGCTTTCTGTCAAACTTTGAAAATCCTCTATAAATGCATTTCCCACAGCCTCCTTGCAGAAGATCCATGGAGTTATTCCGCTCATCCTCAGCTATGGTGGAGGCACAGGCATCTCATGGAAACATGGATCATCTCCATGGAAACATCACCATTCCTGGGGCAGGAACTTTGCAGATGATGACCTTCCCCCTGCAGCTTGTTTTGAGTCTGTGGTGAGTGTCACTTACAAAGTGACAAATCCTCATTTTCACAGCAGCTCTGCCCTGATGTCGCTCCGTATGTAATTGCCTGGGATTCCTCAGCCCGTGTTCAGCAAATAATGACTCTCATGGAAGTTATTTGTAGAACTTAATAATTTCCATTAATTGCATTATGGGATTGCGTTTTTAATTTTTTTTCCTGTAATAATGCATAATGAAATAATTGCGGAATTTCTAATAGGTAATTATCTTGCTGAGAGCAGTTTAAAACACCAGTGAGTGTGGGTTGTTTTTAGCTGAGCATGGGGAAACGAGAAGGAGAATGAAACATCACCTAGAGCAAGAGGCAGAGGTAACAGCTTTTCATGGATCCAACGGTGTCCTCAAAACTTCAGGTCAACAGGACTGCACGGGATGAATCCCAGAATCACTGGGGTTGGAAAAGACCTCCAAGATCACCAAGTCAAACCGTGACCAATCCCCACCACGTCACCAGCCCAGAGCACTGAGTGCCACATCCAGGTGTTCCTTGGACACCTCCAGGGATGGGGACTCCAAACCTCCATGGGCAGCCCCTTCCAATGCCTGACCATGCTTTCCATGAGGAAATTCCTCCTGATGTCCAACCTGAGCCTCCCCTGGCACAGCTTGAGGCCATTTCCTCTCCTCCTGCCCCCGTTCCCTGGGAGCAGAGCTTGACCCCACTTGCCTCCCTCCTGTGCAGAGCCAGAAGGTTTGAAAAGTGGGGGTAGGCACAAATTGTAACCGAGAGGCCTTTTGATTGTTAAATCACACATAAATTCTTGGAAGACCTTTAAACTGGGGTCAGATGGGATACTGGAATATGTCCTCAAGTAACAGGCCTGGCTAGGGGAATCACTCCATAAAATTATCTCCTCTGCAGGTGATCCCAACAGGCTGCTGAGGAGAGCTGGGAACTGCAGTCTCTGGGCATCTCTATAAGAAAAACAGAGAGAAAAATAAGGGCAGGAGACACTGAAATGCCAAATGTGAGCTCAGTCCTCCTTTGCTGAAGCTGGTGAAGCTCTGATGGTGTGGAGGAACCTCCCTTCCCTTTCCATCCATCCCATCATGACCACATGGGATGCTGAGGGTTTTCCTGCTCTTTCCATGGTGTCTTCTCCTCTCACCTTGCAGGAACAATGATTTTTTTTTTTCTTCCTTTCTGACCCTGAGCACCTCATTGGGACCCACCATCCCTGAGAGCCCTCACTGGCTGCTCCTCCAGCCCTTCATGTCATGGGAAGACTTTGAGCAGAGAGTTTTTAAAACATCAGAGCCCTTCAGGCTTCAGCTCTCCCTCCTTCCTCCCAACTCTCCCCTCCTCACAGCAGGTAAATGAAACACAAGGGCTAAATTTTAGTGATATAAAATCTTGTTTGAAAAACATTTCTCCTTCCAAAATGTCTAATTTTTATGCACATGTTTAACATCGACCAGAGCAGAGGCACATATTTTAGCAATTTCTGAAATCAGGGCCATTGTGTGATACTCTGATTAGTAAACTGGGAAATAGGGGAATTAGGGTTCATAAATTATAGTTAATTGAACCAAATCACTTAAGCCCTTTTGTGCCTGACTTTTCCCATCTAAATTCACCAACAGTAGCAAAATAGCTCCGACATACCTGGGACACAATCCTCATTGTGTTCCCAAGCTGGGAAGGGAGACTCCCAGATAAAATGTGGCCTGAAACATTCATGCTCCAGTTTTGTTTTTTTTTAAATGAAACGAGGGGGGGTGGAGTTGGTTTTCTGTGACTGCAGCTTTATAATGATTTTTCAGATTGAATCAGCACAATATTCATTTTACCCAGGCACCCTTTGTACATCCATTCCCCTGGATGGTCCTAGGAGTATATGGATTTTTCCTGCAATTTATTTCAGCGAGAGAGCAAAGTGGGAGATAAAGCAATCTTGGGTTGAAGGGAGTCATCTGCCTTATAGAAAATAAATGGACAGCAGACAAAGCACCCTGGAAAGCTTTTGACTGAGGGAGGTTATTACTTACCCAGAAATCAAACTGCTCCAGTATTTCCAGGATGCCAAGATGGGCTGTGACAGAGCTTTTGAGCAGAGAGTGGCCTGTGTAAAGCAAATTAAATTGGGAATAGCTGAGAGGTCAATTCTGCCTTTTGTGTAATGCTCTCGTGGTGCTTCTCCACCACAGAACCTCAGAGCATCTCAGGGAGGGGACTTCACCTCTCACCCAAAGTCACCTCAGTGGCAAAAGCAGGAGACCTGGAGAAACTCCTTCCAGGCCCAGGTCTCCAGGGAGGATCCCAGGCAAAAAAAAATAAGAACCCAAACAACGCAATGTCTGTGACCTCAGAGGGAAAAGAGGAGACCAGGAGTGCAGCCAGTCCCTTCATCCGGGTGCCAAAGTGATAAATTGCAAAACACAGGCTCTCACCCACGGCCATTAGTGGTGGCTCAGATGCCCGAAGGGAAGAACGAGGGAAGAGAGGAGTATTTTGTTGTTCTGTCCCCTCCCTCCCGTGGTTTTTGATAGCCAAAGGACACAGAGATGGAGCCCAGAGGCAGCTCAGGGCTTTGGGTCCTTGCTGGCTGCCAGAGGAGCAAACCTGCCTGGCATATCCCTCATCATTCCTTGGAACCCCTTTGGCTGGAGGAATTCTTGTCCCTACACTGCAAAATTCACAGGGTGGCAGCCACAGTTTCCTTTTTCTCCCAAAAACTGAAGTGAAAGGAGATTGTTCCATTAGAACCGGGGAGGGGGGAAAATCCAACTCTTTTTCTGTTTTTCTTTGTGAATGTCTCACCTTGTGGTGGGAAAGACCTATAATTCCTGGACGTAACCTGAGCAGTTTCACCACTGCAACAGCCTCAACAGCCAGCCCCGCATCAGAAATGTGCTTTAAAGAACAAATTGCAAACTCAGAGTGGGAAAAAAAAACACCCAGATGTCTACACCCAACCAGTTGTTGATCCAAAATTATGGTTATATTGATCTAGGCTGATAGGAGCAAGGTATCACCTCACAGGGGACACTTGAAAAATCTCAGTCTAAGAACGCTTGAGATCTTCAGTCCAAAATCAGCCAATTTTTCCTCTTTGACTACTGTGGATCAATTCCTGCTCTATTAAACTTGAGCAGCTCCCATTTGCTTCAAGTGCTTCCAAGCTGTCCGCCAAGATTCCTCACACAAATCACCCTCTGATGGGATCTGGAGCTGGGTCCCCTTGAAAAGGGACCTGATTTTCAGGAAATACCTGGCACCCACCTGCTGGACACTCAAACTTTTTAATTTTTAACGTGGCCCGACCCATTAGGGTTGGGAACTGCAGTAATGAAGGCATTCAGTCATGAGATTAAGACTTTAAAAGATATTTATTTTGTATAGAAAGGCTGTCATTGGTGGCGTGCTGTCCATACAATAGCTGGGATGGGAAAAGGGAAGAGTTTAAACAAGGCTCTGAGAAATTAGAAACATTCCTCTACTTTAATGGTGGTTTCCCCCACCCCCAAACAATTAATGCAACATACATTGACCTCCCACAGCCCTGAGCATGCTGACATGGGAACACATGCCCAGCTTCACCTGGAAACCAGGAATCTCCAAGGGATGGCTCGAATTAACTCAATAAACCAAACAAATGTTTGTTTTAAACGTAGCAATTAATTATCTCCTTGGGTCTCCTTCCCCATCGCTGGCTTCCCTATCACCTCATCGCTGGCTGTGCTGCATACAATGTTCTGTTCCTTTCTTTTCTTCCTAAAGATCCTAATGGGATGCAGCCGGCCAGGCCAGCAGCTTCGGAAACAAGCACAGAGCGAATTTAATAACAAGCAAACCTGCACTTAATAAAGTCTGTCATCAGTAATGTCTCCACTGAACGCTTGCCAGGAGAGAATTGTTTGCACTTACTGTGTGAGCCAAGTCACAGCTTTAACAGGCAAGGCACAAATAAAACCCAGCCTTTCCCATTCTTTTCGCATCTCTGTTTAAACCTACCAACAAAAACTCCGGGGCAAACAATGAAAAAATCCAGATTCAAGCAGGAAAAAAAAATAAAATAAAAAAAATATGCCAGCATCCCCCCCACCCCCACCCCCAACCCCCCCATTATTCATTACATTATGAAACACATTTCATAATCTAATAATTAGCAAGGGGACAATTTTGTTCAGCATGAATCTGGAGTCTTTTGTCATTTCGTGTTAGCACCCAGAACAAATGGACATTGTGCAGAGCGCGGGTGCCGAGACCGGCCGAGGGCTCCCTCCTCCCCTCTCTCTCCAGCAAAATCGTGGTGAGGATGGGAGGATGCAGAGCAGCCACACGCTGGACGTGAGACAATCCATCCCTGGGCACTGGGGGAGCCTGGGGAAGGCAGGACAGGCTGCATCTGCACAGCCCTGGAGGGCGCTGGGTTGAGGCACGCAGCGCAATCCCTGTGCCAGTGCCAGGCTCTGCAAAGCTAAAAGGACTCCAAGTCTTGCTCTCTGTGGCTTTTTTTTCCCCCCACGTTTTTGGTTATACCTGGAGGGGGAAAAAAAAGAAGGTGGGAAATATCATTTATCAAGGGTTTTCTAGCCAGGCTGCCCCGTAGCTGTGGCTTCACACGGGGTGTGGAGCTCATGAGGTGCTGGGGTCAGACAGCTTCAACTTCTTCAGGGCTTGTGAAACTTTTCCCTGTCCCTGTTGCAAAATCAGCCAGATATCCCTTCTGCCCAGGAGCAGAGGGAAATCCCTTGAGAAGGGGATTTTCTGATTTTCTGCACCAAAATCTGGTCCCTTGTACTGCAGAGTTGGTTTGTGAGGAGCAGGGCACTGCACTTGGAGAGTTGGTGTGAAACCAAGGCCACCACAACACTTCCCCTCCACAGTGACCTCCCCAGAGTGGCTTCATTTCTGCTCGGAAAGTGGGTCCAGGTGGGTTTTAAAGGCTGGAGGAGCAGATAGAGCTGCTGCTGGTGACCATTGGGTGGTGAGTGGTGATGCTGAACAGAAGGTTGATTGTGTCCACCCAAGGAGCAGAAATATTTGGGAAAGAGCCCCAGCACTGCTATGCCACCAGCACCTCTCCTTCAGACCTCCTGCTCTCCCCTGCTCCCTAGGCTGCACACAGCCCAAGCCAGAAGATTGTGGGTTTCTGTGGTTTGGGGAGGCCAAAATTTAGAAAAAAAATTATTTTAGTAACACTACCAATGACAATAGTGGGAAAATCAAATTAATTCCTAAAACATGGCAGTGATTTGGGATCTCCTACAAGCAAGGAACAGGGCTCACCTCCAGCTCTTCAAAATCCAGGACAGCGCAAATGGTGAGGATAATTCACGGGATGGTGATGAACAAGTGACCATCGAGGTGACTCCCCCAACCAAGGGCCTGTTTGACCTCACTGACTCCCAGGACAACAGCTGGGGGTGCTTCTTCCAGATCCAGTGTCTGAGGCCACACAACAGAGAAAAATTGCTTTTAACGCTTTTAATTTCTGGGGTTTTCACCAAAAGGTTAGAGATTTTGCCACCAAGGAGAGCAGCCCAAAGGGGAACTTTGCTCCTGACTCTCCAGACATCCCGACCCTTGTTGGCCATGTCTGAACTGGTTAATAAAGATTTAGATGCTGCTCTGAGCAAGAACTACCCAAGGAGCTCTGCCCTCTCCAGGGCTACTCCTGGCCCTCCGTGTTTGTTTTCGGGAGAGGATTTAGGAGGCAGCACATCCAGGAACGGAGCAAATTTCCTCACACGTTGTTTGGGACCCATCAGCCACAACGGGCTCTTCCCTTGGAGGCTGAGGCTGGACTGCAGGAGTGGGATCAGCTCCAGGAGCCACAGCCTTTCTGTTGGAATTCTGGAAGCTGAGCATTTGGGGGTTTAGTATATAGTAGTATATGTGAAGCAATATTGGAGGGCTTTGGGCGTTGTCTTAGTCCTTCTTCTTCACCTTCTTCTTCCTTCTTCTTCGTGGGTTTGGGTGGTTTACTGTAGTTGGGTGAAAAAAGCCTGCATTGCGGGCCTTGGGTGGTCATTATTGGGTCAAAACCATAAATAATATAGGTGTCATCTTATTATTGGGTGTTTGGCACTTAAATAACCTTGGCAAGAGTTAGAAGCACTCCATTTTACCTCATTTCTCTAAATTGCTAGTTGGAGCTCACGCCTCATGAGTCTGTACGTAGATAAGAAACAATAAACATCCAAGTCCGAACTTGAAATCTACATTTCCTGTGTGCTATTCATCCTGACACTGGCAGAGAAAAAGAAGCCAGAACTGTAACACTTTTCCAACCTCAGAGTGGCCACTCTGTCCCCACTGTCACCTTCCACACGTCCCCAACGTCATAGCGGCCACCAGCTCGAGCAAGGACAACACCATCGGTGCCAGGTTCACCTGGAGAGGCCCATCCTGGTCACCACTTGAGGAGCAAAGTCAGTGTGAGCACTGTGCTCCCACATTTGGGCTTCTAAAAATGGGGAGAAGCAAGGGAAATAAGGAGTTTGTCCATGTCTGTCAATGTTAACCTGCTCGTTTTCCCACCCCGGGTGGGATCCCTTCCCCAGGGAACACAGTCCATGGAGGAGAGAGGGTGTTTGCTGGAGCAAAAATGGGAAGGGGATGTGTTCACCGGGGCTGCAGGAACACACATCAAACTGGGAGCTGGAGCTGCTCCTCCCTGGAGGCCATCCTGCAGCTGGAGGAGAGGGATGGCTCACCTGGAGGCGTTCAGGGCAAGCCTGGATGTGCTGGGAAGGATTAAAAATCCCAGGGAAGGAAAAAAAAAATGCTCTCAAAACTGGAGGATGTTGAGGAGACAGGGATGAAACTCCCAGAATTTCATCCAGGGGGGGAGTCAGGGTGTTGCCCACAGAGCTTTTCTTCCCACAGGATGTCCAGATATTCACTGGGGCCTCCGATCCCTCTCGGAGATGCTGCCGCCCTTTAAATCAGCACCAACATATGGAAGGCTCCTAATATTGTGCTTCTGTCAGAGGAAACCATTGTTCAGCCTCTCTACAGGAAGGATGTCTCACTGCTTATTACCAGCTTGAATAATTGTTTGGAATGTTTTATTTGACATTTATTCGAGGAGCTTGGAAACCCGCGCGGTTTCTTTCTCTCGGGAGGATAACAACAAAAAAAAAAAACAAATTAAAAAACATTTTAAATACACCCAAGAAAGCCCAAACTGGAGCCAGCAGCTTCAGATGGCAGCAAGATTTTTCTAAATGTAAATATATAGTGAAGCAAGTAAAGCCTCCTTGCCTGGGCAGAGGAAAGAAAGTAGAGATGCAGTATTTAATCATCTTTAAAGTATCTTCCAGGCCTTCATTCTCAAGGATGGTGTGTAAATCTTGAGGATTGATATAAAAAGGATTGAAACAAAGAGAGGGAGCAGGCAAGGAAGCAAAACATCTCATCACTGGACAGAAAGCACAGGCAACTCTGCCCTTAAACTCTGACAACCCCCAAATTCCTGATATAAAACCACATGTTCCTGCTTAGGTGGGTTAAAAGATGCACAGAGGAAATACTGCTCCATAGCCGCCCTGGATTGATACTTCGAAGGGGGATTCTGTTTGCAGTAATGAAGAAAAAAAAATTGGACTATTTTTTGGGTGCTGCACCAAAGGTAGTGGGGGAGCATGATTTGCTTTCTTCAGATCTGGCAATTTAAATCTGAGTTGTAGCAAAAGCCCAAGAAGGTTTGAACCTTTTCTGGGCCAGGAAATAATTACTGCAGGTAAAATACCAGGATCCACGTTGGACAAAGTACAAGGACCACTTTCAACCAGGGGAAGAGCTTGTACCAGTCAAGATCAGCTGAACTCCTGCCTGTGGTGCTGGAGAACAATTGAAGAAGAAAAGATCCCCAGACCTTCCTCTCCTCAACCATGTTCCCAATATTCCATATCAGGCCATCCACCTGGGATAAGGGAAAGAGAAGCACAATGGAACTTGAGACCCCTTGTGTGTCTTTCAGAATCAGACTCACAGAAACATTTATTTCATCATTCCACTCAGATCATCGAGTCCAACCATTCCCCCAGCACTGCCAAGGCCACCACTGACCCATGTCCCCAAGTGCCACAGCCACAAAGCTTTTAAATCCCTCCAGGGATGGGGACTCCAGCACTGCTCCGGGCAGCTGTGCCAGGCCTGGGAATAACTCTAGACAAAAAATCCTCTGCTCCCTACAAGGCTGAGCAGGCAATCCAGAGCCCAGCCCTAAAAGTCAGAGCCTGGAAAACTGCTGGAAGTGGCTGTTGTCCTCCTAACTCCCCCCATCGGCTGAGTACCTGTGCATGAGCCTTCCTTTCCAAAGAGAAATGGAATGCTGCTCCTCCACTGTCCAGAGCTCCATTCCCAGCTGTCCATTGTCCAGGGGCAGCTCTGGAAGGGAAATTGTACCTGCAGACCCAACAGGCTCCCAAAAACTGTAATTTCTCTTGTGTTTTGTGGAAGAATTTTGTCTGGAAGAAGAAAAATGATTTGGCACAAGGTGCCCAGAGAAGTTGTGGCTGCCCCTGGATCCCTGGAAGTGTCCAAGGTTGGACATTTGGCTCGGAGCAAACAGGGATAGTGGAAGGTGTCCCTGCATGGCAGGGGGTGGAACTGAGTGGTCTCTGAGGTCTCTCCCAACCCTATTCCACGACTCTCAGTTCCCACTTCCATCTCCCTCTCCATGTCCTTTTCCTTCCCAATCCTTCCTTTCCCATTAACTTTTCTCAGCTATGCTGCCCTACCCTCCTGAGCCTCTCCCTGAATCTGTGTTTACACACACGTTTTTAGCTAAAACTGTCCCATCTTTGCCCAAATTTCAGCAGGCAGGTCACAACCACACGCCTCCAGGGAACAATCCCGCTTCCAGCCCAGTGATTAATTCCTCTTTATCCTTCATAATGAGGTCCAGATTAGAGTTACCTTGAATTGTGGTCCAAACAACTTATGTCAGAATATAATTACCTGGAGGTGCTGAGAACTTTAATGACACTCCCACGGGGGATTTTTCACTTGAAGGATCTGAAGTCAGTCTACTCATATTTCCTCTCTGCGCACTCAGGGAGAGCATGTAACCTATTTTAAATGTCATCCTTATTTAGATTTACGCACCTCAAAGCCCCAGAGCTCGAGGAGCCTCCGCAATAAACACGAGCACCAAACTCTCCAAAAATAACAGCCCCGGGCTGAGCGTCACTCGTGAAACAACAATGAGAACAAACCCACACATCTCTGCTCCTCCTTCCCCCTCTGCCCAGCAGGATTAAATCAGGGAGGAAGAGATTACAGCGCATACCTGCAGCTATAAAACACACCTTGTTCTGAGAGCAAACTCAGTTCAAAAAGTCAGGAGGAGGCCTCCAGGCAGGCACCGAGCTGTGCACGGCCAAAAACTGAACAGGAATCACTCACCAGTTACTGCCATGGGTAAAACAGACTCAGCCGGGGGAATTAATTTAATTTATTCCAGCAGCTTCCCCCAAGCCAGTCCTGCAGCCCCTGGCTACCAAAACCTGGCCACACAAACCCAATACAAGGAGGTTTTGCCCCACTCTGGGGTTCATCTTGGATGAGAGACTCCCTTGTGCTGCTCCCAGAGCTGGGGAGTGACGGAATTCATGCCTTATGTTTTGGCTTTCGTGTTTTTTGGATTCTGTGCTGCCTAGAGGTGCAGTTCTGAGCCTCACATGAAGTGTTAGTCAGCTCTCTCCACAGAGTTTGTATTCTTCACAGAGCAGATAGACAGAACAAATCCTTTTCCTGCTGAAGGCCAAGGACAACGCGTACAAGTTTTCAGGCCCAGAAGCACAAACAAGGGTGGGCTAAAGAGGAAAGACAAGAAGGATGGGACTTCATTATCTGAAGCTGTAATTGGACAATTAAACCCCAATGTGCAAATGGACCCAAACTTATAAAAGTGTGAGACCTTGTGACTGGGTGTCTCTTTTGTGACCATTTTGGGTCCACCTTGGGTGTAGCCCTGGCCAGGCTCTTGTGCTGCCCAAGGTGTGTCCTTAAAGGCCTTTTAATAAATATCTACTTTATTCTCTAGCTCTGTCCAGTTTCTGTTCCAGGTCAGCCTTCCCAAGGCATCAGAATCATCGAATCCTTAAGATTCAAAACGAGCTCCGACATCATCCAGTCCAATCATCAAGTGTAGGGTACAACAGCAACAATATCTGCACTGGGGTAGGACTCCCAGCTCTAAAAGACCAGAATAAATAAAAGCCTTCATGTCATCAAAAAAGTTCCAAAATTATTATGAGAACAGCACAAAAAGTTTGGTCAATCAGGTCAGAGCCAGGAAAAACAGGCCTAACATTGCCCAAAGGACTTCAAAATACAGAAAGATGAAAAAAAAAAAAAATCTAAAAAAAAAAAATCATCCACTTCAACTTTAAATTCAAATAGGCTTCAAACTTCCCCTTGTCGGCCTGACAACTGGGATTTCGTGTGAAAATGCAAGGGAAAAAAACTGGGTACAGACAAGAAAAATACATGTAAGGAGTTTATTTCTGAAAGCAGAGCTAAGCTCTTTTGTGCAGCCACCAGAGACCGTGTAAGTGAGAACGATCTTGTTCAGCGAGTTCCCAGGGGATCTGGCTTGGGAAGACGAGTGGGAGGGAGGAAGGGTTAAAAATATTCTTCAGAGAAAGCTTGGCTGCGGGATGTGTCTCCAGAGGGCCTGGAGCACAGGAGGGACTGGAGATAAACAGACATCTGGAGGTGCCATCCTCCCCACCAGACTGGTGATACAATATTGGTAACGCGGGGAGAGAGGAACCTGGAAATTCCCGGAGGAGGAGAACGAGGACACAACACAAGTCACAGCTCTGGCTGTGGAAGTCCCACTTCCCATAGGAAAAGGGAGGAAATTATGAACAGGAATTTCTGCGTGGGGCAGGAGAGACCTTCCAGAGCCAAAGGACGGGGGGAAAGCCACAAAGGGGCATTTCTATAACAGAACCCAGGTATTGTCCTGGCTAGGCTGAAGATTGGGCAAAAATACCTCCCAAATCCAACTTGATTAAGGATTTAAGGGCACCTCGTTAGCATTTTCAGTCAGAGGTTGTTTCATCTCCAGGAGCTGCAAAAACAAATCTCCACGGGACATCAGTTGGGCAAGAACAAAGGGGAGAAGGAACAACTTCTCCTTGTATCGAAGAGTGGAACTCCTCAGGAGGGACTTGCCAAAAGCACTGGAGTGATGAGAACCCCGTGACACCACACTGACAACACTTTCCTTGCCTCACCAAAGTCCTCCTTGCTGTGCTGCTTCCCCTCCGTGGGTACACGGAGTGCTCGGAGCATCCGTGAGGAAAGGATCCTTCCTCTCAGCCTTTCAAACGGAATGTGGTAACCAAGGTTACTGGGGTTCTGCTCCTGTGAGTTTTGTTCCCAGGGAAAGCAAAATTCCCCCTCCCTCTTTTGGTGGTGCACTGATGGGATGGAACAGGGCTCTGCTGGACCAAACCCTGAGCACAGGAAAACAGATCCCACAGCAGTCAGTAAATCACGGAATCATGGAATGGTTTGGGTTGGAAGGGGTTTAAAGACCACCTTCCAACCCTCTGCCATGGGCAGGAACAGCTTCCACGAGCCAAGGTTGCTCCAGCCTGGCCTTGGACACTTCCAGGGATCCAGCTGCAGCCACAGCTTCTCTGGGCACCTTGTGCCAGGGCCTCCCCACCCTCACAGCCAGGAATTTCTTCCCAAAATCCCATCTAACCCCATCTAACCCAGCCCTCCCTCATCTTAAAGCCATTCCTGTAATTCCATCCTTTGTCCAAAGTCCCTCTCCAGTCTTCCTGTAAGCCCCCTTTAGGTACTGGAAGGTCTCCCCCAAATCCTGCTCTGCACAGCCAGAGCTTCACCTCTCCTTACCCTTCCAGTTTCCAGCATCCTGCATCCCCACCCTGGCACACACCAAATTTACCTTTCCATTTCCCTTACTGCCTCCTGAAGGAGAAGTTCTTCTCCAATTCTTTTGCAACACAGCAGGAGCTCCTGGGGTGAGCTGCAGGTTGTTCCCAAGAGAGCCCCAAGGGACCCTGGAGTCTCAATCCAGCCCTGCTGGGAAACACTGAGGTATTTGATGTAGGATTTTTTTATCTCATGGCAGTTCCTGCTGCAAGGAATGGGTAAGAACTGACCCAGTCCTCACACACAATGATGGATTGATGGCATTCCTGATTATCCAGCTGGAGGAGAGGATGTTGGGCTCCTGTTTCTGGGAATGACCACGAGCCAAGTGAGGATCAAGCACCCCTGAACCTCCTGGGAAGAGGCTGCAGATCTCCAGCAGCAACAAGGGAACCAGTGATCAACAAACTTTCTCACTTTACACTTTCTAGCCTCAAACTCCGAGGATGTGTCTGGTTTCCCCTTTTCCAAGGGCTGAGAGAGGACTTGAGGGAACATCCAGCTGCTGTACTCAGAACTTTTGTTCACCTATGATTTATAAACACAACAGAATGGATTTTTTAATTTATTTTTTTAGTTGTTTTAGGCGTTTTTATCTCCAGAATTTCTTCTTTCCTTGGTCACCTGTGGTCAAGGTGGCATCATAAGATGGGACAGCCAGGCTGGGGGTCTGTTTCCAGGTCATGTTATAAACATTTAAATTCAGGTTTTACTTCAGTAACTTTACTAGAAATGTGCTGAATCCATTGTTCTTTTTTTGTTGTTTTTTTATTTTTCTTTTCCCTAAGCCTTCCCCTGAGACATTCTGAACTGAACATTTCAGGTATCTCAAAAAGGGAACAAAACACAGCTCAGATCCCAAAATAACCATCAGCAGAGGCAACACAGGAGCAGGGAAAGAGCTCTGCTCTTGGTTTTCTTTCTCCTACCCTCTTTTTATCTTCACTCGGGAGGAAAAACAGAGGAATTTCTGCTCCTTGCTCTGCTGATTTGGGGCAAGGGTTCCATGCAGGGGTCTGCAGCCCCACAGAACTTCACTCTGGGGTCTTTTAAGCACTTTGACCTGGATTTAACCAGCTGAATCAAGGCTGTCCCCTTCCTTCACATCATCTGTAGGGTCAACAAAAAAGCAGGAGCAGATGGGAGGATTTTGATGTTCAGAGTCGTCTTTAGCTGAGCTTTTCCTCCCAAGCCTGAGAGGGGATTCACTCTGCATCCTTTTCCCATAGTTTTGCTTTTCCCCCCACTTTTCTCCTACAAGAGGCAGCTCTACAACAGCACTGAGGCTGAGAATGGATTTTTAACACAACAGAAAAGTCCGAAATCCCCTCTGTGGATCAAGTGACCCCTTCAAGGAAAGAAGGATGAGACTCCATGGGAGGAGGAATCCAGAGGGTTCATTCCATGCAGACCAGGTGCAAAAACCTGCTGGTGAAGCAAAGGCACAAACACCACAGCACCAGGGCTGGGCTTTGAACCAGAAACCACCATTTACCCCAAACGCCTGCAGCTTTTCTTTCTGGGCAGGGTTCACCGGCTCCCTTTTCTTCCACTGGAAACGAGAGGAAATCTGGCTTCATATGATACGTAAATAACTGAAAGCTTCTGACTTAGAGACAAAAGAAGGGGAAAAAAAGAGAGAGGGGGGGGAAAGCAATTGAATTGTCACAGTAATTTCTCTGGTGTGATGCTCTGGTTGAGACAGGTTTTCCCTAAACTTCAGCCTTGTGCAGGTGTCAGTGAACTCACCAAGGGCTGACTGACAGCCTTGAGGATGTTTCCAACCCATTAAGCAATGAGTTCCTCATGAAAAGCTGAGAGAATCCTTCACCTATTGCTTTAGAATCATGGAATCCCAGAATGGGTTGGGCTGGGAGGGACGTTAAGGATCTCCTCATCCCACTCTATCCATGGGCAGGGACACCTTCCACCATCCCAGGGTGCTCCAATCCCTGTCCAACCTGGCCTTGGACACTTCCAGGGATCCAGAGGCAGCCACAGCTTCTCTAGGAACCTGTGCCCACACTTGGGGGGGAAACAGGAAGGAAAACAGGTCTGGATGAGGTTGCACAGATAACTGCACACCCAGAGCAGAAAAACAGGGATTTAAATTATCACAAAACCTCTCCAATGTCCAGATCACAAGGAAAATGTTGATTTGCCCCTCGCTGTCCTGTTAGTAGGATGGGAATGTGGATTGCTGGCCTGGACAGCAATAGGAAAACTGCTGGGAGAAGACCATGAGTCCCAAACCAGTGCTCATGGCTCAGCCTTTGAAGGCTCTCTGCAACAGTGCAGGAATTGTGCTGGAAATGTTGGATGGGCAGGACTCCCAAAGGCACAAAAGGGATGAGAACACCTCCATGGAGAGCAAGAGACGCTCAGCCACGGCAGGCTGGCTGCAGACAGTCAGGAACAGTCACTTCCAGCAAAAGGTTGAACCAGGACAGGGGGAAAATGCCTCCCTGGCCCACTCCAGCAGCGTCTTCCCCCGCCGTGGGCTGTGCCAGAGGAATCCTCGGGGTTCTTTGTGCACACATTAGGCTTGGATTGAAAACTATTGTTGTTGCTCCCCTCCCCTGCTGCCAAGACTGAGCAGATGGCTGAGCTCAGCACTGTCTGGGAGCCAGAGGCAGCAGGAGCTTCCCAGGAACTGAATTCTGCGTCCCAGAGGGAACAGGGAGTGCAGGATGGAGTTCAGCAGATCCTGGATGAATCTGAGCTGTCCTTCCTCATGTCCCTCGGCACCAGGTGGAGGGGCTGGCTTCTAGAACTGGTGTTAGGAAGAAACTCTTTGCTATAAAGGTGCTGAGGCCCTGGCACAGGGTGCCCAGAGAAGCTGTGGCTGCCCCTGGATCCCTGGAAGTGTCCAAAGCCAGGTTGGATGGGGCTTGGAGCAGCCTGGTCTGACTTGACCATGGCAGTGGTGGAATTGGATGATCTTTAAAGTCCCTTCCAACCCATCCATTCCATGATTCCATCATTGTAATTTCAGGAAGGAAATTTGTAGTTTGAGCCTGGTTGAAACAGGGAGAGAAAATTCCCATGGTCAGGTCAGTCGAGGCTGTTCCAATCCTCCTCCAACCTGGCCTTGGACACTTCCAGGGATCCATAACCACCTTGCATCCCTTCTTCTCTCACTCCACACTGCTTTAATCCCTTTAATGACTCTACCTTGGCAGGAGGGGCTGAAAGAACACAAGGCCCAAAGCCATGACCCTCTCTCCCTGTGAGGTGGATGAAACACACACAGAGGAAGGAGCACATCCCAACTCTTTCTGTGTCCACTCCATCCTCCCACATTCCCCCCCCAAGGATCCCATCCGATGCCTGCTGCTGGTTTGTGCTTTTTCCCTGACCTCTCTGAGACCCATCATGTTCCCAGGAAAGTTTATTGTTAAGAACTTGCACCCACCTCACCTAAGCAAACAAACATCGGCCAGCGGAAGGGACACCCTTCCCAAACCCAGCCAAGCCCAAACCATTTGTGTTCCATTTGCTCTGCAGCAGTGATTTTAATCTGAAGCACACACCAAGCGAGCCCAGGCCTTGCCTTTGAGCAGAGAAATCTCTTACCAGCCCTGCTGTGTCATCCCACTGCCAGGTACAGCAGGGCCTTTTAGATTTTAGGGAGGAAATGGAATAATTCAAGATTTTTTACTCCATCTTCAGCAGAAAGGAAGCGGCAAGGAATGCAGGGAATCATGGAATGGGTTGGGTTGGCAGGGTCGTTAAGGCTCACCCAGTTCCACCCCTGGAGCAAGGACAGCTTCCACTGTCCCAGGTTGCTCCAACCTGGCCTTGGACACTTCCAGGGATCCAGGGGCAGCCACAGCTTCTCTGGCCACCCTGTGCCAGGGCTTTCACACCCTCACAGGGAACAATTCCTTCCCAATATCCCACCTAACCCTGTTCTCTGGCAGCGGGAAGCCATTCCCAGTGTCCTACGATCCCAACAGTCCATTCAGGATGGGATACAGTGAATGGAGCAGCTCAGCTCTGGCAGCTCAAGGCATTTAGAGGCACCACAATTTGCAATTCTGTCTTTGTGCTCTTCTTTGTGCCAGCAAAGGGAGAAGGGATGTGTCTGCTGGTACAGGAGGAACTTCAGCACTCACCTCAAGAGGTTCCTCAGGGAAATACAACAAAATTCCCTATTGTTGCACAGGAACCACATCTTTGAGCAGTCTTCAGCATCCAGCCTGCCTCTGGGACCTTCCCTGAGTGCTGGTGACATCCCTCCTGACCTAGGGCAGAGAAGTTCCTCCTCATTTCCCTGGGATGGCTGAGGGCTGCCAAGAACCCCAGAGCACAGGGAGGACAGCGATCCCAATCCAGAACCACAACCAGGAGGGTGTGGGAAGCCTCCAGATCCTGGAGAAGGCTCTGGGGACACCTTCAAACACCTTGCAGTGCTTAAAGGG
The DNA here is from genome assembly GCF_029207755.1 of Chamaea fasciata. NCBI lineage: Eukaryota > Metazoa > Chordata > Aves > Passeriformes > Sylviidae > Chamaea > Chamaea fasciata. The sequence goes on along the minus strand of NW_027094091.1, from coordinate 2,005,559 downwards.
GATCCAAGAGAGCTGGAGAGGGACTGGGGACAAGGGCATGGAGGGACAGGACACAGGGAATGGCTTCCCACTGCCAGAGGGCAGGGATAAATGGGATATTGGGAAGAAATTGTTCCCTGTGAGGGTGGGGAGGCGCTGGCACAGGGTGGCCAGAGAAGCTGTGGCTGCCCCTGGATCCCTGGAAGTGTCCAAGGCCAGGCTGGATCCACCTGGGATGATGGAAGGTGTCCCTGCCCAGGACAGGGCGTTGGAACTGGATGGTCTTTAAGGTCCCAACTTCTGGTTTGATGCACTCAAGCACCTTGGATATTCCACATCCCTGTCCCAAAAAAATCCTGTGACCCAACCCTACAGCCCCTGCAGCCTCCCCTTCTTCTCCAGCTCCTCTGTCATTCTTTCTCCAGAGCTTCCCAAAGCATCCAAAGGCCCAAGGAAAGGCTTTGGCCAGGCCGAGCTCTGAGGCTGACAAGATAAAGAGTTAAAGCAGGCGAAGCCAAACCTTTGGAAGAGAAAAAGGGCTCTGCAATAAATCAGATATTAGAAGGCAGGAAGGTGCTGTATAGAGGAATCAAAGTCCGGAACAGGATGTATATAAAGCAAATATTGAACTAACTTTGATAACACAGAAAAATGGAAGATTTTTGGTGGGGTTGAGCGAAGGCTCAATTTGAACCATTAGAAATTTCCTGTTTCACTCGTGTGGGGCGGTTTTGCAGTGATCTATACAATGCATTGTGTGCCTGCTGATTTCCTAGCCATGAATGGGTCACCCACATTTTACTTTCCATGCTTTTTTTGTTGTTTCTTTCTTTTTTTTTTTCTTTTTTTTTCCTTTTTTTTTTTTGTCTGTCCTGGAGCAATAACACTATTGAAATCCTCCAGGCCTTGCCCATTGGGTGTTTTCTTTCCTACCAAGACATCAAACTGCCCTGAAGGTTTATTTTAAGCCAATTCAATAGGAGGGATCACACAAGCACCTTGTGGAACGTGTACAATGGGAGCCGAACCCAGGGCTATTCAATTAACAAGTGTTCCCATTTCCATGCAATTCCTGTTGGGAATTCATTACTTTAATTAGGCTGGTAATTTATGAAGCTAAAGAGGCACCGTTTGTCGCTGGACACGTAGGCAGAGAAATTCCAGATGAGTTCACATGGAAGAAAGAGGAGCTTGTGAAAAGCCGAGGAGAGCTGGAAACCTCTCCAGATACAACCAGATTGACCAAAATGAGATAATGAAGAGCAAGAAACAGGACTAAAAACCCTGATTTGGTGTATGTTCAGGAAAACCTACCTCATCTCCTTTAGAAAATGAAACTCAGACAGTTCCCCATCATCTAAACCCTCTCAAAGCATTTTTAACTTCCCATTTCTTCATGGGAAGGGTTGTCCAGCCCTGGCACAGGTGCCCAGGGCAGGGCTGGAGTCCCCATCCCCGGAGGGGTTGAAAAGCTGTGCGGATGTGGCACTTGGGCACACGGTCAGTGCTGGGGGAATGGTTGGACTTGGTCCACCTTGGAGAGCTTTTGAGCAATGTGTAATAACCCTTTCCATGAAGGAATTTTCCCAATATCCAATCTAAACCTCCCCTGGCCCAGCCTGAGGCCGTTCCCTCTCCTCCTGTCCCTGTTCCCTGGGAGCAGAGCCTGACTCCCCTGGCTGTCCCCTCCTGTCAGGGAGTTGTGCAGAGCCACGAGGTCCCCCCTGAGCCTCCTTTTCTCCAGGCTGAGCCCCTTTCCCAGCTCCCTCAGCTGCTCCTGGTGCGCCAGACCCTTCCCCAGCCCCTCAATGTCTGTCCTGTACCTGGAGACCCCAAAACCACCCCCAGCACTGGAGGTGCCCCAGCAGCGCCAGCACAGGGGACAGGCACTGCCCTGGCTCTGCTGCCACCTCAGGGCTGCCACAGAAATTCCTGATTTACAGATGGGAGCGGCTTTCCAAACCCAGCTGCACAGCAAGGGAGAACTCCTGGATTCCAGTCCAAAGTCCATGCCCCAGAAGCTGCTGTTTTATGTGCACACCTGGAATATGCAAAGCAGGCTGCATTTAACAGGTTTTACATAAACTGTTCGTAAAAAAACCAAATGCAAAAACTTCCCCCCAGTGAATGCAAAAGTGATGTAAAGCACAGACAGAAAATCAGCGGCAGGCTCAGTTTAACCAGCAAAAATCTGATTCATGCTCAGCCCCTCAGGGAAAAGAAGGGTAAGGCGGGATTGCCCTCTCCATGGCAGCCAAATCTGAGATCGGTGGATCTTGAAGCTGCATCCTCATTTCTGTGAGCACAAGGAGGAAGGTTTAGCACCTCCCTCTATTTGTCAATCTGTAAATATCAACTTATGCTCACACATAGCTGCTGAAAAACCGAGACAGCAGCACAAAGCAGATGAATCTTCTTCTAGCTTGAATTTTACCCAATTAAAGCAAGAAGGTCTAAACTTAAAAGAGCAGCTTAAAAACCCACAAAACCTTAAATTTTTATATTTTATTTGATTATAAACAACTCACCTTTCTACCAGTTTCAAAATTTTAAAGGAAAACCACTCAAAGTCTAAAAATCCCAGTTTAGGAACCTGTGAGTTTATTAAAGGAGTCAAAGCCAGGCAGTGGATGGATACTGTTTATTGGTTCTTTCCATCACATCTGAGTTACAGGTGTAAAAGTCACACAAACTGCAGGTATAAACATGTAAAACAATACAAAAATAAATGGAAAGGTAATTTTATATTTACTGAATCAAGTTGTGTAATAAATACGAGAGGCAAAAAGCTTCAATCACACCATTCAGCTGAACTGAAGTTACAGTAGTGTTTGTAAATAACACGTTTTTAACTTAGACTTGCAATTATTAAAGCATTGAGAACTAGTATAAAAGTGAATTTTGGCACATTGTAAAGTGAGAAGTGTTACGTCGGGATCCGGCTGTTGTGTCAAAATGAAGCGATTTCTCACGAGCTTTCTGAGGTACATTTTTAACAACCTAAGATTAGATCAACCTTGTGATTCTAGCAACTCACAGTTCACAATTCACTATACTAGTCACAATTTTTTTTTTCCCTTTTCAAGAATACCGAAGTATTCCAGAGCTTAAATCTGTGCAAATTCAGACAAGTTTCGATTAAAAAATAACAATAATTTAAAAAAAAAAAACCCAACTTATTTAGGGAACCCCGCACATGCAACTCAACTCCTTCCTGCAATCTGGTGTGTTAATTGCAAAGTGTAAAACTGGATTAATCATAAATTGCACAGCTTAAAATTCAGATACTCCCAGACTGCAGAGCAGCTCAAGTTGCAAAGGTTCCCCTGCTAAGTTTGTCACATTTGAACGCCTATAACTTCAGTAACTTCTGATCACACTCATTCTCGGTGAGGAGAAAGAAAAAAAAAACACCACCACAAGCTGCTAACAGAGGTCAGCAAAGCGTGGAAACCCCTTGAGGACTCTTCAGCACTTCCCAAGCTCAGGAATGCCTGGACACAAATTTTTTCCAAGTACAGTAAAAGAGAAAAGGAACGGTGTAATGGCACTTTTGCTGCATCCAAACATCAGTGGGTTAGAAATGGTGCTTTTTTTGTTGTTGTTGTTTATTTTTTAATTGTACAGTAGCAAAAAAAAAAAAAAGTTCAAACCTCCGTCCTTCGGAGTAGCTCCGTCCTCACCTCGACTTCCAAGGAGTGAGGACACCAAATCCCCTGGGCTGGGGATTCCATACAGTACAAACAGCTCTGACCAGAGTACAAAAGTTACGCTCTTCAAAAAAAAAAAAAAAAAAAATTCAAAAAGCGCTGCTGATCGTTAGAATCGACTCCCAAAAAATCAGCAACTGCTCTTCAACAGCAGCAGCATTAGGCATTTACGTATTTCAGTCCTCAAAGAGTTTTCTTTTAAACACTTTAACCATTTGTGCTAATATTTGTCACTAGGTTAAATTTTTAAGTCCTTTCACCAAAACCGTTATTTTCCTTTAAAAGAAAAAAGGTGGGGATGCAACCCCTGACATCCATTTATTTGGGGAATAAATGGTGTCATCTGCAAGGCACTACTACATTTAAAGGATACCATTGTCACAGTTTCACTATTTCGGTATTTTTTTCTTTTTTTTTCTTTCTTTTTTTTTTTTCATTCTGGTTGAAAGTCACAGTTCAAAAAATAAACGATAAAAATTGAGGTAATCAATTTCTTTCAATACCAAAATACATGAATTGAGCCAGTACCAGTCTGGTGAAAGGTCTTTGTAATACACAGCTATGACCATAGAGCACATGCAGCACAGGACAGGAGGGTTCTAGGCCTTTGTTCTGAGCTCTTCTGCTCCAGTTTTTAAGGAACAGCTCAATTTGCACAGTCACACCCCAATTATTTCCTTTTTTTGTTGTTGTTGTTCACAGGGCTTGGAATTCCAGCTGGATCAGCCCCATCCATATTGATTTGAGAGCTGCACAAATTGGAGTTCTTAAAAAGAGTTCAGCAGAGCAAAAATCAGCTACAGCATCTTTAATCTATTTTCAATCAATTGCACTTAAATCTACTCTGTATCCACTCACGAGTTGAGACAAAGCCTCCACCACGTGCCTGCTGTCCCAACCACTGGAATTTCTTCCCACATCACATCCCACTACTCTAAATATATGGCTTTGCAGATGAGAGAACTGGGACTGGAACAGCTGGGTTTACACTGAGTGAATTGGCAAAGCAATTCCAACTGGAGTTCAATTTCCTAATGCCCCTTTTTATTGCAGCGCTACCACCAGAATTTTGGGGACTCCTAAAAATTCTGGGCTGTGAAATGATTTCATGCAACCAACTGGATTTAGCTGTAAACCCCTGGCAGCCCCCCAAACCCACTGCTAGCTACCTTTGCTCTACAGGCACTACAGGATATTAAGACTAAAATTTAGCCATGCATAGATAAAACTCACGAGCTTTATCAGGATGCTCCACACTTGTGATCCAGGGAATACATCCCAGGAAAGCCTAAAAACACAAACTAATTGCTGGCTTTTACTGGCCTCTAACAGGATACAAGTAGTTTTTTATATAAAGTCTCGTGGTGTGCAAACAAAAAAAAAAAGTAAAGTATTAAAGTCTTCAATTCAGACAGCTTTTTAAATCTAGGAGGAAAGCGAGGAATGAAACCTTTATTAATATTTCTATCCCAGCCTGCAGCACCTGGAATTCCACCTCTGCACTGTGGAACCCTCACAGGACAGGCACCCAGCAATGAAGACCAAAACCACCTAAAATGTGCTTCAGGTCATTGAAATTTCACTTATTTCATATTCCAAAGGTAAAAAATGCATCTCTTTAGTAAAGCATAAACTCTAATTTAGCCTCTGGTTTGATGGCAGGGGTTAAATCTCATTTTCCTGCCACGGGATGAGGCTGTGCAGATACATTTGAAGTATTTTAAGTATCCTGCAAGAGACTTTTCATTCCATTTCTTGCTGTATCACAAACATCTGGTCAGAAAGAAAAGCTGCAGTTGCAGTAAAAGATTGAGCTGTCCCTAAGGCAAAGGAATATGAAAATAAAAAATTCCTGCTGGGCTGTTCTCACCTAAATTCTGAACACATGCATGCTACAATAATCTCCTTATTCAAAGAAACTCCAATAATTATCTGTAAGTAGCTGCTAAGGTACTTTATAATCCTTCAGTCAGGGATTTATAAAGCCCCCTTTAAAATGATACTGAATTAAGTCAGGACAGGCTGCCAGCATTCCTGTTCTATCATTTAGGAACTACAAAAATTCTGTTGCAAGTACTTAAAAGCTGGTTTCTCACCAGCACAGTGAAATGTTACGGTGTGCAAACTCTTCTGGGAAGCTCCACAAACGAGTTCCTGCCTCTTTCAAGTAACATCCTTTGCTATTTTTTACCTTTGGAAATCACTCATCTTCATGAAAAGGAATTCTTGAGCTGAAGAATTTCCCCCTTGCCTTGCCTTGCTTAGTTTTTAGGACTGAAACAGGAATCCTCCAGGGATAATCTAAGCAACAGCAAGGTGCACATTGCAGCCAGCCAGGAAATGTTTTCCAGAATCCCACTGAGAGCACTGGGAAGAAATTAAGATTTCTCCACTGATTTCACCCTGAAATGTATAAATAGCTTTTCCTTAAAGTCAAAATTTTGAGTGCAGACTCAAACTGTGCTGAGGTTTTCAGATGGGCTGTGCCCTGGCAAAGGTGGGGGTGGGAGTGTTCCCCCAATTCTTGCTTTGGGAACATCCTAACAGCTCTGGGATTAGGGACTTTTCTGAGTTGTTCCCACTGTTTCCACATTTTTCACTTTGGGAATACCCTAGCAGCTGTGGGATTAAGGACTCTGAGAAAGTATTCCCCCATTTCTCACTTTGGGAACGTCCTGGCAGCTGTGGGAACAGGGACTCAGTTCTGAGGTTTTTCCCATTGTTCCCCCATTTCTTGCTTTGGGAACACCTGACAGCTCTGGGATTGGGGACTTTTCTGAGTTGTTCCCACTGTTTCCACATTTTTCACTTTGGGAACACCCTGGCAGCTGTGGGATCAAGGACTCAGTTCTGAGGTTTTTCCCATTGTTCCCCCATTTCTCGCTTTGGGAACATCCTAACATCTCTAGGGACTCTGACAAAGTGTTCTCCCACTTCTCACTTTGGGAAAACCCTGAGAGCTCTGGATTAGGGACTCTTCTGAGCTGTTCCCACTGCTTCTATATTTTTCACTTAGGGAATGCCCCAGCAGCTGTGGGATTAAGGACTCAGTTCTGAGGTTTTCCCATTGTTCCCCCATTTCTCGCTTTGGGAACATCCCAACAAGTGTCGATTGGGGACTCTTCTGAGTTTTTCCCATTGTTCCCCATTTCTCACTTTGGGAACACCCTGACAGCTCCAGGATTAAGGATTCTTCAGTTTTTCCCACTGTTCCCCCATCTGTCATTTTGGGAACATCCTAACAACTATGGGATTAGGTGCTCATCTGAGCTTTTCACATTCTCCCGTTTCTCGCTTTGGGAATGCTCTGACAGCTCTGGAATTAGGGACAAAATTCTGAGTTCTCCCCATTGTTCCCCCATTTCTCGCTTTGGGAACACACCAACAGCTGCAGGATTAGGATTTCTTCAGAGTTTTTCCCACTGTTCCCCCATTTCTCGCTTTGGGAACATCCTAACAGCTGCAGATTCAGGGATTTAAAATTTTTTAATCATTCTCCCACTTCTTGCTTTGGGAACACCCCAACAGTTCTGGAATCAGGGATTCAATTCTGAATTTTTCCCATTGTTCCCCCATTTCTCGCTTTAGGAACATGCCAGCAGCTGTGGGATTAGATGCTCATCTGAGCTTTTCCCTCTGTTCCCCCATTTCTCACTTTGGCAATACATCAACAACTGTGGGATCAGGGACTCTGAGAAAGTGTTCCCCCATTTCTCGCTTTGGGAACACACCAAGAGCTGTGGGATCAGGGACCCAGTTCTGAGTTCTTCCCATTGTTCCCCCACTTCTCACTTTGGGAACACCTGACAGCTCTGGGATTAGAGACTCTTCTGAGTTTTCCCACATTTTCCACATTTTTCATTTTGGGAATGCCCCAGCAGCTGTGGGATCAGGGACTCAGTTCTGAGGTTTTCCCACTGTTCCCCCATTTCTCGCTTTGGGAACATCCTAACAGCTGCAGATGCAGGGATTCTAAGTTTTTTTGAATCTTTCTTCCATTTCTTGCTTGGGGAACACACCAACAGCTCTGGGATCAGGGACTCTGAGAAAGCGTTCCCCCATTTCTCGCTTTGGGAACACACCAACAGCTCTGGGATTAGGGACTCAGTTCTGAGTTTTCCCCACTGTTCCCCCATTTCTCGCTTTGGGAACACACCAACAGCTCTGGGATTAGGGACTCAGTTCTGAGTTTTCCCCACTGTTCCCCCATTTCTCGCTTTGGGAACACACCAACAGCTCTGGGATTAGGGACTCAGTTCTGAGTTTTTCCCATTGTTCCCCCATTTCTCGCTTTGGGAATCCCAACAGCTGTTGATCAAGGACTCAGTTCTGAGTTTTTCCCATTGTTCCCCCATTTCTCGCTTTGGGAACATCCCAGCAGCTGTGGGATTAGGGATTCTTCTAATTTTTTTAATTATTCTCCCATTTTTTGCTTCAGGAACACACAGTTATGGGACTGGGGACTCTTCCGAGTCTGTTCCCCCATTTCTCGCTTTGGGAACACCCCAATCCCACATCCTGAATTCCCCCACTGCTCATCGATGCTCCTGTGCAACTATTTCCAAGGGACACCCAGGGACTGTTTGATATCTGCACCACAACCCAATTCCACAATTACATTCTGACCTTTTTAGGAAATAAATCCAGTTTTGCTTCGTTTCTCCTCCTCCTCCTTCTTCTTTTTCCCCACATTTCCACCACAAGCCAGAGATTCCAGGTGATGCTTTGTACAGTCTGGAATTAAGGTGAAGTGGAAGCAAACCTGACAGTACAAACAGCTAAGCAGTTACCGTGCTAAATGCCAACCTTAGGGGAACGATCCCTTAGTTTGGGAAGGAGTGCTGAAAACAGACATTTCACTCAATTTCTCATGAGTCAGAAGGACAAAACAGCATTTTTGGTTCCTGACACAAGGACAGAAACACCCAGGACCCACGTGCTTAAGTCTTCTGCTCAAAGAGGTCGTGGTACTCCTGCTCCTCCAGCTCCCTGTTGTATTTCTCAATTTCCCTGTTGGCTTCTTCCAAGTAATCGTTCATGAACTGGTCCATCACTGGTTGGGAAAGGTGAAGGAAGAACATTTGCGCAAAGGGAATTTAGTAGAAAAGAACATCCAGGTTTGAAGGAAGGGCCAGTTCTGGGATGCTCAGTGAAAGCAGAAATTCAATGCATTGCTTTCTGGAAGTCTACAGTCAGAGCTATCACAACTCAGAGCTCCCAGGGAATAAAGAGCTGCACAAGGGGTATTTCCCAGCCAGGAGGAAGGATCTAAGAACAGCAGAACCATAGCAGGGTTAGATGGGATATCAGGAGGAAATTCTTTCCTGGAAGGGTGGTGAGGCCCTGGCACAGGTTGCCCAAAGAGATATGGACTCCCCACACCTGGAAGGTGCTGGAATGAGGTCAGCTTCAAGGTCCCTTCCAACCCAAACCGTTCTGGGACTCTGAACACATTTCCAGCTGTTCTGCTGCAGCAGAAGTCCAAACCTCTGCCCAAAATTCAAATCCTCCAGAAAGGGTTAACCAGGCCTGCAGCTTTCACTGCCAAACACCAAGGGGGAGGTGGAATGAAGAATTCTGGAGTGGCTTGGGTCAGAAGGAGCTTAAAGACATCTCATTCCACCCCATGCCATGTGCAGGAACATCTTCCACTATCCCAGACTGCTCCAAGCCCCATCCAACCTGGCCTTGGACACTACCAGGAATGAGGCATGAATAATTTTCCAGTGAATACTGAAGTCCAAGTCTGCTGCTGGGTTTTGTGCCCTGCAGACAGAAATCTGCTGGTTTAAAATTTTAAAGTTGTCCCACAGGGCACAGAGAATAACTCTGCTCTTATTCCAAAGCAGCATCACAGAACTCACCTGGATTTTTACAAAGTTTGGTGAAGTTAAGGTGAAAAGTAAACTGGGAATATAAAACCAATTTGGAAGTTGGTGACCAGAGCCAAAAGCAATGGTGAGTTCTGAAAATGAGAGAATCACAGAATCATTAAGGCTGGAAAAGCCCTCTGAGATCATCAAGGGCAGCTGTTAACCCAGCACTGCCACGGCCACCAGTGTCCCCAGGTGGTGACCAAGGACAACAGGAACAGTGTTCCAACACTGGAACCTTGGCAAGGAATGCCAGGGTAATACTAAGGACAAAAATATGATTGTTTTCACTTAAGTGCATGCACATAAAATCACATTCATTTGGAAGTTTTATCAGTCGTGCCCAGGCACTCAGTGCTATTACAGCACTATTTGGTTTGAAAAATATTTCTTTGACAAGCTGTGGTCCATAAATTTTTCCCTGCGTGAGCTCATGGGCCGTTTGCGGTTTGTTTTGTTGGTTCTATTCTGTTTCTGAGATTTTTATCTCCCAGAAAAGGCTTTAACACTAAGCTTTAGCTGGCAAGGAACTGGTTCTTTACCATATCTGCTTTGGCACTTTACATATCAGAGCTGCACAGTTCACTGCCTACCCAAAACCTTCCCCAAAGTCCCTCATTTTAAAGGATACATGGATGATAATCCATTTTGTCACCAAAAAAATTCACAAATTGAGTCCCATTGTAAAAATAACCAGCTGGAAGTGGATCCAAGTGGCGTTTCACCTGCAATAGGAAAGAATTTAAATTAAACACATGTAAGGACAGCCCTTACAAACTCGTATAGATAAAAGAAAATGGAAGGGCCATTACAGCAACTAAAGATGGCCAACTTTACACTTTCTCCTACTTTTCAGAGTGAATTTGGAGCCCTGAAATCAGATTTATATCTCCAACCCCTCCTGGACAGCTCCAGTTGTGCTCCAAGTACCTCCAAAAGTGCTACAATAATTTAGTGCTCAGCACACTTGCAGTGGCAGGTGCCCTGTCACCCAGATGGATATTTAAGGGAAATCAGCCAAAATAAGGGGTTGTAAATAAATTATTGCTTTTACTCACGTGAATGTTTTTGATTTCCTGAAGGGTTAACATTCCTCTGGTTTTCAGGGCTTTCCTCTGAGGTTTCTGTATGAAGAATGAGATTCCAGTTATGTGACTACAGAGTGACAATGTGCTATCGCAGCTTAGTTAGTTAAAAAATAAATTTAGAACAAAAAAACCAAACAAAAAACCAACCCAAACCGCCAAAGAGAAGCATGTATTTCAAAAATTCATTTCTAAAATTATTCAGTTCTATGAAGGCACACACAACTATGTTCTGAAAACAAAAGTAAAAATTCACTGATCTTACAGAAAACACTCAGAAATTAAAAATTCTCCAAGTATTTTAAACAAGACAATTTAAACAGAGCTTTACTGTAAGAAAGCTGGCACAGGAACAGAAGAGCAACTTAGTTTTGAGTCTGAGAAATTCTGTAATCCCTTTCTTTCCTGCAGCATGTGGTAACTCTTAGAGCTATCTGAAATCCTCAATTAGCCACGACTGTACAAAAAGTGTTTATAGTCTTGAATTGCTCAAAGAGGAAACACTTCACACTTGAGATAAGCATTTAAGTTCCAAGTTTTCATAAAATTTAAGTAGTATTCCACAAAGAGCTTTGTTACATGGCAAAATATTTGTCTCCATATATTACCCCTGTGATAAGTACAGAGCATGAGATAATTAACATAAAAAATGGATTTATTCCCTGAATTGACACAGAGGAACAGGAGAGGAGAACCTGAGCATCTCAGAAACCTCAGAAATCTTAGAAAAATCTCAGAAAACTGCTCCAGCCACAGTCTGCAGGAAACACTTTCCCTTCATACACAAATTTTAGGAGGGAGACATTGTGCAAATTCTAATCCACAAAGAAGTAACATGGGAGTATTTTTAACTTACAAATGTCCCAAAAAGTTCCACTGGCACAGCCTGGCCAGAGGAGCTGTGGCTGCCCCATCCCTGAAGTGTCCAAGGCCAGGTTGGACAGAGTTAGGAACAATGTGGGATAGTAGAAGGTGTCCCTACCCATGGCAGGGGGGTGGAACTGGATGGGATTTAAGGTCCCTTCCAACCCAAACCATTCCAGGATTCTATGGATCTGTGATTCCATCAATCAGCTGTGGCAGGCCCTGTGTGCAAACTGTGCCTTCTGAGCTTCCTACAACAGCCACACTCCCTGTTCCCTACTCTTCATTACATGGATACATCAGCCATGCAGAAATACACTTGACTAATTAAGGATGACAAAATGAACAGGACTCCACCCTCCATTTCAGTGGATTACTTCCAAGGAGGTTTAATTTAGTGAATCAAAACAAATTTTCAGCTTTGCCAGCGTTCAGGTACTTGAAGAAGGTATATTTCACAGCACATTTCAGCCCTTGGCAATCACAGCTCAGCTAAATCATCCAGTGTTTATCCTGGACATAATCCATTTGCTCAAGCATTCAAGAGCAAATCAATCCATGAATAAGCTGTAGCAAGCACTAAAACAATACAGAGATTACAACACACATTTGTAAACTCTTAGTCCCCTTCCTGAAATCCATTTGCACCCTAGAATGTCAATACCTTGGCAGAAGAAAAAAAAAAAGAGATTAATTAAGAAATCCAAACGTTTCATGGAGACACTCGGATTTTTCCTTTGGTTCTTAAGAAATGCCAAGCACTGAACAAAAGGAAACCTGTCCACAAACCTGTTTTGCAGTTTCTCTGAGCCAATCTTTGATATCCTCTTCCTTCAGGGAGCAGCCAATGAACACAAGGAAATATTCCTGTTGACTGCTGCAGTCTCTGGAATCATTTCTGGAATCAGGAGGAGTCGGCCCCTCTGGAACAGGCACCAGGCTTAGGGAGTTTGCTGCTGTGTTGTGACAGACTTCAATGACTTTATCAGCATCTAACAAGGAGAAGACAGAAGGAAGGGTCTGATAATTGCTCATCTAATCTACCATCAACACTAGTGCAGACAGAATCCAGGACAGGCTCTTTTAAATACCCATAACACGCAGTGTGATCACAACACCTCAGGAGTAATCTGCCCTTACCTGAAAACTTCACTTTGCCCATGATGTGATAAATGTTTCCAGAAAAGGGACTTGGCTTGAGCAACGACTTAATTGCTGTTTGAAACAGAAGACAAACAGATTATCTCAACTCATTTTTCCTCTCCTTGGTGGAGCTTCCGGTAAAACCTGCAACTGATTTCTAATCCACATCCCAGTGGTTCCAAAGGAAAAGCTGCCATGTGCCTTGGAGTCCCACTATGTAACATCTATTTTCTCATTCTTTGCCATGGAGTTTGGGAAATAAGCTGTGTTTGGCACAAGGAACTCACACAGTGTGCGTGGGAGGCAAAATCCTCCTCTTTAACACTCCCTGGCTAAGGAGAGAAGGAGCGGATTGATAATGTATCTACTCTAGAGCTGAGCCTGTTTTCTAATAGCTACAAAGAATCATTTGGCATAAAAAGTAGAAGCTGGTGGTAACTAATAAAACTGTATTTCAACACTACTAAATACAATGAAACATAAAATAAAAAGCAAACATAAGAAGTTTTCTCAGAGCTAGAAACCAAAAATTCAATTAGATTTTCATCTGAACAAAAATCATGGGACAATTTTCCAGAGCAGACGCTAAGGAACAGAATTTACTGTACTTTTAGGAAGGAAAGCTGAGCTTTCAATTAGAAAATAACTTCAGCAGTGATTAAATAACTGCATTACATCAGTGCCTTCCTTCCCCTCTATCCCTCAGCATCCCAAAACTTGGATTTCAATCAAGTCAGGCAAAGTTCATTGGTACCTTTGCACTTGGTCACAAATCGTGTTTTCTCCAGAGGGCGACTGAACCACACACAGATCTGAACCATGGGAGGGAACACGGGCCCAGCCCCGTACTTGCCCTCGTACCTGGAGACAAAAACAAAACACCTTCAACAGACAGAAATCACAGGAGCTTCTGCTTCTCATCTGGCACAGAACAGCTGTTCTTTCACCACCGATGAGCCTTGCTCAGAGGAAGGAAAACATACAGCTTTCTGCTCCGTGAAAATGTGCCACCAACAGCATTAGGTTGGTTAAAGTACTCAGGACTCCTTTTCATAGAGTCATGAAATGATTTGGGTTGGAAAGGACTTTAAAAATCACCTCATTCCCAGCCCTGCCATGGGCAGGAACACCTTCCACTACCCCAGGCTGCTCCAAGCCCCATCCAACCTGGCCTTGGACACTTCCAGGGATCCAGGGGCAGCCACAGCTTCTCTGGGCACCCTGTGCCAGGGCCTGCCCACCCTCACAGGAAAGAATTTTCTGTATCATCTAATCTAAATCTCCCTTCTTTTAGCTTAAAACCCTTCTCCCTTATCCTGTCACCATCTACCCACATAAAAACTCATTCTACTCCTTTTTCATGAGCCCTCTTTAGGTACTGCAAGGCTGCAGTAAGGTCTCCCTGGGTGCTTTTGATGCTCTTCCTGTTGCTCTTTCTCTCTCTTCCACACTACACAGATCCAATTTTTGCATACTGTCATCAAACAGATTAACAGCTCTCCAAAAGTTTGAAATACTTTCTTTTCCTGCTCTCTCTCTTTGGCTCCATGCAATCCACAAGCAGCTCTGATGATATTAATTCAATATCCTCATCCCGAGCCTTGTGCTGGTTCACTCCAGTAGCTTCACTTGGCTACTGGCATCCAATTCAGAACCAAATTTATTAATAAAGACATACAGAAGACAGCAAGGTATGATAAATAAACGATGTTTCCAGCACAGAGCCAGGAGTTATGATGGCTGACAGCTGCAGATTTCTGCCAAAAAGGTGCAGCACAGATAACTGCAACAAGATGTGTGAAGAGCCCTGAGCCAGGAGAAATCTCCCTCGGTGTTCAGTGGAAAGTTTGGTGCCACGTGGGTTTGTGCCTCAGCTGTGCCAAGGCTGTCACTGAGGTTCCTGGGTTTTGTGAGTAATTGTTCTGCTAATGGCCAGACTGACAGAGCAAGTTCATTCCAGTAATGCTGAATAGCTGTCAGGATGAAATTACTCCAGTCATTATTGACCTCACCCATCCCAATCCTTCTCAGTTTATTCCCACAGGGTTCTTGCCTATTCTTCTGGAAAGCAACAGTAATCTTGCCATTGATTTAAATGGTGTCCAGAAAGGAGCTTCCCCCCCCATAAAAGGGCAGCAATCTTGTATCCACCAAGAATAATCATCAGCTCTCTTAAAAATGATTTACACAGCTGCTGCCTGTTCCAAATGAGTAGTCTTGGAAAAAAAAATATAAATGAAGTTAGTGAAACGTTTTAATCTTCAAGTTAATTAGAAAAATAGTTTTAATACTTCTCAGTCTAGATACTTGCCAGCCAGGGTACATTAAATATCGAGCTCTCATCATCTGAGGATTTGAAAAACTGCTTTCTGAGAGAATTAATTCAATATCCTCGTTCCTGTAAAGAGATAAAAATGAAGATTTTAATTTTCTAAGTTAAATAAAATGGCCGCTATCTACTCACATAAAACATAATGTGCTAGTGACAGTAAAATTAAGAGCACTTTTCCTTTAGTATGGCAGTAACAGCAGCATAAATCACGCTCTGCAAACAAAACACATTTCCTAATCCCTGTATTTATAAGTCCATAAATGTAAAGGGAAAATCCCTTTTGCACGAGAAGCAATTAAGAAAAAATCCGCATTTCCTTCCTATAAATCATCAAAGTCAAAACAAGAGAACAGAAGTTTCTAAGTGCTGGTGGCCCGTGTGCCAAAAGCCATAAATCCTGATTAAGGTTACCTCGTTACAATTCCATTTTCTGCCAGGATGAAGGAAACTCCAGGATTTGCTGCTCGGATCAGGCTCTGCAGCTGCACGAGGAGCGGGTGCCTCTGCTCTGTGGCATGACTTGTGAACACCACGTTACTCACCAGTCCTGTGGAAGGAAACCAGGGGATCATTTACACAGCTCAGGGATGTAAACAGTGACTAATAAACCATTCAGTGATATTCCAACCATTCTTCTCTTATTTTCCTTCCCTCTCACTACATTCTTTCATTGGAGACAAAAAGAAAATCCACTACAACAAAAAAACCAAGCAGAGAATCTTTCATCTCTAACAGAATCCATTTAGACTCAATCCACAGAATCAATTAATTCAAATAACAAAACCATGTAAGAATCAATTTGAGCAGGCATAGTTTAAAAAAAAAAAAACACTAAGGTGTAAAGTCTCTTGGTGAACTCAATGTGCAGTAAGAGACTAAACAGCTAAAAAACAGTATTTTGGACACTCAGTTGCCCCTTCCAAAAACAAGAGAAGGATTTAGGGTTATTTGTTGTCTTTAAAGACTCCAAAAGGGTATTCAGGCAGCAAGACTGAACCCATGAGGCATCAAAAAGATAACAAAAAACCATCCACTTAATTTCAGTTATAGGATCCCTGCTTTGCAATTACAGATTATTTGAGTTTCAGCCCAGTTCCTCTAAGAAACTGCAGTGTCAACACTTGGTGACTCCCTAGGATGTCTGTATTGTCCTGAATGTGTGAGGCATGAAGAGGAAATGGAAAGGAAACGGCCTCAAGTTGTGCCAGGGGAGGTTTAGATGAGATATTAGGAAATATTTCTTCATGGCAAGGGTTGTAAAGCCCTGGCACAGCTGCCCAGGGCAGTGGTGGAGTTCCCATCCCTGGAAGTGTTCAAAGAACACGTGGATGCGGCTCTTGACACGGTAAAATGGGGAACTGGGCAGTGGGGCTGGGCTGATGATTGAATTTGATGATCTTAGAAGTCTTTTCCAAGCTAAACAATTCTGTAATTTTACCATTAATGTTATTTCTTTGCTCAAGATGTGCAGCCCTGTTCTGACACTTTCCTGTGACTACAAGTGGAGTGGAAGGAAGAACAGAACATCTCCAACACCCACGAACAACTGAGTCAGGATTCATTTCCTCTACCTCCAACTATTTAAAGCGAAGATGGAACAACTGATCACACCTGATCTGCTGCCTGAAGTAACTCCTGGTCTTTACACAAGTCTTAAATCACATCAATCCATGCAAAGGCTGCTTTACACACAAATTCCTGCACCAAGTATTTCTGGGTCACTTCCATTGCACCACACACTCCCAGTCACTGCTCTTTGCATCACTGACCCTTCCAAGCCAGAACTTTATTAACAGCACAAATCTCCATCACTGTATTTCTCTTTTCTTTTAACTTTGCACAGAAGTTTCCATTCCAATTTCAGGAACATCCATGTCTTCTCCAATACATACTTGCTCTTGGAGGAAAGGGGGAAAGGGGGAAAGGGAAGGAGAACAGCAAGCACACCCTTTGAAATTTAAGCCTCAAACAGGCTTGAAATTATATCAAGCTTGGGGATATTAATCATGAAATTAGGATAAAAACATGAGTAAGATAACCATGCTACGAGTAAGATAATAATTCCACCCCTGGAATATTCCAGCCCAGGTTGGATGGGAGCAGGCTGGGATAGTGGAAGGTGTCCCTGCCCACGGCAGGGGTTTGGAATGAGATGAGCTTTGAAGTCCCTTCCACCCCAAACCATTCTGGGATTCCTGAATCACCCACCACCACCTTGTGGCTGCGCTACAGACACCCCAAAGAGTCCCTGTGACAACTGGCAGCACCGTGCCTTGGAGAGGATCCATAATTGTCAAGGATTGAGCTGGAAAGGCTCTAAGTTTAAAAAAGAGATTCAGGGAAAATCAAATCTAGCAAATCACACACCTCTGCACCTCATCTCACCACCCTGATCCTTCTCCATCAATCTCTGCTCCCTGTCTGCCTGGCCCAGGGCACTCCCCGTCATTCCTGACTGGAAACTCCCACACAAGCCTGGAAGCAGGAGAAGCCTGCTCAGAGCCCAGGAACCTGGGAGCTCTGGCTCTGTTCACACCCAGCTGTAAATCCTGCAGGTGTTGGGATCACAGGCATCAGTTCATGACCCTGGACTGATGGACAGGGAGCATAATCCAACAGAAATACACCTTCCTGAGAACTGGAGGTGCCTCCACAGCTTCAGTAATGAACAAATTTAACCTTTTCTATTTAAACTGCCACTGCCATCTCTGTTTCTAAAAGATGCATTTTGAAGACCACCCAGTTTTGTTTAAATCTTTATTTATACACTCCTCTAAAGAAAAGAACCCTTGCAGCCTGGGGAATAGAGTGTTCAATGGAAGCAGGAAAGGAACAGGAGGGATGGATTAAAAATACATATGCTGTATGAAAATAATGGCTCCTCTTTGCTCCCAAACTTACAATGGGAATATTTAACAATGGTGACGTCTTAATTTGTGTTCTATATGAAATTGTTTCACAAGGGATGCCAGGGTGCCTTTGGACTAGGAAGATATCATCTTACAGCTTCTGTGCAAGAAAGAATGAAAGAAAGGAACGAAAGACACAAAAAGAAAGAGAGAGACAAAAGGGAATTACAGCACACAGATGGTAGTAGGATTTTTTGGAGAAGTTTAAGCAAGCATGCATGGGATACTCATGTTGGTCATTCTGCTCGAGGCTTTGTCAGTTCTTCCCAGTCCCCACCTGCCTCTGTGAGTCTTGGAGATCTCCAAACAAAAAGTTTAGAAAATGTCACATTGATATTGTGCTCAGGGCCCCCTGTGTTATAGAGAAAGGCAGCAAAAAACAAACCAAACTCACTCCCCAAATCTGGAACAGTTCCGAGGAGAAGTTACTAATCCAAAGTGTAATTAATTCCCACTTGCCTGTGGCTGCACTTGGCTTTTCTTACACTCACAATGTTATGTTTTCAGATCTGCACAATGCCCAGTAGAACACAGTCCTTGGAAGAGTCCAGGGCCAGGTTGGACAGGGCTTGGAGCACCCTGGGGTAGTGGAAGGTGTCCCTGCCCATGGTAGGGGGTGGCACTAAATGGTCTTTAAGGTCCCTTCCAACCCAAACCAGTTTGCGGTTCTATGAATTATGCAGATGTAAATTCTCTACTACACAAGTGCCGCAATTCTGCATCTGTCTGGAAAGTTAAAGTGTGCCGCATCTCACTTCAAAGCATACTTTTCCTCCTGAAACTTTTAAACAAGAATTGCCCCTATTTATATGAAACAATTTCTTTACACAAAGAAATTTGTGTAAAATTCGGATGTCACATTCTGTATCAGAAAACTGGATGACAGCACTTTGCAACATGCAGAAATTACTCCCTGCCACATGAACATTCCTCTAACCTCCAGTAATTGTAATTCTTGCAGTGTTTTGACTGTAAGAAAATTAGCTACTCTTGTCCTGGGCATTTTGCAGCTTCTCCTTCAACAATGACCAATTCTCACCCAATCCAGTCTGTACAAATGCACTTTAAGAAAAACAAAGCTTAGAGTATTTATTTATTTTTTCATAAAACAAAAAGGCATTTTTGCACTTTTAACTTCTCTGTAGTGACTGATAACTCTTTATATTCTTAACACTCTCCTTCTGTCTTCAAATTTACCAGTGGCTGTACACACGATAGTTTCCCAATTCGGAGCACCAACATTCTTCTCCAAATAAAATACTGATTTATATAACAGCACCAACTTTCTGTCCAGCTTGTTCACAACTTTATTCTTTTGGGTTCTTTTCACAAATGAAAAAGAATTGGCACAACTCTGGCAGCCAAGCAGAGCCATTAGAGTTTAAGCAGCCACAAGAAGAGCACAGCATCCTACTATGATTCTCCTACAACTGCATTTAAATATGGAAACAAAATAAATCCAACCTGGCCTTTAACACCTGCAGGGATAGAGCAGGGATTTGAGGGCAGGTGAGGAAGGATCATATCCCATTTATGCCAACTACCTGTTCGAATCCCCAAGCCCGACAAGGAGGACAATTGAGCCAATGATTCATTTCAGGATATAAAACTGAACACACAGGGTAAGGACCAGCCCTGCCGCTTTGTCTGCTGCAATGTGTGATGAGCCCTGCAAGAACCCTCCAGGCCACACCAAGAGGAGGATTTGGGGAGCAAGATCACCCCTCATTTTTCTCTTTCTAACAGAGCAGAAATGAAAGGAAAGCTCCATTTCCCCACACATCCCCAAAGGAGGCTGGAACTCCAATGCACTTCGCTCCCAGCTACAACAGTTCAAGTTTAATTCATGGTCTTAAGAAACCCATCCTGCAGATGAGGATTTCAAAATGGATCAGGATGCTTTCAGAATGCTCCAGAATTCTTTCATTTCCTGCCTATGATTTGAGAGTGTAGACAGATTGTCTGTTCTTAACTCCAAGAGTTTATCATGACCCTTTGGCTATGTGTATCAACAGCACAAAATAATAAATACAGATATTTATTTGGCCACATGGCTCAGTTATTGTTCCGTAGAGCTCAAAGTCAGCAGAAGTGACACATACCTTGTGAACACTGGTCCAAGAACTTGGGAAAAAGAAGCCTAAAAAACCAAAAAGTTCACATATCAAGAACAGATATTATCATTTAAGTAAAACATTTACATTCACTTGGACACTGACAGAGTCTCACGAACCAAACCATTTTCATGCTTCCTTTCCTCAATCCAAATAATTGCAACATCCTCACAGGTTATGTCTTTTAGGACTTTTCCCCCAGAAATCAGTTTTGTAGATGGTTTTAATTCTCCAACAGATTTAAGAGCTAATTCCCACCATGCAATTTACTCTGTATTCTAAGGAGTCAGAAGTGCTTCAATGTTTTTTTTTTTTAATTCTTGTTTAAACAATAGGAATTTAAAGTTTGCCCTAAAGAATTGTGCCTTTCAAAGAGTGGGAACTCTTCATAGAGAGACTGGATGTACAGAATGCCCATTTCTGCTGTTGTGTCAGACAAGTGACAATTACTTTCAGGAGCTTTACCATGGACACAAAACCTCAAGAGAGGATTTTACCTGTTCCCTTCAACTCCCTCTCCCCTGCCATGGTCTGCTAATTCAGAACAGGGAAAAGCTTCATCCCATGCTCCTGGAAGAGCTGGATCTCTACAGTGCTGAACTCTGAGGCAGGAAAGGGGTTTGATTTTTTCTCAGTGCAAGTTCCAAGCCAGACATGAAATCCACTCTGTTCCATTCTCACAGTGAAATCACCAAAGCTTCCCAACTGCAAGGTTTGCCATTGGCACTGTGTGGCTACTTGGTAAATTCTTATCAGAACAAACTCCAAAGCAAAACAAAAATAATCTACAGCACGGGCTGAGCCTCTTCCTTCAATTGCTTCTGCATTTCAGGAGACAAACAGTGTTAAAGGACTGCAGGCTGCTGCTGCTATAACACTACACCATGACTAGTAACACGTTAGTGAGTTAAAAATAAAACAGAAATGGAACTCGTCTTTCCTATAATTATGGAAAGAACAAGTTTAAACAGCACTCCAGCATCAATTCACCAATATTTTATGTAGTCTTTAATATTTATTTGGTATCTTTGTCACGGAGACAAGAAGCAGCAGCAAGGTAAGGTCTATTTATTGACTACTGCAAAGCACAAGCAGCACGCTGGTTAGTGTTTAAGAACAGCCAGGAAATGTGAGGAATGCATTTTTAGAAACTGCTTGGGCAGTTCACCTCTAAGCTGTGAGGCACAGTTTGATCACAAACAGAAGCGGTGCTACCAACTCCAAAAACTCTAACTGCTGGAACTTACTTTTATCAAATCAGCTGCAAGGCATAATTAAAAAATTGGAGTGTTACAATTTTACAGATAGGTCTGAGAAATGATTTCCATGTTTGCTGCAGTCTGGAGCACACACATTTACTATGAAACCAAACTATTTCAAAAGGTCAGTGACTTGGCTCTGCGACCATTTCCTCCCCACCCTGGCTCTGCAGTAACCCAGGATATCAGATTTTAACACTTGCAATGCTTTGGCTTCCGTGCTTTGTCATTCTCTTCCCCATTTAAAGGATTGTTTCCCTTAAATTCCATATTTTAAACCTGCAAAGTCTTTTTGAACATCCAAAAGTAGTGGCAGAATCGATAACCCAAACTGAGATGCACGTCTCCGTTTTTAGTCTGACTTACAAAAAGATTGCAAAATATAGAATTATTCAGAAGACAAGTGACTGCCCAAATGTTACAAAGCCCTTAACCAGAGGATTTGTATTTAAACAATCTTTGTTTATTCTTCTAGGAGCTGAACTTTCGTTGATATTCTATATAATTATATATCCAGTGGAAACCAAGTGCCATCCTGATAAACCAAACAGCACTTCCAAGTTTCTCCAAGATGGATTATTAAGCAGTTTTATGGGACTTAAGTCCGTTCAGTGACTTTTAACCATCACAAATCACTAATTACTATAAAAGTGATACCAAAAATAGACATATCTATTCTTAAACTTGTAAAAATATTTCAAAGCACACCTGTGTTCCATGTAGCAGCTCAGAGGCTCCACACAGGTGTTGACTGCTCCAATGATGAAGGAAGATTTCACATCTGGGTCAGGGTGAGTCTGCAGAGCTTGCACAACGTCAATAACATCAGTGTACCTGCAAGAAACCAAAATGAAAAATGGGCTCAGAAAACCAGAACGACACAGTTCCCCAGCCAGGAAGAAATCGATCGCCAAGAGGAAAATTGGATTTCTAAAAGAGTTACCAAAAGAGACGGAAAGCAGCTCAGAACCTGCCAAATCCAGACAAATTAAGCAAATCCAGGCAAATCAAGCTGATCAGAAGTTACAATAAAAATAAATTATTAACAACTCCAAAGACAAACAGTGTAAACTTTGCACTGAACAACTGTAAAGTCCAGCTTGCAGGAAGCACAAAAAGCACAATATAACACAAACATTTTATGCCTAATGCCAAGCAAATTAAGCACAATTTGAGTAAAAAAAAAAAAAAAAAAGGAATAAAATATCAGCATCTCTCACTTATCAGGATCCCAATGTTTCTATCATTAATGCATCCATCTGTTATCAGGACTTCAACCACTGTTGTATTTTATCTCTGTATGACATCAGGGTTCAGGTGAATCTAGTTTTAATTTCAGGTATTTATTTCTCAGCCAGTTACAAACTTTTCTCTACTGTCAGTTATCAGCTGGATGAGATATTTAGAGAACTCCAGCTACTCCAAAGCTGTCTATACCAACATCCAACTATTCAGAAAGAATGGAAAACTTCCAATCATCTGTTCCTGAAGCCAGTGCTGCTACCAGAGTATCAGTTATTTTGCCCATCCCTGGACTTTACACCATCCCTACTAATGACACAAAAAAATAAATCAATCTGGCCTCAACATGGAAAAAATTATAGCTTTTAACACTATGAGAATGGACCATAACGAAATGTTGAGTTCCATTTGTATAACCTCAGTGAAAAGGATAAACTGGAAATCATTCCAGCCAGGTCAGAGTAGCGCCTCCCTCACACTGCTTTATGTCACCTCCTAATGACTCAGAGGATGATCCTGGTTCCCAAATGCTACATTGGAGATGGAAATGTCAGAGGTGGCTCAGTCTTCACCTTTATCCCACAAGGAAAAAGGCATTTATCCAAAACACATTACTAAGTCTTCCTCTGCTATCTATTGAGCAATAGGAGATTTTTGACAGTCTGATTTCTGCTGCCAGTTCTGGAGTCAGAATCACAGAATAGTTGGGGTTGGAAAGGACCTTTAAAGGTCATCTTAGGCCCTTGCTATGGGCAGGGACACATTGCACTAGCCCAGGTGGCTCCAAGCCCTGTCCAACCTGGCCTTGGACACTTCCAGGGATCCAGGGGCAGCCACAGCTTCTCTGGGCACACTGTGCCAGGGCCTCACCACCCTCACAGGGATGAATTCCTTCCCAATACCCCATCCATCCCCGCCTTTTGGCAGTGGGAAGCCATTCCCTGTGTCTTGTCACTCCATCCCTTGTCCCCAGTCCCTCTCCAGCTCTCCTGGAGCCCCTTTAGGCACTGGAAGGGGCTCTGAGCTCTCCCTGGAGTTTTCCCTTCTTCAGGGGAACATTCCCAGCTCTCCCAGCCTGGCTCCAGAGCAGAGGGGCTCCAGCCCTCGGAGTAGCTCTGTGGCCTCCTCCGGACTGGCTCAGCAGCTCCACATTCTTCTGATGTTGGACCCCAGAGCTGGAGGGGTCTCATCTGAGGCAGGGCACAGGTGCAGAATCCTCCCTTTCCAGCTGCCCACACTGAGGGATCAGCCCAGCACAGGGGGGTTTCTGAGCTCGAGTGCACGCCGCTTCCAGAACACTGAAATAAAGGCTATGGACACCTTTTTCCCAAAGCAACAACAAAATCAACAGGGACTGAAAAGCTGAGTAAACCAAAATTCCCTTAATCTACACAACAGTTCCAAGAGTTTCAAGGCTTTACCCTTGCAGCACCACCAGGAGCCTCCTGCTCTTCCCAGCGTGGGCAGCCTGACGGACGCCGAGGTTCTGCTGGGCCTCCAGGACCCCGGCCAGGAACCGCTGGAAGTGGGAGGCACTGAAACACTCGGGGCTATCCATGGTCTGTCGATACACAATCCACCTGAAGCACAGACAAATGAGGAAAGGAGTTCACGTGCTGTGACACAACAGCTCTGCTTTCTTCCTCTTTTGAACCAACAGACCAAAATGAAGTTTGACAAGCCCAAAGATTCCACATCGCTCATCACCTCATCGTGATCTCGTTCCACGTGGGAAAGGGGAATTTATTTGGCTTTCTACCATTTCCATCATTTCTATCATTTTCCATGTTCTTTATATGACTGCCAAAGGTTTGTGGGTGCTTTTTGTTGTTTTTCAATAAAACAAATGTTCACCAGCTTTTTCAAAGCTGTACATCGTATGAGTAATTCTGATCGCTGGCAGTGATGCAGTAAACAAAAATTTGACAAATCCAATTCGAGACTCTGGGTATGAAAATATTTCACTGCAAAAATAGAAAGTAACAATGACATTTGCAGGAAAACATGAGGAGACGTGTTATTACACAACCTTCAAAAGTCACCTTATGTGTTTGCCCTATAACAGAACCACAAAACTGCTCTGAATCAACTTGATAAAATCAAGACATTGAGTTAAAAGTAAAAACACAGTGCAGAACATGGCTAAGATTAAATGCTAAGGTGTTGGGCTGTAAGATTTAAAGGGATAAGATTTTTTGTATTCCAGAAGCTCTATCAACACAGAGAATGGCAAATTCCTACAGCAGATTTATCTTATTGCCATCCAACAGATGTCCTGAATGTACCTCAAATCAGGCTAAATTAAAAACAGTGCTGTAAGGACTGTTAATACAGTCTTATCCCCCTCCCCCCAAAAAAATCATTTTAGAATCACTACAAATCAATAAATGGAAACTCTTCACCACATGGAATAGGCAACAAAATAAAAAATCTCCTGCGCTGTTTTTCTGTCTAAATGTGTAAATTCAAGGGCAAATCTACCTGGCAGTCTGAAATTAGGTTTAAAAAAAACACCAAATGAAACAGCGATAATTTTTTTTTTTCCCTTCATGCCAAGCTGGTTCTTTTGATGACCAGTGTAAGCAGAGATGCACCAACCTCCCATGCTCCTTGGTAAAAGTGACAAGGAAAGAACACAGGTCGCTGGAACGGCATCCTGGCAGCCCAGTGATGATGGTGATGACCACCTGCAACACAGGAACAGGGGACAAGGGAAGTCTAAACACAAAAAAACCACAGAAGCACTGCTGCAGACACCAAAAAGGCTGTTTTCCATGATTCATATAGGCTTTTCTTTCTTTCTAAAGAAATCCACAGTTAAACCAACCTAAAGATCAGACTTAAAAACATTCCTAAGGGTTTATTAATTGTCAGAATGGTCTCTGAACCAGACTCTAGCAATATTCCAAGGAAAGACTATATTCCTGATGCTTTGGCTTTGTTTCCAGCAGATTTCAAAAGCTGGGAAGCTCCAAGGCAATATTTTCTCTGAAAAAGCTATTTAAAGCACGCTTTAAGTCGGACAATTGTTATTGCCCCTATAGAGAAAGGAGTGTTGTACAGATAATATCAGCAAATGTTAAATATCATGTGCTACCTCTATGCTATTTAAAGGACTTTTATGTTCCAGAGAACAATTCAGCTACATTATTCAGCAATTCATAAAAACAAGCTGCTGCTTTAGGGCAAAGTCTCTCTGGACTTCAGAGAAAACACTTCACTTAAAGATCAACACCTCATTTTCTGCCTCTATTTCATCAGTTTCAACCAGACTTTCTGGTTGAAAGGCCATCTGCATTTCCAAAAGATTGTTTAAATGGAAAAGAATTAGGTATATAACCAGGAAAACAAGGCAAAAAAACTGGTGGTAGTGAAGTAGGAGGCAAAGCAAAACTGAATATTATTAGTGTTTTATTACACTACAAGAGAACTACTGACAGAATATTCCAAATATTCTATATGAGGGCTAGGAATTATTGCGGAGTTGTTTCCTTACCTTATCACCTTCTGCTTTGCTGTCAGAAATGGTTTCTGACTGTTGGAGAAGGATGGGAAGATGTGCTCTCATCACTGGCTTAGTACTGACGCTGCTGACTGTGAAGTGCTGCACAAACCTTCCAAAAATAAAAGGTTTACTTCCTTACAACTGACAGCAAAAGATTTCATCCATACAAACAGCTGGGAAATTACTAAAACAAGAGTATTAAAAGGTCAAGCTAGAGAGGAAATAATTCATCTCAGAATAAAAACATCCTAGTGTAAAGACAGAATTATTTAAGAAACATTTTTAGATGGCTATCACATCTACCAAAATATTTTTGTATCATTTCTGACAGAGTGAATCCCTTGAAGACAGAAGTAATTTCTCACCTCTCCAGTTCTGGAATGGCAGCAGACAGTTTCAGCTCCCTGCCTCTTTCCCCAGAAGAAAAAGACAAGGCGTTAAAGAGCTTCTGAACACTGGAATGCCTAAAAGAAGGAAATTACTCTATCAGTTAAAGAAGAAATCTAAAAATTTCTCTTCTTTAAACCACATGGCTACACACTAAATGGTACCAACAAAAATAAGGTGAGTGTTGCACCAAGAATGCAACAATTCTTTTTAACTATTATCAAAATTTAATTTTTAACAAAGCAAAAAAATAACAGGATTTTTCTGATTGCAGCTTCTGTGTAACTGCACAGCACTGATAGGAACTTACAGCCTCTTTTGTTCCTCAGACAGGAATTCTTCCTGGACAACCCTTAAAGATAATCCTGAGTTTGTCTGGTTTTGCCATGAAGAGAAAACCTGGAATAAACCAAATCTATGCATGAGCATCATTATTTTCCCAAAGCTGCTTTGAATTTGTTCAAGAATTGGTTTTGCTCACCTAAAAAAATAGACACATTTTCACAAGCCATTAAACATTGCACAATAAAGGTTTTGCTGCAAGAGAAGCTGTGGCTGCCCCATCCCTGGAAATGTCCAAGTGTTGGATGGGGCTTGGAGAAACCAGGGATAGTGGAAGGTTCCTGGACGGAATGAGATGTCCCTTCCAACCCAAACTATCAAAGAATTCAAATCAAAAGAACCAAACAGATTTCGCAACCTTTTCTTTGGCTAGACTGAAAGTGCTTTAGGAATTCACTGAAAAAGCCTCGTTTTCCCTGATAAAAATGTAGGTGTTTATAGCCCAAGTGCTCTAGAGCAGGAACTGAATTAATACAAGTCTCTTTGAAGCACTGCTGTAATTTTCACAAGGTGAGACTGCAGCAATCATTACTCGAAATTTAAGAAAAACTCTGTTCCCTCCCAAAAGAAAAGGAAACCCTTCGTTCCTCTAGGGAATGTTTTTGGCTCACATCCAATTGCTCCAGCCAAGACACATTAATCTGAATGGCACTGGGAACCTAGAAATCAGATTCAGATGAATCACAAAGTCTTGTCAGGGTTTGGAATTTCCCTTCTTTTCAGAAGTAAATGCAACAGCCATTGTCGATTTTCACAATAACTGTCTGCAAGACAAAACAACTGGCGAGGGGACATGACTGCTTTCCATTAAAAACTCAGCATCCCAAACACAAGGGTAGGAGATAAAAAACATCAAAATAAAATATACTTTTGATATTAACAAAGGCAATATTGCTCATGCGGAAGGATCCACAGAACTGAAGAAACAACCACTTCAAAACACAGAAGGGACTCAAAGAAATGCCCGGGAGGGATGGAAAAAAGGAATGGTCAAGGGAAAATTGTGTTCTGTAAGTGTCAAAGGGTTGGGGGTAAAGTGAAAACACAGGTCAGGCTAAAGTGGAAATATATCAGGCCCTGTTATATAACTTAACGAAAATGAAAGAAATCAACACATCCCAAAGCCTAAACAATTTCTTCTCCTGTACCCTTCAGAGTGAGGATGGGAAAGGCATCACCTTATCCTCCTCACAGGGTCTGCACAGCAGATTTCAGCTCTGTGGGCTCAACATCTCCGTTTTTAACAAACTCAGATTTGGCTGACAGGGCAGTTGCAATTCCCCATTTCCAGAAGGTTTGGAATAATCAAAGCATAGGTGCAGTGAGTGAGGTATCAAGGAAGAGAATTGAGAAGAGTAGAAGCAGCACCTACATTTTAGTGGATCTTTGTAACCTGTGAGGCACACAGACTTTTAGAAAGAATTTTGGAGCAAATCAATAGAACACGTGAAGGTAAATACTGACAAAACACAATAATACATTTTCATGGTTTACAGAGTCAGGTACAGTCAATCTGATGAAGAGTTTTGTCATGAGAGAACACTCTGAAGACAAAAGATTTGTTTTATCTGCTTGAGCAAAGCAACTGGTGTTGTGCCAGATGAGAAACTTAAACTGCCCAAACTGAACCTCAGTGTGGAACTGTTCAGCAAAAAAAATTAACTCAGAGGAGAACAGGAATAAATAGCCCTGAGAAAAAGCAGCAGAGGAAACAAACACCCTCATCTCAGATATTACACACAGTTTGGATATCTACAACCAAAAACCAGATCAAAAGAAAAGCATTACAACTATCAGAAGAAAAAAGAACTTTTTATAGGCATAGATTAAAAAGGATCTGGTTTTGTTTTATTAGGCCGAATGAAGCAGAAAGAATAGGTCTGAGATTTGTGAGTATCTTGAGGATGTGTTCTGGTAGAGAGAAGAAAAATAAAACAGATATAAAAGCAGAATTAATAAAATAGGCTGAAAATTCAAATACAAACAAACAACAGATTGCCAACCATTCACAGAGTGGAACAGTGGGAGGAATTTAAACACTTAAGATAAAAGGAGGAGACATTTTATAGTACCATTAATACGACCAGAGGGGACTACTCACTGAGCTAGGTGGTCTTTTCCAACCCAGTGTGATGAGCACATCCTAAAACCCGTGTGAAGTCCTAAAATCTCCAGGCTCATTTCCTCAAAAGCACTATTGTTATAAAGCTGGGTTTATTAAAAGCCTCTGCAGCACAATGCACGAAGCCAATCTACTTAGGGAATAATACAATGCCATATGGGAGACTTAAAAAACTTTAACTCCACTTCCCCAAGGATCACGATCCAAATGTGTCTGACCACAAAAACACACAATGGACCCTCTGCCACTCCATACAATCCCTGCAGCAAATTAAGACACCAGAGCTACATTGAAATGCAGCTCAGAAAAGGAGTTTTTAGGGCCCTCACTGCCTTCAGAAGGCAAAGTGAAAGCACATGGGGAGCATTAGACTGAACAAGCAGCACCATCACTGGAAATTCATACAGAAATTCAAGTTTCTCACACATCTTACACACGCAGAGCAATTAGGTGGCTTCTTCCCCCCCCCCCCCAACCAAAGTTTTTTCACTTTACCTGTGAATAAAAAGCTTTATAAATCTTTCTTTTGGGGAAAAGTGCAATCATCAGAAAGTTGTTCTGGGTGTAGAATTCAATGGGGAGATGAGGAAGGAGGGAACTTTTGAAGTCTATAAAGAGAGCAGCAACAACACTGTTGGAATCCTGCAAAAGGAAGAAACAGGACAAGTTAAAATTAACATTTTCTACTTAGCGTGGCACGGGGATGGAGCAGAAGGGGTGGGGCACCCCTCAGTTTCTACTCTGCAGCTACTGGAGATATCACAAGCTTAAAATAAAGGAACTGAGTCTGATCAAAGCACTAAAATTCTGTGCTGAAAGCAAAGCTTGAATTTTAATATTTTCTCTTGTCCACACCAAAATCTAGACCCCCTCCTCTGCGACTGCTTCAAATAACAAACTCTTTGTCTACACCATGTGAAAAATGAGTTAAATGACACCTAAAAAGGCGACAAGGGAGGCTGAAGCCCTCAGGTTGTGTTGCCCTCAGAAGCAATGAACTCAGGTTCAATTTTTGTTCTAAGAAAACACTGACTTGTTTTTCTTGGGTTATTTTTTCGTTTGTTTTGGGGTTTTTTTTCCACAGAGTGGTGGGAGGTGCCCCATCCCTGGAAGTGCTCAAGGCCAGGTTGGACGGGGCTTGGAGCAACATGGGGAAGTGGAAGGTGTCCCTCCTGCCCATGGCAGGGGGTGGAATGGGATGGAATTTAAGGTTCCTTCCAACCTAAATCATTCCAAGACTCTAGAATTCAGGACAGGATTCTATACACAGATCTGCAAGATGCTGAAGTGTTTTATGTTCAAGCTCCAACTTGTAACTCGTTTGACATCAAAGTTTTAGAAAATCAGAACAATTCAGAAGCATGAAACATTTCTGGGAAATGGAAATTCAATTATGTAGGGTTCAAATCAGAATTTTAGTGGCATCCATTTCACTTTCAATAGAAATGGGCAAAGAACTCACTGTGCTCGTTGTTGAGAAAAAAAGCTCAAGTTGGGGAACTGTAACATAAGAACTGGTATCAACTCAGAGACATTTGCAAACAGAATCTCCCTGCTTTGCTGACTGAGGGATAAATTATAAAAATAATCCTCTTAAAGTCACTGAGGTTACTGAAGAACATACAAGAATATTCTCCTCAGAGAGAACAATTTCTTTTAAGAGAAACTGGCTTTAGGAACAGAATCCACAGATCCTAGATTCTGCAGGACGGCTTAGAGATTTCCTGAGAAGCGACTCCAAGGCCAACTCATCCACGCTGCTGTCAGCACGAGAAGCGTCCAACAAATCTGCTCCTGGAAAACATTTTGGGCTCCACAAATTGAAAAAAGCTGAAAAGCAGCAGCAGCAATAATCCCCACAGACATGAGCTTGAAAGGAGCCAGCTTCAAGTTTTACAAGATGTTAATGTCGTTGTGAAATCTAAATATTGCTGGGTAATATTTGTTCACTTGATGAACGGCCAGAATCTCCCCTGCCCTCCATGCACGAGCCCCAGGGATTTCAGGAGCTCAGGGGCAGCTCAGTTCCTCACAGCACAGGAGACTGCAGCATGTGCAGGAGCAGAAATTTTCACATTAAAAAGGATAGTATCTCACTGGCATCATGCTAAAGCTGCTAAAAAAAAATGCATTTTGCATCACTTCAAGGCTAGGTATCTTTTATTTTAATCAGAACATTAAATTCTCCTTTTTCTTTCCCATCCATCTTGCTGCAATAACTTTTGGAAAGAACAACTAACGATTCCCCAGCTCCTCCTGTCACTTCTTAACAGTTTAAAAACCCTCCACCCTCGTATTCTGCCAAGTCAGTAGAACAATAATACACTCCCTGTCAAGGCTTAGCTTCACACAAAAATCTGGCATCATTTCAAGAATGATGGCCAGGTCCCAGAAATAGCAACTTTTATGAAAGTGAGTGTCTTGACTCAAACAATCAAAGGAAGGTCAGTGCTAAAATAGCTTCTTAAACGACCAAGGGGCAATCAATATGATGTCCAAGAAAAGGCAGCTAAGGTAAAGCTCTCTGAGCTGCTGTGTTTTCATCTCAATTGAATCACACACTTTTATTGTATTTTCCTGGTTTCCTGTATTGTGTGATGAAATCACCCTGCACAATGCTGCAGGAGGCCACTGAACAAATGGGGAATACTGTACCTGAACAAAAGAGAAACTAAAGGAAACAGATTTTCTTTTCTCCCCCAGTGTTTAGGAAACAGTAACCAACACAAATATTCTCTTTTCCACCCTGAAGAAGTGATGGTTAACCCAGTGTCTCTGCCTCGAGGTGGACAGAGCTGAGTTGCCATCATTAATGGCTCTCAATTCCCACTGAGCCTTAACAGTGGCAGCTAAGTGAGAGATTCAAATATATTTTTTAATAAAAGGCAGCATTTCACCTTCCAAAACACCCTATGACTTCACTACACCTTGAACTCTTCTCTACCTATCCCTTCACACTGTGAGATATTTGATGAATGTCCTGTTCTGTAATTTTTCTTTTAATAAAAAGCAGTTTTCACGCAATTAACACCACATTGCTAACTGCAACACAAAATTAACTCCTCCTTACTCACTAATTTCAGTTAATCAGCACCAAAACTGCAGAGATTTGCACCAGTTATTACAGACACTTAAAACTGAAATCTAAACTTTGTACCAGCACCCAACAGAATCATCGTTAAAAGCTGATATACACTTTCTGAAAGAAAGAGACAAAATACTCACCCCATCATAGAGAGAAATGGAACTCATGTGGTTCTTGGAAATGGAAATGCTGCCGTGGTGGGGATCACAGAACAGAATTCCATCAGAAAAGAAATACAATTTGCCTAGAATTTGAAGGAAAAAGAATTGCATAAATCAACAAGAGGTATAAATCAACATTTCAGCTTCTCGGGACGACTGTCTCTTCTTCCTGAGGAAGAAATCTGTGTTCCTGCAGGATTCTGTTGTATTTAACAAGCTGTAAGTTTGGTTTGGGGTAATATTTGGGGAGCACAACCATTCAGCCTTTTACTAGATCTCGCTACCAAAGGCAGGAATCTTGATTACCACTGCATCTGACTTCATCTGACCCCACAGAACCACTTATCATAAATATTCTGAGGCACTTCTTTTAAATTAAAAGGAAAAAAATTCCATCCTGTCAAATTCCAAACTTCCACAAACACAAAACTGACAATACAGGAACTTAAGTAAAGATTGCATCCAAAACAATTGAAAATTTAAATGTAACAAAATGAACAGTGTAAAAACGTATAAGTGGAAAATTTAAACACTGCCTAAGTTTAATATAAACTTTAAAAAAATAACTTAAAACTTACCTTTTGAATTAAAATTTAACTTATTAAAATTTTCAGAGCAACCTGGGCTACTGGAAGGTGTCCCTGCCCATGGCAAGGAGTTGAAACTAAATGTTCCTTAAGGTCATTTCCAACCCAAACTATTCC
Source organism: Chamaea fasciata (assembly GCF_029207755.1). Lineage (NCBI taxonomy): Eukaryota > Metazoa > Chordata > Aves > Passeriformes > Sylviidae > Chamaea > Chamaea fasciata. Next base: position 1,972,743 of record NW_027094091.1, on the reverse strand, counting down.
ATGAATTTTATGCACTTTTTGCAGCTCACAGCGCCAGACTACAGCCCTGCAACCTCAGCAGAGCCCAAATTTGAGCACAACAAACTGGGGAACAAAATCAGCTTTGCTGCTCCTTGACACCTAAAAAAATCTCTCACTCCTTGCAGTGTTTCATAATGGTCTTTAGGGCACCTACTTGTAACTCTCCAGCTAAAGAGTTAGTGAAACACTGAACTTCACAAACCTCAAAAAAAAAAAAAATCAAAAAAAGGAAAAAGTCAAGTGCTCCTTTGGGGCACACAGAGCCAGTTTTAACAAAGCCCCAAAAAAATCGAGCATTCTCCAGTTATTTACTGAGTGAACAAGTGCCCACAGCACTGCATTGCAAAAGAGCTGAGTATCACACTCTGCATTAACCTCTCCTCTTTGAAATCTGATCAATTAGAGCAAAAGCAGCTCCCTTATGTGAGGGTTGCTGTTCAATTGCCTTGCACATCATTATTTATTCTCACCACTCCAGGGCAAAGACAATAAAGCTGAAGGTTTTCTCCTCTAAAGACTTTCAGTACCAAGCACTTAATGTCAGATATTCACCACCTTCTGCTGCACATCAGCACTGTGACAGCAACACCTTCTCTTATATTTATTCTATAAATATATTTATATAAAATATAAATATAGAATATAAAAGTGTTATTATGCCTTAAAAAGTATCTATTAATTTAAGGTACAAGGAGGGAGAGAAATCTAACAGTCCTATCAAATTGTCTTCAGTCTTATTCCTGGGATATCCATGTTATTTAAGTTCTTGAAGGAAAAGGCACCGAAAGAGGAGGAATAATCCAAGATTGTTGCCAGGGATCTTGTGTCAAAAAGCTGTAACTGGATTGGATCTGAGAGGGACCAAGATCAGGCATTTTTCTGTACCACAGTGAGCACCCTGTGCTGACAAACTCTGAATTCCGGAGAGAAAATGACAATGGTAGAAAACTGGAACACGTCAGCTCCAGGAGGAGGCTTTGAGAGGAGTATTTCCCTTCTCCTCCTGAGCTGGGAGCCCACAGCACTTCTGCAATGGCCAGTCTTTCCAACCTCATGTTTACAAGAGACAGAAAAGGCAGAAAACATCTGGCACCTCATCTGTTAACGACAGGAAGAGCCAGTCTGTGCATATTCTGAACATGAGCTATAGGGAAAATCCAACTCCCACCTCCCAGGTCTGCAAAGCCTCAATGCCCAAAGCTCAGTAGAAATTCACCTTCCAGGACCAGGATTTTCAGGCAGAGGTTGGGGACAAAAGAACCAGACATGGAATTAAACATAAGAGATTTGTAAAGGCAAATTGAAAGCTTAAGATGATGGCACAGTTTGGCTCACCAGAGTGGGAATCCCAGAATCTCTCTCTAATGTTTAAAAACAAAACAAAAACCACCGAAACAAGAAAAAACAAGCAAAAAAAAACCCCACCACCTCAACTACATCTCACCTTCTGCAGGCATGGCCTGTGGATTGCTGGAACAGATATAAACTCCATCACCTCCAGTGAGTAAAGTGCCCAGGAAAGATTTGTCTTCCTAAACAGGACAAAACAAACAGCAACATCACAGACTGGATCAAGGACCAATCCAGGCAGGAACATTCTCTCCTGCTTTTGCTCTGAGAGAAAATATTTTATTTTCAAATAGCATCTGTCAAGAGTTTTAAAAGAGGAGTTTTATCCTGCATGGGTACAGAAGGACCAGGGAAAGAGAGCAAGGCAAGAAGCTAATTTTTAAAGCCTTCCCCCCATTTTGGTTTTGCCAGCAGCTATGAAGTTACAAGTTATTGTCACAACCACAAGGCTGAGCTTTTTGTTTTTAGTTTGTCAATCTACTGAGCTAAAAGTATATTACATGAAAATAAATCTATTTATAATGAACATTCCTGGGAACCACAAATTACACCACAAATGCGAAACTCATGTGATTTAAGATGTTCCCAGATTCCAAACTCTTTTTTTTTCCTAGTGCTTAGAGTGTTTTCCTTTAGACATTAGCATGCTAATTAAGTTAAAAGAAAGTTGCATCAAGTTTTAAGGGGCTTTTGGAAACACATGAGCTCCATGAGTAATGTTTAGTGAGACTTCCATGAAATCATAGTTTTATTAGGACTCTTTCTGCTCTTGGGTTTTGTGATTCTTTGAAATAAAGAAACCCTCAAACTTTTACAAACAATGTATTATTTTGTATGTCAAAGTTTGAAAAAGACAGGGCAGAACAGGCAAGTCTTGTAGAAGAGAAGTAACACACATAATAAAAAGAGAGTTTGGTAGTAGCTCAAGTTTTTCAAATACTTGCTCATCAAAGTGTAATTTCTGAAGTTTAACAAAAATATTTAATTTTACCTTCAATACTTGCTGTGCCTTTTCAGACAGTTTCACATCACTGTCTTCAACCTGCAGCCAGAAAAAGCTTCCATTTGAATTGTGACTTATATAAATAAAGCAAGTCTTAACATTAAATAAAAAGCATTAAAGAAGTTTTGAGGCCAACAAAGACCTCAGGTACCACAGACAGAAAAAGCCCTGAGCCCAGAGTGTTTCAAAAACAATTTTGTGCTCTTAATACTGTGTTACCATGGGACCAAAATATTTTCTTGCACCACATTCTCCCCATTAAATTGTTTTATAGACTAAAATTATATTATATAGATAGAAAGCATGCAGTTTTATTTTTTATTACTGTTCAAGCATGCACTGCCAAAGGGCAATGCCCAGCTTTGTCACACTCCTTGGAATTCTATCTCTCACACAGTGTAGTGCATTAGAGGTCTTGAATCTGACTTTGCTTTCTTTTGGGGTGATCTAAAATGCACCACAATAAACAGAATTTTCTAAAGTCACACTGTGCACTTCAAAAACACTCAGACCTTTAAACAGCCAAAAAACCCAACGTGGTGAAAATGAAATAATTTGAAACTCATGCTATGGATGGAACCATCACTTTGTTTCCACTTAGTTTTTCACTTAATGTCCAAATTCTAAAAATCAGGGTATGTTAATGCTACAACACTCTGTTTCAATGCTCAAGTTCCACATTTTCCCTCAGACATCCACACTCCCAGAGCAAATTTTGCCCTGTGGATGAGCAGAGCTGAGGCTGTGTGCTCCCACTCACCAGCCAGGAAGCGAATCTCGGGATAGCAGCAGTCAGAATAACGTGCCTGGAGTCTGGATGGATGCTGCCATCTGCAGGGAAGCCACGGGAAGCAAAGCAGTGGAATCAGGGAATTATTAAGGTTGGAAAAGACCTCCAAGGTCACTCAATGCAACCTTTGACCGAGTATCACCATGGTCACTAAAGTAATACCACCCATATACTTCAGAATGCCCAGTATGTTACTTTTAAGACTTGAAATTTCTTTAGTAAATATGAACATTTTATTATTTTAAGGATGTCCGAGTGTTTAAGTGAAGCTTTCACAGCAGACAAACGCCCAGTTCTCTTGTACTCTGACATACACAGAGCTGCTACAGAGTTCCAAAGAAATCCTGATTTATTCTGATTTTTCCATGGCTTCTTCCTTTGCTCTCAGTGCTCCAAACCAATCAGGTTAACAGCAAAAACATCCACTGGAATTCCTTCGGCTTTGCCATCACAGCAAAGCCAACAGAAGGACAAGAGTGGTGTCAGAATTTAAACCACTCACCTTTTTCTTTGACCTGTATTTGTGATGTCAGGAAGGACTCTGAGAACACAACAGATCCCAAGCATCCTCTTCCCGTCAGCAGGTCTGGAATGTCAAACACCATCATGGATGCCTGCAGCAACCCAGCAGTTGGAGGGAAGGGAAGAGAAAGCAGAACTTGAAACATTTCAATTGAAACAGCAAAATCTGTATTGTTCAAACATCCTAAACCACTATTTCTCTATTGTAGTTAAAGCCTGAGACCATAAATCTGTGTTAATGTTTTATTCTGAATTCTGACTCTCTGTTAAACCTGTTCAAGCATCTGAAATCTTTCTCATCTCTCCCCTTACACTTGTATTCACATAAATATCTCAGTATGCCCCAGAAAAACAGACACTTGAGCTCTGTTTTCTAATTAAATAAACAAGTATTATTATTTCTTACCGTTTTGATCAAACTGAGGCTGTCCTCGTTATCCAAAGGAGTAATTCTAGAACAACAATGATAATTAAATATTTAAACGTTAGATCATCTTTCTGTGACTCCGGAGCAGCCAAAAAACCTGTTTTATTTTAAAATAAACTCTTATTTATGCAGGTCATTTCAGTCAATTAGTGTGGGGATTAAATAAGCACATATTTGTGATATCAACTAAGTTAAAAGCATTTTTAAAAGGAAACTCTTAATGAGCTCATGCTGCTTCTACTCTTCAACAGTTAATAAAATTAGTCTGACCAATTCTTTTTTATTCCTTTTAATGTTTTTAAGATTCCACAGAATTACAGATATGAGATCACTGAGCAACCTCATATACACAAATGCATTTAGCACATCTGGTATGAAATAATCAAACACAAGGGTTTCTGCAGGAGTTCCAAGAGGAGAAAAATTAATTTATTAGTGTATGAAAAGCACTAATTAATAACAAGAAGTTGTAAGATAGTGATACAAACCTGCCATGGTTGTTCACAGCCTGGATTTGAAAAGCGATTTTGGAGCTGTAGAACAGAAATTGTACAGGTGAAACATGTGGTTTATACTTTTAAACGGAAAAAATAAGCAGGAATAGACTTAAAGCAAAAGAAGTTAATAAGAAATCTGGAAAATGGAATAATAATAATGATTTTTGAAGGCTGAATGCATTATCAAGTCTTGAAAACTGGCAGTCAGGCAAGTTCAGTTTAAAATTAATATTTTTCTGTTTATAACTGATATTTGTCCCCCCCAAAGAAGCCAATCCAGTGAGACAACAAGCAATGAGCAACTCTGGAAATACACACCGTAAAGCAGATTTCAGCTGTGCTAAGCCAAGGGTGTCTAACAAAGACAGGAGGACCTGCTCTGCCACCTCCTTTGCCTGAAAAAAGGAAATAAAGAATAAAATATCCTTTCCCATCCTTCCAAATCCCAGCAGCTCCAGGAGAACCCATAAGATCAACAAGAGACACTAAACAGTAACACACTGATGCACCAGGCTAAAATTTGTTCTTTCACAGATCTCATTTTCCTCACTACAAGGTCAGGAAAATTCATGAGAAGATGGAAAACCAGCTGGAGATGGGTAAAATTAGACACACTCTTAAATCTCTATTTTATTTTTTTTTTTTTAACAGAATTCAGAGCCTGGTTGGAAGCCAGGGTATGAACCTTGTGTTATTCCATTGAGCGAAACATCAGGATTCTTTTGGTTTTCATTCTGGTTTGCATGTAAATCTCATCCTGCAAGCAATCCAAATCAACAGTTACAGAGAGAGAACAATTACAGGGGGCTTCATTTACCTTGGATTCAGTGGAAGTTTTAGCATAGCACTCAATGCCAGCAAGCACAGCCTCTACAACAGCAGAATATATTTGCGACAACAGCGTACTGAAGAGAAATACAAACACAACATTTACTGGACAGGTAGAGTTTTCTTCCTCCTCTCTTTAAAGGAGCAGTTTTTTTCCTCTCATTGCACAACTCCCTTAATAATAAGGAAGGGGTCCTTGTTGGAATAAGTGGAGAAGTAGTTTTATAGTTAAGCTTTCTGTTTAAGAAAATCAAATTAGAGCAAGGAAATTGCTCGAATTACAGGATATTTTGGGGAAATAACTCGACATAAATGTATCTGGTGCTTTTGTTAATCAGGAATAAAAAATGTGGTTTACAGTTGACCTTTGCTGCAGTTGGGTTTAAGAATCACATCCTAAATGTGGGATGGAGTGACAGAGGGAAAGGCTTCACATTGACAGAGGGGAGGGACAGGGGGGATTCAAGGATGGAATTGTTCCCTTTGAGCCTGGGGGACCCTGGAATGGAATTCCCAGAGAAGCCGTTGCTGCCCCTGGATCTCTGGAAATGTCCAAGGCCAGGTTGGGCAGGGCTGGGAGCCACCTGAGAGACAGTGGAAGGCATCCCTGCTGTTCCTCCCTCTCCTGGGAAAAGATTGGAATGAGATGATCTTTAAAGATCTCTTCCAACCCAAACCATTCCATGATTTCACAAAATCTCCATCCCAGCTCAGTCCAATTCCCTTCTTAAAAGGGGACTGAAAAAAAGATTGTACAGAAATAAACCCAAGTCAGGTGAAGCCAGGAGTGACTTTCAGCTATTGACACATCTACAGCTCCAGGACCACTGGGGAAAACCCACGTGTGCCCAACCAAGGAACATCAGCCTCTGTTTTCCAGTTAAATTACAACAAAAAGATGAGCAGATCAACAAAATTAGTGCCTAAATTTACAAGTTTTCTCATTACCCCACTGTCAATATTGAGGGAGGGGAGAGGGGGGAGGAAAGAGAAGGATACAGCATTTAAGCCAAATGCAAAGCATTCCTGAAGGGTGGAAAAAATCACCTGAAGATTCCAAACACAGAGGAACCTCCAAACACACCAAAACTTGTCTTTGATCATCCCCAACAGCAGCAAGTGATTTTAAAATTCAGCTTTCTCACTATTTTTTCAGGTTTCTGGATTGTAATTTCCATGCATTTAGCATGTTTTCACTGCACCCAGTAAAGCGATTCCTTTATATTATAGTTCTTCCAGACTTTGTAAACCATTCCTATTTTTCCTCAAATTCACATATATATTTGCAAGAAAACACCTCAGTGAGGTGTCCTTTATCTTATTCTTCTTCCCATTTTAACATTTTAAAGCTAGCAGTGAAAAAAAAAAAAAACCACCACAGCACAGGATTTCTGTTGTGTTGCTTTTGAAGCATTTTCTTAAAATAAAAAGAAAACCACAAAATTTATCCCAGTTTATCGTTCAATTTACAGAGTTGGTTTATGCACTCCAGGCAATCAGTACAGCCAAATTTGGAATGAATAGTGCTCATAAAATACTTTTTATTTCACTTTTTATACGTGTAAGAAGCAGTTACAGGACTCAACCGCAAACTAAGTCGAAAATCATGAGTTCAGGTTTGTCAAAAAAAGCCAATTATGCTACTGCTGTTAAAATTAGATTATTTGAACCAATACAGGGATTCTCCCAAGAAAAAGGTATTATTTTTAAATCACTGCCTTTGTCAACCCCTGCTTTGTTTACAGCTTCTCTACTCATCTTGATTAAAATGTATTTAGTACAAAGGATTTTTGAAGGAGGACAAAAAAATCTTTGAGCAGAACGTAGATGCAAGAAAAAACACCTGTTGGAGCTCAGTTTCCTCTAAAAGAAAAAGGAAAATCTGCTGCTCAGTGCAGTAACTCCATTTTTTGTCCCACAATTACCAGGAGTCAACAGCATTTAGTGTGACAGTACTGACACATCTTGAATATCTTTAATAATCTTCCTGCCAGGTCATGCAGCTTTGCAGAAGCAAAGACAGGCTCCTAAAATGATTCCAACTAACAAGGAGGACAAAATCTCTAAGGAAAGGCCTGGTTTATCAAGAGAGAGAGCAGGACCAAAGAAGATTATCTACTGTGCTCTCCAAGCTGGACAGGGATCTACAACATGCAGAGGAAGTGGACATCAACATGGATAAACAAAGTGTGATTTTGAGAAGGTTAAAATGTGCAGAAGCTTTGCAGCTTCCCAACTTTTGGGAAAAATTAACTTTGATCTAACTTTAACAAAGTGAATTTCTTCACAAGTTTGAGTGCTCCCTGTTGGCATTTTCACTAAGCATCAGCAATCTTACACACTGTTAATGAAACTAGTCAAGAAATTGCTTTTTCTTCTATCTGTGCAAGATGCTACAGTGTGAGAGACATTTTCCCCTTGGTTTACATAATGTATCTTTAAGAATTATTCAAGTAACTGTTAAGATTATTTTTTACTACAATTTGAGCAAAATTTACTAATATTTCCTTTCCTACTCTGCTGCTGTCACACTAAGAACTCCTCATGTACCCAGTGAAGCTCCCCACAAGCATTTTGCCTTTGAAACCCTGTCCCATGCACATTATTCTGAATAAAAATGTCTCTGCAAATGCCAACAGCCACTAAAAGCGGGTTTCACCTACTGCCACGAAGTAGAAAGAGAGAAGAGTTAAGGAATAATATAAAAAATTGGCAGCTTACACTTGCTCAGCTTGCTTGTGCATCTCATTGTCATTTCCTGTATTAAAAACAAAAAAGGTTTGGTTTGGTTTAAACACTCTGAGAACATTTTTGCTGCACATCTTACATGGAATTTATCCAGTATTTTATGCTACTCGGGCAAACACAGGCTGTAATTCCAATCTTCCAACCATCCTCTCTTCAGCTTTTCTGAGCCCAGTCTAGTTTCAAGATAACCCTAAGGACTGATTTTATCCATGGACTCTTCCAGCCATTTAAAATACGTAAGAAAATGATTTTTTAAAATTTACACAGCTTATTTTTATTTGGGAGTAAAGCTACTGTAACTCATTTTACTGAGGATAACAGATAGATGTGAAAGAATTGTCTTCATCCTTCTAAAAATCCTCAGTTACTTGACAACTACCAGTTTGAATTACTGTATTTTGGGGACTGTTTTTTTATAAATCCATATGGAACATGGACTTAAATATTCATTTAATACTTTAAAAAGATCTTCACACTGAGATCTGACAGATTTCAAGTTTAACACTCAGTTCTGACAGACTTTATCCATGATATCTGCTATGATTTCATGCACTGGCAACAGAATCTACCACTCGATGGCCTGATGCTTATAAAGGAAGCAAAGCTTTTTATTGCTACAAATTTTCATGGAATCAGAGGTAATAACTGCCATGGTGTATTTAATGCACTTACCCAGGAAAGGAACGTGAGTGGCTCCAAAAAAATAGGTCCTCGAACAAGCCAGAGGTCCCTTTGGAGATACACACTGCACTACCTAGCAGTCAGTATTAATGAGATACAAAAGACATCAGTAAAAACAAATTGGTGCAATAATTAACAATTAACTACGCTCCCCTTAAGTCTTCTAAGCACTGACAGACTACAGAAGTTTACAACACAGACGGAACTGGATTGTGAAAAAGCAACTTACGTTTTCAAAGGTCTATTTCACTTTTGACTTGACCTGAATGGTTGAAAGACTTTGGAAAGGAGATGAGCTCTGACTTGTGTTTTCAATTTCCTATGTCAACTGCTCTTTTCATGAAGAGGAAAGTGTGTCAGGTTCCCATAACTATGCTGGCACTTGGTCTTATTTACTATTTTCATGACACCCTATTAAAACAGTATCACCTGTACCTGTAAATAAACCACCTTTTTAAGAACAGCATCAGAATCTGAGGACAAAAGAAGGAGCAAGTACATCAGAATAACACAGTACTTGCATTTTCAAAGGTATCAAATGGCATCTCATTGTTAACAAGGGAAGGAAAGACAGAACTGAAAGTGTTTTTACAGAAACAGTGTTAGAGCAGCAAATGGAGGATGAGATTTCACCAAGATGCAAGAACCACTCTTTTCTCAGGCTCTGGACACATGATCTGTGCCCAGAAACCCCACGTCCATCCATCCCTGAGGCAGCTGCACATGAAATGCTGACAAAGCTCATGAACTCATGGCCTCACTCATGCGCTCACTCCCTCATGGCCACATCCACCTGCTCAGGGCTCACACCACTCCCACCGAGCCCCTGGAGGCAGCAGGGAGCTCTCTCCACACTCTACCTCTCTCCTCCTTCGCTGCCAGTTGCCTTCTGGAGCCACCCAGGCCCTCCAGCCAGAGGATCCCAATTCCCTGGGGTCGCCAGCCCAGGCACGGCCCCTGCGCCGCGGGTGCAACGAGCCACGGACCTCAGCAAATGTTTAACAACCCAGCTTTTACTTGGAAATGGAAACAAGTTAATCTTTGCAACTTCATGAGAACAGTCCTGGAACTACGAAAGGCTTTTCAGAGTTTCATCAATAGTTGTTGAAGCATACACTGGAATTTGGATACGTGTCGGTATCCCAGGTTTATTCACAAAGGTATTGTCAAAAAGGAGAAAAAAAAAAAGAAGTGGCTTTTTGTTTCTTTTTTAAGTGCGATTAAAATAGAATCTGTGTGTGTCACAGCTCAGTGTATCACAGAAGGTTTTCACTTTGTGGCCAGGACACACACCCTCATAAGCAGCATTTCCCTCTCCCCCACCCACTTACAGCAACAGTTCTCTTTTCCCAGAGAATAAATTATTTTAACTCATTCAGCAGTCCCTGATTAAGAATTCAATACGGTTTAACTTGGAAAGAGCAAGAAAAATTAAATTTGTTCTTTAAACTGATGGATTGCTAAAGTGCTTTATGTTAAGAAGAATTAAGTATTTAACTCATGGAAGACAAGCACAAAAAATATACAAAGAAAAAGAGAATATACAATCCTTCAAAATCTCAGATAACTTCTCCAAAGCCTTACCATATGCTTGGCAGTGCTTCCACCAAGGCCAGTGTTTCGAACCAGATGTCCTTCAGATGGAAAATTAAAGTTCCCAGAGTTCAAGTTTTCCTTGGTGGAGTGGCTGCCAAACAGGACAAAGGGCTGCCGGCTCGGGCTGAAGAGGAGAGAGGGAATCACCACCAAAATACTCACAGAAAGTTTACAACCAACAAATGGAATCAAAGCTTTCAAGTGTGATGGACCAGCTGCTGAAATTCTCAATATAAGAAAAAAAAAAAAAAAACCTGCTAAAGCTGCACAAAGCTTCAAAGTGAAATGACCAAGTTCTAAAGAAAAAAATCTATTTGCATTAAAAAGATGTTAATTTCTTTCAAACACAATAAATTTATCTCAAGGTTGTTCCCAAATGCTCTTAGACAATTCTTTTATCTTAAACTGCCTTGAAAAGCTGCTTAGTTTAAAATTCACCATCTTGAAAAAGCCTGAAATGACCCTGCTGGAAACAAACAAAACTATTTTGGGTTTAGTTCTGGCTTTGAGCCCAAGACTCAGCTGGGGAGGTCAAGGATTTTCTTTTCTTTACTGCAATGCAAACACCAGAGAATGCTGCCAGCAGTGAAGGCCATTGAACTCCATGGTTTATTCCAAATACAGGAGAATGTGCAGAGAGATTGAAGTAGCTAGACAAACCCTGGTTAGCTCAAAACAGCAAAATGTGGATTTTGCAACAGAACTTTCAGCTAAACAGTAACTTTTGGTTAAAACTCTCCCACAGAATCACAGGATTGTCTAGGTTGGAAGGGACCTTAAAGATCATCTCATTCCAACCCCTGCCCTGGCAGGGACACCTCCAACTATCTCAGGTTTTTCCCAAGCCCCATCCAACCTTTTATAGGGATGGAACAAGGAAGGAACTGATCATAATGCACAAAATTTTATGATATATGTAAGAACTACAGCATTAAACCCTGTGAAAATTCAGCTTATCCTTCCCAAGGATAGGAAGGAACTTCGCACAGGGTTTTTTTCAGGATGAGATTTGATATACTGACGTGATACCAGAAAGAATTTTAAGCACTATGGGATCAGGGATATGGAAATAAAATACTGAGGTAGTAGTGACACCAGAGAGAATAATGAGTAATAATTACCTGTTATCTGTTATATGGCTTGAGATCATGCCATGGCTGAAATAACTTCTGAAGGGCTGTGAAGAATTGAAAACAAAAATTATTAAGAAGTACATGAACAGAGGTGTGAAATATCCTTCCATTAATTAAACCCAAATTACCCTTCTCAGAGAAAACTCCTGAACCCTCAAAAAAGACTTCCGACCTCCACAAACAAACACAAATACCACTAAGTCCCTCACATTATTAAAACAATGAATGGTTTAGGTTGGGAGGGACCTTAAAGCCCATTTAGTTCCAAGCCCCCGCCATGGGCAGGGACACCTTCCACTATCCCAGAGGAAGCAACAAAGTGCTTCAAAAAAAGCATCAAAATGCTTCAAAATGCATCAAAAAAGCAACAAAACACTTCAGAAAAGCACCAAAATGCTTCAAGATGCATCAAAAACGCAACAAAACGCTTCAAAAGCAACAGCCACCCCCAGAAATCCTGAGCTGTTTTCTCCCACGCTCTGTCCTACCCCCTCAGTTATGTCTGAGGTTTGAGATGTGCAAATTCTACGTGTTAAGCCCTGCACATACCAGATGCCTTCCAAATGCAAGTTAATCCACCCACAAATATCTCCTGTGCAGATATAAATTGAATTATCAGTGATCAAACACTTGACTGAACTACCCCAGCAGTCCTAAGCCAACATACCATGGATTTTTAAAGGTGGGTGGGAACTTCTAAAACCCGGAATCACGAGTTTTTACTCCCCAAACATGAAAAGTGAGATGGGATAGGGGAAAAAAAAAAAAAAGAAACAAAATAATGCTGAATAATTATTCCTTCTGCATGGATACCAGCAGGATTCTCAAGGATTTCTGAAGCAGGCCTACCTCCCCCGCCTGAGATTCTGAGAGTTCCAGAATGAAGGGAATTTCAGTGTCGAAATTAGCAAAAAAGTTGGTCCACTGGCGTTCAAAAATCATTAAATCCTAGAAGGAAAATATTTGACATTACTTCCCAAGGCAAGGGAAATGAAGGCAAAGGTGACATTTCACTGGAATACAGACTCCCCAATGAAACAATAAGGTCAGGAAAATAAATATATTTTAGAAAATAAGGACATTACGCTGATTTCAGGGTGTCTTTTTGTGGGTGTGTGCCTTATGTTTATTTTTTCTTCAGAAAATTTAAGTCTATTTAACAACTTTCAGGCTGAAAACTTTAAATTATGGTTAATAGGTCTGCTCAGAGTGTAGGACAAGTCCCAAACATTAATCTCACTTCCAGACAGAGACGGGAAGTGAAATATCGGAGAGTGATTACTTAGACTGAGAGCCTTGTAAAAACTCTACGACATTTTAATTTTCATTACAGCAGCTGATTGAACAACCAAATTGGTTTGAGCTACCAATATTTTATTAATAAAGGGTAATTACTGCTGAATTTCATAAATATTAAATTGCTGTCAAGCTAGAAATAGATAAAAAATTAATACATACCAATATTATTATATATACTATTAAAGTATAAATACTAATAAATTATAAATATAAATATAAATTATACTTACAAATATTAATATTTATACAATGTTTTCTCCTCTAGCAGTGAGATCAAAGCAGGGCATTACTGTGAGAATCTCTTCCCACTGTCTGTATTTCCCAAAGCATCACGGCAGCCACTGAGTGTCACTGTTCTCCACTTAAAGGAGCTACAAAACATCTGAAAAGTGCCTTTTTTTTTTTCTCCTGGCAGAATGGTTGTGTGTTAAAGGGGATTTTTTTTAACCCTCCTTGTTGCAAATGGAGGATTAACACACAAAACCACAGAAACTTCATGTATTTTGTACACCGTTTAATGACATGAAGGAAAAAGTTTAGGAGATTTTCAGACAAAGCAATAAATTTAAGGAAACCGAGATAAGTTATTTTAGTGTTTTGCAGAGTCTGTGGTAGATTTAAGGAACAGGAAGAGACCCTGCAAGAAACAGCAGGCAGAGTCTGTAGATTAAACCCATAAACTTGATTAAAATCAAGAAAAATCAGAACACTTTTACTCTGTGGTGACACCAAGCAGGAGCTGAGGCAGAAAATTTCACCTGCATTACCTCAAAAAGCAAATCCTCCAAGGACACAGGATCCATTTTGCTGTAGGTCTTCCACAAGTCAGCACTGACATCCATTAACTGGAAGAGATTTTAAACACATTTCTGTGAAAACCACCACAAAGAAGGCCACAGATTCAGGTTTAAGCTGAGACAGCGTTGGGGAACACTGCCCTGTTTAACAGTGCTCCTTAACTCTGATTTCACAAATATTTTCACTCTGTTACAAAATTTTTAATCTGTGCAAAGCTTTCTTTGCATCCTCCAAATGAATCATGTCTCAAAATTTTTCAGTTTAATTGCAAAAAACTGCATGAGCTGGTGCAGGCAAAAGGGCAAGACTGAGTTTTCTGAGTTAAGACAGCCAAGAGCCAATTCCAGGGTTACTCATCCTGAGCATCAGCCAATAGTGGCTCCAAGCTGATGTAAATTTAGGCTAAAACAGTTTAACTTTGCAATACTTTCTTCCAAGTAGCAGGATGATGCATATGAGAATAATATTTAAAAGTATATTCTTAAGGGACACTTGCTTCTGAATGGTTTATGCATTTGCAGGGTTCCCCATCACCCACTTAGTTAAAACTGCAACACTGGCTGGAATTTTCTTAACCCAGTGCTTTACAGTTATTCCAGTTATTATTTCATGTAATTATGTATGTTAATAATGATTTCCCAGACCTCGCTTCCATTCCATTCCTATAAACACAGTAAATTTTCTAAATTACAGCATCTTGAGGAACGCTGATTTCTCCATTAAAAGCACAACCGCCTTTAAAAAGACTGGGAAAAATCCTGAATTATCATCCTTCGATTATATTCAAACCTAAGAGAACACACAGCAAAGGGGAAATCTCAGAGGGAAAGTCTGAGCTAAAAATACACCCAAAAATTCCCCTTTTAATAATGGCAGAAGAATTATTTTATAGATCATATATAGTGATCCCCAATGCACTTCCAGCCTGGTTTCCTCCCCCATCAGTGACACAGAGCAGCTGCCTGACACAGAGCCACACAAACACGTAAAAAGTTAAGAATGTCACTTCCCATTTGAAATCCCCTCATGATTTCAAGGAGGAAGCAAGCAAGAACTCCAGCTGGAGCTGGCTGGACTGCCAGAGCCAACATGATTGCTCTTAAAAAAGGAGTCCAAGAATTTTTCCCTGCTCCTTTATAAGCATTCAGGAGTGCTTGGAGACAGTATCAGCTCCCTGGGTCACACAGGGGAGGTTCTGTCTGTGCCACCGTGTCTGAACATTTTTTTTCAAAGCCTCTACAGATTTGTGAAATGAACTGGGGTAATTAAAGGGCAATTAAAGACCCAAACAGCACCTAAATTGCCAGCCAAATTTTCATTGACCCATTTCAGACATCAAGAAGGGTGATTGATTGCCCTCCCCAAAGATGCTCATCTGTTTGCACTTTGTGTTAAATGGTTTGGACAGGTTCACACCACAAGGTGTTGGAATGAAAAAAAAACCTGAAGAAAGGAACCAGTGGAAAGAGAACAGTGCTCAGAAAGGGACGGGAACTCACAGAGCATATTTCTGAGCAAGTATGTACAATTCTAAATATGATGAGGCTTTAACAATGGCAATGTTAATTCTCTGGAGGTTTTGCAGCTATCAGGAGTCAAACCAAAGCCCATAGTGGCTGTAAAAATGGAGGAGTGGTAAGAAAAATGGGACATCTGCACTGCTGTGGCAGAGGTTCAAAAAATGAAATCCAAGAAGCTTTAAACAAGCACACAAATGCAAAGCTGTTATCTGAAAATGCGGTTCAGAGCATAATTAATAAATAGGCAAATCAATGACCTAAGTTCCTCAGAGTGAAACAGCAAATCATTATTAAATATAGCAGCAATTAACTCCTGACTGTTGCCCTATTCAGCAGGGTATGATGACCCATCAATGTACAATGTCAGTGAGAGAAGGAGATGCATCTCTTCAGTCAAAACCAGTGACACAAGAAATGGTCTTTTCACATTTTCTGAGCTCATCTCAAGGTGTTTGTCACTAACCAGCTCCTCCTGCTCTGCTCTTGAAGATCTAGAGCCCATCTAAAAAATCAGGAGTAAAAGAAATCCATCTGGGGGTAAAAAAATAGGGTTTTGGCAGAGGTGGCTCTAGAAGGAGAGGAAAGAAGTTCTAAATCACAGCAGAGGCCTGGGGATAAAGTCCAAACAATGTTTTACTCAGGGAGAAGTGCTGTGTAGCCCAGAACAGAATCTCGGCGACACCACGGGGTCTCCATCCTGCCACGGTTTTACAAGATCTTCATCCAATTTAGCAGCTCACTTGAGCAGTGACTCAGGACTAGATCATCTCAAAAAGTGCTTTCCAAACAAAGTAACTCCATGAGCAACGTCTGCTTCAGAGATGAAAAGACAAAGCGAAGCACTCACTTCATATTTCATGGTGAAGAAGCCGTCGCCCCCGATCCCCTCGAGCGCGAAGGCTTGGACGATCGGCCACTTCTCCACGATGAACATGTCAAATATCTGCAGGTGGCCTGCAAAGCAAACACAGCAACATTCCCTCACAAAACCTGGCACTTCAGCTCTCCCTCAGTTCTTGGGATTCAGAGGATCTCAATTATCCCATCTTTGTACAACTGAAAATCTTTTTAAGAGAAAAGTATTTTTTGCGCAGATGGCAATTTTATATGCTCCTCTACGCCCTAAATTTTGTCCCTTTTTCTCAGGACACTCCACATGTCCTTTCAAACTTCATTACAAACTGATTAACAATTAAAATTCAAGATCATAAGCAGGGAGCTTTGCTTACTCCAGTTCCTCAAATACTGGGCCTTAAGTAAATACTGTCAATATCTCAGAATCCCAGAATGGTTCGGATGGGAAAGGACCTTAAAGTTCATCCCATTCCACCCCTGTCATGGGCAGAGACACCTTCCACTATCCCAGGGTGCTCCAAGCCCTGTTCAGCCTGGCCTTGGACACTTCCAGGGATCCAGAGGCAGCCACAGCTTCTCTGGGCACCCTGTGCCAGGGCCTCACCACCAACAAAGACAGGAATTTTTTCCATCATCCCTATTTAATCAGAATTTTAATTTGGGGGAGAGGAAAACTCATCCTCCTGGCACATCCATTAATGACTTTCCAGGCAGTCAGAGCATATCACCCTTCCCTAAGGGAAGCAATAAAGAATTAGGAATAAAAAAAGAACGCAAGATTACATTGCTGAGGCTCAAGGCTGGCTCCAGATCCCAACAGGAAGCCGTGCAGGGCAGTTTTTTTCAGTTCTAAAAAAGGCAACTTGCATAAAGAAATGTTTATTCTTCCCTTCCATAAAGAAGGATTTATCTGGAGCTCCCATGGGAACAGAGAACTTCTGTAGCAGCTGAAGACACTGCTCTGAATGCAAATCATTTCTCTGCCTCACGCTGGGGGCATTCACTCCCCAGATGAACTCTGAGGGCTTCCAGCTCTCAGAAAGAAATTCAACTCTCAAGGAAAAAGAGGCTAAAAGGAAACTAATGGCTTACTAATCCTTATTTCTCCCCTACGGCAAGGAAATCTTCACTCCCTGAAGCTGCAGGATGCAAAACACTTCCACTCTGAGCACCACCCACCTTACCTTGGCAGCTGTAGGGGATCCCGATGCGGCTGCAATCCCGGACCATGTCCACAAAGCTGGAAATCTTGAATTCCTCTGCAGCTTCTTCATCTTCGTACTGAAAGAAGCCATTTAAAATCAAATTGGATTAGCCACGCCCTGATTTGATTGGTAGGAAAGGGAAGATGCAGCATGTAAAGCACTAAAATATCACCTATAGCCTCCAGAAGCTCAAGTACCTCTTTCTGTATTTTGGAAATCCCATCATGGCAGGAATATAGTCAAGCCAATGGAAATTTTAAAAAATCAAACTTCAAAGCAAGGTTTTTAATCATGACATATGAAGGCATAATTACAGACTTTACTTTCAGCTTTCAGTGAAGTCTTTCAACATCTAGATTTGAAAGATAAAGGTCATTTTGAGGATCCCAACTGATGTGCCATGAAAAACATACCACTGAGGGGGAAAAAAAAAAGATACTGTATTACCAGCTAAACAACGCTGAGCAAGGAAAAACAACGACAGAATAAGCCCCAGGTCACAGATTAGTCAATAAGAACCAGTTTTGGTCGGAGGGAGAGGTGAACTGCAGGAAAAGGAGGAGGCAAGAAGAGGACAAACCCCCATGCAACACTGAACTGAAGACTTCAGCAGACTGAAGAGCAATTATCGTAACTCAGAAAAGTACAAAAACCAGACTGAAGAGACAAATCACACTAAAGTCATTTTTACAACAGGACACAAACGTGAAAACATACTGCCTCTGACCTGAAAAGCTGTTTAGCAGCAAGCCTGGAACCAACAGGTCTAGTCCTGCTGGCTTCTTCAAGAGCCACTTGTTTTCTGGAGCAAGTTCAGAAGGCAGAGGTGTTTTGCCTATTTTATTTTTATATGCAGTGCTCTGAGCTTCTTATCAAGGCAAATGACATGATTATGAACTATTTTGTGAGCTTCAGGGTACACCCAACACATTTATTTTGAGAACAAGTTCTTTTAAGCCAAGCCTGAATTTAAGATGCAGCCCCAGCTCCTCCGTGCTGTGTTTCTTCTTCGATCCCAGGAAGGCAGATCAAAGTTGCAGTTCAAAGCCAAGCCCCAAACAACTGCCAGTTTCTCAAGACTTAAAAATGTCATTGGAATAAGAACTGGGATTTTGGCAGGGTGCTAAAGGCTTGCTCACAGTCTGCTGTTGCAGGAATAAATACTGCCAGTTCAACTGTGACACCCCAAAATTCACTACAGCACATTTGTGTATTTTCTCCTATTTGCCCACTTTGAACATGGGCATTTTTTTAGTAACGTGATTTTTTTCCCCAGTGACTAGGATACTCTCCTTAATTCCTGTGGTCTAGTTAAAGCAAGTAGGAAGGAAAAAAGGAAGGAGAAGCTCTATGTTTTGACAGAGCCAGGTTCAGCACTGCTTTATTTATTTCCAAAATTCTTGCCCTTCGTTTGTTTCATTTTTATGAAGTTATTTCTATCACTAAAGTAAGTATTTAAAAGCCACTGCAGGCAATTCTCCTGTAAACAGGATGCACTGAAAGCCTGACACAGCAAGGTTTTGTTTGTCTTTCAGCAGTAATTTAGGAAACTGGCAATTCTTATACATTGGGAAGGGCTGACTGGAAGTGCTCAGTTCGCTCACACCAAACAGCAGTGAAGCAGAACTGTATTCTCAGCTTCCAAAAATCAAACCTTTCCCCTCATTTCCACAAAGAACAAGGTTTACCTTGCCAGTTACATCATCATTTTAAGGCAACACTGTGTGATCAGGGCTCCTGCTTACCACAATAAATCATATCAAAGCCCATAAGCAGATGAAGCTTAAAGTTCAATAGCTGAGATTGCAGTTGCACAGGCAACTGTGTGGTAAGAACTGCTCTGTTCCTGATTTCAGAGTGCACGTGTTCTCCCAGCATCAGATTTGCCCTTTCAGCAGGGATTTTGGCAACAGAAAAGCCTTGTGAAGCCAAGCTTTAGGTTTTGCTGCGGCGTGTTTTAACCTGGAGCTCAGCTGTTCTATCCTGACACGAATTATCCCTCTCTGCAGCACTCCTGAAATTGTGTCCATAAGTTTTGGCATCCATGGACAAGGTATTTACGAACTGGAGCAAGATCAGCGGGATGCAGAACTTGTCCCAGTAGGAGAGATCCAGGCTTGGTCAATACCTGCACCTCAAACCCACCAAAATATTACAGAGATGGTGAACTCAGGTTCTCCACAGTAGTCGTGACAAAAGTCATGATTTAAAACACGACAGGTTCAGTTTTGACAAAAGGAAACACTTTTTCACTAGGAGGACGGTGGGAAAATGGAGCAGCCAGCCAGAAGAGGTTCTGCAGTCATCATCCTTGGATGTTTTCAACACCCAGCTGCAAAAAGACCTTGAGTAACCTGATCTGATCTCACCACTGAAGCAGGAGGTTGGACAAGATGATCTCCAGAGGTCCCTTGTAATCTGAATTATTTCCTAATTCCGTGATGTGAGGTATCAACCAGACACATAAAAACACAATCAGTCTATTATAAGCTCCATCACTTCCAAGCTGGAAACTCAAAGGAACAAAAGGTTTCACTCCCTGACTCTCCCATTCATTTTTCCACTGGCTTCACTCACCATCACAGGCTCCAAACTCACTCCCTGCGGAATTCAGTATAATTCTAACTCAGAAAAGGAACTACACAGAACTCAGTGTAGGAAGAAGCATTTCCAGTCTCCACTGGAATTAAAAGGTCTTTATTCTATAGCCAGACAAAGAGTATCTTCGTTTTTTACTCCTCTAAAAATACCTCACAACAATAAATGGGCTTTTTCTAGAATACTTTGACATTTAAGTGCAAGACGAAACTCTCACCAGTCATGGGATGTTGTGGAAGTGGGGTTAATAGTTCTTGGCAGAAAGATTTAATAGTTAAAATGAAAATACATAATGAAGTTTCTTCATTTTAAAGAACTAAGCCAAATTTTCTAATATTCTGAAACTACTGGCAACCAATGCAAACATTGCTCTGGCAGCAAACAAGGCTGATGTGGGAAATCTCAGCATTGACTGTGACACTTGATTCACATTTTGCATTTTTCACAACCCACATTTTTTTCCTCATTAAAAGATCACTGACTCAGGTCAAAACAACAGCAATTAGTGGGAGAGAGGAGCAATTTGTCTTCACACTCCAACAAATGAAAGTATTGACAACATATTCTTCTTGCACACTTTAGCAAATGATTAATGTCCAGATACACACCCATATGACTCCCCTGCTGAGGAGGAAAAAAGGGTTTCTGGAAAGAATGTTTTTTAAAGTTTCACTTTAAGGCTCAGCTCATTAACAAGTTCATTAGCAAATCTTGCCTGCATTCATTTTTCACTTACCTCATTTTCAGTCAGACAGTGGAAATGCAAGTTCCTCCAGTGTGCCACGTAGGGCAAAAGATGCTTGTAATTCACAGGGTTGCAGTACAGATGAACACTGTCAGGTTTTATTAATATGATTATATCTGCAACAAGCAGAACCAATATTCCAGCATCAGGACTCCATACGCAAGAGAAACTGAACAGAAAACATTTTTTTTTTTTCTATCATGCACCTCATTAAAAAAGAAAATTGTTCAGCTATCTGAATGCAGGGAAATTCCTGATTTCTTTTAAACAAGCAGAAGAAGCAGTTGGCAGCCACAGACAGTTCCAAGTACAAGAGCACTTGTTACTGTTCCAGACAACTGGGGGGGGGTGGGGGGTTATTCCCAAGTCTTGCACAGAACTTGCATCAGCCTGTCCTTTGTGCAGCCAAGAGGGTCAGGATGAGTCTTCCCAGAGCACTTTCAAAACTCTATAAACTCCAGCTGCTCTTGCCTGACATTACATCACAGTTGCTTCAACTAAAAACCATCAACACCACAGCCTACAGGGGAGATATCCAAAAGTTTCATGCAAATAAAGGAATAAGCTGTGATCACAGGGACTGGCCACATCCCAAGTATGACAAAGGTGAGTTAATGTGGTGAAGTAAAAAAGGGCTCAAGTACTTTACAAGTGTAGAGGTGTGATCACACAATGATTAATAACAACGTACATACATACACTGACTGAACTAATGGACTGTAATTGTGTCGGTTTACAACACTAGAGATAAATTGTGGAGCATAAAACATATGAAATACATCTTTTTATGTTTAAAAATGAGCTCTGCAGCAGTGTTTCTATCAAGATATTTTCAGGCATACACTGAAAATATCTTCTTAGAAGATATTTGAGACTTCATATACCTTGAGACAGATATATGAGGACAATTGAGACTTAATGACCGTTTTTTTTTTCCCCCATGTCCCTTTTTCTGCTCATCTTCCATCCAGAACAGGTAAAAATGTTGAGAACATTACTCACCATCCAGAACTTCCTCAGGAAAGCCTGTCCTTTCGAAGTCATTGTTGTTCTGGTTGTACAAACCAAAGAGCAGATAATTTGCCAGCTCCCTGCACCCTTCATTGTATCGACTGTCTATTCCTGCAAAAGCAAAACCACAGGAGAATTGTGGTGTGTCCTAACACGGCACACCTGAAAAGTTTGTTTTCTTCCCCAGTTTATTAAACTTTAAAGGAGGAGTGTGAACTCAACTACTCTACTCAACACACCGAGAGAACAGGGTAGGGGAAAAGGAGTTTTTGCAACATCACTGCCACAAGCTTGACATCTCCCTTTCAACCTAAATCCACGAGTATTCCTTAAAAATTTTAAATGTGTTGTTTTCTGCAGTGCTCTGCATACAAAAATCCATTTTTTTCTAGTAATTCAAACATCTGTCTGGATGCAGGATGCATTCTAATTAATATGTTCTTGATTGAAGCTTCGTAACAAACTAATCCCGTGACCCAAATCTCCTGCTTTAGAATACATGATTAAACATTATCTTATCAGTGTTATAGAGCAATCCCTGAGACACCAGAGAGCCACTGCAGACTTCTGACAAATTGTGAAAAGATATTCTGACAAAACATGGGGCACAAAGAGCTTCCAAGGAAACCTTTCCTGATCCTTGGAAAAATTAAATTTAAAAAATCTGAATATCTGGAGTATGAAAAGACAGAAGATAAATTCAAGAAGATAGGAATGAGGCCTATCAGATTTAGAAACTGTTTTCATCAATCTTCATCTCTCTGGATGACAGTCAGTCATAATTCTACTGTAATAAATCCAGTATTCTCAAACAAGTACAACTGCACATAAAGCAGCATCCTCGCCATCCACACTTCACAGAGGTCACCAGTCCTGACTGCCAAAAAATTCCTCTAATGGCAAGTTTTCCAACCAAGCTATATGAGGATTCAGTGGAACGGCTGCCAACAAATTAGGATTTGTTACCACTGCCAAAGGAGAGATCAGGACATTGATAATGTAATAACGTGGCCTGAACATCTGAGTCTCAGGACCTGAATTGGAAACCAAACCAGTTAAGAGTCACCTGAACCTGGCAAAAATTGGAACAAACCTCAGGTTCTCCTATTTGTGCTCCTTTTTCATGCAATTCTTCAGCTTTAAAGCGCTAACCAGATGAAGTGTCTGCATCCAGCTACTGAATCCCACATCTTAATAAACTCTTTGTTTGCTCAGTAACTTTGGGGAGCTCACATGTATTACAAGGTATCTGGTATTTGGGGGAAAGCTGCCTCACATCTGTCCCACCTTTCTCAGCCCTCAAAAAATCTTTGAATCCTCATTCTCCTGCTGTTTCTGACCTCTCATTCATATGTGTCCCTCTGTTTTATTTACATTTTCAGTCCCATGAAAGCAGCCACACCAATGTCATCTGGAATTCAATGGGACTCAACACACAAACATTGCTGCCAAAGTCCTCATGTCTAGATGGGATTTTAGTCACAAACAAGTGCAGACTCCCTTCTTTCAGGAAGAAGCTGTCCCATTGTTTTAGGGAACTCCATTTAAATGTAATCAGTCTCCTCAGAATCAGCTACAGCCTTGAGAAGTGAGCACACACAATGTCCTGAAGAAAATCTGTTTCACTGATTACCTGCCTAACTGAGGCACCTTCGGAAGGCTCAGAGGAGCAATAATCTGGCAGATTATTGTTGAGAGACCTGGGAATGTCCAGGCCAGAAAAGAGAAGGCTCCAGGGAGAGCTCAGAGCCCCTTCCAGTGCCTAAAGGGGCTCCAGGAGAACTGGAGAGGGACTTGGGATAAGGGCATGGAGGGACAGGACACAGGGAATGGCTTCCCACTGCCAGAGGACAGGGTTAGATGGGATATTGGGAAGGAATTCCCAGCTGGGAGGATGGGGAGGCCCTGGCACAGGGTGCCCAGAGAACTGTGGCTTCCCCTGGATCCCTGGAAGTGTCCAAGGCCAGGCTGGATGTGACTTGGAGCCACCTGGGAGAGTGGAAGTTGTCCCTGCCCATGGCACTGAGTTGGAACTACAGAATCTTTAAGGTCTCTTCCAATCTAAACCATTCTGTGATCCTCTGATTCTAATTCCTGGAAGATCAGAAGAAAAATGAGAATCCGCCCTAATTTAAAGAAAAAACCCAGTTATGATGTCACCATCACTGGAAGAGTTTGACATTTTGTCTGGGCACAGCAGCTTTGAGCAGGGAAGATTTCTTCCAGGCCAAACTCCAAATGCCTGCTTTTTCAGTTAATGACAGAAGGAGGGGAAAACAAAAAGATGTTAAAGGGAGACAGCTGACAAATTTAACTCTTATAATAAAAGACATGGGTGAATTATTGCTTGCAGAGTATGGACAGACAGGCAGGGAAGACATTTATTTAACATAAAACCATGAATTCTGCAGAGTATTTGGGATTTGTGGTTTACTTGGGTCTTCCAAGTATCCTGTCCAGATGGGAGCTTTCACAGTGAGGCTTTGGTGCTATTCTACAGAAACATATGGAGTTAAAGGAACAGATATAGTTAGCAGAAAACAAACAGGAAATGAAACAATGACCAAGATAAGATACCCCCCGAGAGCATTATCAGGAGTCCTCCCCAGAACAATGGGCAAGACCATTAATTAGGAAACCCCGACGCCTGTCTCCAGCTGAGCTGGGAGTTTGGTAACTCCCCCGCCTGTTCCCAACTCATCGCCGGGGTGTGGGCACACAATGAGTCAGTCTGAGCCCCGAGGAGCCGTTCCTGCTCCTGCTCCCCATTCAGTTTGCTAAATTGGCAGAAAACATTCTGGACAAATCCGGGGGGAAAAAAAATCTGTCTGCTCGCTGAGATAAAGTAGGTGCAAGATACCGAAGAGCACCAGCAGTGATGCAAATTGCACGTGGGGACAGCAGGGAGGGAGGAGGAAGGTGAGGCTGGAGGGAATGGACACATCACCTTTAGATATTGGTCCAAAACCAACACACAATTCTGGAACTGCTGGCAGAATAATCCTTAAAATAGCCTCTCTTTGGAAAGGGATGAACAATCAGTGCAATGCACTAAATGTTCTTAGGATGTGGGAGAAACCCCAGCAGGGAAAGGTCTGTGTGGGATGGATATAATGGAGAGAAATCTAAAAAAAGTAGCAATATGTGAACAGAACCTAGGTAAAACAAAGATTTACTGGAACAGCTTTGAAAGTATCCCCACACTCTTTGAGGAGAATAAAAAATAAATATCAATGCAAAAATTCAGCTCAGCTATGCTGAATGGTGAAAGAGCTTCATCCACAATCGGAGCAGCTGCAAGTACAGTTACAGACACACCCTATTCACACTAAATGCACATCCTCAGAAATCAGAGCAACTCAACCACAACCTGAAAATCTCTGCTGAAAGGTAAGATGCCAAGAAAACACCACTATCACAAAAAACAGTTTACAGTATAATTTAGGTAGACCAGTTTGAACAGCAACAAACTCAGCTGAGTCGTCACAGCTTTTGAAAGACATTTGACATGCCAACCTCCAAATTCCTTTTTCCTGTCAGTTGTGAGGCCTTTTCTCCCCAGTAAAGAATGCAGGAATGTTACCATGCAACCCCTTCAAAATCAGATTAGAGGATTCTTCTAAAAAAATCAGCTGGAGCTACATTTAAATACTTGTATCAACAGAGGATCAGTTCTCATCTCTCTCTGGGATCTCACAATGCTTGGTTTAACTTCAGTACAAATATTAATGAACTTGAAGCAAAGCTGTGGAAGTTTATTCTGTTTTTATCTCACAACTCAGTACGAAACTAAAGTTGAGGTGAGAGAACTGCATTAACTCCAGGCCATTAAAAGCAGCCAAGTGAAACAGAACATGCCCTGACTGTAAAAAACCACAGTTGTGAGTATCCACTTTCCACACAAGTCAAAGAGGACTCAGGATGTAAAACTACATGTTTTTTGTCATCTGAAGCTTGTATTTGATGACAGATTTAAAGCATTTATAACAGTGACATGCCTGTTTAATGGAAGTTATGCCAGAAATTCTGCAGGCTGCAGGAGCCAGGGCAGAGCAGACAAGAGCCTCATTGTGGCTGCTGAGAGATCAGGGCAAAGCACAAGTCTCCTAACAAAACACACCTCCTATATTTCCATACCACAAGTGCTTATTTATTAAGAGGTATGTTCTTGTGCATAGAATTTAATCCTCCACACGACACTGAGGATTACACAAAGCAATTCCTTTGCTTCCCTTAAAGCTGGGCCATGTTTTCAGTGGCTGCTCTTTACCTGAGACTTTCTGCAGTCTCAGAATTGACAATAATTAAGAAATACTGCAGTGTCATCAGTTAACATGTTTTATGAAATTAAATTAGCAGCTAAGGCAAAACCCAAGGAGTTTATCCTGTATGATTAAGTTTCACTGGAAGGCTGACACAGTGACCTCACAGAGCTGCTGGCTGTACAGTTACTACTTAGCCAGAGACTTAACCTCTTACCCCAGAGAATGTAGGGTAGGAAGGGTCATGTTGTACAGTCGGCACTGACTAAAACAGAATGAGGTTATATGTACTTATAAATTTAATTTTGTGGTCCAGTAAAGGAGCTTTAATTTCTCTTGCAACATCATTAAAAAATACAATAAAACCCTAAAAAACCAGACTGTGGTATCATTTCCTACACAGAGCTTCTTCTCTTTAACTGCAATATATTATTTAAACAATCACTCTTCAGTCCTTTTCTCTAAGGAGTCAAGTTTTCAATCATAATGTCTGCGTTTTTCCTTTAATATCCTGACACTGATTATACAATACGAAACAAGAGTCAATGAAATGGTATTGAAGCAGTACAGAACCCCTGTTATTTTCCAACAGCACACTTGCACATGCACCTTTATTTCCTGCTGCCCTTTTCTCCCAATCCCAGAAGAAATAAAGCACTGAAGACACATGCTGTAGATGTGCCAACATTCAACTCCTAACTGCTTCACGGGTTTCTTAGGCCACTCTTCAAAATTCTTTGCCCAAAATTAGTAAATAGGCTGAAGAATTGTTTAAGGAGAAAAGAGTGTAACAATCAGCTGCTCATTCCCAGAGAAACCAGGCTGGAGCTCGGAGCAGGAAGGAGAGGATTTTTTTCTTTCTGAAACTCGTGGCATCTTTATCGGCATAATGACAACAAAACATGTAATACTAACCTAAAATGCAGAGGATTCCATCAGGCTGAGATTTGCTGCTCTGTGTCAGGATGCTTTGAATGTTTCGGAGGCGGCTGCAGCTGCAAAAGAAAAGAGAATTTGTCCTCAAGGTCACTGTTGTGAAATGTCAAACTGAAGAGGAGCCTGAAGAGCTGACCCAGCTTTGTTTTCTTTATAACAGAAAGTAAATGGACACACTTCAATCCGGGGATTTTTTTTTTCTTGAGATGTGGATCTTAGAATCAAATCATCCCTGATTATTTTTGCCCACTAAAAGATGAAGGCCACAGCACTGAGAGAAGACAGGAACTTGTAACTATTCCTTCGACCCATGAGCTCTGTTAATCTCCAACCTGGCCAGAACTGCTGCTCAGGTTTGCTCTCACCAGGCCAGCAGAAATTCCCTTTCCTATCAGAGATGCAAAAAGCAAAGTAACACCAGAAGGGACCACAGGAGCACCTATATCCCAACAGGAGTTTGGGAAAGAGTTCTGGCACCCCCAGCACCATTAGGAGAGTAATAAAGGTTGGAAACGACCTCCAAGATCATCAATTCAAACATTAAAGAGAAATGAAACAATGCCAAGTCTGTCTGAGATTTTCTTACCACAAAAATAAATAGTTTATTATATAAATTTTAATTCAGCTGTCCAATATTTATCTTTAAACCAGGCAAAAAAATCCATCTGCAACAGCGAGAAAGGTTTTTTAATAATCAAAGTGAATAGTTTATTATACAAATTTTAATTCAGCTGTCCAATATTTATCTTTAAACCAGGCAAAAATTCCATCTGCAACAGCGAGACAGGTTTTTTAGTAATCAAAGTGAATAGTTTATTATACAAATTTTAATTGAGTTGCCCAATATGCATCTTTCAGCTACAACAGCCACACAGAGAGCAACACAATTTGTGCTTCCAGGCAACATTCTATGAGTTTGTTTAAATACAGATAAAAAAACCCAAGAAATTTCACTGTTGATATTACTGAATGGGATTTCTTGTTTATAGACTTATTTATAGAACT
The DNA here is from genome assembly GCF_029207755.1 of Chamaea fasciata. Lineage (NCBI taxonomy): Eukaryota > Metazoa > Chordata > Aves > Passeriformes > Sylviidae > Chamaea > Chamaea fasciata. The sequence goes on along the minus strand of NW_027094091.1, from coordinate 1,944,913 downwards.
ATGAGCTGTTCAGCTCCAGGAAACAAATGTCTCTCACAGAAACAGTCAAACAGACCTAAATTTATGAGCAGTTCAAGCAAACAATAAAGTAGGGTCAAATATTTCTATTTTCAGCATTACTTTAGCCAAGTAAAAAAAGCCAATAGGTCTTTTCAGCAATACTACAATTATTGTGCTCTACTTTCTCTGAAAGAGAATGAACATTAAAGGTTTCCATTATGGTGAATCTAAGTGAAATTGAAACATCAGTGACAAAGGAGAGACAACACTTCATTTCGAGATACTTTCATGGGGAAACACAAAGTCACTGCAGCCTCCACCATTAATTTTTTCCCCTTTTTATGTCACATGTTTCAGTTCTGAATCCCTCAATTGTTCTTTTCACCTGGAACAATTCCATTTCTATGATTTCAACTGAATGGATGGATGGATGGATGGATGGATGGATGGATGGATGGATGGATCCAGTCTTAGATATGGAAACAGAAATTAAAGCCACTGATGACAGCAAAGACTTCATCAGGTACTATCAGATGTTTGCCCACATGGGCGATGCCAGGAAATCCATGAAAACCACACTGAACTTTATGCTGCACATTTAAGCAACTGCTAATTATTCATTCTTTCAAACCTCACCTAAACCTGAATCTCACTGGTTTTGTCTCTTCTTCTGGAAAAGTTTCATCCCATCACTAAACAGGAGCCCAGGGCAGCTGGGTGACAGATGATTCACTACAAGCTATTCAGAGCTCATATGTTTATATTTCCCATATCACGAGATAGAGAGCAGAAAAAAATCCCCAGACTCTTCACTGTGGGCACAAAGAGGACTTATTTCATTTGTTGGTATGGAAACAGCAACACAAGTTGCACAAGCCCACAGTTATTTGAGGAGCAGCTGCAGGATTGCTGGAGCCTCTGTAAAAAATAAAAAAAAACAAGAACATGGAAGCAACTTTTTGTACAAAGCTGTCCATAAGTGAAATCCTTCTCAAAATGCTTCTTGACCGGCCTGCAAAGGAATTGTTCCCGTGATTCCTGAGAGGATCTGAAGGACAAATTGGAAGGACTGGGGAGACAAAGGATGTCCAAGGACTTCTGCACTGACACAACAAGCAGCTCCCAGAGAGACTTTTAATAAAACATTTTGCCATATCAGAGGATTCCTGTTCCTGCTCAAAGTGAGGAAAGAAACAGTCAACAGAAAAAATGCTGAGGGCACAAGAAGGAGATTTTCCTTCAGCTCCTCAGAAACAAGATTCAATAATCCCTCTGCTACTCGTGGTCAACTCTGAAGGCAAATTTAATTCTCCAGCCAAAAACAGGTTTTTAAGGACTGTGTAACATTTTTTAAAACTCTTGTGAATTATAAACACAGCAGAAATACACACCTTGATGTTGTTCCCGTTTTCTTCCCTCCCTGTACTGATCACTTATAGAAAACTGTTTAGAAGTCAATCTGACAAAGAACAAGTATGGAAACTCATGGGGAAAGACTTTTTTCCATTTATCAAAAAACATTACCATATGAAACAAGGTAAGCCATTCCTAAGATATTTAAATTTTAATTTCAAAGGCCTCCACAAAAAAAGTGACCCAATAAAACACATTCATAATTCAAAAGAAGTGGTGTTATGAGCCTGTGGAAGAATACCAGACCAGAGAAAAGCAAAACAAATGGGGTTTCTGTCTTCTTGAGTTCTGGGAAATATTTTCTGATCAGTTCAGGTGCTGAGTAGAAAAGGGGAAGAAGAATTGGGGAAGGAGAGTCCTCACAGGTTGGGTATTTCTTTCCTTCTTTAAGTTTTCAGGTTAGAAATTTTACTCTCCTAGAATTACTTGCATTATTTTTCAAATAAATTCGAACTTTGGTGTAGCCCTTAAAAACATCTAAAGATCGCAGATTAAGCTGCCAAAAACATTTCTGGCCAGGTAAATCTGGATGTCAGTGCTGTGTGTCCTGACATAAAACATGAAAGCACAGGGCAACTTATACGTTCATTATTTCACAATAAGATGTCACGTCCAATGAAGATCATTTATTTCGTTCTTCATATTAAACAGACCTTTAGCAGAATATATTTCTTTGCCTTATTTAAGAAGTGGTTTCTATGAGAGAATTCTTCGAAAAAGCTCCTTCACTGAAAAATTTTCAACGTCATCTCAAGTGTGGATAAATCATTAGATTCAAAGGCTGACACTAAACACAGAAGACTTCTGTGCCTGAAGAAAGATGCCATTCAGAAATAGGGAAGAGAATAATTAGAATTCTTACAACATGCTTTTAAACAATACAGGCTAAACTGTGTATAAAGTCAGAGGGGGGAAAATAAAGGCATTTTCTTGGATTTCACATTAAACAGTCATCTGACAAAAACAAAGACACTGTCCTGGGAACAAAAATCCATGACTTTTCCCATCTCTAAAACAAGCACTGACTTTTTTACTCCTTTTCATTTTACCCCAGCAGCACAAATTCGAACGGAAACAACAAGCTCCACACAAACCCGTGGGCCTTGGGATGCTTCCCTGGAAGTTGTGGCTCTGGATCCACCATCTACATAATCACAGCTAAACATACAGTAACCTGCTGCTAAAGACAAATAAAAAGAGGTGTATTTGGAAACGTGGTCCTAAGGAAGCTCCAAAATGCTGGATTTCAACGAGATTTGAGCAAGACAAGAGCTGGACGCTACTTTTCCACCCATCAATTTCTGATGTGGGCAAGATGTTGAAATAGGTAACGTGGGCTTTTTTGCACCCTTTTTTAGGCAGAAGCTGGGATTTCTCTGTGGGTTTAAGGCAGGATAAAATCTCCCGGTGCTGCAAGGGACAGTCTCGCCCTCCTCGCCGCCTTTCTGTCCGCACTAACGATCTTGAAGCCATGTGTCAGGTCGGATCAGCTTATGGATCCAAACAACCTCCAGCCCAGGAATTAAAAAGAAAAAAACAACGCTTTCAAACGGCAGCGAGCTGACCTGACTGCTGATGAAGGCAGGTCAAAAGGCAAAGCCACGTTTTGGGGTGACATCTGGCAATAAAGTGTGCTTGGGCCAATTAAGGAACTATACCTTGAGGTACTTGATATTCCGCTAATCTTGGACTAGATCCAGAAAAAAAAAAAAAACGGAGGGGGAGATAATTGACAATCATTAACTTCTAAGAATTAGTGCTCATCTGTTCACGTCTTCACACTAATTATGCAAAGTACCTCGCTTTACAACAGCCAGCCTGTCACAGCCTGGTAACAGACACGGCGCTGCAAGGCACGTCTGTTGGCAAATAAAGAGAATATTAACAACTGTGCCTTTCTCAATCACAAAGGACAAATGCATTTCCTCAAGAAAGCCACGCGGTGCTTGAATTTCCATTCGATCTCGTTTCTTTTCCCACAATGCGGTGGTTTTTTTCCCCTCCCCGGCTTGCCGGCAGGGTTTAACCTGCGTGCAGTGCAAGCTGCCTTTCCCCGGCGTGGTGATGCAGAACTGAGGCAGCGCCGATATCACTGAGCCCTGCCCGATCCCCGGTGGATTCCCAATTCCCGGTGGATTCCTGGCAAGGCCGCAAGCTGTGCTTTTAACACTCAATTCAGCTGACAAAGGCTGGGATTTCGCCGCTTTCCGTGTGTTTCGCCTGGTCTTGGCAGATGTTTCGCTCCTCCCCCACAAAGGCTTGGCAGCCCTAAAAAACCCGCACGTGGCCGAGGTTGGATGGATGGCAGGGAAAACCGGAGATACAACCCCGGCAAACCAGGGAGAATCCTCAACATTAGCGGGGAACAACTTGACTAGATTCGTGCTGCCTACCGAAGCCAATGGTTTTACCATTAGCTGCCCCGCTTACCTTAAATAAATACATGAAATAGAATGATAAATCACAGGGTTTTTTCCCCCCAGGTCTCACTTCTTGTTAACTCGTTGTCGCGAACATCTGTTTCCACTTTGGTCCCCGAGAAATCAAGTTTATATTTCTTGGGTCTTTTTGTTGACCTCACGATTTCTATGAGAAACGTTGTCTGCTTGTATTGAGAATTCCAGGATTTCCCTGGATTTCCCACAGTCTGACATTATCCCCACCTTCGTGTAGCTGTGAAAACAGACACCAGAAGTCAGACTGAGCTGAACACTCTCAGAATTTCATTGATTTCAAAATAACTCTCACTGCTTGGCACTCATAGAAGACAACATTCACCCATCTTAAAATATACGTCAATTTCCCAGCTATTTTGCAAATTTCTCTACAGTGAACACAGGGATCTTGACTATAAATAGGAGATCAAGTAGTTTTTTAGGAACAGTGAGAAAAAAATGGACACAGATAAACAAATTTTAACTCTATGCGCATTTTTCAGGACCGAATCTTGACCTTAAGTGGACAGGAATATTCAATTCTGTCATCCAGAGACCTTAAAGCACATAGGAACAAGCCTGAATATCTCCTTACCTAACACCTGGAACTGCCTGATGTCATTCTGCACAATCACAAACTTTTTGAGGCTATTTATCAAACGATGGGTTGCCCATCACTTACACACCAGTCAGACCCTCAGCCTTGACGTTCTCTCTCCTTAACAGGCTGATTTACAAAAACCACGTCTGTATTTTTCATTTTCTTATGCTGCAGCACATTACGGAGAGCATCGACTATTCTCTTCCAAAAATATTACCAGCTGAGAAAATTACAATAATTGAAGAAACAACAAAGACCAGCAGCTGGAGGGTGATTTTTTTCAGCCATCACTCACTCTGATTAAAAGGACAGGGCACTGCCTGGCACTTGGGCAGAGATCAGAAGTTGATTTTTGGGGCTTCAAGACTAAATTCACCTTCAGGGCTCATTCCTGGGCCAGAACCTCTGTAGCCACGTGGCCACAAAGCTCCAAATCAGATGCTGTGATGATCACAAAGGGAGAATTCCAGCTAAAGGTCCACGCCATAGCTCTGCTCCTCTCCTTGGCAAATTTCCCTTCTACCTCTCTACTCCCATCAGTCAAAAGGTTCCAGCCCCCTCAATTTTCACTGTAGCATTCTTATTTCCCTAGGGTGGCAGAAAACCATCCATATTCAAGGAACAGGGGGTTTTCTCTTTTTTTTCCTCATGTACTTCAAGTTAAATCAGCTCTTTGAATTGCTAAAATACAGCACATTCCTTAAAAAAAAAAAAAAAAGAAAAAAAAAGAAAAAAAAATCCAGTGAAACTGTGCTCTTATAAAATCTTGAACCCCAGCATAATTACATAAAGAACACACGGGCACAGACTGTTAATCTTTCATCACAGACAAGCCCCCTACAAAAACTGGTTGGGAAACCACAACAACTCTTTGGTCCCGTGCTCCCAAATACCCAACTCATGGAAAAAAAAAAAGCCACATATTTAACCACGATGTGATTAACAACAGAACAGTTTAGGGCAGGAGAATGTTAAAGCACACAGGAAGAGGCAACAGAAAAATTAACCCAAGGACTCATTTTGCATTTCCCCACATGGACACATGGTGAGAATTCATCTGTATTATGTTACCACCATGGATAATGAATAATGAGGATTTGCTCGCTCTGTTTTACATAAAGGTAATTCAGATTGGGCGGGTGCAGAGCGCTCTGAAAAAGAACCAATCCGCATTTATTTTCTAATGCAGATATTTAAAACAAACACTTCACAGGAGTTTTGTTCAGAAATGCCTGTATTCACAAGGAAAACACTCATTCACCACTAAACACAGGCGCATGAAAGATGACATCACCTCCCAAAAAGACTTCCCCTTTTTTGGGCAGCACTCCTCTCTTACTTAAGGGATTTTTTTGTTTCTATTTACAAACCCATTCTTTACTTGTTACAGTGCCGAGGGTCGCCAGCTCCCAAGGTGCCACACAGCAGACCAAAACTCTCAAGTATGTGGAAGAACTCCAAGAATTATCTCTGGCCTATTCTCTAGTCTTTATATAGGCTGAAGAATTTTTCCATTCCTGTTTGGGAACTTGGGAGCAGGGGGAGGAGGGTAATGGATTGTTTTAAGTTATTTTTTACTAACTGCCTGCTATCTGCTGACTGCCTGGGAAATTTATTGCAAACACTGGCCCTCCATCTGGCCTGACAATAAAAAAATTTAAAAAAGAACTGCACAAGAATGAATGTTAAGGAGGAAAAAAAAAAATTAACAGATGACATGGCTCCTACAAATGCACCAAATTACAGTTGCTGGCTGCATCTCCCAGTGGAGCTCAAAAGCTTGCAGATGTTCAGAGTCTGAATGTTCTCATGACAACTCTAAAACAGGGTCTCAGATTACAAAAATCACTCAGGAAGAGGAAGGTTTGAGTGGAAACCATTTTCTCTTTCAGCAATTTTTTTTTTTTTTTTTACCATCTTGGCATTTCATTACCCATCGTGAATTTTTAGATACTTTACAGCTCTAAAGAAACACTAAGCTCTTTCTAAATAATTAATTTATTCAGTGAAAAAAAATATTTGAAAAGGTCACGCTTTTTTTTCCTGTCTTATTTTCAATTCAATTTCTAACTGCAAGCAGAAAGGGAACATAACCAGCACAGAACAGCCGTGTTCACGTGTTTCAAGCAAGAACAACCTCCATTCCTCTCTCACTGCAGGATTCCTCATTTCACTGGCAAATTGTCCAAAAAGTGAAAATGCTTTTGTTCCCTTCTTGTCCTTAACATTAAAAGCCGTTTGGTTTTGGTGTTTGTTTTTTAATTGAAAATCTGCAGCAAACACAGACCCAGGTAGCTTGGCCAAGCGTTTGTCTGCGATTCACGTGCGAGGTCTCCGTTCCCTGATTATCTGGCTTCCCACTGGTGAATACTTCCATGTATTGTGCTGTAACTATTGAAAGCATCAAGCACTTCAGTTCCTGGGTTGTCCTTTGTCGTACTATAAAACAGAATCATGGAATCATTTCGGTTGGAAAAGCTCTCCAAAACCATCGAGTCCAACCATTACCTCAGCGCTGCCAAGGCCAGCATTAAACCTCTTCCCTAAGCACCACAAAAATGTCTTTTAAATGCTTTTTAAATACCTGGCCACTCTACCACTGCCCTGTTCCAGTGCTGGACAATCTCTCCAGCAGAGAAATGTTTCCTAATATCCAACCTAAACCTCTCCTGGCACAACTTGAGGCCGTTTCCTCTATCCAAACCCTTCAGATAATGGGCTGCAGCCTCATACACATGGGTGCACCTTAAGTCTCCAAAAGGAAACAGCTCTGGCAACCCAAGGATACCTGAGCTGACACCTGAGCTCCCACAGAGCCAATGCCACCATCTCACATGTCCCCACGCCCCAGCTCCTATGAAGCCCTACCCAACACATTTCCAGAGCTCAGGAAATTTTACGACCTTTGCATCCACAAACCCCCCAGCAAGTGCCCACACAAATACAGCATCTCCTTTCTCTCAATAATCCCTCAGCCCCTCCCAAACCTCAGGTATCCCTACCCCAATTCACTTTTCCTACCTTCACAAGCCTTTTTTCTCCCCTCCTTACTGCCAAGACAGCCCACCTCTACTCCCTCCCAAATCAATCCCAGGCTTATCCCCTAAGGAAACACAACCCCAAACCCACTCTCTGCACACCAGCCCTGCACCAAGCCCCCCTTGATGTCCTGCTGCTCCTCATCCACCGCAGCCTCCCACACAGCCTCCTCCAGCAAGATTCCGCCTTTGACAATCCCTCCATCCACAAGGTCACATCAGGCCCCTGTCTGCCGCCCTGTCAGGGCCACCAACACCTCCCTCCCGGTAGCCACCTGCCAAATCTACCTGTTCTCATCACGGCCAATCCTTTCTCTCCCGTTCCCAGCCCCTCACATGCTGCTCCAGCCCCACAAAACCCCCTCAATGACCCCAAATCCGACCGTAACACCCCCCAAAACTCAGCGCCCCGGCGCGCCAGAAAACCTCTCCTCGATGCTCCATCACTTCTGTCCCACCCCCAAAGCCGTGCACCCCCATCCTTCCCACCCCACCGCCTTCAATTAGGTGTTAAACCCTATTTTATCCTAAATCAGCACCGTCAGCTCTGTGAACACCCCACCTTCTCCCATATCAAACCCCTTAACACCCCATCCTACCGCTTAAAACCTCTCCCCAAGTCCCCTATTCCAGCGCACTCCAGCACCTCCAGAGCCCTGCGCCCCCCATGCCTCCCACCCCAATGCCCCCATATAGACGTTTAACCCTATTTCCTCCACGAGCAGCGCCACAGCTGTGAACCCCTCAGCTTCTCGCACACCAAATTCCATCTCGGTTCACCAAAACCCTCCACACCCCCGCCTTCCGCGCCCCTCCAACAGACCCCCACCTCGCATACCCCTTCCCCACCCCACAGCTCCTTCAGCGCAGCCCTGCCGCTCGCTGTCACCCTCCTCCTCGCCTTCCCCGCTGCCCCCTCCGGTACCTGACGAAGGGCCCCGGGGCTCGGGGCCGGGGTCGGTGTCGCGGGGGCGGCGGGAGGAGCGCGGAGCGGCCGCACAGCGCCATGGCGACCGCGATGCGCCGGAGGAACGGGGCGGCTCCGCCACTGCGGCCCTGCGCCCCGCCCCGCGCCGCGCGCACCACTCGCCTCGGGGGGGGAACGACATGACACATCCGCACCGCTCCCCCCTCACACAGCCTTTCTGTCCGCGAAGATTTATCCCGAGTTTTCTCTCGCCTGGCAGGAAGTGCGCTCGGGAATTCTCGGACAGCGGCCCTAGCTGGGAGTAAACATAGCGGGGATGCGGTCGGTCACCCCTCCGCCAGGAATGGGCTCGTCCAAGTCCAGCCCCCCGCTCACACACCCCTCACGCCCCCCCCCCCCCCCGCTCGCTTATGGGCGCGTCCAGCCCCCACCGCTGCTGATGTCCCCGTCCCCCCCCCCCCCCCCCCCCCCACGACAGGCGTGGGCTCGTCCTATGCCAGGGAGCCGCAGGAGGGGACAAGGGACCCGCTGGGACCCCCGGGCAGGGGTGACCCGGAGCCCCCTGGAACCCCCTGAAACCCTTGGGGAGAGGTGACACGGAGCCCCCCCCCCCGAGAAGGGGTGACGCAAAAACCCGCCAGGGAGGGGTGACACACAGCCCCGAGGGGCAGGGGGACACGGAGACCCCCGACATCCCGCAGAGCCCCGCGGGATGTTGTTTCCAGGATCCCACCCAGAACCCCGAGGGATGATGTGTCCTGGAGCTCCACGGAGTGATGTATCCTGTATTGTCCCCCCCAAAACACTCTACAGCCCATAGACATGCCTTGACCCCCCGTGTCCCCACAGCATTGCACCCCTCGCCCCCATGGGACCCCTCCCTGGTTGTCATTCCCTACCCCATTTGCCCCAAAACCACCACAGCCCCATCTGGGCATCCCTCTGGGGTGTCACCAGCACCCCACATGGTTCTCCTTTTCTTGTTATCCCCCCAAAATAGCCTCTCTTTCCAACCAGCACCCCTCTGTGCTGGCTGCGTCCTAGTACCAGCACAACCATCCTTACAGATACGCTTCATTCTCTTTACACCAGAAATTCAGGGAGTTTTGCCTCCTCTGCCTTATCCTGCTCAGCCCGGAGATTCCAGCCTTGTCTGGCCTCTGACACCCTTTCCCAGTCTTCCCAGTCTGTTCCTATTTTACTGATGTGTCACCACTGCCAAAGAACTGAGCCAGCACTCCCAGCTTGCAGGGAGCAGGAGCAGGGATTTGAGGTCCTGCACAGAAAACCTCCAAGGATCTATAAAGGACTGAGGTCATCATAACTCAGGGAAGCATCTGGAGCCAGGCTTTAATGAACCGTGAGGGGCACATGGCTGGAAACCCGTTAATCACACATCCCTCAGCTGAGGGGAACATATCCTGCTCCTCCTGCATCCTCCTGCCTCCCCATCCAACCCCAGGGGAACGAAGAGCTGCCCTATGGCATGACAAGAGGTTGGGTAAGCATCAAGGAAAACTGAATTTGCTGTGGAGGCCTTCGTTCTCCCCCAGAACATTAATCCCCATCCTCCAGTGCTAATCTGTGACGAGCTCCCTGCATCGTGTCCATCCCCATTAATCACCCTGGCTCCTCATCCCCGGTGGAGAGTGGGATAAGACCCCTTGTCTACATCTTAATTACACCAGTGTTTGCCAATAGCAGCGTAAAGCCCAAAATCTGCAGCTTTGGAGTGTGATGGAGACATGGGGCTGCTCGGAGCAAACTCCTTTTCCTTTCCCAAAGGACCCCAAACCAGTGGGGATTCCTCAGGGGCTCTCACTCCCACCTCACTTTTAACCTGGTGCAGGTGAGAACACATTCCAAAGTGTTCTTTCCTTTTTTCCCAAAAACCAAATCGGACTTTGCTCGCTGCCACAGAGCAGAGACAAGATAAATAAATATTCTGGGCCATAGCCCAGCTGCCCTGCAGCCGCTGGGAAGCGTTTTAGCTGGTCTTGATAAAGTTCTGATGGCTCCATGTATGGACACGTCCCTACGGCACAGGTTGTGCTGACAAGGAGTTGGCACCATCTCAATCCCAAACTCTCCCTGTTTTTTGAGCCCCTGGACATGCTTTGAGCTTGCTAGGGCAGCATCAGCAGTGAGAGCTGAAGGCCTGGAAGGAAAAGTGGATAGGATTGCTAAAAAGCCTTGTCTATCCTCTAGAAAGTTCCTAAAATGCATCCCTCCTGCTTCTCTTGTCATTTGCCGAGTGGGACAGTCTCCTGCAGAGCTCCTGCTGGTTGTCCCATCCCAGTCTGTGAACCACCATCTTCCAAAACGCTTTCCCAAGCCCCTCTACATCCAACACTCACATATGGAAGGAGACACTTCCTGACAGCAAATCCTTTCCCTGCAACAGGCACCATCCTTAATATCTGGGTGCTGTGTTGGCTCCTTCCATCTCCTCCTCATCCCCATGAGCCTGCCCAGGGAGTCCAAAGCCCCAGGAACACAGCAAGGCTGTGGTGGGAGAGGAGAGGGAAAAGGGATCTTCCCAGGACAGGATTTAGGAATGTTTTGCCCCTAAGACTCTTTCAGCCAACAAGAGAAGACATTTCACACCACTGGTGCATCACACCAGGCTGTGTCCTGTAGCCTTGTGTTTCCCTTGGGATGAAAAATCAGGTCAACAACCTGGAAAACACCCAACAGAGAGGTCAGGCTTCCTGGAGAAGGAGAGATGTGGAAGGGGAAAGAACATGACATCAGCTATTGTTCCTACTCTCCAGCTTCCTGAGCTTCGCTGTCCCACTATTGTTGCACGTTTTGAGGACTGCAAAAGCTGAATGAAACCCACAACAATTCCCAAAGAGAGGAAGAGGGGAGCAGAGTGGCTTGGAAAGAGGGGGGAAGCTGCTGCTGATGCTCCTTAGCGGGTCCTCCTGACCTAGATGTTGCCCCAAAGGAAACACCAGATCTGGGTTGAGTCTGCTCGTGTGACCTGGTAGGGCTGTTCCTCACTGTGTTTTCAGCTTGGGTACCTCAGCGTTGGCATCTGCCCATGGAAACAGCTGCCTTCACACCCTCTTCCATGGATACCTGTTTATTTTTAGTAAATCCCTGCTGGAGAAAACAATGCTGTACACACAGAGTGGCCAAAATTAGCTGTTCACACTGAGATGTGCACCTGGAGAGGTCCTTTATTCTCCCATCCATGAGGAATGCCTAAATTTCCCACCCTGGGCTGAGGGTTGGTCCATGAGACTGGAGGCTGAATTTTATTTAAAATTTGATGGATACATCCCATGATACTTGGACCTGCACAACCCTTCCCTGTGGAAAACATTGGCTGCTGGGAATGTGGGGTGTAGAGTGGCTCTGACGTCTTGGTTCACACCAAGGAACCATCTATGAGCCACCCTGCAGGACTTCCCAGGATGGTGGAACCCCAGGAAGACCTGTCTCCACCTCTGGTGTTCAACTGGGCAAACGAAACCCCAAAAATAAAACCAGAGTCAGCAGCTCCAAATAAAACCAAACAGAAAAGCTTTATGACTCACAAATCCCACTTTCAGCATCCTAAGAGCCAAGGATCCATCCTTTAGGGCTTTCAATTTGCTTTTTCCTTATCCCTTAGTAGCATCAAGGAGCTGTTTTTCTACTGTAATGGCACTTTTAAGGAAATAATTTCGATTTCTTGGAGAGAAAACATGAATTGTGCTGTACTTGCATGGTAAACAAACAAGGTAGTCCCTGCTGTGCTTCATAAGAATTGTTTTTCTTCCTTTTTTGCTCAGATTTATGGGATCCTGTTGTACTTATGGGATCCCATGACTGTTTCAGAGGAGTCCACCCTCCAGGCAATGGATGTTCATTCTGCAAATGAACCTGCTGCCTACAGAGCTCTTATTGAAAAATTTATGAATAGCATGAGAAAGGGATAAAACAAGACCGTTTGAAAAAGTTTTCCACTTTTACCTGGGGAGGGAAAATTAAGTAATAAATGATGATGGCAATAAAAACCTTTCTACTCCATCTGTCCAAGTTCTTCAGGCTAGAAGATCTTCATTCTTCTCTAGTGCTATTTTGGGAGGAGAGGTATTGAAATTTCCTCTGCCCTGAAATTATTGTTTTATTCTTACCACAAAAAAAGCAGCCCCCAGGTCAAAGAAAATAAAAGGGTGAGTTACTTCAACAAGCTGAGATCTGCTTGTTTATACCACCCTGAATCTGGCACCGCACAGCCATCAAACACAGGGTGGAGATGCAGGAGGCGATGGAGACACAACACACCAAGATCCTGCAAGCACAGGAAACGTTTCAAAAAATAGCAGTGCTGACCCTGAGTTACCCAGACTTGTTTTGTTATAGCCACCGCTCTTTGTAAATGAAGAGTTTGGCTAAGAAATAGAGGGGGCTGAGGGTGACCAGGAAATGGGAAGGATTTTTTAGAAACTGGCTCCATGCAAGGAGGGAATTTGGGGCTGGTGGTGGTCACTGCTGAAGTTTCTTTTGGCTTTTCCAACAGTGGGTGGAGCAAAGAGGTGTTTGCTGCCACATGGGGAAACGACCCACTGTCCCTGAGAATAATTGAATGTCATGGCTTCTTCATTTCAATGTGTTTTGGGACATCTCCAGGTGTTATAGGGTCATGGAATAACTTGGGTTGGAAGGGCCTTGAAGACCGTCTCGTTTGGCCATATCAGATTTACCAACGTGGGATTTGGTCTGCAAAAAATCAGGGAATTGCTGTCTGGAGTGGAGTGCTGGTGTTTCTTCCCTGACACCCCAGATGCTTTGGAAAGGTTCTTCAAAAGAAGGAACAGTCTGGATATGGCTTTGGATCAGAGGGAAATTCAGGTTGGAAGGGACCTCAGGACGTCTCTAGTCCAACCTCCTCCTCAAAGTAGGGTCACCTATGAGGTCAGACCAGGTTGCCCTGAGCTGTCTTCAGTTTGCTCCTGAAAACATCCAAGGATGGAGACACTGCAACCTCCCTGGGAACCTCCTTGGTACCCCGAACCACAAAGATATCCCTGGGATCTGCTCCTCTCCCACTACTTGCCCACAGCCTCCCCCTACCCAACCTCAGTATTCCAGGTGTGTGGCCACATCCTCCTGAAGCCAACCAACCCTACACTGATCTCTTTTTTTTTTCCCAGTCTTTGAGCCTCAGATGAACAGAGGAAGCCAGGCCCTACAGCATTTGCTGTGTGGCCTCCCCTGCATCTCGTTATCTCCAGGAACAACTTCCCACCTCTCCCATCCCGCTTCCTCCAGAGCTCAAATCCCTCCCTTCATTGTGCTTCACCCTTCTCCAGGAGCCTCCTCTCATCACTGCCTGAGGATACACTGCTTAAAACCTGATTTGAGCCAGCACCATCTGATTTTGCAGCTCCCCAGCTGGCTCTCAAGTCTCTGCCTGTTGGTCTGGGGAGAGGCTGCGAGTTCAGGCAGTGCAGAGTCTTCAAAGGCTGGATGTGCAAGGGAAGAGCATCTCCAAGCTTCTCCATGTTGGGCAGAGCTCCTCAGCTGGTGGTCCTGGAGAGCTCTGGGCTTCTCCTAAGGCACCCACAAGGAGATTACTAGCAAAGTAAGTTGGCCAGGATGCTTCTGTTCACTGTAACTCCATGGCATCACACTGCAGAATTGTTAGGGTTTCTATGAAGATATGGAACATAGAATTCCAGAATGGTTTGGGTTGGAAGACACCTTAAAGATGACCTTGTTCCACCTCCCTGCTCTGAGCAGAGCCACAGCTTCTCTGGGCAACCTGTGCCAGGGTCTCAGCACCCTCCAGCAAAGAATTTCTTCCCAATATTCCATCTAAGTGTTTCCTCTGTCAGTGTGAAGCCATTCCCCTTCTCCTGGCACTCCAGGCCCTTGTAATGAATGAGCCATGAAAAATTCTCCTGGTTTTCCTCTTCCAAACAGACCTGCAGAAGCTCTTTCTCTCTAAGACCATTTCCTTTCACCTACCATTTTTCCCAGAAATCAGCCAGAATTTCTCCTTAGCAGGAATTTTGCATTCCTGGACTCCCCGTTTTCAGCTTGCAATGGTTTCTGTCTCAGAAATGTGAGCTGAGAATGCCAGGGATGTCAGGAAGGGAAAATCCATCTAAGCTCTTCATCTCCTTTTGTCAGCGTTTCATTTAAGCAGGCTTTTCATGCTGCTGATTCATCTCCAGGAGCTTCCCACCCACCTCCATGTTCATTCCAGTGCTTCCCACATCCTTTGCAAGGGGAAGGAAACACCAGCACTGCAAGTAGGATCAGGGGCCTAAATCATCTGAAACCCTCCTTTTTCTCCAAAGAAGAAGGTTTATGTCCTCAGGCTCCATCACTGATTTCCACGCTGCAGAGCCACCACTGCCTCTCAATCTCCTTTTGAGCCTCGTTCATGGCAAAACGCAGCTCCTGAGCAGGTTCCCTGCAGCGTTTCCCAGATATCCGATGGAGCGGTACCTTGCTGACCACTTCACTGTGCACTCTGTTGGCTCCAGGGGAAGGAAACAACAATGAGATCACTTGGAAAGATTTTTTTTTTTTCCTTTAGATTTGGCTTGCCCGGTGGAAATCCAGGAGTGTGGTCAACAAACAGCAAGCAGAGATTCCTTTCACCCTCTGCGGAAACTGAAATTAAACTCATTTTCACTCATCCATGAAAACAAAGGTGATGATAATTACAACCAGCAGCACTCCATCCTCTTCTTCCATCCTGCCTCGCTCCGGAGGGAGGAAGGCTGAGCTTACAGTTTGGTGGAGGGGCTGTGGGAACCAGCAGGGACAAAACTGGGACAAAGCCAGCAGTCGGAGCACCGCGCCGGGCTCAGCTCCCGGGTTTTGTTCAGTGATGGATGGGGACGAATGCATTGTGTCCCCCGGAGCCATTTAATCATGGATTTGATGCTCGGCATGGATCCTGGAGCTGTACCAGAGGCAGACTGGGATGTGCTCAGCAAGGCCTCTCTGCATGGCAGCATTCCGGGCTCGCGAGCCGCCGCATCCCTCCGCTACCAAGACAAATTAGAGGAACACGGCTCATTTTTATGGCTTGCTCCGAGCGGGTCAGCCTGGAGGCCACCACAAAAGGATCCTCTGCAGATCAAACATGCAGTTGCAAAGATTTGGGAGGGAATGCCCACAGAAAAATGTTGCATTTGGTCAATTTGTCGCCCCTCGGTGCACCGCGTTTTCACGGCTGCAGGCAAGAAAAACAGAGCTGGTCATTTAATGAAGCCTTTGGACGGAAATCTGCAGCGAGTTTCCCCTTTCCCAATTATCCTTGTGAAATACACAGCTTGGGAAAGCACACAGGCACAATGAGCTGTAAATCTGGGGCTAGTAATGAAATCTTCTCTCCCTGTCTAGGACAGCTGGGAAGGGAAATGCTCCAACCTGTTGCTTAACATGCTGGGGAAATCACCACTGGAAAAGCGAGCTGGCTACAGAATCCAAGAGAACTCCATTCCAGCATTGGCCAGCAGCCTTTGCTGTGTTTCGTGAGCTAGAAAGTCTTCAGAGAACTTAAGGGAGCTCTAGACGTAAGACCCCACTGGGAAGAGCTTCCTGGGAAGCCACAGCAGGGGCATGGACAACTGCAGAGGCTCATGTGAGCTCTGTTTTGGCCCCACATCTTAGGAAATGAGAGCCCAAAATCTGCTTTTTTGGCTGCTCTCTGCTGTGGGACTGAGTGCTGATGTTGGAGGGGTCAGGCTTTGCTGGAGCTACTTCTCCATAATCCAAGAAACTTCTAATCTTGCATTGTCCCAGCCCCTTTTGTGGCTTACATCGGGTTTTTTTCCCCAAATAACTGCAGGGAGAGCCACTGGTCTGTGCTGTGGGACAAGCAGGAAGCACTTGGGCAGGGGGTGATTTCAGAGAATCAAATCATAGAACCAGTGAGGTTGGAAAAGACCTCTAAAATCACAAAGTCCAAGAATTAACTCACCACCATGTTCACCACTAAACCATGTCCTCAAATGCCACATCCTTATGGCTTTTAAATCCCCCCAAGGATGGTGATTCCACCCCTGCCCTGGGCTGCCAGGGCTGGATAACCCTTTCCTTGAAAAAAATTTCACTAATATCCAATCTAACCCACCCTAGAGCAACCTGAGGCTGTTTCCTCTCATCCTGTCCCTTGTTACCTGGAACATTTCAGATTATTTCACCTTTGCCAGCCTCACTACGTTGTCGCACACACTATGAGCCAAATTCAAAGATCTTGGGCTCTTCACAAGAAAAAAAATCCTGATTTGATAAGGACAGCATCCGTGATTTCCCATCCTTTGGGCATGGGCAGGAATTGTGTCACTCCAACCCGCATCACAAAAGCCTTTGTGGGCTCTTTATCCTTCGCACTAAACCAGCACCAGCCTCTACAAGACGGTGATTTACAACTCTCTATCTCCCCCAGGGCTCTCCCAGCCGGCTCCACAGCGATTCCAGCAGGAATGGCTTTCCCAGCGGGTGTTTGCAAAGTGCTAAGACTCAGCTGAGCAATATCTCGGTGGGGAATCCCACAGCCCTTAATTTATCGATTACCATTAGCAGCGATAATACTAATAAAGGCAAGCAGAGATTAAAATATTCTCTGCACAGGCACAGAGAGCTTCCCAAAGCTCTGCCAGCTGGGAAAAGGCTGAGAAGACTTTCTGGTAGTGGTGTCTCTTTGTATTTCACCCCAAAGACAGGGCCCACCTCCAGAAATCCCACAAAGCCACAGAATTGTGGCTGTCACCTGAGGTCACTCGCCGTGACTGTGACGATGGGATGGAGGCGGCCGGTTTCCCCGTTCCCTGAGAAACTCAGCGCTGAGCCAGCTGGGCAGCCTCTTCCCAAGGGGTTTTCCCACCGCCGAGGTTCGCACTTGCCAGCTTTCCTCGGGGAGGGGGCATTGTCAGCCCTTTCCTGGAAGTCCTGTGTGACACCCGGTGGCAGCAGCTGGGTTATTTACGCGGCCCCGCTCGCCGCCTGCGAGCACAATGCACAAAGTGGTGCCTGGATGCTGCTCACAGAGGGATGCAGGGCACACAAGCCAAAGTGCAATCACGGCTTTCATTGAAGTAAAAGCGCTGCGTGCCTCTGAGTACCAGGAGGGGAAGGGGAAAAAGAAAAGCCGTCTTTAAATAAATCACAGGCTTTTCTTCACTGCGTCTTGTGAACCTCCTTCAATGGGAGACTGCAATGAGTCAACTCAGGTTATTATAATTTTTTTTTAAATGTCCTTCCTGCAGATATTGAAAATGAAAACACGAAATTAATGTCCCATTCTCTTTTTTGTCCACCATCCAATGCAGCTGTATCTGATGTGCAAATTGCCAGCGTGTGTGCACCAGTTAAGTCCCCCAAAACAGGGAATGCAGCATTTATTGAGTTGTTTTAGGCTTGGAGCTGCCTATTCTCGTATTGAACATGGCAAGGAGATTTGTGGTGTCAGTTGATCAGGTTGCCCAAGGGGGTTGTGAATTCCCCAGCCCTGGAAGTGTCAAAGGCCAGGTTGGACACTGGGGCTTGGAGCAACCTGGGATGGTGGAAGGCATCCCTTGACAGGGGGTGGAATGAAATATTCCAATGTGCCAGGGCCTCACCATGCTCACAGAGAAGAATTTCTCCCTACTATCAATCCATCCCTGCCCCCTCTGGCAGTGGGAAGCCATTCCTCCCTGTCTTGTCCTCCCATCCCTTGTCCCAGGTCCCTCTCCAGCTCTCCTGGAGCCCCTTTAGGCCCTGGAAGGGGCTCTGACGTCTCTCTGGATCCTTCCCTTCTCCAGAGGAACATTCCCAGCTCTTCCAGCCTGGCTCCAGAGCAGAGGGGCTCAAGCCCTTGGTGCAGCTCTGTGGCCTCCTCTGGATTTGCTCCAGCCACTCCAAATCCTTCTAATGTTGGACCCGGGGCTGGAAGCAGCTCTGCAGGTGGGGTGTCACCTGAGCAGGGCACAGGGGCAGAATCCCCCCCTTCCCCTGGTGCCCAAACTGGGGCATCAACTCAGAACAAGGGGGTTCTGAGGGTCAGCATGGCTTGGGCATGTCCAGCCAAAAAGTCCTATGTTTGGCCTTCCCAAGAACCAAATCACGCACCTAGAAGCCCCAAGAGAGATGTGGGTTCCCAACAGATGGATAAATATCTGGGTAAGTCACTGTAGGTGTGAGGATGCTGCTCCCTGCATCCCCAGCGGTGACCACGACAAGGCTCAGCCACGCTGGGAAGTTTTAAAGGCAGAACAGGGAGGTGATTTGGAACAAAACTTTGTCAAATCCCTGAGAAAAAGGAATGAAATTGCACAAACCGATGTCCAGGTCTCTGTCTCTCGTGAACCCCCAGCGAATCATGAGCATGTGGCACCAGCATGGGTGGAAAGGGAACCTCCAGTGTCCTTAACTGGGAAATAAATCCCCGGTGTGTGTCTCGCCTCCACTGCCCAGTTTTATATCTGGAACTAATTTCGTCGTCATTCCGATGAGTGACGAGATAATTGCTGCAGCTGGGCTATTCAGCCTGCTCCAAAGAACCCCCTTTTTTTTCCATTAATTCAGGCAGTGATTACAGACTCCCGGCCAAATTTATTTCTGCTGCGTGTAACCCCATTAAAGGCAGCGCCTTCACCCTGGGGATGGGCTCAGCCCATCACAGCCCTCGCTGTTTAAATCGTGTGTTCACGTTTCTTTGTTCTGTGGGAGACAAAGGAAAAGCTATTTTCCTAGATTAAAAAAAATAATAATAAAATACTTAAAAATAGGGAGCTCTGCCGTCTCCCTGCGCAAAAACAGACACTTAAGTCACAATCCCAGATAATTAGAAATGATCCAGTCTTGCGCCAGTGTCAAGGAAATGGCCAAATTGCTGCCTCCAAAATATCTGTGAGATATTCTCTGTTCTCTAAAGAGCGCTGGGCGAGGGGGAGGAGGAGTGCGGTGCTCGCCTGGCATAGCCCCGACGCTGACAGAGCTGAGGACAATGATCACAATTTCTTCCCCGACCAGCTGGGAGAGGTTTGGAGTCTTTATGTAGAGGAGGGCACTGTGTAAAAGCGAGACAAGAGCTTAAAAAAAAAAAAGGAGGAGGGGTGAAGCTGCCCGGAATAATCGCTGGGAGAGCATCTGCAGGAACGTCCACAAAGCCCCTCGTGTTGATGCTCTCTTCATTTTTTTCCTGCTCCTCTGTGTTGTGCTGGCAACACAATGTAACAAGGGAAGGGCTGGGGATACAAGATGAGATTTGATCGCCGCTGGTTTTCCTAACTGTAAAATTATAACGTGAGGAAGAAGGGTTGAACATCGGATTGAAAGCATCTGCAAGCGGGGGTTGTGTGGATGCGATTCCTATTCTTGCCAGCGCGATAATATTCCCTGTTTACCAGCTAAAAGGAAGCTAAAATTAGGATATAAAAGTGTCTTCCACCGGGGGAACAGAAATAAATTGCCCTATTGTCAAGAGAAGGGCGTGGGGAATCTCCCGTCTCTGACCTTGACTTTGACCGCGTCTGCCTTTCTCCCTTGTGTCACCCCGAGCTTTTCATCTCGTCCTTTACCTTGCTCCATCTTTTCACGGCGAACAATAGGAGCGGAGCTGTCGAGTTAAATGGCAATTTACAGCTGAAACAAAGGGGCCGGGGTTTTACACCACGGCCTCCGGCAGCCCATTAAATGAAAACAAACCACTGATCTCATTAGCGAGCGCTCCCAAGGCACGGCCCCGCCGGCTCCTGCCGCCGCCTCCCGGCGCTGAGCTGCTCTGAAGGCGAAGGATGCCAAATATTGGAAAGGAAACGTGGGAAATATCCTATTTTTCTTTTGTCAGAAGGGGTGTTTTCACAATTAGAATCATGGAATCATGAAATGATATGAGGAGACCTTAAAAAACATCTGTTCCAACTTCTGCCATGGGCAAGGACTTCTTCCACTAGCCCAGGTTGCTCCAAGCCACATCCAACCTGGCCTTGGACACTTCCAGGAATGTGGCAGCCACAACTTCTCTGGGAATACCTGTCCCAGGGCTTCACAACTCTCATCATCAAATATTTCTTTTTTTATATCTGTGCTTTCTAGTTCCCTGTTGGAAGATCTCGCTGGTAGGGAGCTCGGGCAGAGCTGGTTTGGATTTCACCCCTGACATCTCATTTCACTTATCCCATCATAAAATGCAAAAAAAAAAAAAGACCCATCAGCCCTTTTTAAGATGTTGATGCAGATGAGTTCAAACTGTCCAAGGGCAGGTTGGTAGAGCTGTAATTGCAATGGTAGATCTTGCTGAAATCAGCCTCAAAGAGCATCACCCTGTTCCTCCTCTTTGAATTCTGTTGGAATTCTAAACCAGTTAAAAAACTCTCATTTGACTTTAAAAAAAAAAAAAAACAACAAAAAAAATGGGGAAAATTATGTCCAAGAATGGACAAAAACATCAAGCAAAACCTCCACGCCACTGGGGGATGCACCTTTAAAATATCAGGAGGCTTAGAGCTGGCAATCAGTCATTTCTTGACCACGTTTAAGATCTGAAGAGGATTCAGCCAAAGCGCAGGAAAGGGCAGATGAGAAGTCAGCAGGGTGAGAGTCAAGTGCCCATTGCATGTGCAAAACCTTCACTTGAGCTGGGTCTGTTTTCTCCTTAAATGACCCTGGTGGGTCCCTTACAGCTCAGGATATTCCATGATTGAATATATCACATCATTATTAACCTAAATGACACTCAGAAATATTTACACACCAGGGAAATCTCTGCTCATACAGGAAATTCTCTGCCCCAGGAAGATTTTTACCTCCCACTCTCTGATTTTTTTAAAAAAAATCCTTTCTCTGTAGATGGACTTCTCTGTGCAGTGATAGGCAAATTCCTGGTTTCTAAAAACATCAATGTCAAATTTGCTATCAAATAACACGAAATATTTGAGGCTGGATGCATGTTGTGTCATGAGCTGAGGCTTCCATTTCTCGTGCCTTTTTTGTCAGAGCTGTGCTGCTCCAGCTCCTTGCTCCACTGGCACCAGGAGCCAGCAAAACCACAAAAACAAAGGTGAAAAGGCAAAGGAAAAATATATCCTGGCTGTTCTTTTGCCTCCTGTGGCTGTTGCTGAGCTGGGGAAGTAGGAAATATTGCCACCATGCTCCTGGTTTTAATTGCAGCAGGTTCTTCCTCTGGGTCTGCAGAGCTTTGCTGGCTCCTGCTGTCCCTTTCCTCTACATCCAGGAAAAACCTGGAATTTCCTTTCACCCGCAGCAGGAGATGCAGCCAGAGGCAGAAAGGAGCCCTGAGACCAGAGCAAAGGAGCCTCTCTGTCCTGGAAGGACCACAAAGGAATATTTCATGCCTGCAACAGGAATTCCCAGATTCCAGGTCCAGGTATTATCCCAGGATCTCCAGGAGTGACCATGACATTTATGGGAGAAGTCCCCCAGCTGCTTGAAAACTGCAGGAGAAATGGCATTTCTGACCAAAATGGGGAGCCACAAACCTGGAGGAAAAGCTTCAAGTGCAGCGTGTAGTGACAAGGAGCCATTGCTCCATCATGGCCTGTTGGGATCGCTCCTTCCCCCAGCTGTCAGGACCAACAGGAAGGGATAAAAACCAGCACTGATGATCCAAAAGAATCAACCTAAGGGGTTATTTTACCTGCAGGAGGCTCTTGCTCAGGTGCCTGCTCTGAAACATGCACAGAAAATTACAGGGATGCCCTGGAAGTACTCAAGGTTGGATGGAGCTTGGAGCAATCTGGGAAGGAAAAACTCACAGAGAAAGGATTCACAGTGCTGCTTCCTCCTGCAGGCTCAGTCAGCTTTTTCTGCTTGGTTTTTGTCATGTGTCCATGCTTTTCCTTCCTCCTCTGCTGCCAGGATCTGCACACCAATTACACCCAGACTGCTGCAGGCCGTGATCACCATTGCCAGCACCAGTGCAGGCCTCCTGCAGGAAAACAGAAGCCATTAAAATTAATAACAACCTGCCAGGCACTCGAGACACAGTGAATCAGCATTGAAACTCAGACCTAAAGGCTGGCCTCGTGGGGCTTGGAAGCTGAAGAAAGGAGTTTCACATAATTGTGTGTTCATGCCTGGATTTTAATTACATCCACATGGAGACACCGTTTGTTATTTTATGAGCGTTGCTCTTAAAGGCATGAATTTGGGATAACCACTAAAGCTCAGAGAAGCAGTGAGTAAATCCATCCATCCGTCCATCCATCCATCCATCCATCCATCCATCCATCCAATATGTTTGACTGTGATTTCCAGACCCTATGCCCTTTTATTAGAGCCAGCTCACCCCAGCCTGGTAAATTCTGTGTGAAGGCAATGGGAGGCAGCCCTGAAGTGCAGGGTTTGTAAGGAGCTCCCAGACAGATGCTCAGTAAATCAGGGGACTCACATGATCCCATAAATCACGATCCTGATTAGGGTCAGAGGCTGCACGTGCTGCACAAAGCGCTGCCCAGGATCTGCTGGGCTCCTCCCGTGGGAGGAGAGCCAGAGTTTCTCTCCATGGCAAATTGCAAATTACTGGAGTGTGCAAAGTCCTTGTCTCAGAGGAGTCCAGCACTAAACAGAATTAACCCTGGTCTTTTAGGGGTCCTGCTCTCACCTGGAAGTCTATCTCTAGGGGAGGCAGAAAAGAAGTCACTGTTTATCCAAACACATCCATGAATGTCACCCGTTGGAAGGCACAGGTGGGGCACCAGGCTCAGCCCAGGACATGGATGTTGATATTCCAGTGGAAAAGGGAATATGTGATTTATTTGCACAAAGCCTGATCTGGCACGGGGGAGTTCCTGATTCAATTTATCCACAGGGTTACCCTTAAGCCAGGCTCCATGGGCTACATCAGAATAAGGAATGTGCTGCCTGCATAATATCTTTATTTTCCTGTTTGTTTTCTTGTTCATTTCCTGGTTCCTCTAACAGGAAGAGCTGCAGTTCCTAGTATTTAATGCTGAGCAGGTTAAATCCCGTGGTGTAATTTCATTATCATCTTCAGGTACGTGGAGCATGAAGTTAATGGGATCAGAGCTGTTCTGAGTTAGCCAGGCACAAAAATGAGGGGGAAATCAACTGGTAAAGGTGAATTGTCTGTCTGAACATAAAGTGACACAAACAGCCTCTTAATTAGCTAAAAGGGATAATGAAATCACTTGGGCAGGGAAGCATGAACACATCAGAGAATCAGGGAATGGTTTGGGATGGAAGAGACCTCAAATCCCACCCAGTTCCACCCCTGCTATGGGCAGGGACACCTTCCACCATCCCAGGATCCTCCAAGCCCCATCCAACCAGGTCTTGGACACTTGCAGGGATCCAGGGGCAGCCACAGCTCTGGGCAGCCTGTGCCAGGACCTCCTCACCCTCACAGGGATGAATTTCTTCTTCTTTAAACCCAACTTTAAAGTGAAAGTTTAAAGTCAGGCCTCACCTTCAGGCAGAAGCAGTGCAGCCCCATTTCAAAATTTCATTTCATTCCATGAAATTTCATTTCACTTCATTTAGTTCACAAAAAATTTCATTTCATTCCATGAAATTCTGTTTCACTTCCCTACATTCTATGCAGTTCCATTCCATTTCATGAAATAGAACGACACTTAAAAATCTATTTTATTTCACTCCACAAAATTTCATTTCATGAAATTGCTTTTCATTTCATTTAATTCCATGAAATGAAATGAAATTTCCTGTCATGAAATGAAATTTTGAAATTCCAGTTCATTTCATCCCACAAAATTTCCTTGCATTTCATTTCATTCCATGAAGTGAAATGAAATTTCCTTTCATGAAATTTCATTTCATTTCATTCCATTGCACAAAATTTCCTATCATTCCATGAAATTTCATTTTAATTCATTTAATTCCATTCCATGAAATTTCCTGTGACCTCGGGCACTGTTCCTTGAACAACACCCACACGATTTTCAAGGAAAAAGAAAGGTGGAGGAATTCTCCAAAAGCTCTCATCACCTAAAGCTAAACCAGAGGTGACCAAACCCTTCAGCACATTTTCAGCAGAAATGCAGATTTCTCTTAAAAATAAAGGTGATTTCTGTGACTTTTTTTTTCAATATTCAGTGTTTAAACCAAATTGTTCATGAGCAAGTAGCACTTTGTGCTTCCTTGTCCTGAATTGTCAAACCTTGTCCCCAACTCTTCATGGAGTCAGGTTTCAAGGATGCCCCATCTATAACATAAAGTTTAAAATCTTTGTTTTAAGATCATCTTCAAAACATCCTCAAGTTCCCAGGAACCATAAATACTTCTGAATAAGACAGAGAAATACCTGGAAAATGAGGAATTTTGGGCAAAACAAGCCGTTGCTAACAGCATCTCAAGCCTCGACCAGAGTCAGCACTGTGGAATGGTGAACTCCGGATGTATTTTTAGGTTTTTTTTTTTTTTTTTCACTGCATTTAAAAGAATCAGCTGTCAATGCCAATCATTTCCTTTTCCATAATTCATAAACTGGCTAATTTAACAAGCAAAAATATTATGAGAAACTTGAGCCCATATGTTCACGGGGGTCTTGTGATGCAGAGCCCCCCATTAATTCTTTCTTCGGTGGGCACTTGTAAAACGAACACTTTTCCTCAGTGCCAGCCCTGCGTGGGTCTTGTAGGATCTGAAAATGAGGTTTGGCTCTGTACAATTTCAGCTGTTCTGAGTGCATGGATGGGATTAGCAGCAGAAGATTGTCTTTCCAGAGGTAACTGAGTTCAGAGTTCAGCTGGAAATCCAAGACAGGGAACATCTTCCATACCATTTCTTCACAGAATGCCTTCGGACCATTACAAATAAACAATATTTAAATTTACTTTAGCGAGTTTGCCATGAGAACTTATTAAGGATGGGGCCCAAAGTTTCTTTTTCTGAACTATGAGAAGAAGTTTTGCCCCTTTTTTTGGCCCTTCAAGAACTCACATGTGGGATCTGACATGACAAGGACACGGCACAAGAGCAGCGCTGGGAACTCAGGATATCCCAGATGCGCCTCAGAGCAACAGGGAAAGGAGAAAAAGGGGGGAAATTACCCCCAAAGCCTTTTGGATTTATAAAAGTTATAAAAACTAAGAACTGCTGCCCTTCCCTAGAGCCAGAAACACCTCCTGGATCCCCTCATGGCAGGGAAGGCTCTGCCTGACCCAGGAGTGACGCCGGCTGGAAAACCTGGAAATTGCAGAAATTTCCTTGCTCGCAAAACCGCGGCTGGAGACGGAACTGCGGGAGTCGAGTGCTCCAATTCCCAGTGATTATCTGTGGTTTTATTCTAACATTATAGTAAATACATGGAATAAGCCAAAGAGTATTTCCATTTTCAAGGCTGAACCGTCACAGGGCTATTCCACCCTGTCTCATTTCTGCCTTCCTTTTAACCTTTCCTGTTGTATTTCTCCCCAAATATCCCAAAAGCAGCGCATTTCCCAGGATTTTTGTCAGGCAACAGAAACCACGAGCTGCTTGAAGCTCACAAAAAAAAAAAACCCAAACAAACAAACAAAACAAAACAAAACAAAAAAAAAAACACCCCAACAACAACAACAACAACAACAACAACAAAAAACCCACCACCACACTCGCTCAAACATGTTCTGGGAGCACACTCCAGGCAGGATTCCCTCTGCAAATTCCAGCTGTAAAAGAGTAAATAGTTACCCTGGAATTATGGAAGGGAAGGAGGGGAATGATGCTTTTACTTCAGTCAGGAGAGCCAAAGGATATAAAAAATTAATCAGTGTACACCTGAGCAATTTCCTTACTACAGGACCAGGAAATAAAGTCACAATTTATCCTGACTTCCAGAGCACCCAGGTTTCATAGCCTTCTGTGGAGTGTTTTCAGATGTTTTGCTTATATCTATATAAAAAAAACAATATCTGCAGATTACTAAATTTCAATCTCTGTCCAAAATATCACCCCTGCTTCCCTGACCCATTCACTGATGCCTTTCCCTCCAAGGTGTTCTCTGTCTCCCACACGTTACCTCAAAATTTAAACTCTAAATGTTCGCTCTGTCCCCTATAGTTTACCTCACATCCCCCCCCCCCCGCCCCCCAAAAAATGTTCATTCCATCCTTTACAGGTTTTATCCCTCAAATTCTCCCTATCTGTCCCCTAATTATAACCTAATTTTTACCCCCTCAAGATATATTAATCTCCTCAATTTTACGTAAAAATTTTCATTTTCTCCAGCGCAGAGAACTCATATTTTATTCCCAAAATGTTAATTTTATCCGCTAAAATTCGCGAGAAACGGGAGACAACGTCAAGCTGCAGTACCGCGAGTTCGCCACAGGGCGGAAGCACTGAGCGGGGAAGGCCACTGCGCATGCGCCGGTCGCTTTGTTCCGTCCCATCCCTAATTACGGGTGGAACGGGGATTCGGCTTTTTTGAGGAGGATTTTGTTGGATTTACGGTTTGGTTTGGTTCGTTTTTTGTTCGGTTCAGAAGGGGTTTTGCGTGGGTTTGGGAGTTTTTTGGGTTGTTGTGCCAGTGTCATGGGGGGTGCAGTTCTTCATTTCCACCACGCGGTGGCAGCAGCGACTCAAGTCAAGCCGCGAATCCGGGCTTGATCTTTTTTTACCTTTCCGAGCCTTTTATTCTTTTAATTTATAAATACAGAAGTTATATTTGCTCTTTCAAACTCTGCGATTCTATATCCAGAGCTTTCCTATATCCTAGAATCCTCTACATAATACAGAAGACACGGCGTTTTGTTTTGAAATCAATTTTTTTCTTTATCAATTGTGTCAATATGTGTAAAGATGACGAACTATAAAGGATTTAGTATTTACACACACACACACTCCCTGTGAGTTTTCAGGCAATTTTGGGGCTGTAAACTCTCTTTCTGTGAGGGTCCACCTGCCCCCCTTGATTCCTTACTCATCCTTTCCCTCGTGCCACAATAGAGCTGGAAGTCAAGAGTGAAAATGTAAAGAGTAAACTGGGCAAACAACCCCTAATCTCAATAATTCACTTTACAGTAAAAAGATATAAATCGTTCACATGCATCGAGTAAAAAAACAAAAACTCCCTCTGTTTACAGAGATCCAGTAAAAGTATTTCCTCTGGAGAAATCCTGGATTTCCTTTTGCATTCACTGAACTGGCACAGCTGCAAACTGATGCCATTAAATTTTTATCTCCAAAATACACAGTTACCCTTCAAGGAGGGATTTTTGGGCTGTCCCAGAGTTAGGAGGGACCTCTGGCCAGCTACACTGGCCCCACAGATGTCCACTAGTTCTAAGTCACGTAATTCTCTTCATTAATTAGCATTCTATCCCTATTAGTTAACGATTCCTCGCTCTCATCTGGCCCACATTCTTTAGCCCTTTAATCATCTTTTTCTCAGAGGGGAACTTTCCAAATTTCCAGCCTTTAATCCCTTCTGCATCTTCTGGTTCCTCCGGAACCCTTGAAGGGCCATGGATTTCCAACCCCACATGTCCAATCTTCCAACTCCCTCTGGCTTTAACTGAGCCTTGCCGGGGTTGCTTTGGCAAAATTAACGTTTGGTGGAAATTTAAAAAAAAAAAAAAATTATTTAACCAGCACTGGGTGCGATGAGAGGGTCACAAAAGCGCAGTTCTTGGGAAAGGGAGCAGTTTTTTGGGAAGGAGAGGAGAGTTTTCCCGAGCATCCCAAACTCGCGGGAAGCGCTCGCTGCGCATGCGCGGCGACCCCGCCCGCCCGGGATCCGCCCGGGATCCGCCCGGGATCCGCCCGGGATCCGCCCGGGATCCGCCCGGGATCCGCCCGGGATCCGCCCGGGATCCGCCCGGGATCCGCCCGGGATCCGCAAAACGGCCCCGTCCAGGTGGGTCCGAGCCCGGATCTCGGCATTCCCACGGGAACAGCCCCGGGATGAGCCGGGATCGGGAAGCGCCGCCGGCTGAGGGGGCGGCGGCAGCGGGCGGGGCCGCGGACACGGCGGCGGGAAAGGAGCTTCCTTCCCAAATTCCTCAGGGAAAACCTTGTCCAAGGTGTGTGGGAGTTTGGAAGGTGAAAAACATCCACCTGTGCTCCCGTGGTAAGTTAATAATTAGTCCTCATCTCCTCTGTTGAATGCAATTAAGGCATCCAAGGACGGCAGCCTCGGGCGCTGTTAGTGCGGAGCAAACTTGAAGGAAAATGTGGGGGAAACCCAATTCAGGGGTGGAATGTGCACCTTAAGAAACAGAGATTAGGCCGAGGGGTTTATTCCTGGTTTTGCTTTAATTGAAGCACCGAAATGCCCCATCAAGGCCCCAGGTTGGAGGGAAAACGACCCGGTGCTTCCCTCCCCATCCATTCTTCCTACAGCGTCCAGTGCAGGGAGAAATGGATGGCAGCAAGGAGTAATGGCTGGAAAACACAGGATGGGATTGTGAGGGAGCCCAGCAAAGCTGCTGGTTTGCCCTGACACCCCTTGGGGGCTTGGCCACCCTTCAGGCACACGCGGCTGTCCTAATCCCAGTACAGCCCAGTACAGATGTCCCAATCCCTGCACAGCTGTCCCTGTCCTTGCACAGCCCAGTACACCTGTCCCTGTCCAGCTTTCCCAATCCCAGTACAGCCCAGTACAGCTGTCCCAATCCCAGTACAGCCTGGTGCAGGCGTCCCAATCCCTGTCCAGCTGTCCCAGTCCCAGTCCATCCCAGTACAACTTTCCCAGTCCCAGTACATCCCAGCAGAGCTCTCCCAGTCCCTGCAGAGACCTCCAAAGCCAGAGCCACCTTAGCGCATCCTGGTGTTCCAGGTGGGACATGCCACAGGATTTCCCTATGGGACAAGTGCTGCCTTCCTTTGCTCCCAGGATCCAGCCACCAGTGAGGGAGTGTTGCTGCCCAAGGCTTAAAAAAAAAAACAACCCAAAAAAACAAACCCAAAACAGTAGAGGAAATAGGAAAATGTCACAGTCAGATTGAAACTTCAGACTCTGTGGTCACATCCAGGGTAGAAGAGTTCAGGAGCCACTGAAATGCAGGGACCTGGAGGACAATTCCAGGCTGCTCCAGCACGTGGGTGTATCCCAGGATTTTCCGTGCAGCCTCAGTGGTGATTCCCTGCCTGCAGCACGTTCTTGCCCATGAATTATGCAGGTTTTTATCAGGTTAGTGTGTGTGTGTTGACACGGTGTCATCCCGGATTCTTAATCAAGATGCCAGGGAAGACGGAGCAGCTGCCCCGTGAGGCTTCATTAGCCGTGCCCATAATCTGATCGCAGAGTTATTACAGTTCCTATAAAGTTTAATTCTGGGAATTCCAGCCTGTCACTCAAGCACAAGGTCCCCCTGATAGCACAGCTCTCGTGGTGGGGTTTGGGTTGGCTGTTCCTCCACAGGAGCACCTGGGAATTCTGTCCTTGCTCTGCTGCTCTGTCCACACACTGGCTAAGGTTTTGTTATTTTTACTCATTTTTAGTGATTGGGGATTTTAAAATGCCTTTTTCTGAAGTCCTACAATGTTATAGCTCCTCTTCCTTTGAGAGAAAAAAAACAAACCCAAAAACCTATAAAGGTTATAATGAGTGATTTTAACACTAATATAAAGCGACTATTCTTACTAAGGTTTGATGATTTTATGTCAATAAAAGCACAAACCTAAAGCCGTTTATTTATGATTGATTATAGCACTGATGAACAGAGTAACACATAATATCTTCTATTATACAGGCTCTGGAATAATTTTGTTTTCAGTCGCTTGATTTTCTGTGAATTCTTTTGCTTTTTTTGTCTTTATTCTTCTGTTCGTCCTGACCTTTTTAAATAAATGCATTTCTTTCTAGGCTAAGTAGAAAAAAAGGATTCACACCAGAGGCCGTCCACACTGCACAGCCAGTTTGTTCTCTAGTAAACCCACTCATTTATGCAGCTTGATTTATTTTCCACATGAGAATATTCCTCTTTCCCAGGGTTTTTGAAGCTTACTCTGAAAATGGCACCTTTTTAAACCAATTACCCTTAATCCTTTTTAACCAGTGGCTTTGGTGCTATGCCTTTTTAGACCTGGATATTATTTAATAATATTTTTTTTTTAATAACAAACCAAGCACGTAGGATGATGTGCAACTGCAGAATGTCATTAGCAGCCACAAATCACTCACTATAAAAAAGTTTCCTTTCTTCCCCTTTTCTGCTTCTGCAGAATTTGTGTCTCCTTGCATTGAGCAAAATGCACATCACCAGCCCTGACACCTGGAGAGTTCTGTTTTATTGAGCAATAACTTAATGTCAAATCAGCTGCCAGAACTCGCAGTTTGCACAATTCTCAGGGAATTGTGGTGGGATCCCTCGGGATGGGCTCTTGTCAGTCCACCCAATGCCTAAATGAGGATGTCATTTTACCACAGCTGCCACTTCCACGGAATTCCTCTGCTCTCCAGCCTCACCAGAGCTATAAAAGAGGTCAAATATTGTCAAATACTGTACGGAGAGATGCATATAAATCGCATTAATATTGCTAAGCAGAGATTAATTAAGACACCACAATTAGGAAGGAATGAAGTTCAGTTGGTAAGGAGCTGATGAGGGATCTATTTTAACAAAACCAATTTAAAATAAGAATAGTTCTGCAGAGTGCCAGGAATGAGAGAATTCGTTCAAAATGAGGAAAACTGTGTCTGCTTCAGCATCAAAGCTCATTTTCCTCTCTGAAACCAATGCTAAGGCCCAGCTCCTGTGGGTTTCTGACAGGATGGGTTTTGTTTCCTTGTTTGAGAAAGCTCTGGGGGCTTGCAGAGTTCGGTAGCATTGAAGCCTCATCACAAAAAATTCAGACAGACAAGCCCATTCCCAGATTCAGTGATGTAATTGAGTAAACTCTGCTGTAAATTGAAAAGCTCCAGGAGAGACACTGATTAAAGTGGTATCTGGCAGTTTTTCATTTGACAATCAAATTATACCAGAGGACTAATCAAAGCAGGATACCTACATGATCTATATCTGTATTTATAACATTTTAATCAGCTCTGAAGTGTTAACCCCAGTTTTGAAATTCAGGCTGTGATCACTCTTGTTTTGCCTGCACTGACAGGCATCCTAAGGAATTCTAGAAATTCAGTTTGGTTTTTTTTTTGTTTCTGATGATTCTTCAGCCAGATAGAAACTCATTTCTTGCTCTTCCCAAACCTTACAGAAATTCTTACTCCAAAGTGCTGGAGGCTGTAGGAAATGCATATCTTGTCTCCTTGGAGACCATAAAAGAGCTGTTTGTGTGAGCTGAACACCCCACACAAATGACAGGCCTGGGTTCTGACCAGAGCCCAACTGTGTAAACCCAGGGTTTCTTCAAACTTTTACTAATTCTGCTGGGAAGAAAACTGTAGGAAGAAAAAAAAAATTATCCTAGTTCATATTGCGGTGTGTGCAGTTATACCAACACTTTTCTTTTTTGAAGCATTTCCTGTATCTTTACAAACAGCACTGAATTATTTGCCTGGATTTCGTGACAAGAGGATATTAGAAAGGCTCTTTGCTCACGAAGTAAAGAAGAAAATTTTTAACAGGAAAATGCTCTTGTGCTTAAGGTTGAAGGGAGATGGGGGAACCAATGTCATATTCAAGGTCTGTGGAGGAGCTCATCCCAGGTGTTTGACACTCTGAAGGACAAAGGTTGGTTCTTCACACCCACAAAGTAAAAATCATGGATATGCAGGATTTTCTTGCTGCATCCTGCTGGCCTCTTTTGGCTTTTCCACCTACTTGTCTCATGCTGCTGGGGTTGAAGGAGCAGGGACTGTTCTCCCCAGGGTTTGGGTGCAACCTTCTGGTCAGTGCAGAATTGGGAGGTGGAGCTCCCAGTTTTGCTTTCCAGCAGCTGATGGATGCACCAGAGCCAGGCTGGGGGATCACCTCACACAGTTCCATGCTGCCAATGTTTGAAACTGCTCCTGTAAGAGCCTCTCTGCCACGTTTTTCATTAGTGAAAACATTCTGTTTCCTGACCACATGCGTTTTGCGTGAGTTTGTTAGAGTATGGACAGCAACTGGTTTGGAGAAAAAGGATATAAGGGTCTAAATTATTACTGAGCTGTGCTTTCAAGTGAATGGAAAAGGGAGAGCTTCACTCATTGCTGTTCTTTATTTATTTCTCTCTTATTTATTTCAGTTGCGTCACCGTGCACGTAACACCCACATGCAGAAGCCATGAATTCCAGAAAACTGCCCTCAGAACCACGGAGGATTTTTGCTGCTGCCAAAGCCCCCAGCCAGCAGCCATCCCGCATCCTGGTGGTGGATGTCACTTCCCCTTCCTGGGCCAACACCTGCTCCCTGCTCTCCGAGGCTCTGGAAAACGTCCTGGGCCTGGCCTGTGGTCTGGCAGGGCCCTGCCGGGTGCCTCTGCTCAGTCTGTACGTGGTGCAGGCCCAGCAGGAGTGTCTGCTGCCCTTCACGGTATGCCCCAAGCTCTGCTGCAGCTCAGGGATTAAAAATTAGGATTTATATCTAAATTCATATCTAAAAAAAATCTCTATACAAATTTACATCTAAAAAAAAATCAGCCGTTCTCAGGACGGTCGTTTCGCAGCGAGGTGAATTTTGTGGAAGGACAAAGTTTAAAAGGAGGAGTGTCATTTTTGATCTGTGAACCTGATAAATTAGGTTTTGTGCTCTTCCTTCCTAAAACATCTGTTTTGGAGAATCTCTTGGGCCTTTCATGTGCTGCTTTGTGCTGCACTGCCTCTCTGTCAGAATTGTCACACACAACTCAAGCTGTAATAATTTGGACTCTGGACAAATATTACCAATGTGTGAGAGGTTCTAGATGTTGAAGGGGAAAGGTGCAGAGTTAAAATATCTGTGCTGAATTTGAGAAACATCCTGAAATCACAGAATTATCTGTAAAAGTCCTCTAAGACTAAATCCAATTCTAAACTCAGCACTGCCAAATCCACCACTTAACCATGTTCCTAAGTGCCACATCCACACAGATTTTAAATATAGAGATCTAAGTCAGTAAGAACAAATATTGCTCTCATTTAGGGCTCTGCAGAGGAATAAATGTAGGTGGAGAATGAGTAGCAACTCTGCAGTAACAGTTTGGGAATACAAATATGCATCTTAAAGTTCACAAGAATTTTTGAAGTCATCCTGTTAGAAACAATCACACTGAGCACTCCCATTTACACAACAGCAGTGTAAACACACAGGATTAACCCTTCCACTTTATACAGCAATGGTGGGAACATTCTGAAAAGTTTTGTCAAGCCTTCGCATCTTGAGAAAAATAAAAAACCAGAGGTCAAGACTAAATTAGCAAATGTGATCTGCAAGAAGACTCTGGCTAATGGTGGTGTTTATTTTGTAGGAAAGGTTATAGATAACGTGACAAGGATAATCTTATGACTGCTGCTCCTGATCAGCTGTCTTTTTTATTTAAACAACAATTCCTCATTTTGATAGTCACAGTTTTTAAAGACAGAGGAGCCCTTAGATCACTGTTTTGTTTTGTTCATATCACAGGCTATTATATTTCACTAAAGTACCCCTGTCTCGTTAAAACTTCCTTCCAGAAAGCCATCTAGTTTTGATCTGAAGACAAGATGGGTAATCAAGTACTTCCCTTGATAATTTCATCCAGTGGTTGGATGAAATAATTGTCATTGTGAAACCTGTACCTGGTTCCTAATTTGCATTTATTTGGTTTATCTTCCAGGGGGTTCTTAATTTACTTACTCTTCTGGCTAGATTGAAGAACATGCTTGTGTTTTATCCTTTCTTCCTCTAAATAGAAGTAGATCCCTTCTCTGTTCTGGCTGGTAAATCAAGAACAAATTATAAGTTTAACTGCACAACATTTTTACAATAATATTAATAATTTCCCAGCCATTCTTTGTATTCACTCTGCTGGGGGGTTTTTTTGGGTGCTACATTCCAATAGTAGACATCAGCTGCTGTACTGAAGGTGTTTTTCAGAGCTGTGTTAAAGGGTGCTTGTTAGCCAAATCATCAAGGCAGGAAAGCCCCAGAGCTGAAAATAGTGACGGGGGGGGAGTACATGGGGAAGTGTCACACACACCCTGGTTTTAATCTTTCCTCAGTGCTTGTTTATGGTCTCTGTTCCCACTGGGCTCCCCAGCAGGAGAGACCATAAAGCTTCCCTGGAAAGGGCAGGGAGGGCAAAGAAAGAGAAGCCACAATGGAAGTAGATAACTGTGGGGGAGAGCAAAATGGTGACAAGATAAGAAATCAGCATTTAAACATCAAAAAATTTAGTGTGGGACTGAGTAAGGACTGAGCAGAGCCTTTGCAGCTTCCCACTCAGTCCCACTGAAAGCCCACCCATGGTTCAGGGGTGCTTCAGTGACTCAGAGCTCCACACACCTGAAGCAAACGAGTCAAATGTTCACCTGCTGCCTCTCCAGTGGGGAAGGTGACCTCTGGCAGCCGTATCTTTGTATTGCTTTAAATAAATTTGGTAGAGTTCACTCAATATCTTCCCTGTGGCCACTGGTTTAGCTGCTGGCTCTGTCTCAGCTCTGAGTTCTCGGTGAGGCTCAGGTGAGCTGACATCTCTGTGACCACTAGCCTTCCTCCTCACTATGGGGAGGTATTTCATGGTGTTTACCAGCTTTTCCTGTTCCTTGAACCCTGTGTTTGCAGCAAGTGAAAGAGAACTTTTCCCGAGTTCAAGCCTGCATTTCGGAGCTCCGCTCGCTCCCGGCTGAAGGCTGCTTCCCACAGTGGGGGAACGGAGTGGTGCAAGCTGTGCAGGATGGATTGCAGCAGTTCAAGCAGTACAACAGGCACACAGCAGCAGGAGGTTCCACAAATAGTTCTGTGGAGGTAAGAAAATGCTGGGAAGGGAGTGGGGTCCATCCCACATCATTGTGCTTTATAAATGTGTGTTTTGTGTGCAGTGAACATGCAGAAAAATTTCTGTATTTCATGTATTCAGCCACTCTGGCTGTTTCAGAGATCCACTGTCCAGAAATCCTGAAGGAAGATATCAAGTCCTCAAATCCCTCTGGACAGATTTCTGTGGAAAAGGGGACATTTCTAGGGAAAGCTGGTCCAGGATCTGATAGATTTTGGTGGACACTGGTGGCTGTGCTTTCAGCTCTGAATGTGTGTTTCTGCAGAAAGGGAAGGGAAGCTGCTAATAACACATGAGAACAGACGTGTGAGTGCAGAAAGCAGAGCAAGGTTCACAGGAGGAAGTATTTTTTTTTAAGCAATATCAACTGACATGAAAGGACAGGGAGTAATTGAGGGGAAAGGACTCACACAGAAATGGTGTTTTCCTCTGGACAGCAGAAAATATCAGCTCCAAACAATCTTGCATTTCAGACTTCCCAGGATCAGGGTCCACCTGCCAGTCATAAAAAACAAATTGAGATCCCCACAAGTGAAATTTCCCAAGTCTTTCTGCTTTGTTTAGGTCCTTCAACCCTTCCAGAGTCTCTCAGAGTCACACTGTGATCAGGCTGCAATTGAGACTCACTCCCAGTGTCTGTCCAGGGAACTTTTCTACTGATTTTCTGCTTTTCATGGGACTTTAAGTTATTTTTCCTGACCATTTGAAAGGTGATTTGTGCTTTAACTCTAAAGCTGGGGGTTGGAACAAACAGAGCAAGCTTTTGAGACAAGACCTTTTTTTACACACAACAAAATCCAGGACATTTTCTAGTACGCTTGAATGAACAAGCTACATTAAAAATTAAGTTAATCCATAGATATAGGAAGTTTTTACTCCCCTAAGCAATCCTTGTTCCTCTAGATTATGCAACTTTATTGTACTTCTCTTTGCAAGGGGATGTAAGACATGGTGCAGGGACAGGCTCTGGT
This sequence comes from Chamaea fasciata, assembly GCF_029207755.1. Classification (NCBI taxonomy): domain Eukaryota; kingdom Metazoa; phylum Chordata; class Aves; order Passeriformes; family Sylviidae; genus Chamaea; species Chamaea fasciata. Next base: position 1,908,767 of record NW_027094091.1, on the reverse strand, counting down.
CACTGACAGGCAGGAGGGAGTTTTACCCTTACAAAAGGCTAAAAAAAAGTTTCAAAAAAAGGCCTCTTTCTGCTTCAGATACATAAGTGACTGCAATTCCCCACCACCCCCCACCCCAAGCTTTTTTTTTTTTTTTTTCTGCAGAGTAAGCTGAATTTTTGTTTCCTTTTCTCAGTATCAGACCAAAACTGGGTGGTGGGAATCACACCTACTGCTGCTCTCTTTGGAAATATATTTAGGATAGACTGTATATGCTAAAAACATATATAAAATTCAATTCAGCTTTCAAGGGAGAAGGCCAAGTTTAATCTATTTGAGCTGTAATTAATGTACAAGTCCCTTCTTACACAGAGAGACTCAGTGATCACAAGTGCACAGAGCACAAGACCTGCAGATGTTCCTCCAGTGAACCTCTCAATCCATTTCATATTGGCTTAAAGGTGAGCCAAAGCTTAAAAAAAAAATGCTTATAATTCTGCTTTTGAATAGATTTCAAGTCTTTCATATTTAATATTTCAGCAAGATTTCTCCTCTCTCCATAGTGAGACCAGTGCTACTCAACCTCTCAAGAGGGACTTGGAGTAGAGGCAGCTTCTTCGTGCTCTGATTTGTCTTCCAGATCACAATTTTGACCAGTCAGCCCAGCAGAGAAATGGTAAAGCAGCTGGAAAAGAAGTTGCAAGATGTAGATCTGGTGAGCCTGCGAAGAATTCAGGTCATTGAGGTTCTGAAGAGAGATTTTCTGCAGCCTGAGGACGTGGAGCAGTGTGTGCCAGCAGAGGAGCCCAGCAGTGGTGAGTGGAAGGCATTTTTAGGGAAGTTACAGGTTTGGGCAGCACGACAGCCACTGGCTCTTGCTCTGGTCCAACATCTGCCACTTCCCTTTGGGCCATTTAATGTCTCTCAGGTCATGGGAGCTGCTGTGCCTGGAGGAAGTTTGTGCCACAGCACTTCTCTGGGCCTTGCAGAACTTACAGACCTCGTGTATTACTTCAGCTCTTGGTGTTACTCAAAATTCATGTGTGATACAGTTTCACTGTGGGGGATTAAAGAGGAAAAAAATCAAGTTATGGGGGCAACACACTCTGAGCCTGGAGAAAAGCAGCAGGAGTAAGGAGGAACTGTATCAAAGACAAAGAACAGTTAATTAAGAGGCTTGGTCAGTGACAGTAACTCTTCCCAGTAATGTGCAGCCTGGGAGAGAGGATTAAAAGAGGTTATTTCTGGTTTTTACTGAGGGACAGGCAGTGTTATTTGTCTCTTTTGTGGTTGCAGTAGCAAATATCTGCTCAATTGTCACAGCAGGGACTGGGAATGCTGCAGGGAAGCCTTGGAAAGCTCAGCTTCACAGAGGAGGAGATGCTCTGTGCCTCTCTGTCACAGGGCTGCTTTAGGGAATGCAAAACCTCACCATATTATTTTTAGAAGTGGGTTTTTGTATAGTCCTGTCACCCAGCAAATGGAATGAAAACATAAATGTGGACATAAAGGTCATGGAAATGTCAAGTCATGAAATTCTAATTTTCTGAGTAGATGCACTATTTGCTCTCTAAGAAAAGCAACAGGGGATGAATAGGTCAGATAATTGGAAAAATGACCCCAACTGGTTTATGATGCCCATTGGAGCTCCCTTCTTGGGTTTCAGAAAAAAAAAATCCATTTTACTATAAAAAAATTACAATAAAAAGCATTGAATTTGCAAGATCCAGCATAGAGGAAGTGCAGGATTAGTGCTGTGTTGAGCTAGAAAATAAATATTGTGATGCAGCACTTAATCAAGAGCTTCATTTCAATGAGGATATTTCTTCCATCAGTTTATTTAGGGGTTATTTGAAACTACTAACATTTTTTAATATCCAGAGCAGGATCAGGATATCCCCTCCATAGGCTCATTCCCAGGTTAGTGGTGGGAATAATCCAACAGGATGCCTGGCCTTTGGATGGACTGGTCTCTAATTGATAACCTGAGAAATTATTATCATCATCATCATTATTTCTCTTCCCCTGCCCCATTACACTCCCTGAAGGAAGCTGAGCCTTGCCAGACCTTTTTCTAACAAAGGTTAATATTTGCATGTGCTGGAGATAACGGCTCCCAGCTATTTCTGTTTGATAAAAACAAAAACCAAGTCCTGCAGATAAAGCACTAATGCCTTTTTTATGACCACAGCCCATCTTCTGCAAGTCCCAGGGCTCCTTTCTCTGCGTGGGCTCTGCTCTCCAGAAAGTTTGAGATCCACTGCACAGGAGATGTTGGCACCCCAACCTGGTTATTTCCTAATGAATGCAGTGAATTTCTTTTAAAATTGTCATGTCTTGTGCTAGCTGCAGATGTGTAACTGATTAAATATCTGCTACAGAGGAGAAAATTTAAAAAAAAAAAAAAAACAAACACAAAAACAGGGAAATATTTACTGAAGGAAGAACTAAAGCATTTACCAGCCCCAAAACACAAATAATTCCCCTTGTCAGCTGTGTTTTGCTGTTTGTAAAAGTCAATTACATGGATTTCCTGCTGCTTTGTCTTCTGAGCTGTTAATGCCCTCTCCAGTGCACATCCCTGAGAGAAGCCCAAGTCTAAAATCTTCGGGGAATGCATCCAAAACACGATCAGCCTGCATCAGGGAATTCTGCAGGGAAATGGGAGCAAGACTCAGTGTCAGGGCAAGGGGCTGGCAGTGGGAACAGCTCAGTTCATGAAGAGCAGCTCACAACTGGAAAAAAAAAAAAAAAAAAAAAAAAAAATAAAGAGAAAAAAAATGGAATTAAATGTCCTGGCTGCTAGGGACAGTCAGAGAGGATGATAAGGAAAGGTTTTTAGCAGCAAGGGCACTGTCAAAAATCTCCTGTTGTGTGTGGAAGTCAAGTCTGCTTTGCTGCAGAGACACAACCAACATAATCTCTTCCTCAAGGCTGGGAGGTGGGGACAGTCAAAAAGTGTGTCCTGCAGAGCATTTGAAGAATTACAATCATTACAGTAGTCCTGGATTATTTGCCAGCCAGAAATGAATTAATTTCTGGGGCATTTTCTTTGGGTTTTTGGGTTGTTTTTTTTTTAATGCATAAGTGTCATTTTTGCAAAAAATGGCAAATAAAGAAAAGATTTCTTAGTGTAGATGGATGTAGCACTGTTTTTTAAACCCCCTGCTGGCCTGGTAAACACAAGGGGGGAAAAAAAAAGGCTGTTTCTGCTATTTACACATCTTCTCAGAAAGCCTTTCCACATCCTGGCTGTATGGTAAAGCTATTAGTGCTGCCAGACTGTACCTTCTGTGTTTACAAGTGATTATATTGCATGTCTTATGCCATTTGCAAATTGATTTTTTTTTCCTTTATTTAATTTATCCCACTTTATTTTTATTTATCTGATGGACTTGAAGCTAGCTTCTCATCTGGATGCACTTTTGAGTTATTATTTGTGGGTGGTTTGGGGCGTTTTGGGGGTTTATCTTGTTTATACCCTGCCTAACTGTCCAGCCTACATTTCTCCATGCTTAGAAGTTGTTGCTACATCCCACCACATTTGACTGCACCTCCAACCAAGGAGCTGAATAATTGCTGGGTATGAGAAACCAGAGAAATCTTTCAGATGGCTGAAAATATTGGTGCTTTTTCACCTGTTTTTTTTTCCTTTTTTTCCTGCAGATATGGCAATCCTGGGAATGGACATCGAGGTGCAAACTGTAGAGGACAATGTCATCAGCCTGGAGATGCTGTTTAAAACGTGGCTCCATGACCATGGCACAGAGAGGGAACAGCTCCATCTCCTCCTTCCCTCAGGAAGTTTTGGCCATGCTGCTGCACCCAAGAACACCATAAGTATTTCATTTTCTCTCCCTTCTGTTCCCCTTCAAGGAGCTCCTGAACCCCTCAGCCTTAATGCTTCCCCAGGATTGTCCTAGGGGCACCTTCCCTCCCATTTAGAGACCCAGGTGATGTCTGTTGATAACTTGGAAAATCATCAGGCTCAGAAAGCTGCTCTGCCAGAGCTGCACTTAAATAAAAGCTGTCTTACAGAGAGCTGCACTTAAAAAAGGCTGTTTTGCAGAGGGGCTTGGGGACAGGTTGATGCCTTGTCTCAGGCTTTAGTATTTTCCTTCCCCCAATAAAACATTAATTTTTAAGTGCTTTGAGCATGTCATGTGCTAAATATTGCCAATCCCAGCGACCTAAACCATTGCTCCTTCTCCCAGTGTGCCTGAAGTGTGATCTGCAGGAGAGGCTGCTGGACCCAGCCCTGTTTTCAGGGATAGCTGATGGCACTGGGAGAGCAGCAGATCCCAGTTCTCCCTGGCACGTGGCAGCCTGGCCATCCACAGCTCTGCACAAACTCCGGGTGCTCAAGTGAGTGCTGCCCCTTGTCTTCCCCTGGGTAACTGGGACAGGGTGTAAGAAAAAGCTTCACTTTCCTGTGCAGCATCACCCTGGGGCCTTGCTGACCTCACCCTGGGGTGCTGGTGAGCCAAATTCTGGTGTGAAAACCCCCCAGTTCCATGACTCTTCCTCTCATGGAACACCACAGACCATGGTCACACCTGGTGTCACCACAGCACTCAATGAGTGTGACACCACAGGTGTCATTTCATGCAAAAGTTCTTTCAGTGAAATGTTTTATTGCAGTAATTCTGCTCTCTCATTACCTAACGAGGCCACAGCAATTAATTGGGATGTCAGAGCCTAAGCAATGCCTCGCAGTGCTGTGATTTTTGCCTAAGAATTCCCTTTCCTGGCAGCAGTTCATGGCAGTGTCTTTTCTGATGTTTATTTATAGGAAAAAGCAATGTGATTTCTAAGCTGTGCGGTTGTCCTTAGAATGATGAGCACTAACATGAGCTGTATCCTGGCAGGGCTCTGAAGTCTGAAGGGGTCTGTGAGTCTGTACTCTATGGGCTGCCCTTCATCATCAAGCCCACAAGCTGCTGGCAGCTGGACTGGGATGAACTGGAGACAAACCAGCACAGCTTCCATGCTTTGTGTCACAGTCTGCTGGTGAGTGGGTGAAAACTGCAGTGTGATGGGGAGGGATGGCCAGGGAAAGGAACAGTGAGTGCACACCTTGTAACATCTGCCTGACTACACCAGGAAACGTTTTAAAAGCTGCAACTTCATCTCACGGGCCAGAGTTGGGCTTGTGAATCCTTCCATGTGCTAGAAAGATGCTGCAGCTCATCTGACCTTAGGGAAGACCCTCAAACCTTCCAGAAATGAGCGTCTGGAGGTGTGAAGTGCAAATGCCAGAGGTGGAGTTAGATTTGCGACTTTAACAGCGAAAAAAATTAACCAAGTGCCCAAATTTATGATGCTGAATTGTATCCCCATTCATCTGTTTAGCCCAGAAATAAGTTTTGCACCTTCAAAACTAGATCTGAGAGTGAAGAGGGGGGAGAAGGAGAAGCGGTGGAATGTCTGAGGTGGTTGTATTCAAAAGTCATTATTCATTTTTTTATGCTTGTGAATACTTTGCTTGTTAAATAAACAGGTTTTTTTCCACTTTTCTCCAAGGAAATCTTTTCCTGAACCAGTAGGGGGTGGGGCCACTTGAATCTGCTTTCTAGAAGGACCCCTTTGGAAGTTTACTCCCAAATGTGCCCTAAACCAGGACACCAAGGCTTGGAGTGTGGAGAACTGGCCATTACTGACCAGACATAAAGCAAAATCGGGTGTTTTTCTTAAGAATTGACTTGCTAAAAAACAAACCAAATGCCATGCTGTCCTCAGCCCTGCTGCAGAATAGTTCCCCTTCCCTGATGTCTGAGTTTGTGCCTGCCCTGAGCCCACAGTGGCAGTGCTGAAGGAAGTGGCTGTTGCCTGTTGTTCACACCTGGATTGTGCCCTTTAGAAAAGGAAGTGGATGCTCCTGGCCAGGCACGAGCCCCAGAACACTGGACCAAACTGGAACGTGGTGGTGCATTCCTATTATGTCATCATCCCCTCTGACTCTGCCACTCTCCTGGTGAAAGCAGTGGCCATCAGAGAGCTCCTGCTGCCCTCAGCCTTCCCAGCCCTCCTGGCTGAGCACCCCGAGCGAGTCAGGGGCCCCATCGAGGTGAGTCACTCATTATCAGCTCTCCTTATCAGCAGATAACAAGGAAATGGCTGTGACAATGTCTAGTGACAGCTGGAGTGTGATGGAGCACTCCAAAACTCCTTCCCAGCACAAGGCTTTCTCCATGGACAGCAAATACCTGTCCTCTGGAGCAATGCTGCGTGTCTGTTGGGGAGAAGAAGCCTTGTGAAGCAGAGCTGAGGGTGACAGTGCCCAGAGAGTGCTCCAGCTTGTTGGCTGATTCTGGGCATGGGAAAGGGTAGGACTGCATCCTGCAAGGGGATGTTTAAATCCATTAAGATCTGTTTGGAGATGCCTCTTGTTCTATACACGGCTAAGAGTGCTCCTTATGGGTTGCAGCACACCAAAAATCCCTTTACCTTTCACTGCAGGGTGGCTTGGAGTGTCTACAACACTATCCCTGAAAAAGAAACCAAAAAAAAAACCCCACAACATGCAAACCCCACAGCCTCTACCTGTCACATCCTGTAGCAAACTCAACTTCTTTCTTCCAAGCAGAGCGCCCTGAACAACTTGGAAGTGGAAGTTGCTTACAACCCCTTGCACCTGAAGAGCAACCTCTACAAATATCTGAGGGGTTCCTTGTACAAACCTCCACACCGGCAGCAGCCCCAGCCCCGGGAGCAACGCCTGGAGCGGCACCAGCCTAGGCAGGTGAGTCCCTCCCTCCATGTGAGCAGCCTGGATGGGGTCTGACATCCCCTCCTGGTCACATTCCAGCAGATTGTGCCCTCCTGGTCACATTCCAGCCGGGGCTGGGTGTAGCACCAGCGAGATGAGGCAAAGCCAGCGCCTCGTCCCACAAGGATTTGTGTTTTGTCTTGCAGCCTCAGAGCAGAGCCAAAGCTGCAGTGGCTCCCCTGCTGATGGCTCCCCCTTCCCTCCAAACGTTCAGACCAGCAGCAACAGCCAGGAGAGGCTCCTGTGAGGACTCCCTGCTCCCTAAGGAGTACGAGGAGTTCCTGCAGTGAGCACCAGGACCTGTCCCTGGGCAGCCACAGGTCCCGGCTCAGCAGCTGGGCGGATGTGGTCAGGCAAGACACTGAGCTTGGCCTTGGTCAGACAGGCACTTCCCATCGTTTGTTCCTCGTTGTTGTTGTTTCACGGTTGTGTTCGTCACCGAGCCAGTTCTGCAGGAAGTTTGCTGCTCGGGGACCCTCTGTCCAGAGATCAGCTGTCCCCTGCAGCAGAAGCAGCAGCACCACGTATTTCCTGTTCTTGCCAGCACACGTCACCAGTGTACCTCAAATTTGAGTTTCTGAGACTGGGCTAGCACAGGCCACAGATCACTGTCAGAAGAGCTGCAGGCAGGGCAGGGAGGAAATCAGACAAGGCAGGCAGTCGTGCTGAGCTGCCCTCATCCCACAGCAGCAGGTTCAGTGGGGTGGTTGAATAGGAATGAAACAGGGCGCTTGGATTAAATCTTAAAGCCTGGAGTTCTGCTCTCCAAGATGATTTGGTTGCTTCCAAGATTGGCCTCGCTGTCCAACGCCCCAGCTCACAAAGGGGGTTGTAGCAAATGCCAAGCCAGAGCAATTCCAGAGAATTCCTGCCCAGATGCCAGCCTGTTTTTCAGTGCAGGTGTAGGGCAGGTGCCCCTGGCACAGCAGGAGCCAAGGGCAGCTTGACCAAGCCGAGGTGGGGTGGTCTCACTGAGCCCCTGATGTTAAGCACCAGCAGTTTGTGTTCTAATTACTTGGTTCTGAAAAGCTGTTTCAAAATAAAGTTATCCCCCATGGAGTTCACTCTCTGCCTGTGGTTTCTGACATGTCCAGCACTGCTATCCCACCACTGACCTGTGCTGCAGGTGAGCAAGGGCATGAGGCAAGCACCACAATCCCATCAGAGCCATCCCTTCTCCCTGGGATCCCGGCTCTGACGGGCCCAAAGGCATGGGCTGGCCCTTCCCATGCCCTGGCATCTCATCAGGCAGCTGCTGGGGCAAGACATCAAGGGCAGGGACCATGGAAGACAGGGCAGGCACCCCTACACGCACAGGGATCCTTGGGTGCAGGGAGGAGCCAAGGGCAGGAATGAACACACAAATGGCCCAGCCTGGAGCCTGCAAACCAGTCAACAACATAGAAGTGACAAAATCAGGTTCAGGGAGGGGACAGCAGGGAGGCAACAAAGCTTTTGGAACCACCTCCCTCAGCTTTCCCAAAATCCATTAGACTTTTCCCCTTATCCTGCAGCAAAACCCCAGTGGAGAAGAGGACCCAGCAGAGGGGAACAGCCACAAACTGGTCCTGGCCACAGCTGAGCTGTATCTTTACAGGACTGAGGTTTTCCCCTGCAACCTAGGCATCCGATAAATGACCAGAGCTCATCACCTTGTCACCATGTCACCAGCCTGGGGACCTGAACCTCCAGACTTCCCCAATAGTTTGGCTGAGCTGGGGCTGCAGAAGTTGTGCTCAGCTCCCTGCAGAGGCACAGCACAGTACTGCCTGTCACCAGCCTGTGCTGTTGGTACCAACAGGCTGCTAAAGCTGCAGATGTCACCCAGACGTGGGGACAGCAACTGCCAGCATGCCTGCTGTGGCCCCACACAGAAAGGACAACCAGGTTTTTTTCCTGGGCAGGTTTCTGCCCGAGGCTGGCCACGCAGCAATCACCCAAAGCACACAACAAGGATCACAGATTTTGCCATTAAAATCAATGGGGCCCAGACTGGGCCCTTCCAGACCTTCCAAAGCAGCTGGGATCAGCTGTGGGATCAAGCTGGAGAATGAGAGATCCTATGATTCATCAACCGCCACTGAGCTGCAGCAGAGCTGGCGTCTGTCCCTGCCCAGCCCAGCCCTTCTGCCTGGAGGCCATCACATATCTGAGCCTGACTCTCATTTCCCTTAATCTCCTGGCACCAGGGCATCCAGCCACAGCTCAACCTGGCAGGCATTTTTCTCTGAGGCTCCCTCCTAGCTCAGCAGCTCTGGCACAGACACAAACGTGCACCTGCACCTCCCCATCCATGCCACAGGCAAACGTGTCGGTTCTGAGACAAACAGACTTTAATATTAAAATAACTTTGTATAAAAATACTTCTGGAGACTGATGGCAAGCAGCTTTCCACGCACAACAGGCACCAGAGCCCTGCAGCCTGGTCAGACAGGAAGCCAGAGCAGAGCCAGAGCAGCAGGTACAGGAAAATACCAGCCCTCCTGCAGATCAGAAGGCACAGTGGAGCCAGCTCCAGAGCTGGAGAACCACACTGGGGCTTGCACCAGCCGCAGCTCTCTTGCTCTTGCTGTTTCCCTCCAGAGAAAAACAGCCCTTCAGCACTGGTGAGCAAAAGGAGCTCTACCTGAGCCCAAACAGCCCCAAGTCACCCCGGGGAGGAGGAGCCCAGCTGGCACTGGGATGCCCAGTCCCTGCTGAGATAACAGAGCAGCTTAGATCACCCCTAAGTCCTCATAGACAGGCGACAAGCTGTACTCATCTACACTCTGCTCCTTCTTCTGCAGCTGCTGGGGCTTCACCACCTGGCTGTACAGCACCTCCACGTTGTTGTTGTTGCTGCTGTTGAGGCTGGGTTTGGCGAGCGCCTTCTCAGGGGCAGCGCTGCCCCATCGCCGGCCAGCGTCCTCCACCCTCTCTGCCCCTTTGGGGATGAAGGCAGCCTGGGGCTTGGGGGCTGGCACTGGCTTGGGGCTCTTGGCCTTGGCCGGGAAGGCGGGTACCGAGTAATCGTCAGTGCTGGGGTTGTAGGGGTACTCATAGCCCCCGCCGCCGTCGTGGCCCTGCGTGCGCCAGGCCTCGCTCGTGGGCCGCGCCTCGTCGTAGATGCAGGTGAGGGAGCGCAGCGAGCGGGCAGTGCGGCCCTCGGGCTCGTCATAGATGTGCTCCTTGTGCCCAGGGGGAGCCTGGCTGCGACCCTGCCCGCGCCCCTGCCCCTCGGCCCGGCCCTGCCCCTCGGCCCGGCCCTGCTCGTACGGGCCCGGGTACGGCAGCACCGGCAGCCGCGGTTTCGGCTCCTCCACAGCCCCGCCGGGCGTCCTGGCCGTGCTCATGGCCTTGCTGTCCACAGGGTCCGAGTACAGCGGGTCCGGCCACGGCTGCAGGCCCTTCACCGCGTCCAGGGGCTCTGAGTACACACTGCACAGGTCCTCGGCCGGCGGCACAGCACGGAGCACCTTGGACAGAGGGGAGCGCGGCGGGGTGCTGGACACCGTGGGCTTGGCCGGCGGCACGGGCAGCTCTGGCAGAGTCCGGCTCTTCAGCAGAGATGCGGCGTCTCTGTCCTCTGCTGCTGCTGCTGCTCCGGCCCTGGGTGCCAGCCCTGCTTTGTGTGCCGGGGCATCGTCCCCCTCGGTGGGCAGTTCCAGGTTCAGGCTGTCAGCCAGGGCCTGGCGGATCTGCACCATGCTGGGGCTGTCGGCTTCCAGCGAGTCGCAGCTCTGCCGGTTCTCCTCCACCTGCGCCTTCTGCTCCTGGATGGAGGCCTCCACCAGGCGGAAGATCTCGTTGCCTTGCTTGGTCTCAAAGGTGAAGTTTCCAGGTCCTGAGTCACAGCGCCTGCCAGCCTCGAAGGAGAACATCACCTGAAGGGGAAGCAGAAGGGTCACATCCCGCTCAGCACCCGTGTATTGTTCAGGCTGTGCTTCCCACCAAAGGGTCTGTGGCTGCAGCGCTGATCCTGCACATCCTGCAGGAGAGACTGCCCTGAAATCCGGCTCCCTCCACTCCCACAGCAAGGCCACCCCGTGCCCAGCAGCTGGGCAGGGAAAGGCCACGCCACAAGCTGTAGAACTGGAGCGCGCCTGAGGGGACACCACCGCGAGTGCCCCAGAGAGCTGCAGCTCCTGCTGGAGCCCTGCTGGCTTCTGTGAGCAATTCCAGCAGTTTCAACCACTGGCACCAGACAGTCTAGGAAATAACACTGAGTAGGAGTGAGAAGCTGAGTGCCAGTTCAGCAGGGGAAACTAGTATGGAACTCTAGGTAAGAAGGGAGCGATCTGGAAGCAAGAGATACAAGAGGAAGAACACGGCTTTCCACGGGGGAAAGCTCAGCAGCAGCTCGGTTACCAAGGAAGCAAAGCACTGATCTACCAGCATTAATCTGTTCACGGTAAAAGGTTCTTTAAAAGAGAAGTCTTGCACCAGGGCTGTGCATCCCCTGGCCTGAACACACTCTGGTGAGCAGGTTCCCACCAGCTGACACCCACACCCTTCCTGAGTCTCATTCCCTTAACCACGGCGATTTTCTGCCTCTCTCACAGGCAGCAGCAGCAGCCCCTTGCAGTTGCCACAAACATCTCTGGGGACAAACTTCTTTTTGTGGGCCAGTGCTGCCAAACAGAAGCACAGTCAGCCCCTCTCTGCTCAGGTCACTGCGGGTGCAGCTCCCCACACCCTGCAACTCTCCTCCTGCCCCCAGCATGAACTCTGCAGATGAGCTGGACATGTCTGCAAGGGCAGCTCGGTTTCCACCTCTATGCTGGGAATGGGCCACAGAAAGCACCAAAAGCAGAGTGTGGCCAACACGGTCACTGCTACAAACAGCCCCAGGGCCACCTCTGAACAGCCCCAGGGCCACCACTTCCTTCCTGTCCAGCATGGCCCAGACCTCCTGCACTCAGGGTAGCAGCAAGGCAGACTGGGGACTCACTGCAGGACGACTCTGGAGAGGGGCAGACCTTCAAAGGTCAGTGAGAATAGGGGGAGTTCATCCCACAGAGTGAACAAATCCAGAGCAATTGGTGTCTCAAAGCCCCTCTGCTCTGGCCACCATCCTTAGGAGGGAGGGACTGAACCCAGGGCAGAGATAGGACTGCCAGGAGCCAAGGCTCCTGGAGCCTGGGGAGAGCTTGTGTGCAGCACTGAGGGATGTCCCCACTCAGGGCACCAGCTGGGAAGTGCTGGGATGGAGAAGGAGAGCAGCAGAAGCAATGGCCTCAGTGAAAGTGGAACAACCACAGAGGGGATGAGTGTCCTGCCAGCCCATGCTCCAGCATGGTGACACCATAACTGAGGACAGCCAGTGTGACAGATTGTCCCCACCTTGTCCCGGCCGTATCTCCGGAGCAGCCGGTAGGGCCAGACGTAGAGGATCCTGTCTGTCCGTGGGTCCTTCAGGACGAGGCTGTCCCGCTCAGCCTTGAGCACGTAGGTGCCACGCAGCTCACACCGCTCCGCAGCCTCGGTCCGCTGCACCGTCACCCAGAAGGCGTTCACTGTGGGGACAGGGCTGCTCAGGGCAGGGGCACACATGGCCCCACTGTGGGGACAGGACAGGGGGACACACAGCCCCACTGCGGGGACAGGGCAGGGGGATACACAGCCCCACTGTGGGGACAGGGCTGTTCAGGGCAGGGGCACACAGGCAACGCCCAGCATGGCTCCAGTGATGGGGCTGCAGCAGGACAAGGCTCCGCGGAAGGTGGCCCCAAATCAGGGCAGCAGCAGGTCCCACCTTCATCTCTGGAGTAGTAGATGGAGTTCACGGCCATCTCCAGGGCCGGCGATTCCCTGCTGCCCTCTCGGCCATACTGTGACACCACACCATCGCTGGGGCCATTTCCCTGGCAAAGGAGAGCAGATCAGACCCAGAGCTCTCTTCCCACATCAGCTCCCAGTGTCCCGTGCATAGCCTGGGCCCTGCTGCCCTCCCTGGCCCCACACAGCCTGGCTGTCCTGCACTCTGCCCACCCCAGAGCCAGTGTCTGATCCCCCCTGAGCCTACATGAACACGGATGAACAGAGCCAGGCAGCATAGGGGGGACCTCCCTGAGCTCCTGGCAGCACCCTGTCCCCAGCTGGGCTCTTGCACTGACAGGGAGCAGGGCAGCACAACACACAGAGCTGCCCCCAAAGCGTGGCAAAACCCAAACACACCCTCCTGGCCTGGCACAAGCACTGACTGCCTGGTAACACGAGGATCTGCGTCCTGCCCTGCCCAGGAGGAGGGCGAGCCTGCAGAGGGGAAGCGAGCACTTCTATTTTAGCACATGCAGAACTGAAAATGCAACACACACACTGCCCCAAAGGGCCCCAAAGGACACAAACCCCATGTGCTTTCAGAGATCCTCCTGCAGAAAAGTCCCTCAGAAATTACAAGCTCACCAAGCCCTGTGCAGCTGGACAAAGGGGGCTCAGTGTGTGGCCAGGAGCTGGAGGTGTTCCTTAGGGTTGCAGCAGAGGGTGCATCTTGCAGAAGGCAAGTGCCACAGTTTCACTTTAAAAACCACACACATGAGCTTCTTAACAAAAAGCCCAAACAAGGTGCAAAAAAGGGCCATCCAGCCCTTGTGTCTGCGTCTTAAAACCTCATGTCCTGAGAGCTGACAGCAGCAGCTCCTCCTCAGCTGAAGTATCAACGCAGCAGAGCTGGGATTGGAAAGCCAAGGGCCACCAAATCTGCCAGAGCCTCTAAGACTCCATTCGACTGCACTTTTACTCATCTTCAAAAGGAAAAGAAAAAATCCTGTTCTGAACTCCAAATGATCTCTGGCCCCAGCTCCCAAGCTGCTGGACCCTGCACACCCTCTGGGCAGGAACGTGACACAAAATCACATTCTCCATGCTGATGATCAGCAATCCCAGCTGAGGATCTCCAGCTCTGTGCAGAGAGGCCACATGCAGCTCTTGTGCCTCCTGCTCCAGGTCAGGCTTTTTTAAAACACGTGCCAGCCCTGCAGCCTTTTGCTCACAACCTCCTAAACTGTCAGCTTGCTTCTGGACCTCAGGCACACAAATGATGGCTCCCATGTGAGGGATGGCAGGAGCACAGCCCTGCTCCAAGCAGGTGCTCCCTGGCCTGGCCACCACCCTGCCCCACTCCAAGGGTGTGCTGTGTCCCCAGCTCAGCCCCACAAGACACTTCCAGGGCAAAGGCCGCAACCCTGACCACATCAGGAGACACAGTCATTTCCACCAGTGCCTCCCAGCCCTGGCATTTGCTGCACAGACACGCATGGCCTGGCAGGCAACTGCAGGGAGTCGCATGAGGGACAAAGGTAAATCACACCCAGCAAACACCCATCAGGAGGAGATCCTGGGATCACCAGCTGTGCACCCAGTCCTCCTGCCAGGCAGGCCTGCCCAACACTCCAAGCCTGGAATTGCCTGGAGCCCAACCCAGGGCTCTGCAAACACCTCCCAGGAGGGAGAGTCAGCGCTGTGGTGCAGGGCAGGCGTGGGCTGCTGTTCCCAGAGGGGATGGAAAACCACACTCAGGGCACCCGCTGCCCAAACAGCCTCGGCTGGTCACTCTGACTGACCACCAGCTCCAGCAGCTGCAGAGGATGGGAGGCAGGACAGCTGTTCCAGAGGCCCAGCACAGATGGGGTGCCCCCAGCAGCAGCCAGGAGTGAGCCCTGAGGCTGGGAAAGGGGGCTCCAGGTCCTGGAAGCAGAAGGGACCCGGAGCCAGGCACCACAACGCTCTCGAGGCTCCGCTTCCGCCGCCGCTGCTGTGGCAGGAAAGGCGGCAGTGGTTGGGCCAAGAGGAAACGCTCCTCGGCCATCACCTGGCCTCCCGCCAGCTCTCTGCAGGGGCCAGCACGGGCTCTACACCGAGCAAGAAGAGCCCGACTTGAAATTTGGAGCCACAACCATGAATTATTGACAGCACACTGAGGAGTCCCGCAAACCACAGCAGGAGCCATTGAGAAGGCACCGGAGTGCCAGGGCCGGGCGCTTTAAACCTGGGACCACCGGCGCTGCCTCAGGGTGTCCTTCCCTGAGCTGCCAGCTGGGAAAGGGTCACACACACGCACTGATGTCCGCGTCCCGTCCCGTCCCCTCCGCCCGCGCCGGGGCTCACCGAGAAGGCGATCTGGCACAGCTTCGCCACCCACTCCTCGCTCTGCTGCTTCTCGGCCGCGAAGAGGAAGCTGCGGTCGCGGGTCTCCAGGCGGAAGGTGGCGGTGCCGGCGCGGGGGCCGCCCTCGCCCACCGGGGCCACGCTGGTGCAGTCGCTGAGCCGCACCACGGTGCGGGCGAGCCGCCGGGTGCCCGCCCGCCCGGCCGCCGACGGCTCCTTGCTGTCGAACACCTCGAGCCGGGCCACGCCGTGCTGGCTGGCGGGGTAGAGCGCGGACCAGCCGCGCTTCCAGCGCTGCGGGGAGCGGGGTCACACCGCGCCGGGGCCGCTCCCCAGCCGGGCCGGCCGCTCACCGGGAGCGCCTCCGCCCCGGCACGCAGCCGGCCCCAGGGCAGGGAGGAAGGCAAGAAGGGAAAAAAGGAGGAGGGAAGGAAGAGGGAGAGGGAGGCAAGGACCCCCGGACCCACCTTGGCGCCGAATTTCTGGCTGTGCTGCACCAGCAGCGGTCCCTCCATGGCCGGCGGCTCCATCCCCGCGCGCTTCCGCCCGCGCCGCTGGGGCGGGGACCGGGCGGGGACCGGGCGGGGACGCGCGTGTCAGGGGCGGGGCGTGCTTGCGTGTGCGCGCGTGCACGTGCGTGAGTGTGATCGTGTGTGCGCGCGTCCGTGAGCGTGAACTTGTGCACACACAGGCGTGACACAGGCGTGTGGTCTCGCTGCGGACGGGAAAACGCGCTCGGGTGGGCGGAGGATAAAGCGAGGGCGATGTGGGGAGCCGGCAGGGCGTAGGTGAGGTTTCACGGGACGGGAAAAAGGAGTGATGTCTTTGGTAGGAGGGAAAAAATGAAGTGGAGAACTAGAGGCCGCTTACCTCAAGCTCACAGTCCAAGAAAATCGTGGGTTAGCCAGGTGCTCCTAGAGAGAGCAGAGAAGGCAAAGAATCGCAGCAAACACCTGTGTATGCACAGCCCTGCACGGCTTCATTCTCTGTCTTTGGGGACAGGGTACTGCCATCCTTACCTCTCCACCTCCAGCCATGCCATGTCCATGGGCACTGAGGCCACTCCAGGCTGCTCCCAGTACTGTCCCTGCCGTGGTTGGCCACTCCACTCTGCCCTCCTGCAGGGCTAGGCTGGAGTCCAGCATTCCCAGCTGCAGGTGAGGCAAGGAACAAGGACAAGCACAGCCTGTGCTCAGCACACCCCAGCGTGGATGACCCAGCCTGGTGGCACTCTGATGTGACCCTGCCAGGTTACTGTTGGTCAGACATTTGTGGGCTTCTTGCCACTTTGATGGCCCAGGCACCATGACTCAGTTTCCTGACACCACATGAACCTGCAAAGGGAAGAGGGAGAAGCCATGAATCCTGGTTTTCCAGGCCCTGGTGCCCATTTCTCCACCTGTGGTTCTGATGAAACAGCTGCAGGTGGGGAGAGCTGCTGAAGGGAGTTTTGCAGCGCCCAGATGGATGCAGGGGTGACCCTCTGCACTGTCCTGGCTTCACCCCTCACATTTGCATGGTAACAAAACTGTGCTGGTGTCCTGGTTTAGGAATGACATTCCCCAATTAAGTGTTCACATTGAAACATCCCAGACCAATTGCTCATAGCCCTACCCTCCCCCGAGGCAGGACGGAGAGAATTAGAGGCACAAAAAGTAAAGATCATGAAGGCTGAGATAAGAACAACATGCTAGAAACAGCAACGGGATGTAACCACAGCAATACCAAAAACAGAGTGTACAAGACAGATGAACAATCAGACCGAAAACTCTGACAAAACAATGACATCAACAGACAGACACAGTGGTCTGAAAAAGAACAGAATGATTTGGTGGTGTCAAACACCCCGGCCAGTGTGTAGGCAGGGCTCTGTGTGCAGCTGCAGGACAGGGAACTCATGACGTGGCAGCACGTCTGCAAAACACAGCCTGTGGGACGGAGACAACCAGGAGCTAGACGAGCTCAGAGCAGCTCAGAGCAGGGTGGCACAAGGCAAAGAGCCTGACACAGGTAGGCAGGTGAGTCACCTGCAAGGCACATGGACCGGCCCGATGGCACGGACCTGGAGAGACATCGCACCCCAGGCCTGGCATGAGGGTGTGGCCAGGGCGGGTGCCAGCTCAGTGGTGAACACAAGAAGATAATGACACTCGACCCCTCGGGTACAACTCTGGGGCTGCGGGTTCGCGGGAAGCTTCAAGGGCAGGAGAAGGAAGTGTCCTCGGGCTGCACCAGGAGAATCCCCGCCGTTGGGGACGTGGGGGACCGGGGCTGGTGTGGGCACCAGGCGGGGCCCCGGTGCCCAGGGCCGGTAGCGGCTGCAGCGCCGGGGGCTCCTGTCCGTGGGCTCCGAGACTGCGGCTCAAGCATCGCCTCCCGGGGGATCCGCAGGGGATTTCGGGGACCCCCCCCCGCTCCGCCCCGCGCCCCGGCCCCACCCGCGGGGCCGCCCCTTGCGCTGCGGCGAGCGCGTCCCCGCGGGGAGCGGGGGGAGGCGGGCGGTGGAGCCGCCCCTGCGCGAAGCTCACCTTCCATCCCCTGCCGCGAGCGCTCCATCATCCCCCAGCAAACATTCCACCCCTCCGCGCATCCTTCCGTCCCCCTGCGCACCTGCCATTCCCTCCCGCAAACATTTCCCCCCTCCCCGCGCACCCTCCATTCCCCCGCGCACCCTCCGCCTCTGCGCGCCCCCCGTCCTTCCGCGCACTCCTTCAACCCCCGCTTCTCCTCCATCCCCCCGCGCACTCCTCCGTCCCTCCGCGCATCGCTCGGTCCCTCCCGCGCACCCCGCGCCTGCCCCCGCGCCGGCAGGGCCGCTCCTGCGCGGGGATGGCGGAGCGGCCGCGCTTCCTCTGCGGCGTGGTGGAAGGTAGGTCCCTCCGGAGCCGCGGCTGGGGGCCGGTGCCCGGCCCGCCCGAGCATTGCAGGGGTTGTTCCGATGCACCCCAAGTGAACCGGGGTCGGGGGGAGGCGGGAGTGGGGTGCTTGCACAGCTCCCCATCTCTGTCAGGGGTCTGGACCAGCACCTTTGGGATGCTCCCAGCTCTCCCTGCAGCCACCCCAGCAGACCCCAGAGGGGCACGGGGACCCTCTGCTCAGCCTCCAGAGCTCTACACGGGGTTCTTGGCTGCCCTGGACTCAGGGACAGCTTCCCAGTGTATCCCCCCCTGCCCACCCTGCCCATGGGGCAGCAGTGTAGGACCAGAGCTGGCCAGGGAGAGCTCTGTGCTTCTCCCTCCCCACATCCCCAATTCCCTCTGGAGCTGAGCCAGGCCTGGCACCCACCAGGCAAATTCACCTGCCCTTCTTCTGGCAGCACAGCACCCCTGTGAGGGGCACTGCCCTCTGCCTCACCTGAGAGGAAGCAGGAGCACCATGCAAATAAATGTAAAATAAACAGGAAATGCAGGGGTGGAGAAAGCTGGCATGAGTCAGACAAGAATCATTGATATAGTAGAGCTGACCTGGGAAAGAGGACAGGGATGATGCTGGCAAATCCATTCCAGGAGAACACTGCTGGCAGGGCGTGTGCAGGACTGAGTGGCCTCCTTGCCAGCCCACGTCAGTTCACAGCAACACATGCTGTGAAAGTGTCACTTGCAGGTGCCATACAGGGACTCTGGGGACCTCGCTGGGATCTCAAAATAGCAAATTATTTACCACAGAAATAGCTTTTCATGGCCAAAATGTTTGCTGGCATTCTCAAGTGGCCACAAATTTGGCCCCGTGCACAGTGGGGGATGGATAGCAAGGTGACTGTGTATTATTCCAAAGTATATGGAATAACTATGTAGGTGTTCAGGCAGGTAGAAAATCTGTCTGCAGAGAGAAGACAGATGGAGAGTGGGTGTTGTTGTGGTGCAACCCCCCTCACCATTGCCCAGGACTGGTGCTGGGGGCTGCAGGGTGGGCTCCTGCCAAAAGGAGCCAAGGGAATGAGGGCAGATGAGCTCTGGGACACTCAGGTGCTTTGGGAAATGCAGGTGCTTCCCTGGGTGATACTGGCCTCATGCCAGACATGGAGAGCTGGTCTTTCCTCCCAGCATAATGGAGTTAGTACAGCCTGCCCCTGTGCACCACCCAGTTTTGGGAATGCCATCACTTCCCAAAATCTGCTCCCCTTGGCCCTGACTGCTGGAAGGAGCAGTGATTGACTCAGAAGTTGCCTGTGATGCAGAGAGAAAGCAGGAAGATGCCTTGATGGCAAATTGCCATCACTGTCCAAGACGTAATGGATTTTCTGTGAGACTTCCCATTGCAGCTGTCAGATCTTGCAGACAATTTAAGTGGCTGGAGGTTCTTCCCTTGCCAAATCTCGGGTCTGTGCTGGGACACTGACATGTTCTCCTTAACCTCTGCTTTGAGGAGCTGTCAAATCTGCATTTCTCCAAACCCATTTATCAGCCTGTCCCCAGGGGAAGGGGTCTGTGCTCCTCTGTATATCCTTTCTCCCTGGCTTTGCAGACAACTCTGCACCTCCCAGATATTCCTACATGCAGAAGTAGGAAGGGCCCTTCCTTGGAAGTGGTCCCAACAACAGAATGGGTTCTGCATGTCTGGCAGGGTATCTCTGTGTCCAGGGACTTAAAACAGTCCAGAGACTGTTTTAATGCACTCGCAAACGACTGCATTTTGCCTTTTATTTCCTCCCTTTGACAGGTTTCTATGGGAGACCATGGTCAATGGATCAGAGGAAACTCCTCTTTCAATGGCAAGTACCCTGAATTTTCCTCCCTGAAGGGGCGGTGGCAGCCAAGGGGCCTCATGCTCCTGCAGTGTCCCCCTGTTCCAGCGCTCTCGCGGCGCCTGGAAGGATCCGCGCCGGGCCGGGTCCGTGGGTGCTGCGGGACGGACAGACGGACGCGGGGCCGCCCCGTGCCAGCAGGTGGTGCTGGGGCTCCGCACATCTCGGTGCAGCCCCGTGTGCGTGTGCTGGCCGCGTCCCCGCTGCCACCAGCGAGGACGAGGACAATTCCAGCCATCCCGGGCTCGCTGGAGCCGGGCTGAACCCTTAGGGAACAGAGGGCATCACTCCATCCTGAGCACAGGTGGCTGCTGTGTCCTGAGGCTGCCATCCCTGCCTGGTGCAGGTGGCCCTGCTGTCCCTGTGAGTTCCCATGCGTGTCTGTGTGTCACCCTGTGTCCCTGTGACCAAAGGATGTGCTCAGAATCTGTCACTGGGATGGAAGTTTTTGCTGCAGCTCCTCTCCAAGCAGCTGCTGCCCATGCAGGGGCCAACAGTGGGATGAGCTGCACGGACAGGACCTGCCACCAGTAAACTGGGGCACTGCAGGGCCTCCCGTGGGCAGGGCAGTTGTGACAGTGTGGGCAGTGACAAGTGTAATTAAGGACCAGAGTGCAGGGACCAGAGATAGAGGTACAGAAAATGGAAGGAAAACAAGCTGTGTTGTTTTAGAGTACCTCAGGAATGAGAAAGGTCTAATGGAGGCCTTGTCTGGTGCTGGACTGGGATGCATTCACATAGTGGCACATGAGGGTGACATGTCCATTCTTGTCTGGAAAGAAACAAAATAAGGGACTTTCATCATGAGATACCTGAAGTGCTTTCCACTCTGTTCACCGTGGGAAAACATAAAACATTGCCTGCTGAGAAAGACAAATAAAACCAAATGAATATATCAGATGGCTTCCATACAGAAGTGCCAAAAGAGGGAGGTGTCTGCCCTCCCAGGGGACACACCCTGCTGGTCTCTGACACAAACCTTAGAGCTCAGCACTGGAAGCTGAGATTTCTGTCTCCATGTGGCCATGCAAAGAGCCCATATGGAGCCTGGGTGACTCCTTGCTCTCCCTGCACAGGCTGCAACGCCGGGGGCTGAACTGCTACATGTACGCGCCCAAGGACGAGCTGAAGCACCGGCTGCTCTGGAGAGAGCCCTACACAGAGCATGAGGCAGGTAGCGGCTCTGCTGGGCCCCTCGGGGGGCTGCAGGCATCCCGGGTCCCTGAGGCGAAAGCATGGGCTGTGTCCCAGCTATTCCCACCCTGCCAGGACCCTGCCCATTGCATGGAGGCCCCCAGACCTTGCCAAGGGCAAGAAGACTCCCAGACCGTGCCCATCATGTGGAATTGCCTAACCTGGGACCACCCAACTTCCCATGTGGGTCTCAGGCAATGTGCTTGAATATACCCAGGCCCACAGACTCTTGTCAAAAGTCCTCTGTGTCTTAAGGGAGTGAAAATGGTCTTCCTGGAGCCTCTCCCCTCCCAAAGACCTCAGTTCCTTGCTTTCAGGATCCTGGGGTTCACTCTTCCCTCCAGCCCTTGTCCTGCTCCATCCCCTGTCCCCCTTCATACCTTGTGCTGTTCCATCCTTTGTTTCCTTCCATCCCTTATCCCACTCCATCCCTCGTCGCCCTTCATCCCTTATACTGCTTGATCCTTTTTCTCCCTCCATCCCTTATTTCCCTCCATCCCTTGTCCTATTCCATTCCTTGTCCCCCTCCATCCCTTGTCCCTCCCTTGTCCCCCTACCTGCCTTGTCCTATTCCATCCCTTGTCCCCCTCCATTTCTTGTCCCCCTCCCTCCCTTGTCCCCGTCCCTCCCTTGTCCCCCCCACCCCGTGTCTCCCAGCTCTCACAGACCCCCTGTGCTCTGTCCCCAGCCCGCATGCGGTCTCTCCTGGAAGCTGCCCACGAGCAGGGAGTGGAGTTTATTTTCGCCATTTCTGCTGGCCAGGACATGGTGTTCTCCAGCGCGGGGGATCGGCTCCTGCTGCAGCAAAAACTCAGGCAGGTACCGTGGGCCATTCCTTCATCCCACCGCTCCCAGGCAAGGGGCACATGTGTTGAAGTGTGGTCCCTGTGCCCACCCCATGGGCTGGTGTGGGGGCGTGAACCCCTTCTGCTGCTGCACAGAGGGGCAGCTCTGGGGTGGCCAATGTCATGGTGACAGAGAGCTGAGGGCTCCATGCATGCCTGACTGGGGGCAGCAGAAGGATCAGCCAAGCCCCAGAACTTGCTGGGCAGCACTGAAGGCTGACACAGGCTGGAGCAGAGCCCCAGAGAGGGCAAAGAGCCACTGGCGTGGTGAGGCTGCTCCGTGGGCAGCTGCTACTCCCTTGGCACAGCCCAGGCAGGAGCTGCCCCGTGCTGTGCTGTGCCCAGGTGCCCCTCTCCAGCCCCGTGGGGCTCTCTGCTGCCCGGGGATCCCAGCAGCCCCTGTCTGTGCCCACAGGTGGCTGCCATGGGGTGCCGCTCCTTCGCGCTGCTCTTCGACGACATCGACCCCTGCATGTGCCAAGCTGACAGAGATGTCTTCCCCTCCCTGGCACAGGCTCAGGCCTCTGTGGCCAACGAGGTGTACCAGGAGCTGGGCCAACCCTCTGTCTTCCTCTTCTGCCCTACAGGTACTGCCCACAGCCCAGCTGCCCAAATTGGGGAGCCCCCTCAGACTGGGGTGCCCTTTGGCTGCACCCGGCCCCTGTCCCTGCTGAGAGCTGAGTGCCCTGGCAGCCCCCACAGCTCTCCCTGGACTCCTCACACTCCCAGGGGAGCTCTGGACATTTCAGGATTAGACTGCAGCAGGACCCCTGTCCATGATCCCTCCTCTCCTGGTCCCCAGCCCTCAGGGGATGCTCTGTGCTCTCTCCCCAGAATATTGCAGCTCGCTCTGCTCTCCCAGCCCCAGCCAGTCCTGCTACCTGCAGACCATCGGCCAGGAGCTGCTCCCAGAGATCGGTGTCATCTGGACAGGTGAGTGCCAGGATCAGCTCTGGGTGTGCAGCCACGTGCAGTGTCTGCAAACTCCTGAGAGAGCCACCAGCAGCCCCACTGTGGTGCCTCACCCTGGGGTGTGCAGCCCCAGCCAGGCAGCAGTTTGAGCTGGGCCTCTGCTCTCCTGACTCGGGAGTGTGGGTGTGGTGACTGGAACCCCATCTCCATGTGTGTGTCCCTGCTGTGTGTCTGTGATGGACCCTGTGCCCCACGTGTGTCCCTGCCCTGGTGCCCCAGGCCCGAAGGTGGTGTCTCAGGAGCTCTCAGCCGCGCTGCTGGAGGAGGTGGAGGCTGTCCTGAGGCGCCGCCCCGTCATCTGGGACAACCTCTACGCCAATGACTATGACTGCAGACGTGTCTTCCTGGGCCCCTACATGGGCCGTGCTCCTGGCCTCATGTCCAGGCTCCACGGGCTGCTCCTCAACCCCAACTGTGAGCTCCAGGCCAACTTCATCCCCGTACACACGCTGGGCACCTGGTTTCAGAGCGAGCTGGGGAGCTGTGCCCCCCCCGACCATGCAGGTACCTGGCCCCTGTGCCTTGGCAGCTCTGTGCCTGCCCATCCTTGCCCAGCCCTGCAGCTTTCCTGCACAGAACCAGGGCCGCCCAGGCTGATGAGCTGCAGTTCCTCAGGAATGGAGGAGGTGGCGGCCCTGGAGGACAGCCAAGGTGCTCAGGATGGAAGCTACAGCCCCCAGGAAGCCTTGGAACTGGCGCTGTGTGACTGGGTGGCCGAGATAAACCAGCAGGCCTTGGAGCCAGGTAGGAAATAGGTTTGCACGTGCAGCATCCCTCAGTCCCTGGAGGGCTGGAACAGCTCTGGCAGGAGCTCGGTGGCTGGGGGGTGAGGGAGCCCCAGCCCTGCCCATCTGGAGGCTCTCAGGGGCTGGTGTGGCAGCAGGGCCATGGTGGGCAGGTGTGGGTGTCCATCCTGCTGAGCTGTCCCACACGGACACATCCTGGAGAGAGTTTCCTTGGCTGGCAGAAGCAGAGCCTGGGCCAGCTCTGGAAGAAGAGGTCAGCCAGGGGTGAGCTTGGTGTTTTGCAATGTTGGCCTCTGCAAAGCCACAGCCTCACCAGCCCCAGGGGCCTGAATTCGAGCCCAGGGTCCTGGCAACTCATCCCCTGCCAGCTCAGGGATGGAGATTCTCAGCACTGTCCTGCCCCATGAGCAGGAGTTTCCATGCAGGTGCCAAAGGAGCTTCCCTCTTGTTCCTTTCTGCCAGGAGGAAGGACCCCAGGACACCCCAGTGTCAGCCTCAAGGAAGGACCAAGGCTGCAGCCTGGCACAGCGGGAGGACAAGAGGTCACTCCTGCCCCTCAGCCCCACAACTCTGCTCCTGGTGGGGCAGATCAGCACAGCCCTGAGCCCTGTGGAGTGGCACCAGAGGAGGGGGGCAGGGAGCTGACCTCGGAGCCTGAGAAGGACAGTGGGAACAGGACACCCACAGGCCATCAGCAGAGCCCCACAGGGGCTGGGGACCAGCCCACCCCAGGGCGCAGGGAGAGCTGTGAGCCCTCCTCTGCTCTGCCCAGTGTGGCTGGGAGTGCCCAGTCTGTAGGAAGCCCAGTGGCCACCAAGACCCTCCCCAGCCCCACCACGAGCTCCAGCAATGGGACCAACATCAGTCAGAACATTTCCTTGCCCAGCAGTGATGCCAGGACAGGGGATGGCAGCCCCATCCAGTCTCCCGGCAGCACCCAGCCTGAGGCCGTCAAGACTGATGTGCCCCAGACATCCCCAGGACCTGGGGCTGGTGCCAGCCCTGGTGCCCCAGCCCCACTGACAGATAAGGTTGGTGCTAGCCCTGGACCCATGGCACCAGTGACCCCAGAGGAGGCTGGGTCTGGCCCCATGGCACCACTGACCCCCAAGGAGGCCACAACCAGCCCCACAGCACAGGTGACTCCAGAGGAGGCCAGGACCAGCCCCATGGGACCAGTGACCCCAGAGGAAGCTGAGTCTGGCCCCATGACCCCCAAGGAGGTCAGGACCAGCCCCACATCACAGGTGACCCCAGAGAAGGCTGAGTCTGGCCCCATGACCCCCAAGGAGGCCAGGACCAGCCCCACATCACAGGTGACCCCAGAGGAGCCCAGGAGCAGCCCCACATCACAGGTGACCCCAGAGAAGGCTGAGTCTGGCCCCATGACCCCCAAGGAGGCCAGGACCAGCCCCACATCACAGGTGACCCCAGAGCAGGCCAGGACCAGCCTCACGGCTCCAGAAGAGGCTGAGTCTGGCCCTGTGGCACTGATGACCCCAAAGGAGGCCAGATCCATCCCCAGAGCACCACTGACCCCAGACGAGGCCGTGTCCAGCCCTGCAGCACCACTGACGCTGGAGGAGGTGCGGATGCTGGTGGAGCTCTTCTACCTGCCCTACCACCACGGGGCTCTGGCACAGGAGCTCCTGGAGCACTTTCGGTGGCTGCGGGCAAACAGCCTCAGCGTGGGGGTCCCGGCCACGGCGCCTGATGCCTGCGGGGTAAGATTGCTCCTGATGCTGCTGCAGTAAGGTGGCTGCCGTGTCTCGGGTGTCCCCCAGGTGGCTGACACGCGCTGTGTCCCCAGGGCACGCGGTGGCGAGGCCGGGCTCAGTCCTTCCAGCTGCTGTGCGAGCGGACGTGCCGCCTGCACAGCCGCCTGGTCAGCACCGCCGGCCGGGCGCTGCTCTACGACCTGCACCCCTACCTCTGGGACATCCGCAACCTGCTGCTGGCCGCCAGTGCCTTCGTCCTGTGGCTGGGTACGTGGCTGATGCCAACCCCTGCCAGCCCCCATCACACCTATCCAAACCCAGCACCCCGCAGCCCTGGCACACACCTGATCCTCTCCAGGGATCCACTGCTTCCCTACGAAGGAGGTGAAGGTGTCTGGGATCCACCCCAGAGATCTGGGGTTCCAGTGTGCAGCTGGTGGTGCCAGGGTCCTTCCTGGGAGCTCACCTCCCTCTGACAGCTCTTCTGGTGCTGCCCCGTGTCCTGTGCTCACCACCTCACCTCCTTTGCAGATGGTCACCTCCTCTGCGAGCCTGACCCCAAGGGCACCTGGGGGAACTGCTTTGGCTGTAAGTACAGGCACCGCCCTGGCTCACCCACCTGGGTGGGGGATCTGACTGCTGCCCCCCATCACCTCCAGCCCCACAGCAGCAGCCAGCACTCGCCATCAGGCTGCACTTCCCCACACTCTGCCTGCCGAGTGGAGCAGGAATGGCCCTGGGAATGACACACTGGGGCAGGATGAGGTGCTGCTGCCAGGGGGAGAAAGCAGTCATTGGAGCAGATCTTCACCATATCTCATAGCCATTTCTAGGATATGGTTCTGCAGCCCTTTTAACCCAAAGACCCCTTAGCCTGTGTGGAAAAAGGGTTCTGGAAGCAGTAATGCCCTGGGTGACAGGTGGGGCTGGTTTTTGAATGCCTCTGCATCATTTTGCCCAGTTTTCCTCTGGTTTAGGGTTGCTCTGTGGGCCTTGTAACCTCTAACAAACCAAGAACTGTTACCAGGTGATGACCTGAGCAGGTGTTCAAGTTCAGTGTGAGAGGGAGCCGTGTGCCTTGAGCCCCTTCCTTAGGGAAGCAGCGTGTAGGGCACATCCTCACCATCCTGGGCTGCACAGCTGGGGAACTGGGAGCTGTGACAGCAGGGATCTGCATGGCAGAAGCTGATCTCCCCCCGCCTGGCTGGTTTTCGTTCACCTCGTGTGTGTCTGTGTCCTGCTGCTTCCAGGGTGCCAGAGTATCACTGCCCCAATCCTGCTGGGGAGGGACGCAGAGCCCTGGGCACGTCGTGGGGGTCTCTTTGGAGAGCTGCAGGTGAGAGTGTGTCCCTCACTGTAGGGGCTGAAGGAGCCTTTGGAAAGCCAGTATTCCAACTCTGCTGCTGAGCTGCTGCAAACTCGGGAAGGCAGAGCTATCCCCGGCCTCTGCACCTCAGCTCTGGTTGCTGGGGTTTCAGGAGTCTCAGAGCCATTCTCCTGCTGCCTCCAGGACAAGGTTTGGAGCCAAGATGAACTGATGGGCTGTATCTCTTCCAGGCACTGCTGCCTGTGGGGAACAGCTGTGATCTCTTCTACCATCCACCGCCGCTGTTCCCGTCCAGCCAGCTGTACCTGCTGCGCCCACTGCTGCCCCTGGACAAGGTGGGAGCCCTGGCATGGAGGGGTGTCCTGCCAGAGCCTTTGCATGGCTTGTGCTGCCCATAAAATGATGAGTTACGGGTTCATCTGCTGCTGACCCCAGGCTGAGCTCGCAGTTTGGGGTAACACAGGTAGGGAGGGTCCTTGGGTCCAGCTCTGCTCACAGCCAGCTGGCCTGGGGCAGCTCTCAGGGCTGTGTCAGCATGTCAGACCCTGGCCTGGAGAATGTGCTGTGGCCTCAGCAAACCCACCTCTCTGTGACAGGGGCCTGGGCAGAGCAGGAGAGGGAGCCCCCTCAGCCATGGATAGACCAGCACCAGGGCAGAGTTGCTAGGTTGTGGATGATCTCCAGCACTGGCAGTGAGCAGATGTCAGGAAAACTCCAGAACAGGACAAGTCTGGATGACAACCTCCTGCCAGAGCCTGTGGGGATCCATCTCCAAATCCCTTCTTCAAACACTCATCCGGTTTATGGGGTGATTCCCTACTGGAGAGAGCAGTTTCTGTCAGCTGTGACCTGCTTGGTCCCAGCCCCCTGTTCTGATATCCCAGCAGCTCGATGGGATGGTGAGGGAAAGGTAGAATCTGAATATGGAGGCACAAAATGTTAAAGTGCTGCCAAATCCAGCAGAGCCTCAGGTTCCCCATGTACCTGCAGCAAGCACCCCTCTCCCTCACCCTGCTCCTCTCCAGCTCAAGGAAAGGCTAAAACCACAAATCTAGCCACCAGAGACATGAGTGCAGCTCACCTCAGGCTGAACCTTGACAACAACAATGTTTGTGAAGCTCTGAGAGGAAAAGCCAGCTGAGCCCATCAGCCCATGTCAAGAACAGGCACAGCAGGACATGGTCCTGCCCCTGTTGTTGGGTGATCAGGGGCAGCCTCCCCTTTCAGGAGCAAGGCTTTTATCAGAATGTTTGCAGCAGCAGACTCAACTGTGACCAAGACAGGACATTTGGGGATGTCCTGCTGTGCTCAGGCTCTCTGCAGACCTGGTTTTCAGTGTTGTTTTTGGTGCCGTTCTGGCTGCTCTGAGCATGGGGCCGTCTCTGCAGCGGCTGCTCTCGGGATGCCTGACCGGAATGGCAATTTCTGGTTTGAAGGCTGGCTGTGCTGTGGCCATGAGCCCGAGGCCAGCAGAAGGTGGTGGCTGGCATTGTGGCATGGGAGGCACAGCCAAGGCTGACACGGATCCGGGTCTTCCAGGGAGAGCTTTACCGCATGTGCCGGGAGAGTTTGGACTGTGATCCCAAAGTGGCAGAGATCCTCGTGGCCCACCCAGATCTCCTCGGTGACAGGTGAGATGTGGCCCCTTTGAGGCTCCCTCTGGCCAGGCTGTGCCGAGCCTGGACATGTGATGCAGGGCTGGGGAGTGAGGTGGTGGCCTCTCTTGGCATCCCTGTGGGGACCAGCACTGCCCGGTGGCTGGCAGTGGCCTCACTGGGAGGGACAGGGAAGGACATCCCCATGCTGATGTCTAGCAGGGTCGTGGCAGCCACCATTGTGGATGTCCAGCCTGGATGCTGGAGCCTGCAATGGCTCCCCTTGTCTGAGGGTTTCTCTTGGGGGTCTCAAGGGGTGGTCAGTGAGTGGTGGGTGCTGTCCAGCTGGGGCATGAAGGAGGAGGCTGCTCTGAGGTTTCCCAGGGACTCCAGGCTCAGCTCAGCCATGCTCTCGCTCTGCCTGGCAGGCTCCTGGGCAGCTTCCTCAGCCTGAGCCCCGAGTACACCTTTGTGCTGGAGGATGAGGGTGGCCCGTGTGGCTACGCAGCCGGAGCGCTCCACGCCGAAGGCTTCCTGCAGCAGCGAGACAGCAGCTGGCTGCCAGCCATACGGCACAAGTACCCCCCCCGATCTGGGCACAGGGGGCTCAGCTCTGGGACAGGTGAGGGGACACCTGGAGCAGAGGGGAGCGGGGATGGGAGAGGTGGTTCCCTCACTTGTGCTTGTCTCCCACAGGATGCCCTGGAGGAAGCAGTGCTCTTCTTCCATGCAGAGCCGCTGGCAGTGCCCCAGCCTGTGCTGAGGCGCTTCCCCTCCCTGGTACAGCTGGGCACAGCCCCCCGTGTGCTGGACGTGGGGGCCAGTCGCAGCCTGGCCCTCTGCCTGCTGAGCGCACTCAGGGCCAACGGTGAGCATGACCTCCGAGTGCTGGCCCTTCATCCAGCAAAACCCCATCCCAACTGCTCCCTCACCCACTGGAGGTGGGAGCTGTCCCCTCTCTGGTGTAGTCTGACAGTGCTCCCGGGCACTGTCCCCTCCCCTTGCACTGGGGGACACCTGATGTCCCAGGGCATCACAGGGGCACTCTGTTGTTGGCCACGGAGGCTCCTACACTCTGTGACAAAGGGGCAGGGGAGGGACCGATCCCCTTTTGGAGGGGGTCCCTGTCGCTGCACCCCCAGACCCAGCACTGGGGTCCTGGTGCCCTGACCTCTTGCCTCCCTTCCAGGGTCACGGGGAGTGTTCTGCCAGGTCAGTGATGCCGACCGGCAGCAGCTGAGCTTCTACAGCAAGCTGGGCTTTGTCGCCCTGCCGGTGGCCTGGGGCAGCTCTCCTGGCTCTCAGCTCCTGGGACGTCTCCTCTGACGGGGCACAGGGAGGCAGTGCCCGAGGCCAGGCTGGTCCCCCAGGCCAGGCTGAACCCCCCATCCCAGACAGCATCAGCAAGCAGGAGCAGAGGGGCACCTCGAGCAGGCCAGGTACACATGAGAGGGGACATGGGGGCGATCAGGATGTCCCTGGAATGTGTGCAGGGCTGTGAGGTACCTGGGTAGCAGAGAGCCATGTCTGCTACTCACGGGATTTGGCCACCTCTGTGCCACCCCAACTGTTCCTGTTTGCTGGGGAGCCAGGCTGTCTGCAGACCCTCAGGCCTGCAGGAGCCCACGAGCAGTGTTTGGGTTTTTGCGGTCCTGGAGCACAGCACGGTGCCTTAGTGCTACGGGAGTGTCCCTATCATGCAGGCTGGGCTGCCCAGCTCTCTCCACCCCGTGTGGCCTGAGACTGGGCAGCCGGTGCTGGGGCTGGCTCTCAGCACTGAGGACCTGCTCGTCTGTATGGATTGATCTGGTATGGGATGAGGTGAGGCAGCCTCTATTGCTGTGCCTGGGGCCCGAGGGAAGTGCCGTCCTTGGCAATAAAGCGTTTGCTGGGCTCTCACCGTGGCTCGTTTCTTGGGGGAAAGTGTTGGGGTGCCAGCACATCCCTCTCACACCCTCATGCACTCTCACACATCTCTCACTGGTTGTTGCCACAGTCGGGCTTGTGTCCCCTCAAACAAAGCAGCTCCCCACACACCCCCGCTGCTTCACTCTGCTCTGCACTCCGGGAAGGTGCTCCAGCCGCTGGCAGTGAGAGCTCACGGCCCCAGCCCTGTAGGGTTTTCCTGCGGGATGGGACCCCCGGGCTCGGGGGGCTCTGGGGGCCGCAACCTGCCCAGGATAAGCAGGATGACCAAGGCGGGGATCTGTCCAGCCACCCCGTCGCAGCCTCTGGAAAAGGGCAGCCAGGGGCAAACCATTCCTGGCTGTTTCCCTCTCTTGCCCTTCCGAGCTGGCTGCCCTGACCCCAGGATGGGGAGAGGGCTGGCTGGGGTCGGGATGGCCAAAATCCCGGGAGTGGCGGCTGGGCGGGCAGCTCCCCGCGGCCCCAGCAGCGGCCGGGCAGCTCCCGCGGCTCCATCCCGGGGGGCCGGGGCCGGCCCTGGAGCGGAGCCCAGCCGGGGCGGGGGCTGGAGCCGGCCCCATGCCGGGGCGGCGGGCCGGGGGCGCGGGCCCGTCCGGGCCGTCCCGGCGGCGGGGCCGGGGCTGCTCGGCGCGGGCCGGGGCGGCCCCCGACACGGACACGGGCACGGCGCGGGGCGGGCCGGGGCGGAGCGCGGCGGCACGGACCGAAATTGCTCGGCTCGGCACGGCACGGCACGGCAGGACACGATAACGGCACTGCACGGCTCGGCTCGGCTCGGCACTGCAGAACTTGGTACGGCTCGGTTCGGCTCGGTTGTGCTCGGTTCGGCATGGTTCGACTCAGCCCGGTTCGGTACGGCACGGTTCGGCACGGCCCGCCGGCACTCTCTGGGGGGCCCGGGAGCGGCGGGGGCTGCGCCTTGCGGGGCCGGGGCGCTTCGGGGGTGTCCCGGGTGCGGGGCCCCGGTGGTCGGAGCGTGTCCGTGCCGTGCCCGTGGGCGCTGCCGCGGTCCGGGAGCCGCCGTGGGCCGTGCCCCGCGGGCAGCGTGACCGGGGCGGGCAGCGCCGGTGTCCCGCGGGAAGCGGAGCCCGGCGGACCCGGCGGGATTTTGGGTGCCGCTTCGGGGCTGTACCGCACCCCAAAGCGTGTGAGCTGCGGGCCGAGCTGTGGATTACAAGGGCCGGTGGAAACTCAAGATTTCCATGAAGACCGAACTCCCTCATGGAAGAAGGAGGATGGATGGAGGGATGTGGGGCGGGAGGGCTGGCGGCGCTGGAAGGGATGATTCCTCGCCGCTGGCTTTTCGCCTTCCCAGCTGCTCTTCCCGCAGCTGAGCCGGTCTCCAGCAGGTCCAGGAAGGCTGGCTCTCTGCTCCAGGGTGCCTGGGACACCAGCCCCACCGCCATCCCTACAGCCCGCAGCCCCGCTGCCCGCCCTTCAGCCCCTGGGGATGGCTGATGTTTGCACATTCCTCCCGAGGTCTTTCCCTCCTGCCGGCAGCTGGTTCCTCCCAGGGCTGCCTCTCCCGAGCCCGGGGCAGCTCAGAGCAGAACGGGCAGAGCTGAGGGTCCTGGGGAGGCTGCGTGGGGGTAGGAGCTGCAAGGAGCTGTGCTGTGACCTGCCCTGGCTTAGGGGGTGACCCCAGGACGTGGAGACATCAGCTAGCCCAAAGGGGCTGGACCTGGAGTTTTCAGGGGCAGTGCAGCTTCAGCCCCACACAATGTTTTGTTCCTGCTGACCCCCCCTAGAGCCGGAGTGTCTCTTCTGCAGCAGGGTCCCTGTCCTTGCCTGGGTTGAGGGCACAGAGTGAGTGGCAGGGGCAGGCAGCGAGGGGCAGTGAGCTCCCAGCCACGGGAGGTTGTCGTTTTGGGAGTGACACCAATCCTGCCCGGGAATCCAGATCCCTATGGTGACACCCTGTGCTCCTTACTGGTGCTTCTGGGACCAGTTTGTGGAACCCTGCTCCCTTCCAGACCTTGGTGGTGCTTTACCCCGGAGCTGTGACCCATGTCGGGTCCCCTCCGGAGCAGGGTGGGGGTGTCGGGGCTCCCCTGCTTGGTGCACATGCGCTCCCGGCACTCCAGGGCTGCCGGGAAGTGGGGAAAGCGGAGCAGGCACATCCAGGCAGCCGGATTGCGAAAGGGCCGTGTGGGGGGGGGCCCTGGGGAGAAGGGGAGGGATGGAGCCCTGAAGCCATGGGACTCACCAGACCTTCTCCTGCCCCGACTGCTGGGGATGTGACCCCCTGCTCTCAGGGATGTCCTGGCCTGGGACATCAACAGAGAGTGACTGTGTCACCCCTTAACCTTCTCAAGGAAGGATAAACAGAGCGAGCTTCCTCTCCCTTGTGCTGGCGGATTTCCCAGGTCCTCGGTCTCTTGTGCTGCTCTTCTCTGAGCCCTCCCAGTTGTCAGTGCCTGGGATGCTCCATGTCCCCCGTGGGTGTGTCCAAGGCTGCTGCTGAGTGAGCATATCCCTGAGGGTCCTCTGTGGCCTGGCCCTTTCTTGCTGCTGTGGCTTGGGATGTCATCCCTATGCTGGCAGGGATGCCTCATGCTGATTAAATACAGACTCATCCAAGGACCTGCCTCACCAGGAGCCTCCCCTTCCCAAGATCTGTTGGCCACCATCGGGGTGTTGGTGGGGCAGACCGATGTCCTGCTCTATGCCCAGTGAGTGCAGAAGGACACACATGATTTGAACAGTCCTGGGCCTGGGGCACCCCCACCAGCACAGCCGACCCCTCTGGAAGGGGCAGCCCCTGTGCAAGATGGGGACAGTGCCTGGCCATAAGGGCTGTAGGCCCTGTCAGAGTGACTCTGTCCCCCGATCTGTCACCCACTGGGACAAGCAGAGCCAGTGGGCCGGCATGGGAGCAGTTTGAGCACTGCTGTGGCTCCTGCTGCCTTGTGGGGCTGTCCCCTGCCCTGAAGGGCTCCTCTCAGCCATGCCAACCTCAGCAGTGCAGCAGGGCTGAGGCTGAGAACTGGAGGGAGCCCCAGGATTTTGGCTGCGCAGACTCTCGGACACCCCACCACCAGAGCCAGCCAGCTGGGATGTGGCTCAGGGCCTCGTGCACACCCAGCTGGGACATTCCTGAGGTTTCCTGGGCAGTGGCAAAAACCTGGGCTGCTTCCCGGCTCCCACGCCCAGCCAGCCCATCCTCCAGAGCCCTTTACCCTTACACTGGAGTTCTGCTGAGCATCTGTGCCTGGGGCAGCACATCCAGAGTGGCACAGGCCCTGCTCCAAGAGGAGACTGTCCCTGGCTGGAGCTGACAGCAGGATGGTCGGGATGCTGGAGTGGGCTCCCCATCCAGAGCAGCAGGCAGGGCTGGAGCAAAGCCTGCAAAGCAGAACGAGGAGTTGGGCAGCAGGAGAGGAGCAAACGCACGGCTTGTGCCTCAGAGAACGGAAAAAGTGATGTGGACAATGAGAGCCCTGTTAGCCTGACTGCCCGGGACATGGACACGGAGCGTGTTCGGAGAGGGAGGTGGTACAGGAACGGGGAAGGAGCCGTGCTGGCCTGCAGGGAGCTCACATGGCAGCTGTCCTGGGCTGGGCATGGAAAAGGCTTTGGCCTCACAGAGCTCAGCTGGGAATGTCACTGGGAAACTCTGAGGTGAGTGGCGGAGCTGAGGTGCCAGGGCAGAGGAAGCACAGTGGGGATGAGAGATGCTGGAGCAGAGCTGAAGCAGGACCCAGGAGCAGGGATTGCAGACCCTGGAGGTCACGCTGCTGAGGCTCAGAGGGGAATCAATGATTTGCTGCACAAAGCCCAAGCAGTTTTCAGGTGCCATGTTCTGGTCTCTGATCCTCTGTGTTTTGTTTCTCAGTGCGCAGATTTAAATTTTCCTCGTAGCCAAGGATGTAGGCTGCACAATGCTGATTTACCAGGCTGTCCCTATTCCCATCTCTGTTTCCCCCCCATTTGTGTCTCTTCAGTCTGTACCAGGAAGGTACTTTTTTCCTCCTCCTGGCACAGTTTTGCTTTGAAAAGCATGTGATCCTCACCAGAAAGGCCACAGAGTGGTGACTTCCCCATGTAACCACATTTTAGTTCCAGCAGGTGACCAGTTTTAATCCACTTACCAGAAGGTGCACTGATTTTGTCGAGTGCTAATTATTCATTAAAAGGTGGTGCAAGATGAATCGAATGCCTTCCAGTCCCAGCCTGTTATATCAGCACAGTTACTCCAATTAACAGGACCTGTGATCTCATAAAAGGCCATTCCTGCTTCCTGACACGGGCTATTTCTGCTGGACCGTGGAGATTGGCATTAATTGTGCTGCTGTCCTTTGGGGTTGGACTGACCCCGTTGCAAAACTGCCCAGCTGCACAGCAGAGCATCCTGCTCGCTCAGGAAGCTCCAATCCTTGTGCACTCCAGCTTTCCCTAAGGAAACACACCCCAGGGTGTGTCACAGCACTAAGGGGGCCCTCTAGGCAGGGAGATGTCCCCTCAGTGTCCCTGGGGTGGAATAAGGTTTTGTCACTGCTGTGAGATGGCAAACTCATCCCTTTGCGGCTTCCCAGGCAGTGTGGAGATGAGGATGGAGGATTCCCATTCCAAGCCCAGAAATCCCCTTTCCTAAGCCACTGGCAGGGCTGAGGTGGCCCTTTGCACCCACCCTCCCTTCCTGCTGGCCGGGTAAAAGGTTCAGCAGAGCGTTTCCCTGCTGTCTGCCCACAAACACGCGTCCTGCTGAGCTCTGGCAGTGCCAGAGCAGGCAGCTGAGGCACCAGGAACCCAGAGCTGGCTCCCACCAACCCCAGGGCTCCCAGCTGCCTGGGCCATGTCCCCACCAGCTCTGTGGTGTCCCCTGTGCCCCAGTTGTGACAGAGGAGAGAGCCAGACCCATGCTGATGTGCTTGCTCCGAGGGAGGTGATGTGCTTCTTAGAATTACAGGATTAAAAAAGACCTCCAGGGTCATCGAGTCCAACCTGTGACCAATCCCCCACCTTGTCACCCAGACCAAAACACTGAGTGCCACGTCCAGTCATTCCCCCCACTGTGTCTGGTGTAGAATCGGACCAGCAGTGCTGGTCCTTGTTACTCCTCACTCTCTTCCTGAGCATCTCTGCAAGCACTGGGCTCATCCTGAGGCTCTCACTGCTCCTGGTGGCATCTCCAGTGTGACGTGTGCCCAAAGGGGCAGGCAGGCAGCAGGGCTGGGCCCTGTGGAGGCTTGTGTTGGTGTTATGGGTGTGGAAAAGGGGCTGCCACTGGGCACCATCCTGGTTCATCCTTGCCTCGGCCCAGGAGGCATTCTCAAGAGGCTAGAGCGTGGACCTAGTCCTCATCATCTGAAAAAGAAGCAGGAATGGGGCTGATTCCTCTGCGAAAACCCTGCCCTGGAGGCTGATGGGGAGGTGGAGCAGCCGTGCCAGCCCCCAGCTCTGCGTGGGGATTGAATCTGTTTCTCTTTCTCTGTGACACTGCAGCTAAATATGGGAATTTTAAATCACCCTGGGAAACCCAAAACTTGTTCTTTTTAATGTTTCCTAATGGCAAGCACAGTCTGTGTGAGTGCAGCAGGCAGGATCTGTGCTCAGGGGGGACTTGGAGACAGAGACATCCTGCTGGGGGGCTGCCCTGGCCGTGTTTTGAGGGAATGCTTTCCCACCGTGGAAGGGTGGGAAGCAGTCCCCGATCCCCTGGGTCTGGCAGGGATGGTGGCACGAGGCTGCAGTGGACAGGGAGGTGGGCAAGTGGCCGTGCTGGTGGTCGTGGGCGAGCATCAGTCAGAGCTTTTCAACACCAGCCGTGCAGAAATGCTGCTCCTGAGCTACAGGATCCATGGGAATAGCACACTGGGAAGGAAGGGAGGGCAGCTCACAGAGAAGGGTTTTCACTATTGTTTGCCGTGGGACTGGTGCAGGAATACCACATCTCCCTCAGGTATTCAGGGAGCCACAAATATTGTCGGAGGAACGCGGCACAGAGGAATGCGAATGCTCCGGCTGCCTCGCTCGTCACGGAAGGCAGGAGCGTGGGCTGGAATCCCCTCAGCTTGCAGCCATTCCCTGCTCCTGCTGGATCAAGCTCCTGGCCGGTCCAGCTGGGCTTTCCCTATGCCCTGAGCCTGTTCCAGCTCCCTCAGCTCTGGCAGCTCATTTCCCTCCTTCCATTCACCTCTCCGGGGTACCCCTGTGCCCATCTCTCCTCACTGCCCTTCAGGTGTGCCCAGACAGCGTGGTGGGGGCTCAGTAGGCAGAGGGGGACAGGGGACAGGGGCACTGGGCTGGTCCCTGACAGCCCCAGGGGTGCAAGGCCAGTGCAGGGGCCGTGTGTCGAGGGCACGCTGGCCAGGACAAGGCACATGGCTGTGCTGGTGCTGGGCAGGGGGTTTAACCAGCACATGGGAGCTGGATGGGGAGGCTGGATGGAGGTGCTGGTGTTCAATTTTGGTCCAGTTTTGCCCATCTGCCCCTGCAGGGCCACTCTGCCATGGGAGGCTGCGGCCCGTGGGCATGGCCGGAGCTGCTGGTGCTGGTGGGCAGCGCGTGGCTGTGGGTGGGCAGTGCCCAGCCCACCGCCCCGAGCCCCACGCCTCCCCCCGGGCCCCAGCTGAGGTTCCGCCTGGCCGGTTACCCCCGCAAGCACAATGAGGGCCGCGTCGAGGTCTTCTACAACGACGAGTGGGGCACCATCTGCGACGACGACTTCACGCTGGGCAACGCGCACGTGCTGTGCCGGCACCTCGGCTTCGTGGCCGCCACCGGCTGGGCCCACAGCGCCAAGTACGGCAAAGGAGTTGGTAAGAGAGGGGTGGTGGGCACAGCGTCCCCCCGGCACGGCCCCCACACTGCCCGGGGGTCTGCGAGGGGCAGGTTCTGTGTTTGCAGTGTGCCTGGCGGTGGTTGTGTGCTCATGTGTGCACGTGTGGGAGCTTTCTGTCTGTCAGGGCAGTCCCTCGGGGAGGTGGAGACTCCCCATCTGCGGAAATCCTCACCCTGAACTTTATCTTGGCGTTTCACTGGTCTCAGCTTTTGTGCTACAGCACCTGCTGTAACCTGTGTGGTCCCTGGCCATGCTTGGTGGGCACCTTCCCTGTTCCCAGGGGATGCTTGGCTCCCCCTCACCCCTAGGCTGTGTCTGGCAGGGCGGATCTGGCTGGACAATGTGAACTGTGCTGGAAATGAGAAGAGCATCGGGGACTGCAAACACCGGGGCTGGGGGAACAGCGACTGCAGCCATGAGGAAGATGCAGGTGTTGTCTGCAAGGATGAACGCATTCCAGGCTTCAAGGATTCCAACGTCATCGAGGTGAGGAAGCTGCTGGCCAGAGTGGGCAGCTGGTGGTGTCCAGGATGCCACAGTGTGCCCTGGGTGTGGGGCAGTCTGGGAGCTCTCCCTGGGGGTGCAGGAAAGCAGCACTGGCTTTACTGGTTGTGCTCCCCAGAGATGCACCTGGGGGCCCAAGGGGACAAGAGGCACTGAGTTCTTTGGATGAGGTTTAGTCCTTGGCTGCCCAGGGCCATCAGATGTGGTCAGCAGGAATGCAGGACAGGCTGTCCCTGCGCCCCACCTGTGACTGGGAACCCCTCTCCTGCATCCTTGGAGATTCCCTGGGAGTGGGCTGGCAGGAGGAGGGGTGATGGGATGGTAATGTGAGCTGGGGCTGACCTGATCCCCGCAGACCGAGCAGAGCCACGTGGAGGAGGTCCGGCTGCGGCCGGTGGTGTCCGGGGGGCGGCGGCAGCTGCCGGTGACAGAGGGCATCGTGGAGGTGCGCTACAAGGACAGCTGGGCACAGATCTGCGACCAGGGCTGGGACAGCCACAACAGCCGCGTCATCTGTGGCATGATGGGATTCCCGGCGGAGAAGAAAGTCAACAGGAACTTCTACAGGTGAGTGAGGCCAGCAGGGAGCCTACAGGGGTGGGGTGTCCAAGCAGAGCCAGGGGCGCGGGGCTCGGTATTGTGCCAAGGGCGTGGGGGGACAGCACAGGCTGTGCTGTTGGGTGTTGTGGCTCCTAAAATCCCTCCCACCCCGCTGCTCACCACTCCAAGCCCCAGCTGGCCACCTGGACACTTGCAAACCAAGCTGGGAGGCCATGGGGTGGTTGGGGGGCCGTGGCCATCCCCCTACCACACACACGACAGCAAAGGCCACTCCAAGGGGAGCGCTTTTGCTGCCTGGCAGTGGTGTCCCCATCCAGAGGGGAGGTTTGCCGCCATCAGGGGATGCTCCAGCCACACCATGGCTTGGAGCAAGGGCATGGACACGCCGTGCCTGGCAGTGCGTGTGCCCTGAGCAGGCAGCGCTGGTGTTGCTCCGCAGGCGGCTGAGGCGAGCAGCCAGGATGAAGGGCCGCAGCCCCAGGCTGGGCAGCAGGTAAGGGGCCAGGGCGCCCCAGCTGCTGAGCCGTGGCAGAGCTGGGCTGTCCGGCCCCACCAGTCTCTGCTGTCAGAATGGATCCGGCCACAAACGGATCCGGACAGAGCAGACTGAAGGCTTGGGCTGTGCTGGCCCAGTAGGACAAACTCCACCCCAGGGGACCTGCCTGTGCGTGCTGGGCTTCCCCATTCCCCACGAGAGACGATCTCTCTCCCAAGCTGGTCGTGCTCCAGGCAGAGCAGCCCTGTCCTGCACTCCAGGCAGGAGTCCTGGCATGCTGGGAGGGGAGCAGGAAGCCTCGGAGCAGAGCTGTCTCTCCTGGCGGATGGGGAGGAAGGGCTGTGGAAATGGGCTGCTTTCTGCAGAAAGCAGCAGTGGGGATGCTGGAAAGGCTGTGAACCCCTCCATCCCCCACAGGATGGGCTGGTGTGGGCACCAGAGCCTGTGCTCAGCAGTGCTGATGGGCACAGTGTGGCACATCCTGCCCCAAGTGCCACATCTGCTTGGGGTCTCTTGCATCCTCTGCCCACTCTCTCTTGCTGCCTTTCTGCCAGGCCCAGGGGTTGGTCTGGCTGCCTTTTCCCTCCATCCCTGAATCCTGCTGCTGGGTTTTTTTGGTGGATACAGTGAGCCAGAGCCCATCCTCTCTGGGCTGTGGTGTGGCACCTCTTTCCTGAGCCTCCTGCCATGATGCTCTGACCCCAGCACAGGGCCTTGCCCCAGTCCCACCACCTTCCCTGGTGCTGAATGTGCCCTACACCCACTGTGAGCTCTTCATTGTGACACTCCCAGGTCTGTGTCCCCAGCAGTCACCCTTGCCAGCTCCTGCAGCTGGTGATGGGAACTCAGGCAGGGTCATCCCATGGGTTTCCTCAACCCCCACCTGAAGGTCCTGTTTGCTCCAATGTGCTGTTTCCTGGCTGGTTTGGTGCTGACTGCCCCTTTCCCAGCGAGCAGGTCCTTCCCCTGCAGCACTGGGGGAAATGTTTTGTGTCTCCATGAGGCTGCAGTCCTGTCCCTCTGCCCTGAGCAGGAACTGGCTCCTGAGAGCCACACTGTTTTATAGGGGCTGATCTATTTGAG
This sequence comes from Chamaea fasciata, assembly GCF_029207755.1. NCBI lineage: Eukaryota > Metazoa > Chordata > Aves > Passeriformes > Sylviidae > Chamaea > Chamaea fasciata. The sequence goes on along the minus strand of NW_027094091.1, from coordinate 1,869,439 downwards.
GCTGCAGAGCCACAGTCATGTGAAGGCACAGTCTAATCCAGGCTGGAAGGGACCTCTGGGAATCCTCGTCCAACTCCCTGTGTGGAGCAGAGCCAGCCGTGGGTTAAACCCAGGACCTCGTCCAGCTGGCTTTTGAAACCTTCCAAGGATGGAAATTCTGCAGCTCTGTGGTTTCTGCTCCATTATGGAACAACCCTCATGGGCAAAAGGTTTTCCTTACCCCGAGCCTGAACCTTTTGTTGTCAGTCATGCCTGTTTCCTCTTGTGCTCTTCCCTCCCTGCTGGAAGAGCCAGGATCCTCACAGCTCCCACCTCAGCCCTGGCTGGAACAGTCCCACACCCCCCATCTCCTCCCACACCACTGTCTTGCTACTGTCCCTGGGGCTCACGCCACATCCATGACATCTTTTCCTGGGGACCCAGGTGCAGGATCCAGATGTGGTTTCCTGAGTGTGAATGGGCACTGATGCCCTCTGGCTGTCTGAATCCCAGCCCCGTGCTGTGTCCTGGGGCTCGCTGGGCTGTGCAGGCTGGCACCAACCTGTGCTGGCCTGTGGGGACAGTGGCCAGGCTTGGTTTTGCCTGGTCCCTGGGGCTATGAGTCCCCTGCCCTCCTTTGGGCCACTCTGCTCTTCATTCCTTATGGGCTCTGGGGTTTTAGCTCTTCCACCCTGAGTAAAGCAAAGCATTTGAGGCTGTTGGGATTGCACCTACACCTTGTGTGTGCTGAGCCCCAGGCAGCTTCCCCTCATGGCTCAGCCTGTGCCAGGGCTGCTTCCCTCGCTGGCAGCAGGTCCTTGCCAGCCTGCAGCAAGTCCCACCGTGCCCCATGGCCCCAGGGCAGGCACCCTGGGGCTGCCTGTGCTGCTTGCTTGGTGCTGCTTGCCGGGTGTCCTGCACCTTGGGGACATGGCACAGTGGTGGTGTGGTATCCGGATGAGGACACAGACACACCTCACCCATACCCAGCCGATCAAATGGTAGCTGCTGGTGTTTGATCTTTTGCAGTGTGACAAGGCAGAGCAGGATGTGGCTGCATCCAGCAGTTTCCTTGGTGGGGATGCATGTGGGAAACTGCATCATTGCTGCGGAGTGTGGCTGTGTCACACTGCTGACAGCAGATGATGCTGTTGCACCCCTGTGTGACACAAAGGGGATGCACCTGAGTCTTTCTGGGGGCCGAAGTGCCCAGTTCCAGTGAAGCCAGGGCAGGCTGTGCTCCCTGTGTCACTGCTGCAGGCAGAGGTGACAGCCTGAGGCCCCAGGCTTTGTGATGGTTTTTTCTATTTTCCAGGCTGGCCTCCAAATCTCAGCCTAAACAAAAGCGCAGGGAGGACGTAGGGCCCAAGAAGAGGTAAATGGCTCCGGTGGAGAGCCAGAGACAGGAGCCCCATGCAGTCCCACCAGAGCTGTGCGTGTCCCCACGCGTGTCCCTGTGCTGCTGGGGGTGTGGGACAGGCAGTTGACAAGGGGTGGGTGCCTGGCAGGCACTGTGTGTCACCCTGGGGACAGTGCAAGGGGCACAGCCAGCACATGCAGCTGCAGGCAGGGTGGCTGGTGACACCTCTGCTGCCACTGGCCACGCTGGCCGTCACTCAGGGCTCCTCTCCCCTCACAGGCTCTTCACGGAGCGGCAGCAACTCAACTACCGCCTGCACTCGGTGTCCTGCACGGGGACAGAGGTGCACCTGTCCATGTGCTCCTTTGAGTTCTACCGGGGCAACTCCTCAGCAGCCTGTGGGGCCGGCATGCCCGCTGTGGTCAGCTGCGTGCCCGGGCCCCTCTTCGCCACTGGCAACACCCACAAGAAGAAACAGCGCCAGCAGCAGCAGCAGCAAGGCCAGGTGAGCCCCGCAGGGAGGGGGACAAGTCCTGTGGTGGCCCACAGCCGGACAGTGCCCCACGGCCAGGCTCTGTCCCCTGGGCTCTGCAGGTGTGTGGGTTGCTGGGTGACCGGTTGCAGAGGAGGAGATGGGGACGGTGCCCTGTCCCCGCACATCCCAGGAGTTATGGGCAGCACCGTGTTGTGCCATTCCACACTGTCCCACACCTGTCCCTGCTCCCACAGCCCCGGATCCGGCTGAAGGGCGGCGCGAGGGTGGGCGAGGGCCGCGTGGAGGTGCTCAGGAGCAGCGAGTGGGGCACCATCTGTGATGACCGCTGGAACCTGCAGTCGGCCAGCGTTGTGTGCCGCGAGCTGGGCTTCGGCAGCGCCAAGGAGGCCCTCACCGGGGCACGCATGGGGCAAGGTGAGGCTGATGGGGCAGAGGGGCCAGGCATCACCTCCTGGAGCTGGGGATGAGGCATTTATCCAGGCTTTGCTTGGCTGAAGTGTCCTGCTGGAGCATCTCAATGGGACCACGGCCACTCAACCACACTGCCCCAGGCATCAGATGTGGAGGCTGGAGTGTCCAACTCCCTCAGACCTGCTAAAAAGGGAGGGCAGCCTTGGGGACAGGGTGGCCCTGGGCATCCCTGTGTCACAGGGCCCTGATTTCTGCTGTCCTCGTGCAGGGACGGGCCCCATCCACCTGAACGAGGTGCAGTGCCGGGGCAACGAGAAGTCCCTCTGGAACTGCCCCTTCAGGAACATCACACAGGAGGACTGCAAGCACTCAGAGGACGCGGCTGTTCGCTGCAACATCCCCTACATGGGCTATGAGAACCTGGTGCGCACCACGGGGGGCTGCTGGCTCCATGGGGCTCCCAGCAGTGGGGTCTCAGTGCAGGGTGCTGGGAAAGGCCCACAGGATCCACGGGACCCTCAACTCTCCTCCTCTGCACCCCACACATTTCCCCCCGCTCTGGGGCAAGGGATGCCCTGGGAGCTCAGGGATTTTCTGGGTGGGAACTCCTGTGAGGAGGGAGGGGGAGGTGAGGCTGTGGGGGCTCTGGGTGCTCTGTGGGTGCTGCTGTGTGAGGGGAGGTGTGGGGCAGCTGCTCCCTGCTGCTTTTCCTGCTGCAAGCCTGTGTGCACTCCCCAGCAGAAACACCAGGAAAAAAAAAATCACTGTGGATCAACCAAGAGAGATTTTTTTTAACCTGTGATGAAACAAGTAAACGGAGCCGCTTGTTCCTGTTTGCCCTGGCCCATCGTTTCATCCACTTTGAGCTTTTTTAATGGTCTTTAACTCTCTCACACCTGTCATTTCTGAAATGACGCCATTTCAAAATGAACTGTTTTCCCTGCGCTGGTGGGACGATTCCCAAACTCACAGGCGATTTCTTGTCCCCAAATCCACCAGTTTTGGGGAGTTCCCTGCCCACTAAAGCTGTGCTTCGCTCTGCTCACTTCCTGGCTTCCCCAGGCACTGCAGCACAGCCCTGGCTGTGCTGGGACAGGGGCTGGGGACAGTCCTGCAGTCCCAGGGGGAGCATCACCGGTGGTGGCAATGATGCTGCCACTGCTTTTCTCTGCAGATTCGGCTGAGCGGGGGCCGGAGCCGCTTCGAGGGGCGGGTCGAGGTGGCGGTGGGGGCTGGCGATGGGGACCAGCCCCGCTGGGGTCTGGTCTGCGGCGAAGGCTGGGGTACGCTCGAGGCGATGGTGGCCTGTCGCCAGTTGGGTCTGGGATTCGCTAACCACGGCTTACAAGTAGGTGCCAGCACCAGCTTGGCCAGGGCAGCAGCAGCCACCACCACCACTGCTCACGGGGCTGGGGACAGGGATGGATGGCGATGGGCGTGGGGCAGGAGGTGGCACAGCACGGGGTGCCCGCTCACGGCCCCAGGGTTTCCCCGCAGATCCGCCTGGCCGGCGGGAGGACGGAGTTTGAGGGCCGCGTGGAGGTGAAGCGAGGCAGTAAGTGGGGCACGGTGTGCAGCGATGGCTGGACCACCAAGGAGGCCATGGTGGCCTGTCGTCAGCTCGGCCTGGGCTACTCCCTGCACGCAGTGACGGTAGGTGCCAGCGGGGAGGGCCTTGGTCACGCCCTGGCGAGCACAGGCACCAGCCAGCACTTCCCAAATGACCATGGGGCTGCATGGGGACAGATGGGGACAGAGGGACGTGGCTGCTCTGTGTCACAGGACAGGAGCCATTTGGGCAGCTAGGGGACTGGGCAGTTGTGGTGGGGGTCTTGGCTGCAGCCTGGGTATGAGTGATCCTGGGCAATCCAGCCAGCAGCCCCGCCACCCACCCTGCCTCACCCCCTCCCCAGGAGACGTGGTACTGGGACGCCAGCAACGTGACAGAGATGGTCATGAGCGGGGTGAAGTGCGCCGGCCACGAGATGTCCCTGAGCCACTGCCAGCACCACGGCACCAGCCTGAGCTGCAGGAACACGGGCACGCGCTTCGCTGCGGGCGTCATCTGCTCCGAGAGTGAGCGGCCATGGGGGCTGCAAGGGGGCCGGTCTGTGGGTGGGGGTTCTGCAGGGAGGGAGTCTGTGGGCAGTGGGGTCTGCAGGCATGGGCTCTGAGCAGTGGTGTCCATGGGCAGTGGGGCTGCAGGCAGTGGGGTCTGTGGGCAGTAGGGTCTGTGGGCATGGACTCTGGGCAGTGGTGTCTGTAGACAGTGGGGTCTGCAGGCAGTGTGGTCTGTGGGTAGTGGGGTCTGTGAGCAGGGGTGTAGATGGACATTGAGGTCTGCAGGCAGTGTGGGCAGTGGGCTATCTAGACAACAGTGTTGTGGGGCCAGGGGCTGTGGTCAGTGGGGTTTGCAGATGGAGGTCAGGTTCCCAGCCAGTGGGGAAGGCACATGTCCCCCCTGGCTGGCTCGGCCCTGCCAGCACTGGGCAATGCCCCGTCCCCTCCACTCGCCCCATCCCTGCCGAGAGCAGGGCATGTCCCTGAGCAGCCGCCTGTCCCCAGCCGCCTCCGACCTGCTGCTGCATGCACCGCTGGTGCAGGAGACGGCGTACATCGAGGACCGGCCGCTGCACATGCTGTACTGTGCTGCCGAGGAGAACTGCCTGGCCAGCTCGGCCCGCCTGGCCAACTGGCCCTACGGACACCGCCGCCTGCTCCGCTTCTCCTCCCAGATCCACAACCGCGGCCGCGCCGACTTCCGCCCCAAGGCCGGCCGCCACTCCTGGGTCTGGCACGAGTGCCATCGGTGCGTGTGGGGCACGGGCAGGGGACAGATGGGGCTGGGGGTCAGGGTGCGGAGAGGGTGGTGGTGCTGCAATGGGCTGGGTGAGGGCAGCACTGGGTGAGGAGGGTGCTGGGCAGGGGTGACGCTGAAAGAGAGTGACAATGTGCAAGTATGACACTGAGTGAGAGGGTGATGCTGGATGAGGACAACACCAGGTGGGGGTGACCCTGGATAGCCCCAGTCTGCTGCCCAGGGTCCAATTTCACCTGGTTTGGCTTAGGGCTGTTCCTGGATGAGCAGTGTTGGGGCTGGGGTCTCCAGGAGGGCAGGGATGGGACTGCAGGCTGTGCCCTGCAGCTGAGCCCTCTGCTTACCTAGGCCAGCTGGCTGGGTGTCCCCAGTGGTGTCCCCTTCCAGGGCAGGATATAGCTCTGCCCAACCTCACCGTGCTGCCACCTCAGAGCAGGGGCTGTGGGGACATTCCTGGCAGCAAGGGGCTGGGCAGGTGGCAGGGGGCTGATGCAGGGCAGGGCAGGCTGCAGCAGGTGCTGGCTCCCTCCCACAGGCACTACCACAGCATGGACATCTTCACACACTACGACATCCTGACCCCCAACGGCACCAAGGTGGCCGAGGGACACAAGGCCAGCTTCTGCCTGGAGGACACTGAGTGCGAGGAAGGTGGGTGACGTGGGGCCCTGCAGCAGTGTCCCTGCCTGTGTCCCCATCATGGGGCCAGGCTGGGGGTCTCAGCAGGGACGAGCTGTGTCTCCTCCTGCCTGCAGACGTGGCCAAGAGATACGAGTGTGCCAACTTTGGGGAGCAGGGCATCACCGTGGGCTGCTGGGACCTGTACCGCCACGACATCGACTGCCAGTGGATCGACATCACTGACGTCAAGCCAGGCAACTACATCCTGCAGGTGCTGCACCTGACCCTCCCCGGCCCCTCCTGCCACCCTCCCAGCCTCTGTCCCTGCACTTCAGCACTCCACACACTTCAGCCACCCATTCCTCTCTCCCACTGGAGCTCAGTGGGGCTGGTGGGTGTGCTGGCATGGGACAGTGCCTATCCTTGTGCCCACAGACGTGCAGGGCTGCTCAGACATGCTGCCACATGGGTTTTCCAACTCTGAGCAGCACTGCTCATGGGCACATGGTGCTCAGGGACAAGACCACCACATCAGCAACCACTGGCTCCTTGGAGCTCTCCAGCACACCCTCCACAGCTAGGGAGACACATCCTGTGGGGGCTGGGACAAGGGTCTCACTGTCAGTGCCCCACAGGTCGTGATCAACCCCAACTTCGAGGTGGCAGAAAGTGACTTCACCAATAATGCCATGAAATGCAACTGCAAATATGACGGGCACCGCATCTGGGTACACAGCTGCCACATCGGTAATGGCCTGGGGCATGGCCCAGGGGTGGGGGTGGGGGGCAGTCACAGGGCTGCAGGAAGCCTTGAGGATGAGGATGGGCTGGGATCGTGGTGCTGGGGGCAGCTACAGTGGAAGGTGCTGGCGCTGCACCAGAGCCGACAGCCGCTGCCCTCTGCCCGCAGGAGATGCGCTCAGCGAGGAGGCAAACAAGCGGTTTGAGCAGTACCCAGGTCAGCTCAACAACCAGATTTCGTAGAGCCCTGGCCCTGGGGAGACAGGCATCTCCCTCCCTCACCCCATACGGGTGGGAGGAAGCTGCTGGGAGACCGGCAGGGAGGCCTGATGATGCCCAGTGCTGCTGCCACTGCGTCCTGCCGAGGATTGCCCAGGACTCGCCACCGGCTGCCCTTCCCCACCTCGGGAGGGCTGGTGCTGGAGGCACCGACACCTGCACCTCCCAGCCTGGGGCTGCCACCCCAACCACTGGCCAGAAGGCCGTGCCCACATCCCCTGGGCTGCGGCACACGGGTACGGTCCGGGAGGTCCTGCACCCCCCACCGCTCCAGCCCTTCCCACCCCAGCTGCACCCCAACTCCCACTCCCCACTTCAGCCCTGGTTCCTCTCACCCCACAGCCTTCCCACAGCTGGCCCCGGGGCTGACCCTCCACACGGGGCCCCAGGAACCCCTGGTCCCCTGGGGATGGTGCAGGTGTCTCTGCCCATAGCGCTGCCCAGGGGTGGCTCCTACCCCATCTCTGAGTTGTAATTTTATTTCCTCTATAAAGTTGTAAGTTCTATTTCCCAATGGCTGCTGGCACGTCTCTGGGTTGGGGAGCCTGGCAGGAGCAGGTGGCGCGGTTCATGCTGCAGGAGTGGTCACCACACTCTGGCACAGTGTGGGAACATCCCCTGGATCTTGCAGTGCCTCATCCACACAGCCCTGACCCCACACCAGCCCTCAGCACCCTCCCCAGCCAGGGCTGGTCCCCTGGGAGAAGCCCAGGTGGGTGAGAGGAAGGGACCAGCAGCAGCCCCACAGCACCGTGTGGGGGGAACAGAGGAGCAGGGATGCGGTGAAGAGCTGGTTCCCCCTCACCAGATCCAGGGCGAATATTATGGAGCAGAAATCATATCCTGGGGCTGTAACCCTTGAGGATTGGGGTCCACAGGACTGTGACCCACAACAACTGAGCTCTCACAGCGCAGAGGGGCTGCCTCGACTGGTGTGGGGGAGCACAGCCCGGGCAGGGCCTGGGACCGAGACACTGGGCAGGAACACTCGGGTGTGACACGAGGGCCGAGGGAGGCACAGCCCGGCTCTGACCCCTCAGCTGGGTGCTCTGACCCCACCAGCTCCCTCCCCATGCCGGGGACCCGGAGGGGAGGAGGAGGGGGCAGGCCTTGGCTCAGCCCTGGAACGCTGCGGTCAGCGCAGCCGGAGCAGCTATGCCAGACACGCCGCGATTTCCCCCCGAGCCGGCGGCGCTGGCCGGGGCAGCGAATTCCTCCGGCGAGGCCGGGGCTGCTGAAAGGAGGCCTGTTCTCAGGGCAGGGCGAGCGCGGGGGGAGCAGTGGCAGAGCCGCCCCTCGCCACGGCACCCCTGAGGAGGAACTGTGCTTCTTTCACGTCCCAAAAGCAACAGGCCGGGGCTTGGGAGTGCCGTCACGGGCAGGGCCTGGCCCGACAGCCGCATTCCTCCGCTGCTCGGGGCTGCCCGAGCCGCTGGGCCGCTGCTCCTGCGCCGGCGGTGGCTCTTCCAGGAAGGCGAGGAACAGCCGGAGCTGCTGCTTCCCCGAAGGCCCTCGGCCGCCAGCTGTCCCCAGGGGCCGGGTGTGTGTGGGAGCAGAGCTGCAGCAGTGACAGCGAGCTGGGGGCGGGACAGGCAGCTCCCAACCTCAGCCCTCCTGGACATCAGGGCTCGGAGATGACGCCCTGGCCACCACGAGTCCAGCACTGACACCAATTTCACCAAGGCCTGGAAAGCTGCTGCATGAGAGGGGATGTGGACACAGAGCTTGGAACAGTCGCACAGCTCCCAGCAGAAGGGATGTGACCAGACGGCCGTGGCACTCCAGGGAGGTAATGCCGGTCCCTGACCCGTTCTGACTCACAGAGGGGCCACACAATCCGTGGCTCGACAGCTGTCTGCCAGGTACAGAGAGGAGCTGGATCCCAGCCCAGGTGGGTACCAAGCAGGTGGCAGGACACCATGAACACTCCCTGGAGGCACAGCAAGCTCCTGGCCAGCCACAGGGTCTCATGTGCGGAGTGACAGGAGGAGCAGGGTCCCACACAGCCCAGCCTCCAACCAGACAACTGCTGCTGCCATGGGAAGGAGGCGACATGGCCCTGGGGGCCACTAGAAAAGTGCTTTATTTGAGTATAGAGGGGAACAGCTGCACCACAAGTCACCCAAGCACAGGCCCCTCTCCTGGCCCCTTCCAGCCCTGCACGAGCTCTCGGTCTCTGCCTGGCCAGCACGGACACATCTCAGTCCTGCCCTCGGCTCCGGGTGGCCTCTGCTACTCGGTGACCTCGGGGACGACGCTCACCAGCAGGGTGTCATAGCCGCGCCGCACCAGCAGGGCCAGGCTCTGCTGCGTCCTCACTGCCTCGTACACGTCCTCGGCGCGCCGCGACGGCGTCCCGTTGATCTCCAGCACCACGTCCCCGGCCTTCAGCCCTGCCCTGCGGGGACAACGCTGATGAAGGACACAGAGGGTGGTGCAGACACTCGGCGTCATCGTCCTCCGAGTGCAGCAGGAGCTGTGGCACCTGGGGTTCTACAGCTGCACTTGGCCAGCAAGACAGCCAGCCTGGGAAAAGGTCCCCGGGTGGGTTTTTGCTGCAGAGCCCAAGCCCTGCTGCTCTGGACATCCCACAGGTGCTGCCTCGCACACCCCTGAGGCACAGGGCAGCACTTACTGGTGTGCCGGGGAGCCGATGATCACCTTGTGGATCAGCACGCCGTAGGAGATGTCGGGAAAGGTGGGGTCACGCAGCTTCAGCTCTGCCAGGATGCTGCAGAGTGAACATCAGCATCAGGGATGGAGCTGGAGGAAGAGCAGGGCTCCCACCCCACTCCCTGCAGCTGCACAGGCTTAGGGACCAAGCGCAGAACCTCCCCTTCTGTGTCCCTGCACCCTACTGAGCACGAGCCACAGCTGCCAGCCCCAAACACCGCCATTCTCTTGTCAAAATGAGAAGATGAGAATCCCAGTGGCACCAGGGAGAGCTGGAAAGCCCTGGAGCAGCTTCCAGCTGGATGTGTGAGCTGTGGTGATGCACATCCCCATGTCACATCACCCTTCCCAGGCTCAGACCTGCCCCTCACCTGCTGTGGTTTCACTTCTCTGCCCTAGGTGGGCAGGACACACAGCACAAGCTGTGCCCCTCTTTCTTACAGACATGTCAGCAGAGCTCTCCTCCTGAGTCTAAACAATCAGTTTCTCCAACTTTCCCACAGATTTTAGGATCTCTAAACCAAATTTAAACTCTGCATCACTCACAGCTCCTCTTTGGACTCTCCCCAACTGCTCCTCACCCGTCTTGAATGAAATCCAGAAGTGGATGCAGCACTCCAGCTGGATCTCTCCAGAGTGACAGCATTCTTCCCTCAAACACTGCATCAGCTCCAATCCCTGCAGACCCACACACTCAGTCTCTGCCCAGCTCTGCTCCTTTCAAGTCCCTGCTCAGCCAGTCAGGGCTCCCCACGTGGCTGTAATCCATGCTGAACTCTACTGTGCTGTCCCACAGCCCCGTGCAAACTGCCATTCCTTCCCAATTTCACAGAGCAAAGGTGGGAAGAGGCCTCTCAAGGTCATCTCACCCGACCCCCAGCAAACCCACTCAGGGCAGGCTGCTCTGGACTGTGTCCAGATGGGTTTTGAGGACCTCCAAGGACCCTCCAGGAAATGTGTGCCAGGGTCTGAGCACCCTCCTTACAGTAAAAAAAGGGATTTCTTGTGGACTCTCACATGTCTCTGTGCCCACTGCTTCTTATCTGGCCTGGGCACCACAGATATAACAATGGGGTCTGTGCCCAACACGGAGCTTCTCCCTCCTGTGCCAGGGAAAGGTTTCCAGATGGAAAGGTCCAGGGCATTCAGGGCAGTCACCTGATTCCAAGGCGAGCAATCCCTTGTTGGGAGCCCTTCCTGCTGGGCACAAACAAGCCTGGCAGTCAGGTGGTTTCCCTGGACCAGCTCAGGGGCTGTGTGGAAGCTGGAGCCACATCCCGGGAGCCGTGTCCGAGGAATTTCACGCTGCTTCCTGACAGACCCGGTCCCTGCAAGCATGGCCAGGGAAGCAGGAGGAATCTGGGCTGGCCTCCCATATCCCTCGGGTTCTGCAGGATTACCAGCACCATCTGCTGGGCACTGGGGAACTCACCAGACCTTTAGGAGGGCAGAGCACAGCCCCAGAAGGTGTTTGCCCAGCATGGCACAACACCAGCCCCACGAGGCAGCTGCAGGTCTCTGAAATGTGGCTGCAAGAGCTAAAGAACCAGAGCAGGTGTTGTCCTTGAGAACTGCTCCCAGAGGTGAGGGCACACGTCCTGCTTGCTGACATGGGCACTTCACAGAATTGTTTGGGTTGGGAAAGACTTCTAAGATCAAGTCCAACCACTCCCCCAGCTCTGCCAAGGCCACCACTGACCATGTCCCCAAGTGCCACATCCACACAGCTGTTAAATCACCCCAGAGACGGGGATTCCACCATTGCCCTAGGCTGATGTGCCAGGGCTGGACAGCCCTTTCCAAGAAGGAATTTTCCCAATATCTAACCTCAACCTCCACTGGCACAACCTGAGGCAGTTTCCTCAAGTCCCGTTCCTTGTTTCCTGGGAGCAGAACCTGACCCTCACCCGGCTCCACCCTCCTGTCAGGGAGAGCACTTTTTATCAGCTCACAGAGTCTGCCACCAGTGTAGAAACTTGCAAGTTTCCAACTTACCACTGAGCCAGCTGAGAGACTAACCACAACACAAGCACAAAGAGATTTGAAAGCAAAAGCTTAAGCTGTGGAGACAATCCTCCCAAAACCAGGCACCCGGGGTTAGTTGGGAAGATCCCATCACATCCCTGCCCCAACAGGACCAGTCTGTTGGCCCCTGACCTCAGGACAGGTACCTGGGAGTGAGGGTGAGCATCATCACCCCGATGTACCGGCGCTTTGTCTCTGCATTGCCAAACCAAGAGCCTGCGGAAGGAAAGGGCACGGAATGTCATGGCTGGAAAACAGATGTGCTCAGAACCGGGCCGAGCCCTCAGAGCCCTCGGGGCAGCCAGCATCCAGAGCCACTCCAAATCCCTACAACAGCTCCGTTCCCAACATCAGCAGGAGCATTTCAGGTGATGCATTTTGCACCGCGACTTGGCTTCCCTGCTTTGTCAGATTTTTGACAGAGAACGTCCTTCCCCAACATCACAGAAGAACCAGGAGGGCAGCAGCAGCACAGCTTTCCTGCGGCACCAGGTAAGACCCCAAAGACTTCTGCCCTCCTTGCCTTTCTCGGGAAGAAGGGCCCAGAGTCCAGCTGTGCCAAAGCTTCCCTCTCTCATCCTCCTCCCCAGCACCCAAGCAGGGAGGTTCCCACTCACTCTTGCGGTGCTCCTCCTTCTGCAGGAACTTCCGCAGCCGGTCGGAGGGGATGGCAAAGGAGATGCCCGACGTCACCTTCATGGTGTTCACGCCAATCACCTCACCATCCTGCAGGGAAAGGGCACTGGGCTACCCAGCCTGGATCACTGTGGAGAGCAGGGGAGCTACTGCACCAGCCTGGGGTCCTGCCTGTGCACCCACCCCTCCCCAGGCTGCTGTCCCAACGTTGCCGAGGCTGGGCAGGACCCAGGGGTTGAGTCTATGGGATGAGTTCATGCAGTCCCTGGCTCTGCCCTGCCAGCACCAGCCAGACCTCGGCTCCACCAGAGCCCCATTAGCTCCAGCTGCCTCAGATACTGCACAGGGTGCTCATGCCAGGCTTAGCCCTCCTCCCTCCAGTAAGCATCCCAGCACCCACAAGCACTGCCACAGAGGGGGCAAGCAGCAAAGGGCACAGAGCACATCCCTGCCCCAGCCAGCAAGGGAACAAGCAGCAGGACTCACCAGGTTGACGAGGGGGCCCCCAGAGTTCCCAAACTGCGGCAGAGGAAAGAGAGTATGAGCAGACCACAAGAGCCCCATCCTGAGGCCGATCCCAGGGTGACCAGCCAGAACCCCGTGCTCTATGTTACCCCCTCCTCCCTCCCCGTGTCCCCATGTCCCTCACATCGATGGCAGCGTCGGTCTGGATGTACTCCATGTCGGTGGCGGCCAGGCCCAGCTCGCGGCTGCCGCGCTGCGCCGAGCTGACGATGCCCGAGGTGATTGTGTTCTGCAGGGCGAAGGGGCTGCCCATGGCCACCACAAACTCGCCCTGCCTCACCTCGGCCGAGCGGCCCAGCGGCAGCGTGGGCAGCGGGTGCTGTGGGGAGCGAGACAGTCAGCGGGACAGAGGGGGAGCGTCCCCTCCGCTCCCCAGCGTCCCCACGGCTGTGACACGCGCATGCACCTTGGGCTTGATCTTGATGGTGGCGATGTCGGCCACCTGGTCCACGTCCTGCACCACGGCGTCGTACATCTCACCGCTGGCCAGCTTCACCCGCACGCGCCGCCGGTTGGCCACCACGTGCGCATTGGTGACGATCAGCCCGTCTGGGGACACCACAAAGCCCGAGCCGTTGGAGATGGGCACGTCCCGGCCCAGGAAGGGGTGCCTGCAAGGAGGGCACGGGTCAGGAGGGGTGGTAGGGACAGGGCTGGGAGGCAGCAGGGAGCAGCGAGCAGTGCGATGGGGGAATCCTTCCCTATCCCAAATAGGGGAATCTGTACGAATACAGCAGGAATCCAGAGCTTGTGCACGGCCACAAAGGCACAATGCTACCAGGAATAGAAGCATACAAGAGCAGAAGGGGCTGCAACCAGTACAGGGACAAGGCCAGAACACATGAAGTCCAGCCTTGGAGCAGGTAACAAACACCAAAGAGGCCACTGAAACGTTTTCTGATAGTGGGAGCGGACTCACAACTCTGAGCCCTGGTCAATCACCCCAATCTCTGCTAGCAGTCCAGTGAAGTGAATGGAAAACAGGAAGGAACCCAGAGAAGGAGCAGCACCAGCTGATGCCTCCTTACACTGCGAGGCAGAAAGGGTGACACTGCACCAAGCTGAAGCAGCAGTCACCAAGCTCAAGGGCAGAGCTGCTGCACAGAGGTGCTCCAAGAGGCCGGAGGCATTGGACGGTGAGAACATTAGAGAGCTCAAAGGGAAATGCCAAGTGCTGCTCCCAGGCAGAGTAACGGAGCAGCCTGGAAATGCAGCTTCGCCAGACGGCCCCGGAGGACATGGATGTGGCAGCGACGTGCGGCAGCCGCGTGTCGGTCCCTCCCGAGGCACTTGTGGGAGCCCTCCGGGACGGTTCAGGAGAGGCCGGCGGAGGGCCCGGAGAAGGGCCGAGGCCACACTGCGCAGGAAGGAGGAAAATCCCTCCCCGAGACCCTCCGGTGCCGGTACCTGCCCACGATCTCCACGTAGACCAGCGCGGGCGCCGTTTTCTCCACCACGTCGGCGATGAAGTTGAAGGCAGCGCGGGGCGAGGTAGATGGCGGGGAGGGCGGGGAGGGCGGCGGGGCGGGCACGGCGGCGCTCAGCGGGGGCCGGCGGCGCTCCCGGGCCCACAGCAGCAGCAGCGCCGCTGCCCCGGCGCCCACCGCCGCCGCTAGAGACCGGCCCCGCGCGGAGGGCGGCGGAGGATGGGAAGGAGGAGGAGGGAGAGGGGGCGGTGGGGGCTCAGCGGTCCCGGTCAGCGCTCGGCACCAGAGCTGTACACTCGGTGGCACCGGGATCCACCGGATCCGCACCCTCCGCGCCGCTGCCGCCATGCTGCCGAGCGGAAACCGCGCCCCGCTGGGGCGGGGCTGGGCCGCGGGGCACTACGGGAGTTGTAGTCCTGAGGCGGGGTCTGCCCGAAGCTGTCCTCCGCCGCTGAGCACGCCGGGAGCTGTAGTTCCGAGGCGGGGCCTGCCGGAAGCGCGTTCTGCCGCGGGGTACGCCGGGAGTTGTAGGCCTGCTGGGAGCTACTATCCCGCCGTCAGAGAGATGTGCCGATAACCGGCGCGACAGCGGAGCAGGGCAGCTGCATTGTCGGAGCCGCTCACCGAGTCAGCCAGAGCCGCCGAGGGTCGCGGCCGGGGCGAGAGTGCTGCGGCGGCGCGGTGCGGACCAGGAAGGCGGCGCGCACCCAGCGTGCCCCGCGTGGGCCGGGCGCGCGGCCGCGGGCAAGATGGCGGCGGGTGTGGGGCGGCCGTGAGGCGCCGGCACGGCGGGGATGGAGCCACCCGCGGCCCCGGGCCCCGAGCGGCTCTTCGACTCGCACCGGTGAGCGCCCGCCCGGGGCCCGCGCGGTGGAGACTCCCGAGGGAGCCGCGCGAGAACTGCGGGAACCCTGGGCGGGGGTCGCGGAGCCAGCGGAGGCCGGGGGTGTCTCACGAAAGCTCCGTGGGGAAGGTCGGGGTGACCCGTGGGGGAACCGGGAAGGGTCCGGGGTGTGCCCGAAGTGGCTTGGGAGATTTGCCGGGGGGGACCGCGCCGAGCGGCGGCCGCAGGGCGGGTCCTGGGGATCGTCCCGGCCGCGCTCAGGCCCCTTTCTGCTCCTGCAGATTCCCGACCGATGGGTTCCTGCTCCTGGCCTTGCTGCTCTACGCCCCCGTGGGGCTCTGCCTGCTCGTCTTGCGTGTCTTCATCGGCGTCCACGTGTTCCTGGTCAGCTGCGCCCTGCCCGACAGCGTCGTGCGCCGGTGCGTGACCTCGGGGGGCTCCCGGGTGGGTGTGGGGTGGCAGGGCCGCGCCCGGCCCCTGGGTGTCCCGAACCGTGGGGGCTTGGCTCAGGGAAGGATCTGTGGGGAGCTGTGCCTTCGGGACTCCTTGTCTTCAGGAGCCTTGCAGGTGCTTCCTCTGCCAAGCCCGGAGCTGGCAGTCACCTCTGGAGTGCTCAGGGACTGGTCTGGAGCACATGGATCAGCCTGGTGTGCTGCTCAGGAGTCCTGTGGGCACTTGCTGCCCTCACCCCAGTCCCAGCCCTACACCAAATCCTGCTCTAGACGTGTCATTTCCAGTTGGTGCCAGTGTCGTTCATCCGGACACCAGAATTCCTGGGTCCTTGCCTGTTGGACGTGTCACCTCGCAGTGGCTCAGAGGGCAGGACTCGAGGAAGATCCTTGCTCCCCTGGCAGGTTCATTGTCCGTGTGATGTGCTCCGTGCTGGGGTTGCTGGTGCGTCAGAGCGACCCTCGGCTGCGCGGGGCCGGCGCCAGGGTCTTCATTGCCAACCACGTCACCCCCTTCGACCACAACGTCGTCAGCCTGCTCACCTCCTGCAACACGGTGAGGGCGCGGCCGGGGCTCCTCCTCGAGGGCGGGGCACGGGCGGCTCTGCCCCATTTGGTGTTGCAGTGGGCACAGTGGAAGGCGGCTGAAAACCCACTCAGTGCCACCCCCTGCCCAGCCAAAGTGGCTCCAAGCTCTGTCCAGCCTGGCCTTGGACACTTCCAGGGATCCAGGGGCAGCCACAGCTCTGGGCAAGCCTGCCAGTCTCACACCCAAAAATTTCTTCCATCCTAACATCCAGCCTAAATTTCTTCTCTTTCGGTTGTACCCATTAATTCTTGCCCTGTCGCTCCAGTTTCTGGTGCAGATTCCCTCTCCAGTTTCCTTCTAAGCTCTTTCAGATCCTGGAAAGTTTAATCTCCAGATTTGATTTATTAACTCAGGGTGTTAACCTTGAGGTGTTTTCTGTGGCTCAGTGTCACTTGTGGGCTCTGCATGAAAAAGTGGAACAGGGTGAGGAGCAGCAGGAGTTGTTGCAGTGGGAGTTGATTTTGGTGGAAGAGTGGGCAGATCCCAGAAGCTGCTTCCTTCTCTGGCCTTTTGGATAAGGGGGCAGGGCTGGTTGTGGGGTTTCCCCCAGCACTGGGTGGGCAGTTCTAGGGGGCGCACAGAGCCTGCTGAGGGAGCTGCATGTCAGTGGTGCTTGGGTAGTTCTGGGCTGTCCCTGCTCTCCTGTAAAATTCTTTGTGTGTGGAGTTCCTGAGTCAGCAGGCTCCTGTGTCCTGCACAGCCATTGATTTACCCCTGGCCTGGAGAGGGAGGACTCCTGGGAGCAGTGTGTGTCCTGCCAAGTGTGTCAGGGACTGCTGCAGGGAACACTGGGGGCACGGGCAGCTGGGAGTGCCTGTGTCTGGCAGGCAGGGCACGGTCTGAACTGGTGATTTGGAATCCATTTCCTGTGGAATTGGGGCTGAGGGCTGGCAGTGAGGTGTTTGTTCTCAGCCACCAGTGCTGTCAGCACAGGTCACCCTCAGTCCCAGAGGAGTTTTTGCTAATGAACAGGAACTTTGTCACCTCTGTCACCTGAGAAGGTGGGCCTGGAGGGGCAGGAGGGCCTGAAGGGGTGGGCTGGGCAGCGTTTCCTCCTCACTCTTGTTCTCCCTGCAGCCTGCCCTGAGCGGTGCCCCAGGCTTCATCTGCTGGTCCCGAGGATTCATGGAGCTGGGTGTGACAGGCAGCCGTGCGGAGCTGGTGGATTCCCTGAAGGAATACTCGGCCCACCAAGGGAACCCACCCCTGCTGCTGTTCCCAGAGGAGGCGGCCACCAACGGCAGGGCCGGGCTGCTCCGCTTCAGGTGCAGGAGTGGGAATTCCCACAGCAGGGGAGCGGGAATTCTCACTGCAGGGTGGCTGGGAATGGCTCTGGTGTGTTGTGACAGAACGGCTTGAGGTGGCTCTGGGATCATTCACTGCAGAATTCCTCCCTTCCAGCTCCTGGCCCTTCTCCATCCTGGATGAGGTCCAGCCCGTTGCCCTGCAGGTCCGGAGGCCGTTGGTGGCTGTGGTGAGTGGTGGGCACAGGGGCAGGCTGTGGGGTGGGTACAGCTTTTCTTTCTGCTCCTGCTTTGGTGCCTGTGGTGTGGCCTGGCACCCTGGAGTCAGCTGCTGAGGGCTAACACAGTTCCCAGGGCCTTTCCTGGGAATTTGGCCAGTCAGGTCTCCCCGGGTTACACTGGCCAGTCTGACAGATGTTTGGTGGCCCAGCTGGCTGTCACTGTGCCTCTGGCTTCCATGGCCAGCACAGTCTGCTTTCCTCTTGGTGAGTTCCCTGCTGTGGAAGACCAGCTGCAGTCAGTGCCTGTGCCAAAGGTCACACAGGGCTCTGGAGGCGCCTGAGCTGGTGCCCCAGGCACAGACACAGGACATGGTGCAAGAGCAGCCCCACACAAGGGGTAAAGTTCACGAGGGCAATGGCAGCGCTGCCAAAGGCCTCGCAGGGAAGCTGCTCTCAGAGAGGCTTTGTTGAATTTTTTATTTTTGATGTTTATTATTTATGATCTGGTGACCCCTGGAAGGGCGAGGAGTCACCTGGATGTATGCAGGGATGGGAATTGCAGGAATATTTGGCAGATCTTTGGTAACCCCTGCCAGGCCAGAGGTGCTGAGCCAGAGTTGAGACAGGCCACAAGTGTGGGTGAAGATGTAGTTTTCTAGCAATGAGGATAAGTTACATTTTGAACAACTTCTCTAGAGAAGTGGGAGAGTTTTTCTGTTCTGGACAGTTTATAAGGAGTATCTTATGCTTGTGGGTTTGGTTCCTCAGAGAAATTCTGAGCTGTAACAAGTTGTGTGTGTGTCTCTGTGCGTCCCTTCCCTTGTGAATGTCAGGGAGAGCAGCAGGTCTCTGTGGAGGTGCTGGTTACAGTCTCTTCTTGCCTGAAATTTTACTTTCAGAGTGTGAGCAGGACTTTGTGCTCCCTGCACACTGGCTGAGTAAATCCTGGTGGATTTCTGGGGTGATTTTAAACCATCAGAATCTGGAAGGGTTGGAGATGTAATATTTTGAATGGTACAATTGGTGTTTTATAGAAAGTTTTCTTGTGTAATTGTGTAATGTGTATTAGGCAGTGAATTGGGCCAAACATCAAATTTGGGGTTGAGAAAGAATTTTTTCCATCTCCAGTTGCATGGAGTGTTGCAGGAGTGTGTTTTTCTGTGGCACAGCCAGTGTAACTGAGATCTGGCTGTGGGCATCACTCCAGGCATTTGGGTTTAGGGTTCTGAAGTTCTGTTTATCCAGATGAGGCTTCTCAGTTTTCCTCATGGCTGGACTTTCAGGGCTTTTCTCATGTACAGCTCCTCTTCCCAGGCTGTGGGATAAACCAAGCAGGTTTATCCCTGTCTGAGAATCACAGAATTATTTGGGTTGGAAAATCCCTCTGAGCCCTTTGGGTCCCACCATTCCACAACAATGCCAAGGCTACCACTGACCATGTCCCCAAGTGCCACATCCACAGGGCTGTTAAATCCCCCCAAAGATGGGGACTCCCCCCTGCCCTGGACCACTGTGCTAGAGCTGGACAACCCTTTCAAGGAGGAATATATTTTCCCAGTATCCAACCTCAACCTCCCCTGGCACAGCCTGAGGCTGTTTCCTCTTGTGCTGTTCCCTGGGAGAGCTGACAGGAGTTGGGACATCACAGAGAGGCTGTTGCCACCAGAATGAGGGAGGATTGTTCAGGGTTCTGAGGAAGCTTTAGTAGGTTTCCAGGCTTTTTTGGTGCTTTCTGAAGGCACAGACTAGCAGGGAATGTGGAGATACTGAGGGAAACTTTTGCTGCTGTCTTAGTGGGAGGAAAGTTTTCACTGGGAGCAATGAAAACTGGTGGTGACCAGCAAGGGTGAAGCTGCCCAGGAGCTTGCCCTGCTTGCACTGGCTTTGCTGTTCCCACTTTCCCAAATCCTCCAGCCACAGCTCAGGTGTGCTCTGCCCACCTCCTTCCCCAGTGGAACCTGGACCAGCTCCTGTTCCACGGCTGGGATCTCACTGTGTTCTCTCCCCCAGAGCGTGGCTGACTCCTCCTGGATCACAGAGCTGCTCTGGACCTTCTTCGTTCCCTTCACAGTTTATCAAGTAAGGTACTACGTCTCTCTCTTCCGTTTGGGGCAGGGTTGAGGGTGGGCAGGGCCGTGGTGTCCCCATGGCAGTGACAGCTCCCTCCCTGGGTGCCTCAGCAGGGCTGGGCTCAGCACCATCTGGGCCTGGCCATGTCCAGCTCCTGGACCAGCTTCTGATGTGGAGAGGGCTCCTGGTTCCTGCTGGGGAAGGAGAGGAGTCTCAGTCTCTCCAGGTGTTCAGTTCAAGTTTCCAGGTGTATTTTTGAAGCTGGGCTGCTCAGCCCAGCAGTGCTGGCCCTCAGTGTCTCTGTCTGTCCCTGCAATCCCTTGGGAGTGGGGTGGTCCAGGGGGATGGTGCAGGGGTGGTCCAGACCCCTGCCCAGGGCCTGAGTGAGCCCAGGCTGGCTGAGTAGCTTTCCTTAAATGAGGACAGTGGAAGGGACTGGGAATCAAATGTAGGGCTTGGTGTATTTCTGCAAAGAAAAGCCTTTCCTTGGTTCTATATGCCTGAATTCTGGGTGACCTGTTTTCTACTTCCATGTAAATGGCCACGGATCCTCATTAAGGCCTTTCTGGGAACTGCAGATCCCTCGTGTTACACTTGAGGGCAAACCGAGCTCCAGTGAGCCAGTTCTGTCTTCTGCCATGTCCTGGATTTGAGAGTGGGTGTTGGGGTTTGGTGCTCCCGTGGGGAAAGGTGTGGGGTGAGCAGGGAGTGCGGAGGTGGGGATGGCATGGCTGCCCCTGGCAGGGTGTCCCCAGGGGCTGCTCCCAGCAGGGCTGGCTCCAAGCGCTGTTGTCCCCACTCAGGTGGATGCCGTCTGTCCCCAGACGAGCGGATGAACGGAGTGAGGACTTTGCGCTCCGAGTTCAGGAGGTAGGAGGGTGGTGTGGGAGAGGGATGTGCAGGGCTGCTGCACTTTGGGGTGGGCACAGAGGAGAGTGGGGTGCAGACAGAGTTGCAGAAGGCGTTTCTGGATGTGTTTGTGTGATGGGAGCTCTGGTACATACTTATTGCCCCTTGCAAGAGCTCAGTTATTTCATGGCTTATTTGCCACCCCACACTGAGCCTTTCTGCAGTTGTCAGGGCTCTTCCCATCGAGTTCAAACCTTTAACCCCCCTTTTTATAATGCCACAAATGAAACAAAGCAGTTGTTTCTCCACCCTGGTTGTATGTGCTGGGTACCTCACAGCTTCAGACATATCTCCTTGTCAGCCTGTTTTGACAGGATGATACTGCTATTCCTGGCCCTTCTTGTGCACTCTGCAACACTGAAGTGCATCCCAGAGGCCCTGGAGAAACCAGTTCCCAGCCTTTTTCCCCTCACCATGGCTTCATGTACCTCTGACATGTTCCCCAGCATGGAGGGGCTGCTTGGGCTGTGTGTGTTGTGTGTTTTTATGTGTGACTCCTCTGCATCCCACAGCTCTTGGCCATGGAGCTGGGTGTGGTATCCACACGGATCACCGCTGCTGACAGGACCGAGCACATGAAGAGGCTGAGGCACACGTCACGGCTGCCCTTTGCCCCAGGTGAGGGTCCTGGCTACAGAACCTCAGCCTGGGCTCTGCTTCTGGGGGGGCCTCTCTCTGCTGTCAGCGACAGACCACCCACTTTTAGTCCCTCACCCTGTGCCCACTGTCCTTTATCCCGCAGCCTTGAGCCAGCGCCCGGCAGCCCGGCCCAGGGTGCCCCCCAACCTGCCTGGGGCTGCTCCCGAGGACATGAGGGTCGTGGCCATGGCACAGCAGGTCAAGGAGGTGCTGCCTCACGTGCCCTTGGAGGTCATCAAGACAGACCTGGGTGAGCAGGGACTGGGGTGGCAGCGGGGATGTGGGGGCACTTTCTGTGGTGTGAAAGAAGAAACGGTGTCCCCGCTGCACTGGAACACAGTGGCAGCAAGATGGAGCGTCCTGATCTCTAACTTTGTCCCCACAGTCCAAACCAACTGTGTGGATACCACCATTGCCAACTTGCTGGAGGGGAGAGTTCCCTTCTTCCCTGAGAGTAAAGAGACTGAAGACCTGCCTGCCCCGTCTACCTCCCAGGCTGCAGCTGCTTCTGGCATCCAGGGCTCTGTGGCTGCACCTTCTTCCAAGGTACTTTGGGGTTGTGTCTCCCTGCTCTGTTGGCTTGTGTTGAGGACTAGCCAGAGGCATGGAGCACCAGCCTGGCATGCCAGGTCCTTCCAGAGCCACCAAGGACGCCCCTGCTTCATCTGTCTCCTGATGGCTCCTGTGCTTTCTCTTCTAGCCGGCTACAAAGCAGTTTGCAAAATCCTCCGTGGAGCGTCACCTGTCCTTGCAGGAGAGGAAACGAGCCTTGTATGACTATGCCAGGAGGTGAGAGCCCCTCCACACCTCCCCGCACTAGGGCCACACAAAATCTGTCCCTGCCCAAGCCCCCAGATCCCAGCCCCTGCAGGTGGGGTGCCCCAGGCACTGGGCTCTCCAGTGTAGTCCATGTCTGGCTGATGGGAGCCTCTGTGGGACTGGCTTTCTCTGAGGTCCCACTGGCACCATGGCACCCTCGGTCTTGGGCAGGACATTCCTGTTTGGCACCAGGGACAGTGCCATTAATCCTCCGTGGTGTGAGGGCACAGTTTGATCTCTGTGCAGGGTTTTCATGAGGCAAATCCTGGGACAAGAGGCCAGTTCTGGTGTGTGGGTCTTGGTTCAGGAAGATACAGAAATTTGAGGATGTGTTTGAGGGGAAGTTGAGCATGCCTGGGCTTGTTGGGCACTGGATGGCTGGGGTGGTGCTGAGGGAACCATCTTGTTGGATAACCCTGACTGGGAAACCTGGCTGGGATCTGCTGGGGCACGGGGACTCCCATGGGTGGTCCTAAAAAACCGTGAGCTGCTATGGGCAGCCCTGGCATCCCTCACTGCCCTGGCTTGGTCCATGCTGCATCGGGATTGTCCCTAGCAGGGTCTGTACCTTCCCTGTGGCCCTCCCAGAGCAGCTCCTGCTGCCGTCACCCCTTTCCCTGGGCTCCAGGCGAATGAAACGAGTCCAACCAGAGCCAGCGTGCAGCCAGAGAGCGCCGGGCCCTGGGGTGCTGCAGTGCCCCCGGGTCCCGGTCCCTCGGGGCTGCTTCTGGGCAAGACCGGAGATCCCGGGTGGGGTTCACGGGAGGCCCCTGGGGCGGTCACAGCCCCGCGGTGTCTGAGGGCGCTCTCTCCCGCAGGCGGTTCGCTGAGAAGCACGGCGCGGCAAGGGCCGGCGGCAGCCCCTGACCGGGCCGGACCGGGCCGGTGGCAACCCCTGACCGGAGCCCCGGGCCGGGCCGGGCCGGTGGCACCGGGAGCGCGCGGGCGGGACGGGACGGGCGGGGCGGGGGCGCCCCCTGGCGGCGGAAATAAACGGCGGCAGCGTCCGGCGCGGCTCGGGCTGTGCGGGCACCGGGGCGAGGGGCGGGGCCGGCGGGACGGAGGGGCGGGGCCAGCGGGGAGGGCGGGGCCGGGCCGGCTCCGTGCGGGTCTGCACGCGCCGCAGCCGACGCCTGCTCGCGCGCCGCACGTAGGCGCCGCTTAAAGAGGCAACGCGGCGGGGCCGCCGCCCCCGCGGCCGGGCGAGCTGCGGCTCGCGGGCCCCAGCGGGCGGAGCCAGTGCCCCTTTAAGAGACCGGCGCCCGGTGCCGGTGGTTTTATTTACATGGGGGCTCGCGGGCGTCACGTGACTGTCAGCGGCGGGGGCTGCGCGCGGAGCACCCGCGGGGCCATGGCGGGAGCCGGTGACGACGGTCCGCGGGGAACCGGGGCACTGGGGCGGGATCCGGGCAATGGGAGACCCGGGCGGGGCGGGGAACTGGGGCGTTTCGGGGCACCCAGGGGTTTGGGACAATGGGAGGGCCGGGGCACCGCGGTGTTCGGGACGGTGGGGAGCCGAGGGGTTGACGTGCACACGTGGAGGTGTGGGTCACCGGGAGTTCCGGGTGGGTGATGTGCACTGTGGATGGGGAGTGGGTTAGTGGGGAGGCCAGGCGGGGTTTCTTGGGGGGCTGACATGCGCCGGGGGCCAGGGAGCACAGGGATCCCGGGCAGGCTGGTGTGCACTGGGGGTTGGGTCAGTGGGGGCATAAGGGAGGCTGATGAGCACTGCGGGGGTGGGGGCCAAGGAAGATGTGGGTCCCCGGACAGTAGCCCTGGGGTGCACAGGACGTCCCAGGTCAGGGATAGCACTTGGTGCTCCTGCAGTCTGCAGGCAGGGATGCAGGCTGTGCTGGGGAGGGCTCGTGGTGGGGATGGGATGGGGTGCAGGGGTGGGCCCGGGGCAGCGCAGGGGCTGACAGCCCCTCCAGGCTCCTGGGTGGAGCTGCGGTGTGGCCCAGGCTGCCCCGAACCCGAGCTGGCACCTTCGCCGTTCTCCTGCCACGCCGACGTGGAGCGGATGCTGCTGGAGGCCCAGCTGGAGACAGAGAGCAGTGACGGGTGAGTCCCGAGGGGGAGCCAGGCTCCAGAGCCCTGCTGAGCTGTGGCTGGCACTGGGGCCACCGGCTGGGCTCAGTAACTAAGGGTTTCTGTTTTCAGGACCCTGCTTGTGCTGGGCTCCCCAGCCTGGGATGATGACAGAGCCAGCCATGGGAGCGATCAGCCTGGGGAGAGTGAGGTGCTGCCTGCCCACAGCCACCCCCAGCCAGGCTGCCCCCACCCCCGGCAGGTGAGGGAGCTGTCCCCACCACACCCTGCTGTGCCCCTAGGCTCTGCTCTGACCTGCCTTGTGTCTCCTTCCAGTGGGACGTGCCAGAGGAAGCTAAGTGGAGGCAGCGACGCCTGACAGCGTCCCTGGGCTGGGCCTGTACCCGCTGCCCTCGGTACCTGTCTCCAAAGTAAGTCCTATGTCCCCCACCAGCACGTCCTGCTGGTCCCCATCCCGCTGTCCCTGTGACCCTGTTAACCATGAACTTTTCCCAGGGAATTTGCCTTTGTGTGCTCCCCCCAGCCAGTGCTGTGGAGCCTGCAGGGAGGTGCAGTGGGGAGGAAGAAGAGACTTTTCAGTTCAGAGCTGCTGCTGCTCTTCATCCCCTCGCTCCTGCTTAGCCACCTGCTGACCCTGGGGCTGGGGTGAGTGTCTGTGGGTCTCACCATGGGGCTGGAGTGAGTATCTGGAGGGTCTCACCCTGGGACTGGGGGAGGAGGGAACACTTCTGCATTTGGGCTGCTCATCCTTGGGTGCTGCCATGCACCACTGCTCCCAGCAGCTGGAGCAGTCTGCTGCCATCTCCCCTTGCTCCTGTCTTGCTGGGGGCCCAGCACCCTGTACCAGTGCCTCACAGTCACTCTCTCCAATCCAGGATCTACATTGGGAAGCGCCTGGCAGCCTCCTCAGCCAACCCTCTGTGAGGAACTGGGCAGGCAGCACCCGCTGCTCCGTTGGGAATGCGGGGAGAGCCTGGCACCAGCGCAGTCTGACCGCTCCCAGGCCCCATGTTTGTGGCACGAGGCGCCTTCTCCCCGTGTCTGTCCCTCAGCCCTCGCCTCGGGAGCTGATCCCACTCTCCCCCGTAGAGCGGAACCTGCTGATGGCAGCTCCCAGCTGCAGGCAGCCCCTGCCCTCCCCAGCCCCTGGTTACGGGTCCAGGTCCCCCTGTAACAGACTGTAAATACAACTGAGCCCACCTGAATAAAGAGCCCTGTGCTAGCTCAGGAGTTGAGCAGCGAGTCCCCTCCCTGTGTCCAGCCAGCACAGCCTGGCTTGGGAAATGACCAGTGGGCTCCCTGGGGCCCTTCCCTGCGGCAGGAGGGCGAGTCCCTGTGCTTTGGGGTGATGCCAGCTGGGATGGGCCCCTGGGTGGGCCGTGGGCAAGCAGGGATGGGTGCTGGGGCTCGCACGGGTGCTCAGCCCCACGCAGGTGCCTGGCTGATGCATTTGCCCTTTATTAGCCATGGCTGCAGCGCAGAGGCGGGAGCTGAGCGTGGCATAGCCAGTCAGGGCAGTGACACCTGCCTGGTGCAGGTGGCAGGTGTGGGCAGGAGAGGTGGCACTGCGGAGCGTGAGGCTGCCAGGGCCCGTGTGCACACCTGGCTGGCTCCTGTGCAGTTCACTCCACGAATCTGTCCTAGTGCTGCAGGATGGGGTGGGCAGGCAAGGGACGCGAGCTGTCCCACGAGTGGAGAGCAGGAATCACGCAGAAATGCCACTGGGGAAGTCTCTGGCTCCCTGCCACTGGCACAGTCCGTGGGCAGCTCGGGAAGAGGGAAGGGTGTCCTCATGGCTGGGAGGGGCTGCATGTGTGGGAGCTCAGCATGGCTCCAGTGGCATAGGAAGCATCCAGGGCCAGGTGGGTCCCTGCCCCAGGGGACATCTGGAGGGTGCCAATAGAGCTGTCGGGACACTGGGTGGCAGTGCCCAGTGCACACAGGGAGTCCCATGGCCATGTGGGATGCTCTGGATGTCAGTGGTGCAAGAGGTGCTTCAGCAGGTGAGAATCAGGCAGGGCTATGGGTCCAGCAGCTGGCTGGGCACAGGGGCACTCTGGGCAGGGGTGGCCTCTGCAAATAGTGCAGCTGAGGTGGCAGCAGGTCAGAGCTGTGACAGTCGCTTGGACTTGGGTGGTGGCAGTGGCGGTGACTTGAGGCTTCTGTTCCCATCCACTGTTGGGGATGTGGGTGCCTGCGAGCAGAGAGGGACATGAGGGGTGGTGGGGCTGAGGGGGCCAGAACCAGCCAGTGCCTCCCCTCCAGTGCTTCCCCTCCAGTACCTTCCCTCCTGCTGCAGCATCGCTGTGCTCCAGGAATGTCTCATACACCGCGAGGCTGAACTTGCGGGGCAGTGGTGGGAGCTTGCTGGCGCTTCTCACGCGGCCACCAAAGCCGGTGGGAGACAGGGACGAGCCTGTGCAGGCAGGAGAAGTGGTATGGAAGTTCAGCCAGCCTGGAGCTGCATAGGGTCTATCACTGTGCCCAGGGCTGTAAGTCCCTAGGGCTGTCAGGGCCAGTGCTCCTGCCTACAGAAGTGTGGCAGTGCTGGGCAGAGGGGACAGAGGTGCCATGGGATGTGAGCCCAGCCAGGGGCAAGGGGCTGGCTCCCACCAGGAACAGCTCGTGGCACAAGGTCCAGGATCAATGGCTGCAGCCCCGCAGGGAGTGTTCAGCAGGGGTTGTGCCTGCGCTCCCACTCTGTACCGCCACAAGGGGGTGAGGGGACCTGTGCTGAGGGTGCTGTGGGAGGGCACGGCCCTGCTCGTGGGGCTGTAGGGACTCTCAGGAAGGTGGCCTGGCAGGTTGTACCTGCAGTGCTGGACTGAGTGCCGGCAGCAGCTCGGCTTGGCGGGAGCTGTTTCCCATCAGCGCTGAGGCTGCTCTCATTCATGGGGCAGGAGAGTCTCCACTTCTCGTCCTGGGGCACAGAAGGAAGGCTCAGCACCTTGGAGGACCAGGCTGGTTGGCAGCCCCTGCAGCTCTTGGTCTCCAGCCTTGTACCCCTCCAGCCCTCCCTGCAGCAGGGGCTGCCACCAGCCCCTCGAGGGTGTCCCATCCAGGCTGGGGGCTGGTGCTGCGGGCAGGGCCAGGGGCTCTGGGTGCAGCAGGACACCCAGAGGAGCGTGAGCAGGGCCCCAGGAAGGCACCAGGGCTGTGCTGAGCATCACCTTGGGCTCTGGCAGCTCCGAGATGGACTGGCGTGTGTCCTGCCGCCGCGGCCCGAAGATGGAGCTGGAGCGGTTCTCCCTGCGCTCATTCCTGCGGTCCTCGCTCTCAGAGGGGCGGGGGGCAGGCTTTGGGGTCGGGGGTGCCTCCGTGCTGTGGGGTGACTGGGACAGGTGAGGGGCAGCAGGGGAAGGAGGAGCAGGGCTCTGCCATGGACCAGCTGGAGCATCACTGGGAGTGGCTGCACTCAGCCAGGCACCATGTACAGCAGAGCTCAGCAGGGGAGGTTTGGGGGACAAGAGTGGATGGCTCAGGTGACAGCAGTGTCCAGGTGAGCCTGGGGGCTGCACATGGGGTGCCTCTCCTCCATGCCCCCCCATAAGGACAGGGCCACTGTGGTGGCCTGGAAGGACAGCTCCCTGAGATGCACTTGGCATAAAGGGAAGGTGGAAGGGCAGAGGACTGGGGAGGTGGGAGAAAAGCACCCGGGCCAGAGTGAGGAAGCTCAGCAGGGAGGGCTGACGGGGGTGAGAGGGGATGACCAGCACTCCCCACTGCAGCACTTGCCTGGCTCCAGCGTGGCTCAGCTGGTCCCAGTCAGGTACCCAGGCTATGGACCGGGGTCGGCCGCTCCGCCGGTCCTCAAAGAACATCTGAGAGACAGCCAGGAGGGATGAGAGGGCAGAGCCTCCCCAACCCTTCCCTGGGCTCAGCCAGGGCCATCAGTGCCCTCTCTGACCAGTCCTGCTTCTGTGCCACTGCCAGCCACCCCAAGCAGCACTGTGCCCTCTCCAGGAGCAGGCAGGGACCCTGAGGTCCCTCATGCCCTGTGCTCCTCACCCTGTTCCTGCCCCAGCTGTGGCCTCAGCCAGCTGCTCCCTGCTGCCCCACACCTGCATTGGCTTGTCCAGTGTCACCCCCATGGTGCCAGTGTCACCCCCAGCCGTGCCTGCCCCATGCCCCCCATCATGGCACTCACCATCTCACGCACACCGTACTGACTCTCCACCTTGGCCCGCAGCTGCTCAAAGCACTGCTCCATGCGCTCGTGGAAGGGCCGCAGGTCCTCCGTCACCTTCTGCCCATGGATCCGGATGCCCTCTGCCAGCAGCGGGATCTGTGGGAGAACGGGGACCCGTGGGACTCCCTGGGCTGGGGAGGGACAGTGGTCACAGGGGGCAGCTGTCCCTGCCAGAGGGAGGCTGCACCTGGTACCTGCCAGGCGATCAGGTCCTTCAGCTTCTCGATGTTCCCTGCATCCTCAGGGTGCTCCTGCATGTAGGGCTCCTGGAAAAAAGCCTGCAACGACCCTCCTCAGTCCCACTGCTGGGCTGACCCAGCTCCACACAGGCTGGGGATGGTACAGTGGTGCTGGTGCCAGTCCTGGCTGTGCCCAGCTGGCCCCAACACAGCCCCTGCGTGCCCTCACCTTCTCATACTTGGTGAAGCCGCCCATGACTGCAGGGTCCACGATGCCGTTGAGCAGCATGGAGAGAGGGTTGATGGGCAGGCTGTGGTCGTTCTGGTGCCGGTTGATTTCACTCATGATTTTCTCGTTGGTTTTCATCATGGTCTCAATGGCATTTTCCAGGGGGGAGATGGTGATCTGTGGGCAGGGAGGGGTCAACACTTGTAGGCACAACCCCCTGCCCCCTCCTCCTTAAGGATGGCAGGGTGGGCTCTGCCCAGCCCGGCAGGAGGGACCCCTGGGGCTGCACGTCTCACTCCAAGAAGCCCCTCAGACCCCTGGCACCGGGTGCCTGGGGCTGAGCGAGAGCTCATGGGAATGTGCTGGCCATGCTGGTCCCTGCTCCCAGCACAGGGTCAGTCCCATGGGCACGAGGCAGCAGCGAGGCTGCAGGAAACCTGGGTAACCACTGGTGTCACTTTGAGGGTGCAGCTGTGCCACAGTGGGGTGCACAGCCTGAGCACCACAGCAGACACACGTGCAGCACTCATGCAGCCATACATCCTTGTGCCTGCAGCGTCCTGTGACAGCCCAGCCAGGGCACATCACATTTCCACTGCCATGGCTCCTGAGACTCCCTGGATGTTGGCCAAGCACCCGCCTCTGACAGAGGAACAAAGCCCACGCACAGAGCCGTGGCAGCAGTTGCTGACCCCCCTCCAGCACCTCTGCTGCTGCCCACACACTGTCCCTGCTGCCCATGGAGCATGGCACAGGCAGGACACGTTCCCCATTGCCCCAGCCTGAGCTCCTGGCAGGGCTGTGGGCTGTGTCCATCCTGGAAAAGCCCTGCTGTCCCCAGCCCCCTCCTCACCGTTTCAGTGGAGGTCACAACGAACCAGCGCAGTATGCCAGGCAGGGGATAGGCTGTCCTGAAGGTCGTCCTCTCAATCCACATGTTCTTTGGGAAGAGCAGCAGTCACTCCCCACCCTTCTCCCATCACCCTGGGTCACCCCTGGCTGCCCCATGGCATGGGGGGCTCCCACCTCCATGGACACAGGACCACCACCTTCCCCATCCCAGGACCGGGGATCCCCCGTCTCTCCTCTGGACCTTTAGCTCCTTGCAGGGCCCCCCCAGCTCTCCTGTCCCTCCCAGCTGGGG
Source organism: Chamaea fasciata (assembly GCF_029207755.1). Taxonomy (NCBI): domain Eukaryota; kingdom Metazoa; phylum Chordata; class Aves; order Passeriformes; family Sylviidae; genus Chamaea; species Chamaea fasciata. Next base: position 1,839,874 of record NW_027094091.1, on the reverse strand, counting down.
GTCCTGGCAGCTCCTCCCAGCACTCACTGCAAATTCATTGTCGGGATCGTTTGGGCCCCTCTTGAACGGCCGCGAGTAGCTGAACCGCTGGATGTGGTTGGCTTTGTAGAAGCTGTGGGGAGGGAAGGGGCAGAAGTGGGAAAGAACTCCCCCACTGTGTCCCACCCACCCACAGGGAGCAGAGCAGGGGCTCCCTGTGCTGGACACTCACTTGGTGATTTGCTCTGGGATGCTGCGGCCCTTGAGCCGGACCTTGGCTTCCTCTGCCGGCTGCACGGTGAAGCACTGGATGTCTGTGGGAGTGAAGGAGCCACGAGCACACACTGCAGGACAGGGCTGCTGGGGAGAGGGGCTCCAGAGCCCTGAGGGATGAACCCCAGGGGCACAGAGAGGCATTTAAGGATTTCCCACGTGGAGAGTGATGGACAGAGACCAAGCCACCCACCCAGCCCCGTCGCTGTGCACAGAGGATACACTGCCCTGGGGAGTCAGTGATGTCCTGGCCAGGGGGAGATGTGCTCTTCAGCTTCTCAGCATTGGGGAAGGGACTCAGCAGCTGCATCTCAAAGTCCTCACGCCGCTCGTACTCCTTGCCCCGGTAGATGAAGACCTTGTTCTGCAGGGGGAGAAGGTGACAGCTCATCCCTGTGCCACAGAATGGGGCCAGCAAGCCCCAGAGCTCATCAGCTGGTGCTGATATGGCTGAGCCCCCTGCCAAGCAGAAGACACCCCCCTGATACGAAAAAAAAATCTCCCCAAACCCAGGAACTAGAGGGAAAAGGAAGAAGGCACATGGAGAACCAGGATTGGTGCCAGCCGAGCAATGTCACTGAGGACAAATCCTTCCTGACAAATTTGGTGGCTTCTACGAGGGCGTGGCAGCGTGGGTGGACGGAGAGTGACTGGACTTGTGCAAACCATCTGACCTTGCCCCCAGGACACACGTCCATCTCCAGGACAGACATGGATGGGACAGATGCTGGGTAAGGAAGAGGCTGGATGATGACAGAGAGTTGTGGTCCACAGCTCCACATCCAGGTGGAGACCAGTGAGGAGAGGGTTTCCTTGGCTGTGGAGGTGGCAGCTGTGGGGCTGCTCCTGGTTCTGCTTACCCGGAGGAAGGTGGGGAAGCCCTGCCCATAGTACCCCACGGCAAAATAGTCTGGGCTGGGCCGCAGCACCTTCAGGATCTTCTCATAGAACTTGGCTTCTCGTTGCTGCAGAGGAGAGGGGCAGGATGAGGACAGCATGGGGCCCTGCGGACCCCCCGTTCCCCCCAGCTTATCCCCACCATCCTGCCGTGCCAGCAGCACCCCCAGTCCAGCCGGGCACCCACCAGGATGTCACTCAGCATTTCGTAGTCGAACACGTGGTTCTCGTACTGCTCCGCCAGCTCCTTGCAGATGTGGATGGCCTCCTCCCACATCTGGAGAAGAGAGGGGCCAGGACAGGGCCCCACAGTGCAGGGTGAACTGGGGAAGGGGACAGCAGGGACATCCAGCAGAGATCACCCTGCCTGTAGGAGCACCTGCACCCCAGCCCCCTATGAGGAGGGGGAGAGGGCTCTCCTGTGGGGACTGGTGGTCCAGTGGGCAGCAGAAGGACTTGGCTTCCTATCATCTCCAGCCCTGGAGGCCCCCCAGCCCAGCCAATCAAGCCTTTGTCCTGAGATGTCTGACCTGCCAGCCCCTGGCAGTACAAGGACTGGGCTGGGATGTGATAGGACAGGATGGGATAGGGATGGAATAGTGTAGTAGTTTTGACAGATAGGGATGGCATGAAGGATGACTGAACCATCCAGCCCAGGCTCACTGCAGGGCAGTTCCAGCCTTTCTGCAGCAGTGGGGAGTGAGGGGCTGTGCTAAGAATGGGGTCTGGGAGCTTGGAACAGGGAGCAGTGGTGGCAAGGAGGCCAGGCTTACCCTAAGCCAGCCCAGCTCCCTCCAGTTGCAGGGTTTCAGAGGCTGCAGGGTCTGTAGGAGCAGGAGGCCACACTCACCTTGCCCTGGTCGAAGTATTCAATGATCTGGTTGTACAGAGCCTCCTTCAGCTGGCGCTGGGTGTTCAGGTGGAGGCCGTGTGGGTCTGGCACAGGGGCTGCATTCGACTCTTCTGACCACTGCACAAGGGAGTGGAGACCTGTCACACCAAGGCCACAGGGCTGCCCCTCCTCACAGCCCCCCCGAGCCCCCCGTGCCCACCGTGAGCAGCCGGGCGTGCAGCAGCAGCGTGTAGGCTCCCTCCGTGTAGTTCTCGTAGCTGATGTGCAGATCCTTCAGCTTGTACAGGTACCTGGGAGTGACAGAGCCGTGTGTGTGGGGAGTGACAGTCTCACGTGTGGGGTACAACATGGTTTGGGCACAGAGAGCCATCACCCTGCCCCTCAGGGCACTCTGCCAGCCCCATCCCACTGGGAATGCTCGGGAGCCCCCAGCCCAGGTGCTGCCGGTGTTCCCAGGGCTGTGCTCACCTGATGTACATGGCCTGGCGGTCGATCTCCTTGTAGAAGTTCTGTGGAAAGGCAGACGAGGCTGTTTGAGTGGCCCCGGGGGTGGCACATGCCACAGCCCCCCACACTGCCACCCTCTGGGCTATGGTGCTGCCAGGACTCTCCTCACACAGGGATGGGGTTGGCCATGGCCCTGGGGAGCTGATTCCCAAGGGATGCCAGCTCTGGCACCACATGCACCCCTCTCGGCTGTGCTGGGGCACCGTGGGGACTTGGGGAGATGCAGGGACAAGCCCTACCAACCCTGGGGACCTGGGGAAGCATGAGAACCATCCCCATTTCCCCAGAGAGCTGAGGACACGGGGATGAGCCCTGCCAGCCTCAGGGAACTGGAGCAGACAGAGCACAAGTGCTCACCAGGAGGTTGACAGTGCAGCTCATGCTGTAGGTCTTGTTCTCATCATTCATGACAGCCCGGTAGTCCAGGAGCCGCTCCAGGAGTTCGCTCACCAGCCTCACAAAGTTCTCTCCAGGCTTGGCCAGCTCGGGGTGGCTCTGGCAGCAGCTCAGCAGGCTGGGGAAGAGAGGGGGCCACGGGTCCCACTGCACAGCCAGCACGGCAGTGCTCCCACCATTGCCCTGCTCAGCATCAAAGGGCAGGGACAAAGTCTGGGTGGAGCAGGGGCATCACCCAGGGCAGGAGTGATTTCTGGGGCAGAGATAACACCTGGGGCAATGGCATCGCCTGAGGCAGAGGTAACACCCGGGGCAGGCAGGGGCAGGGGGCACACGATGGTGCTCAGGCACCGGCCTTCCTCCTTGCTGGTCCCTTTCTGCCGCGGCCAGGGCACAGTGTGAGGAGTGGGATGGCAGGGAATGGTGACAGCAAAGGGTCGTGCCCTGGGGAGGAGGTGGCAGGGATGTCACTGCAGACTCACATGCTTTTGAAAAGCTGCATGTACTGCTCGTCCCCCCGGCCGCCCTCCACCTCGCTGTCCAGCTTGCGCAGGATCTCATCCTCAAACTGCAGAGAGGGGATGAAGACGGGCTGAACTTGGAGCAGCCCCGCCCCAGAGACCATCCTAAAGAGAGAGTTTCCGTCCCCGCTCCCAGGCCATGCCACTCCCCTGGTGCGGGTGATTCCCACAACATCCCGCCCCATCCTGCTCCCTCAGGAGCCGCCCTGGCTCTCACCCGGCTGAAGCTGCCGGTGAGCCGGTGCTCGCAGAGCATCATGTCGAAGAAGATGGGGATGGTGGACTTGCGCAGCTCCAGCTCCGGCACCAGCGTCATCTCCAGGATGGGACCCACCATGCCCGGGATAAACTCGATCTTGCGCTGGCCTGGGAGGACAGGGGGGGCTGAGGGGCGGATCCACACCCGTGCAGGTTCCCATGCCCAAACCAGCAAAACCCCGCTCCCCACGCCCACTCTGGGGATGGTGCTGATGGACATCAGCCCACAGAGACCCAAAAATCCCCCATCACTGCACACCGTGGCTCACCGAGGCTGTACCACATGTCCCTGATGGATGCTCCGATCGTGGCTCTCATGTCCCCGTACCTGCCGGGACCGAGGTCAGTCAGCATTGCTCTACAGCCCCGGGTGACCCCAGCTGGCTCATCCCAAAATCCCTGACCTCGGGGCATGGTGGCAGCCCGGCGCAGGGACCTGAGGTCTGTGGGGGTGCGGACTCACTTGGCCAGAATACTGTTGCGTTTGGCCGGGGAGAAATTCTCCAGCTGCAGAGAGTCCTGGGTGAGGAAAGCCACGGCCAGGTGGAAATAATTGTTCCAAAGCTGCAGTGGAAGCAGAGGGATGAGCACCAGGCTGGGTGGCACAGTGGGCTGAGGACCAGGCTGGGTCCTCTCCCGACCCACCTGGCCCAAAGCAGGACTGAAGCAGCACCCACCCACCTGCAGCTCGAAGTGGCTGTTGCTCAGGAACATCTCAGTTAAGGTGGTGGCAAAATGGTTGATGGCACGCAGGAACTCCCTGGGGCGAGTGAGCATTGAGTGAGGGCAGCACTGGTGTGCCCAGTGCCCAGCCTGGTGTGCCCACCACCATCCCACAGAGGGGGAGAGGTCCTTTGTGCCCACTGCAGGGCAGCCAAACACTGTCCAGTTCACCAGTCCGGCATGTCCAGAGCCCTGCTCCACTGTCCCCTGCCCTGAGGCATCCCAGGTGCTCACACCCACCCCAGCATCCCCCTGCACGGCCCTGCCCAGGCCCTCACCGGTTCTGCACCATGTTCATCACCATCCAGTCACCGGGATACACCGTCTTCCCAATCAGGTCCTTGAAAAGGATAAAAGTCTCCATGAGGAAGTCCTGCAAGGGAGGGAAAGATGTCAGGAGCTGTGCTGCAGGACTGCAGTGCCTTCAGGGGGATGCTGTGAGGGAGGTGTTGTCGGGGGGCAGCACTCACCATCAGCTCAGGCCGGGAGGGGAATGCCTGGATATAGGTGCTGTAGTGGTCCTTGTCCATCTGGCTCAGGATGGCGGCCATGCAGGCCACGTAGTGGCTCTGGGGAAGAGGAGCTGATCAGGCCCTGCTGGGTCCTGCAGCTGCATTATGGAGCAGGACACTGTCCTTGTTCCTCCAGTCATAACCCAGAGCTGCCTTGGAGTCTGTTCAGCCCTGCCTTCCCTGGTCTTTTCTTCCCCAGCTCCCCAGACCTCTTCTCCCAGCCCCTTCACGTCCAGTTCCCAGACTGTGTATCCCACTCCGGGATGGGATGGCTCCTGCACCCACCATGATGCCATGGTAGGGGGATGCAAGTGTAATTACAGAGTGGAAGCACCTCTGTCATTTTTGAGATAAATTTAAGACCATCTATGGATGTAAGGGCATTTTGAAAATGGCAAGCAGGTTTCTTCTGGAGTGCCTCCAGTGAAAGGTCCCAAACTGAGCCCTTAGCCCAGGAGGCTCCCAACTTTGTAGCAAGACAAGTGGAGTGTGCACAACTTCTGCTGCCCAGAAAGCTGTCGCAGAAACACACCTGAGGCTGGAAATTGCGGGAAAGGGCAGTGCAGCTGCTTCTGGGGTATCATCATCCGGCATGCTCAGGAGGAGCGATGGGCCCTGCCGTGCCCCAGTGTCACTTATGGAGCTTTGTGGGTGGCTTCAGGCACCAACCCATGGCCAGCGACTGCCTTGCTGTGAGTCCTGTGCGGGCAGCACCGGGCGCTGGCCACCACTGCCCATCCCGGGCACCTTCCAGCCCTGGCAGGTCCGGCACTGCCGGAGCTCCCTCCTGGATTCCTGCGGACACGGAGCCCCATTGCAGCCCCAGGCCAGACCTCGCCAATCACACGCAGACCAGAGCGGACTGTTCAGGGAGGGATGCGTCTGCTGCTGGCGACCAAGGGCTCCAGCTTCGCACCACCAGCCCCTGGGCAGCCCCGGGAGCTCCTCGGGATGGGGCGTAACCCGCCGAGTGCTGCCGCAGGGAAGCAGCGTGAGCCCCTACGAGGGGCTTGCAGGGAATTCTCTCGTGCAAAGCGAACGGATCAAACCCCAACACCTCCCGCTCCTTCGGGAATCCATGTGGTGCCACAGCCCCGCGGCCGCCCCGCCGAGCACCGGCACGCCGGGGGTCCGCGGGACCGGGACGCGCAGCCACCGCACCGCCCGGGCAGCGCCCTCCCGGTGCCGGGACCGCGGCTCCTCCAGGGCTCCGGGGCTCGGCTCCCGGGCGCGCTCCCCATCGCGGGGCTCCGCCCCCCGCCCCGCTCCGCCCCCGCCGCTCCGCCCCGGTACCGGCGAGCGCGCGCCGCCCCGCCCCGCCCCGCCGAGCCCCGCGCCCGCCGCTGCCGGACCCGCGCCGCCGCCGCCGAGCACCAGGTACCGGGCGGGATGCGGAGGATGCTCGGCCGGGGAGCGGGGCGGCGGCCGGACCGGGTGCTGCGGGCATCGGCCCTGCGGCGCCGGCCGGTACCGGGAAGCTGGGCGGCCCCGCGGCCAGGGCGTGGGAACCCCGGGGCTGGGAGCGGCGACACGGTGCGGGGAGCCCCGAAACCGGGACTGCCCGGCGGTGCGGGGACCCCGAGGGCGCGGGAGTGGTGCGGGTACCCTCGGCCCGCGGGATGCGCGGGGGCCGGCGGGGCCGGGGCGAGGAGCCGAGCTGGGCTGGCGAGGGGAATCCTCGGTGTCACCGGATCCCTGGGGGTCGCGGGACCTCCCTGTCCTCCCCTCCTTTGCTCCCGGCGACCAGGCGCTGCCCGGGGAACTGCTGGAGGCACGGGGACGGTGGCACCGCGCACCGAGCATCCTGTAGCAGGCACCGTGCACCGCACCGAGCCCCCTACGCTGGGCACCCCGCACCGAGGTGGCCCCCGGCCGCCGTGGCGGGGGTCTCTGGGGGACAACAGCCGTGCTGGAACGGTGGCACGGTGTGTAGCCTATGGAGGTGCATCTGTGGTGGGAGCTGCTGTGCTAGAGGGGCCGAAGACCCCCACGTCGTGCCGCGGTGCCGCAGCCTCGCCCTGTCCGCCCCGGCCCCCGTGGCCCCGCCGCTCGCTGGGTCGCTGCGTGCTGGAGCCGCTCTGGGGAGCGGCCAGGCGGGCTCATCTCCGCTCCCCCTCGTTAGGAACGCGTCCGTCAGCCGGGGCTGTGCCGGGTGACACACGCACACGCAGATCCAGGGATGTCACTTTCGGTACCGCGCGCCGCGGTGACGCCGGCCGGGGCTGGAGGGATTCAGCCCACGTTGCTCCCGGCAGCTCCTGGCGCCGCGCTCCGCGCCCAAGGCCTTGTGTCCGCCGGCGGGGCTCCGGGATGCGGGAGAGAGCCCCAGGCAGTCCCGCGGAATGGGGATGCGCAGCTCCCGGGGTGCGCCGGTGCCTCCCGGGGCGCTCCGGTCCCGATCCTCCCCGCGGGAACGCACACAAACCCCGCCGGAGCTGCGGCTGCCGGCAGCGGTGCGGGAGAGGGGCCGAGGTCTCCGCGGAGCCGGTTTCGTGTTGGGAGCACGAGGTGGACACGTATGAGTAACCACCGGGCCCGGGCTGTGCCAGCACGGGGACATACGGGGACATCGGTGTCAGCTGCTCGCTCCGAGGGGCACAGCGTGCTCCGTGCCGGCAGCAGCTCGCGGCGATCTCCACACTCGGCCCCTCCCGGGGGTACGGGAAGGTGCCCCTCGGCACAGCCGCGGCGGCAGGGGACGCGGGGACCGCCGGCTGCGCTCCCTCCCGGCGATGCCGCCCGAGGAGCGGGGCCGGGAGCAGCGCGGGGGGACCCTCGGGCGGAGCCGGGCTGAGGCTGGCACCTCCGGCCCTTCCCGGTGTCCCCTCTCCGCAGGGAGCGTTCGTCCTTCCGGCACGCTCGGAGGAGCGGGGTGGATTTCGTCGCAGAAGCTCCTTTGGGCTGAGGTTGTCTTCTTTACAAATGATAATTTTTGTAATTACTTAATAGCATGGTGGCATCCAGAGGCCACAGATAATTAGTGGGTCTATTCCTGTCCCTGCTAACAACACTACTCCGGTCCTAACCAGTGCCGCGGGCAGAGCCTGCCTCGCGTGTTTGCAGAGATGTTCTGCACGGTCTGGACTGTTTGGTGGTGGGGAAACTGAGGCACGACGGGAAGGAAGACACTTGCTAATCCCCAGACTCCCCTGGTAGCCAGCGGTTGTCTAAAGCGCACAGAGATAAAGGGGGGCAGGCTGCTCGATGGCATTGGGAATGCACTTAAAGGCAGGAATTTGTATTCTGGAAGGACGTTCTCAGTGCTGGGAGCTGCAGCTGCAGAGGCCGTGCTGCTGGCTGCTGGCACCACGGCCGGTGGGTGCTGGTGGGACAGGGGCTGCCCCAGGAGGTCCCTGCTCACCCAGGACCGAGCCCCCCGAGCCTGGACCGGCTGGGGCGATGCAGGAACTCCTGGGCACTGACGCCTTTCCAGCTTTTTCCAGGTGTGTGCTCTGGGGAGAGTTGGTGGCTTTCTGATGCCATTTTTAGCCTGTGAGGGAGCCCACAGAGCTCAGGGTCCCCTGACCCAGGCAGCTGCTTTGCACTCTGGGGCAGGTGGACTCCAGATGGGTGCCCAACCCCTTCTCCAGAGCTGAGACATCCTCCCGAACAGAGCAGGACTGCAGGGGTCTGCAGGTCAGCTGAGTGTCCCATGGCCAAAAGTCTCTGGGCCGTGTCCCACTTCCCTTGTCCTGTCACTGCTGCAGGATCAGCCCGTGCTGGAGATGCCAGCAGAGCGCTGGGTTTGGGTGCTGGGCACCAGCCGAGTTCTCCGGGCTGGATCTCCACCACAAGCATCTTCCCAGGTCTGTTTAGACACACAGGGCATCTCCAGGGCTCGGAGGAGGATGGTTTTGCCCATTCACTGGGAAGGAAGCAGCTGAGCTGGCTGTGCTTCCTCCAGCCCCGGGGGTGCCACTGAACCACTGTGCCGGCAGCAGCTCCAGGGATGCTCGCCTGCTCCTCCACGGATGCAGCCGAGGGAAGCCTTGGGACACAGAACAAACTCCTCCTGAGCTGCTCCCGCTCCGCACGCGCTGTCTGCCCCTCTCTGCCCGTGCTCCCCCAGGCAGGTCACTCCACCTCTTCATGTCTCATTAGAACAGTGATACCAACGCTCCTCTGCCTGGCAGAGAGGTGGGAACGCCAGCAGGTAGCACAGGGAACAGAGACACCACTGCCATGACAGCCGTATTAGCATCCACGGGAGACAGAGGAATAATTTGGCTTCTGCAGCTTCTGAAGGCTCGTGCAGAGGCTTTGTACTCCCGTCTCCCCGGCTGTGTGCAGCCTCCATCTGCAGCACCAGCACATCCGCAGTCGGAGGGGAGCGATGGAAGCAGAGCTGGTGACCTCCACGTGCCAGGAGGATGCTGCTCCTCCTTCCCCGGACGACAGGATCCCTTCCATGGGCACGAGCCATGGTGTGCGTGGCCAGGCCAGCCAGGAGCCTGGGTGGTCCCAGAGAGGAGCCCGCGGGGTGGCCATGGGTGCTGGCGCCTTGGGGAGGTGGGTGGCGGGGGCTCCTTGCCTCGGCCGAGTGCCAGAGCCTCCTCCTGGGCCCCGTGGCTGGGAGAGTGACTAATGTTCCCGCAGAGCACTTCAGCCAGTGACCTACATAGGGATGAGTGCGGATCCCTCGGCTCGTGTGAGCCGCTGCTTGCACTGGGACCCGTGTGCTGGGGCCACTCCCAGAACTCCTGGGTGATGCTTGATGCGGGGCTGGGGGGATTGCGGGGCACAGGGACCCCAGGCGTGGTCCTGGTGGCAGGGACAGTGCCCGTGTCCTTGGCCCGACCAGCCCGGGGGACCTGGCAGAGCCGCTGTGGTGTTCGAGCAGAGCCTTGAGCACTGCCCAGAAGGAAGGGTCGGGCACTGCGAAGTCCATCAGGGACATGGGGAGCTGGCCTTGGGAACAGGAGTCGAGCTGGACTCAGGGAGTGCTGGGAATGTGGCTGGAGAAGGGGCATCTCCTTGCTGGGGACTGCGAGGGCTGAGCAGCGAGGAGGGAGAAGAGCTGCTCGAGCGGAAGCGCTCCATTGGCACGAGTACAGTCGGATATAAACGGGCCGTGATTAAGTGCCTGCAGGAAATGAGAAGGTCTGTGAGGCTCCCAGCAGCCGGGTTCTGGAAGAGCCTCCAAGAGAAGCATGAGGGCAGGGCATGAGCTGACTTCGTGGTGGAGCTTCCTCAGCGAGGAACCAGATTTCGGGTGTGCAAGCTGCCCGAGGAGCTGCTCCAAGTCCTCCATCCTCGAGTCCCACACATGCTCTGATCCGAGAACAAACGCCTCAAGTCCTCCCAGAGCCAAGGCGGGATTAGGCTCTGCTGTGATGTGTCATGAGCCTGGTTCCTGCCCCTCCAGTGCCTCATCCTCCAGCGCTGCCCCTCTCCACTGCCAGCAGCACCTCACTCCCCTCTGGAGATCGGGAAAATCAGACGTGTTACTCCACAAAGACATTACTTTGTGAGCAGAGCCGGGTCATTCACTTCTCTGCGGTTCCAGGAGAACCTGACTTCCTCTCTCATAAATCTCATCTCCTGGCTTCCTGTGTCCTGAGGAGAAGATTTATGTGTCTGCTCCGTTTTTCCCTCTTCCACGGCATTACTGGCAGCGGTGAAGGAGAGGATAGGTGGAGAAAGGGCTGAAGTTGGCAGGTAACTTTCCAGACAGGGCAGTGTGAAGCAAGGCTTTGACCTCTGAGGTCAGCCCTGCACCATCAGAGATGTCTCCCATGATGCAAACCTGGCAGGTTTGGTGCCTCTTAATCACAAAATTCACCACCCATCGGCGCTGGCCAGAGAAACCCAGTGCTGGGGCTCTCTAAGGGGCGTCCATGAGAAGAGATTCCTGATGCTTCCTCAGCTCCTGGGGTCACTCAGCAGAGGAGAAATCATTCCCAACTGTGCAAGCATCCAGCAGAACCCACTGCTGCAGAACTCATGGCACCCATCATGTCACAGTGGAGTCACCTGCTTTCACCTGCACATCACCGATGTGACCTGATGTCTCACCTTATCCATGTGCCTGGAATTCCCATAGGAACCAGAGGAAGAAAACACTCAGACCTTAAAAAATTGCTGAGATGGAGGGTCCACCACTATGCAAAACCTTTCCAAGATGTTCCTGTGCCAGCTGGCCTCACTTTTTAAGGAAGTTGCTTCTCCCACCTGCCAACACACATTTCCAGCTGCTGTGAGTGGAGCTTGGAGCTGACACCCAGGGCCCCATCCTGCACAGCCTCTGCTCCGTGCCCCTTGCCTGCCTCTGTACTGGCCTTTTCCCTTCCTTGCTCTTCATTTCCTCCCCTTTCCTCAGTTTCCCTCTGTGGTCAGGGGCACGGGATGGTTACGAGCAGAGACGTGCTGGTTAGCTGGTTTTAATCCACTTAATGTGTGCCACTTTATTTTGGGATCATCCTGCTTTCTTCGTTGAAATGTCAAATGCCTCACAGAAATCCGAGCCTGCTTCGCCGAGGCTTTTACCTCCACTGACCAAACTTGGAACCTCATCAAGCCCGGCAGCAAATGGGTTTGATGAGCCGTGTTCTCCGCAACCCCGCGCTGACTGGCGTGGCTGGTTCATGCTGCCATCCTTCAGGGGGGATTAGTCAAGTACCAAACCCATTCCCTGGACAATTCCAGCCCACCTGCACCCCCCAGATCGCCATGCCAGGGCTCTGGGGCTCCCTGTCCCACCCACTGGGCTCTCCTGAAGTTGCTGTCCACTGACGACTCCAAGGAGGACCCCAATGTCCGGCAGGGCACATCAGAGTGAAGCAGCAGGGCTCCTGCTTTGGCCTCGGGAGGTTGTGCAGGTCTCTTCTGGACAGAGGAGTGACCACAGCCCTGGGATCCTGTTGGAGTAGACCCTGGAAGGGGCTGGGGTGGGCTCAGGACTTTGGAGGGGCTCCAGCAGCCCCAGGATTGAGGCACTGAGCACCATTGCCCAGTAAATGTGCTGGAAGAGTGGCTGGGAAGTGCTGGTGTGGCTGGGTGCCAGGTGCATCTGAGATGTCCTTTGGAGTCATCAGCAGAGTGGGTTCCTCAGGCTCAGGGACAGTCCAGGAGGGTCCATCAGACAGGGCAGCCCCGAGGCTGAACCATCCTGATCCCATCCCACAATGGGACTCGTTATTCATGCTCAGGGATGCCGGTGTGCTGCAAACAGTGCCCGAGCGCGGCACTAAATCCAACCACAGCACAAAGAAAACGCAGGGATGCGTGGGAGGGTCCTGGCGTGGGTGTTTGACATCCTCAGAACCGTTCCCAAACGGAGTTGCCTCCATGTATAATTTATAGGCTTCCCTTTGTCCTTGTGGCTCCTCTCTGATCTCCTGGCGGTTCGGGAAGGCCGAGGGTGCTCCGGCGGGGCCCCGCTGAGTGACAGCGCCGCGTTTGCTGCGTCGGCAGGGGATCGGCCTCGTCCCGTGCTGCGTCAGCCACGGCTCGGCGAGGGCCCCGTGGCAGCATCACAGGGCTGGTCTTGCTCTTGGACCGTGCCCGGCCCTTGGAGCCGTTCCCAGCCCCCTCCGCACCACGTCCCCATTAGGGACCCCTCCGGAACAGGCTGGCCACACGCAGGCTCCTCTGGAGCGCTCGGCTCCAGCACGGAGATGTGGCCGGCAGCTCCCTCTGCCCTCGGCGTGCTGCCCTCCCTGGCACGGCCACAGCCGAGGATGCTGCCGGGGGCACCAAGCTCTCTGGGCACCGGCACAAGGAGAGAGGTGACCCCACGGTTGTGACGGGGCCTCAGGGGTGGCTCATCCCACGGCCGCGGACATCCCGGCAGGCTCTGCCCAGGCCAGCGTGGGTGCCCCCGGGTCAGGAGGGATGCGGTGATGGAGGAAGCGAGGACGGGCGGCTCTGGCTCCAGCCCCAGCCAGCTCGCTCCTCTCCGCCTGTTGCTGTCCATACTAACGAGGAGCCCCATCCCATCCCTCGTCTCGTCCTGCCTCGCAGACATCTCCGGGTGTCTGGGCACGGCTCCAAGCTCGGGAAGGGAAGCGCCGGGCGGCTGGGCGACGCGTGGAGCAGCATCCCGACGAACACGGAGCAGGGTGTGCGGAGGCGCCGGGGCGTGCGGGGCCAGGGTGGGCGCAGGGGAGGGCTGTGAGGCCCCCCCTGCTCCGCTGGGTCAGTGCTCACTGCCGGCGTGGGCGGGCACGGGGCACCGGCACGCAGCGCTTGGAAGTTTGGTTGTGCCGGCACTGGGGACTCCGGGCTGCTGTGCTGAGTCAGCGCTTCGTGCCAGCAGGAACAAGGCAAGGCAGGGAGGGGGACGGGGGTGTCTGAGCCGTGTGTCCGTCCGCAGTGAGGGCAGGGGGGCTGCGGAGGCAGCAAGGCTCCCGCCTCGGCGTGCGGAGAGGGTGCGAGGACACTGCGGGAGCACCGGGCTGTGGTCTGGGGCGGGGACCACGGGGATGTGGGACACGGGACACGGTGTGGTGCGGCAAAGCTGAACCACTGCTCGCTGCGGCTGGAATCTCTGTCTTTGGCTGCGTCCCAAAACGAGCCGACGGCCTCCCCAGCACGCCGGGACATCCCAGCAGGGCTCCCGGTGTGCCCCGTGCTCCCGGTGCCCGGGCAGTGTGATGGGCCGGGGCAGCCGCCGGCGGCCCAGTGGGCAGAGGCAGAGCCAGGTGGGCACGGGGGTGGGTGCTAGGGGTAGGTCTGGGACAGTTCGCCTTGAAGGTGTGGGGAGGAGGAGCCCTGCAGAGCCGTGCGGGAACGATGGCAGGGACGGGGACAACGGCAGGGACCAGGATGATGGCAAGGATGGGGATACAGCTGGGTGAAATCCCCCCTGTGACCCCGGGTCCTGCCCCTGTGCCGCCTGTGAAGTGCTGCTGGTGTCAGTGACATCCCCCGGCCTTACTGAAGGTTCTCCCTCCTGCTGTTCTCATGTGTCTGAAGCAGCTCCGTGTCCTCAAGCCGCTGCCTCACCACACCTCACAAAGCTGGTCCCCCATGCCTGCAGCCCAAGCAACACCTCCGGTGCCCAGTCCGGCCACAACCACACATGACACGTCCCCTGTACCCATCTGGCCATGCCTCACTCGTGATGGGTGCCCTGTGTCACTGTGGCCATGCCCACTCCCGCCATGTCCCGCGCTGGATGGGTGCCCCACGCCTTGTCCATCCCCCTCAGAGCTGGTGCCCGTGTACGGCGGGTGTCCCACGTGCGGGGGGCGCCCCGCGTCCGTCCGTCCGTCCGTCCGTCCGTCCCTCACGGGAGCCCCTGGCCCTTGCCCCTGCCCTGCCCTCCCGCTGCCCGCGCCCCACGCACGAGGCACCAGCCCCGGCGAGGCAGAGCTATTTTTAACAGCTGCTTCTGCTTCATTTGAGCTGTGAACTCGGAACGTGTTTATGCTAAAGGGCTTTCTTTTCCCTTCTCCCTTTGTGCTGAGGAGGCAGCGCCGCAGATCAAAGCCTGTCTCTTCGCGTTTGGTGATGGTGGGCTGGGAAGGAGCCGAGGCGGGAGAGGCCGGCAGTTCCACGGGGACACTTGTGTCCTCGGGGGGCCGCGGTGGCGTGGCCGGGTCTGACGCACCTCTCTTTGTCCCCGCAGGTCCGGGAGCCATGGGCGGGCACGGCCGGCACCGGGCGGCCCGCAGCGGGCGGCCCTGAGCCCGGGCGGCTGCGGCGGGACGATGGGCTGCGGGCGCCGGCGGGGAGCCGCGGTGCCGGGCAGGGCTGTCGGGGCGGCGTGCCGGGGGCTGTAGGGCCGGGCGGCGGGCAGCATGCCCGGCGGCCCCTCGCCCACCTCCCGCCCAGCATCCCCTGTCCGTGGCGGCGCGGGATGAGGCTGCCCGCCGCCCCAGCAGCTCCGGGGACGGCTGCAGCCCAGGGCTCCGGCCGCCGGCGCTCGGCCCGCCGCAGCACCCCGGCCCCGCGGCCCTGAGCCATGGTCAGCCGTGAGCCCGTGCCCGGCCCGGCCCCCGCCGGCGAGGGCAGCCAGGAGAAAGCCATGACGGTGCGCTCGGTGCTGCTCAACCGCGACTCGCCCGACATCGAGAGCCGCCTCAAGCGCCGGCGCAACCGCACGCAGCAGGTCCGCTTCAAGGACCTGGTGGAGGCCGGCGCGGGGCGGGCGGACAGCCCCCCGCCCGGGCCCGCGGCCGGCCCCGGCCACAACACCCCACGTGCCTCGCCGCCCCCCAGGGACCCCCCTGAGCCGGC
The DNA here is from genome assembly GCF_029207755.1 of Chamaea fasciata. Lineage (NCBI taxonomy): Eukaryota > Metazoa > Chordata > Aves > Passeriformes > Sylviidae > Chamaea > Chamaea fasciata. The sequence goes on along the minus strand of NW_027094091.1, from coordinate 1,824,773 downwards.
GGCTCTCCGTGCCTCGCGGCGCAGCTGGCCCCAGGCGCAGCCCGGCTCGCTGACGCTGCCCATGCCCAGGAAGGCGTGCATGAGCACCGCCATCCAGACCTCCCCCAGCCTACAGAAGCCCTTCCCGGCCCCCCAGCCCCGCAGCAAGAGCGTCTGCGATGTGGCGGAGGATGCGGTCCCGCCCGCCGTGGCGAACGCCCGGTGCCCGGGAGCGGCCGTGCCCACCGTGGCCAGCTGGGCCGCGCCCCCGCGGGCCCCCGGCAGCCTCCCCACCCGTGACCACCCCGCGGCCCTCGCCCAGCACGCCAAGGTGCGCCGCACACCACCACCGCCACCACCCAGGGACCCCCCTCCTCCTTACCAAGGCACGGCCGGGTGCCCCGCTGCCCGCTGCGCCCCTCCGGTGCAAAGCTGCACCCCCGAGCCCTGCCCGCCACCCCCAGCCTGTGCCCAGCTCCGCGGGAGCCCCCGGGGCAGCCACGGGGTCACCCCACGCCCGGCCTCCGTGCCCTGCGGCCAGCCCCGGCCGCCCGCCGAGCAGCGGGGGCTCGGCCGGAGCGACTCGGAGCGGACCCTGCCCTGCGGCCTCCCGGCGCCCCCGTGCCAGCCCTCGCCGCACCGCCGGCAGCCCGTCCCCGCCACCGACACCCACGGCGTCCGCCAGCCACCTCAGGGCAACCCCCCGCGGGACCCCCCGCCACCCCAGCACCAGCTCTGCGCCGCGCTGTGGAGGGGACCCTGCTGCGCCTCGCCGGCCCCCGTCCCACCAGCGCCGGGCTGGCACAGCTCGGCCGCCGCCACGCCGGACAAGACACCAGCTGCCCTCGGCACCTGCAGCCGGCTCCGCGCCGCCGAACCCGGGCATGGCTGGGCAGGGCCCGAGGGGCCCAGGGAGCCGCTGTCCGCAGCCCAACAGGGCCCCGGCGTGGGGACAAAAGCGGCCGGGTGGGCAGCGGAGGCCCCCCGGCACGGACAGCCCTGCCTCGCCGCCGAGCAGCCGGACACGCTGCACCACGTCCAGGACCTTCTGCAGCTGGTGGTGGTGGCCAAGGCGCCGGTGGGACCACCAGCGAGGGACGAGGACGCCCGGACATCTCAGGGAGAGGGCCCCCGGGGGCCCGGGGAGCAGGGGGACCTGCATTCCCAGCTGCAGTCCCTGGAAGGGGTGCTGGAGACCAGCCAACAAACCATCCGGGTGCTGCTGGACGTCATCCAGGACCTGGAGAAGAAGGAGGCGCAGCGGGATGGGTGAGTAGGAGGGGACAGAGTGGGGGGCTGTGGGGACAATGTCCCCGGCAGCTGAGGTTGCAGGTTGGGGGACCCTGACAGAGATTTGGATGCTGCTGCCTCCTGAAGGTGTTTCCCTCTGAGAAAATCAGAGCTGCTGTCCCATGTGCACGTGGCTCCATGTCTCGGTGTGAAGTCTCACGTGCCCAGGGTGCCTTCCCTGTGCCCAGGGATGGGTGCAGGGGTGCAGATCTGGGGGATGAGGGGGTGCTGGGCCCCTGCCCGGCTCTGGTGCAGCTGATTTGCCCATTGGTCCCTGGGAGCGGGGATCTGGAATGTCACATCCCAACAGCAGGCTTAGCCAGGCACCACATCCCTGTGCCCCATCCATGGAGGTACCTTTGGCACAAATCCAGTGGCTGCTGCCCCCGTGATGGGTGTGACTGCATCCCGGGGAGGTGCCCAGCACCCCCATCCTGCCCTGCTTAGGACCTGCTCCGAGGGGCAGGGTGTTCTCCAGGCCTCCCAGGCAGGTTTGCCAAATGGAGCAAGGTGTACTAGGACAGCCCACGACGGCCTTAAGCTGAAATGCTCCAAACTCATCTCACACGAGGGCAACCAGCAAACCCCCAAGAGGTGCCGGTCCTGGCATCCTCCTGTAAAATCTCTGGGGCTTGTTCCTGACGCCCAAGATTGCCATCCAAGATCGATCCATCCGTTAAATCAGATGGTTCTGGCTGTAAGTGAAGCACAGGGAACACTGTCCCTGTGCCACCCCTGGAGCACTGTCAGTGGGGAGGGACCCCTCGGGGGTTCAGGACACCTTAATTAAGACCTCAACTCCATTTACTGTTACAGTCAAACAAGCAAACAAGATGCTCAGAGATAGGAAATCCAGGGATAGGAAATCACATGAAACATTATCCTGGTGACCTTATGCTGCAGAACAGCACAGCCTCGTTTGCCACAGATCAGATCCCAGGTGCCCACTGCGCAACAGAGCAGGGCCAGCAGCCCTGAGACATCCTGGCATCGACCACCAGCAACATCCCACAAAAACGGGTATATATAAAAGATGAAAGACTATCCCAGGATGAGCTCTCCCAGCTGAGGGGGGCTGTTGTACAGTGCCAGAGCCGCAGGCACACACACATAAGTGTACCACACATATATACATAAATATATATAAAGGGCCTCATGATCTAATTCAGGTGCTGGCAGAATAAATCCCCATTGCAATGTGTAATTTGGTGCATTAACAGACCCAGTTTCTGAGGACTGAGAACAACCGTGGTCAAGGTCGAGTAACAAGAGGAAGATTTCAACGGGGAAATGTGACGTATATGTGGGACACGGCCTTTCAGCTGTGCCCCCAAAGTCCACAGCCCTGAAGGAGCAATGGAGACATGGAGAAAGGGTCCCAAAGGGAATCCCAACAGCATTCACAGGGCTCCTTTTGGACAGAGCAGAATGAGCAGGGACCAGCAGGGAGCACCTGCCAGCAGAGGACTCCAGTACAGCCCTTGGGATCAGGTTGTCTCTGGGTTGGGGTCTGGCCCCAGCAGCAGAGACATGTGGGGTCTCTTCTCCCTTCTGTGGAGAGGGAGGAGGATGCAGCAGCATGAGCTGAGCCTGGTCAGGAATCAGCTTAATCCAAGTCCTGTGCACCTTCCCGGAGGAGGAGAAGGATGCTTTGGTACAAAAGCATCAAAAAGATAAATTCCGAGTCTGGTGTAGGCTGGAGATTAGTCTGGAGCATCTCCCTGTGCCCATCTGCCAGGGGACTGCCGTGCCAGGGCACTGCCATGTGCCTTGTGCTCTCTCCATGGCACCGTGTGTGGGGAGATGTGTGGGGGCTGCAGGCGTGGGGACCCCTTGGGATGAGGATTGGGATGGGGAGGGGAGGACAGAACGGGAAAGGTTTGGAGATGCCACTGTGCCCAGCACTTGATCACTCTCATCAGAGAAATCTGCGAGGCTGAGAGGCACCTGGGATCACATGGGATGAGAGGGGCTGGGATCTCAGAGAGGAAAAGGAGTGGGACCCAGGGAGGAGAGGAGATGGATCTCAGAGAGGAAGAGGAGTTGTGATTCAGGAGGAGAAAGGCTGAAATACAGGGAGAAGAGGGTCTGAATCCCAGGGAGAAAAGGAGCTGGGAGCCAAGGAGGAGAGTCTTGGCTCCTGGCTGCTGGAGTGGGAGCACAGAGGCACACGAGGGACCAGGAGCAGCAGAGAACTCAGGCAGACCCAGACCGGGTCTCCAAGCTCACAGCTCATCTCTGTCACAGGCGACACTCGTACCGGACCGGGCAGGACATCGCCAACTGCGGGACCTGCCGGGACTGTGCCTGCATCATCTACAGGTGAGGGCCAGCCCTGGCTCCCAGCATCCCGAGGGTTCTGCTTCCCTGCACTCCCAGACTTCCCCACCGGCTGGGAGGCAGCAGGGAGGGCGACAGTCAAGCCTGCCCCTCCTGTCCCCGTGTTGGGGGCACCACACACAGACCACTCTTGGGTGTCTGGGCAGTCACTTGGGCTGGGTTTGTCCCCTCCTCCCTACGGGGAGCAGCTCCTGCTCCCAGGATCAGCCAGGGTGATCTCCATGGAGGAGCAGCAGCTGGAAGGGGGCTGCTCTGGCACGATGGCAGAGCATTTATCTCCTGTAACAGCAATCTATCGGGGAAGCCTCGCTAGCGGCTGGTGCGTGGGCTCGCTCCAAATCCAGGCTGCATCCTGTTGTCCCTGTGCCAGCTCTGCACAGATGCTGCAGATGGGTTCCTGCCCCTCGCTGTGGTTTGGGAACACAGGGCCTGGGCTCTGCTTCCCAGCGTTGGCTTTGGGCCAGAGCGTGGAAGCCCCTTCCTCTGCTATGCTGCCAGCTCAGATCCCATTTGGTGTGTGGGAAAAGGCATCTCATGCCCTCCCAGCATTGTCCTTGGGGGAATTGGGAGGGTTGCAGTTTTGCAAAAGCTTTCTGCCCTTCTGGGCACCCCTGGGTGTCCTTCTGTCCCTCTGGCCATTCCCTCTGCAGTGCAGGTGGCTGGCCAGGTGTGTTCCTGTTTTGCTAATTTGTTAATTAGGCCGATGCTGTTAGCACTGGGATGTGTAGGACACGGTGAGCTGGTCCCAAGCCATGCTCTGTGGTGCCTGATCACCGTGGTGCACATGTGGCACTGCCCTGCCATGCTCTGTGAGCACTGTGCCCCCTCCTCGGGGCACCTCAGGCCAGGGGTGCCTGGCTGGGGTCCCCTGGTGTCCCTGTGCTCAGTGGCAGTGCTGCCTCAGCGCTCCTGTTCCCCACACAGTCCCCCTTGCTCCAAACTCCCCCGCTGCAGCTGGTGGGGGACTTCAGGCTAATTAGGCCTGACGAGCCTGTCTCCACGCAGCACGGCAGCGGCACAGATGTCACATCTGGGGGAGGTGGCTCCCCAGAACGGCCGGGCTCCCCTGGGGACTCGCTGAGGGTTTCGCTGCCACCCGTGGGATGAGGAGAGGCTCTGGGGGGACACGGGGTGAGGGAGCAGGGGCAGCACCCCCAGCACCAGCCCCCAGGGATGGCCCATGGAGGGGATCAGACCCTCCTGTCCCTGTCCCATCTTAGGGTCCCACAGCGGTGCTGACCCCTCCCTGTGTCACTGCAGGGGAGTTGAGGTCCCTCCCTGCACTGTCCCCCCTCATTATGGCCTGCACCCCTCACCCATTTTTCTAGAAATGCCTGGGACACTCCTTGTCCTCGTCGGGGGAGGTGACAGGAGGTGACAGGAGGTGTCAGCGCGCCGGGGGGCTCGCGGGGGGCTCCCCGTGTGCGGGGCGGCTGCGCCACGTGCGGCATTCCCGGGCACACTCGGCGGCACCTCGCTGATCCGATGGGACGTGGCTGGTGTGAGGAGATTGACGTGTTTTCCGTGTGAGGGAACATCGCGGCACGTGGCTGCCAGCAGCCAGCCCGCACCACAGGGTGCTGCGGGGACACCGGGGGCTGCAGGGACACTGTGGGCACAGCAAGGGCCGGAGGGGACAGCAACAGCTGCAGGCATGTGGACCTGTGGGGACACTGAGGGCTCCAACATTGGCAGGAAACCTGAGAGCTGTGGTGGGGGACACAGTCCCCCTCACCTACCCGGACCAGGGTGACCCTAATTCCTGCCTTGTCAGCCGTGTGATGGGCAGCAACAGAGCCTCGCATGCTCCCACCACTTCCCGATGCTGCAGCTGTCCTCAGCCCCTGGGAGGCAAAACCCCTCTCCAGGGGGCTCATTGCTCACAGGGGTCCCACAGACCCCCAGCTCGCCCCCCCACCTCAGCACTGGTCCCCTTCCAGACCAGTGTCCAGCTCTTGCCAGCCACACACAAAGCCATGGGGTTGGATACAGAGGATGGAGCAAAAGGATGGGGCAGGGGAGGCAGCTGAGAAGGAGCCATCCCCAAAAGACCCCAGGCCACGAGGTCAGGCCGATACTGGTCTGTCCCTCTGGCAGAAGGGAGGCTGGGACACTCCAGTGGGATGGGGCAGCTGTTTGGGAGGGATCCAGCCCCGGGCCCCCCTCACAGCCCACAGGGGGTGGGCAGGGGCTGTCTGAAGGCACACGCAGCAGGATGTCCCCTCACAGGGGTGCGCAGTGACCCCAGGAAATCTGGCCGTGTCCCTGTGCCACTTTGGGAGCTCAGCAGGGCTCAGCTCTGGGCGATGTGCCCTGGGTGGATGAGCTCCCTGGGGGCTTGTTTGGGAATCTGAGCTCCCCGGGGGCTGTGTTGGGGACACTGAGCTCCCCGGGGGCTGTGTTTGGGGTACCAGGGGCTGTGGCAGACAGCGGGCCGTGGTAAGAGGAGGGCTGTGGCAGGTGGGGGGCTGCAACAAGGGGATGCCACGCTGCCCCTCTGACACGGTCCCCTCGCCCCGCGTGCCGCAGCGTGGAGCACGATTTCCGACAGCAGGAAGGCCGCTTCCAGCGGGTGCTGAGCCACATCGAGGGCGACACGGGGCCGAGCTCCCCCCCGACGGCGCTGGGGGCGGCGGGGGTGGCGGTGGGGGCGGCGGGGACCACCTCACCGCCCAGGCAGGAGCCGTCGCCCGTGTCGAGGCTGCCGGCAAAGCTGGACGTGAAGAAATCCCGGCGCAAATGCTTCTGGTTCCTGTGAGCGCGGTGCCCGGTGAGCCCGGAGCGCGGGGGCACCGCTCCAGCACTGACCCCCTGCCCACCTCTCCTCCCTCCCTCCCTCCCACGGTAGGGTTTGGGTAGCACCAGCTTTTCTATTTTTAACCATTCCGTTGAACGCGGGGAGCTCGGGTGTGGAAACGGCGAGGGGAGCAGCGGCTGTATTTAAGGAGAATTCAATAAATTCCACGGAGACGCTATTTTTGTTACATCCTCTCCCGCCTGTGCGCTTCTGTTCTGGAGGAGGATGAGAATGAGGAGGGGGAAGAGGCTGTTTTTCTGGATTTTCCCTCTCTTCGGGGTTCCCTGAGGTGCCTCAGGCTCAAATTTGGCCCATTCCTGCAGCCCACAGTGGGGGCTACTCACCCATCCCTCCCACTGCTTCCTGCAGGTTAACTGGGAACTCCGAGGATTTCCGCTGGTCAGAGACAGTGGAAAATGGCCTGGAGAAGGAGACCTGTTCCCAAAACCCCTGGACTGGGCGGGGGTCTCATGGGTGGAGAAGATGCACTGGCTGATTATAGGGAGACAGGAACGACGAGCTCAAATATCCCGGCCACTGTGGGGCTGCCACGAGAGGCAAAACTTGTCATCGTGGTCCCAGAGTCCCAGAGCACACCCTGAGGGGTGCCTGTGGTGGCAGCAGCCACAGCTCTCCCGGCGGGGCCATTTCCTCAGGAAGGGGGACATTGTCCAGCCTCCTCCAAAAGCACCGGCCACCCCCGGCCACGGGGAGCAGCTGCTGCAGCCACAGAGGTGAATAGAGGGCGGGCAGCTCTCCAGTTGGTGCCCACACCGCAGCACCCCAAAGCAGGAGATGCGCACAGTGTTAAACCCCATCCCGTGCGCCAGGGGCACTCGGGGGCTGCAGCCCAGGGACACAACTCCCTTCTTGCCCAGCAGCAACGGGATGGATGGAGGGACGCTGTCCCGCTGCGGGCACACGTATTTTTGGTCTCCTCAGCCCTTCCCAACCAGCTGGAGCTGCTGGGGCAGCCTGGGCTGAAGGTCTGGGAGCCCCGACTGCGGGCAGGAGCTGCGGCAGCAGCACGGGAACCACGGGCGGTGCTGGGAGAGCTGCCAGACGGCACCTGTGGAGCCAGGAGCGAGCAGCAGGAGCGCGGCACAGCAAAGGATCGCTCCCTGCTGCCGTGGGCTGCACCCGCACCACCTTCATCCCCCCCACCCCCGCTTCCATCGCTGCCCGGCGCTTTCGGCTCCGGCTGCCCCAGGCCCTGAGTCACAGAGCCTGGGAACGAGGGAGAAAAGCAGGATGGAGCCCCGGTGCGACCCCGCATGCATCTCCTGCCTGAGTCACGGCTGAATCACAGCCCGGCGCTGAGATCGCGGCACGGCCCCGGCGGCAGAGCTGCCGCTCCGGCTGCCCACAGCTCCCCCGGGCACGGCACAAAGCGTGGCACGGTACAGCACGGCAATTCCCTGCTCCGAGCTTCCAGAGCGCACACCAACACAGCTCAGAGCCCACCCTCAGACGCAGTGCAGCTCCTGGGTTTGCCACCACGTCCCCAGAGAAGATCCCGAGCCCCCGCTGGCCCTGGCTCTGTCCCCTCCCATCGTGGCTCCGTGCAGAGCTCCGAGCCGCCTCCCTTCCCGGGTGTCCAGCTCCTCACACACGCTCTCGACATGTAAAACTGCGCCGGTTCACTGGGTTCAGCTGCTTGTTTTCCAGATAATGCAGCCCAAACCCTTCACTGCTCCCAAAACAGCTTTTCCTCTGTCCCCCACCCACTCCCCTCTACTCTCTGGCTGCTCCTGCCCCGCTCTTGCTTTCCCCTGCGTGCCCCTGGGCACATCCCTGACATCCAAGCCCATCCTGCTGGGTTCTGGCAGCAGGGCCAGCGAGGAGCAGAGCCAATGACACACACCCAGAGCCCCAAATCAGCCACACCTCGTGCCTGCCCCGGCGCAGTGGGACTCACCCTCAGCAGGTTCTCCCGGTCCAGGACGATCACCCTGCGATTGACCGTGGGGAGCAGCTGCTCCAGGATCACCTGGATGTGCTTCTTCACCTGTGCCTGCAAGGTAAGAGGCGTCAGGGCCATGGCAGGGCACGTCCCAGCTGTGGGGTATGTCCCAGCATGGCTCATTCAAGGGGTGGTGGCATCGGGGTGGTGAGATGGGAAAGATCCAGAGCGGGAGACAGAGCGAGACAATGTGCTTCAGCATAAATATGGGATTTGGGATCTCTGTACCGCTCAGCCCTGAACACCTCCCTGGCAAAGTGGCCACCTGGCCGGGGACAGTGGGGACAGCCGAGGATGGCTGAGGATGATGGGGATGGCTGCACTGGTGCTGGGCAGGCAAAGGTGGATTCAACTCTCATGGGGTTGGAACAAGCAGAATCCTCCCCCAAGAGCGTCCCACAATGCTCTCCATAAAGGTTATTTCAGGTTTAAAAGTTAAGCCCAAAATGAGACATTTCACCACAATTTCTGACCTTTCCATCCTGTTCCTGGGCTTCCTGGAATGGGATGGAAAGCTCAGAAATTGTAACCCTGGTGTTGTGGGGATTAAAGAACCACCTTCCAGGACACAGTGTCCAACTCAGCTTCCATAGTGCCAGTGACTGCACTGCAGGTGTGACACCTGAACTTTCAAAGGGCCCCCAAATGGAACCCCAGAGCAGCCAGGAAGGGCAGGAACAGAGGAAGGCTCCTGAAAAGCCAGAGCACAGAGCCCTGTGCAGGCTCAAAACGTGCTGGTGCGGGGACACTCACCAGTTCCACGTCCCCACGGTCCTTGTGCTGCGCTCGCAGCTTCTCTGCACTCTGCAATCACCAGAATCAGGGATGAGACCCCCAGGATTGGCCCCAGCCCACCCCAGACAGGCCATATTTGGATGGGTGGGTGCCCACTATGTCTCTGCCTCACGTTTGGGGCCATCACTCCTCATTCTGGAGTGTGATACTGCCCAGGGCTGACTGGTAATTGCTGTCTTCCTCCCTGCCCTCACCTTCCTCCCAGCTTTGCAGAGGTGGTGATGTGCCCACCACCCTCAGGTCAGTGTCATCCCTGAGCCTGGAAACCCCTTCCCCACTCATGTAGATGTTGGGCAACCCACCAGAAACTCCCTGAGGCGGAAAGCACGAGGTTTTTGCCCCACTCTGGGCATGTTTCTGCTGGCATGGTGACACCCACAAGTCCCCTGGCTCACTACAGTGAACTCCAAACATATCCTGGCCAGGAACTGGTGCTTAACCCCACTCAGAGGGGTTTGGTCAGGTCATTGCCCATTGATTCCTGATTTACCTTCTGGGCCTGGTACAGCACTTCCAGGATGCTGCTGAGCAGCTCGATGCAGGACTCCTCCTCCTCACCTGCCTGGATCAGCTCCTGCAGGATGGGCAGGGCCGCCTGCAGCACCAGCTCCCGGCACTCTGGGGGGGACAGAGGGGCACAGGCATGAGGGGATTGTCCCCATCTGTGGAGCCATGCCGGGCATGAGGCAAAGAGACTCATCCCCGTGCTGTGCCATGGCCTCTGGGTGAGCTCAGCCAGGGCAGTGCCACCGGGACCCCTCTCACCGTGGGACCTGAAGGCTTTGGTGCTGGCAATGTGAGTCAGGGACTGCAGCTTCTGCTTCAGCAGACGCTGGGGCAGCAGGTTCCCCACAAAGTCCCGCAGTATGGCCCTGCCATCAGGAGAGGAGGTAAACCAGGAGCTCCAGGTTCTGGTCAGGATGGGGCTGCTGGGTGGGGGGAGCCTCTAAATGGGGCAGAACCGTGTGGGGCAGGATGGTCCCACAGGGCAGCTGTGCCCACCACAGGCACCCAGCAGACAAATCCTGCCTGAATTCCCAAAATGAACCCAGCTGGGGCTGAGTTCCCAGGCTCAGACCCTGCCCAAGCACAGGCAGCTGCTAAAACTGAGCAGAACTCTCCCAGTTTTGAACTGGGAAGGGGATCAGGAGGTGATTTCAGACACCCCTGCCTGCCCTCACCCTGAGCTCTGTGCTGGGTGCAGGGACAGAGGTGGCTGTGGGAGGTGCTGAGCATGACAGGGGGGCTGGGGTTGGTGGGGGCACAGGGACCCTACCCCAGAGCAGAGGAGTCAAAGATCCCAAACACGTCCTCGAGGATGGAGGGCAGATACTTCAGGGCTGCTCCCTGCAGAGACACCGGAGAGCTGCCTTCAGACAGAGCTCCCACCAGCATTATCTGGGTGGCTGTGGGTGCAGAGTGTAGTCCCATCCCAGACCCATCCAGCCTGCACCAGGTCTCTTCCCTCAGCCCCCTGTGCCTGGTCCTGGATGCGGGGAATGAAGCCAGGCCAGATCCAGGGTGGGGGACAATCCCCAGGAACCCTTGGGAAAATCCAGATTTTCCTCTGCACACTTCAGCACATGGATGATGGCCAGGACAGCGTCTGCCCAGTGCCATCGAGCTGCTGACCCAACCCCAGTGCAGTGAGGGGCTCGGGGTCTCAGCGTGCACAAGGAGGGACAGCTGGGGACAGCAAGGCAGTACACAGGGTGGCAGTTCCTTCTGACACCACAGGAGGTCTGCACACAGGATGGACAGTGTCACCCCAAAAACGAACACTGTGTCACCTCACCATGGGGACAGCCAGTGCCTGGCCTGGGACACCTTCCCTCCCACCACACAGCAGAGCTGAGCCCTCCCAGCACTGCCCCACGCCCCACCTGGGAGAGCAGAGTGGGACCCTCCAGCGGGGACTGCATCAGCTGGTTCAGGGCGACGAAGAACCGCTGCAGGGAGCGCTGGAACTCGGCCACCTCCTTCCCCTCGTAGAGCCTGCAGTGGCCAGAGTCACTGTGCTGTCACCACAGTGTCACCATGGCACACACCTTCCCTGGCACCGCCAGCCCCTGCTCAGGGGTCACCACATTCCCAGTTAATTACACTCGTCCATGAACGTTTGGATGCAGGGCTGGATCCAGTGGTGAGCCCTGGCACTGTCACAGCCCTGGCACTACCACAGCCCTTGCCACAGCCACTGCCCCATCATATCCACAGGCCCACTCACAAAACCTCTTTTTTTCTTTAAAAAAAAAGCCTGATTCTGCAGCCCAAAACCCTCTCAAAGCAGTTCAGCACCGTCCCACTTGAGCAGGAACCTCCTGAGCCCTCCAGCCCCTATCACCCGCTGGACCAGAGCGAACTGAATGAGGGAATTTCAGCCATGGGATGCGCAAAGCTGCAGAAAAAGTGCAAAGCAGCAGGAAAAGTGCAAAGCTGAGGTGTGATCACAGGAATAAAGTCTCTGTTTGAGGTAATTCCCCCACCACTGACACCAAGAAGTGGCAGGAAAAAATATCCAGCCACCAGCTACGTAAGGAAATCCTGGAATTACAGACTGGTTTGGGATGGGAGGGCCCTTGAAGCCCATCCAGGCCCACCCCGTGCCATGGGTTGCTCCAAGCTCTGTCCAGCTTGGCCTCAAAATCCCAGAGGACAATGAGCACTGGCAGAGAAAGTTTTTCTGCCCTCAGTGATGGCCAAAAAGCAGAAACAGCCAGAGGAACCAGCAAGGAGGAAGCAGCGAGGGAGAGACGTCACCGCAGTGCCATCGGGGCCCCTGAGGGGACACAGGGAGGTGTCCCAAGGTGGAGGACAGGGCCCTCAGCCATCCTTGCAGCTACCTGGGCTCCTCACAGGAGCTGCAGGCACTGCTTGTCCGGCTCCAGCAGCAGCACAGGCAATCCCAGACCCGGCAATCTGCAGCAACTGACTCTAATTACAACCCAATTCCTGTCGATTACAGCCCGTACAAATTGCAGCACGTTCAGAGCACTTAGAGGATCTGAGGGGCCCGTGTTATTGCATGTAGAGATTGCTGAGATAAAGGGAAGCTATATAAAATCACTAAATGTCCTCGGGGATGTGTCTGTTCCAGGCAAACTCATTCACGGGGCTGTTTGCAAACGCGCCGCGTAATTAATTTCTCCTGCCAGGAGCACTCTAAGCTGGGAATCTGCTCCGTGTCCTCATACAGGAGGGAGAGACAGGTGCTGGGTGAGATGTTCTGGAGCACAGCAGAGCTCTGGAGCACCCTGAAGCCACGGATGGGACACCAGGAAGGGATGGAAGTGGCAAGGACACACAGGGCTCAAATCACACAGTTAATACAGAGTGGTGCAAAGTGAGGTGTGACAGTTCCTGGGGGCACAGGGACCCTGGCACAGCTCCTCACTGCCAGTGGGAGCACCCACAGGGACCCCAACACGTCCTGGGCTTGGGGTGGAGGAGGCAAAGCCCTCATTCCCCCAAAACCAACCACCTGCCCAACCACGGCGCCTGGGGATGGGGCGATCTCACTGCTTTCGGTGCCAGCCAGTGCCCACCCCGTGCAGGGGGCCCTTGCCACGTGTGTGTGGGGGTCCCTCACTGCCCACCTCGCTGCCTGCTGTTCCCTCAGGACACTTCGGCTTTCGGTGCCGCGTACGTGGAACGAAAGAGGAACGGCACCGGCTTTGTGGGGTAACACCAATGGCCGTGTCCTGACTTCCTCCTCTCCCACGCTGGCCCACAAGAGGGGTGTTTGTGCCATCACCCAGACTGGGATGTGAACCCCATGGCCACGGGGAACAAGCGAAACCAGGTCTGAGGGCGCTCTGGAGGTGCCTGTGGGTACCTTGACCTTTGAGCCCACTGCTCTGCTCATCACAGGATCACAGCAGGGTTTGGCTCGGAAGGCACCTCACAAACCCTCCAACACCCCTGCCATGAGCAGGGACACCTCCCACTGACCTTAACTGGGCTCCAGGAAACCTTCCCAGCACTGGGGCACAGACTGCCCAGGACATTTTGCCCTCTCGGTTGTGGGAGGATTTTAAGAGCTCATTGGAAACCCCCTGTCAGGGGTGGCTGGGGCAGGGTCACTGCGGGGCAGGGTCACTGTGGTGTAGGGTCACTGTGGGGCAGGGTCATTGCTGGGAATTTGGGGTGGCCAGAGAGCTCTCCCACCCTAAGGCGGACAGCACTGCCCACCCTCAGAGTGGATCACCATCGTCCAGCAGCGTCCAGAGGATGGCACGAAGCTGAAAACTGCCAGAATCCTCGAGGAGAGGATTCACAGCCATGGAGGAGCCTCGCCTGGGGACGAGCTAACACAGCACCACAGCCAGGAGCGGTGGGTGCCAACCTGGGTGCCACACCAGGTGGGTTGAGCTGCCATTGCCACAACCCTGGGGCTGACGATGGCACTGACAGCGCTCCCACAGCACAGGGACCTCCCTCCCACAGACCCCGAGCCAGGGACCAGGCTCCAGCAGGGTGCTGGCACACGGCACTGGGAGCACTGGGAGCACTTACTGGGCAAAGAGGCGCCGGGAGCGGACGATGAACTTGAAGATGTACTCCAGGGCCTTGAAGGTGCGTGGGAGGGCCTCGCAGGGCTCCCCCCGGCCCGCCTGCTCCACGTACTGAGTCAGCACCGCCAGCAGCTTCCTGCGGGGTGGGATATCTGTGGGCATTCCAGCCCTGCCAGACCCTGCACCCACTGTCTCAGCCCCATCCTGGCTGTCCCAGCCCTGTCCCCCAGCATTCCCTCCCCGTGCCACAGCCCCCAGGAACGCACTTGTAGGCGAGCGTGGCGCTGAAGTGCTGGCGGATGTAAGCCTCCAGGACCGTGTTGAAATGCTGGAACTTTCTGTCAGCCACCAACCTCACAATGAAAACCTGAGGGCAGCAGGCAAGGGGCACGGTTTAGCATGGGCAAGGGGATGCCTGGGCAGAGCAACAGCCATCCCGACCCCACCCTGGCCTGGTCCCATCACCGGGAGCATTCTTGGCTTGGTGTGGGAGAAATGCCTTTGAATCCTGCTGGGATTGTCCCCCAGAGGGACAGTGTCCCTCAGAACGCAGCCCTGCCCTGGGCTGGGTCACTCAGACCAGCAAACCCCATTGGCCCAGTGCCCACCCGTCACTGGGGGGGGCTCAGACCCACACAGGTTCTGCTCACCAGGGCATCAAACACAAGGGTGTCATAAACATCTGTCTGCGAGTGCTCCATCATGATGGAGAACAGGGCATCCAGTGTGTCCTGCAGGAACTGGGGGGACATGAGGGCTGTGAGGGCTCGAGCGCTGACCCCAGCATTGCCCAAGACCCAGCTGGTGGGCATGGGGAGTGCAGGAACCAGGGAGGGAGGGAGGGGAGCAAATCCTGGCTGTACCTTGATGACCTCCCCTCCATCCACGTTCATCAGTTTCTGGAGGTTCCCACAGAGCAGGCTGGGCTTGGAGCGCCACTTCAGCAGCCCCAGCAGGTTCACTGGGCAGGAGGAATGGGGCGGTCAGCACTGACCACTCACTGACCCCAGTGTTACAAACCCCCAGCTCCCCCATCCCATCCTGGCTGCCCAGGAGCTGCCAGGACACTGCCAGGAACAGCCAGAACCCCCTCACACAGCCACTGCTCAGTGCTGAAATCCCCTGATTTGGCCAGGGCCATAAAGCACAAACTTTAAATAGGTCGTGGCTGTGGGAGACAAAATCGTGCTGCAGGAAGGGAATTAATGGAGCAGCCTCATCCCTGACCCCTCCATGCTGAACCTCAGTGCCCTGGGCCCTGCAGCCACGTTGTCACCATGTGTCACATCCCCACACCACGAGGTCACATCCCCCGAGCTCCCTGCACTTCAGCCAGAGCAGGATGAGCCATTCCCAACTTCCAGCCTTGCAGCAGGTGGGAGGAGAGCCCAGAATTCCCGTGGGCCTTTCCCTGGCCAGGGCGGGATGTGTCAGGGCTAAGGGGGCACGAATGTTCTCAGCTGCCCCGACCTGTGTAGAGCAGGCCAGGGGTGGAAACTCCCCTGAGCCAACCCAGGAATGGGGGGTTAAACCACAGAGCTCCAATTCCCACCTCAATTCCGAAGGAAGGTCATGCAGCCATATTCAAGTGGGAATTCCACTCGCTGCTGCTCCTCTCCAGCGGATTGCAGCCCCCCCCAAAATACCCTGATGGAGCTGATCTCCCCAGGAACAGCCTTGGCCATTCTGAGCATGGCCAAACAGTAACTGAGCACTCGCTGTTCCCACTGTTCTCATCCCGTTGTCCCAGTGCGATGGGCGCTGGAGAGCCGAGCATCGGGAGCAGCGTGATCCAGAGGATGGGAACAGCACCGGGGAGGGGACACAGCCCCGCCTCCCCCGCCGTGGGGGATCAGGACTCACCATTCTGGGTCAGCTTGGTGGAGCAGATGAGCGTGGAGATTTGGAAGCTGTCCCGGGTGGACACGGCCAAAGCCGGCGCGGCCCCGCTGACACGGAAGGAGGAGCCAGAGAGGAGCTTTGACTCCGACAGGTTCCGCTCCGAGGGCAGGGACAGGTAGGCGCTGGCGTCCTCCAGCTTCTTGCTGTCACCCTGCAGGGCACAACACAGGTCACAGCTGGAGCCCCAGGGGACAGGGTTGGCCCGCTGTGTGCTGACCCCATGGCTGGTGCCTCCCACCATACAGAACCTTCATCCCACCCCTGGGTACCCTCTGGCTCCCCCACGCTGATCCCACAAAGCTGCTCCCTGAGGGGATCCACAGGGACCCCTCAGCTGGGAAAATGAGCTGGGGGAGACACCAAACCCCAGCTCGTGTCACACAGCGGGGACAGGACAACAGGCAGGAGGAGCAGAGTGACAAAGAGGAGTGTGGGGCTGGAAATTAAACACCCCTGGGCACTGCTGCGGGGATGGACATGCAGTGGGGACACCGGCACGCACCGGGACACTGACATGGAGCAGGACAACACCCAGGTGTCCAGGACAGCCTGTTCCACAACACCATTGTCACCCTACGTTTGCTACCTGTATGGGCATGCCAGGGCCTCCAAAACAGCCTATTTCTGTGTCCTCTACTCTAAGCTGAAAAGGTTCCATCCAGGAGGACTCACTGGGGTGACTCTGAATGACCTTTCCTGCTCATTGGCCAGCCTGGGACATAAGGGATTGACCAGAGCCAGCCAGCAGGGCTGCAGAGCTCACAAACATCCATCCTTCCCTGCCTGCAGCCTCTCAGGGTGAAACCCCTCCAGCTGAAGGTCAGATGGAGGTGACAGAGATGTTTCCTGTTGGATTTTCCCCTCCAGGACACCTGCTACGAGCAGCCAACACACAGGAGCCCTGTGCTCCTTCCCAGGGCCGAACCCGCGCAGGGAAAACTGGCTGGAGCTCAGACCAGCTGGAGATCAAGAGGTCTGAGCAGCTAAAAGCCTTTCACTCACATTCCTTTGGCAAGCAGAGATAAAAAGATGAAATAGCTTCTGACTCCCAGAGTCCAGCCCCCGGTGTCTGCCGGGAAGAGCCGGAGTCAGACAGGGAGAGGACGGAGCAGCGCAGGACGTGGTGGTTCAGGAGGGCAGGGACAGCTCTGAGGGGAACAGGGACCCAGAAGGGAGGTGTGGGGGGTTTGTTCTCCTAGCAGGGAGGTGTGGGAGGTTTCCTCTCACTGCCACAGCCAGCACTGGCACATCCCAAAGGTGCCCAATATGCTCCTGCTGTGGAGGGGACAGTCCCCAGAGAGCCAGGGACCAGAGCCAGCGCCGAGGGCCATGGCAGCAGTCAAAGAATTTGGGTCTTTTGCCCAAAAATAAAGCAGGGAGGAGGGATATAATAATGATTTCAAATGTTCAGGAGCCTCAGGGAGGAACAGCATGGTCTGTCCCTGTCCTGGGCTGCTGCAGCAGGAGGGAGCAGGTTGGCTCATCCCAAAAAAAGGCAAGACTCAGGGAGGGACGTGGCTGCGCCTGGAGAAACTGTGGTCACGTTGCCAAAATCAGAGAACACTCCCATGCAGCAGCCCAGGGGCGGGGGAGCAGGCGACCCCCCCAGGGACACTGGAGCTCCATGGCCAGGCAGGGACTCCAGGAGGTGTCCGCACACAGGGAAGAGCCCTGAGCTCGCCCTGGCAGAGAGACCAGCTCATGCCTCCCACTGCTCTGGTCGCAGCAGCCCCAGTGCAGGAAGGGGACGCCAGGTAAGGGGGCAGCCCCTTCAGGGGCCCTTCACGTTGGAGCTGACTGCGTTTTTCCCAAATGAACAGCGATTTCCCCTCCCCTCCACTCTCCCGGAGCAAACCCGAGCAGCGCCAGGGCTGGTGAAATCAGGTGAAGCGCAGCCCCACCACGGGGACGTTCCCTCCCCGTCACAAACGCTTAAATCACCTTTTTCCAAACAAAACTTGTCATTCCAAAGGAGCAGCGCAGGGATTGGAGACGCTGTGTGCGGGGAGCCCCCGCCACCAAGGACAGCGAGGACGGGCAGGGAGGCACCGCAAACCCTCGGGGACTTCGGGTACGTGCCACCAGCACGGTGGCTCAGGCAGGGACTGGCACCCTGGCCTCAGAAGTGCTGCTGTCCCACACCCCTCCCCAAACTTCAGGGGGCTCTGGGGTCCCCCCCATACCTTGTAGAGCACCAGGTCGTGCTCCCCATCCCGCAGCGTGGTGCCATCGGGGCGCATCAACCTCACGAAGGCCATGGAGAAAATCCGCTCGCTCCTGTCCTTGGCTGGGGGGGGACACACGGGGGTGAGGTGAGGGGGAGTCGGAGGGGACCAGGGACACACCTCCAGGCAGGGAGGAAGGCCTGGAGCAAGGGACACTCACAGTCGCTGGAGGAGCGGTGGCGGAAGGTGAACCTCAGGTGGGTCCTGTGGACGTCCTCGATGGGAACAGCAATCTGGGTGGGAACGCGTGCCAAGGTGAGGGCAGGGGGCACGGGCTGAGCCCCCACCTGGGCAATGTCCCTCTGTGCCCGAGCAGGGGCTGTGCCAGACCGCCTACTGCTGCAAATAACCCCACATCCTTCCCAGTCAACCAGTGAGGCTGAACTGGGGGTACTGGGATGGGGACAGGGCTGCAGTGCCCATTCCCAGGACCACCCTCCCCAGAGCTGGTCATGCTGGGTGTCCATCCAGGGGTCATGCTGTGACCCTGGCAGCATCTCCATCGTCCCTGAGATGGGACCAAGGACTGCCCCCCAAAACGCCTGCCCTGAAGGGGACCCCCTGCAGCAGCCCTGAGGAGCCTGGAGGGGCTGCAGCCCTCTCCCACCCCAGTCCCTGTGCCCTGGGGCTCCCCAGACCTTCAGAGTCTCCATCCAACGTTGGTGCCGCTGCTGGTAGTAGACAACAGAGCGGTAGTGGCTGGTGGGGCAGTCCCCTGCTCCCGCATGGATCACGTTCTGTCAGGAGGAGATAGCTCAGGATCAGCCCAAATGGCCTCACAGGGAGGGAGAATTCCCATCCCTGCCAGCCCTGACCATGCCCCAAGCCCTCCTGCCCACACCTTCCTGAACGCCATCCCCTCCACTTCTGCCAGGCCTGGTGTCACCTCTGAAGGGACACACGGCCCTCCCAGGGCACATCAGGGCTTGGCCCTGTGGATGGAGATGGAGGATGCATCCCAGCACCGGCCCAGATGAGCCCTCAGCAATTCCAGCCCATTCCTCAGGAGCCAGCTGAGGACTGCTGTGACAACACCCGGAGAGAGGCAAGAGCCAGCCTGGGGAGGTGACACTTGGGTCTGACACCCCCTGGCCTCCTGCCAGTCCCCAGCTCCTTCCCCCTCTGCCTGTGCTGGGGATGGATGTCTGATGGGCATGGCCAGGGGGTCTGGCTGTCCCCAAGGGAAGACGATTTTCTCTCTACCCCGTTTACAGCATTTTCCCATATCTTTATTCCATTCCCAGATCTCTATTCTGGGCAGCTCCAGTGGCCCAAGGGGCTCTTCAAAGACAGTTTTGCTGCTGGAGCTGCTGGCTCTACCCGAGGTGAGGTGACACGGGAGACACCTGCCATACCCGAGGTGAGGTGACACGGGGGACACCTGCCATACCTGCACCACATTTCCCGCCTCGTCACAGACACACACGGTCACCTCCACGTTCTTCTGCGTCTTCTTGTTGCCCTTGTCGAACTCGCCCTGCACCAGCGTCAGGTAGATGTCGTTCCTGACATCACCTGGGGGAGGACAGCCCTGTCAGCCAGGTCCTGGCACATGCTGGCATCCCCAGGGACCCCCAGGCTTGTCCCTCCCACACTTGCCTGGCATGATGACCTCTGGGTAGCCCAGCTTGCGAGCCACCGCCGTGCTGCGGTCCACCAGGTGCGGGTGGTCCTTCCTCACCTGGCTCAGATCTCCCCACAGCATCTTCAGGGACACCCAGAGCCCTGCAGGGACCACAGTGATTTCTCAAGGGGTGACAGCAAGAGCTGGGGGAGCCAGGGCCACCAGGGGTCACAGCAAGTCCTCTACTCTGCAGGGACTGCCTCACGTGACAAGCAGATGGCCAGGGAGGGGGTCTTGTGTCACAGAGTGGGCACCGGGGACACAGCGTCTCTACCTTGTCCCTTGTGGTTGATGTCCTTCCCCTCCACCGCCTTCCGGATCATATTGTGAAGGAAATCACCATCAGTAGCCACCCTGGAAAAGCCACATTTAGGGGAAAAAAACCTTTTCTCTTTGATCCTTGCACCTCTTGTCCCCTGGCAGCTGGTGTCCCCATGCCAGCCTGGTGTCCCCATGCCAGCCTGCCCGCTGCCCCCCAGCACTGCCCCCCCCAGGCACTCCCCCCGCCCATGGGGCTCACGGGTGGACAGGGATGAAGTGCTGCTTGTCCTCGTCGCTGTCACACGTCCCCTTGGTGATGTCGGTGATGTCCATCACTGCAGTGACACGGAGGTGACACCGTGGCAGAGGTGGCACCCCCAGCCAGTGATCCATGCCCAGAACAAGACGGTGAAGGGAGGTGAAGGCAGAGGGTCTCCCCAGGGTTCTGGGGACACCTCAGCAGCGCTGTGCTGGGGGTCCCCTGTGCCAGGACAGGGCGGGTGTTGTGCCCCTTGTCCCCAAGGGGGACGGTGTGGGCAGGCAGGGAAAAGGGACAGTGGGAGCAGCCCAGGGACATCACAGAGCTTGATGTGATGGCTGGCAGGGGTGCCAGGATGGTGGCACGGAAGTCCCTGGGGGTCTCCATGGAGCCCACCCCCACCTGAGATGCCGAAGGGCCGGCGCAGGCCCGTGCTGAGCTTGCGGCTGTGGCTGTCCCGCAGGTCCATGCGCCCCAGCCGGATGATTTGGCACACCAGGAACAGCCGCTCCCGCTGCAGGTCCGTGCTGCCCAGGTCCTGGGGGACAGGGGCCGTGTGACACTGGCAGCACTGCCGGGGACGTGCCACCGCCAGGTGATCACGGGGTGCCCAGGGCTGGGCAGGGGGAACCAGTGGGCACAGAGGGTCCCTGCTGCCCTGCACTGTGGGGGCAGTGGGCACACAGCCCCGCTGCCCTGGGGGCTTCTGTGCACCCCAGGAGTCCCAAGGCCCAGGGATGGCGACAATGCCAGGACCGATGGTACCAATGGGTCACCCTAGACCAGGCAGTTTGGCAAGCTGGCACGGTGTAAGGATGTCAGGGCGGCCCT
Organism: Chamaea fasciata; assembly: GCF_029207755.1. NCBI lineage: Eukaryota > Metazoa > Chordata > Aves > Passeriformes > Sylviidae > Chamaea > Chamaea fasciata. Next base: position 1,803,993 of record NW_027094091.1, on the reverse strand, counting down.
TTACCCCAGCCCCGGAGACACTGGGGAAGGGATGGGGTCCCCCGGGTGCTGCGCCCGCGCCAAAACCTTCCAGCGGCGCTAAGAAGGGATAGAGACACGCCACAACGCGTGGGGACACGCGGGGACATCAGCAGCGAGCAGAGCAGAGGGCTCTGAGCTGGGCGAGAGCCGGGGGGGGCGGCAGCGGAGCCGAAGTGCTGATGCTGCTCATTAACATTGATTTTCCCGGCTCATTTGCATATCGATGGCTCCGCGGCGTCCCGGGGGTCAGCGCTGCGCTGCAGCCAAAGCGCTGAGTCAGCGAGCGCCGAGGGGCGTGGGACGAGCGGGGACGGAGCACCCCGAGACCCCCAGCACCGAGAGGGGACCCCGGGACCTCCAACAACGGGAAGGGACCCCGAGACCCCCAGCACCGGGAGGGGACCACAGAGGGCCGGCAGCACGTCCCGGCACCAGGGCAGGGCTCTGGGGTACACGAGCGGGGGGTCTGGTGGGGGTCCGGCTTCTGTCGGGGAGACACGGGGCACCCGAAATGCTGGGGGTGGGAGCAGATCTGCAGGAGGGGGCGGCGGGAGGCAGCAGCGCGGCTCCTTCGGGCTCTGCGCTCACCGTGAACACGACCTTGAGGTTGTTGAGCAGTTCGATGTCCTGGGGGACCCCGGTGCTGGCCCAGCGGATCACGTAGTTCTCGCTGCGGGGCGGGGGATGGTTGAGGTGGGCAGCGGGATGGCAGAGCCCCTCCCAGCTCCCACCGCACGGACCCCTCATCCCACCAGTGTCCCCGAGGCACTGGCCCAGCCTGGCTGTCCCCAGTCACCGCACTGGTCACCTCCCCAGTGCCTGGGGCAGGACAAGCTGTCCCATGGGATATGGCTGCACGGCAGGCACGCCATGACAAACCCTCCCATTCTGGAGAAGCCGTTTGTGAAGGGACGTGCCCCTTCCCCCCGTGACACCCGCCGGGTCCTTCTGGGCTGGGCAGGAGGGCAGCCCGGGGGGAATGCCACAGGGAGCAGCAGGACAAGCACCCAGCAGAGCAGGGGCAGGGTCTGTCCTGTGCCCCGGGGCCCCACCTGATGATGCGCTGCTCGCCAGGGTCGTACAGGGCCATGAAGAGCTGCGCCTCCTCCCCGATGTGGCAGACGAAGTTGCGGACGCAGAGGTAGAGGTTGTGAGAGGGCGAAGCAGCCCCGTGGGTGCCATGGCCTGGTGCTCTCTGCTGCGGGCTCTGGGGGGCACAAGGGGGGCACAGCCCCACAGCTCAGCCCTTGGCACATCCCCTGGCACAGGGTGTGGGTGCAGGGCCAGCAGCAGCCTCACCGTCTCCTCCTGGATGCGCTGGGTGAGGGTCTGTGCCGCCCTCCTGTGTGCCTGGAAGAGGCTGATGACGCTGGTCCTGTCGGGGTCCAGGATGTTCTCGTCCTCATCCCGCACCACCAGGTCCAGCGCGAGGATCCTGCAGGGGCCGGGATGGGGTGAGGCAGGACTGGGGGCACACGGGGCCGTGTGTCCCACCAGGATTCACTTGTCCTTGCACAGGGTCTGAGGGGGCAGGACAGATCCGACCAGGAAAAGGGACAGGAGCTGGCAGCACTGAGAACATTCCTGTCCCAGCCACGGCTTGTCAGCCATAGCCCTTAGCCAGGTGGCTTGAGCAGCTGGTGGCACACTTACTGTCCCCAGCCATCACGGGACAGCCAGCTGGGATGATGGGGACACAGGGACAGCCAGCCAGGCCACCAGGGAGCACACCTGGGGCACAGCACAGCCTGTGCCAGAGGCAGATTGGAGGTCCCCGTGCCCCGTCCCCGCCCTCACTTGTTGCCGTAGTCCATCTTGCCGGTCACCTCCTTCCTTAGCCGCAGGAGCTGGTCCTTGGGCAGCGTCCCCGAGAGCAGCTGCGAGCGCTGCTCCATCAGCTCCTGCATCATCCGCTTCACCTGCCCGTACCGCTCCGTCTGCCCGGCCTGCGGCAGCACCACAGGGTCACCGCGGCCACCAGATGTCCCCCACCCCGCTCCCAGATCCCCCCCGACACCCAGACCCTCGTCCCTCACCACATAGAGCTGCTTCCAGATGGTGGCCCACTCCCGCAGCGTGGTGGTGATCTCCTGCACCGTGGGCATCTCGGCGGGCACCACGCTCTCCTCCACCCTAGGGGAGGCACAGGCACCCGTGGAGCGCCCCAGCACCGCAGGGACCCCGCACGGGGCAGAGGGTGGAGCCCACCCACCCCTGCCCGTGCCCCGTACCTACCCCCGCTGCTCCACCACGCCGCCTTTCAGCCGGATCAGCGAGGCCGGGAAGATGCCCTGAGGGAGTCAGAGCCGTCGGCACCCCCGAGCTGGGAGCTGTCCCTCAGGGGGGAACAGCTGGAGGCTCCCAGTGCCCAGCCTGCTGTACCCTCTGCCCTCCTCGAACCCCAGCATCCCCCCAAGGAAAAGGCAAGCCGCTGTCCATGCCCCCTCCGTCCCCCCAGACACCCAGCAGGGACAGGGAAAGCCACCAGCAGTGCCCCTCCTGCCCCCAAAACCCCAGCATCCCGTCACCTACCCGGGCAGCCCTGTTCCGGAGCGAGTACCCGCAGTACCAGCCTGCGAGGGGAGGGGACATCGTCAGCCAGGCTGAGGGTCCTGGCCCCTGCTGCAGGGACAAAGGAGGGTGCAGGAACCCTGGGGTGCACCCGGGGGTCCCCCTTACCCTCGGAGGCCTGCAGGATATGCACCATCTCCCCGACCTGCAGCGGGAGGTGATGCTCCTTGGTGCGCGGGAAGTTCCACACGGCTGTGGGAAGAGGGGCTGGGAATTGGGATCCCTGCCTGGAGCCCCTCACCAGCCCCCAGGCCCTGTGCACCTGCACCCCACAGCCAGCCCCCCACAGCACTCCAGCAGGCCCCGTTCAGTCCCAAGAGATGGAGAAGACCCCCAGCCCCACAAACAGCGTGAGACCCCCGAGCACACCAACTCCACACCCGAGGACCGCCACGGCACAGCCCACACAGAGCCAAGCACAGCAGAAGCCCCTAGCCTCCTTTTGACACTCGGGGGTCACTTTTGGGACCCCCCTGCCTGCCACCCGCACCCTGGGTGCCAGTGGTCCCGCTCCTGGCACAGGCAGTGCGGGGAGGTCAGCGCCAGCTGAGCCCCTGCCCAGGGCTGGTGGCCAGGGACAGGTCTGCTTAGGGACAGCAGAGCTGGTGGCAGGGGAGGGGCGCCGTGGGGACAGGAGCTCTCCGGTGGCCAGCCACTTCCTGCCCAGCTGTGCTGCTGCTGTCCCTGTGACTATTTCTGGCCCCAAGGACAGCTCTCGGCCAGGCAGCCCTGGTTTGGCCCCCAGACTGGGGGACAGGTCCTGCACCCGGGAGTCCCTGCTAGGACCATGCCTGTGTCCACCCTGAGGCCCAGCCAGGCCCAGCTGAAACTTCAGCACCCCCAGACCCACCTGGCTTGTCAGGACCCCTCATGCTGACCCTCACACCTTGGGGCACCAGGAGCCCTGAGGTCCCACAGGACCCCACCCATCACCCTGAACTCCCTACAGAGACCCTGAGCCAGCTGGGACCAGTAGCAGCTCAGCCCTCACTCAGGTGCTGCCCAGGACGCTGCAGAAGCTCAGCCCTTGCTCCAGCACTGCAGAGAGTGAAAGGGAAGGGTGCAGGAAACGGCCCCACAAGAAACGGGAAGAAGCACAGGGCTGCCAGGGCCAGCAGAAGCTGGGGGTGCTGCAGGGAGTGGGGGTGCCCAGGGCTGGTGCAGGGCACAGGGAACCCAATCTGGGGGTGCTATGAGGAATGGGGGTGCCTACAGCTTTGCCATCACCAACACTAAGGCAGCTACAAAGCCCCAGCTGGAACCTAAAGAAAGTTATTGGGGTGCCTCAAGGCTCCCCCAGAGCCTCAACAGCCGGGCTGAGCCCAAAACCACAGCCTGGAGGGAAGCCAAGCCCCCACCCCAGTGCTTCCCACCCCTACCAGCACCACTCCTGGTGCATGGGTTCTGCTGGCACCTGTCCTGCTTGGTCCCCTTCCCCGAGCATTCTGTCACCAGCCCTGCAGCCCCCACTACCCCTGTTTGTTCCTGCACCAGCACCGCAGGGACCTGGCCCCCTCCTCACATCACCTCACAGCGGCACCAGCTCGGCACCACTGGTGCCATCACCCAACTGCCACCACCAGAGCCGGGGGAGGGGATGTCACCTCACCATGGATGTCACCTCACCCTGAGAAACCCCCATTCCACCAGCCCTGTGCCCGAGCGCCTAGTGCCAGCAGCCCCCCACTCACCCACGCCATACTTCTCCTTGGTGGGCAGCCAGGGCGCCATGGCCACCGGGGCTGTGCTGCGGGGACCGGGGCGCTGCAGGGCCACTGGTGGTTCCTCCTGCCACACTCCCCGTGTCACGTGTACCCCCAGCTTGTGAAACCTCCACTTCCTCCGTGCGCTCTGGGTGCGGGGGTCCCACCCCACCCTCCTGCCCCTGCCACGGGCCCGAGCAGCGTGGTGGGGATGGAGCCCCCGGGACCTCCACACCACCCACCCAAGGGGTTCTGGTCACTGGAGTGGGGCATGTGGTGGCACGGTGACCCCCTTGGGTGAGCCCCCAGGCAGCAGGATATGGGAGCATGGAGCGCTCCAGCCACACCACACACGGGTGGGCCCGTGCCAGGCTCCCAACCGGCACTGCCAGGACAAGATTTCTGCCATCGTGGCTGGGTCTGGCTTGTCCACATTTCCATCCCTCGGTGCATCAGGCCCAGCTGTGCCAGCACTGGCTCCGTGCCCTGTCCAGCATCAGGAGAGTGCGTGGAGCAAAGGCTCAGCACCAGCCACTTCCTTCCTCCTGCTGGCTGCACTTGGCTGTCCAGCACTGGGATGTGAAGCTCAGCCAGGCCCTCACCCCCTTACGGCCACGCTGGCCTGGGACCCTCTGAGCCCCCCAAGTCCTGCTGCTGCTGCCCGGATTGACACGTCTCTCTCCATCAGCCCCTTGGAGCCAGCACTCCTTCCCTGCATCCCCACCTCCTCGCCTGTCCCCAAACCCCATTGCAACCTGAGCCTGCTCTGGGGTCATCCCGAGTCCCAGGACAGACCCCCCTTGACCAAAAGCCGACCCTGAGAAGAGCCGGAGGGCAAGGAGAGCCCCGCGGGAGAGCGAGACCGGGTGGGTGTGGGATCAGCCAAAGCCGGGCATAACGCGATCCCGCCGCGGCACTCCGGTGTCACCGCCCGGGATGTGCCGCCAGATCCCCGCCACTGCACGGACCTGCCCGCGCCGGTGCCGGCAGCACCGGGGGTGAACAGAAGGAAATGTGCCACGGGCACCGGCGTGGCACGGGCACCGGCGTGCGGGGTTTGCCGGGGCTCTCGGAGAGCAGGAACCGCAGGCGTGGCACTTCCCGCAGCCTCCGAGGTTCCCGGTTCCCGATTTCCGCAGTCCCGGGGCAAGCAGGCACCGCTCGGTCCCCACCCGGCGCTGCCCGGTGCGCCCTCCCTGCCCGGTGCGCGGCTCTCCCCCGCGGCCCCGGCGGGAGCTCTGGCCGGGCCGGGCCGTTCTCCGGTCAGGGAGCTCCACCTGCCGGTCCCGCCGGGAGCCGCCGCGGCCGAGGCCGAGGGAGCTGCTGCGGGTACGAGGCGCCGGTACGGGATGTCCGGCACCGGGATGTCCGACCGCGATACGCCCAGTGCGGGTACAGGATGCCCCGCTCCGGTAGCAGGATGCCCAGCAACAGTATGACCAGCACCATTACGGGATGCTCCGGTACGGAAGGACCGACACCGGTACGGGATGCCCGGCTCCGGTACACCCGACAGCTGTAGAGGATGTCCCGCATGGGGATGCCCGGCACTACTACAGGATGCGACGGTGCAAGATGCCCGGCTCCGGTACGCCCGGTCCCGCACCGGCATGCCCAGATCCAGTACGGGATGCCCCGCACCAGCACCGAGATGTCCGGTACCGGGAAGCCCGGTCCGAAAGGTCGCTGCAGGCGGGCTCGGGCTCGGAGCCGCACACCGGAGCTGGCACCGGAGGACGCCGGGCAGGGCGGGGCCGCGGCCGGGGGCGGGAGCGCTGCCGGGGGTGCCGGAGATCCCGGCGGGGCCCGTCCGCTCCCGTACCGCCGCCACATCCGGGCCCCGCCCGGCGCGGGCGCTGATTGGCTGCCGCCGGCGGGGCACGTGATGGGGCGGGTGTCACGTGACCGTGTCCCCAGGCAGGGCCCGCGGTGGCGCGCGCAGGTGAGCGGCGGGACCGGAACCGGAACCGGGGCCGGAACCGGGGCCGCGGCCCGGGAGGGTGCGGGGGACCCGCCCCTGACCCGCCCCCGACCTGACCCGCCCGCTCCGCTCCGCTGAGGTCCGGCCCGGTGCCGGTGCTCAGGTGCCCGGTCCGGACCGTCCCGTACAGGTGCTCCGCCGACCCGGTTCGGCCCGTACCGTTCGGGACCGACCCTCCCTAGGTGTCCGCTCTGTCCCGCAACCCTTGTACCCTTCCTCGGTCCGGTCCCCACGCACAGCCCTGTCCGGTCTCCGCACTCTGCTCGATCCTGCGGGGCTCTCCCGTTGCCCCATCCCCTTTCCCCGGTTCCCTGCCCGCGTCCCGGTTCCCTGCTCGTTCTCCCGGTCCCGCACACTCCGGTTCTGTTCCTGGTCTCCGCGGCCGTGTCACCCCTCCGCACCTGTCCGTGCCCCTGTGCCCGCATCCCCCGCCCGTCCCCGGTATCCGCGGGTCCCCCCTCCCCGCGGGACGGGACGTGGCACTGGGCTGCACCGGGCTCCTTCCCGGGACGTAGGCGAGGGTGGGTCAGCGCCGGTCCCGCTCCACCCCCGCCCGCCCTCGCAGCTCCGGTGTCCCCGCCATGGCCGGCTACGGGGCCCCGGGCCCTTTGCCCGGGCCGAGCGGCTCCGGCTCCGCGCTGGAGGAGGAGGAGGAGGATGAAGACCCGTCCCTGAGCTGCGACGGCGACCTGGAGGTGAACCCCTACGACGGGCTGCCCTTCTCCTCCCGTTACTACGAGCTGCTGCGGCAGCGCCGGGAGCTGCCGGTCTGGACCACCAAGTACAGCTTCATGGAACACCTGGAGGGCAACAGCGGCATCGTGCTGGTGTCCGGACCCCCCGGCACCGGCAAGAGCACACAGGTGAGGAGGGCGAGGGCAGAGCTGGGGGCTGCGTGTGCATCCTCCCAGACGCCACGGCAGCCCCTGAGCCGTGGGACACACGGAGAAGGTGCCGGGCCCCCGGGAACGCTGCACTGAGCCCGGCGGGCACCGCGGGGTGCTGGGGCCGCCGCCGGGCTCCGGGCAAAGCCGCAGCACGAGCCGGGAAGCGCTGCCACGGGAGCGGCTGGCACCGGAGATGGCGGCGGGAGGGGGGAACGGCCCGTCCCGGAGCTGGGCATGGTGCAGGGACAGCGGCAGAGGCTGGGGCGCCAAATCCCTCCCGCCTGCCCCGGGGAGCTGGTCCCAGCTGCTGGTGACACTCGGGGACGGCACTTGACAGACTTTGACCGGGGAAGGGATTGCAGGGGAGCGGTGGCGCAGCTGCGGGGCCGGAATGGGCTGGGTCGCCGTAGGCAATCGGGGTGTTTGCCCTGGGCTCGAGGTGCTCAACCAAATCACCTCCCTGGGTGTGACCTGCTGAGCTTCTGGGCTGGGCTGGCGCTGCCGGATTTGGGGAATAAAGTCCCTGTGCGGGCCCCAGGGCCGGTGTTTTTGGGTGCAGCACCCTGTCTGCAGTCCCTGCAGGGTCCTGGGGACACTGAGGCACAGGCACTGCTCCTGGGGGACTCAGAGGTGACAGGAGGAAGCAGGACTCAGGTCCCTGGTGCCAAAGTGATATCTGCGTGGCCTTGGCACTGTCCCACTCTGTCAGGCCAGGCACTTGGCCAGCAGCTGCCCCCTGGTGATCCTTCCCTGTCTCTCTGTGAGGTTTCCCAGGCCATTGTCCCGTGTCCCTAATGTGAGAGCAGGGTCATGCTGTCCCACACCGGGACAGGAAGCTGCAGGTGTGGGGCCGTGGTGCTCCTGTGGGGCTCAGAGGTGACAGGAGTTGGGAGGGACGATCCTGCCTGAGGTTTGAGTGCCTCTGGACAGCCCCTGGCCCTGGAGATCATGCAGCCAGATCCATGGGAAAGATCTCTGTGCCCTTTGGAGGTGCACAGCAGGGAGGGGACAGTCCTGGAGCCACACTGCCCCATGCCCTGTCCCCACAGATCCCTCAGTGGTGCGCTGAGTACGCCCTGTCCATGCGGTTCTCCCACGGGCTGGTGGCCTGCACCCAGCCCCACAGCCTGGCCGCCCTCAGCCTCTCCCTGCGCGTGGCCGACGAGATGGACCTGAACCTGGGCCACGAGGTGGGCTACTGCGTGCCCCACGAGGACTGCTGCACCGCCGACACCATCCTCAGGTGCGGGAGGGACGGACGGCGGGGCCCGCGCTGGGAGCACAGCGCCCTAATCCCGCTGAGCTCCGCCTAATCCCTTAATCCAGCCTGGCCTTGCTGGAAAGTGGCACGGGCTGCAGCGGGGAGGGGGCTGCAGCGCGGAGGGGGCTGCTGTGGGGAGGGGGCAAAGCATTTCCCCCCAGCCAGGGGTCTGTGCTGATGGGGTGGGCCCGTGGCAGGTTCTGCTCGGACGAGATGCTGCTGCGGGAGATGACGTCGGACCCGCTGCTGCGGCAGTACGGGGTGGTGGTGCTGGACGAGGTGCAGGAGCGCACGGTGCCCACGGATGCGCTGCTGGGGCTGCTCAAGGACGTGCTGCGCCAGCGCCCGGCCCTTAGGCTCGTGGTGGTCACCTCGCCCGCCCTGGAGCCGCGGCTGCGCGCTTTCTGCGGGGACCCCCCCGTGGTGCGGGTGCTGGGGCACAGCTCCTCGCCACAGCTGCTCTACCGGGAGCCGCCAGCCCACGGGAGAGTGGCTGCTGCCTGTCAGGCCGTGCTGGACATCCACCAACGCCAGGAGCCCGGCCACGTCCTCATCTTCCTGGCCAGCGAGCAGGTGGGTTGATGAGGGAACAGGGCACGTTTGGGGTGTCCCTCTCAATGGGGAGCCCAAAGTGTGTCTGGGGTTAAACTGTGGGAGCTGGGATTCCTTTGCAGTGGGAGGTGGGTGCAGCAGCCTGACCTGGGAATAGGGATGCTGCAGGTGTGTCAGCAAGTGTCACTTGTGCCCCCTTGTCCTTGCCCAGGAGATCTCCGAGTGCTGCAGTGCCATCCAGACGGAGGCCGTGGCGCTGAGCCCGGCGCTGGGCCCACTGCTGGTGCTGCCGCTGCACCCCGGTGTGGGCCGGGCAGCGCAGAGACTCTACGAGGAGACCCCTGAGGAGAGCCGGGAGCGGCGTGTCATTGTCACCCACTGGCTTGGGGACTCGTCCTTCTCGCTGGGCACTGTGCGCTTCATCATCGACTCGGGGCTGGAGCTGCGCAGCGTGAGTGGGATGGGATGGGATGGGGTGGGATGGGATGGGATGGGATGGGATGGGATGGGATGGGATGGGATGGGATGGGGTCTGGGTCTGCCCTGAGGTGTGATGGCCTGTGGGATCCTCCCTGCCATGATGTCCCGGGCTGGGAGGAGGGGTCTGCTCCAGGGAGGTGGCCCTGCACTGGCGGGTGAGGGGCCTTAGGGGATGGCAGGAGTCCCCCGCAGTGTCCCACTCACAGCCTCTCGCAGGTGTACAACCCCCGCATCCGTGCCGAATCCCAGGTGCTGCGGCCCATCAGCCGGAGCCAGGCCGAGTCACGCATGCAGCGAGCCACTGGCAGCCCCCCAGGTGAGACCCCTGCTCCAGCGTCCCCCCCTCAGGACTGCTAGCCAGCCCCTGGCCCAGCACCTTCTTGTGCCACTGCCCTGTCCCTGTCCCACCTCATGGCCTCTGTCCTGCAGGCACCTGCCTGCGCCTGTACTCGGAGGCCTTTGAGCAACGCCTGCCCCCCAGCCCTGCGCCCCACGTCAGCGAGACCAGCCTGAGCCGCCTCGTGCTGCTGCTGAAGCGCCTGGACATCGCTGACATGGGCCAGTGTGACTTCCTTGACCGCCCAGGTAGAGCCCACGGGGGTCAGGCATGGCGTGGGGGGCTGGAGCAGAGAGGCACGATGGGGCAGCCATGGCTGCGGCCATCACTGCGGCCTGGGTTGTCTCTGGAGAGGGACTGGGGGCCTGGCAGGTGCAGGACAGAGTGGGCAAAGCTGCCTTATGTCCCCACCCCAGCCCCCGAGTCACTGATGCAAGCGCTGGAGGACCTGGACTACCTGGCAGCCCTGGATGACGACGGGAATCTGTCGGAGGTGGGGATCATCATGTCGGAGTTCCCCCTGGACCCGCAGCTGGCCAAGGCCCTCATCGCCTCCTGCGAGTTCGACTGCGTGGAGGAGATGGTCAGCCTGGCTGCCATGCTCACAGGTACCGTGTGGGGGGCGTGGGGTGGCCCTCAGGAGCCAGCACTGCTGGGGAGGTGCTGGGGGCACAAAGTGACCCCCCTGCCCACCCCCAGCATCCCCCTGCTTCGTGCCCCTGTCCACGCACCTGGAGGAGGCCGTGGCCCTGCGCCGGCGGGCGCTGCTGCACCCCAACGGGGACCACTTCACCCTCATCAACATCTTCAACGCCTTCCAGCAGCGTGAGTGTGGGCAGGGGCTGGGGCGTTTGCACCCCTGTGGGCATCCTACAGACCCCTTTGTGTCGCCTGTATCCCCTGCTCCTCCTGGTGTCCCACGCCCCCTCATGTGTCCCTGTCCTGGAGCTACATTTCTGACCCCATCCCAGTGCCCAGCCTGCCTGGGGGAGGATCTGGGGGGTCCCAGCTCTAGCCTGAGGGCTGTGCCTTCTGCTCAATCCCTGTCACCGCTGTGTGAAGGCATCACAGACAGGGAGAGCAGCAGTGCTTCCATGGTCTTTAAGCCCCCAGCCCAGCGGGCTCTCTGCTCACCTGTCCCCATCCCCATGGCACCCCTGTCCTGTTGCTGCCCCCACTATCCCATCTCTGTTCCCACATCACTGCCCCCACTGTGCCATCCCTGTCCCCACGTCACTGACCCCGCTGTCCCTCCTGCAGACGCAGGGGACGAGGGCTGGTGCCGGAAGCACGGGGTGTGCTCCGAGGCGCTGCGCCTGGCGGGCACCGTGCGGGCAGAGCTGCTCGAGGTCATGCGCCGCATCGAGCTCCCGGTGTCCCCGCCCGCCTTCGGCTCTGACGCCAACGCCCTCAACATCCAGCGGGCCCTCATCTCCGGGTACTTCCTCAAGGTGGGCCCAGGGGAGCTGCGGGGAGTTACGGGGGAGCTGTGGGGGTGTCCCAGCCACCCCACTCCCTCCTGGTCCCTCGCAGGTCGCCCGAGACATCGACGGCTCCGGCAACTACGTGATGCTGACGCACAAGCACGTGGCACACCTGGCCCCGGCCTCTGGGTACCTGCTGAGGCCACCCCCGCGCCGCCTGCCCCCCTGGGTGCTCTACCACGAGTTCACCATCTCTCAGGACAACTGCCTGCGCGTGGTCTCGGAGATCCAGCCCCAAATGTGAGGGGGCGGGGAGGGGACAGGTCCTAACAAGGGGGTCCCTATAGCTGGCTGACCCCACCCTGTCCTCGCAGGCTGGTGGAGTTGGCCCCGCAGTACTACCTGAGCAACCTGCCACCCAGCGAGGGCCGGGACCTGCTGATGGAGCTGCGGGAGAAGGTGGTGGCAGCAGAGGAGGCGCCGGCAGAGCCGGAGCTGGCAGAGGCGGCCGGACGCGAGGATGAGCATGGGGACGTCTGTGTCCTGCAGTGAGCCAGAGCACCGGAGCCCCGCAGTGGGGCTGCCTGGGCTTGGCCATGACCCTGGGGACAGGGGAGCCCCGGGGAGGCCCCAGGGGGGCTGTGTGGCTGCAGGGGCTGTCCCAGGTCCCAGGGAGGCGCGGGCATTGCCTGGCACTGCCTCAGCGCTGCGCCGCCGTCAGTCGTGGGCCAGCGGCCGTGGGACCACCCCGGCACCTCAGAGCGTGGATTGGGGAGCGCTGGCCCCAGCCGGGGGAGTTGTGTGGGCTCTCCCAACTGGGCTCCTTCACCCCATCTTTCCCGGGGGTGCTGTGGGGCTGGAGGCATTACCTGTCCCTCTTCCCCCATGCCCGGGGCCGAGGGGCCACACGCGGGTCCCTCCTGTATAAAGTTTTGTGACCTTTGCTCCTGGCTTCGTGTCCATGACTGCAGCGAGGGGTCCAGCCAGGGTGGGGTCCATCCTGCCGATGGTCGTCACCACAGAGGAATCCAGTCAGGGTGGGCTCTGTCCTGCTGCTGGATATCATGGCAGAGGGATCTGGCCAGGGTGGGGTCCATCCTGCCGGGGGACATCACCACAGAGGGGTCCAGCCAGGATAGGCTCTGTCCTGCCAAGGGACATCACCACAGAGGGGTCTGACCGGGGTGGTCTCTGTCCCTGCTCCTCCCATCTCCCGGGATGGTTTCTGTCTGGTCTCACTCCCCTCCCACCCTTGTTTCCAGCACCAGACTGGGGTCCCCACTGTGCTGAGTGCATCCCTGGCCTTTGCATCAGGACTTCCCCTCCGTGGTTGTGGTTCTTCTGCAGAAGCCAAGGGGAAGCTGTGGTTGGCGAGGTGGGGGCGAGCGGGTCCCTGAACCTGCCACCAGTGTCTGCTTCCCGCAGACAGGGCAGGGCATGGGGGCACCCTTGGGCAAGGCACCCCATCACTCCCTCCCCTGTCGGGGTCCCCTACAGTGCTACAGCCAAGGGCTGTGCTGCTGCATGGGGGCCTGGGGGGTCCCAGCTCGCCCTCCCTGCCCCACAGCCCACGCACAGGGGCTTGGCTCTGCTCTGCCCAGAGGTCCCACCACCCCGTCCTGGCCGCAGTGCCTCAAAAGGTGAGAGCTGGGCTCCCCCAGCCTCCCCCAGCCCCCACTTCCCCTTTGCTTTCTAGGAACTCCAGAAAGTACATGAAAGGGTACAGCGCTCCCCTTGCCGGGGTGGGGTCTGCTATGTGCCCTCGACATGGGCTGGCAGAGGGGCAGCTGGTGACCATGATGATCTCTGTCCCTACGTCCTCATCCCTGCACAGCATCCCGTGGGAAACACAGTGGCCCGAGGAGAGGAGGGAAGGGGTGAGACAACCTGTGCCAGCCTTGGGGCATCACCCTGAGCCTCTGTGGAAACCTTCAGGGACCCACCCCAGCCCACCCAGAGGGGCCCAGCCCTGAGCTGCCCCTCTCCAGACCACTGGCACAGGTGCTGATAGGCGTCACTGGTCCCCCCACCCCATAGCAGGGCACTGTGGGGTCCTGTGCAGCACACAGTGAGGTGCAGACCCTCAGGTGGTGCAGAGGCTCAGGACTGCTTTGAGAGAGCTGGGACCACCCAGAACCCCAACACCATCCCAGGTGCCCAGCGCTGCCCCTTGCCCAGCGCTTCCTGGGGGGGCCCATCCTGCAGCATTCAGGGCAGGGCAGGGGGGGTCGGATGCCCCCTGCCCCGGGAAGTACCGGTGGTGAGTCCCGGGGCTGGGTGGGTGGGTGGGAGGCGGGGGGCCGAGCATGGCTCCCGTTCTCCAGTTCTGAGAACTGTGATGATGCTGTGGCTGCACCTTGGGGCAGCCCCATGGAGTCCAGCCCAGTATAAGACCGCAGGCCCCGGCCCTTCCGAGCCCACCAGAGAGACACACGCAGAGGTAAGCTCAGACCAGGAGGGTTGGGGGGGTCTTGGGGGGATCCTGCTTTGCGGATGCTATTCCCAGGGCTGGGGGCTCTGCCCTGGCTGGTCACACTGGCTGTGCCACTGTCCTGAGTTATGTCCAGCTGGGGCTGCCCTTCCCCTCCCTTTCCCTGCCCAGATGCTGGTGCTGCTGGGACTGGTGCTGTTCCTTGTGCCTGCAGAACCCCTGACTGCCTTCCCCCCAAAGTGTGAGTGCTGCTTCTGGGGTACAGGGCCTTGAAGGGGGGATCTCCTGGTTGGGGCAGCTGCAGGGACTGCAGAGGAAGCAGAGGGAGTGGGGGACATCCCAAACCCACATCCCTCTGATAGGGGTTGGGACAGCTGTGCTGGGAGAGGGGAGGATGGGCATGAGGGTGATGTGGGGTGGGTATGGGGTGAGGGAGTGAGGGGGATGGATGTGGAGTCAGGAGCAGGGTGAGGACTGTGGGCCAGGGTGGTTGTGAGGCCAAGGGGCACCCAGCCCCACAGTGGATTTGGGGACCATTTGCCCCCACCACAGCCCATCTCTGACCATAGGCTCTGCCTCTCACCTCCAGTCCAGGTGGGGAAGTTCAACCAGGACGTGGTGGTGCGATGTGACACTTCAGAGCAGCACATCTACTGGACACTGAATGGGGAGGAGGAGCCCATGGCCGAACTGGTGCCTGAGGGCCAGAACCTCACCATCGTCGGCTTGGACCTGCCAGCCACTGGCAACTACAGCTGCTGGGCCGGCCCCACCCTGCTGGACACCACCTACGTGGTGGTCAGCGGCACCTGTATGGGCTGGGGCAGCCAGGGGTGATGGGGTGGAGCCCCATCAGTGCCATGCAGGGAGGGGGCACCACTCCTGGCCTCATGCAGCCCCTGACCAGTCACCCCTTGGCCCCCTCAGGTGAGGAGGAGATCAACGTGTCCTGCCAGGCTGAGTCCTACAACGGCTCCTTCCACTGCTCCTGGCCCGGGCCCCCCTCTGCCATCTTCCATGCCCGCCTCACACACAGGTGGGTGCCCCAGGACCCCCCAAACCCAAACCAGCACCACAGCCACCCAGCCCTACGAGCTGCTGAGACCTCCCTCCCCACAGCAATGGCTCCGTGGGCCCATGGGTGCCGGTGGCCAGTGACCATGGCTGGTTCAACACCAGTCTGGCAGACCCCTTGTTCTGCCCCTTCGGAGAGGAGCTGCACCCGCTCCAGCTGCACCTGGAGGGGCTCTCGGACACCTCCTACCTCAACCTCTCCAGGCACTTCTTCCTCCGTGATATTGGTGAGCTCAGGGCAGGAGCAGCAGGGTGGGGGTGTCCAAGAGGTACTGGAGGCTCGGGGGGGGGGGGTGTCTCAGCCCCTGTTCTGAGCCTCCTCTGTCCACAGTGCGTCCTGATCCGCCCCAGGAGCTGATCCTGCAGCAGCGGGGGGAGCAGCTCCACCTGGCCTGGGCCCCCCCGGCCTCCTGGCTGCTCCCCAAGTCCTACTTCACACTGCTCTACCACCTACAGTATGAGCTGCACAACGGCACCCAGGTAACGAGGGGGGTCTCTGCCCAGGGGGATCCTGCAGAGCCCACCCCATGTCCCCACCCTGCCCTGTGCCCTCCTTGTCCCGTGCCCACCCTGCCCCATCCCTGACTCTGCTTGGGAAGATGCTCAGCCATGGCCCCTCCTCACTCTGCTGCTTCCCTTGGGGTGATGAATTGTCACCCCTGGCTGTCACCCCTGCTCCCCCCAGCGCTGCCAGGGTCAGGGGCTGCTGGTGGCCCCTCCCCGAGGATCTCCCGAGACTATGCCCTGCCCCCTTTGCAGGTTGAGCAGTTTGTGGAGGGTGTGGAGGAGACGCCGGTGCAGGCAGATGCGCGGCGGGTGAGGATCAGCTGCCGGGACCCCTACACCCCCCCGGCCTGGAGCCCCTGGAGCGCCTGGATGGGCCTGGATACACCCCAATAACAGTGGCTTTGAGGGTGCTGACCCCGCAAACGGGAACGTCCTTTCCCCAGAACCGCCATCCCTTTACAGCTCGGAAAAGGATTTTTCCCCCTATTAAAACTCTGGGATTGGCTTTGTCACCACAAACACGGGTCGGTGTCTGTGTGGGAAGGGAGGTCCTGGGCCCCCACAGGGCTCTTGGCTGGCACAAGACTCAGCCCTGGGGTCCATCTGCATGGCTGGGACTATGCTGTCCCTAGCTCGGGGACAGGCAGGAGAGAGGGTCCCCACAACCCTGCCCAGCTACACATGGGTTCCCTGAATTCCCCCAATCCTCAAAAACCCCTCCCAGTTCTGCCTCCTTTCTGGGAACTGCGATGGGACAACGCCAGGGGCAGCACTGGCAAGCAAGTCCTGGGTCCTCCCCGTCCCCACACCCCGGGGAGCAGGATCCCATCCTGACCCCTAAAGTGCCGGTGACAGTGGGGGGGTCAGGGACCACCCGTCACCACTGGGGGTGACCTCACAATGTGCCCCCTCAGTGTCCCTGTGCGGTGCCCAGCTCCGGGGTGAGGGGCTGCCCCAGGCAGGAGGGAACCCACACCCCTCCACGAGCCCACTTCCCTCGGAGCCCCCCGCGCCCCCGCTCCACCACAGACCCCTGGAGCACAGCCGGGGGTGCTGCCCAACCCCCTCCAGACGGGCCGGCTCCGGGTTGATGCCACGGGGCTTTATTGAGGTGTTTCCACACGGGTCTGGGCCGGGACCCCCACCCCGGAGAGGCTGGTGAGTGTGTGTCCCCACGGGCGCTGCCCTGCCGGGGGTCCCGGGGCAGGCGGGCACGCAGAAGTCCGGGGGACCCGTGGAACCGGGGGGGCAGAAGGACCGGGGCTCCGTAAGTCCAGAGAGGTCCAGAGGGTCCCAGGGAACCGTGGCCCGGGGTGCAAGACTCGGGGGTCTGGGGTCTGGCGGAGGAACCGGAGTCCGGTGGTGGGGCTGAGGATCCCGTCCCGGGACCGGGGGTCCAGTGGTAACGGCAGGGCCGGGGTCCGGTGGTGGGACCGGGGCTCCGGGGGTCCGGTCACGGCGGGGCCAGGCCGCCCAGGCGCAGCTCCTCGCTCTCCAGCATCTCCCTGGAAAAGAAGGGCTGGGCTAAGCCCCTCGCCCCCCGTGCCCCCCGCGCCCCCCTCGCGTACCGGTACGCGGCGATCTCCGCCTCCAGCGCCATCCGCAGCCGCAGCAGTGCCGGGTACTCCCGCAGGCACCGGGCCATCTCCGCCTCCGCCGCCCCGATCTCCCGCTCCAGCTCCGCCACCCGCTCCTGAGAGGGGCCGTCAGCAGCGCCGGTGCCCCGGGGCGACCCCCGGGATCCCCGGCCGGACCCCCGCACAGGGTGACCTCTGGCCCGACATCCTCCCCACAGGGACCCCCGCCCGGCCCCTTCCCCCACCCAGATCCCTGCCCGACCCCCGATCCGCACGGATCCCCACCCCCGCCCCGAACCCCACCCACACGGACTCTCAGCACCCGTGGCCCGACCCCCGCCCGCACGGACCCCTGGAACTCCGCACCGCCCCCCACCCCGCACGGATCCCCCGGCAGACCCCCTCCCTACATGGACCTCTAGACCCCCACCCCACATGGACCCACGGGATCCCCAACCCCGCACCGACACCCACGCACAGGGACAGCGGGTGGCCCGACCCACACAAACCCCACATACCAATCCCACCTGAACTCCCCCATCCCATCCCGCCGCCGCTCCCGCTGCCTCCCGGGGCCCCCCATCCGGACCCCTGACCCCCGCCCCTCCCCATCCCCCTCTTCTCCCATCCCTCCGGGCATCCAGCTCGAGTACCGCCCCCCCCCGAAACATCCACCCCCCTCCTCACATCCCGGCCCCCACCCCCGCTCCCTCCCAACCCCCAGGCGCCCCCCGGCCCCCCCTTCTCATCCCGCACCTGGTACTTGGCCAGCTCCCCGCTCCGCCGGTCCCGCAGCCCCTCCAGCTGCCGGTGTAACGCGCCCACCGCCCCCCGCAACGCCTCCACCTCGGCGGCTCGGGCTCGCAACAGCCTCCGGTAACCGGCGGCCTCAGCACGGGCACGGAGCACCGCCTCGCCGCCGCCGCCGCCCCACCGGCACCGGGGCCGGCCCTCGGCCGCGCTCATCCCGGTGGTAATGCGGTTCCACCCCTCCGCGTCACGGAACCGCAGCCAATCCCGCCGGTACCGGGCGTCCGACTCCTCCCGGTAGGGAGGAGAGGGGGAGCCGGCAGAAGCCTATCCCCCAAAAGTGGGGTGAGGGGCTGCAGCATCGTGGATAGCGGCGAGGCGGGGGGCAAGGTCGAGTTCAGGGTCAAGGTCACCGCTGTTCCCCTCCCCCCCAACCCCCTTCATTCCTTCCATCATCACCAACCGAGGCTGGACTCGGGCTGGATGGTCCCGGCGGGGGGAGCCCCCACTTAGGGGGTCGCTGGGGAGGGGGTGCAGAGATTTTCCAGAAGAGGGGGGATTCAGCCCCTCTGCACCCCACGAGTGTCCTATGGGTCACACCCAGGCTCAGTCTGTGGGAGGTGATGGCAGTCCCGGGGGGAGTCAGGGACTGGTGCAATCCCTCGGCATGGGGGGCACCCCGAGTCCATGGTGGGGGGCTGCAAGGGCATGTCCAGGCCCAGGGAGCTCACAGGCCAGTGAGTGGGGGGCCGGGGGCCCAGACCATCAGTCTGTCCCACCACGGGGTGGGGCCGGTGTGGCCAAGTCCTTCGTCCAGCCCGGAGAACACAGATGGAAGCCGGAGGTGGCAAACTCCGACCGGGATAAGGCAAGTGGTGCAGGTGGTGCAGACCCTGCTATCAGGGTGGGGGGCTTCCAGCACCAGGATTGGGAGGTCCAGGTGGGCTGGAGGCTGTGAGGTCCAAAAGGAGCCAGTGTGACCCACGGAGCTGCTGGTGGGGAAGCTGCAGAACCCTGCCAGGTGTGCGGACCCATCCCTGGGCTCACAGGGGTCTGGGCAGGGAGCTGCAGGTGTCCATGGGGTGTAGAGGCTCAGCCCTGAGCTTCCACAGGTCTGAGCAGAGGGTTACAGACATCCGTGGGGTGCAGGGGCCCAGCCCTGGGCTTCTGGGGGTCAGGCAGGGGGCTGCAGAGGTCCATAGGGTGTGGAGGCCCATCTTTGGGTTCCTGGGGGTCCAGGCAGGGGGCTGCCCACAGCAGTGCTCCAGGTGGGGTTTGGTGAAGCTTTGAGTCCAACCGCAGGGGCACGGCCTCCCTCCTGGGTGGTCCTGGGGGGCTCTCCATGGCAGGGAGGGGGCTGCCAGTGGGGGGCTCCCAGGAAGCTGCAGCCCCTTCCCTGCCATGGTCCAGGCTCAGAGCCCAGCGGGCTCCCACTGCCACCTCCTGGCACATCGGCAGCACCCAGGCCCCCTCACACCACAGAGGCCACCCCCGAGACCGACGTCACCTTGTTGTCCTCGGCCCAGGGCTGGAGGTTCTGCAGGGCGTAGAGCGAGGAGTTGTGCATGCAGAGCGGGTCCTGCGGCAGCGGCTGCGCCAGGCTCTTCTGGAAAGCCTCCTGCTGCAGGTGCAGCATCAGCCGGTTGGCCTGCTGCCGCTCCGCCTCACGCTCCTCCGCCGTCTGACGCCTGCAGACACCCACCATTGGCACCACCACGTGCCACTGCCCCACAGCACCGTCCCTCGTCCCCTTACCGCTGGCATGTGCCGCTGTGACACATCCCCACACCACCACCGCGCCTCACCCAGCAGTGCATAGGGGAGGTGATGGGAAGCCCAACCCCAGTCCATCCCAGTGCCATCCTCTCCCAGAACGCAGGGCACGCTGTGGGGGCTTGGGGCTGCCACAGGGGTGTGAGCATCACGGTTGTGGCAACTACCCCCCGTTACCTCCACTTGGTGCGGCGGTTCTGGAACCAGGTCTTGACCTGGGCGTCCGTCATCTTGAGGGCCTTGGCCAGGGTGGCACGCTCGGCCGAGGCCAGGTACTTCTGGCGGTGGAAGCGCTTCTCCAGCTCGCAGATCTGCACCCGGGAGAAGGATGTCCGCGGCTTCTTGCGCTTGGGCGGTGTTCGGTTCTGGTATGGGTGCCCGATGCGACGCGTCACCGCGAAGGGCGACAGCGCGGCTGTGGGGACAGCGGGGTGAGGGGGGGCTTGGGGTGACCCCAGAAAAGCACAGCAGAGCAGGATCCTGGGGGGACGTCAGGGACCTCAGGGCCATGGGGATGGGGAGCTCCAGGGCAGCCACCAGTGCTGCCTGGGAGAGCAGGGGAGGGGGACACTCAGAGTTGGCCCCACCTGCTCCCCCACCTTGGGGACATGGGGGCAGCTCAAGACACGACGATGGAGGACCCATCCTCTTTCCTACCCCACGGCACAATCATTCCTCCAGGCCAGCGGTCAGCCTGGAATGTCAGGGCGGATGAGCTGGCCCGGTCACGGGACTGATGCAGAACCATCAGGTCCAGTTGCACAAACCCACCCTCCCCTGACACCGAGCCCTGCCGCAGCCCCCGAGGGGCCTCCACGGCACTGCAGGGGCTGCCCAGCCTTGCCAGAAAGGGGATGGGACCATAGAAGCTGTTTGGGAGGCAGAGAGTGTCTCTTTCCATGTGCCAGCAGTGCCTGGGCTGGCCACCGTCAGGGGCCAGGGAAGGGGATGTCCCTGCCCATCTGAGGTGTGAGCCAGGCCTGGTGAGGCAAATCCCCAGAAAATGCTGGAGCTGCAGGGAACAGCAGAGCAGCAGAGCAGCAAAGCAGCATGGAGGAAAGTGACGGCTTGGCAGCCCCCAACGCCTGCACCCCTCCCGCTCTGCCAGCAGCCTTGGCCAAGCCATGACCCTACGGCACCACATCCCCGTGGCGCCATGGCACCACAGCCATCACCAGGGCCAGCACCGCGTGGGCAGGGCTGCACATGGCCGGGACCATGGGCAGCCATGGAGCCCCAAGCCCCCATGGCACAGGGATGTGGGGCACAGCCCACAGCACCCCAGGGACGCCCTGGCGCCCACAGACCCTCCCTCCCACCCACGCCCAGGAGGCCGCCTGGCTGCCGGCAGGGGCGGACACAGTTGATGCAGGTGGAGCCGTGCAGTCGGGGGGATGGAGGCCCCCGTGCCCCCTCCCCGCACGGGGCGGCCCCTCGCCGGCACCAGATGCCTCCAGCCCGCAGCCCACCCCAAGGCCAGCGGTGCTGAGTGATGGCTGCGGCTGGGAGACCCCGTGCCGGGGAGGGGCTGCCCCATCCACCCAACGCTGGCGCCAGGCAGGAGACGAGGACGTCACCCGCCACCCCTGCGCGGGGACGGTGCTTCGTCACCGCTGCGATGGCGGGGTGGGCCGGGAGGCGGACACGGTTCTGCTGGCACCCGGGCGGGACCCCCACAGTCCCCAGCCTCCTGCCCCACACCGCGCCATCACCCACATGGCCGGCGCTCAGCCCCCAGCCCCGCACGGCCTCCAGCCTTGTCCCCGCATGCGGCCACACACTGTGGACGTGGCAGTGCCGCCATCTTGGGTGGGAGCAGAGCTGAGCCAGGCCCGGAGTCCCCAGCACCCACGCACGGTCCCAGTGCCCGGGACCCCAACCTCGGCACCCCTCCTGCTTCTCGGGTGCAGCAACCAGCACCCCCATCCCAGCACTGCTGCTCAGCCCCCACCACAGCACTCAGCTCCAGCCACACCAGCAGCACCTCAACCCCTCGCTGCCTCGCCAACACCAGCATCGGCACAGGCCCGCCCTGGCCTCTCCCACAGCACTGGCACTCGGTGTTCCACACCGATCCCTGCACGTTCAGATCTGGGATCCCATCCCCAGACACCCCACAGTTACCCCTTCACCACTGGTCCCATCCTCCGGGGCTCACAAGGCCGGGGCATCTGCTCTGTGCATGGACGGGCTTTGTCCTGCACTCACATGGTAGGTCCCCCACCCTGCATCGTGTCCCCACAGAGCCTCCACATCACATCTCACACCCTGCAGAGCCCCCACTGCACTCTCCGTTCCGGGGGAGCCCTCACCCGCACCCCATAGAGCACCCACCCCACAGCCCGGCTCCCCAGAGCCTCCAGCAGTTCCCTGTTATGGTGGGGCAGGGTCGCCACCCAGCACCTCCAAACCGGGGAAGGGACCAGACACGGAGTGGAGATCGAGACCGGAGCCTGTTAGGACCCCTCGGGCTCCATCCGGAGCCGCCGGACCCTGCCCGGTGCTGTGGTGGAGCCGCCGGTGGCCGCGTCTACCCCGAGCAGCTTCCACGGGCCCCGACGGCGCTGGGCGAGGACCGGGCGCTGCGGGAACCTGTGGAGCGCACGGTCCCCGCCATCCCCGTCCGATCCCCGTGTCCGCCCCGACCCGCGCCGCGCTCGCCGCACCGCACAGCCCCGACGGAACCCCGGGAGCGGCCGGTGCCGCGTGAATCCGCGGAGCCGTCAATAGCGGCCGGTAGTCCTCGGCAGCCGTCCCGCCCGCTCACCTGAGAGCCGGTCCTTGGCGATGCGGCGCGAGGTCTCCATCCAAGGGAAGGTGAGCCCCGGCAGCGCGGGCCCCGGCGGCGGCGCGGCGGGCGCGGCGGGCGGCGGGGCGGGCGCGGGCCGGTGCGCCGGGACGCGGATGACTCCGGCGGGCGGCGCGGCGGGCGCGGGGGTCACGTTCACGCTCACGTTCATGCTCATGTTGAGGTTGTAGGAGCCGAGCGGACCGGTGGGGCCGTAGCCGCTGCCGTAGAGCCCGTAGTCGGGCTCCGCCGCCGCCCGGTGCGGCCCCGTGGGCTCGGGGCCGCCCAGGATCTGGTCGATGCCGAAGCTGATGGGCTCGTGGGGCGCGGGGGGACCCGGGCCGCCGCCCTCCCGCTCCATCCCGGCCGCGCTCAGAGCCGGCGGGGCGCGGGCATGGCCGGGGGGCGGCGGGGGGCGGCGGCGGCGACCGGCGCGGAGCGCCCGGTGCGGGGCAGGACGCGGTGCAAGGTGCGGGTGCGGGCCCGGAGCAAGGTGCGGGGCAGGTGCCGAGTGCGGGTGCGGGCCCGGGGCAGGGTACGGGGCATGGCTCGCAGCCGCTGGCGGCCCCGGGGCGGGAGCGCGGGTGGGCTGCGGGCCCTGGCGGGACGCGCTTTTCTGCCCCGCTCCATCCGGACCGGCCGAACTCCCACCGCCTGCGCCCTGATTGGCGGCCGCGCCCCGTGACTGACAACCCGGGGCCCCGCCCCCGCCCCGGGACCCCCCCCCGCCCCCGCCGCTCCGGGCCCCCGCCCCGGCTCCGGGACGAGCGGACGGGCCCGTCGGGTCCCGAGCGTGCGCGCCCCGCACGGGCCCCGGACACCCCCCGTGCACCGACGTGCTCCGTACCCGTTCGCCCCGCCGGGGCGTCCGCCCGTCCTCCACCCGGTCCACCGGAGCCACTGTCGCATCGGGCAGCAGCGCGGCGCATTTTCGCGTCCCCGCTCCGTCCGCAGCCCCGTCGGCGCTTCCAGCCGCCTCTCCCGGGGCGCACGAAGCGGCCCCTGCCCCAGCGCCGTTACCGCGGGGCGTACGGACCGGCTCCGGGGATGCGCAGGCTTCCCGCCGAGCCCGGTTCCCGCCGAGCCCGCCCACAGGGGAGCGAATGGATCTGGCGGCCCCGGAGCCGACGGGCCCGGGGCCGCGAACCCAGGGGTTTGTCCGACCCGCCGCTCCCGGGATATGGATCCCAATCTCCTCGAGCCACTGTTGCCGGTAGCTGGGATCTCAGTTCCCAAGAAACCGCCTTTCCCGGGACACCGACCCCACGCCGAACTTCAGTTCCGGGACTATGAATCCCCCTTCCCCGGGACCTGCCGTTCCCAGTATCATGGACCCCATTTTCCACGGACCAGACTGTTCAGGGGGACGGAGTCCGACACTCCTGGTCCCGCCATTCTCGGAGATAGATCCCCGTTCCCGACGCGCCGTTCCCTGGGATGGACCCCTGTTCCCCGCCCGCTTTTCCCGGTCACAGAGCCCAGCCCGGCTCCGTCGGCGGGCGGTAACGGCAGCGGAGAACGGCACGGGATGGGCCGGGTCTTCCGACGACTATCGCGACAGCGACGCGGCGGCCCCGCGGGTGGGTTCCCGGCGGCTCCCGGGCGGGTCACGGCCCCGGGACAGGGGCTGGCGAGGCGGAGGCGGCCTCCCGGGCACGCTGGCGCCACCGGTCTGGGGCAAATGACATTACCGGGGCCTGCGCCTGTAAATCACGGCGGCACCGGGGGCTGCAGCTGCCGCACCGGGAGCGCGGCACGCCCCGGGACACCGGGGGCTCTGCACACCCAGGGGCGCCGCAAGCATCGGGGGGCACCGGGTGGCCCCAAGCGCTCCGCAGTGTGGGGTGCCCGTCCCCGCAGCCGCAGCTCTGCCGGGGTGTCGGGCCACGGGAACCGGGGCTGCACGGGGACACGCCGGTGCCACCCTCGGCTATGCCCACGTCCCACCACGGCACCGGGAACGGCCGAGCTGCTCTTCTCCACACCCGGGGCACCGGCGGAGCCTCGTGTGCCCAGAACGGGAGGGGAGCACAACACCGGGACCTTGCCCTGCAGGCGCCACGGCTTTCTGGTGTTTCCTGCTCGCAGCCCGGCAGGTGCCAGGTCAAATCCCAGTGGCTTTTCCAACTGGAAAGAGCCACCGGGTCTGCTGCGGGAAAGGGACGAGCTGTGACCCCGTGGGGTGCAGCCATGGCGGCGGCAGTGGCAGTGACAGCGGTGACAGTGGCAGTGGCAGTGGCAGTGGGAGGAAATGGCCGGTGCCGGAGGAGGAGGCGGCAGCAGGTTAATTGAACCCGGAGCAGGAGGCAGATGTTGCCGTGCCCAGGGGCTGGAATCTGCCGGGCTGGGAGATGGATTGGGGGGCTGTAACGAGGCCGGGGGCAATGCGGGCTCACCCGGCGCCTGCTTGCGCCAGGGCCCGCCCCATGCCCACGGGGGTCTGCAGGCGGCACCCCCGGCCGGAGCAGCCCCCCCTGCCCGGCACCCTCCAGCACCACGACCAGGGCTGCCCTGGGAGGGCGCAGGGAAGAACTAAAGGAAGCACTACGAGTCCTGAGTCCCTTTCCCACCCTGGCTGTGGGTGTAGGGTGTCTCCGTGCCACGGACCCCACTGGCCAAGGGCCCCTCACTGTCACCACCTTGTGCCGCTGGCTCTGTCCTCCCAGCGACCCTTGGGCCACCTGGAAAAAGGCCGTGTCCCTGTGTCTGCCCCAGGGTCCCCGGAGCCACCGTGGGGACCAGGCAGGGTACCTGCGCCCGGGACCTCCCAGTGTGCCAGTACAGACCCTTCCTCGTTTCTCGGCCAGCAGGGTCCTCCGTGTCCTCGGTGCCCACAAGGGGCTGGGCCTGGCGGTTCTCCTGGGTGGCGGTGACAGCTGGAGGGGATGCGGCAGAAAAAAGGGCATTTGCCCAGTTCAGAAAGAAATCATCCTTCAACCAGGGCGGCACCAGGCCCTGCCACCGCCACAGCTGCTCCAGCATCTCCCCGCTCCACGCCCTCCACGCCCCTCTGCCCCTGGGAACAGGGGGTCTGTGGGGTCTGGCCCCTGCCCGCCCCACCACGGGGCTGCTGCCCGAAGCTGCCGGGGCTCCTTGTGCCGTTTCCCACCGTGGCCCCGGGGCTGCCGGTGCCGCTTCGTGGTGCCACGTCCCCGGTGCCGCCCGTGCCAGTGCCGCCGTCCCCCACGGGAACGCCGCAGGCTCGGGAGCTGCTGCCGGGGCGGGGGTCGCTGGGACGGGTCCCTGCTTGTCCCCGGTGCCCCGGCCATCACGGCGATGGCGCGGTGGGGACCTGGCAGGGCCCCACGTTCCCACCGGCCAGAGGCTGCCGCGCACCCGCTCCCGCCCGCTCCCCCCCGTAATCTCATTACCGCTGGACGTCCCCTTCTTCCTCCCGCTTCCCCCCAAACCCGCTGGCAAACTGGAGGGACAGTCAGCTCCTCTCTGGCTGCTGGGTTAATTCTGGGCTAATTAGATGAACCAGCCCAGATTGGATTACTTTAGCCTGCATTTGGTCCTCCAGTCCTTGGCTTGCGGCTCCCGGGGGAGCTGCTGGCGCCTCCTGCCTCAATCAGACACTTCTTAACCGCATGAAACACTCCCGGTGCCCCCCGCCGCCCGCCCGCCGCGGGCGCCGGCACCCGGACGGGGTGCGCGGGGTGAGGCGGCAGCAGCCGGTGGGCGCGGTGCCCACCCCGAACCGCCTGACACGCCGGGAGGGCTGGGATGAGGATAGATGGGGCCGGGATGGGGATGGGATGGAGTCGGGATGGAGTCAGGATGGGACCGGCGTGGGGTTGGGATGGGGTCACTGCGGCCGCGGATGGCCCCCGCCGGCTGCCGGGGACCCGACGGCCGAGTCGCCCGCTCGGACGTCACGGTGGCCCTCGGCGTCTGCGCGGTGTCCTCGGGGAGGAGCCGGGTGCCACATGGGTGCGGGGGCGGCTGCTCGGTGACGCCAACACCCGGGTGCTGGCTGGGGGGGCGGTTGCTCCCCCCCGCGCACCTCCAGGCTGCAGCCCCTGGGGCGGGGCACAGTGGGTACCGGATTGGGGGGTCTAGCACGGGCCATCCCCCTCAAAACCTCCCCCCGGCCCCAGCTCCGTGGTCTGGGAGCGGGGTAAGAAGGGATGGGGGGGGAACAGTGTGGGCTGGGGGGCTGCAGAGGTGATGGATGCCAGCGGAGCCCTCAGGCTTTCTGTGGGGTGAGGGCAGTGAGGAAGGGGATGGAGCAGGGGACGGAGAGAGGCACACACAGCCCCCACCCCTTGGGCTGCAGGACAGGCAGCTCCAGCCCCACTGGTCAGTGGGACCGGTGCCCAGGAGCCACGGGACACATGGCTGGGCACACAGGAACCCTCCCCCACGCCGGACGCCCTCGGGGTGCTCGCGTACCCCACCTTCACCTCCCCAGCCGGGGGTTGTTGTGGGGTCCTGCCCGGTCTGGGGGCTGCAGGTGCCAGTGCTGCCCGTCCCGGTGGGCTGGTGCCCGTCGCGGGGCCACAGTGTGCCGGTGGCTGGTGGCCGCTGACAGCCACGTCGCTCAGGGCCTCGTTATCGAAGGTTAATTGGATTCTGCAGATGTACTCGGTGCATTAGGCAGGAGCTCAGTCCATGAGCACCCAGCCCCCGCTGCCCTATAGGCACCCCTGTCCACCTCAGAGGGATTAATGGGGGACCCCTATCTGCCCTGGTAGACCCCTGCCCGATCTGTCAGGGACCCCTGTCTGCCCTGGGGGTCCCCTGCCTTCTTTGGGGGGATTCCTATTCACCTGATGGTGGTGGGGGGAGCTAACGCTGCTGCCCTGCTCCCACTGCGATCATGAGCGTGTCCGGCCTCAGCCCCAACCCTGCACCACTGCGGTCATGAGCGTGTCCAGCCTCAGCCCAGCCTCGCTCAGCCCCAACGAGGGCTCGAGCCGGGAAAACGCCCGGCAGCACTTCCCAGAAGGAGCCGCCCCGGCCCTGCCGCGGAAATGGAGCTGAATATCTGAGCAGGGCTCAGCTAAAAGCCTCGGCCCCACAGCCCCGCGCAGCCCCGGCGGCTCCCGCCATCAATTATTAACGGCGAGATGGATCCGCGGCCTCGCCCGTGCCCGGCTGGCGGGGGCGGCTCCGGGAGAACCGGCTGCCGTGACCCCAGCCCCGGGACGGGCTCTCTGCTCTCGGTCCCGCGGGGCCCGTCCCCGAGCCACCCACAGAGGCCGCTCCTCTCCCGGCCGGGACTCTCGGTGTCGGTGTCGGTGCCGTTACCGGGTGCGGTGCCGGTTCTCCTCACGGCGGCAGCAGAAAGCGATGCTGCCCCGCCGCGGGGCCGCGCTGGCCCCGCTGTGACCCCCGCCCCTCCCCGGATGGCTCCTGGCAGGTACAGATGGGACCGGACCCTCCCCAACCGGGGGTCACCGGCCCCCGCCGAGCTCTCGCCTCCCCGGAGGCGCGGGCAGGGCGTGGGCGGGCGGCAGGGCGGGGGCTGGTCCGGAGCCTCTGCCCGCCGGCGCCCCGGCACCGGGAGGGGTTCCTGCTGCTCCCGGTGGGGCCCCGGAGGTCCCGGGGTCCGGCCACACACCGTGCGCGGCCCGGGACGAGGGGCTAGTACCGGGGTCACCGGGGCTCGGCCGGTGCCGCACGGGGACAGGCTTAGGCGCTCCGGTCGGGCTGGGGAGACAGAGCGAGTGGACTGGACACACTGAGGGAGCTGCGGGGTGGAGTAAGTGCTGTGACTCGTATCCGGGACCGGAACCAGGATCAGAACCTGGACCTGGATCGGGACCGAGACCAGGATCATCACAATGACCGGGACGCATCCCGGAGCCCCAAACCCGCACTGTCCCTGGCCGTGGCAGCCCGTGCGGAGCCGGCGCCAGAGCAGGGCTGGCAGCGCGGCAGTGTGCCAGGAGCTCCATAATGGGGTGGTGGGTGCCCGCCCCTGCTCGGGGGTCCCGCCGTGTTCCTCTGCCCGCTCCCACCCCCCTGGCATGTACCAGCCTTCCCCGCCGCCGGTCTGGGATCCGGGGCGGGGGTTGCACAGTCTGTGAGGAGCCGTGGTGGGCTGTGAGGGGCCGTGGGGAACTCGGCTCCGCTCTGCATTAGCGCGGCCGCTGCTTCCCCTGAGCCAAACCTTCATTAGCGTGGCTCCGGCTGCGCCGGGTGGGGCCGTGGGCTGCTCCGCTGGCACCCCAAATTGTCAGCGTCTCGGCACCCCAAGCTGCCAGCACCCCAGTACCCGACAAACCCGAACTGCCAGCACTTCAACCCTGCCTGCACCCCAGCACCGGGCACCCCAAATGTCAGCACCAACAACACCGTGACACCCCAAACTGCCAGCACGCTGGGACCTCAGCAGCACAACCCTGCCTGAACCCCGGCACCCCGATTTGCGAGCTCCCTGACACCCCGAAGTGCCCCGATACCTCGAACTGCCAGGGCAAACACCCCGACCCTGCCAGCACGCCGGTACCCCAATCCTGCCCGTACCACTGCATCCCTCAGCCCAGCCCTGCACTCGCCGCCGCAGTTAACTCTGTGCCCCCGTGGAGACACCCCCGTGTCCACTCCCGAATCCTCTCAGACCCCCTGAGCCCCCCCAGACCTCCCCCACCCACGGCCCCCCTAACCCACCCCCCTGAGTCCTCCGCATGTATCCCGCGCCCTACCCAG
Source organism: Chamaea fasciata (assembly GCF_029207755.1). Classification (NCBI taxonomy): domain Eukaryota; kingdom Metazoa; phylum Chordata; class Aves; order Passeriformes; family Sylviidae; genus Chamaea; species Chamaea fasciata. The sequence continues at coordinate 1,775,219 of NW_027094091.1, read as the reverse complement.
ACTCCTCGTCCCCCTCGTGCCCCCTCACAGCCTCCAGACCCCCTCAGACCCCCTCAGACCCGTGTCCCCCCGGTTCCCTCCCGTGCCCCCCGAACACCCCCTGCCCCCCCCGCCCCTCCCGTTCCCCCGCGTTGCTCTGCTGCCCCCTGGCGGCGTTCCGCAGCACCGCGCGCACACCGAGCCCTCTCTGATTGGTGAATGCTGCTGTCCGTCAAGAGCGCTCCCTGTCCCTATTGGCCAGTGCCGGGAACGCCCTCCCCTAAACACGGCGGGTCCGCTGGCGGCGGCTCCCGGCGAGTCCCCCGGTCACAGACGAGGTCGGGGCGGGCTCGGGATCCCGGGCCTCTCCCCGTGGATCGTGGGGAAGGGCCAGCACAGGGCCGAACTTGCGCTGCCCGCCGCTCCTCGAGGCGCGTGGGGAAACACTAAGAGTTGTAGTCCCGCCGCTCGCCGCGGCCCCGCCCCGAACCCGGAAGTGCGCGAGGCCACAGGCGGAGGCGGCTCTAAGATGGCGTCGCCTCCTCAGGGGGGCCCGATGGCCATCGCCATGCGGCTGCGGAACCAGCTCCAGGCCGTCTACAAGATGGACCCGCTGCGGAACGAGGCGAGCGGCCGTACCGGGAGGGAGGGAGGCACCGGGAGGAGGCGGTGGCGGCGACACCGGGGGCCAGCGCGGGCAGGGACGGGAGGTGCCCCAGTGGCGCCGCTGGGGGGCGCTGTTAGACCGAGGGGCGGTGCGGGAAGGCGGGGCCAGGAGAAGGGGGCGTGGCCAAGGATCGGGGCAGGCTTTGGGCTGGGGGTGTCCCCAAACCCCCAAAATCCCATTTTATGACATAATAGGGCAAAAAGCCCCCTCCAAATCCCGATTTTTGGCGTAATAATGGAATACAGAGCGCTCAGTCCTGTTTTCTGGTATGTTAAGGCAAGACAGGGGGTGCAGCACCCCAAAATCTCGTGTTCTGCCATAATAATGGAAGACAGGAGGCACAGCCCCTCCCAAATCCTGTTTTCTGGCATAATAAGAGAAAACAGGAGGCGTTGGGGCCCCAGAATCCCATTTATTGGCATATTAAAAACACACTGAGGCCAGCCTCTCACAATTCCATTATCTGGTATAATGATGGACAACGAGGGGCAATCCCTACAAAATCCCACTTTCTGACATATTTTATCAAGATAGAGATGATCAGCCTTTCAGAATCTGTTTTTTGGCATATTAAAGCAAAACAAGAGGCACAACCCCCCAGAATCCCATTTTCTAGCGTGTTAAGGGAATGCCAGGAGAAGGTTCTTGGGCTAAGGGGTTCCAGGTGAAAGATGAAAGGGGTGTCGGGGGTCTCCAGGTGACAGGTGAGGGTGGTCTTGGGATGCCCTAGGTGACAGGGAGGTGTCCCCGCAGGAGGAAGTGAAGGTGAAGATGAAGGAGCTGAACGAGCACATCGTGTGTTTCCTGTGCGCCGGCTACTTCATCGACGCCACCACCATCACCGAGTGCCTGCACACCTGTGAGTGTCCCCCACCTGTGTGGGGGGTTTGGGGGGGGGCTGTGAGTCCCGTGGGGGTGCGGTCCCAGCCCTCCCACACCTGTCCCTGTCCCCAGTCTGCAAGAGCTGCATCGTGAAGTACCTGCAGACCAGCAAGTACTGCCCCATGTGCAACACCAAGATCCACGAGACGCAGCCGCTGCTCAACCTCAAACTGGACCGGGTCATGCAGGACATCGTCTACAAGCTGGTGCCCGGCCTGCAGCACAGTACGGGGGACATGGGGGGCACAGGGGGCATGGCCTGCAGCACAGTGTGGGGGGCATGGGGAGCTAGATGAGGACAGGGACAGGAATGGGGATGGGGACAGGGTCTGTGGCAGGGGCTTGGTGCAGTGGCAGCAGTGGGGAGAGGGAGGACAGCCAGGCACTGCCCTCAGGGGCAGATGCACCAGATGTGTCCCTGAGCCACCTCTCCTTTGCAGGTGAGGAGAAGCGGATCCGGGAGTTCTACCAGTCCCGTGGCCTCGACAGAGTGACACAGCCCAGCGGTGACGGTGGGACGGGGGGGCACGGGGAGCAGCTGGCTGCGGTGCTGGGGGGTGTCGGGGACGCAGGGGGCTGACGGTGCCACCTATGTCCCCAGACACGGTGGGAGGTGACCCCATGGGGCTCCCCTACAGCACCTTTGACCACTCGCGCGCACACTATTTCCGCTACGATGAGCACGTCTCGCTCTGCCTGGAGAAGCTGAGGTGAGTCTGCGGGGGCTGCAGCCCCTCAGTGGGCTGGGGAGGGGACACAGGGGACACTGGGCATGACCCCCACCCCTGAGACCCTGAACACGTGTCGCTTTCTTTTCCCGCCACAGCTCCAGCAAGGACAAGAGCAAGGCTGTGCTGCAGGTGAGTGGGGATCCCTGCAGTCCCCACCTCTGATCCCCAGCTCTCACCCTGGCCCCGGCAGGGGTGTATGGGGTCCCTGGGGGGTGTGTGGGGTCCCTGGAGGACCCCACAGCCCCCCAACCCACTCTTCCCCTCACAGCAGAAATACGTGAGGTGCTCAGTGCGGGCGCAGATCCGACACCTGCGGAGGGTCCTGTGCCACCGGCTGGGGCTGTCCCTGCAGCACGTGAGTGGGGATCCAGGGGGGTTCCCAGCCCCCAGGGTTGTCCTGGCCCCCCTGATTCAGCCTTCCCGTGCAGGTGCAGATCCTGTTTGACAACGAGCCCCTCCCCGACCACATGACAATGAAGCAGCTCTGGCTCTCGCGCTGGTTCGGCAAGGTGTGCATCCATCATAAAGCATGGCAACCTCTGACTTTGGGGTTCACCCAGCCAGTGGGGTGGTGGGGTGACCCTCTGGGGGTGGTTTGGGGCAGTGTGGGATTGGGGGATTGAGGATCTTGAATGTCAGTGGCTGCAGTGGTGACCTGGGGAGGTCCCCAGCCCCTGTATGGGTCAGGCAAGGGGGGGGTCCCCAAAGGAGTTGGCCAAGTTCAGGGTGCAGCCCCAGGGGAGTACCTGGGCTGGGGTTTGGGGTCTCTGCCCCAAGGGGATCTTGGGCTGGGGTTTGGGGCCATGGATTGGGATTGGGGGTCCCTGGTCTGAGGTTTGGCATCCCTGCCCTAGGAGGGGGTGCTGGGCTGGGGTTTGGGGTCATGGACTGGGATTGGGGGGATCCCTGTGTGGGGGGGTTCCCTAGGCTGGGATCTGGGGTCTCTGCCCCAAGGGGGATCCTTGGCTGGAATCCCCCCAACTCTGACCCCCCCTCACCCCACAGCCCGCACCCCTCCTGCTGCACTACAGCATCAAGGACAAGAGGAGGTAGGGGTGGGGGGTGGGCGCTGCCCCCCCAGTGCAGCCCTGCTCCCGCCCCCCCACCCCCCATAACTTATACCCCAGTTCGAATTTATTTTTGGAATAAAATTGTGGAAAAGCCTCCTTGAGTCCTTGCTTTGTCTGGGGGGGCTGGGGGCTGCTGTGGGGGTCTCAGGAGCGTCACCTCTGCACCAGCAGCTCCAGGAGCTGGGGGGCTGCATGTGGGGAGTCAGTGACCCCCGGATGGGCTGCACCCATGGGGGGCTGAGTCATGGGGAGCTTAGGGGTGCGCTGTGGGCAGTGGGGCTGTGCAGCCACCTCCGTCCCCATTCCCCCGCCGTGCCGGGGGGGGGTCTCACAGCCCCGCACAGACATGCGGGCACGCTCCATATCGATCCCGTCACGATCCCGTCACGGCTTCCCGGTGCTTGTCCGGCCCCTCCGGCCCGCGCCCCACATAATGAGCCTTAATAAAGTCATCGGCCCTTTGATTGCCGGGGGAAGGGGGGAACCTCGCAGTCCCCCCCGCCCCGCGCGGCCCTAATTAGCCCGGGACAATATTCCGCCATCTGGATCCCCGCGCGGCAGCCACGGGCACAGCTGCGGGCGGCGGGTCCCGGGGGTGTCCCTGGGGTGGGGCCGGGACCCACGGCTGCGGGAGGAACAGGTGCCGGATCCCAGTGATCCCGGTGATCCCGGGAACGCGGCTCCGGAGGGGCCCTGGCTGCGGCACAGGGCTCAAACCCCCCCGGTCCTGACCCTGCTCAGTCCCCTCGGCACGGTGGTGCCAGTGCCGGGCTGTGCCGGGGATCACCCCTCCATCCTCGCCCCCCGAACCGGCTGGCCCGTCCTGGGGTGGGCATGGTGTAGGACCCACCGGCCTTGGGTGGATGTGGCACCGGGTGCCCCGTGCCCACGCCGGGGGAGTCGCGCCGTGGCCCATCCTTCCTCCCCGGCCCCGCACTGAGCTCTGCGCTTGGTCCCCCGCGCCGCCGCCGCCGCTGCCGGGGGATCCGGTTACGGCCCGGCCCGGCCCAGCTGTCGGCCGTCGCTCACCGGGCGGGGGGCGGCCGAGCTCGCCTGCCCAAAGCCCCCACAAGGACGAAGGGAAACGCGGGGGCTGCAGGGACATCCGAGCATGGGAGTCCCAGTTGGGGCTGGAGGGGTGGGACTGCGGAATGGGGGTTCCAAATGAGGCTGGAGCGGTGGGGTGCAGGATTAGGGTCCCAACCGGAGAGGGAGGGGCGGGGTTGTGGAATGGGGGTCCCAAATAGGACCGGAGGAGCAGGATGGGGGGGGGGGGGGTCTCAGTAGGACTGGAAGGCTTGGGGTGCGAGGTGGGAGTCCCGAGCAGGGACAGAGGGTTTGGGGCAGGATGGGGGTCCCAAATGGGGTCAGAAGGATGGGTGAGGGATCCTCAATGGGCTGGAGGTGTGGGACAGGGATCCCAGCTCCACCGGAGGGCTGTGGGTGCAGTATGGGACTGCCAACCAGGGCTGGAGGAGTGGAGGTACGGGATGGGGATCCCAAACAGGGCTGGGGGGCTGGGGGTGCAGGACGGGGGTCCAAATGGGGGCTGCCTGTGGGGGAGTGGGCGCGTAGGTGGATAGATGGATGGAGGGAGGGACAGATGGATGGATGGACGGACGGATGCCGGGGGTGGTGAGGCAAGGGCTGTCCCTGTGTCTGTCAGCAGTGGCTCTGGCAGCCAGTTACAGACGGCAGAGCAGGAAGCCCCCCGGAGCCCCCCACGCCCCCCCCCCCCCCAGCCCTGCACCCCCTCCCTTATCAGCGCCGGCCCCGGAGGAGCCTAATTCAAACCAACTGCGGGGCTGACGTTGGTAAATGAGCCCCCCGCCCACGGCCTGGCCCCAGCGCCCACGGGGGCTGCCCCGGAGAGGGGGGAAGATGAGGGTTGGGGGATCCAGCGGGGCAGGGGCAGGTACCGGGGGGATGTTCCCGTACCCCCGAGGCGCGGTCAAGCTGAAGGCACTTTGATGTGCCCCCGGCCCGTCATGCTCCGAGGGGGCTAATGGCCCCCGGCTCCAGCCCGGCAGAGAGGGAAACCTGAGCCCCCATCCCCCTGTCCTGAGCCTGGGGGGCTGCCGGGGGTCCCCAGCTCTGTCCGAGAGGATCTGGGCATATCATGGACTCTCGTGACCAAGGGGACGGGACCCTTGAGAGCTCTTGGCTGTGTGGGACCCCCAGGGGTCCCACTGGGGATGGTGGCACCCCCAGCCTGGAGGGTCCCGGGGCTCCGGTGCAGGGTGAGACGGGAAGGGACCCACCCATGATGTCGCAGGGATGTGCCAGGGGGCTGCGGGTGCAGTACTGGGGGGGAATCTGTAGGAGGGACCCCACAGAGAGACTCCTCAAGCCCCCCACCCCCCACAGCCCTGCAACTCCTGTGCCAGGTGGGGGGCAATGGGGGCACAGCACAGCCCGGGGAGGGGGGCACAGCATTACCCCTCCCTCCTATGTCACTGTCCCCAAGCACTGCCCCATCCTACTCCTCACCCCCCAGCCCTGTCCCTCTCTGGGACCCCTCCCTAGCCCCCTCCAAAACCCCCCAAAACCCACCAGCCCCATGGACTCTCACTCTGGGAGTCCCGCTCACCCCCAGTCGCTGCCCTGACCTGGGGGTGGTCACAGGCGGAGGACCCCGGGCTGCTGAGCCCCCCGGCTGTGCAGAACCCCCCTGGCTGCACCGTCCCCACCATGCTCCGGCAGCACCGGCTCCGGGCAGCCGTGACAGAGACAAATGAGCCCCCGGCACCTCCACACCCCATCGCCGGGTGAGGGGCCATGCTCGGCGTCCTGGAACGTGGTGGGCACCGGGATGGGCTGGGTGGGCACCGTGGGGACACATGTGACACAGTATTGCCCCACACTCTGACCTCCCACCCCAAGGCACCCACTGGGCCCATGGCGACACACAGCCGTCTGTCCCTGTGGTGCCCATCCCATCCCACTCCACGCCCAGCAGCACAGGGCACGGGCACGCGACTGTCACGACGGGAATGAGCTGTCACGACAGGAATGAACCGTCGCACCAGCGCGGGGACGTTCCCTTGTAACGAAGCGCCGGGATGAGGCTGATGAGAAAATCCAAACGCAATTTAATTCCTGTCACCGCCTGAGCAGCTCTAAATGACTTCAGGGGGTTCTGACGGACCCACGCTGAGCCCCCCTCAGCCCTCCCCACACTGTGCCCCCCTCAGCTCCGCTGCCCCCCGCCTCGGCCCCGTGCTTCCTGCCCGTTTCCTGAGGATGTGGGCACCGGCACTGGCACCGGGATGCCCGCCGGCGTGGGAAGGGGGGCGAGGGGGGGCACCTTCCTGCGGACAGAGGGGTCATGGCAGGGCCTGGGAAAGTGCCGCCCTCGGGACCCCAACACTCGCTGCAGCCACCTGGAGGACCCCCGGGATTGCTCGGAGCAGCCAGGCTAGTGATAGGAGCACTTGTGGCACCAAACCGTGGCACCCAGCCCTGCCACTGGCATTCCGGGGCTGCCCAGGACCCTGAACACCCAGTCCCAGCTGCTGGGTGGTGACAGGGCCAATGTCCCCTTTGATAAAGGGGCACCGAGCACCATCAGCCCGTCCTGGCATGGGTGCGAGGGGTGGTGGGGCCGTGGGAGCGGGGTCAAGGTACCCCTTCACGTCTCCCGGTTTATTTTGGCCGCCGGAGCTTCCTCCAAGCCTTTGTCTGGTGGCTGCAGCCTCCCACCGCACCCCCAGGCTTCCTGCGTGTCTGCAAGGTCAGGGGGATGCTCTGCAGGACCACCACCCTGGGATCGGTGGGATGGGAATGTGAGGATTTGGGATGGGAATGTGTTCTGCCACGTGCACGGGTGGGACATGGGATGGGATACGGGATGGGATAGGGGATGTGGCATGGAGTGCACAGGGGACGCACACATGGGGTACAGGAGGGCACAAAGGGCAGGTGTGGGTGCTCTTGGAGGGTGCCAGCCTGACCCCCATGGCCAGGCTGGTGCAGATGCTGCGGTTTGGGTGCTGCTGCCCCAACGTGGATGCTGGTGCCGTGGTGTGGGTGTCACGGCAAAGGTGCCGCGGTGCCAGTAGCCACAGTGTGGGTCCTGGTGCTGTGGCGTGGCTCCCAGTGCTGTGGTATGGATCCTGAAGCCATGAAGTGTGTCCCATGTGGGTCCCAGTGCCATGATGTGGATCCCAGTGCCACAATGTGGGTCCCGGTGCCACGATGTGGGTGTCAGTGCCACGGTGTGGGTGTCAGTGCCACGGTGTGGGTGCCATGGCATGGTGTGGGTGCCAGTGCCACCACGGGGGCCCCAGTGCCCTGTGTGTCCCAGTGCGGTGGCGCTCTCCATCCCGCCATTGTTCCACCCTTTGAAGTCGGTGTTTCCTGGCGGGTTTGTCCCGGCCCGCCTGCGCCGGTGCTTCCCAGGCAATAAATCACCCGGCACGGGGGTTCGACGTCCGTGTACCCACGGTCGCAGCCTGACAAAGGGCTCCCTCCAAGCCCACCTTCACTTGGGACCTGCCTGGGCAGGGCAAGGACTCACTGGAGCTCCGTGGTACCTACCATCAGGATGGACATCACAGTGGTCCCTTCCCCATGTACCCGCCATCCCCACTGACTCCGATTGGTACAACAGGATGTGGATAACCCCGGGGTTAGGATTTGGGGCATACCACAGCAAGTTTGGGAGTGCCCACGACAGCCCAGCTGATGTGCCAGGGCTTCAGATGGTCTCTCCACTCCTGTGTGGCTGCCCCCAGCGCCCCGAGGCTTCCGTCCGGGCCCAGCGCTGACGGCACGGCCGTTCCCTCCGCTATTCCCAGCATTTCCTGGGGTTTATTGTCTTTCCCTCCCTGTCCCACCTTCCTCGCAGGAAACCCTTCGTCCCACGGGGCCGGCGGCTCCATTACCAGCAGGACGGCGCTCCCGGCTCCCTCTCCACGGGCAGGGATACAGCCGGCGCCCCGGGAGCTGCTCAAGCCCCCAAATCCTGCTCAGACCCTGGTATGGGGGGGTCCCAGCTGTACCACGCAGGTCTGAGCCCCTGTCACGGCCGTGCTGGTGTTGATGCTGGGGTCTCACGGTGGAGAAGAGGCTGGGGACTGTCCCCAGAGCCCTCTCCCACTGGGGGAGCTTGTTCTGCCACGGCAGTCGCCCGGCAGTCTCCTGATCCCTAAAACATTTGGTTGCGTTATTGCAACGCCTCGTCTCTGTCTGCCGGATCTCGGCAGGGAGGGGACGTGCTGCCATCATCCCGTAGCTCGGTCCGGGCTCCCGCCGTGGGACACGGGCTGGAGAGAAGTCGGGGAGCCCAGCACAACAAGGGGGTGCTCCTGGAGGAGTGAACCGGGAGTCTGCTCCATCCCCATCCCCATGTCATTCCATCTCCATCCCTATTGCATGCCCATCTCCACCTCATCTCATCCTCATCCCCATCCATCCCCCCCGCTCTTCCTACACCCCCCGGACCCCTACACCCCCCGGGGCCTCGGGCGGCAAATTCCAAAGGGCACCCGGGAAGATTAATGGCGGGGCCGGGGCCGGGGCTGGGGCTGGGCCGGCCGGTAACCGGATCGCCCCGCGGGAGCAGGAATGCGGCGCTGACCCCGCCGTGCCCGCCTCGCCGCGAGGGTCCCGCCACGCGGGGTCACCACGGGCTCAGTCACCGCGGGCACCGCGCGGCCCCTGCCCCAGCCAAGGGACATCCCTCAGGCCCCGAACCCGATGGGGCTCTGTCCCCGGATCCCCAAACCCAGAGACACGTCCTGGGGACCCAGGGACAGGCAGTGGAGCCGAGGTCTCTGTGATGGGGGTTCCGGGATGGGCGCCATGTGCCATCTCCCTGAGCACATCCAGAGGATGCCACGTGCCATCTCCTCTCCCCACAGCAAGGTGGGCACCAGGGGCTCCATCTCCCTCTTCTCGCCCCAGCCTCGGGGGAGCAGAGACCCCCCCTCCAGCCCCCCGGGAACGGGGACACCCAGTGTTGTCGTGCCGTTCCATGCCATGGAGGATGTGGCGTGGAGGCCGTGGGGACTGCGGGGGCCGTGACGGCTGCAGGCGGTCGGCGCGGAGCAGCTGTCAGGTCTAAAGTTACGGTGGCGGCTGGGGGCGGGGAGCGAAGCCCGGAGAGGAACGGGGTCCCCATGGAGGTGTCCCCGCTTAGAGTCTCCCCGTTGTCCCACCCCGAAGCTCCGGCGGGGCGCAGAGGGCCGGACCCCGCTAGGCGGGGAGGATGCAGGACAGACCGGGGCTAAGAATAGCTCTGGGGTGGGAGGAGGAGGAAGGATGGGGCTTCCTCTGCGACGCCTCTTCTTCCTCCTACCCGACTCTGCCAGGCAGCACGTGTGACACGGGGACATTCCGAGTGCCACCTGCCCCCCCTTCGCTGTCCCGCACCCCCGTTCCCAGTGTGACAGCCCGCGCTGCACTCGGCAGTGTCCCCTGGAGCAACCAGCGTGCCCGCTGCCCGTACAAGTGCCACCCCCACCGTTCCCTGCCGCCGTCACCCCCCGCTGCTGTCAGGCCCCATCACCACTGTCACCCCCCGCCGCCGCCGCGTTTCGTTGCACTTCACTTTTTAATTAACCTCGGGGCGCTGCCTCGCCGGGGTTAATGGCAGCGGTGACCCGCGCGGCCATCGATCCCCCGAGCCCTGTGCCGTGCTCGCAGCGACGGACGGGCCCCCTCGGGGTCCTGCGGGATGACAGGGGCGTGCGCCCCCCCCCCCCTCCAATCCTACGCATGGCAGAGTCCCGTAGGACCCCCGGGGTGCCCCCACGCTGCTGCCATCACTGTGGCGGTGTGAGGCTGTGGGCACACAATGCTCGAGGTGTCCCCAGCCAGGTTTAGGGAGGGTCCCATAGTGGCCCTGGTGCCACGTCCCCCCACTCTCATTGGGGACCCCCTCCTGGCCATTCAGTGGCCCCGTAGCCGTGCCAAAGGCGGGGTCCCGCAGTCGCCCCAGCCCCCTCCCTGCTCAGGTGCCCCTGTCACCCCTCCGCGCTTTAATCCGGGGGTCGTTCATCTTGGGCGGGGGCCGGGCTGTCAACGCCCAGACGGGCCATTTCCGAGCCGAGTCCCCCGCGCTCAGCCCTAATTGAATCCTCATGGCCCCGCCGCCGCCTCGGCCCCGCCGCGGAACCCGCCACCGTCCCGCTGCCCGCAGCAGGTCTCCCAGGGCTCCCGGTGCCACGGGGAGGCTGGGGCTACCCCACGCCAGGCACACGCCGGCGGCACTCGGAGCCCCCCACCCTCTCCAGCAGCCCGATCCCTCCCCCGGCACAGAGACCCCCGCTCGGTGGGCAGCGGGCACACGGCCCCACCCCACGGCTCTGCCCCACGGCAGGACGGGGATCCCACGCCCCAAGAGCCCAGCCTGCCCCCGCCCTCCCCCACAGCCGCAGGTCAACTCTGGACGGACCCCGACCCCGTGGGGGTCCCAGCGGGTCCCTCTGCTGGGGGACGGGGAGTCCCCCCCACCCCGGCCGTGCCGTGCGGGGGTCAGGGGGCGTGGGCGGCCGAGAGCCCGGCGGGGGGGCAGCGGCGTTTGCTGCAGCCGGAGCCTTTGAAATGCAACCCCCCCCCCTCCGCCCACGGCCCATTTGGCTGGAGTTTGGCCCAGGCACAAATGGAGGCCCCGGAGCGCGCAGGGGATTCCGGGGGGGTGCGGCAGCTGTGGCCGGGGCTGGTGGGACCCGCTGACCCCGGCCGGTCCCTGGCACTGGCGCTGATGGCTCCACGTGTGTGTGCGCCTGCACACTCGTGTGGCGGCTCTGGGTGTCAGCTGGCGTGTCCGTGAGCCCTCCATGCACACCTGGACACAGCTGCACACACCTGCACATGCCCCTGCACACCTGCACACGCCCGCACACGTCTGCACACAGCTGTGCCCACACACTCCTCCTGCGAGGAGCCTGGTGGGGTGGCTGTGCCCGTACAGGGTGTGGGAGCAGTGGAGGGATGTGCAGGGCCCCGTGTGTCCCTAGTCCTGCGCTGTCCCCATGTCCATATCCCCAGCCTCATCCCCATCCCACCCCATCCCCATTCCATTCCCCCAAGCTCCCCCCGCGCCGTGGTTGTGCTCAGCCCCCCCGCCCCCCGCCCCTGCTCGTCTTAATGAATCGATGATTTGCCAACAGCCCCAGGGAGGGATCCCCGTCTCCCCTGGCTCCCCCTACTCGCGACACATCCATCCCCATTCACCGGAGCCAGGTGTAATCCCATTATTCCCAGCTCCGCTGAGGGCCCAGCCCACCACAGGGTCAGGATTTATTGCCAGTAATTGCTGGGGTCCCGTCCCCCGGCGCGGGGGGGCTCCCGGCACCCCCCCGGCGCTGCCGCCGCTCCTTACACTTTAATTCCGCACCGAGCTGTTCCCTTATTAAAGGAAAATTCATTTGCCAGCGATTTCCATGTGCCGGGGCCGCGCGGGGCCGCGGCCCTAATCGCGTTACGAAGCGCTGCGGCGCAATATCGGGATGGAGCCGATAAATAATGGATCAGGGCGGCGCGGGGCGGGGGAGGCGCCTTACGGGGGCTTCGCACCCCGAATTGTGTTACCCCCGGCACGGCGCTGGCGCCCGAGCACCCTGCTCCTGACACCCCGCTCCCGGAGCCCTGGCATCCCAGCACCCCGTGCCTGGCACTCCGCTCCCGGCAGCTCGCGGGTCCGGGAATACCCGGAGCTGCCGGTGCTTGGAGCCACGGCAGCCCCCAAGATGGGGGGTGCTGGATGAGGGGACACAGCAGCAGCCCCAGCTCCAGCATAAACACCCCCTGAGTGCCCCCTCAAACGTGGATCACACTCTTGTGCACGCACAACCCCCCTCACATGCAAACGCACGCACAAAAACACATGCGTGTGCCGCGGTGCTGCTCATGGCGGGGATAGGGCGTGAGGGGCTGGGAGGTGGCTGGGAGCTGAGGTCCCGGACCTCCAGGACCCCCCCAGAGACCCACAGGGACACCCCTGGGGTGGAGGAGCGGGACAAAGGCACTGTCAGTGCCACACCGGGTGTGGTACCCTGGGGTGCCCTCAGCCCCACGCCGTGGACGTGCCCGTCATCGTCCCCTTGGGCCACGGGCGCCCGGCCAGCGCCGGGCACTCTCCCGGCTCCGCAGGAAGCTCCTCTGTTCCTGCAAAACCCCCGAGGGCTCGTTTTGTTCCCACCCTGTGGCCTGGTTTGGGGTGAAAAGCGTTTCCCATCCTGTGTTCCCGGCAGCTGGAGCCGCCACTTCCCACACCGGGGGGAAGCCGGAGGGGTCGGGCAGGGTGTGGGGGGCTCAGCCCACCCTAGCAATGCCTCACCGGCCTCCTCGGGGTACAAGTGGGGGCTCAGGGAGGGAAGGAGGTGCCAGCACAATGATCTGGGAGCATCCCTGGGCGCAGGGATTCACCACAACTGCTGAAGAGCAACGGGAGGGGATAATGGGGGGTTGGTCAGAGGGGGCGATGGGGTGAGGGTGACATCCCATCCATCAGGGTGGGCACCACGGCTGGAGATCTGCCGGATTCCTGCAGATTCCCGTGTTGCAGCCCTGTGGGAGCACTCCCACATTCCCAGCCGGGGACTCGGCTTGCCGAGATCCCGCCGGCCCCGGAGGAGCCAGAGCGTTCCAAAGGGGTTTGCTCAGCGGGTGGGCGGTCGCAATTCCCCATCACCACAAGAACATGGGAATCACTCCGTGGAAGCGAAATCCCAGAGCGTTAAACCAGGACTGAGACCACGGCCTCCCCATGGGGATGGGATCCCCGGGAAAGGTTGGGACTCCTGGGAAGGGCTGCGACCCCCATTCCCTGCTCACCGGGTGCCCAGGGCCTTGTGGCCGGCACGGCGGCCTCATGCCAGCGGTGCTGCTGGGCGGGACTGGGCTCACAGGGGTCCATCCGAGTGCAGGACCACTGGCAGCTGCCGTGGGGGGTTGAGAGTGGGGGTCCCAGCTCGCCTGCATCCCGGGACGGGCTCCATCCCCCGGAGAGAGCCGGCGGCACGTGCGGCCACGGCGGCTCCGCCATCTCCCCGCGCCCTGCGGAGAGGACAAAAGCCGCGTGTGAGGAATCCGTGCAAACGCCGCTGTGCCCGGCACGCCGCCGTGCGAGGGGCCCCGTGTCCCTCTCCCAAACCGAGCCCCCTCCCCACCCCCCCCCCCCCACCCGCCGGCCTTTAATTGCTCCGGCTGCTGGGAAATTTCAAGGTTGAATTTGTCAAACTCCGATTTCCAGCCGGGAGATCGCGTTCTGCCTTTGTCAGCAAGATTGGAAAAAAAATCCTCCCCCCCCCCGCTCCCTCCCGCCCCCTCCCCACTTCCATAATCCTGGCATCGGCGCTGCCGGATCCCCCTGCACCTGCTCCCCCAACCCGGCTCCGTGTGCTCCCACCGGCCCCCCCCGCACCGTCCGCAGGTTCATTACCGCCGTGACCCCCGTGACCTCGCCGTGTCCCCGATCCCAGCGACAGATCCATGGGGACACCCGACGGGACTGGGGCTGGGGGCTGCCGAATCATCTCTGCGGAGGGGCGATCCGGCATCCCCCAGCCCCAAACCCGCCGGATAATCCGGACGCGGCGTCGCCAGCCGGGCCTCACCTGCGTGTGCGGCATCCCGGGATTTTTACGAGCGGCCGAAATCCCGGAGCTATTTGTACCGGGAAAGGGCAGCGGGAATGTGGGGAGGGGGGGGGGAATTTATGGCTCTGAAACCCAAAACCCACCCAAAAGGGCTTAATCACTCCCAGCCGCGGCCCCGATGCTTTTATGGGGCATTTTAGAGCAAAAGAGCCAATAAATTTTTGGGTGAGGGTAAGAGCCGCGGTGAGGATGAGGAGGGAGCAGAGGAGGAGGGGAGACCCACTGGGGTGGGTTAAAATGGGGGAGACAACAGGGGGGAGGCGCGGGGCTGCGCCCCGGTAGTGGCGGAGAGGGGTCGGTCCCCCCCCCTCGACAGGGGGGGCGTCGGTGGCTCCTCCTCCTCCTCCTCCCGGTATCCCGGGGCTTTAAGGCGGTGGAACGGGAATCGCGGGGCTGGGGCGGGGGGGGCGGCGGCGGCGGGTCCCGGTCCCGGCGCGGGTCCCGGTCCCGGCATGACCTCGGCGGGGGAGGCGGCCGGTTCCCCCCCGCTGCCCGCCGCGGTCGGCGGCCACCGGCGGAGCCCCCTGGACCGGCTCCCGCCCCCCGCCAACACCACAAAACCGCTGACCCCCTTCGGCATCGAGGACATCCTGGGACGCCCCCGCGGCGGGAGCCCCCCCGGGACCGGGACCGGTCCCGCCGCCCCCCCCGCCCCGACAGGGCCCCGCGGCGGCGGCGGCGGCTGCGCCCCGGCCTCGCCGCTCTGGGCGCTGGAGGAACTCGCCAGTAAAACCTTCCAGGGGCTGGAGCTGGGAATGCTGCAGGCGGCCGGAGGTACCGGGGCAGGGGGGCTGCCGGGGCGGGGGAATTTCGCCGGGAGCGGGGCGGGCAACGGGAACCGGGCACCGGGCAGGTGGCGGGGCTGAAGGGCGGTGGGGACGCCGTGGTGAGGCCAGGGACGCCTCTCGTCCCCCGTCCCGGGAAGTTTCCTCCTTGTCCCAGAGGGGCGAGCGCGGCTGGGAGGCCCCAGAAGTCGCCGGTGCTCGGCCGGGATACCGGGGACACGCGGCAGCCTCAGCCCGAAAGGGAGGGAGAAGTCCCGGGAAGCGGAGCGATCCCCAGCCCCGTTGAGCCAGCACAGGCACCGAGGCACCGGAGCTCAGGGAGAACCGACCGCGTCGGGGCCGTCAGCTTTACCGGCAGCCGCGGGACCGGGCGGTGAACCGGCGTCGCCGCGTCGTGACCGTGACCGTGACCGTGACCGAGCGCAGGGGGCGAGCGGCGGATCGGCCCCGCCGACAACGGAAACCCGGTACCGGCCCCGACCCTCAGCGGGGACGGCGGCTCCGTCCGGAGCTTGGCCTGCCAGAGCAGCCCTGTACCGGCGGGATCCGACGGCGGCTCACGGACGGGGAGGAACCAGCCCCGCGCCTCCCCGGGCTCAGCCGAACCGGGAGTACAGGCGGACACCGACAGACAGCATGGCGCCTCCGGGAACGAAAAAATTCGTGACTGCCTTGGAGAGACGGACACGGACGGACAGATCGTGGCTCCGGGATTAACGGAAATTCTCTCCCACGGATGGACACACGGACAGGCAAAGCACGGCGTCGCCGGGAACGAATAAAAGCGTTACCGGGACAGACAGAGCGATGCGGACAGACCGAAAAAGGCTCCGGTAATTAACGTAGAAAAATAATTACCGTCCTTTACCGAGACGGACAGAGAGGGTATCCGTGATTAACGTGAAAAAAAGTAATTACCGAGACGGACAGACCGACAGTCACGGCAGAGCAGCGTGCTGGTAATTAACGGATACGGTTGGGCACAACGCGACTCACGCCGGTAACGAAAAACCCTTCGGACAGACGGACACGGAACGCTAGATCAGACCTCCCGTGAGTAACCGAACCTTCGTTACCGGACGGACAGGCGAACGAGCATGGAGGCAGACTCCGGTAATTAACGGGGGAAAAAAAATCCCTAATTACGGAGAGGCGCTCCAGTAATTAAGGAACCCACCATAGCGGGCCGACAGACGGACAGACAGAGCGGGGCTCCTGTGATTAACGAATAAACCAAGCCGTTAACGGGCGGACAGACGAACAGAACGGCGACACCTCGGGCGCCCTGTTTTAAGGTAAAAACCCTCGTTATCTGACGGACGGACACGGCAAGTAACGAAATAAGTGAGCGAAAATATCCCATTACTGGGTGGACAGACGCACAGGAACGGGGGCGAAAAAATTCCCTTTTACGGGACAGACAAACCGGCAGAAACGGGGCCGATCGGGGCTCCCGGGATTAAGGTAAAAAGGCCCGTTACCGGACGGACAGATCGACAGAAAAAGGATTTTAAAAACCCAAAAAACAAACCAACAAAGACACAAAACCGAAAAAAAAAAAAAAAAAAGAGAGAAAAAATATTAAAAAAAAAAAAAGAAAAAAAAGAAAGAAAGAAAAAAAAAAAAAAAACCGACACAAAAAAAAAAAAGCCGTTACCCGGTGATCAGACAGACAAAAATCGGAACGATAGAGGCTCCCGGGGCGGAGGTAAATTCCTGTTACCGGCCGGATGGAACGACAGACACGGGACTAATAAAAATGAATCAAAAAACCCCGCTGCCGGCCGGACAAACACGGGAGCGATCGGCGCTCCCGGAGCTGGGGTGAAGCTCTGGTACCGGGCGGACAGATGGACACGGCCGAGCGGGGATCTCGGAATTAGCAAAACCCGGTCGCGAACCCGCCGTGGGGACCGGCGGAACGAGCCGGGACCGGCGGACAGATGGAGTTGTCGGTAATTCAGGTAAAAACCTCGTTACCGGGACGGACCCACCGACAGAGCCGGGACAACCCAGAGCTTCCGTGATGAACGAAAACTCCTCTTCGGCGCGACGGAAGGACGGACTGACAACGGAACGATCGGGGATCCCTGGGCGAGGGTAAATCCCCGTTACCGGCATGGACAGACGGACAGAAACGGGGCCGATCGGGGCTCCGAGAGCGGAGAGGAAACCCCATTACTGGGCTGACGGACGAACACGGCATCGGTCGGGTTTTCGTGACCGCGGTAGAGCCGTGCTACCGGGACGGACCTACAGACTCGGCCGGGACCGCCCGGGGCTCCTCTACCGAACGAGGAGTGAAGTCGGCGCTGCGAGAGACCCCGGGAGCCACCGCTGTTACCGGGGAACGCATGGCCCGAGTGAGCCGCGTTGTGGAGAGGCGGGTGGTGCCGCCGGCAGCGGCGGGGCTGGAACGGACCGGGAGCCGGAGCGGGAAAGAGATCGGGACCGCCATCGGGATCCCGCCGGCGGCGTGGAGCAGTGCCCGGGGTGGCGATCTGGGTCTCGCCGGGGGTTCTCTACCGGTGCCGTGGCACTGCCGTGCCCACAGGTCGGGACCCGCAGTGCTCGGGGTGGGTCCCGGTGCGTGTACCGGTGTCTTTGACCTGACGCCGCTGCCACCGCAAGCCGAGGCCCGCGGTGCTGTGCGCGGCTCGGCAGTGCCGGTGCTGCCCGGGTCCCGGTACCCTGCTACACGAGCCCTTCCTCGCCGGGCATCCCGGTGCCGCTGCGAGTCCCGGTGCCGTTACCGGTGTGATGCGCTGCCCACGCTGCCCCCGCAGGCATTTCACAGCCGGGCGCCCGAGGGCCGTTCCCCGGTGCGGGTCCCGGTGCTGCTCTCCCGTTCTCCGTGTCCTAACCCCGCTGTCTCCGCAGGTCCGTCCCCGCCGGGCGCCTCGGGCCCGCGCCCTCCCTGCAGGAAGCGTCGCAAGTCCCGGACCGCGTTCACGGCGCAGCAGCTGCGGGAGCTGGAGCAGCGATTCCGGCGGCAGCGCTACCTCTCCCCGGTGGACCGGGACGCGCTGGCGGCGCGGTTGGCGCTCTCCGCCGCCCAGGTCATCACCTGGTTCCAGAACCGCCGCGCCAAGCTCAAGCGGGACCTGGAGGAGCTGCGGGCGGACGTGGCCTCGCTGCAAGCGCTGCCCCCCGCCGCCCTGCAGCAGCTGGCGGGGCTGCCCGAGCCCCCGGGAGCTCCCGGTACCGCCACCGGGACCACAGAGCCCGCCGAGCTCTCGGAGGAGGAGATCGACGTGGCGGACTGAGCCGAGCTCGCTCGGCTCCGCTCCGATCCACTCGCACCGAGACTGCTCCGTTCGGATGCACGCCGCTCCATTCGGGCCGGCTCGGCTGAGTTCGGATTCACTCGTGTCGGATCCGGCCGAGACTGCTCCGTTCGGATCCACCGGACTCCGTTCGGCTCCACTCGGGTGCACTCGGGTCCGCTCGGATTGACTCGGGTCCGTTCGGATCGACTCGAGTCCACCACATCCGCTCGGCTCGGTTCCGAATGGAGCCGAGCCCAGCCCCGCCCCCTCGCTGCACCCTTTTTCGGCTTTTTTTTTTTTCTTTTTTTGTTCGTCTTTCCATTGTTTTTGGTTTTGTTTATTTTTTTTTTAATTTTATTTTCTCTCAGCCCCGGTGTAAATATTTGCAATAAAGGCGACACCTTAATATGGACCCCAGAGCCCCCCACCCCCCCCCCACTTTTTTCCGGGCGAGCACCTCCCACAGCGGGCATTAATTTGTTTTAACCGGTGATTAATTACCGGCTGCGGCCGCCCCTGCCCCCCCTCAATTTGCATATTAATCAAATTGTATTTGATCTCACGCCTGTCACCACTTCCCCCCGAAGCTCCTGTCACCAGTCAGTGACATTAAGGGGGGGTGGAGACCCCTCCCCTCGCTGTCCCCCGGGGCTGGAGCGACATAGGGAGTGAGTGGGGACAGAGGGGGACGCGGGGTGGACAAGGACATGAAGGGCTGGAGCAGTGAGGGTCCAAACTTCAATGGAGACGGGGTGGCAGAGAGGCTGAGGGACACCAGTTCAAGAGAAGGCCAAAGAGAAAACCAAATCTCCGTTTTATTAAAAAACCCAAACTGGTACAAATCCCTGAGGGGCCACGGGAAACAGCCCAGGCCCACCCCCTCAGCACAAGGGGCTGTAGGGTGGGCCCCGACCCCCAGCACCCCCAAGGCAGGAGGGGGTGACACTCCCACCCCTGGCAGTGGGGGACAAGGCACAGGCAGGTGAGCGGGGGGACCCCGGCAGGCCCCCCAACAGAACAGGGTCAACTGGGCAGCCCCCTGGGGGTGGCCCTGCCCTTGGCACGGGGCACGGGGGCCGGGGTGGCGTGGACAGGGTGCTTGAGTTGCAGCAACACCTTGCTGCCTTCCACGGTGGCACCCTGGGGACAGAAGGAGCTGGCACTGGGACAGGTCCCCTGTGGGGATGGGGTGTCCCAGGGCCACCTGAGGGGTGAGGGGGGTCCCACAAACCCCCCCAGCTCACCTGCATGGCCCTGAAGGCCGCCTCGGCCTCCAGCTTCCCGGAGAAGTTGATGAAGGCACAGCGGCGCCCTGGGAGCAGCCGCACGGAGCGGATCTCCCCGAACCTGGGGGGCACAGACCCCCAAATTGAGGGGGGGGAAACAGTTTAGCTCCTAAATGGGGAGGTGGAGGGTTAGAGATCCCCAAATCTGCAGGGTGGGAGGGTCAGGGACTCTCAAACATGCAAAGCATGTTTAGCAACTCCCAACAGCTGGGGAAAGATTGAAGACTCAAGAGAAGACTCTCCAAGATGGAGAGAGTGAGACTCTGTTCCCCAGATCTACAGAATGAGGAACACAAACTCTTAAACCTGAGGAGGAACAGTTAAAGACACCCCAAGCAGTGGGATAGAGACCCCCAAACCTGGGGGCAGTGTGTGATTACTCCCTAAGCATCCCTTGCAGGTCAAAAGCACCAGAGAACGAGGACAAGGAACAGAGCTGGGGAGCTTTGGGGTCACCAGGGCTGCGGGTCCTGGAGGAGGAGCGGTCCTGGGGGTCACTCACCGGCCAAAGGCACAACGCAGCACCTTCTCATTGATGTGGGAGGTGACATTGCCCACCCAGAGCGGGAAGCAGTCCCTGCCAAGAGCCATCCTGGTGTCATCAGAGCCAGCACTGCCCCACTCTGGGACCTCCCCAGATCACCAGACACCTGTACCTGGCTGGGTGGCTCGGTGGCAGTGTTGGGTGGCCACTGGCCACAGCAGGTCTCTGTTCTGGGTCTCTTGTGGGGGTCCCGCTGCTGCCTCCTATCACACTTTTGTCACCTGTGTCCTGGCAGCTCTTGGTTGCCCATCCCGCTGCCGAGGGGCCAAAGGGGTTCAGCACCCACTGGAGACACAGGGATAGCCCCGGGGTCCCCCCAGCCCACCCACTCCTGTCCCTTACCAGGGAGAAACAGCGGCTCCTTAGCCTTGAGCAGGAAGGGGGACTCGGGGACACCCCTGGGAAGGCTGCACTGCTGTGAGGGGACAGGGGTGAGGCGTGGGGGGCACAGCAGGACAGGCGGCAGGGGGTAGGGGGCTGGGAAAGAGGGTCTCACCTGCAGCAGGGCCTGGCAGGCCTCCAGCTGCGTGGCTGCCTCAGCATAGGCCCCGTCCTGCAGCAGCAGCTCCTCGAAGGTGCGTGCGGCCTCGGCGTAGCGCTGGGGGCCGGAGGGTGCCTGCAGCCCCCTGCCTGGCCCCACAGGCACCCCACACCCTCCACCCAGCCCAAATGGCACCTCAAAGCCTCACACTGATATCCTCCAACCCTATACCACCCCACCCCACTAACACCCTGCAGCAGACCCAGTCCTCCCAGCCCCAACTCACACCTAATGCAAGCGGCCCCCCAACTCAGCTATAGCAGCCTACAGCCCCTCCAGTTCCCCACAGCCCCCACCCAGCCCCACTGGCATCCCTCAGCCCCCTGCCCAGCCCACCAGCACTCCAAAAGCCCCAGTTTATCTCCAACAACAGCCCACATCACCCTGCAGCCACTCTGAAAGCCCCATACTCACTCCTAGAACGCAGCATTCCCTCACCCAGCCATGGCACCCAACTCCTCCAGCCCCCTGCAGCCAGCCCCACAGTCCCTGGAGCCCCCGTGGGTACCTTCAGCCCCCGCAGGGCCTTGCCCTTGCGGAAGGAGCCCTTGGGCCAGCCCGGCTGCAGCACCAGTGCCGCCTCTGCATCCGCCAGCGCCTCCTCGTATCGACCCAGCTTCTCCAGGCAGTAGGAGCGGTTCCCCAGGAGCCTGCGGGGATGGGGGGTGGGTCACTGAGGCCTGTCCCACCCCACTCCAGGGCCCCCAGCTCAGCCCAAGCCCCTCTGCTCACCGGTGCTCCTGGGGGTTCAGCTCCAGGGCGACGGTGAAAGCCCAAACGGCCTCAGTGTATTCACCCATCTGGGCTGCCTCGATGCCATGGCCTGGGGAGGTGACACAGGGCTGGCTAGTGAGGACGCAGGGAGGGACAGCCCCCCTAGCACAGCCCCTCTGAGCTGGGCAGAAGCAGGGAGAGCCCCCAGTGCACTCCCCTCACCCGTTTGGGGGTCCCTACACTGACCTGCAAGTGCCAGGCTCTGCTCTATGGTGCTGGGGCTGGGCGGCCTGGGCTGGACTGGCTGGGGAGGCACAGGCGTGTCCACAGGGTCTCTACTCCCTTTCTCTGGCACCTTCCTGCTTGGCTCCATGTTCTGTGGCCCAGGGGACCGGTCACTGCCCGGGGCGGGCAGCCGGACCCCCGCCTTCTCCCGTGCTTTGCAGACAAAAGTGCAGCTCAGGTCCAGCTCCTCCTGAGGAAGAGGGGAGGGATGGGCAGGGAGAGCCCTGAGGTCCCCCACCCTCAGATAGCTCCCCTGGGGAGACTGTCCCTCCCCTCTGTCACCTCTGTCACCGCCGTGTCCTCTGGCCCAGGCTCCCCCAAGGGGACTGTGGAGTCTTCAGGGCACAGGGAGGGTTCTGGGCAGCATCCCTCATCCTCAGCACTGTTTGGGGGGGCCCCAGTGCCTGCGGGGCCACTCGGGGGGCTCTGCAAGGAGAGGGAGGGGGTAAGGTGGTGGGCCTAGGGGGTGCTGGCTGGCCCCCACCTCTGGCAACCCCCAGAACAGCGCAAGGGGGCTGGACTGGTCACTCACTGGGTCAGTGTTCTTTTTGTTCTTCTGCTCATGACCCAGTTTCTCCCGTTTCTTTCGGTCTTTTTGTTTCTGAAAAAGGAGGACATGGACCCGTGAGCAGGTGTCAGAGACCCCACCACCCTCAGCCCCCAGCCATGAGATCTCCGAGCTCAGGGACCTGCTGGCGGCACCCCAAGAAGAGGCAGTGACCCCAATCCCCAGGGCTCACCCACCTTCTTCTTCAGCTTCTTTTTCTCTGCCTTCTTCTTGGCCCGCTCCTCCTCTGCTACCAGCTCCTGTGCGTTCTTCTCGGCTTCCTGCAGGAGAGATGCCCTGAGTCAGGACACTTCTGGGGACCCCTCTCATGATGTCAACCCAGGAGCCCCAGCCCCTGGAGAGCAGGAGGGGCGGCGGGGGGATTCCCCACCTCCGCCGTGAGCCAGGTCCGGCAGGGCGTGGGCAGCCGGTCCAGCCGCGCGTCCAGGGCGGTCGGGGATGTCCGGGGGAGCTGTGGAGGCGGCTCCGAGCACAGGAAGGACTTCCGGAAGCCGCAATAGCTGTAGGGAAGGAGCCCCTCGGCGACGGGATGGTCCAAGAACGGCAAACCTCCGTCGGACTCGTCCTCGTCGTAATCGTAATCGTCATTGCCGTCGTCATCGTCATCCTCCACCGGGTAGTAATCCACGCTGGGGCCTGGCAGGAGAGCGGGGTGTGTGAGGAGCAGTCTCAGGCACCGGAACCCCCTGTTCCCCCTCTCCTGGCGATTCCCGAGCACGGGAACCCCCGGCAGCCCCCGCCCGACTCACCGTCTTCCCAAAGGAAACACACCTCCCCCTCCTTGCACTTGATCACTGTCTGGGAGGGGCCCTGCGACGGCACCGGGAGGTCGGCGAAGCTCGACATTCGGTGCCGCGGGCAGAAAGGCGCTGTGGGATGCAAAAACAGCCTTGAGCCGGCGGAGGCGGAACCGAAACCGGGCCACCACTGCGCCCCGATCTGGGCTCCCACCCCTGCGCTCCCCCGGCCCCGCCACGGCCCGTACCGCCGCTCCAGCCAGCGGGGCCGGGCGTGCAGCCCCAAGGGCAGGCAGCGGGGACAGGCCCGAAGCCGAAGTCGCCCAGTTCGGGCCCGTCCCGCTCCCGGGTCCCGCCCGAGCCCCGCATCGCCACGGGCCGCCGCCGCGCCTCAGAATTGCATCACGGGCCTACCGGAAGCACGTCACGGCGCCGGTTGAGGCCGCCCGGCCGCCATGTTGGATGCGGGCAGGACGGCGGCCCGCAGGGCCCGCGCGGGACGGGACCGGGGCTCCACATCCTCTCCCGCCGTTCCCGCCTGCTCCGAGGCCGTGGGCTCGGCCGCCTCCCGCCGCTCGTCCCGCCCCCCACGCCGGGCCCCTCCTGGCGGCCAGCTTGGCCCAGCCCCCCGGATTAGCGAGGGCGCGGCCTAAGCCTCTTTGCTGCCGCCGCCCCCGGCATGGCCCGGCATGGACGCCGGCGGCGCTGAGCGGCGCGGCGCAGAGCTATGCCTGCAGGTGAGGCCGCTCGGGGCGGGGGGGGGGCTCGGACACCCCTCACGGGGCAGCGGCGGGGCCGGGCCGGTAACGGGGTGGGGGTGGGGGGGGGGGGCCCGGGCCCAGGTAGTGCTGCGTCTCCATGGCAACGGCACAGCGGGCGGGGAGGGGTGTGGCCAAACGTGGCGAGCCCTGACGGGGGCGTGGCCATAGCGGGAGTCAGCTGGGGGCGGGGTATGGGGGCGTGGTCAAAGTGCAGCTACGGTGAAGGAGGCGTGGTCTGTGTGGTAATGGGCGGGGTGGTGCATGGCCCCGCCCATCTCCCCGGCCCAGGTCTCCTAAGCTCCCTGTACCCTTCCAGGTGGGCGACGCCGGCCTGGGCGGCCTCATCCTGCTGCTGCTGACGGCCCGGCCGGGACCGGGCGATGGGGCTGCCCGCGGGGACCCCCCCGAGCCCGGTGAGACCCCCGGGGACCACAACGGGGTGTGGTTTTCTGGGGGACTGCGGGGATCCTGGTAGGGTGCGTGGGCCGGGGGAGTGTGAAGGACCCTAATGGCGTCCAGGGTCCTTGGGGGCCTATTGATGGCATGTGGCGGGCTGTGGGGACCCTAATGGGCTGCAGGGTCCTGCGGGGACACCAAAGGGCTGTGGGGTCCTGAGGGATTTGTGGAGACTGTGAGTTCTGGGGGTCTCAGGGTTAGGGCGGCAGTGGGGCAGTGCTGGGACGATGTAGGCAGGTGCTGCCCCACAGCAAGGTTACGCATACTGGGGGTCCCCACCCTACACCATCCTCCCTGCCCCATCCTGAGGGTCCTGTGCCCCCCAGGCGGGTCCCGGGGTCCCCTGGCACGCTCCTTGCAGCGGGCAGAGGCCATGCTGCGCAGCGTCACCCCGGGACTTCGGCGCCTGCTGTCCCCACGGTCGTGCCGGCGCGGTGACGGCGACGAGGATGACGACGAGGATGAGGATGAAGCAGCGTCCATCGTCATCCCGCTGGAGCAAAGCTTCCCAGGGCTGCGCCGCCGCCTCTGCGTCTGGGAGGACCCTCGCACCGAGACTTTCGTGGGCTACGTGCAACCCCATCCCAGCGGCGCCGGTGACTTTTCTGTGGACGCCGTGCGGCAGCGCGTGGCGGAGCGGGGAGCGACCCTGCACGCGCTGCTGCAGCACCGCCACCAGCTCCGCCTGGCCCGCGACTTCGCCCGACGCCTCAAGGCCTCCTCCGACTTCCTGCAGCGGCTGCTGGCGCTGCCGGGGCCCGGAGAGCCCGGGGACCCGGCGCCGGCGCTGCGGGAGCTGTGCCTGGAGCTGCGGGCGCAGGCTGGGCACTGGGCCGTGCTGCTGCGGCGGCTGCGGACGGACGCGTGGCTGCGGGCGCTGCCGCAGCGCCGGGGCGAGGCCGTGGTGCACATGCGGTGGGCGCTGCTGCTGCCCGCCCTGATGGCCACGCGCCTGGCCAGGCGACACATCGAGGGACGGCTGCAGGAGCTCGGCCGCCCCAGCACCCCCTGCCCGGGCTCTGAGCGCTTGGCTGACCTCTTCCAGGGGCTGGAGATCTACAACCGCGTGGTGCAGGAGCTGGCGGAGGAGCTGGGCCCCGAGGTGAAGGCCCCCAGCGCCTTCACGGTGGGTGGGGTGCTGCAGCTGCTGGCTGCTGAGCGTGGCCGGGCCGTGGCCCAGAGGCTCCAGCCCCTCCTGTGGCCCCAGAATGGGAACATCAGGGATGGACACGTCTCCTGGGAGGACGTGGTAGTGCCATGGCCACCAGAGCGCAGCACGGCGGAGAAGGGAATGGGGATGGACACAGAACCCTCCAGAGAAGAGGTGCCACCGGCGCTGGCGGCTGAGCTGCAGGCAGTGTGCCAAGAGGACGAGGAGCTGATGGGACACGTTTTTGGGGCGCTGGTGGCCTCAGCTGACAGCCTGTGGCAGCCAGTGCTATCAGAGAGCCCCGAGCCCCCGGGGCTGGCCCCGGGGCTGCGGCCGGGCAGTGCAGGTGGCTGGAAGGCCGTGCGGTGGCTGGACGCTGCCCGTGGCCCCGTGGCTGCCACACTGAGTGCCCGGTACCGCCTGCTGCTCTGGGAGGCTGTGAGCGCTGTGCTGGGGGACACCCCGGGCGCTCCTCCTGCCACCCCCAGTGCCACCGTCACCGCGGCGTGGGAGCTGAGCCGTGCGCTCACTGTTGGTATGTGGGGGTACAGGGGGTGTGGGGGCTCCCTCAGGGTGTCCCTGCCTCGCCCTGACCCCTGCTGTGTCCCCACAGCCCGTGTGCCCCCTGAGTGCCAGGAGGAGCTGGGGGGGCTCTGTCTGCGCCTGCTGTGCCGGAGCGTCCTCTGCAGCTGGGACGCGGGTACGGGAGGCTGGGGGAGCACGGGGTGGGGTACAGGGGGCACAGGGCGCGGTGCAGGGTGTGGGCTCTGGGGTACAAGGTGGGGGGAGGGCAGGGTGTGGGGCATTTGGTCGATATGGGGTATGCTATGAAGGGTATGGGGTGGGGTGTGGGGTGCAAGTGGGGGATGCTGGGGTCTTCTGACTGTTTCTCCTCTAGATTTTACCCGTGCTCTGGGCTCAGGGCTGTCAGACAAGTGCTTGGAGGCCTCAGGGGGACCCCCGGGGCTGGGGTGCAGCCGCACAGCCCAGCAGCTCCGGTGCCTCTTCCCGGCCCTGGCACTGGCCCTGCGCTGCCTGCGCCTGCTGCCTGCGCGCCCTCACGGTGAGAGGGGTCCGGGGGGGGGGGCAGGTGGGTCTGGGGATCCTCTCAGTGCTGACCCCCACCCTCAGCCCCCCGTGGGGGTCTCTGCCTGCGGCTGCAGGTGCTGGGCCGGTGCCTGGCGACGGTGGCGGCCGCCCACGCGTGGCTGACGGGCCGGGCCGGGCGGTACCTGGCGGCCTGGGCGCTGCCTCAGTTCCTGCTGCTCACCCAGGGAGACCTGCAGGTACGGGGGCACAGGGGGCACGGGGGTCTGGGGGGACACAGGAGGGCTGGATTCACTCTACTTGCTCCCCTCCAGGTGCTGAAGGGAGAGGCAGAGCAGCTGATGCTGCAGGTGAGTGGGACCTTCCCGGAGCCAGAGGAGATTCACAGGGACAGCCCCCCTGAGCCACTGCCCAGCCCGGGGTCCCCGTGGGAGCTCCAGCTGTGCCAGCAGATCCGTGACGTGGTCAACAGCATCCAGGTATGGATGGTCAATAGCATCCCCCACTGCAGGAGGGGGATCCTGAGCACGAAGATGTCTGTGTCACCCGGTGTCACCCTGTGTCATCCCATGTTCCCTGTGTCCCAGCTCTTCTCCGGGGACGTGCTCTGGATGTTCTCCACCAGCTGCAAGCGGCTCTCGGCCGAGATCTTCGACCAGACGATGCCGCTGGGCCGGCACTGGCGGCTCAGGCCACGCGCTGGTGGGTGTTGGGGCTGGGGGGATGTGGGGGGCTTGCTGGGCGTTTAGGGGGTCACTGATCTGGGTCTCTGTGTCCCCCAGAGTTGCCCAGCTCCCCCAGCGCGTACGCGGCGGCCGCGGTGCAGGCGGTGCTGGGGCAGGTGCTGCAGGGGGCACAGGCCCTGCCCCAAGATGCCCAGGTGCCCACCCTGGCACGGGTCACCACAGCCTTCCTGGAGGCCTGGATGGATCACATCCTGACCCGCCGGATCAAATTCAGGTACTGGGGACAGTGGGCTAAAGCCGGTGGGTAGTGCCAGGGGTCCCAGTGGGGTTGTGGGGGTCCCAATGGCAGTCCTGGGGTCCCAGTGGCAGTGCTGGGGGTCCCAATGACAGTTCTAGGATCCCAGTGGCAGTGCTGGGGGTCCCAATGACAGTTCTAGGATCCCAGTGGCAGTGCTGGGGGTCCCAATGGCAGTTCCAGGGGTTCCAGTGGCAGTTTCAGAGATCCCAGTGGCAGCGTTGGAGGTCCAATGACAGGTTGGGGGGCCAAGTGTTCAGGTTGGGGTCACGCTGATGGTGCCAAGGGTCCCAGTGGGGGTCCTAGGGATCCTAGTGACAGTCCCAGGGGTTCTGTGGGCAGTTGTGGGGGTCGCAGTGGTGCTCTCTGTGGTGGTGGTGCCGGAGGTCCTGGTGGGGTCCTGGTGGGGATTCCAGGGGTCCCATGCCCACCCTGACCTCCATCCCAGCCTGCAGGGTGCCCTGCAGCTCCGGCGGGACTTCGAGGCGGTGCGGGAGCTGGTGTGCTCGGAGAGCTCCGGGCTGGCTCCCGAGGCCCGGCAGGCGCTGCAGGCTCTCTGCGTCTTCCGACACACGGACACGGCCGTGCGGTGCCTCCTGCAGCAGCCGGGGGGGCTGGGGGGGCCCCCCCGGGGCTGGGGCAGCCTCCGGCGCTGCTGTGAGAGCGGGCTGGGGTGGGAACTGGGGGGGAATGGGGTGGGATGGGGATGAGACAGGCGGGGATGGGATAGGACGAGGTGGGGTGGAGTTGGGGTGAGATGGGATGGGACAGGGTGGGATAGGCATAGAAAGAGAGGTTGGGACAAGGATGGGTTGGGACAGGGACAAGGATGGGGATGGGATTGGAATGGTGATGGGGACAGGAACCCCCGCCAGGAGCAGGTGCTGATATCCCAGCCTATCCATCCTTTCCCAGGCTCAGACGAAGGCGCCCACCCCCTGGAACCATCCATGGACCCTCTCCCTGGTCTGGACCCTCTGGAGAGGCTGGGCCCAATCCCAGGGACCCCCCCGCTGGCTCCGGAGGCCGATCTCCCATCCCGTCCCGAGTCCCCGTTCCCGGGCAGCCAGCAGCAGTGGCTGTCCCTGCGGCTGCACCGTGCCCGCCGCTGGCGTGTGCCAGGGCTGCCGTGTGTTGGGAACAGCCCCGAGGGCTGACCTGAAATAAACCTGGAAAAACCATGGCCGTGGCTATGTCTGTGGGTGGGAAATTGGGGTATGGGGGTCTGGTATCCCTGGAGTGTGGTCCTGGGATTCCAACTGGGACCAGTTGCTGGTGGGCAGGATCTAATTGGAATTTCTCTGGGGAGACTGATGGGGCTAGGGGGTCTTGAAGGGGTTGGGGGTGCAGGATGGGATTCCCCTAGGGGTCCTGCGGGACACTGTGGGTGCATTGCTGGGGTTCCAGGGTGGTCCTAGGGAAGGCTGGGGGTCGGTCCATAGGGGTCATTTGGGTATCCCCGGAGAGGCTGGGGAAATCAACAGGCGTAACAAACCGGACGTGAGGCGCGTGGACCGTGTGGCAGGGCTGGTCGGGGACACCCTGCGCTGTTGCTGTCCCCTCGGGGCCGGTTTGGGTTCCGCGGTGTCCCTGGGAGGACCGAGCCTGCGCGTGCTCCTCCCGCCCGCCAGGGGGCGCTCGCGGAATCGGCATCGCCGCAGGTGGCGCAGCGCTGACGTCACGAGCGCGACAGCCCTGATGGCGGGCGAGCGGCGGCGGCGCGGCGGGGATGGACCCCGGGAACGGCCCCGGGAGCGGCTCCGGGACCGGGACCCGAAACTGCGGCAACAGCAAAAGCCACCGCGAGGCTCCGGGCGGGGCCGGACGGCGCTGGCGCTTACAGCGGCCGCGGCAGCGCTGGCGCTGGGTCTGGCGGCGGCGGCGGCCGAATGGAAGCGGTGGAGCGAAACCTCCCGCCTCGTCACCCCCCACCCCGCGCCCCCCGCCGTCCCCCCTGGCTCCACGGGGCCTCTCGCATCGCCCACCTATTTCTGGGGCACGTACCGGCCTCACGTCTACTTCGGGATGAAGACGCGGAGCCCGCGCGCTGTTGTGACGGGTGAGGGGCGCGGGGGGCTCTGCCCGCCCCGGGGCTCGTCCGGCCCCGCTCCCACCACGAGACCCGCCCCTGACACCTCCCCGCCCCTCCAGGGCTGATGTGGCTCCAACACGGAGGCAACTTGCGGCACACGAGCGAGCAGAACGACGGCGTGTCGCGATATGGGTGGCTGATGCACGACGGGGAGAATTTCGGAGTGCAGGAGATCCGCGATGAGGGGCTGGTGCTGAGAACCGAGTTCGTGAAGCAGCCGGGGGGAGACCATGGCGGCGACTGGAGCTGGCGGGTCACAGCGAAGATGGAGGTGAGGGGATCAGAGTGGGAGAGGGGTTGGGGTGCCGCGGAGCTTTTGTCATCCTCCTCTTCCACCTCCCCAGGGCAAGGGCCCGGCCCCTCTCCTGTCCCTCTTCTTCTACGTGGCCACAGACGGGCAGGGGACTCTGCGGCCGATGCTGGAGAATGGGACACGGCTGGCGGCCGTGGCAGGGACAGCGGAGGAGCTCGGGGACTTCACCCTCACCTTCCTGCCCCCCACTGGGGAGGGCGGGGAGGGGACCAAGTATGCCAGGTGAATGTCTGGGCTGCAGCCCCCAAACCCTCTGTGTCCCCTCCACCTGCCCCCACGCCCTGTTTCCTCTATGTCCCCCATCCCTGACTCTCCTGTCCCTCCCCCAGTTACAACTTCCTGGCCGCGGGGCTGCCGGGGCTGCACCGTCTCACCGACCTGGTCCGGCAGAGCCTCCGTGAGAGCTCCGTGTTCTCCCCACCGGGCCGACCCCGCCGGCGCTTTTTCGGGGTGTCCAGCACTGGGGGGCTGCCTGGGGAGCCCCCGCGGGGGCAGCTGCTGCTGCACCAGGTGACGCTGGAGCCGCCGGCAGTGCTGGAGGTGACGCTGGAATCGGGCAGCGCGGCGGGGGCGCGGCGCGGGCGGCTGGCGGGGCCGGCGCTGAGCGCGGCGCTGGC
The DNA here is from genome assembly GCF_029207755.1 of Chamaea fasciata. Taxonomy (NCBI): domain Eukaryota; kingdom Metazoa; phylum Chordata; class Aves; order Passeriformes; family Sylviidae; genus Chamaea; species Chamaea fasciata. The sequence continues at coordinate 1,745,137 of NW_027094091.1, read as the reverse complement.
CCGGCACGCGGCCGCCTTTGAGCAACGCTTTGAGGACACCTTCGGGCTGGGGGCACGCGGGGTGTCCCTCCCGCAGCGCCGCTTCGCCCAGGCCGCGCTCAGCGAGATGCTGGGCGGGATCGGCTTCTTCCATGGCCGCTCCCTGCTGCGCTCGGAGCGCCGGGAAGAGCCGGTGCCTGGCGCCGAGTCCATGCTCTTCACGGCCGTGCCCTCGCGCTCCTGCTTCCCCCGTGGCTTCCTGTGGGATGAGGGCTTCCACCTGCTGCTGCTGGGCCGCTGGGACCCCGCGCTGGCCCGCGACATCCTGGCGCACTGGCTCGACCTCCTGAACGCCGATGGCTGGATCCCGCGGGAACAGATCCTTGGGGAGGAGGCGCGGGCCCGGGTGCCCCCCGAGTTCGTGCTGCAGCACAGCGAGACGGCGAACCCCCCGACGCTGCTGCTGGCGCTGGAGCGGCTGCTGCCCGACGCGCCCCTGCCCTACCTGCGCCGCCTCTTCCCGCGCCTGCGCGCCTGGTTCGAGTGGCTGAACCGCACCCAGGCCGGCCCCGAGCCCTTCACCTTCCGCTGGCGTGGCCGCGACACCAACCCCGAGCGATTCCTGAACCCCAAGACTCTGTCGTCGGGGCTGGACGATTACCCCCGCGCTTCTCACCCGTCCGCACAGGAGCGGCACCTGGACCTGCGCTGCTGGATGGCGCTGGGCGCCCGCGTGCTGGCAGTGCTGGCCGAGCACCTGGGCGAGTCCCCCGCGCCCTATCGCAGCATGGCCGCGGCCCTGAGCGACAACGACCTGCTGGACCGGCTGCACTGGGCGCCGGAGCTGGGCACCTTTGCCGACTTCGGCAATCACAGCGCGGCCGTGGCTCTGCGCTGGCACCGCCCGGCCCCCGTGCCCGGCAGGCCCCCGCCGGCCCCGCAGCTGCGGCGGGAGGTGCGGGAGGCGCCGCGGCCGCAGTTTGTGGGCGCTTTGGGCTACGTCAGCCTGTTCCCGCTGCTGCTGCAGCTGCTCCAAGCGGACTCCCCGCGGCTGCCGGCGCTGCTGGGCTCCATGCGCAGCGAGAAGCAGCTCTGGACGCCCTTTGGGCTGCGCTCGCTGGCCCGCGACAGCCCCTTGTACCTGCGCCGCAACACGGAGCACGACCCCCCGTACTGGCGCGGCTCCGTCTGGGTCAACATCAACTTCCTGGCGCTGCGGGCGCTGCACGGCTACGCGCAGGCGGCGGGGCCGCACCGGGAGCGCGCGGCCGAGCTGTACCGGGAGCTGCGGCACAACCTCGTGGCCAACGTGTTCCGGCAGTACGAGGCCACCGGCTTCCTCTGGGAGCACTATCGGGACAGCGATGGCGCCGGGCAGGGTTGTCACCCTTTCGCCGGCTGGTCCGCGCTCGTCGTGCTGGCCATGGCTGAGGACTATTAAATGTGAGCGGGGGTCCCTGTGCCCCCTGCCTGCCTGGCGTGCTCAGGGCCAGGGGAGGTGTTGGGGAGCTGTGCCAGAGCCCCCCCGCTGCCTCCCCTGCAATAAACCTCCATGACTGTGGCATCTCGCCACCCATGTCAGGGTGTCACAGTGTCGCCTTCGCTGACCCCAGGTCAGACTGGTGCCCCCTGTGCCACGGGGGGGATGTTTTGCCCCCTCCCCATGGAGTCAGAGGTCGCCACCCAGCCCAGTGCAGCCACCACAAGGGCCAATGGTACTTTCACATCTCTTTAATGGTGAGAGAACGTGCCGGGACCACCCACCCCATGGTCTTGGGCACCCCCTGGGCGATGGGGCCCCCCCGGGCAGCAGCACTGGGATCACAGGGGAGGCCCCAGAAGCAGTTCGGAGGGGAGGCAGCTCCAGCAGGACCCCGCCACGCTTCAGGGTGGTGTCAGTCGGGGCAAGGGGCCCCCAGGGGCTCCATGATGAGTCCAGACCCCAGTTGGGGGTCCTGGGGGGAGGGCTCAGACGGGCAGCACAGGTGAGCCAGGCCCCCCATCACCCCCCGATCCCCCACAGCCTTCGGGCTCACCCTCATCCTCCTCTAATCCCCGGCCCACCTCAATGCCTGAATCCCCTGTGAGCCGTCGGTGCCGCCCGAGGCATCCCTCTAGCACCGCTCTGCCTCCCCCGTCCTCGCCCCCCTCGGTGTTGGAGCAGGGGCGGCCCTCAGCCTCACAGAAGTCCGGGGGGACTTGTTTGGGGGGACCCCCGCGGGCCGGCGGCTCCTCGGGCAGGGGCAGGTCCCAGCTGGCACCGGTGCCGGTGCTGCTGGAGCCGCCGTCACGGCCGGCGCTGCCACCCCCCGGGCCCGGGCCTGGCTCCGGGTCCGTCTCGTCGGTGCCCGGCGCCGAGAGCGAGGAGCTGCTGGGGGAGGAGGCGCAGGAGCAGCCGCACGAGCAGGAGCTGCAGCCCCCGGACGAGCCGGGGGACAGCGAGGGGCTCCCGGGGCTGTAGGGCGGCGGCGGCGTCCCGGGGCGCTGCGCCACTTCCTCATACGCCGGGAGCTTGAAGGAGGCCAGCAGCCCTGGGGGGGGGAAGAGGTGGGGTCAGGGGGACACGGGTGGGCACCTAGAAACAGCCCCGAGAGGATGGAGATGGAGGGGGAGGGCACAGCTCGGCACAGGGCACAGCTGGGGGGATGTGGGGGATGGAGCTGGAGAGCACAGCCCAGGGCTGGGGGATGTGTGGGGCTGGGGGATGCAGGGGCTGGGGGAATGTGGGGCAGGGACAGAGGATCCGGGATATTGGGCGGTGGCACAGGGGTCCTGACTCACTGAGATCCCCCGTGAAGATGGTGGGGTACAAGGGGCTGGGGGTGACATGTGGGGTCCCGATTCACTGAGGTCCCACATGGAGGGGAGTGGTGCCTGCAGGGGCTGGGATGGGGAGGTACGGGGGAAATTCAGAAGCCCCTCACTCACGGAGGTCCCCCGAGGACGGGGGGTAGTGGCAGGCACCGTGGTAGGCGATGAGGTTGATCTCACGCTGCCGCTGCTGCTGCTGCAGGCGCAGCTTGGCCCGCCGGTGCCGGAACGCGCAGCAGCAGCTCAGCAGGATCAGGATGGTCCAGAGCAGCCAGAACCCTGCGGGAAGGGGGGCGCGGAGCGGGGGGGTCACCCTCACATAGAACCCCCATTCCCAGGGGGGGTCCGGCTGCAGCCCCCAGAACCTCGCACACCCCTCAGTCCCCCCAGGGTCCCAGCTCTTCCTGAGCCTCCAATGCACCTCGGAGCCCGCAGGCCCCCCGAGCCACAGGACCACTCGAGTCCCCGATTGTCCTCGGAGCCCTCAGTCCCCGTCCCCCACCGCAGCTCTCAGAACTCGCACGGAGCTCTCAGCCCCGACGCAGCCCTTGACCTCCCGAGTCGCTGAACCTCCCCGGATCCTCCTGAAGCCATCAGCCCGCCCAGAATCCCCGATCCCCTCCGTTGTCCCCGGATCCCCCCGCACTCACACCACAGCTCGTAGTAGTAGGTGCAGCAGCCGCTCTCCCCGCAGCAGTGCCCGGTCTCGCACACGTAGGGCCGGTTGTTCACCCCCGGGCAGAACTCCCGGGCCTGCGGGCACGGCCGCACCGTCACCGCGGCCCCGCGCGCGGCCCCCCCGCCCCGGCCCGCCCGGTACCTGCGGGTGCTGCCGGCCCAGCAGCGCGGCCCAGGCCCCCTCGGCGCTCCCGGGCCGCTCCATGGCACCGCCGCCTAAAGCCCGCCGCGGCCCCGCGCCCGCCCGGCCGCGGCCCCCACCGCCCGCAGCAGCCGCCGCCGCCCCGTCGCCGCCGCCGCCGCCGCCGCCATCGCGGCCCCTGCGGCCGCCGCCGCCCGGGCCGGGGCCGTCGCCGCCGCCATGACGCCCGGCCCGAAATCCCGCCCCCGTAGCCACCGTCGGCCAATCAGCGGATGCTCTGCAGCCAACAGCCAATCGGCTTCGGCATCGCCGCCCGGCTGCAGCCAATCGCTCGCCGTCTGCCTGAGCCTCACGCCCAACAACAGAGACAAAGGAGCCGAGCCCCGCCCCCGCCATGATTGGCGGTCGTAGCGACCAACCGGAGACGGAGCACCGCCCCCGGGCCCTGACTGACAGCGCCGTTCGCCAATGGTGATCCAACCCCGAGCACGGCGAAGGGCGCAGCCCCCTGGCCCGCCTCGGGGCGGACACCCGGCACAGCGCGGCCAATTGACACGCAGGCAGCTCTTCGTCTGTCTGATTGGCAAAGCACCCGACCAACCAGCGTCGCTATTCTCCGATGGGCAGGGCCCCCGTAAATGGGCGCTGCCAGATAGTGCCCCACCCACCCGGGACCGCGGGACGAACCATAACGAACGGGGGCGGGGGGAGTTGGGCTGTTCCACAGCGCCGCTGCGGGGGGGGCGGAGTTGTACCATAGTGTTTCCGGGGGGTTTTGGACTGTTCCACAGCGCTCCTGGGGGTCGGGCTGCCTCCCCACCCCACCAAGCCCACACAGGGTTCCTTCAACACACACGGTTCCTTCAACAACATCCTTTAATCAGCTCTGTGACACCAGGACCCGCCTTTTCGGGGAATCTCTATCCCCTCAGGACCACCCTCAGTCCCTGCCGGGGTCCCCAACCCTCTGTGTCCGCGGTGGAGAGGCTGGAGCCCTCTGGAGCTCCACATCCTGCCTGGCCATATCCATCTGGAGGAGCCAGAGCCCCCTGTGTCCATGAGGAACTGCAGCCATGCAGGTCCCTTGCGTCCACGTGGAGTGACCAGAGAGTCTCTGTGTCCACAGCAGCAGGTTTGAAGCCCCCTGTTCTTTCTGGCCTTCTGGCTCCATCTGGAAGGTCTGGAGCTCCCCACATCCCTCCAAGTCCACAGTGCAAATCTACAGGTTCCTCAGTATCCATGTGGATAATCCAGACCCCTCTGGACCTCCTTATGTCCACGTGGCCTGGTGATGTGGCCCTTTGTATCCACGGCCAAGAATCCGTAGCCCCCGGAGAGGGTCCTCAGCCCCCTCTGGGGGGGACATCACCCCGCGCTCTGCAGCAGCTGCAGGTTGCGCTGGTAGCAGCCCAGGCTGCAGAGCGGGCGGCCGGTGCGGGCGCAGCTGTACCGTTTGGGGTTGGGGCAGCCGGGCACGGCGCAGGGCTGCGCGGGAGGCACGGGCGGCGCGGCGGCGGCGGGCAGCGGCAGCGGCAGCCCGGCGGGGAAGGACATGGTGACGCCGTCGGCGGCGCTGCGGTAGTGCACGACGGGGCAGGGCGCGGGGCGGGCGCGGCGCTCGCGCAGGGCCCTCACCTTGGCCTTGTGCGTGCGCGTCAGGCGCTCGATGGTTTGGTTCTTGCTCTCCTCGGCCTTGCGGGCCGCCTGCAGCCGCCGGCGCCGCGCCCGCTCCTCCCGCTTCTCCCGCATCTCCTCCGTCACCTCCTTGGCCTTGGCGCCCATGGGCAGCTGCAGCAGGGGCTGGCTCTGCTGCTTGTGCAGCAGCGCGCGCTGCGGGGGCACGGAGGGGTGTCAGCGTGGGGAGGGAGGCTCTGGGAGGTCCACACAGGGCTCCCAACCCGCTCTCCACCAGTTCCCCAGAACAGCAGTTCTGGAGTCCCTGCAGCCCTTCCAGATCCCCCCAGTCCTCCCCCAGGGGTTATGAGGCTCTCCAGTCCCCCAGCAGCCCAGCTCCCTTCTTGTTCTGGAGCTCCCTGAGCGCTCCAGCCCCGTCCCAGTGTCTCCCAACACCTCCAGCCACTCCCCAGACCTCTGCCAGCAGCTCTGCAGCCCCCACAGCCCCCCGGAGCCTTGCCCCCAGTCCCCCCATACCTGCCGGGCCGTCAGGAGGGACTCGTCCACCTCCCTCTTGATGTCGCCGTTGTCATCCAGCTCCCCTCTCTCAAGGGCCGCCAGCCAGCGCCGCTCCTCCTCCTCCTCTTCCTCCTCCTCTTCCTCCTCCTCCTCCTCCCCCTCCTCACGGGGAGGGAAGCAGTTCTCAGGGTCCAGCTCGGGCAGTGGGGAGGGGGCCAGGTTGCTGTCCTCATCTGGGGGGGCGGGGAGGGCAAGAACAGTCACAGGGGTGGGGGTCACACCATGCTGGGGTCACCAGAAGGGTCCAGAGCACCCCCTCCCCAGCCAGCCCTCCCTCTGAGCCCCCCTGTTTCCCCCCAGGACTTTCCCTGCCCTCCCCACAGCCCCTCCCTCTGAGCCCCCCGTGAATCCCCCCTGCTCACCCAGCCAGGCCCGGTACTGCTCGATGGGGACCCCCTCGCTGGGCTCCTCCTCGTCCCCTCCCAGCAGCGGGGACGGCGAGTGCGTCCCTTCGGGGACCACCGTGAACGTGGGGACGCTGTAACGGAAGAGAGAGGAGTTTGGGGACGCTGGTGAGGCCGGGGTGGAGGAGTCCCGGTTAAGGGGACACGTGGAAACATGCCCGACCCAGCCTCCCTCCTCCTCCTCCTCCCACATTTTGGTGCCCAGGATCTGTCCCCCCGGCTCCCTCCTCACCTCTTGGTGCCCAGGATCTGCCCTCCCAGCTTAATCCGGAGCCGCAGCCGGGGCTGCCGAGGGGGTTCGGGACCCGGCGGCGGCCCCGCCTCGTGGTGGTGCCGCTTCTTGTGCTTTTTCTTGTGCTTCTTGTGTTTCTTCTTGTGGCCGCCATGGCCGCCCGCTTCGACCTCCTGCCCTGTGAGGAGGGACACAGGATCAGCGAGGGATCCCCGCGGGCCCTGCCTCGCCGGGGAGCGACCCCGCAGTCCCCCCGGACCCTCCCCGGCCCCGCGCCCTCTCACCGTGGCCGCCGGCCTCCATCCCGCCGCGCCGCCAGGCCCTGCGCATCCGGCTGCGGGGGACCCAATTCGGGGCGGACCCACTTCCGCCCAAACTCGCTTCCTCCCGGCCTCCCTTCCACCCGTTATCCGGGGCGGGTGACGCTGCCGCCGCCATGTTTGAAGTGGGCATATTGTGCGCTGTCCCGGAGGGAAACTGGCGCCGTCGGTGCTTTGGGGCCGCCCGGGGCAGATGTGTGAGCTCAGGTGTGAACTCAGGTGTGAGCTGTGCAGGTGTGTGTGAAACCAGAGGGTGAACACGCAGGTGTGATCACAGGTGTGAGCTGTGGGCTCCCGAGGGGCTGTTCCTGCCCAGCCGCGGGTTCTGGGGGTCCTGGGAGCAATGGAATCCCAGGGGACATCGGCAGTGCCAGCAGGTCAGGGAGTGATCCTGCCCCTCTGCCCGGCCCAGGTGAAGCACATCTGGAGTGCTGTGTCCAGGTCTGGGTTCCTCGGGACCAGAAATACCCGGAGCTTCTGGAGCGGGGGTGATCTGGGGGTGATTTGGGGTCTGGAGCACTTGGCAGGCTTGAGGGAGCTGGGTCTGGTTTGTCCGGGGAGAAGACTGGGAGAGGACTTCATCAATCCACAAAAATATCCCAAATATCTACACAAAACCCTCAAATACCCACCCAAACATCTCAAATATCCGCACAAACCCTTCAAATGCCCACCGAAATATCTCAAATATTCACACAAATCTCTCATCTGAGAGTGGATCCCACCCGTCCACACAAAAACCCCATCCAGCCGCACAAATCTCTCCCCGGGATGTCAGGACGGTGCCCGGGGCAGGACGAGGAGTTTTGGCCACGAACCAAACACAAATCCCGGCTCAGCACGAGGCAGAGCTGCGCCCCACGGAGGGGCCAAACCCTGGGACGGGTGTGTCACCTGGAGAAATGACATCTCCAGAGGTTTCCCAGGGCTTTGAGGGATTCCCCTGTGGGGACACGCGTGTGACAGCCCCGTGTGGCACACACACAGAGGATGTCACATCCCGACACACACACACACACACACACAGACACCCGCCCGCCCCCCGCCCGCAGCTGCCGCTGCCCCGGGCCATTGTCCCGCCCGTGCCAGGAGCCGCCGGCACCGATCGCCGCCGCCGCCCCCCCCCCCGCCGCGGGATCCCGGGGCTGTGCGGGGCCGGGAGAGGCGACCCCGGGATCTCCCCGTGCAGCCATCCCGGTGTCTCCCACCTGTGCCCGGGAGAGCTCCGGGGGACGCCCCGAATTGGGATTTTCTTGGACCCCTCTCCCGGAGCACCGGGATCCCCAGAACTCCCGGGCTGCCGGGACCTCGGGAACCCCCGCAAACCTCCGGGACCCCGCGGGGCTTCCCCGGGAGGCTCCGGAGGACCGGCACCACCCGGGACACCGGGAATACCGGGACCCCCCCACAAAGCTCAGGTTCACTGGGACTCCGGGACCCCCCGAGATTTCCCGGACCCCTCAGAGGGCTCCGGACGCCGAGATCCCCCAAGAGCGCCGGGACCCTCCAGAAACCTCTGGACCCCGGGACCCCTCGGACCTTCGGGACTTTTCGGGACCCCCGGGACCCCCGCCCATGTTCCGGCGGGACGAGCGCAGCCGGGCCACGGTGGCGCGGGGCTCAGCGCTGGACATGGAATTGCGCCGGGGCTGCTGCTGCCCCCCGGTCCCGGCCTCGCAGGTACGGACGGGAACACCGGGAGCCCCGGGAGCAGCGGGAACAGCGGGACCAGCCCGGGCACGAGGCCACGGGGGCGGCGGCGGCCTCTCCCTGCCCCCCGGGCCCCCCGGCCCGTCCCGCTGCCCCGGCCCAGCCGGGAATTCCGGTGGGACCCGGCACAGCGGGAAGCGCCCGCGCCCCCGGCACCCGACGGGGAGGGACTGGGGGGTCGGGGTGGGGACAGAAGGACTGGGGCGTCCCGCAGGTGGCGGTGGCGGGGTGGGGGCGCGGGCAGGTGGCACAGGGGCACGAGGGGGGGTGTCCAAGGGACACTTGGGGGGTCCCTTGGTGGTCTGGGGGGGGTGAGGGTCCTGAGGGTCCTGATTCACCCCAAACCAGCTGCGCTCGGGGGGGCTCAGTGCGTGTGTGGGGGGTCTTGGCCTCTTCATGGAGGTCCCAGTGCCTGCGGCGGGTCTTGGTGGGTACGGGGGGGTCCCAGTTCACCCAGTCCCAGCTGCATTTTGGGGGTTTCCAGTTCGCTGTATGCACGGGGGGGATCTTGGTGCATTCGGGGGTTCCATTTCACCCGGCCCCAGCTGCCCACGGCGGGGTCCTGCTGTCCTAGGGGAGTCCCAGTTCACCTGGTACACCCACACTCGGGGTGCCCCGGTACACACAGGGGGGTCCCAGAGCTTTGGGGGGAAGGTTCCGGTGCGTCCTGGGGTGGATCTGATGCGTTTTGAGGGCTCTTGGGAGGGTCCCGCTGGATACGGGGGGGTCCCCGTCTTTCTGTACCAAGTGCACTTGGCAGGTCCGGGTTCACCTGGGGGGGCTCCCGGTTCACTCGGGGGTCTCTTGGCGCACTCGGGGATCGTCCCGGGGCATTTGAGGGCATCCCGGTGCCCTTAGGGGAGGTCCCGGTGCATCCCGAGGAGTCCCGGTTAACTCAAGGCGGGTTTGGTGCCCGCGGGGGGCGTCCCGGTGCCCCGGTACCAGCTGCACACGCGGGCTCCGGTTCGCTTGGGGCGGTCCCGGTGCCCCCGGGTGGGGGGGTCTCACCCCCTCCCCCCGCACCGCGCGTTTCCGCCCAGCAGGGGGCGCCCCCCGGCCGTTCCCGGTGTCCCGGAGCCCCGCGGGGGGGGGGCGGGGGGGACACGGAGGCGGCTCCTGGGAGAAGGGAGGGGGGGACACGGGGAATGGGGGACACGGGGCGGGACATGGGGCGGGGGCGGCCGCCGCTTCCTGTGCGCGATCGCGGCGGAGCGGGAGCGGCCGGAGGTACCGGGAATGGGGGGCAGCGCTGTACCGGGGGTGGGGGGTGCGGGGGGAGAAGGGGTCCCGGTGTCCGTCCCTACCGGGACTCCGTTCCCCGTTTCCCCCGCACGGCGCCCCGTCTCCTCCTCCCCCGCCTCCCCCAACCCCTCCTTCAATGCCGTTCCCGGAGCCCCGTTCCGCACCCCCGGGCCCTGGTGTCCCCCCCCTCCCCGCACCCCTTTTCCGGCCCCCGGCACCCCCAGGTTCTGCACCCTGACCCCGGCACCCCGTCCTCTGCCCGCACCCCTCGTCCTGTCCCCCGTCCCCTGCACCCCAAACCCTGCACCCCGTCTTGTCCCCCGGCACCGAAAACCCTGGAACCCCTTCCCCTGCGCCCCATTCTCCCCATGCGCCCCCTCCCCGCCCCCCAGCTGGTCTCCCCTCCCCTGCACCCCTTATCCCCTGGCTGCACCCCAAACCCTGCGCCCCATCCAGTCCCCTCCGCCCCGCACCCTCTCCTGTGCCCCTAATCCCTTCCGTGGCCCCAAAACCCTGCCCCTCTTTTCCCATCCCCACACTCCATCTTGTCTCCTGCACCCCATTTTCTCCACTCTTTCTCTCGTGCCCCGGACCCCAAACCCTTCACCGCAACCCCTGCACCCCAATCCCTGCCCCTAAATCCCCTCCCTGCACCCCAAACGCTGCCACATCACGTCCCCAAACGCTGCACCCCGTTCTGCCCCCATTTTCCCGTCCCTGCACCCCCTCCTCTCCATGCACCCCTCATCCCATCCCCACACCCCGTTCTGTCCCCCCACCCTTTGCACCCCACCTTGTCCCCTGCACCCCTTATCCCCCTCCCCTGCACCCCATCTCTTCCCTTGCCCGCCCCCCGCGCCCCAAATCTTTCCTCTCTTGCCCCCCCCCAAATTCCTCCGCCCCTCCTTGCACCCCAAACCCGGCCCACCCCATCCCAACCCCCCCCCCTGCCGTCCCCCCCGCCCCCGCTGCCCTTTCCCGCACAGTCCCCCCCTTGTTCCCTGGGAGGGGGCGGCGATTTGGGGAGGGCGCACAACGTGGACGCCTCCTCCCCACCCCCCCCCCAAAAAAAAATTCCAGGGGAGGGGCGGGAGCACGTGGGGGACCCCCCGAATTCCCGGGGGAAGGGCCATCCGACCATCCAAAGCGCCTTTTCTCCCCGCAGCCACCTCGGTGTTGGGGGGGGGGAGAGCCCCCACTACACCCCAGCGCTGGATGCGGCGGGACCCCCTTGGGGGGCTTTGGGGGGACCCCCCAAAATAGCTGGGGGGGTCCCGGGGGTCCCGATGGAGGTGGGGGGGGGCCGCCGGCTGCGGATCCTGGAGGATCTCAACATGCTCTACATCCGCCAGATCGCCGCCAGCATCCAGGTGGGAATTTTGGGGGGGGACCCCAAAACCCGACTCCAAATCCGGGATCCCCCGGGACCCCCCCGGAGCCCCCAGACCGCGGGTTTCCCGCGGTCTGGGGGCTCCGGGGGGGTCCGGGGAGTCCCGGGAAGATGGAATGAGCTCCTCATCCCAAAGGACCCCCCAAAACCACGAGAGGGGGGATTTTTGGGGGGGCTCCCGCTGTTTCCAGCGGGGAGTTATTTATAGGCGATGACGTCACTGGAAGGGGGGGACAGGGGCGGGATCGGGATCGGGATCGGGATGGAGGAGCAGGAGGTACCGGGAAGGAGTTGGGGGGCTGAGGGAGGTCGTTGGGGGGCGAGGGTGGGGAGGTTGTGCTGGGGATTTTGGGGTTTTGTGGGTGCTTGGTGAATATGGGGGAGTTTTTGGGGTGCGCGGTGGATCTGTGGGGCATCCGTGGGGTGCAGGGTGAGTTTGGGGGATGTGGTAAACCTGTGGGGTGCGTGGCACGGTTGTGGGGCGCGGGGTGTGTTTTTGGGGTGCACGTTAAATCTGTGGGGCACGTGGTTCCCCCGTGGGGCGTAGGATGGATCTGTGGGGTGCGCCGTTCCCCTAAGGGCTGCTGGATGAGTTTGTGGGGTGACTGCCCTGCCTTTGGGGTGCACAGGTCCCCCGTGGGGTGCACGATGGATCTGTGGGGCACGTGGTTCCCTTATGGGGTGCAGGAATAATTGATGGGGTGCCTGGTTCCCCCGTGGGGCGCAGAAATAATTTGCAGGGTGCCTGGTAAACCTATGGGGTACACGATGGATCTGTGGGGCGCGTGGCTCTGCTGTGGGGTCCATGATGTGTTTGTGGGGTGCTCGGTAAATCCGTGGGGCCCTCAGCACAGCCGTGGGGTGCACGGCCTGGTGTTGGGGTTCACAGATTCCCCGCGGGGTACATGATGTGTCCGTGGGATTCCCGATAAACCTGTGGGGTGCACGGTGTGTTTGTGGGGCGCCCGGTAAATGTGTGGGGCGCACGATGTGTGGGTGCAGCTGGGGCAGGGCTGGGACCCCCCAACCAGTGTGGGACCCCCCCACCCCCCGTGTGTGCAGGGCTGGGACCACCTGGGCGTGACCGAGATCCCCGGGGGGGCGTGGGTCGGGGGTCCCCCGTGCCCGGCAGGTGCCCCAATCCCATTTATTCCCCCAGACCCTCCCGAACCCCAAATGTGGCAAGAGCCGGAGCTCCTGCGGGTGCGGGAGGGGTTTGGGGACCCCGTGACCCCAAATGTGTCCCATTCCAGAAGGCAGAGCTGCACTGGGTTCTGCGGGTCTGAGAGGGGATTTGGGCTCTCCCTGACTGCCCAAATGTGCCCCGTTCTCACAAGCCAGAGCTGCACTGGGTTCTGTGGGTGCGGGAGGAGTTTTGGGGACCCCAAATGTGTCCCATTCCCAGGAGCCGGAGCTGCAGCGGGCACTGGAGCGGGCGCTGCGGGTGCGGGAGTTTTGGGATCCCCTGGATCCCAAATGTGCCCCATTCCCGGGAGCCGGGCTGCAGTGGGTACAGCGGGTCTGGGAGGGTTTTGGGGACCCCCTGACCCCCGAAATGTGCCCGGTTGGCAGGAGCCGGAGCTGCAGCGGGCTCTGGAGCGGGCGCTGCGGGTGCGGGAGGGGGCCCGGCGGCTCCTCCCCGCCTGCAGCCGCCCCGAGCAGGCGCTGGAGACCACCAAGACCCTGGTGCTGTGCGACGCCAGGGTGGTCGCGGCGGGGGGAGAGCTGCAGCGGCGCCAGGAGGCTCGGCTGAGGGGGGCCCGGCGGTGAGGGGACCCCCAAAATGATGGGGGAGGGCGTTGGGTACCCCAAGGGATGCCCAAAGCTGGGGAGGAGCCCCAAAAGTGGAGGGGGAATGGCGAACCCCATAGGGGAGTGAGGGGCGCCCCAAATCGCGGGGGGATGTTGGGGTGCCCCATGGAGGGCACGGTGGGGGTGGTCCCTAAAATTTAGGGAGGGGGTTTGAGGATCCCAGGGGGGGTGCGGCAGTGAGGGACACCCCAAAACTTGGGGGGACATGGGCGACACCGCAGTGAGGGGACCCCTAAATCCCAGGGGTGGGATGAAGGATCCTGCAGGTCTGTGGCAGTAAGGGACACCCCGAAATTTGGGGGGGACATGAGGGACACGGCAGTGAGGGAAAACCCCAAAACCCAGAGGTGGGATGAGACCCTGCAGGGGCTGCAGCAATGAAAGACACCCCAAAATTTGGGGGCAATGGGGAAATCCCGAGGGGCGCAGCTGTGGGAGTGCGGCGGCAGGGGACACCCCAAACCTGGCAGGAATCACCCCAAAACCTGAGGGGAGCTTTGCTGAGCCCCTCCCGTCCCCCTGCAGCCCCTCGGATGCCGGGCCCGGGGCTGAGCGGGTGCCGTGCCGGGGCACCGTCTGCATCTCAGGTATGGGGGGTCCCGGGGGGGTTCTGGGAAGGGGGCACCCCGTCCTCTCTGCCTGCCCCTCCCTGGAGCACCGTCTGCATTTTGGGTGAGAGGTCTGGGGGTGTCTCAGGGGGTCTCAAACCCCTCTCCACCCCCCTCCACCAGATTTGCGCATCCCGCTGATGTGGAAGGACACCGAGTACTTCAGGAACAAGGGGGGTGAGTGTTGGGGTGCCGGGGGTCCTCCCCTTTCCCTGTGACCCCCCCCTGACCCCCCCCCAAATGCCCCCGCAGAGCTGCACCGCTGCGCCGTGTTCCTGCTGCTGCAGGTGGGGGCCGAGATCCACGACACCCCCACGGTGCTGGTGGACCGGACCCTCACCGACATCTGCTTCGAGGGCGCCGTGCTCTTGTGAGGGGGGGCACGGGACCCCCCACACCCCACACCCCTCCCCGGGACCCTGACACCCCCCATAGGACCCTCAGCACCCCCATATCCACCCACGGGACCCCTGAGCCTGAATATGGGACCCTTGACCACCCCAATATGCCCCCATGGGACCCCTGATCCCTCCCCATGGGACCCCTCATCACTCCCACACCCCCCTGGGACACTGACACCCACCATGGGACACCTGCCACCACCAAACCCCCCTTGGGGACCCCCTGCCCTCTCCTGCCCCCGCTCCAGGGGACCCCTGATCCCCCTCTGGGCACCTCTGACCCCTCCGGGGGCTGACCCCTGCCCTCCTCTACCCCTCCCTGGGCACCCCAAAACACCCCTGCCCCCCTCAGGAGACCCCTGCCCCACACTTCCCCTCTGGGCTCCCTTGTCCTGTCCCCCCCCCCCCGTGTCCCCACAGTCCGTGGGGTGGCCGCGGGGGTGTCCCCCGCCCTGGCTGACCCCGCCGTGCCGCCCCCCCCCCCAGCTCGGAGGCGGGCCCGGATTTCGAGCTGAAGGTGGAGCTGTACAGCGCGGGGCTGCCGGGCGGGGGGGCTCAGGGCAGCACCCCCAAGAAGCTGGCGACGCGTCTCAGCACGTCCCTGGGCCGCTCCTCGGGGCGCCGGGCACGGGCGGCCATGGAGGGGGGGCCCGGCAGCCCCCCGGGCACCGGCGGCACCGGGGCACTGCTGCTGCCGCCGCCCGGCGTGCCGTGAGTAACCCCCGGAGACCCCTGTGTGTGTGCCCCGTGTCCCCCGTGTCCCCTGTGTCTGCTCTGTGTCCGTGTGTGCCCCATGTCCCCCTTCTGTCCCCGTGTGTGTGCCCCGTGTCCCTGTGTGTGCTCCGTGTCCCCACTGTGTCCCCTGTGTGTGCTCTGTGTCCCCACTGTGCCCCCCTGTGTGTGCCCCGTGTCCCACTGTGTCCCCTGTGTCCCCACTGTGTCCCCTGTGTGTCCCCTGTGTGCTCTGTGTCCCCCCTGTGTGTGCCCCGTGTCCCCCCCGTGTCCCCCTATGTTCTCTGTGCCCCCCCGTGCCCCCCATCCTCCCCGACCCCCCCAATGTCCCCCTGACCCCCCCGTTGTCCCCAGGTGTCCCCGGTTCCAGCTGCTGGCCCACGCCGCGCTGTCCCTGGCCCAGGTGCACGACGGGTTCCGCACCCACGACCTCGTTGTCGCTGCCGACGGTCAGTGGGGCACCCCCAAAACACCCCATGGCACCCCAAAACACCCTGTAACACCCTAAAACACCCCATGGCACCCCATAACACCCCGTAACACCCTATAACACCCCATGGCACCCCATGACACCCTATCGCACCCCAAAACACCCTATAACACCCCATGGCACCCTGTAACACCCCAAAACACCCCATGGCACCCCTAAACATGCCATGGCACCCCAAAACACCTTCTAACACCCCATAGCATCTCACAGTACCTAATAACACCCTAAAACACCCCATGGCGCCCCATGACACCCTATAACACCCCACGGCACCCCGTAACACCCCAAAAGACCCCATGGCACCCCAAAACACTATAACACCCCACAGTACCCAAAACACCCCATGACACCCTATAACACCCCACAGTACCCAATAACACCCCAAAACACCCCATGACACCCCAAAACACCTCATGGCACCTGATAACCTCCCATAGCACCCCATAACATCCCATAATACCCTATAACACCCCATGGTACCCGGTAACACCCCATGGCACCCTGTAACACCCCAAAACATCCTGTAACACCCTATAACACCCCATGACACCCCATAACACCCTATAACACCCCACGGTACCAAATAAGACCCCATAACACCTCACAACACCCCATAATATCCTCGTCATCTGATAACACCCCAAAACACCCTGTAACACCTCATGGTATCCAATAACATCCCATACCCACCCCATAACACCCCAAAACTCCCCACAGCCTCCCATGGTACCCCAAAACACGGGCAATGGGGCTGGAACAGGTGGGGAGGGGGCTGGGGGTCCTGACAGAGGGGACAGGGGGATTTTGGGGTCCTGAAAGGGTCTGGGTGGGGTCTGGGGTCTCCGTAAGTGGGGGACAAGGGGGTCCGGGGGTCCTGGCAAGGGGAGGAGGAGGTGGGTCTGGGCTCCTATTGGGGTTTGGGGGTCCTTCGCAACCCCCAAGACCCTCATGTGTCCCCCCAATGTCCCCCGTGTCCCCCCCCAGAGCGGAGCCCCTGTTGGGTGGGTTTGGGGTCAGTGTGGGGTCCCTGCCAGCCTCCAATGTCCCCAGTGTCCCCCGTGTCCCCCCCCAGAGCGGAGCCCCTGTTGGGTGGGTTTGGGGTCAGTGTGGGGTCCCTGCCAGCCCCCAATGTCCCCCGTGTCCCCCCCCAGAGCGAAGCCCCTGCTGGGTGGGTTTGGGATCAGTGTGGGGTCCCTGCCAGCCCCCAATGTCCCCGATGTCCCCCCAATGTCCCGCGTGTCCCCCCCCAGAGCGGAGCCCCTGCTGGGTGGGTTTGGGGTCAGTGTGGGGTCCCTGCCAGCCCCCAATGTCCCCCGTGTCCCCCCCCAGAGCGAAGCCCCTGCTGGGTGGGTTTGGGATCAGTGTGGGGTCCCTGCCAGCCCCCAATGTCCCCGATGTCCCCCCAATGTCCCGCGTGTCCCCCCCCAGAGCGGAGCCCCTGCTGGGTGGGTTTGGGGTCAGTGTGGGGTCCCTGCCAGCCCCCAATGTCCCCGATGTCCCCCCAATGTCCCGCGTGTCCCCCCCCAGAGCGGAGCCCCTGCTGGGTGGGTTTGGGGTCAGTGTGGGGTCCCTGCCAGCCCCCAATGTCCCCCGTGTCCCCCCCCAGAGCGAAGCCCCTGCTGGGTGGGTTTGGGGTCAGTGTGGGGTCCCTGCCAGCCCCCAATGTCCCCGATGTCCCCCAATGTCCCGCGTGTCCCCCCCCAGAGCAGAGCCCCTGCTGGCTGCCCCTCTATGGCCGCATGTGCTGCCGCCTGGCGGCCAGGCCGAGCTGCATGGACACCCCCGCGGCGACAGGGACACTGCGGCTGCAGGTGAGCGATGGGAACGGCATCGGGAATGGGGCCGGGAACGGCACCGGGAATGGCACTGGGAATGGCAGCGGGAATGGGAGAGAGGGGTGGCATAGAGAGATGGGAATGTATTAACCCTGCCGTGATAAAAGGGACGCTGCAGCTGCAGGTGAGGGAATGGGGGAGAGAAACGGGATGTAGAGAAATGGGATATGGGAGTGGGATAGAGAAATGGGTTATAGAGAAATGGGATGTAGAGAAATGGGATAGAGAAATGGGATATATGGATGGGATAGAGAAATGGGTTATAGAGAAATGGGATGTAGAGAAATGGGATAGAGAAATGGGATAAAAGGGATGGGATAAAGAAATGGGATAGAGGAGTGGGATAGAGAAATGGGATATATGGATGGGATAGAGAAATGGGATATAGAGAAATGGGATGTAGAGATGGAATATGGGGATGGCATAGAGAAATGGGACGTAGGGATGAGATAGAGAAATGGGACGTAGGGATGGGATAGAGAAATGGGATATAGGGATGGGATAGAGAAATGGGATGTAGGGATGGGATAGAGATGGGACGTAGGGATGGGATAGAGAAATGGGACGTAGGGATTGGATAGAGAAATGGGACGTAGGGATGAGATAGAGAAATGGGATGTAGGGATGAGATAGAGAAATGGAATGTAGGGATGGGATAGAGATGAGACGTAGGGATGGGATAGAGAAATGGGATGTAGGGATGGGATAGAGAAATGGGATATAGGGATGGGATAGAGAAATGGGATGTAGGGATGGGATAGAGATGGGACGTAGGGATGGGATAGAGAAATGGGACGTAGGGATTGGATAGAGAAATGGGACGTAGGGATGAGATAGAGAAATGGGATGTAGGGATGAGATAGAGAAATGGAATGTAGGGATGGGATAGAGATGAGACGTAGGGATGGGATAGAGAAATGGGACGTAGGGATGGGATAGAGAAATGGGACGTAGGGATGGGATAGAGAAATGGGATATAGGGATGGGATTGAGGGATGTGCTGCATAAGCACCCCCACAAAACAGGGACCCTGCAGCTGCAGGTGAGGGAATGGGACAGAGGGAATTGGATTAGGAATGGGATGGATCAACACCCCTGTGGTAACTGGGGCCCTGTGGCTGCAGGAAGGGAATGGGATCAGGAATGGGACAGAGGGCTGGGATAGAGGGATGGGCTGTGTTAACACCCCTGTGGGACCAGAGACTCTGCAGCTGCAGGTGAGGGGGATCAGGATATGGGATTGGGATGTGAGGATGGGGTGGGATGAGGGATGGGATGGGGATGGAGAAAGGGGTGAGAAGAGGATGGGAACAGGGATGGAAATGGAGACAGGGATGGGGATAAGGATGGGACAGGGACAAAGATGGGACAGGGACAGGGATGGGAATGGGGTTGGAGATGAGGATAAGGATGGGACAGGGACAGGAATGGGGTCAGGACTGGGATGGGAACAGGCACAGGAACAACGACAGTGATGGGGGTGGACAAGGATGGAGACGGGGACACAGATAAGGAGAGATGGCCAGAAAATAGGGACAAGGACAAGGATGCGAACAGGACAGGGACGGGGACAAAGGTGGGCGTGGGATGTGGTCAGACAGAGGATCAGGATGGGGACAGTGACATGGATGGGAACGAGAATGGGGACAGACCCGAGGGATAGGACAGAGATGGGAAGGGACAAGAGTAGGACTGGGTTGGGATAAGAAAGGGGACAGAGCTGGGAATGGGGACAGGGATGGGGACAGGATGGGTGGTGACACAAACCCACCCGGTCTCAACCATCCCCACCAGCAGCTCTGGGCTGGTTTGGGTGGAGCTGGGGGGATCCGTGTGCTGGGGAGGGGTGCAGAATCGGGGGGCACGCTGGTCACCCATGGGTGCTGACGGCTCCGGGGGTCTCGGGACAGGCTCCGGGGGCTGAGGGGCCGAGCGGACCCCCTCTGTTCTGCGTCCTGCGGGGCCCTGGGCTGCTCTGCTACGGCAGCGCTGGCGAGGCCGAGGCAGGGCAGGAGCCCACCCTCACCATCGCTGTCACCAAGGTATGGGGACACAGGGGACACTGAGGGGGTGGTGCTCGGAGGGCTCTGGGGGGCTGTGGGGGGTGTGGGGTTATGGGGGATGGAGGGGACATGGTGGCTACGGGGAGAAACGGGGGCTGCGTGGGGCTCGTGGTGGTTGGAGGTTTATGGGGTGTTGTGGGGTCTGTGGGGTCTGCGGGGTCCAAGGAGTCCCGGTGCCGCAGGACACGCGGGTGCGGGCGGTGGAGCCGGGGGGCCGCGGGCAGCCCCCCGGGGTGGCCGTCACCAACCGGCTGGGCGGGGAGGAGGTGACACACGCGCTGGTGGCCGAGAGCGCGGCCGAGGCCCAGCGCTGGCTCGAAGCCTTCGGGCAGCACCTCTACGACTTGGGTGAGCCGGGACCCCCGGGACCCCCCACGCCATCCCTACGAGAGTCCCCATCATCCCCGTGGGATCCTCCCTATCCCTGCGGGCCCTCCCAGCCCTGTGGGACCCTCCATGCTGGTGGGATCCTGTCCCAGTGGGACCCCAAAATCCCTGTGGGACCCCCGTCCTGGCAGGATCCCAGACCATCCCTGTGGGACCCATCCCTGTGGGACCCCCATCACCCCAGGACGCCCCACCCCAGCGGGACCCCAGTGCTGAGAGCACCCCCATTCCCGTGAGACCCCCATCCCAGGCTGACCCCATCCAATGGGACCCCCATCCCACTGCAGTCCCCATCCCAGCTCAATCCCCATCCCGGGAGCACTTGGATCCCCGGGGGGCTCTGTCCCACGCCCCCTCCCCCTGTTGTCCCCGTTCCCACAGCCCAGTGGAAGCAGTGCTGTGAGGAGCTGATGAGGATCGAGGAGCCCCCCCCGCGCCGCCCCCCGGTCCCGCTGCCCCCCCAGGGCTCTCTCTACCACCAGACAGGTGAGTGGGGCTGGGGGGGGTGGTCTGGGGGGGCTCCTGCTCTGTCTCCCCCTCTCTGCTCTCTGCTCGCTCCCTAACGCTGCTCTTCTCGCTGTCCCCTCTCTCTGTGTCCCACTTCTGTCCCCCCATTTCTTTCCCCCCGCTCCTGCCGCTCTGCCACCCCCCCCTCCTGCGCCCCCCAGCCCCGCCGGGCCCCCCCGGGACCCCCCCGGGCGAGGGGCTCCTGCTGCAGGAGAATGTGTCAGCCGAGATCCGGGCGCTGCTCAGCTCCTACTACAGCGACAGGTGACACGGGGTGGGGGGGACACGGGGGACACCCCCCCACACTGCCACAGCACCCCCAGGATGGCCACGGGGACTGCGGGGGGGGCAGTGAGGACACCCCCAAACCCCCCCACCGCCTGCGAGGGGAATCCATGGGGGGCTTGGGCAGGTACTGGGTGTAGCCGGGGGGGGCCTTTCACAGCCCCCACCCCGCAGAGAGGGGGTGCGGGGGGATGGTCTGGGGATGCCGCTGACCCCCTGTGACCCCCCCTTTCCTCCCCCCTCCCCAGCTATTGACCCCTCGGATGACATCGCGGCGGTGACCGACATCCTGACGCGGCACGGGGGGACTCCCCGAGCCCCCGGCCCCCCCCCGTGGCTGTCGCTGTTCGAGGGGCCCCCCCTGCGCAGCCCCAGCCCCCCCCGCCGGGGTCGCCCCCGCACCCTGTCCCTCGACGCCCGGCTCAGCACCCTAAAGGGTCGGGGGGGTGCCCCAAAACCCCCCCACTCCAGCTCCTCCAGCAGCGGCAGCAGCAGCCCAGGGCCCCCCCAGCGCGACCCCCCCAGACCCCTCCAGTCCCGGGTCTGACCCCTCCAGCACTTGCGGGGGGGGGTCAGGGGGGATGGACCCCCCCCATTTGCCACGGGGGTTGGGAGGGCTGGGGGCTCCCAGCTTCTGTTTTTGGGGAGAAACTGGAATTTCTGCCCCTCCCCACGCTGGGGAGGGTCAGGGCTAAACTCCAAAAAAGGGGGTGGGGGGGTGGTTTCCTTCCCCCCCCCAACAAAGGTGGGTGCTGGGGACCCCCCCCCACCATAGGGTGGGTGCTGGGGACCCCCCCCACCGCAGGGTGGGTGCTCAGGGTCTAACCCGGGGGGGGGGACACAGAGCCCCCCCCCCAGCTCTGCTTTCCCTCACCTCTAACCCGGGGGGGGGACACAACCCCCCCCGGCAGGCCCCTCCCTCATTAATGATGTTCACTAATAATTTGCATTAAAATTTATTTAACAGCTGCTGTGTGTGATTTTGGCGGGGGGGGCGGGGAAGGGAGTGTGGGGGTCCCTGTGCCCGGGTTTGGGGGGGTCTGTGCCCTCCCGTCCTGTGGTGCCACCAGCGCGGGGGGGGGTCTCGGGGTGCTGCCCCCTCCCCAAGCTGCTCTTTTGGGGTGCAAGTGGGGGGGGGGTGGAGGCCGTGCTTGGGGGGTGAGTGGGGAGGGGGCGTCCATCCTGGAGGCTGGGGTGCCATAGGGGGGAACCCCCCCTCAAAAAAAGGAGGTGCTGACCCCCCCCCACTACACAGCGTGGGGGGAGAGGTCCTCGTCCTCGGTGGGGGGGCTGGGGCCCCCCAAAAGCGGCGGGTGGGGAGCGTCACGGGCCAGCAGCAGCGCGAAGCCTGGGGGGAGAATGGGGGGGGTGAGATGGGGGTGGTCGTGGGCGGGGCGGGGGGTGTTGGGGGAGGCTGGGTGATTTGGGGGGTTCACGGGGGAGTTTTGGGGTACCTGGCGTGGCTTTGTGCAGGACGAGGTCCTCGCTGGGCTCATCCCCCTGCAGAAAGTGGGAGGGACCTGAGGGGTCTCTCCACCCGCGGCTGTGCCTGCCCCACTCGCCAGGGGACCCCACCCCACCTCCTGTCCTGCCCCCCACTCCCCCAGGGGGGTCGTGTGTTCCCCGTCTGACCCCCAGACCCAAAACCTGCAGCCCCCACCGCCCCCGTGCCCCCCATCGCCCTCAGCCCCACATAACCCCAGAACCCCATCTCGGCCCCCACCCCACATTTCCCCCAGCCCCACATCGCCCCCAGCCCCTCCCCGTACCTGCCCAGGAGGGGGTCTCGGCTCCCAGGGGGCCTCCCAGCCCCCCACCTCGTGTCCCCCGATTCCATTGCGCCCCAAATCCTGGGAGTCCTGCACCGGGAGGGGGGGGGCCGGGGTTGTGGGGGGGGGACCCGGCCGGGGGTATTGGGGATCCCTCCCGCGGGCTGGGGACATCCTCAAGCAGTGGCCCCAGAGATTCCCATGCTGGGGGGCTGGGGAGGGGGGGAGTGTCCGGGAGGGACCCCTCCTCATCCCGGGGGGGCCTGGGGGGAGACCCCAAGCCAGGAGTGCTGGAAGGAGGGAGGGGCTCTACCCCATAAGTGCTTTCAGAAGACCCCGACCCAGAGGGGCCAGGAGGGACCCCCATCCGGGGAGGGCTGGGAGGGGGCCCAGACATGGCAGGGGGGGACCCCGACCTGGTGGTGGCAAAACTGGGGGTCTCCAGGGTGGGGGAGAGAGGGATCCCCGTTCCTATGGGGCTGGAGGGGGTCCCAGTGGTGGCACATCGGGGGGTGCCCGTCACCACAGGGCTGGGGGGACTCCTTGGGGGGGCAGAGGGAGGAGTCCCTGTCCCCACAGGACTGGCGGCATGGGGGGACCCTGCTCGGGCTGGGCTGGGGGGCGTCCCCAGGGTGCCACGCTGTGGGGTGCCTGTCCCCACAGGGCTGATGGGGGTCCTGGTGGCGGCACACTGCGGGGTTCCCGTCCCCACAGGACTGGTGGCATGGGGGGACCCTTCTCGGGCTGGGCTGGGGGGTGTCCCCAGAGTGGCAGCGGGAGGGGTGCCCCTCCCCATGGGGCTGGCGGGGGTCCCTGTGGTGGCACTCTGGGCGGCCCCTGTCCCCGCGGGGCCGGGGGGCAGAGGCGGCGGCGGCCGGCGGGGGCTGGGGGGCGATGCCCCCCTGGAGGCGCCGGGCGGGGGGGTCGGGGGGGGCTCCGGCCGGCGGAAGATGAAGGCGGATTCCGTCAGGCTGCGCTGGTACCGCAGGAAGGGCCGGCGGGCACCTGGCGGAGACGGGGGGGGGTCAGCAGAGACCCCCAGAACCCCCCGTGCCCCCCAACTTTTCCATGACACCTACCGGGGGTGCTGCCCGGCAGGGGGGATATGGACGTGGACCCCGAGCGCTCCCGCTGCCGAAAGAATTCCCGGGGGTTCTGGGTGCGCTGGGAAACCAGGATTGCGGCTTCCTGCGGGATCGGAGGGGTCAGCGGGGGTGTGGCCGTGTGGCACCACGGCAGGGCCAGCTGCCCTGTGACCCGCGGGCGGGGAGGGACCCGGTCCCGGCACTCACGGCCGCCGTCCCGCTGACCCCGGTGCGACCCCCGCGCTCCCGCTCGGCCGCCTCCTGCTCCCGCTGCTGCTGCTCCTGCGGGACGCGGCAGAGATGGGAAACATGGATCCCTCAGGATGGATCCTGGATCCCCTGAGATGGAGCCCTGGATGTTCTGGGATAGAGCCCTCACACCTGCCCGGGTTAGACCCCCACCCGGATCCGCCCGGAACAGACCCCCTGAATTCCTTGTGATGGACCCGCTCGATCCCGCAGGATGGACACTCCGGATCCCCTGGGATGAACCCCTTCAGATCCCCCAGGACAGACACCCACGACTCCCTGGGATGAGAGTCCCTGAATCCCCTGGGATGGGATTCCTCAAACTCCCTGGGATGAACGCCCTGGATCCTGCTGGGATGAAGCCCCTGCATCTCCCGGGACAGATCCCCTCGATCCCCCGAGACCCCCCCATTCCAGCCCCCTTCCCGCTCACCCATCGCTCCTGCTCCTTCCTCCGCTCCTCCGCGTCCAGCCGCGCCTGCTCCTGCCTGCGGGGCCGGGAGTTGGGGCGTCAGGGGAGGGTTACAGGGACGGGGACACGGGGATGGGACAGGGACGAGGACACGGGGCTGGGACAGGGATGCAGCCCAGCGTTGCCCCTCACCGCCGCTCCTCGATTTGCCGCTCCCGCTCCTGCAGCCGCCGCTCCCGCTCCGCCGCCTGGAGCCGCTCCTCCTCCATGCGCTCCCGCTCCCAGCGCCGCCGCTGCTCCCGCTCCCGCTGCCGCTCCTGCTCCTTCCGCTGCTGCTCCTCGCGCTGTGCACGCACCGGGATCAGCGCCGGGATGGGCACCGGGAACCAGCCCCGGCACCTGGACCGGGAACTCACCCGCCCCGGCAGCAGGAGCGGCACCGGGATCCCACTGCCATTGGCGCCGGCACAGGGAACGGGCACCGCGACTGGGACCCCGCCAAACTTCACGTTGGGACTCTCCCAGCGTCGGCACCAGAACCACGACCAGGACCAGGAGCCCACCGACCTCCCCACCAGCACTGGCACCAGAACCCCCTCGGTCTCGGCATTGGGACTGTGATCCCCTCTGGTATCGGCAATGGGACCCCTGCAGCGTCACCACCGCGACCCCCGCAGACCTCGGCTCTGGGACCGGGACCCCACAGCACCCCACACTGGGACTGGGATCCCCACCGGGACCGGGACCCCCACCGGGACCCCCACCAAGCTCGGCATTGGGACCCCCGGGCTCAGCCCCTGGCAACCCCAGCCGGAGGCAGCAGCCGTAACCCCATCCCCGGGATACCGGGGGACCATGGGGACCCCCCAGCCCTTCCCCAGCCCCCCGACCCCTCACCTCAGCCTGTTCCCAGAAGGAATCGCGCTGGGTGCGCTGCAGCTCCAATGCCGGGTTGGTTTTACGGTAATTGGTTCCCTGGGGAGCACGGTGGGGGGGTCGGAGTGGGACCCCCAGGATCCCCCAACACCCCCGGGAAGGGGGAGCAAGCACCCATCGCCCCCCAGGTGCCCTCCCCATTCCCGCAGGGACATCGAGACCCCCCACTCACCACCAGCTCCGGGGGGTCCTGGGGGGTCCTCCTGGGAGGGCGAGGGGCGGGGGGGCTCCAGCTGTGCCAGCACTCGGCGCAGCCCCTCCAGCGTCACCTCCTCGGAGCGGCGGGCGCTGATCACGGCCGTGGCCTCCTGCCACCACGGGGACGGGACAGGACGGGACCGTGTCACCCCTCCCACGGCCCACCCCCCGCAGGGATCCTCCGGGGAATCTCGGCACCATTCCCTCGGAAGTGTCAGATGTGGGGCTGGATCCAGATGTGGGGCCGGATCCAGATGTGGGGCCGGATCCAAACCCCGGACCCAGACAGATCACCGGAAGCTGTTCCGGGGGATGGGGAGGGCAGGACCCCCCCCGGCAGGACGGGATCGGGATTGGGGGGGGGCAGGGATCCCAACCACAGCTCCGGCACGGCGGCCAAGACTGGGAGCACTGGGAAAGCGGCGGCTGAGTCAGCAGCGCCAGGAATGCGCCCGGGCACAGGCAAAGGTCGGGGCGGCGGGATGGGGGGGGGGGGGGGGGGGGGGGCAGGGGGGGGCAAGAATGGGGAACATGGCTAGACGGGGACCCCTCAGCACCCCCCGAGGGCTCCGTGCCCCCCACTCACCCTGAAGAAGCTCCGGATGGCCGGCAGGTGTCCAGCACACGCCGCCCGCTGCGATTCCGGCACCTTTTCGCCCACCTGGCGCCGCACCCATTGCTCAGCCCGGGGGGGATCCCATCCGGGGGTCCCCCCGAGCTGCTCCCCCCGCACTCACCCAGCTGATAAGAACGATCCTGGGGGTGCCGGAACCAGGATCGGGGACCCGGCACAGCCCGTACATGACGCTGGCCGCAGAGAATTTTCCAGCGAGCTCATCCGGCCCCCCGGCTGTAAGGAGGGGGGGTCAGAGGGAGTACGGGGGAACTCGGAGGACCCCCCCACCAATACTCCCCGGCAGCGTTGCTGCCGGTACCTCCGGAATCCAGGAGCTTGAGGTCGTGGTGCTTCTCATAGCCAAAGACGGCCCTGGGGGGGGGAGAAGGGGGGTCAAGGTGGGGGTCAGGGTGGGGGGGTCAGAGCGGGTGTCACATAAAGTGGGGGACCTGCCAGGCTTGGGCACCCCCCGTGTTCCCCCATGCCACCAGCTCGGGATGAATTCATGGAAATGCCGCCGGCAGCATCCGCCCCCGGGACAATGGGAATGTGGGAAGCGCCGGAGCGGCACGGCCCCCCCAGCGACCCCCCCCTCCCCTTGCGGCGGTGCCGGGACCCCCCCGCCCGGGCCTGGGAGGGCTCAGGGGGCCCCATCGCGGCGGGATCCTCCCCCCCCGGGCATTCCCAGCGGCTCTGCCCCTCTTTGTTCCCGCGTGGCTCCGGTTCGGGGCGCACGCGGGACTCGGCTGGGCACGGCTCCGGCAGCACGCGTGGAGCACGGCGCGGCAAGGCACGTCACGCATGTCACGGCATGTCGCGACAGGCTGTGGCGCCACATGGCGGGACAGAGCCCGGCACGCGGCCGGGCGGGCGCCGGGCGGAGCCGGCGCTGGAGCGGGTCCAGCCGCGCTCCGGGGGCAGAGGGCAATGCCCCGGTGGCCGGTGGCCACGGTGACGGGCGGTCCCGTGACGCCGGGGGGCTGCGAGGCCGATGAGCCCCGGTGCAGTCGCTCCCCACCCCGGGATGGGGGTTTTGGGGGACAGCGGCTCCGGCCCCGCGGCTCCGGCACAGAACTGGGGCCAGCCCGGGACCCCCAGCCCCGCACCATCCCGGGACCCGCGTCCTCCCGATTCAGCCGGGCAGAACCCCCCTTACCGCACCCCGGGGTGCTCCCCGCTCCCGCAATCCCCCCCGGGCCCGTCGTGCCCCCGCCCCGGGCGGCGGCGCCGCTCCCAGCCCGGCGGCACCGGGAGGGACCGGGCGGGACGGGGCGAGACTGGGTGAGACTCCCGGTTCCCAGCGCGGCGGCTCGTAGGGCTCAGTCCCGGGACCCCCCCGCGGACCGCCACCCCCCGGCCGAGACCCCGGTGCGCCCCGGAGCCCCCGTCCCGGTGCCGGTAACGGTGCCTCTCGGCCCGCCCCCGACGCCCTGGCCCGTGCCTGTTCCTGCTCCCGCTCCCGGTCCTGTGTCCGGTGCCTGTCCCAGTGCCCGTTCCCAGTCTTGGTCCCCTCTTCCGTTCCCGTCCCCGTTCCCGGTTCCCTGTGCCGGCTCCTCATTCCCGGTGCCCTGTTCCCGGTCCCCATTCCCGGCTCCCGTTCCCTCTCCCGGCGTCCACCCCCCTTCCCATTCTCACCAGTCGGTCCCAGCCCGGGGGTTCCCCACGTCCTCCCGCGCCGCCAGCAGCGCCAGCCGGTACCGCTCCAGCCCCGGCCCCGCCATCCCGATCCCGGGGCCGATCCCGATCCCGGGGCCGATCCCGATCCCGGGGCCGCCGCCGCCGCCGCCCTGCGCCCGCCCCTCCCTCCCTCCCCCGCCACCCCCCCGGCACTTTCCACCGCCCACGGGCGGCACCGGGCGGGGCGGGGGCGGGAGCGGCCGGGAGGCACCGGCACGGGACGGGCGGCGCTGGGAGAGCTGGGACGGGGGCGCCGGGCCTGGGTCCCGCACCGGGACAGGGTCCCGTACTGGCATGAGAATCCTGTACCGGGATGGGGGTCCTGTCCCGGGATGAGGGTCCCAGTCCCGGGATGGGGGTCCTGTACCGGGATGAGAGTCCCTGTACCGGGATGGGGGTCCTGTCCCGGGATGGAGGTCCTGTACCGGGATGGGGGTCCCTGTCCCGGGATGGGGGTCCTGTACTGGGATGGGAATCCTGTCCCGGGATGGGGGTCCCTGCACCGGGATGAGGATCCTGTACCGGGATGGGGGTCCTGTCCCGGGATGGGGGTCCCTGTACCGGGATGAGGGTGCTGTGCCACATTTCCATTCTGGGACATGGGTGCAGGTTCCAGGATCCCATGCTGGAATGTGTGTGGAGGTCCCAGGACCCCGCAGCAGGACGTGAATGTCACACCAGGATGTGGGGCAGGTCCCAGGGGCCCACGCTGGGACCTGTGCCCGGGTCCGGCTCTGGAATGTGGCTGCGGTGCCAGGATCCCACAGCAGGATGAGGGTCCCAGACTGGGCTGTGGGTGCTGGGCTGGGATCCACTGCCAGGATGAGATCCCACACTGGAATGTGGGTGCTGGGCTGGGATCCTGGACTGGGATCCGGGTGTTGTGCCAGTATCTAGCACAGGACCAGGAGTGGGGGGTGTGTCCTCCTTCCCTCTTCTGTCCCCTCTGTCCTTTCCCCCGTGCCTGGAGCCTCTCCCGCCATTCCCTTTTTACACCAGGAAATGGGATTTTGGGGGGCTGGGAGAGTCACTGTGTCCCCCTCGAACATGAAGGTGGTGGCAGGGGGGGTCTTGGGGACATTCCCAGCCCAGTGTCTGGCCCGGCCCGTCCCCACACGGCTCCTGTCCCAAAGCCTCTCCCATCGTTCCCTTATTTGGGCACCGCGACTGAAAAATCCCAAATCCCCAGGGAGGAAAAAAATGCTGGAAAATGGGATCTTGGGCCCAGCGACACGCCCAGCCCAGTGTGTGGCCAGCCCTGTCACCCCCTGTCCTAGGGTCACAGGTGTCACTGGTGTGACTGACATTACTGGTGTCGCTGGTGTTGCTGGTGTCACTGGTGTTACTTTTTACTGGTGTCACTCTTACTGGTGTTACTGGTTGTACTGGTTCTGCTGGTTTTGTTGGTACCGCTGGTGTCACTGGTTTTACTGGTGTCACTGCTGTCACCGATGTCACTGCTGTCATCGCTGTCACTGCTGCCACTGCTGTCATGGCTGTCACTGCTGTCACTGACGTCACTGGTTTTGCTGGTGTGACCGGTGTTGCTGGTTTTACTGGTGCCGCTGGTGTCACCGGTTTAACTGGGGTTATTGGTGTCACCGGTTTCCCTGGTGTGTGCCACTAATTGTCGCTGGTGTCGCTGGCGCCACTGAAGCCACTGCTGCCGCTGCTGTCACAGGCGCCGCTGGTGTCGCTGGTGTCTCTGCTGTCACTGGTGTCGCCGGTGTCGCCGCTGTCACAGGTATCGCTGCCATCGCTGCTATCGCTGCTGTCGCAACTGTCGCGACCCTGGCCCCCCCGCCCTCCCCGTGTGGGCGTGTCCTCACTCGAGGGGCGCGTCCAGATGACCCCGCCCCGTGGGCGTGGCTTTCACCCGCGGGGGTGGGCGGGGCCCTGAGGGGGCCGTGCCGTCACGTGGCGGCGCGGCGCCCCCTGGCGGCGCTCCTTTGTCCGCGCGCGGGGCGGGGCGGCGGGGGGCGTGGCCCCGTCGGGCCTTGCCGCGCGTGATTGGCGCGGCGGGACGGGGCGTGCCGCGGCGGCGCGCTCTGATTGGCTGCGGGGCGGGGTGGGGCGGGGCGGGCGGGGCGGGGGTCGGTAACGGGCCGGGCCCGGGCGGGGGGCGCTGAGCGGGGCCGCTCCGCTGCCCGCGGCCCCCCGCGCCCCCATGGACCCCGACGTGGACTACGAGCGCCCCAACGTCGAGACCATCAAGTGCGTCGTGGTGGGCGACAACGCGGTGGGCAAGACGCGGCTGATCTGCGCCCGCGCCTGCAACGCCACGCTGAGCCAGTACCGGCTGCTGGCCACACACGTGCCCACCGTGTGGGCCATCGATCAGTACCGCGTCTGCCAGGAGGTGAGGGCGGGGGGCACCGCCGGGCACGGCCGGACACCGAGCGGGGGAGCAGCGGGAGGGGCGTTACCGGGGGACACCGAGCACCGGGCATCGCCGGGCACTGAGGGGCACTGGGGCGGAGGGGGAAGCAACAGGGAGTACCGAGCACCCGGGGACGCCCGGTACCACAAGGGACGTCGAGGAGGGAACCGGGATGGGGTAGCGGGGGCGCGCCGGGGTGGTACTGGTGGTTCCGGGCAGGGCGGTGGGTGATGGTGCCGTTCCCGGTGCCGTTCCCGGTGCCTACAGGTGCTGGAGCGCTCCCGGGATGTGGTGGACGAGGTCAGCGTTTCCCTGCGCCTCTGGGACACCTTTGGGGACCACCACAAAGACCGGCGCTTCGCCTATGGCAGGTGGGACGGCGACCCGACACCGGGACCCCACCCCTTACCCCCACCGACACCTCCGAGACCCCCTCCGCCACCCCAGCTCCTGTCACCGGCAGCCCAGCCCCCACCCCCAGCACCCCGACCGCGAGCCCTGCCCATCCCGGGATGCACAGAGCCAAAAGAGCCCCTTGGGCTCCTGCCAGCGTCCAGGGAGCAGCTCTGGCACCCCAAACCCTCGGGGAGGGGCGGGACTGCCCCCATCCCCCTCCGGGAACAGCTTTGGGGGCACCCTGACCCCGACACTGCACCCCCGAAGCCCCCGCCCCGAGCAGGGACCCGGCTGCTCACGGCCCCTCCGGAGCTGTGGGTGGGGGGCGGCTCCGGGGGGGCTGTTGAGGTGCGAGAACCCTTCCTGGTGGCGCTGGCCTGGCCGCAGGAGGGGCCCCCCAGACCTCCCGTGGCCCTCCGGTTGTAAACAGCCGGTCCCCGTGGCCGGCGGCACGTCCGGGCTCTTATCGCCGCCGCCCCGCGACAGCCCCGCGGCACCTCTAATCTCCCCGCGGCACGGCGGGTGGGGGGCCCCCCGGGGCTGGGGGGGCTGGGGGGGCTGGGGGGGGCTGGGGGGACCGGGTCCCCATGGCCCGCGGTGGCCCCGGGGCTGGCCGGGGGCCTCGGGGGGGCCGGTGGCGGCTATCTTGGTCTGGAACACGGGCCCTGCTCCAGCGGCGCCTCCCGGTCACGTCCCGTCCCGGCGCGGACTAAAAACAACCCGGGCCCGTGGCCACGCGGCTGCTCCGGGGACTTGGGGGTGCTGGCATCCACCCTGTGTCCCCTGGCATCCCCCTCTATGTCCCCTGGCATCCCCCCATGTCCCCTGGCACCCCCCCCCCCATGACCCCTGGCACCTTATACTCCCCGAGCCAGGGCTGGGATGGCAGTGGCCGCCCCACGGTGGGCGCAGGGTCACAACTGGGGACAGGAGGCGTGGTCTGTCCCTAGTGCTACCCCCCCTGGGACACCCCATGGGTGCTCAGGGCTGGAACCACCACGGTGCCGACCCGAGCTGGGGCAGCCCGTGACTTGGCCGACGGTGGTGACCCGAAGCCAGGTCCTGTCGGGTCCCTCCTGTCCCCTGTCCCGGGGCTCTCGGAGGTCATGGAGTTCTCAGAGGGTCGTGTGTCTGCCGGGTATCTGTGGGATTCCCATGGCTGTGGGGCTCTCAGGGGGTCCTGAGGCTCCTTGGGGAGGGGTGACAGGATGGGGACAGTGACCGGCGCTCTGGGGCGGGGCTGGGCCCCGGGTGCCGCCCGAGCAGGGCGTGTTTGGGGACGCCGAGTGACAGCGGGTGGCACCGGGGCAGCGCTGCCCTCCCGCTCCTGCTCCTCCCCCCCGCAGGTCGGACGTGGTGGTGCTCTGCTTCTCGCTGGCGAACCCCAACTCGCTGCGGCACGTGAAAACCATGTGGTACCCCGAGATCAAGCACTTCTGCCCCCGCACCCCCATCGTGCTGGTGGGCTGCCAGCTGGACCTGCGCTACGCCGACCTGGACGCCGTCAACCGCGCGCGCCGGCCGCTGGCCAAGTGAGCCCCCAAAGTGTCCCCCCCCCCAGCTCCACGGGGACTGGGACACCCCGGTGTGCCATCACCAGGACCACTCCAGTCCCATTAAAATGGGGGCCCTTCCCTCTACTGCTGTGGGGACCCCCAGTTTCGTCACCAGCAGGGTAGGGTGTGTCATCTCACGGGGGATGTGGTCCCGCTGTGGGTCAGGGTCTTGTGACAGCACTTGTGGGGTGGAACCTCTGCCCCGTTCAGCACTCTTGGGTTGTGGCCTCCCCTCCAGGCCACAACAGGGAGGGACCACCCTCCCAGCACGCCCTGGGATGAGGATGAGACCTCGCAGCATCCTTGGAATGAGGAGAGGCTGCCCTGGACCCCCTCCTCAGCCCCCCACCCTGTCCATGCCCCCCCAGGCCCATCAAGCCCTCGGACATCCTGCCACCGGAGCGAGGCCACGAGGTGGCCCAGGAGCTGGGGGTGCCCTACTACGAGACCAGCGTGGTGGCCCAGTTCGGCGTCAAGGACGTGTTCGACAACGCCATCCGCGCCGCGCTCGTGTCCCGCCGCCACCTGCAGTTCTGGAAGTCCCACCTGCGCAAGATGCAGCGCCCGCTGCTGCAGGCGCCCTTCCTGCCCCCCAAGCCCCCCCCGCCCCTCATCCAGGTGCCTGACGCTCCCCCCGGCCTGGGGGGGGGGCCGGCCGCCCTGTTCCAAGCCCCGCTCTGCGCCGACGTCGTCTTCCAGCTGCAGGGCGGCCACCGCGTCTTCGCCCACCGCGTCTACCTGGCCACCGCCTGCTCGCGCTTCTACGACCTCTTCACGCTGGAGGGGCCGCCCGGGAGCCTCGGCGAGGGGGACGGGGGGAGCCGCGACCTGTCGTCGTGGGGCCGCGGCTTCCTGAGCCTGCGCTGGGAGCTGGTGGCCGACCCGGTGGCGGGGCGGGAGCGGCGGATGGCGGTGGTGGCCATGGACCGGGGCGTGTGGCCGGAGCCGCTCCGCGCCGTGCTGGAGTATTTGTACACGGGGAAGCTGGAGCGGCCCCACGGCGACCTGAGGCAGGTGGGCGCCGTGGCCGAGCTGCTGGAGGTGTTCGACCTGCGGATGATGGTGGCCAACGAGCTCAACCAGGAGAGCTTCATGAACCAGGAGATCACCAAGGCCTTCCACGTGCGCCGCGCCAACCGCGTCAAGGAGTGCCTGGCCAAGGGCGTCTTTGCAGGTATAGGGGGCTCTGGGGACAGGAGGGTCACCACCCTCCCCTCCCGATGGTGGCCCCTTCTCGTGGTGACAGGGCTGTGGTCACCCTGAGCCCCTGCCACCACTGAGGTGTTTGGAGTCCGGGGTCCTGGAGCCCCTGTCCCAGTCAGTCATGGAGGTGCTGCTGGGGTGGAGTGGCAGTTCTGGGCTGTGGTGGCCAAGGGATGCTTGTCCCCAAGGCAGTGGTGTCTGAGGGGTGGCTGTCCCCATGGAAGGGATGTCTGAGGGATTCTTGTCCCCATGACAGTGGTGGTCAAAGGGTGGCTGTCCCTGGTCTGCAGTGTCCGAGGGGTGGCTGCCCCTGGTCTGCAGGGGGACAAGGGATATCTGAGGGGTGGCTGTCCCCCCCTGAGCTGTCCCCTGTGCCCAGACGTGGTGTTCCGTGTGGATGACGGGGCCGTGCCGGCGCACAAGCCGCTGCTCATCGCCGGCTGCGACTGGATGAGGGCCATGTTCCGTGGGGGCTTCCGCGAGAGCTACGCCGACGAGGTGGGGGCCAGGAGGGCACCTGTGGCTCTGTGGGGCAGGGCGGGCATCCTTGGTGGGGGTCAGGGGGCTGCTCAGACCCCCTGGCCCAGGGACACGTGTGTCCTACTTCCCTCTTGCAAGGGAGAAAGCGAGGAGCCGTGCTGGGCCGGGAGGGCCGCTCTGGGTTGTGTTGCTGTTCCAGGGCTGGAGGTTGCTGTGCCAGCTCAGGCACTGCCAGGAGGCTCCCCTTTTCCCCCAGCCCCTTTTAGGGGTGACTCTGAGCTCCACCTCCACCCCGATCCCACAGGTGTCCCTGCCTGGCACCAACTGCGCCTGCCTCCGCGCCGTCCTCGACTTCCTCTACACGGGGGTCTTCACCCCCACGCCCGACCTGGACGCCATGGAGCTGCTCATCCTCACGGACCGGCTGTGCCTGCCGCGGCTGCAGGCGCTCACCGGTGAGACCCGACCCTCACTCACTCCCTCCCTCCCCGCAGCCCCCCGATATCCCCCCTGCACGCCCTCTGACGTCAGCTGCCAATACCCTGCTGGTGCCGCGGGGGTCGGATCGATCGTCCCCGTGTGTCATTCGCTGTCCTTATGTAAGCGCGGGGTGGGGGCGCGGCCGGCCCCGGGGGGCACGTCCCCGGTGTGTCACCCCCCCATCATTTCCCTCCCTCCCCCAGAGCAATACGCCGTGGACGAGCTGCTCCGAGCCTTCATGCAGCGCGTGGAGATCGACGAGCAGGTCATCATCTACCTGGAGATGACGCAGGTACGGGGGGGCTGGAGGGCACGGAGACCCCCGGTGGGGAGGGGGCGGGCAGAGGTGATGGGGTGACCCCCCACCCCGCCCCAAATCCTCCTTCCCCCGCAGTTCCACAACGCCCGGCAGCTGGCGGCGTGGTGCCTGCACTACATCTGCACCAACTACAACCGCGTGTGCCGCCGCTTCCCCCGAGAGATGAAATTCATGTCCCCAGGTACGCGGAGAGGACACGGGGAGGGGGGCACACGGGGCACCGCCCCGCCGTGCCCTGAGCCCCGGGCCGTCCCCGCAGAGAACCAGGCGCACTTCGAGCAGCACCGCTGGCCCCCGGTGTGGTACCTGAAGGAGGAGGATCTGTACCTGCGCTCCAAGAAGGAGCGGGAGCGCGAGGAGCAGCTGCAGCGCAAGCAGCACCCCCGCAGCAAGTGGTGCTTCTGGCGGCCCTCGCCCCCCGTGTCCTGAGCTGGGGGGGGGGCTCCGGGAGGGGGACCCCCGCGTGGGGCTGGGGGGGCTCGGGAGGGCTGGGAGCCCCTGTGCTGAGCAGGGGGTTCGGCCCCGGGATCCCTACGTAGGGCTGGGGGGCTCAGCTGGGCTGGGGGTCCCTGTGGTGAGTGGGGGGGCTCGGGGCTGGGGGAGGCTTGGCTGGGCTGGGGGTCCCTGTGCTGGGCTGGGGGTCTCTGTGCCGAGCAGGGGGCTCAGGCATGTTATGAGCTGAGGGTCTCAGCCCCGGGACCCCCACACTTGACTGGGGGGCTCAGCTGGGCTGGGGGTCCCTGTGTGGAGTGAGGAGCTGGGGCTTTTATAAAGGGCTGGGGGGTTCGGTTGGGCTGAAGGTCCCTGTGTTGAGTGGGGGGCTTGGGCCCAGGGCTCCCATGCAGGGCTGGGGGTCCCTGTGCTGGGCTGAGGGGCTCAGGCTCAGGACCCCCACCCTCGGCTCCAGGGATCCCACACTGAACAGAGGGGTTGGACCCTGGGTTAGGGGGGGGGCTGTGCCCAGGGGTCCCCCACGCTGAGCCAGGGAGCTTGGCCCCATGACCCCCACCCTGGGCTGTGGCTCTCGGCCCTGGGACCCCCCCCCAGCACTGAACCAGGGGGCTTGGCAGGGGTGGGGGTCCCCCAAGGGCTTTGTTTACCCCCCCACCCCGGCTGTTTACAGGCTCTGCCGGGTCGCAGCCCCCCCGGTCCCACCGTGCCTTTCCCCGGCGGGGGGGGGGCCGTGCTGAGCCCCCTCCCCCCGGCAGGGCCCCCCCGCCCCGGCCAACGCTGGTGCTACCTCTGACCGAGCAGTATTTGGGGCTGGGGGTGCGCAGGGAGCGGGGGCTCTGCCGCTCCCCCTTTCTTTTCTGGGGGGGGTCCCCACCCCCGTAGGGCTCTCTGGTGCTGTATTTTCTCCCCCCCGTGGGGCGGGGGGGGGCCCAAGCTGTGAGCAGGGCGGGGTGGGTGGGTGGGTGGGTGGACGCGGGGAGGGGTCCCTGGGTGCTTGTGTGGCTGCGAGAGCCCCCGGCTCATCTCCGTGCCTTGGACGGGCCCCCCGGCCCCGGGCCGTGTCCCGGGGGGGATCTTTGTCCCTGTCCCCGGGGGCCTGGCATTGTCCCTGTCCCCGGGCTGTGTCCCCGTCCCCCGGGCTGAACTGCACAACCGTTTTTACACTTTTTTAACCCAGGAGCACAGCGGCCCCACCCGGCCCGGAGCGGGGGCCCCCCACAACCTCAGCAGCGGCTGTTTTAACCTTTAATAAAGCTTTTTGTAACGGAGCCTGACTCTGCTGGTCCCCCCCCCCCCCCCCGGAAGGAGTGACACGGGGGGGCTTCCCTGGAGTGGATTTATTGGGGTGAGGATCAGAAGTGGGGGGGCCTGACCCACACACTGGGGGGGACGTGAGTGGGATGTACAGGGTGGGGGGTCATTTTTGGATGGGGCAGATCCCTGGCACGGCAGGAGGGGTTGGGGGGGTTCCCCCCACCTCAGGGCCTATCCCGGGCTGAGCCCCCCCGGCTCCAGGGCTCCTTTCCCCCCTCCGGCCTCACAGGGCCCTGGGAGCAGAGCCTGGGGTCACCTCAGCTCCCATGGGGGGGGTCAGGGACAATCAGGGGGCCTGGAGGGGACCTGGGGACGTCCCTGGGGTCCAGCTGCAGCTGCTGCTGCTGTTTCCAGCCCCGGAGAACAGCTGGGGCCTCAAACATCTGGCCAGCGGCCATGGGACTGCAGCATCCCATGGGGTTTTGGGATCCTGGGGGGTGGTTGGGATACAGGATCCCCCCAGGTCCCCCGTGTCTCCCTGGCTTCCCTCAGCCCTTTTTTTCCCTCCCCGTGGCCGGTGGGTGCTGCACCCTGGGACGCTGGGCTGGGCTCGGGGCTCTCCCGGCCGGAGCAGCAGGTAGCACAGGTTTCCCGGGATCCTCCCGTCTGAGCCGGGTCTGTTCCCAGCCACGCCACCCTCCGGGAAGGGCGGGAGGCCACGGGAGGATCCCGGAGCCGGCGGGAGCCATGGGAGGATCCCCTCGGGGAGCCGGAGCAGCTCCCAGCCCTCGGGAAGGCTTCGGGAACGGGGGGGGGATCCTGGCCGGGCTCCCCCCACACATCCCCACGGAGCCGCGGCGGGGTCTGTGCTCAGCCCTGACCCGCGGCCGCGCTGCCGGAGCGTTCCGGCATTCCCGGTGTTCCCGATGCTCCCGGCAGCGCCGGCTCAGGCGGGGCCGTAGCAGAGGATCTCGCTCAGGTCGTAGCCGGTGACAGCGAAGGTGTCCCCGGCGGGGTCACAGAACCGGGCGCCGCAAACCTGCGTGTCCGTCACGCACTCGGCGTGGCAGTGCTGGATCTGCGGTGGGAGCGGGTCCACACGGAATTCCGAGGTTTCCACGGCAGCCACAGCTCCAAGGGCCACATCCCAGGTCCCCAATCCCCACGGAGCAGCCGTAGCTCCGAGTGCCATGCCCATGTCCCAGGCCCGGACTCACCTCGATGTCGTCAGTGTCCGGGTTCCTGCTGAGCTTCCAGACGTGGACAAAGGAATCCTCTGCACCTGACAGCAGCTGGAGGGGAGCAGAGGGACAGTGGGGACACCACGGAGGTGGCAGTGCCATGGGGCAGGATGGGACACTGGGCTGGGATGGGGTGTGAGATGGGATTGGGATTTGAGGTGGGAATGGCAGCTAGGGTGTCGGGGCGGGATGCAGGTTGGGATATTGGGCAGGATGTCATGCTGAGTGCGATGCCAGGCGTGACTGCAGGTGCGACACCTGGCACGGGGAGCCCCTGTCCCCTCCGTACCTTGCCGGTGAGCGGTGCCAGGTCGAGCGCGTAGATCCAGCGGGCGTGGGCGCTCACCTGGGCACGGATCCGCCCCGACCCCGCTTCCCACAGCCGAATCTGCCCGTTCCCGTAGCCCGCCGCCACGATCCCGTTCCACAGCACCACCGAGGAGCAGGTGGAGCTGCACACAGGGCCACGTGTCACCACCTCTAGGGTGTCCCCCCACGTGGCCAACACCCTGCGGGTCCCCGGGGCTCACCCAGATCCCGGGATCTTCCCCAGCAGGGTGAACTCCTCCCCGGTGCTCCAGAGGCAAAGGGTCCCGGAGTCATCGGCTGTCACCAGGTCCCCAGCCCCATCCTGTGGGGAGAGATGGCTCAGGGATGGCACTGGCTCCAGGGCTGCCCCAGGGGCACAGGGACAAGCTGAAACAGCTCCTGGAGTGCTGACGGATCCCGGCCGGAGCGGGGCCGGGAGCGCCCGCGGGCGGCTCCGTTGGAACTCGCCCGTGTTTGCCCACGCTGACACGCCGAGGGTGGGTTTTGAGGAAGGATCAGGGCACTCCTCTCTCCGTGAGGATTCCCGGCCCCTCCCGGCCCTGGGAATGTCCCAGTGCAGCCCTGGGAACGCTCAGCACTCAAGGAGCAAAGTCCAGGGGGGTGTGTGAGGGGACGGGCGGCAGTGGGAGGTGACACAACAGCTCCGTGTCCCCGCGGTGGTGACACAGCAGCTCGGGAATGGGTTCTGGGGGATGAATTCCTCGGGGATCCCCGAGCAAGGAAAGTTCAGTGACTCATCAGGGAAAGTGCTGAGTGGGAGGAAACGGCTGGTGAGTCTGCAGGGACCTGCTCTGTGAGCTTCCAGTGCCTAAGGAGCTTCCAGGAGAGACGGGACGAACTTTGGGACAAAGGACAGAGAGACAAAACAAGGGGGAAATGGTTTCCCACTGGACAAGGGGATATTTGAGTGGGATTTTGGGAAGAAATCCTTCCCTGTGAGGATGGGGAAGCCCTGGCACAGAGAAGCTGTGGCTGCGCCTGGATCCCTGGCAGTGTCC
This sequence comes from Chamaea fasciata, assembly GCF_029207755.1. Lineage (NCBI taxonomy): Eukaryota > Metazoa > Chordata > Aves > Passeriformes > Sylviidae > Chamaea > Chamaea fasciata. Next base: position 1,706,884 of record NW_027094091.1, on the reverse strand, counting down.
AAGGCCAGGTTGGATGGGGTTTGGAGCCACCTGAGATGGTGGAAAGTGTCCCTGCCCATGGCAGGGGATGGGACTGATGAGATTTGGGGTGTCCCACCCTCCCCCATACCGGGGCCTGGCCCTGCTCGGCCGCGATGTCGGTGACGGGATCCCGGTGCTGCTCCAGGACCTCGCTCAGTGTCACGTTGGTGCCTTTAGGGGGGATGTCAAACACCAGCACGGCCCCAAAGGACGTCCCTGTGGGGTCAGGGGGGTCAGCAGGGCTGGGCCACCCTGGGGCCACCACCCTGCCCACGGCCCTGGGCTCACCCACGCAGACAAAGCGGCCGCCAGCCGCCGAGATGCCTCGGGCGAACACGGAATGTGCTGGAAGGGAACAGGTCTGTGTCATTCATGGGTGGGGACAGATCTCCGTGACAGGAATTGGGGGGGTCACACCCCAACTCTGGCACGGGTTTGGGCCTGTTACAAGATATTGAGGTGTTGGTGTCCAGGGAAGGGAGCTGGGGAAGGGTCTGGAGCACCAGGAGGGGCTGAGGGAGCTGGGAAAGGGGCTCAGTCTGGAGAAAAGGGGGATCGGGGGGACCTTCTGTCCCCTGACAGGAGGGGACAGCTGGGGAACAAGGGACAGGATGAGAGGGAACAGCCCCAAGCTGTGCCGGGGGAGGTTTAGCTTGGATACTGGGAAAATTCCTTCCTGGAAAGAGCTGGGATTTCCACCCTGGCAGGGGTGGATCCTCCATCCCTGAAGGGATTTACCAGCCCTGTGGATGTGGCACTTGGGGACACGGCCAGTGGTGGCCTGGGCAGCGCTGGGGGACTCGGGGCTCTCCCAGGGATTCACCTGCCGGGTGCTCCGGGACGTCCAGCGCGTGCCAGAACACCATGGTGGAGCCGTCAGAATCGTACATCTGCCACGGAGGGACAGGGTGGGACACTCTGGGGGGGTGACAGGGGGACCCCCAGGACCCCCTGGATCTCCGCCAGGCCTCACCTGGACCCCGCGCTGGGATGTGAGCACCAGCAGCACCCGCGACGGGAGCTCGCACCAGGCGGCCTGCGAGGGACAGAGTGGGAGAGGGGGGCACTGCAGGACCCCAAAACCTCCCTCCAGCCCCTCCTCCTGCAGTTTTTCTCCTAGAGACCCCCCAAAACCTCCCTCCAACCCTCCTCCTGTGGTTCTTCTCCTAGAGACCCCCAAAAACACCCTCCTCAAACCTCCCAAACCCTCCTCCTGGAGCCCCCCAAACTCCTACTCCTGGAATAAGAGCCCCCAGATCTCCTTCTGGAGCCCCCCCCAGAGCCCTCTTCCTGGAACAGGAGCCCCCAAATCTCTTCTTAGAGCCCTCCAAACTCCTACCCCTTGACCAGGAGCCCCCAAATCTCCTCCTGGAGCCCCCCAGAGCCCTCCTCCTGGAACAGGAGCCTCCAAATCTCTTTGTAGAGCCCCCCCAGACTCCTCCTCCTGGGGCAGGACCCCCCCAACCCCGCTCCTGGGGGCCAGCCCCCCTGCCCCAGGCGTGTTTGATGTTCCCACAGGTGAGCGAGTCCCTGCTGGGCTCGGGGACCCCCCCCCAGAATCCCCCAGACCCCTCAGGGGGCTCCTTTCCCCTCGCCACCCTCCGGCACTGCAGGACCCTGGGGTCCCCCCGCCCCGTCCCAGCCCCAGCCGAGGCTCTGCCCGCGCTCCCCGCCCCCCACCTGTGTGAGCAGGGGGGTGCTGAGGGCCGAGCCCCCCCCGCGGGCCTGCAGCTGCCGGGGGGGCCCCTCGCTGCCCAGCAGGCTGAGGGTGGTGCCGTGCACGGCCCCGAAGGCCGGGGGCCGGGCCGGAGGGCACAGCACGGCCAGGTTGTTGTAGAGCGCGGAGCTGCTGCTCCGCAGGGTCAGGCTCCGCTCCCGCCGGTACGGCCTGAGGGCAGGGAACAGCGAGGCCGGGCATGCGGGGGGGCCGCAGGGGGACAGGGGGCAGATCCGGGGGGTCGGAGAAGGGTTTTTTTTTGGGAGGGGGGGGCTGGAGCGGATCAAAGGGGGTGGGAGGGGTCCAGAGAGGGAATGGGGGCAGATTCCAGAGAGGTCAGGGGTGGATCCAGAGGGGCTGATGTGGGTCCAGTGATGGATCCAGACAGGGAGGGGCAGACCCAGAGAGGCGGGAGCAGCTCCAAGGGGATCTGGAGAGCTCCAGGGGGCGGGGGGCAGATCCAGGGGAGGGGGGGACAGACCCAGGGGCAGGGGGCAGATCCTGGGGGCAGATCTAGGGGGCGGGGGGCAGATCCAGGGGGCGGGGGGCAGATCCAGGGGGGCGGGGGGCAGATCCAGGGGGCGGGGGGCAGATCCGGGGGGGAGGGAACAGACCCAGGGGGCGGGGGGCAGATCCTGGGGGCAGATCCAGGGGGCGGAGGGCAGATCCAGGGGGACTGGGGGCAGCTCCAAAGGGGTCTGGAGAGCTCCAGGGGGCTGGGGGCAGATCCAGGGGAGCGGGGGGCAGATCCTGGGGGCAGCTCCAGGGGAGCGGGGGCAGATCCATCCCTCTCCCCTCCCAGGGCCCCCCACAACCCCCGGCCCAAGCTGCTGTTCCAGGGACCCCCCACCCCATCCCCACCTCCCCGAGCCCTTCCCGAGCCCCCCGCCCTGCCCGTGCCGCCCTCCCCGACTCCCGTTCGCCCTCAGTGCCCCCCCGTCCCCCCCGGTTTCCCCTTTCCCCCTCCCCGCTCACCCGGTGCTCGCCGCCGCCATGGAGACGCGTCGCGGCGTGATGACGCAACCGCGGTCGGCGGCGCGCAGTGATTACGTCACGTTGCCGTGGAGCCCGGGACGCCAAAAGGGGGCGGGATGGCCGAGGTGGGACTGGGAGAACTGGGCGGGACTGGGAGAACTGGGAGGCGGCAAAACGGGGCAAAGGGGGCCGGATTTGGCTGGGAAGAGCGGGGGGATGTGGGGAGCTGCGGTGTTCTGGGATATACTGGGGTATATTGTAGTATACTGGGGTATACTGGGATGAGCTGGGATGAGCCGGAATGAGCTGGGATGTACTGGGACGTACTGGGGTGAGCTGGAGGGCCATGCTGGGCTGTACAGGGGTCTACTGGGATGAGCTGAGGGGCCATGCTGCGGTGGGCTGGGCTGTCCTGGGATGAACTGGGGCATGTTGGAATATAATGGGGTATACTGGGGTAGGCTGGGGGACCATGCTGGGGTGGGCTGGGCTATACTGGGCCGTACTGGGATGAACTGGGATGAGTTGGGGGGCCATGCTGGGGTGGGTTGGGCTGTACTGGCCTATACTGGGGTGTACTGGGATGCACTGGGATGGACTGGGCTGAGCTGAGGTAGATGCGGGTGTCTCTGTCCCGGCTCAGAAAGGGAAACCCCGCGGCGCCGGCGCCAAACCGAAACCGGACAAGTCACAAACGCCTTCCCGACCCCCGGGCCGGCAGTCCAAGAAGCCGTCCCCCAAAATCCCCCGCCAGACCTCGGCCCAGGCCACCCCGTCCCCGGATGAGCCGCCAAAGGAGCCCTTGGACGTCGGGCCCATCCTGGACGATCTCCTGGACCGGGTGTTGGCCGAGTGCGCCCTGGCGGCCGCGGTACGGCAGGTGAGAGAATCCCGCCCCTCCCGTGATTTGGGGAGGTTTGGGGGGGGCTGGGAGTTGCTGGCGGGGTCTCAGCTGTGTCTCTGCAGCGGGTCCCCTTCACGGTGTCGCGGGCACGGGACGCCATCCTCTTTGTCGCTGAGTGGCGGTTCCTGGCGCGGGACGAGGGGGACCCGGATCCCGAGGGGAACACGGATGCCGAACGAGACGGAATCTGGAGAGAAGATGAGGAACCCCAAACCTGCCCTATGGACTCCAGGACACCGTGCATTGTCCCCGTGGACTACGAGGGCTCTCTGTCCTCGGAAGAGGTGAGACGTTCCGCGACACGCCGCCCCCCGGAACCCACCCGGGCCGTGGGACCCGCGGTGTCACCCACACGGGGTCCCCTCTGTCCGCGGACCAGATCTCATCCGAGGATCTCTCCGTGAAAGCCGAGCCTGAAAGTCCGCTCGTGTGTCCCAGCGAGGTTCCCGACGCTGCTCCCGTCCTGGCTGCCCCTCTGCCCGCGGAGCAGGTGAGACGTGCCCCAGTCTCCCTTCTCCGAGACCCCTCGGGCTGAGCTCCAGCGGCTCCGGGACTATGGGACACCCGCTGTCACCAACACCGGGTCACCCCACGGGGGACCCCGACACCCTCACCTACACCGGGTCCCTTTTGTCCCCCCGGGCAGGTCCCCGCTGCAGCAGCTGCAGCTCCTCCCGCTCAGTTTCCCGGCGCTGACATCGACGTGCCCGTGCCAGAGCCACCCCGCCCGGAGTCGCCGAGAGCTCCTCGTCCCCGAGAGAGGGGTCGCCGCCTCTCCCGGGACCCCGGGAGTGTCGGCATCCCCGCCCAGCCCCCCGAGAAGGGTCGCCGCCTCTCCGGGGCCCCCGAGAGCGGCAGCATCCTGGCCCAACCCCCCAAGAGGGGCAGCCAACCCTCCCGGCCCCCGCAGCCCCGGCCGGCCCCGCAGGACGTGCCCCAACCCCGGGCTCCGGTCCCGACCGCGCCCTCGGAACCCCCAGCGCAGGCACCGCAGGTGTCCCACGAGGGCGCGGCCAAGGTCAGCCACCAAATGCCACCGACGCCACCCCCCAGCCTGGCACCGATACAGGCGCGCAGACCCTCCCGCGGCACCGAGGTGCCCAGGCTGGGTGCCCGCCGCCTTGCCGCCCGCTGGGTGTTGCCCGAGGTGAAGGTTGTGGACGTGAGCAGCGAGCCCGACTGGGGGCGGGCGGGACCCTCGAGGTCCCGGACGGTCCCGTCGGGGGTCCCGCAGGTCGTCCCGGGAACCGGGCGTGCCCGCAAGGCCGAGCCGCAGCTGTGTGACCCCTGGCTGGCCGCGGCTCGGTTGGCTCCCGGTGTCACCGTGCGCTGGGGCCGCAGCGAGCGGCGCGGGCCGGCCCTGCCGGGGTACGCCGGGCACGAGGATGTTGAGGAGGATGAGGAGGCGGTCAAGAGGGCGGACAAGGAGCTGAAGCCCATCCTGGCCTACCCGGAGTGCCGGCTCTCAGAGTACGACGAATGAGAGGAGCAGCTGGAAAACCCGCTGGGAATGCGGCGGCTCCCGGGGCTCTCTCAGCTCCCGGGAGGATCCCCGGTCCTTGGGGGCTCCTCGGCACCCCGTGTCCCACCAGAGCCGGGGCTGGCACTCGGAGCTTGGAGCTCTTTGCCAGCGCTGCTGAAAAGAACGGAAAAAAAAACCCCAAAAAACCCTTTAATGGGTTTTCCTCAACCGGCCACCGGAGCCGGGCCAGGAGCACCGGACGCTGCATCCACGGTGCCAACCAGTGCCCGGACCCACACTTGGCTCGTCCCCGCAGCCTCCTGGTCCCCAAATGAGGAATAAAGGGGGATGCGATGGGGTGACACTTGTGGCTTCACCCCGTGAGTGCTCCTGAAGGTCCTTGCTCCCACAGGATGTGCTCCAGCCCTGGAGTGTCCGAGTGTCCCCGCACTGCAGGACGGGGACCTTGGGGGACACGGGGACATGGCCCCTTCTGTAGCCACCCCGAGTGGCGCGGGCGAGCAGCCCTGGGGTGGCACCGGGGACACCGGTGCGACACAGGGAGCTTCACACGTCCCCCGGTGACTCCCTAAGTTGTATTTTTAGAGACCTTCATTAGCATATGAGGAGTGGGGTGGTTTCCAGCTCATTAGCATGAGCTAATAGGTTTTCAGTTCCTACTTAGCACCAGGTGAGGCCTTGGGCCTGTGTTGTGGTTCCTCATTAGCAGATGGTAGGGTAGGCGTGGTTTTCAGCTCCTAATTAGCACGAGAGTGGTTTCACCGTGGGGCGCCCTGGGGTCTTAATTCAGTGCTCGTCGAGGGTCCGCTCTGGCGGCCCTACCAGACCCCAAAATCACCAGTCCTATTTGTGACCCCACTTTTTGCGCTGGTGCAATTCCCCCCTCGTAACTCAACATCACAAAGGAACCTTGGGGTTGAAAATACGGTTTGTGGTCTAGGCTGGACAGACCTGATAATACCAGTGCTGAGTTACCCGGCTGGTTTTACAGCACTGAGAGCTTATTTAAGGCAGTAAATTAATTGTCAGGGCAGCACAGGGGATAGTGGGGCAGCAAAGGTGACAGTGTGGTGGCACAGGGGACAACTGGCTGGCCCTCCTGCCCACTCCAGCCACTCTGCTGTCCCTCCTCGGCTCTCAGTGGCTCACGGAGCAGAGGGACTCGTGTCGTGCCATGCTGCCAGCTGGGCAAAGGTCTTGCTGTGACCTCTGTCCCCAGCCCCACCCCGCACCTGCCATGGAGCTGCTGGGGGCCCTGAGCCCCCCGTGGTGGCTCCTGCTGCTCTCATTGCTGATCCTGCTGCTCTGGGCAACACGCAGAAGCCCCTGGGAGCCCCGCAAGTGTCCCACCGACCTGACGGGCAAGACAGTGATTGTCACCGGAGCCAACAGCGGTAAGCAGGGACGCGTGGTGGGGACACGTATGAGGGCGATGGCGTGATGGCTGTGGGGTGACCCGCAGGGGACATGGACGTCCCTTTGCCAGCCCAGGATCCCAGTCCCTGCTTTGGGAGTGCAAATGGCTGCAGAAGCAGCTGGTGGCTGTTCCCTGGGCACCCACAGTGTGCTCCTGGTGCCCCCTGCCCACTTCCTGAGGCTGGACTCCATCTCAGCCCTGTTAATGACTGACAGACAAAGCCACCACGGCCACCGTGTCACACCAGGGATGGGGTCACTGCTCCCACCTGTGTCCCACTGCCAAGCATGTGGTCGGGCTGCCACTGCTGGGGACCCACAGGCTGGGATTGGGATGTCCACGTGTGCCCAGGGACAGAGTGGCCCCACAAGTGCTGGGCTCCTTTCCTACCTCAGTGCCCATCATTTCCTGCTGGGTGGTTTTGGCTGCAGCAGGGGCTGCCCAAACCCTGGGGACAGGTGCACAGACCCCCAGGGACCCGTCTCCAGGTTGACCTGGCTGGGATCAGCCCGCCCCCGCTCCCGTGTTCCACAGGCATCGGCAAATGCGTGGCCATGGACCTGGCGCGCCGGAACGCCCGCATCATCCTGGCGTGCCGGAGCCGGGAGCGGGGCCAGGCGGCCGTGGAGGAGATCCGGGCGGCCACCGGGAACCCGGCGGTGGTGCTGCGGCTGCTGGACACCAGCTCGCTGGCCTCGGTGCGCGCCTTCGCCAGCGCCGTGCTGCGCGAGGAGCCGCGGCTGGACGTGCTGGTCAACAACGCCGGTGTCACCGGTACGTGCCAGGCCAGCTCCAACGGGTCCAGCACACCGTCCCGATGCCCCACAGCACTCCCCACCCTCCTTTCTACCCCATTCCAGGGCTGCCCTTCGCCATCACATCGGAGGGGTTTGAGCAAACCTTCGCCACCAACTACCTGGGCCCATTTCTGCTCACCAACCTGCTCCTGGGTGAGTGTAGGGGTTGGGGAGAGTCGGGGGGGCTCTGGGGACTCCTCCCCGCTCACCCCCTGCTCTGTACAGACCTCCTGAAGGCCTCGGCGCCCGCTCGGGTGGTCAACGTGTCGTCGTTCCGGCACAGCAAGGGCACGGCCGACAGCGCGTTCCTGACGGGGCAGCGGAGCCCAGGCGGGTACGACGCCGCCTACAACAGCACAAAGCTGATGAACGTGCTCTTCACCGCCGAGCTGGCACGGCGCCTGCAGGGCACAGGTGGGCACGGGTTAGACACCCGCTGGCATCCCCTAAGAGTGGCAGAGCCCCGGGCTGAGGTCAGGCTGGGGGCTGCTCCCCGAGGGATTTGGGGTCCCCGGGGTCCCCCACCCTGCTGATGGTGTGTCCCGGCAGGGGTGACGGCCAACGCGCTGAGCCCCGGCGTGGTGCACACCGGCATCATGCGCCACTTCAGCTTCCCCGTGCGGGCGCTCTTCAGCCTCCTCCGCCCCTTCATGAAGGTGAGCGGGGCCGGGTCCTGCCCGTCGCGGGGGCAGCGGGGTGGGGTGGGGGCTGACAGACCCCTCCTCACCGCCGTCCCCCGCAGTCGGCCGAGCAGGGCGCCGCCAGCACCATCTTCTGCGCCGTCTCGGAGGAAGCCGCGGGCATCACCGGGAAATACTTCGACAGCAGCTGCCGGCTGGCGCTGCCCTCGGCGGCCGCCCGCGACGCCGCGCTGGCACGGAAGCTCTGGGAGGCGTCGGAGCGGCTGACGGGGCTCACGGAGCAGGACTGAGCCACCGGGATGTCACCACTCAGCAAGGCGGGAAAGGGGACACGGAGGCCGCTCCACTCCCCCTGTACCCACCCTGTGCTGCCGCGGGGACAACACGGCGCCGGCCAGGTGTGACTGTGAGGCTTTTATTAAAAACCCCGGCGCCACACGCGCCGCTACTCCCAGGTGATGTCCAGGTCCAGCCGCTGCTTCCTGACGGCCTGCAGGAAGCCGTCGTAGTCGCGCCGGTAGATGTCGGGGCAGCGGGACAGGTCCAGGCGCCGCAGGGGCCCGTCGGAGCCCAGCAGCTGCCACACGGCGCCGGCGGACACGCAGCTCTCGGCCAGCGACAGCTCCCGCAGCTGCCGCAGCCCCGGCCCCGCCAGCGCCGGCTCCAGCACCGAGTCCAGCGGGAAGGGCACGGACAGCAGGCGCAGGCTCTGCAGCTGCGGGGCATTGCACAGCACCGAGGTCAGCGTGGAGCCCAGCACCGGCTGGTGCGCGGCCGGCACGGGCCCGGACAGCATCAGCGAGAAGCTCTGGAGCTGGTGCAGCCCGCGGGGCAGCAGGTCGGTGGCCCAGCGTGGTGGAGGGGCGGGGGGCTCCTCGTGGCTGTGGGGGTCCGGCGGCACTTCCAGCACAGCGCTGAAGCTCTGCAGGGCGGGGCAGCTGGCGAGCAGGGTGGGCAGCGAGAGCGGGTCCTGCCAGCTGAAGCCGTGCAGGGTCAGGGTGTGCAGGCGGGTGCCCAGGCCCTGTGCCAGGGGCAGAACCTCTGCCAGCGCCCGGCCGTGCAGCCCAGAGCAGCCCAGCATCACCCGGGACAGGCACTTCCAGCCCGGCAGCTCCCGCAGCCCTGAGGGGCTCGGACTGTCCTCCAGCCACACGCTGACCTCCTTGGCCTGGGGACACATGGCGTGGACAGTGCCCAGGGCGTCCTCCTCCACGTACTCCAGCTGCTGCAGGGACAGGATGAGTGGGGTTCCCTCCAGTGCAGCCTCCCGGCCCCGCATCAGCTCCTCCAGCGAGGGGAAACCCTCGGAGTCCTCGGTGCCGTCCAGCTGCCGCGAGTGGAGCAGCCGCAGCGCATCCAGCAGGGCGCTGTGTGCCAGCACCTCCAGGCAGGGCAGGGCCAGCAGCAGGAAAGCCACGGCGGCCACCACGTCCCCATCCCTGGCGTGCTCCAGGTCGCGGGCCAGCAGCACGCGGAGCGCGGGGCAGCCCGGGGTCCGTGCCAGGGGGTCGTAGCCCAGGTGCCGCAGGGCGCGCGGTGTCACCTTCTTGCAGCCGGACACGTCGAGCTCCCGCAGCTGGTGGCAGCAGGAGCCCACGGCCGAGAGCACCTGGATGTTGGCCTGGGTGTGGGCCAGCCCCAGGCGGGTCAGGCGTGGCAGCCCTTCGGCCAGGTCCACCAGCACGGACGGCGAGAGCCGCCCGCAGTTCCCCAGGTCCAGCACGCTCAGGCCCTGCAGCCACACGGGGGAGACCCTCAGTGGGGTGGGCAGGGGGGCACGGATGCAACTCTCACCCCCTGCCCCATTGAGAGTGGGCGCCTCAAGACTCAAAAAGGGCTCCCCCTGTCCCAATCCCTCAGCCCGTGGACCATGGCACCCCCAGCCCCACAGAGGGTGGAACTCCTCCTGCCCCACTGATGGTGGGCATCCCCAGCCCCATGGATGGTGGGCACCCCCAGCCCCACAGAGGATGGGCAGCCCCCACCCCACTCTCCCATCCCCTGAGAGGGTGGTCACACCCAACCTCACTCCCCCCGCTCCCCCAGGGTGTTGTCACCCCCTGCTCTGCTCCCCCTGCCCCATGGGCACCCCCAACCCCACAGATGTCCCTCCCAGCCCGCTCTCACAGACCGTGCCCCGCTCTCCCACCCCCCCAGCAGGTGGGCACGCCCATTTCCCCGCGCCCTCTGCCCACCTGGCAGCGCAGGACGATGAGGTGCCCCAGGGCGTTGTTGGCCAGCGCGGGGCAGGGCCGCAGGCTGAGCTGGCGCAGGTGTGGCAGCAGCAGCAGGTGCAGCGCCGCGCGCGACAGCCGCCGGCTTGTCCCCAGCAGCTGCAGCAGCTCCTGCACCAGCCCGCCGGCTGGGGGCAAACGGGGAGGGGGTCAGCGAGGAGGCCTGGCACCCCCAGCTGCCCCCACGGGGGTCCCGGTGGCCTGAAGCACCCCCTACACCTCACCCAGGTCGTTGAAGGGGCCCACGACGAAGCGGAACTCGTACTCGTCCAGGTAGTTGTCGCTGTAGTCCTTGGCCCAGAGGCTCTGCATGTGCTGGGCCAGGCTCTGCAGGCACAGTGTGGTCAGCGTGGGCACTGCCCGCCGCTGGGGCATCCCTGCAAGGGGACAGGGACAGTCAGGGACAGCCACCGTGGGCACTGCCTGCCGCTGGGGAATCCCTGGGACAGGGACAGTCACCATTGCCCCAAAATCTAAGTTTCCAGGTTTCAACACATGGGCACTGCCCACCACCAGGGTATCCCTGCACAGGGACAGGGACAGGGACAGTCACCATGGGCACTGCCCGCCACCAGGGCACCCCTGAGACAGGGACAGTCAGGGAAGGGGAAAGGGACAGTCACAGTCAGGGACAGCCAGCAGGGCACCACTTGGGGATAGGGACGGCGACAAGGACAGTCAGGGATTCCCTGCTGGGGCACTGACTGGGGACAGGGACAGACAGGGACAGCCACCGCGGGGGGATGGGACACTCAGAGACACGACGAGGCACCGCCACCCGTCACAGCCCGACCTCATTTTGGAGTCGCCTCCCCCAAACCGGCTTAGAAACCGCCCGGTGCCGGTTCCCGTTCCGGTTTCACTCAATTCCCGGCGGGAATCCCGCCGCGATCCAGGGATGAACCGGCACCGGGTACCGCGGCTCAGCCCCCGGCAACTCCTGCGGGACATCCCGAACCTCCTCACCCGCAGCTCCCGGCGGGCACCGGCGGCTCCGGGACGGGATCCCTCGGCTCCGGGAGTTATCCCGGTGTTAACCGGGACGGGGGACGCCGGGGCGGTGGCGCTGGCTGTGGTGTCCCTGGAATTCAGCAAGAAACGAGGGGATGAATCCTGATGGGATAATCAAAACCTCAGTCCGACACCAAATCCCGGTTACTGGGTCCCTCAGAAAAAAAATCCCAGTGGGGTGGGGAAGGGTAACTGGGATGGGGAGAGGGGCTGGAAACCGGAGAAAGGGAGCCGGGGACCGGGAAAAGACCCTCCGGGATGCGGAAAAGATCCCTGGGATCACGAAAAGACCCGCTGGGATGGGGAAAAGACCCTTTTAGGATAAGGAAGAGGTCCTCGGAGACTGGGAAAAGAGCCCCGGGGACGGGGAAAAGACCCTGTAGAAAAGGAGACGCCCGCGGACTGGGAAAAGAACGCCGGGAAATGGGAAAAAACCCCTCAGGTACAGGAAAAAGACCCTCAGGAACTGGAGAAAGTCCCTCCGGGAGCAGCTCAGGCACGCAGCGGAGGGAACGGGAGGGGCACGGTGAGTAATCCGGGCAGGGCAGGGCAGAGCTGTGTCTCCCCGTCACTGTCACTGTCACCCGGGCACGGCCACCGGGGCACTGCCGGGGACAGCAGCGGGACGCCGGGATGTCACCGCAGGGGATTGGGAGAACCGGGATGGGACACCGGGGAGGGCGCGGATCCCGGGGGAAGAGGCCAGACCCTTCCCGGAGGGACCGGATCGGGTCCAGCGGGGAAATTCCAAGGGAGGGGATTCCCTCTTTTCCATCGGCGGCTTTGGGGACCCCCTTCCTTGGGGACCCCTCCTGGAGGCAGCATCTCCTTGGGGATCTGTCCTCCCTGGGGGACCCTCGGCCACCCCCTCTGGGGATCGCCTCTCCCCAGCCCCATTCCCGAGACCACGTCCCGATCCCAAGCAACGCCAGGAGGTGGGAATAAAACCACCCCGTTTCCATGGCAACACCTCCTCTTACCACCACCTCCCCCTTCCTTTGCTGTCGGCGGGCGGTGCCAAGTCGGCAGCGCTCACCGAAGGCTCCCAGCCGCGTCCCGTCCCGATCGATCCCGTCCCCGTCGCGCTGCTTCCTCCTCCCTCTCCTTTTCCTCCTCATCCTCCTCCCCGGGCCTGGCCCCGCCATGACTCGCCCCTCCCTTTCCCTTGGCTTCACTCTGCGCACCGCGCATGCGCAAACAGCGAAGCCCCTTCCGCCCTTATTGCCCCCGCGGGCTGCCCCACGCCGTGCCTGACGCCCAGCGCGGCCGTACGGCCGCGCTGGGCGTCAGGCACGACGAGCGGCAGCCCGTGGGGGGCCTTTTTATCGGGCGGGGTCGACGGTACCGGGAGCGGCCGGGCCGGAGGTACCGGGGGAGGCCTGAGGGGGTCGGGGGCTCCCGGAGCGTCCCGGGAACGGGGCCAGATGTGAATTCGGGGCTGGGGAGAGAGAGGGAGGTGCCGCGGTGTCGGCGGGACGCCGAGCGTCCTTCGTTGTGGGGGTGTGAGGGATGCGAGGGGGATGTTTGGGGGGGGGGGTCTGTGTGAGGGGGTCGATGGAGATTTGGGGGCGTTCGAGAAGGTTTGGGGGTTTATGGAGGGGATGCCTGAGCGGTTTGAAGGGAGTTGGGGGCTCTGTGTAGGATTTCTGGGGGTGTCCGTGCTCTGTGGGGTGATGGGGGGGTTTTGTGTGAGGCATTTATGGCGCTCTAAAGGGCTTTGTGGGGTGCTTTTGGGATGATTTAGGGGCGTACGGGGTGGATCTGTGGGGATGTTTGGGGTCCGTGAGCAGTTTATGGGGGTGTAGAGGTGTCTGTGGGGGTGTTTGGGGGGGGATTTGGGGGTGTTTGAGGGCATTTCGGGGTCTGTGGGGGCGTTTAGCGGTCTATGGGGTGTTTGGGGGAACTTAGGGGTATTTGGGGGGGATTTAGGGGTCTTTGGGGGGATTTAGGGGTGTTTGAGGGCATTTCGGGGTCTGTGTGAGTGTTTGGGGGGGATTTAGGGTTGTTTGAGTGTTTAGGGCATTTAGGGGTTTATGTGGGTGTTTGGGGGCGTTTTGGGGTCTATGGGAGCGTTTGGGGGGGCATTTGGGGGTGTTTGGGGGGCATTTCGGGATTGGGGGGGTCTGCAGGGGTGTTTAGGGATGTTCGGGGAGGATTTAGGGATGTTTGGGGGGTTTAGGGGTGTTTTGGGGGGTTTAGGGGTGTTTTGGGGGCGTTTCGGGGCTCTGTGTGAGGAGCGCTCAGTGATGGGCTGAGGGCGACACTTCCCCCTCGGGATTTCGGTGTGGGATCGGGAAGGTTTGATCCCGAATGACTCAGCCCCCGGGGGGTAATTAACGCCCGGGCTAATTATGGGGGGAACTCATTAAGGGTAAGCAGGATGGATATTCCCGATCCTGGATGCAGGAAAAGCTTCCCAGGATCTTCCAGCAGGGGATTCTGTGTGCTGGGAATTGTGGCAGAGCACGACCCGCCCTCATTAGCATTAGTATGAATAATTAATGAATTGATAATGATTAATTACGGGGTGGAATGCAGGCGGAGCCGTTTATTTACCTGCGTGAGGTGCGTTGGTCCTGGTGGCTCCGCTGGTGCCATCCCCTCACTCTGGACTGGTCAGGGAATTCCAGAATTCCCGAATTCCCGTCGGGAGGGACCTTTTCCCGGGCTGTTCCACTGCAGACTGGCCCCGATTTCACGCAGCGTTTTTGGGTTTCCTTGTCGGTTTTTAAAAATCCCTGCTCTCATCGGGAATTCTTGGAATGTGGGGCTCTCCTGGCAGGTTCTGTGCCGGGTGTTTTTCACCTGCCCAGGTGACCTTGGAGCGGTTTTCCTTCCTCCCTCCATTCCCGAACGCGGAGCTGGGTGGTGGCTTTGGGAATAAAAACAAGGATTCGGTTCCTTTGGTGTATTTAAGGAAGAAAAGGAGGGATTTTCGTGGATTTCAGTGTCGGGAGCTCTGGATGCTGGGGTCGTCCCGGGGTGGGGTCACGTTGTGCTGATTCTCCAGAGCCTCAAATCCCACCCAGGAACAGCTGAAGCAAAAATTTGGGAAGGTTTTCAGTCTCAGAGGAAAATGCCTAAAGAATGGAAAAGAGGGAAGGGCAGGGGGTGGTGAGGATGGCAGGGATGTGGGGACTGCTCTGGCTGAATTGTCCCCTTGGCGTGGTGCAGAGAGCTCTGCTCCCAGCTTTTCCAGGGATTGGGAAAAGGATTGGATGGATCGGGGTATTTTTGGAGGGAATGGGGTTTGGATGGGTTGGAGTTTATGGATTATGGAATGACTTGCAGCCCTGGATATTCCTCCCCGCCCCGTGCTCCATGCCCTCGTTTTCCAGCCCTCTGAGGGAAGGGGGCCGCTCAGGAATTCCATAAGGGAATAAAGTTTAAAGCTGGGAATCGCTGGGAGCAAGATCCGAGAGGGGTTTGGGATGGTGGAAATCCAGGGATTTCGAGCAAAGTCCCGCTTTGGAACGAGCAGCTCTGTCTCACCCATTCCCCGAGCTGGGTTAAATCAGCTTTTCCCGGGAACAACATCCCGGTTGGGATCAGCCGGCAAATCCCGCGGGCTGCCGGAGAGGTGGGGACGAGCTGAAAAATCCAAACTGACCTCGGCGTCGTTGTCCCGGCGTTGCTGTGGCTACGGAGGAGCAGCTCGGATCCCAGGGGCGGCGGGAAGGAGCCGGGAACGCGCCGGGAATGCGGCGGGATGATCCCGCGGGGTCGGGGGTGGGAGGGAGGCGGCTGCGGGGGCTGCGGTGCCGCGGTGCAGCCGAGCAGGGCGCAGGCTCCAGCGCCGGGTCCTAGCGCCGGCACCTGGAATGAGGTCCCCGAGGGGGGAAAAGGGGGATTGGAAGGGAGCTGCTGGTTCTGCACGATTCCCCTTGGAGGAAGGGTGGAGTCGGGAAAAGTCGGGTTCTGCTGGCAGGGAACGGCCTCGAGTTGTGCCGGGTTCAGGTTGGACACCGGGGGAAATTCCTTCGTGGAAAGGGTTGTCCAGCCCTGGCAGTGGGAAACTCCCCATCCATGCCCGCGGGGATTTAACACCCTGTGGATGTGGCACCCGGGGACATTCCCCCAGCACTGCCAAGGCCACCGCTGACAATGGTTGGACTCTGAGGGGTTTTCACCCTAAACCATTCCGTAATTCCATGGGAATTGGTGTGAGAGCCCAGTGGGTGTCACTGTGTGTCCCCCCCTCCTCCAGTTTGTGTCGTTCCCAAGTGACCTGGCTGGGTGACCTCATTTTGGGTGGAGGATCTCCCTAATTTGGGGTGGAGGGAACTGGTCAAGCTCTGCAGAGGGGGACTTGGCACAAGGGATGGAGGGACAGGACACGGGGAATGGCTTGCCACTGGGAAAGAGGAGACTGGGGTGAAATATTGGGAAGGAATTCCTGGCTGGGAGGGTGGGGATGTCCTGGAGTGGAATTCCCAGATTTGCTGTGGCTGCCCCTGGATCCCTGGCAGTGTCCAAGGCCGGGCTGGATGGGGTTTGGAGCACCCTGGGACAGTGGAAGGTGTCCCTGATCATGACAGAGGGAGGCACTGGATGAGCTTTGAGGTCTCTTCCAACCCAAACCATTCCATGACTCCAGGATTTGGATTCCCCTCCACAGGGAGACTTTTGGGGTCCCCTCGGAGTGTTCAGGGCTTGGAGCAGGATTTAAAAAGCCTTAAAAGCCTCTGCTCTGGATTGATTTTGACTCATTGAAGACCAAACCCCAAATGCTAGTTTAGGATTTCTCTCCCTGAACTCAGTTTCCTGACAAACTCAAGCTGCCCCCCAACCCCAAAATCAGCTTTTGTGGAGGAATTTCCACTGGGAGATTTGTGTATAAAATAAATCCAAATGCAATAAGGTGGAATTTTGCTGCTGCTGGATAAACGGTGGGAACTTCTAAAAGTTTTTTTCATCTCCCTCCTCCTCCTCGTGCTCCCTGAGCTGGGGGTGTTCCAGCTGCTCAGCAGGGGGCTGGCGTGTATCCCAGATCCCAGGGAAAAACCTGGAGGTTGAGGGGGGATATTTCTGGACATCTTTTCTCTGTGATAATGAATTAGACAGAGAGTTTGGGCAGCAGGAAATCTGTGTGGAGCCTGCAGAGCTATGGCTGGGCTGGTTTGTGGGGGGATCCGTGGCCTGGGATGTGACGGGGCTGGCACTGGGAATCCCTGGAGGTGGAAGGGGTGGCACTGGGAATCCCTGGAGCTCTGTGACACTGGGTTCTTCCTCCCAGGAGTGTGAGGATCGCTTCAGCCCCAACCAGGTGTGACCCTGAGGATGCTCTGGGCTGCTCCATCCCAGTGTCCCTCCCAGTGTCCCTCCCAGTGTCCATCCCAGTGTCCATCCCAGTGTCCATCCCAGTGTCCATCCCAGTGTCCAT
This sequence comes from Chamaea fasciata, assembly GCF_029207755.1. NCBI lineage: Eukaryota > Metazoa > Chordata > Aves > Passeriformes > Sylviidae > Chamaea > Chamaea fasciata. Next base: position 1,690,301 of record NW_027094091.1, on the reverse strand, counting down.
CCCAGGACACGGCTCCGGAGACTCTCTGAGCAGGAGCACAAGGCAATGCCTGTGATATTCCTGCTAAATCCCAAAATACCTGGGAAGGGGCTGGGATTTGGCTCCTGCTTCCTTTGCCAGGGGTCCCCTGTGCCAGTCCCATCCCTACTCAGTGCACCAGGAAATTTATTTCAGAGGTTTAATCCCATTTTGGGTGTGTTTCCCTGGAAAAGGGGATGCTGGAGGTCCTGGAAGGCCCAGGAGGGTTTGTTTATCCTGGGGATTTTTTCAGCTGGAGCAGCAGTTTGTCCCAGTGTTTAGGGGAAAATTGGGATTGTTCCCCTTTGTACAGAGCAGGTTTAGCCCCAAATCCGTAGGTTGTGGCGAGGGTGGAGCAGCCAAAGCCCTGTTGGAGGTTGTGGTGTTCCCAGAGGGCTCTGGGTCATCTCACGGAGTTTTAATTACCAAAACTTCCCAAATCCCAATAATTCAGGCACTGACAAAGCTCCTGCCCCACCTCAGCTTCTTGTTTAAGCACAGGATCCTCGTGGGTCTTTCCCAGCTCAGGATTTTCCAGGATTCTTTCCCTCGGGGGTTCATTTTCATCCCAAATCCAAGCTGTAAATAAAGCAGGAGGTGGCAAGTGGTACCTGTGACTTTGCTGTGCCGAGAAATGGGATATCCTGGGAGGTGCCAGTGGGATATCCATGATTTGAAAAGGCTTTTCCAACTTAAAGGATTCCACCATTCTATTCCATGATTTTCAACACAGATTTCTCAGAGGTAGCTGTGGCTGCTCCTGGATCCCTGGAAATATTCCAGGCCAGGTTGGAGGGGACTTGGAGCCACCTAGAACGGTGGAAGGTGTCCCTGCCCATCCCAAACCATCCCACGATCCTGTGAAATTGTGTTGGTGTGGAAAAAAAAAACCCCGTAAATTCAGTTAAACGTGGAAAACTCCGACTGAGGCGGAGGAGGAGGAGCCGTGTGACGTTTGTAATTTTCTTTTTAAATTAACAACTCCTCTTCTGCTCCACCTGGGAGCAAAGCCTGGCTGGTTTTCCCTGATATTTTCCTGGTTTTCCCTGATATTTTCCTGGTATTTTCCTGGTTTTCTCTGGTATTTTCCATGTGTTTTCCTGATTTTCCAGGTATTTCCCTGGTATTTCCTGGCATTTTTTTTGGTTTTCCCTGTCATTCCCTGGTATTTTTCTGGTTTTTCAGGTATTTTCCTGGTTTTCCCTGGCATTCCCTGGTATTTTCCTGGCATTCCCGGTGTTTTCCTGGTTTTCCCTGGTATTTTCCTGGCATTCCCTGGTATTTTCCTGGTTTTGGGTTTGTTCCTGCTATTCTCTGTGGGAAGAGCAGTGAGGAGTTGCCGTGCTCTGAGGGGATGCTCACCCTTCCTCCCATCTGAATTCCTGCTGAAATTCCGTGGGTGTTTCCCGGTTTTCCTTGCTCTTAGAGGAAGCTTTCTTGAATTTTGAGTTCCCTCTTGGCGTTCCAGCCTCTCCTCGGAACACAACCCGCGCCGTCGCTCCGTGGGCTGAGCACCTTCCAAGTGTTTGTGTCCACGGCTCCTGTTCTGCTCCCAGGATCCCAGAGGGGAGGATCCTGCAGGGGAGGGGAAGAGCAGAAATCCTTTAGAATTTAGGAATTAGGAAGAAATCCTTCCCTGTGAGGGTGCTGAGCCCTGGCACAGGGTGCCCAGAGAAGCTGTGGCTGCCTCTGGATTCATGGAAATGTCCAAGGTCAGGGCTTGGAGCAACCTGGGATAGTGGAAGGTGTCCCTGCCCATGGATGGGGTGGAATTATTGGGATTTAAGGTCTTTTCCCACCCAAACCATTCCGTGAGTCTATAAATAGGTGATGATTGCTCCCAGATTCTGGCAGGGAAGCACGGTGAGCTTCCAGTGCTGGAGGAGGTTTCTCCTTCTGTGGGTAAAATAATCCAGATTTTCTAAATCTTCTGAACTGGTTTAGAATTTGAGCCTGAAGGGAAGGAGCTCGTCCTCTTTGTAGCTTTTTGGAGAAGTTTGTGTGGATTTTGGGCGTGTGAAGTTTCCTTTAAACCAGCGCGGAGAGGGGAAGCCGCTGGAGCACCGATGACCAGCAGATACCTGAGGTGACTCTGGTGGAGTTCCTCGTGGTCCCAGTGAGAAATTCCCAGTTTCCAGCTGGGTTTGGTGGTGTTTATCCCAGCTGCGCCTTGTTAAAGCTCCTTGAGGAGCATTCCCAAGGCTGCCAGAGCTCCAGGAGTGTTTCAGGGACAGGGTGGGATTGTTGCGGTTGCCCTGTGCAGGGAAGGAGTTGGATCCCTGATCCCGTGGGTCCGTTCCAACTCGGGATATTCCATGTGTTGGGATCCCGGGCTTGGAATGTCGGGCAGTGGCCAATCCCGGTGGCTCCCAAATCCCCCTCGGTAGCCTGATTAGCCCCGGGAACGGTGCCAGAAAAGAGGGCTGAGGGCGTTAATTTGGGATCTGTCAGCTGGGCCAGGAACAATGGCACACGGTGTCACCTGTCACGGCCAGGAGCAGGACAATCAGCGATCATTCCAGCCGCCCCTGATTAACCTCTTGGGCTCCATCCGCGCACGCAGGTGCCGCTCCCGGGGGATTTGGGACGAACCCCCCGCTGCAGGGCGTTGTTCTCCCTCCAAATTCCTCCGCGAAGGAGAAGAGCGACTGGGGGCAAACCTTGGCTGGGGTCACCGTGCGGGAGGAATTTGGGGTGTCCCTGCCCGGTGGCCACCACAGGGCGAGCCGGAGGAGAGTGTGGCCGTGCCCGGTGGCCCGGTGCCTCCTCCTGCTCGGGGAGCTTTAGGACCCAGCGAGCCGCCGGCGCCGTGACAAGTCTGGAGCGGCACTGGCGCAGAGTGGCTCCATCGGCAGCGCTGGAATTCTCTGTATCCCTCCCTCGGAGCATCCTCGCCCAGAAAAGGGGTTCCCTCCCTCTTGTACCGCCCGGGGGAGAGGAGGGGTTGGGGGGGGGGGGTGATGCTGGGATCGGTCGGGACGCTGGGAAGCGCCGCTGGATGCTGCCGGCCGTGAGCTGGGAGAGCTGCTGTCTGCACATCGGGAATCTCTGGAGCGCGGCAGCATGGCCCAGGGCAGGAGGCACGCGTCCGGCCGGGTAAGGGAGGGGATTGGGGGGGGGCTGACTCAACACCTCCTGCCTCTGCCGGCTCCTATCGCGACAGATCGCGACGCTGTCGCAGCGAAAACAGCTGGGGGTTTGGTTTTTTTTTGTCGGGGAAATCTCGATTGTGCTGCCGTGTGCCTGGAATGTGGCACCTCTCTCTCGCTGACAATAATGCCGGGAGGGGAGGTGGATGCTCCGGCTTGCACCAAGGGCCGGGTTTTTTTTGGCCGGAGTTACCTGCCCGCGTAAGGTGATTAGCCCAATTCATCGCTGCGATTAATTACCCCCGCGGGGCGTTAATTACTCCGTCTCAGCCCCTTGGCGGGGCTCCGGCACAGCCTTGGCGGGCACAAAGATCCCGGCGTGTTTTCCTGCCTGCCGCGGGCTCCCCTCCCTCCTTCCCTCCCTCCCTCCGGGTCGCTTTTCCAGGCGGGCCTGGCAAGCGCTTCCAGGTTTTTCCGTATTGCAGCTACCCCTGGGCTGTGCGGTGCCAGCGGCCCCCGCGGGCCCGGGCCAGGCCTTTCCCGGGACTTTCTCTCCCTGTCGCTGTGTCCCTGTGTGGCCGCCGCGGTGACATTGTGTCCCGGCCACCCGCTGGCGCGTTTGGGCCTGACTGTGCCAACTTGGCAGAGGCTCCAGGATGGGGAGCTGGGGAGGGCAGACCCTTCCCACCTCTCCAGGGAAGCCCCAGACCCTCCGTGGGCACCGTGTCGTGCCCGCTGTGAGATATTCCAGGCCCGGAGCTGGAGGGATTTGGGTTGTGGCCGAAGGGATTTGGCTGCTGAGGGAGCGGCTCAGGAAAACTTCCCAGCCTGGAGGAGCCTTTTTTGCCCACCCCAGCAGGGTCTGCCTGTGGCTCCAGATGGGTTTTTGGGGGCTGGAAGCCCCCCAACCTGCCCGCCAAACCTCCCTGTTTTCCATGGGGGAAGTGAAATTCCAGCTTGAGTCCTGACAGCTCTGTCACAACAACCTGGGAGGATTTGGGGGCTCCAAGGGGGTGGGAGTGCAGGGAAGGAGCCAAACGCTGGCTCCAAGGAAGGGCTGATGGAGACGTGGCTGAGGGAGCAGTGGCAGGACTGGGAATCCTGGGGGTTCCAGGGGTGCTGGGGGGTCCCAGGACAGCGCTGTGAGTGGATTATCCCTGTTTGGCTCACATGGATTGTGGAATGGGCACTGCAGGGACCAACGCTGTGCTGGCCTTTCCTGGCCTGGAGCCACTGGCCACCCTGGCTATGTCCCTTCTGAGTTTTGGGGACACCCAGACCCTCCCAGTTTGGCAGCCTGGAATCCAGTGCCACCGTGGTGCCACATCCTGGTGTCACCCACGGCAGCCACCCTCAATGCCAGGGTGTTCCCTCCTTTCCGCAGGGATGTTGTTGTGGCAGCAGCACCACTGACTCGGTGCTGACCAGGCTTAAACCCGGAACTCTTCCCAAGTCTTTCCCTCCTCCAGCTTTGTGGGATGTGCCTGGAATTTGGATCTTGTCAGAGCTGGCTGCTCGGGATTCTCCCGGAACTTTTTTGATCTGAGCTTTGAGTGGCAGTTTGAGGCTCCATCAGTCTCACCTGCCTGGGGGAGGAGCTCCTGGAGGAACCTCTGAATATTCCTGGGATGGAGCGGAATGCTGAAGCCCTCAGGTTCAGGTGGAGCACGGGGCTGACCCAAATCGCTGGGAATTCATCCCATTTTCAGTGCCTTGGCACCAGGAGCTTCACACAGCAGAGCAGGCAGTCTATGGATGTCTGTCACGCTGCAAAAAACGAGGGAAAATGGGAAAAGGCCGGATTTCGGAGCGGCGCCAGGCGGGAAGTTGTGGGGAGCAGTCTCTGGTGGTGGTGGCAGCACAGCCACGTGCTTGTCCCTCACCTGGTGTCCCTGGAGTGGGATGGGAGCTCTGGGATGGGGGACAGGCTCCTCCTGTGCTGGTGGCTGCTCCAGGGGTTCAGCATTCCTGGTTGTTCCTCTGGCTGCCCCATTCCCAGCACCTGTGCCCCACGTGGATCTCCTTAGCTGGTCCCCAGTGCCTTCACTGTGAATCCCTGGATTTCTCATCTGCTGGGATTTAGGAGCTTATTCCCCTTCCAGATCGTCACCGTGAGTGGCCTCAGCCCTTCTCTCTTCCCACAGTTCTGCTCCTCCATGCTCTTCCTTTCCCAGGACTGGGGTATCCCGAGTGTGTTCCGCTGGGAAGGAAGGTCGGCGTGGCAGAGGGGATCCACGAGGAGCTGGCCTGGGAAGCCGAGGGAATTCTGGGCTGTGGCACCAGCTGCTGTGCCGTGGTGTCCCCACGTTTGTCACCACGGCCAGCAGGTGTGACCACAGGCGTGTCCGTCTCTCCTGGGGTGGCCACCAGATCCCCAGGCATGATCACGTGGCTGGGACAGTGGCTAGGAATGCCCATCCCACCAGAGGGGACAGTTCTTCCTCTTGTAAAACCTGCATTAATCACGTTGGGTTGAATCTCTGTGGGAATTCCAGTCGGGGGTTTATCCGTTGGATTGGAGCTTCCAGGTGTCTCACAGCCCCAGTTTCTGATGAGCTGGAAACAGAAGGTGGAGACTCAGTGCCTGGTCCTGAGGGATGGGGTGGGGTGGGGGACTTTCATTCTGGGCTCTTCTTCTTTTCCCAAGTGCAGAAGACTCGGGAAAAGTTTCCATGAAATTAGTGTTGGTTGGCAAATGTCCATCAGGAACAGGCTGGGAGAGCTGGGAATGTCCAGCCTGGAGAAGAGGAGGCTCCAGGGAGAGCTCAGAACACTTCCAGGACATAAGGGGCTCCAAGAGGACAGGACACAGGGAATGGCTTCCCACTGCCAGATGTACCCCCAGGGCTTGGAATGTGTCACATCCAAGGGATTTTACCTGGCTGCAGGTGCCAAATGGACACCAGGAGGGATAAAAACTCCTGCTCCAGGAACTTTCCCATTTACTGGGGATTTGGGATTTTCCTTTGGGCTTCTTGTTTTCTTTGGGCTCTGCTCTCATTTTCTGGAACACCTGGAGCACGATTTCCCAGGGTGTTGCTCCCAGAACTTTGGGAGATATTTGCGTCTGGAGCATCAATTTTTCTCTTCAGGTCTTGAGTTTCTTCGTTGTTTGATGGATTTGGGGTGTTAATATAACACTGTTTTGTGACTTCTGCCAGTAGTGTTTGGATGAAACCTGGAATTCGGGCTTGTGGGAAAACCCTCATCCCTAGTTTTAGGCACAAAACCCCAAACTCTGTGGGTTCACTCTGCATTCCAGCCTCAGGAAGTGATGTGCAAGGGAAGGGGGTGGTTTGTTAGGATTCCAGGAGTTTCCAAAGTCCCCTGGGTTCTTCCACAGGCTGCGGATTCCCTGAATCTCCCAAACCCCCTGTGGTGTCCGGCTGTCACCGAGGTGTGTCCTCAGGGCCTTCCCAGCCATTCCAGATGAAAGAGGCTCTGTTTTTGTGGGATAAAGAAAAACAGAGCTGAAGCCAGGCCCAGAGCAACCCAGAACTCCACATTTCTGCACCATGACCACAACCAGTGACACGTGGGCTGGGGGAAATGCCAAACTGGTCCCGTTTTGGGCGTTGCTGGGAGGTTGGGATGAGCGGGAAGATGGAGCGGAGCAGGACAGGGGAACATCTCTGTCCCCTCTGGGATTGAGGCAGTGGGATTGAAAGGTGTCAGGGTTTCGAGGATCTCCAGAAGATCTGGAGAGGGGCTTTGGACACAGGCTTGGAGTGACAGGACACAGGGAATGGCTGGTGAAGGAGAGATTTGGGTGGGATATTGGGAAGGAATCCTTCCCTCTAAGGGTGGGGAGGCCCTGGCACAGGGTGCCCAGAAAAGCTGTGGCTGCACCTGGATCCCTGGAAGTGTCCAAGGCCAGGCTGGATGGGGCTTGGAGCACCCTGGGCTAGTGGATAGTGTCCCTGCCCATGGCAGGGGGTGGCACTGGATGGGCTTCAAGGTCCCTTCCCACCCAAATCATACCAGAATTCCATGGCTAATCTGTTTTCCTCAGGCTGATTGCAGAGCAGGAGGCATTGGGGGTGGATCCCAACAAATTCTCCTGGGATTTCAATAATCCTGAGGGTCTCCATGGACTTCCTCATATCCATCACCTCACTGCTGCTCCAGGATCAGCTGGGTGACCCCACCTGAGCCCAGGTGCATCCCCGGATGTCACACTTGGAGTGTCCTGGTGCCCGCTGAAATATAAATATGGATGTAAAGTTTATGACAGGATCATGGAATTGTTGAGGTTTTAAATCCCTCCAAGGGAGGGGACTCCACCACTGCCCTGGCCTGGAGAGCTCTTCCCAGGAGGAATTTTCCCAATATCCAGTCTAAACTTCCGCTGGCACAACCAGAGACCGTTTCCTCTCTCCTGGATAATGACAATCCCACCTGGAAAGCTGCTGGACTTTCCCACCCGCATTCCAAGGTGGGGTACCCTGAGTCTGGCCACAGAGGCCACCAGATCCCAACAATGTGAACAGATGGGACAACGACCTGTGTCCCAAACAACCACAGGATTCCCGGGCTGAAAAACATTGGGAATGCTGATAAAATGGGAAAAGATGGTGAAGGCTGACCGACCGTGCTGCTCTTGTGTTTTTTGTGTGTTTTTTTTTTTTTTTTCCCCCTCAAGGCTTATAAAAATATTATAAAAGGGGATAAATCAGGTTTGTGAGGCACTGACGGTGGCCATGCCATGGTCTGTGTATCCTGTTGGGCAGCGGAAGGAATTACCCCAAATAAAAAAGGGACGGAGGAGGCGAGCGGGGACGGAGGGAGAAGGACTGAGGGAGCTGGGGTTGTTTATCCTGGAGAAAAGGAGACTCAGAGGTGACCTGATCACTCTCTACAACTCCCTGAAAGGTGGCTGTAGACAGCTGGGGGTCGGTCTCTCCAGGCAGCACTGACAGAGCCAGAGGACACAGTCTTAAGCTGCACCAAGGGAAGTATAGGTTGGGTATCAGGAAGAAGTTTTTCCACGGAAAGAGTGATTCAATACTGGAATAGTCTGCCCGGGGAGGTGTGTTTAAAACGAGACTGGATGTGACACTCGATGCCATGATCTAGTTGAGGTGTTGGGGCTGGGTTGGGCTCGATGATCTTGAAGGTCTCTTCCACCCTACACACTCCGTGACTGTGTGAACCACCCCGATATCCCACCCTTATGTCCATCCCACCTTTCTGAGGCAGGCTGTCCCCTGTCCCCCCAGGCCTCCAGCACGCCCAGGATGAGCTCCGACGGCGGCAGCAAGCCCCTCAAGGTGGGCTCCCGCGTGGAGGTGATCGGCAAGGGCCACCGCGGCACCGTGGCCTATGTGGGGGCCACCCTGTTTGCCACCGGAAAATGGGTCGGGGTCATCCTGGACGAGGCCAAGGGCAAGAACGACGGCACGGTGCAGGGCAGGAAATACTTCACCTGCGAGGAGAACCACGGTATCTTCGTCAGGCAGAGCCAGGTGGGTGGGATCCCTGGATCCCTCTTGTTGATTACAAGGGAAACAGCCCCCGGGGGATTTGGGGAATCTCCATCTCTCTCCAAACCTGGGTGGGATCTCACGCTCTGCACAGGCCTTGAGGTTCTGGAATGACAACAGGGTGGTGAATTCCCAGTTGTTCCATTCTGCCTCCCAGTGAAGTGCCCAGCCCTGGGGTTACCACCTGCAGCAGGTGGATTTTGGGATTGATCTCAGATGTTTACCTGGAAGTAGATCCAAGGAATTTTAATTAAATCGTATTTACCCGGAAGGAGATTAAACACATGGTGTGGGTGTAGCTCCTGAGGTTTGCTGCAGCAGGAGCCAGGAGCTCCCTCCAGAGCAAACATCCTCCAAGTTAATTCCCTGTGTCCCTTTCCAAGGGCAGAGAGGTGACACCAGAGCCCCCCAGGACAAAATGAGGGCATTTAGGTCCTGGAGTCCATCCCAGCATCTGCTCTCCCATCCATTGGAAGGGCCTTTGGATCATGTGTAGTCAGAGGCTGCAGCAATGGCTCATCCAGGAGAGATTCCAGGAATCACTGAGGTTGGAAAATGCCTTTAAGAGCAGTCCAGCCATTCACTGCTTCAGTCCCTCTGTCACCAGCTCGAGGCAGAATGAGAGAAAATGATCCCCATCCTTTAAATAACGGGATAAACACAGAGCTGAACCCACCAGAGCTGGAGGCAAACTCACCAGGAAGCTTTTCATGTTTTCATCCAACCCAGACGTTGTTGGTGTGTAGGAATTGCTGGATGGAGCTCTGCTGCTCTCCTGGGATCACCATGGGATTCCCAAATGTAATTCCACCACACTCCCAGTTCCCCACATTAAAACTGGACATGGATCCAGCTCCTTTGTCCGTCTCTCTCGGCTTCTCCTGCCAGCTGGGAGAGGCTTTGAGGGCTCTACAGGGAAAAAGTTGGGTCTGCAGGACCAGGAGGGACCTCAAAGCCCACCCAATGCCACCCTCTGCCAGGCAGGGACACCTTCCACTGTCCCAGGCTGCTCCAAGCCCCATCCAACCTGGCCTTGGGCACTTCCAGGGATCCAGGGGCAGCCACAGCTTCCCTGGGCAGCCTGTGCCAGGGCATCCTCACCCTCACAGCCAGGAATTCCAAAAATCCCACCCAAATCTCCCCTTTCCCAGTGGGAAGCCATTCCCCTTTTTTTGTCACCTCGTCCTCTGGGTTGGGTGTGCAATGAGTGACGCTTAACCCCCACACCCAAATTCCAGAGCTGGGGAATGGCTCGGGACACCCCTGGAGCAGAGACAGGAAGCAGGACGGACAAACAGCCCCCAAATCCCCCAAATCCTCCGTCCCAGAGCAAAGCTGTGGGTGCAGGGCTGTCCCTGCAGGTCCAGAGCTGGCCCTGAGCCACCCCGGGCCACAGGGAGGGTCCCCGGTGTCCCCAGCCCCCACCTGGAGGGCACAGAGGGGGGACCCCGCCCCTGGCACCCCTGGGCAGGGGCAGGGAGGGGCAGAGGGTGCTGGCACAGGGCTCTGGATGCATCCCCCATCCCTGGAAGTGTCCAAGGTTAGCTGGGATGGCACTTGGAGCACCGTGGGACAGCGGGAGGTGTCCCTGTCCATGGCAGGGGTGGCACTGGGTGGGATTTAAAGTCCTTTCCCACCCAAGCCGTTCCAGGATTCCCTGATGGTACCTGGCAATTCTCAGCATGGCAGTTCCTTTTTCTGGTGTGTGGAAATCCCCGGTGCTGATTTTGGCATCACCTGGAGCTGCCTTTCAGCTCCTGCCTGGCAGAGCGGCTCGATGGCCACGATGTGCCCAGTCTGTGGTGGCAGTTCCCAGTGTCACCCTGCATCCAGCCCCTCTCTGTCCCTGTCCCCAGTCTCTCCAGCAGCTCTGGAATTCCCTCCTAGGCTGTACCCGCTGGGTGATCCCCAGACCACTCAGAATTCCCACCCTGCATGGCTGCAGGTGTCATGATTCCCTCGGCATCATCTTTTCCTTGGTCTCCTTGTGGCTTTTAATTCAGTTCTCATCATTCCTGGTGTTGGGGATCTTCCCAAAATGGAATTCCTGTCTGACAGCTTCCCAGGTTATTTTGATTTTTGAGCTGAGCTCGCAGGTGGGAGGTGGTGTTGGATCAGGCAAATTCCTGCAGGAACGATTCGGGAGGTGCTGATCTGAGGCACAAGGATGGTTTTCTCTCAGGGATCTAATCCCTCCCAACCTCATTTTCCATGTTTATCCAGCAAAAACGCGTCCAAAAATAGTTCACAGAGAGAAATCCCTGAATCTGGTACGGATGTTCTGGGCTGTCACATCCAGAGCTTTGACTTTCCTCATTGCCTGTGTGAATATTCCACGTTCCCAGTGGGAATAAGGATTTGTGTGGCTGTTTTCAGGGAGGTTGATGGCAAAGCCAGAAGGGTGAAATTAAAAATCTGTGCCAAAACCATGGGATCTGCTCTGCTGAACCCACTCCCGGAGGGATTTATTCCCTGGTCTCCCTGTTTAGGAATTTTGGGCGAGGATGGGTTGTTTTTGTTTTTTTTTTTTTTCCAGATCCAAGTGTTTGAGGATGGAGCGGACACAACATCCCCAGAAACTCCAGAATCTGCTGCCATGAAGGTCCCTAAGAGAGGTATGGCCCAGCTGGGAAATCCTTCCCAGAGAGGTGGAAATCCTCACTGGAGGGGATGGGAAATCTCTCCTGGAGGATTGTGAAATCCCTCCTGGAGGGATGGGAATCCTTCCTGAGGAAATGGGAAATTTTTCTTGGAGGAGTGGGAATCCCTCCTGGAGAGATGGGGGAATCCCTCCTGCAGAGGTGGGAAATCTTTCCCGGGTAGAGATGGGAAATCCTTCCTGGACAGACAGGAAATCTCTCTTGGAGGGGTTGGGAATCTCTCCTGGAAAGCTGGGCAATCCTTCCTGTAAGGAAGGGGGATATCATGGAATATTTAAACCCCCCTGAACTACTCTGAACCTGTGGAATTGCAACATTCCTGTGGAACTGGAGCATCCCTGTCTCCAGCCTCTTGCTTTCCCATTCCCAGCCGGGAGCAGGGATCCCTTCCCGCTCTCCTCTGAGCATTCCTTCCCCCGTTTCCCACATCCGCCGGCCCCGCCAGCCCTGGCTGCGGGCCCAGACAGGCTTCCCTCGCTCCCCCTGAGCTCTGCTTTGTCGGGAATGTTTTCCCCACGCGCCGCGGGATCCCGGGAGCTGCCGGAAGGGGCTCTGCCAGCTTCCTGCCTTGGCTGCTCCCTCGGTTCCCTGTGCCAAGCCGGGGGGAGCTCCGTGGTGTGGGAAGCGTTTGTGGGATCGGGGCTGGGCTGGGGGTTGGTGGGTGTTGCTTGTGGGTGGGATTTCTCCTCTCCCGGGAAGCGGGAGGTAAAATTAGGTGGGAAAAAAAAAAAATGGAACGGAGCCTTCCTTGCTCTCTGCTTTGGATGCTGCAGTCGGAGTAGAATCGTGGAATTGCCATGGAATCATTTAGGCTGGAAAAGCCCTCGAATTCCCCAGAACTGCCCAGGCCACCAGTGTCCCTTGTCCACAAGTGCCACGTCCACAGGGCTGGTAAATCCCCCTGGGGATGGGGACTCCACTCCTGCCAGTCCATGGGGAGAAATGGTTCCCAAGCCCCGGCCACAGCAAAGGAATTAAAGGAATTCCTGAATTCCTGCGGCTCTGTCAGCTGCTGGTGAGCCCCAGGAGGGGTTGAGTGGCCCAGAGGGGTCCCCAGGTTTGGAATGTCACCATGGAACTGTCTGGGGGCAGGTTGGGTGCAGGGCAGGGACTCACGGAGTCATGGAATTGTTTGGGTTGGGAAAAACCCTCTGAGATCATCGAGTCCAGCTCTGCCAAGGCCACCAGTGTCCGTGTCCCCAAGTGCCACGTCCACAGGGCTGGGAAATCCCCCCAGGAATGGGGAGTCCACCCCTGCCAAGGCTAGACAGCCCTTTCCAGGAAGGAATTTTCCCAGTATCCAATCTGGCACAGCTTGAGGCCGTTCCCTCTCCTCCTGCCCCTGTTCCCTGTGAGCAGATCCCAACTCCCACCTGGCTCCAAAAATTCAGGGAGTTGTGCAGAGTCACGAGGTCCCCCCTGATCCCCCTTTTCTCCAGGCTGAGCTCCCTCAGCTGCTCCTGGAGCTCCAGCCCCTTCCCTGGACACGATGGATGCTGGGTCGGGACAGATGGATACCAGTCCCAGCCCCCCCATCCCGGCATCCCGGAGCAGGAGGAGCCCGGGCTGCAGGTGGGGTGTGGGATGGTGCTGTCAGGGATGCAGGGCTGGGATGTGGCTGCCTGCCAAGGGTTTCCATGGAAACAGCAGCTGCTGCAGCAGCACTGCAGTGGGGGGAGCAGGGATGGCTCTGCCACGGATCCAGCACGAGAGGGGACACGTGGGGGGAGCTGCTGGTGACACCTGGGTGAGGGTGGGAATCCAGACACACCTGCCACGGAGGGACAGGACGCAGGGACTGGCTTCCCGCTGGAAAAGGGGAGATTGGGAAGGAATTCCTGGCTTTGAGGGTGGTGAGGCCCTGGCACAGGTTTCCCAGAGAAGCTGTGTCTGCCCCTGGAAGTGTCCCCTGGAGCAACCTGGGATAGTGGAAGATGTCCCTGCCCGTGGCACGAGGTGGGGTTGATGGGATTTACTGTCCCTTCCCACCCAAACCATTCCATGGTTCTGTGTCCCCAAGTGCCACATACACAGAGGTTTCAACTCCCTCTGTGATGGTGACTCTGCCACTCCCTGAGCAGCCTGTGCCACTTCCTCTGGAACCCAGGAAATCCAGGGATTCAGCCCAAGGAGAGCACTGGAACTGCCCCAGCTCCGAGGTGTATCCGAGTGTTTGCCTTCCTCAGCCAGCAGCTCCCAGAAGGAATTCCCTGTTCCCCCACACTGCCATTTCCTGCCAGATCCTGACTCTGCTTCACTCCCACTTTCCCAAAATTCTCCTGTCCCCCTGCTGGGTGCCCTCAGGGACACTGAGATGGGGACAGGGGTGTCCCTCAGGCTCATGGCTCTGTTTCTGCTCTCTCCACAGATTCCCTTGATGCCACCAAGGCCAGCAAACTGGTGAGTGACCCCGGCACGTTGTCACCTCTGAGAGGTTTTCATCCCTTTGGGAAGAGCACACGGACACTCTTTGATGGGATAAAATGCTCACGGAGAAGTGAATTTCTCCTGAAACCCATGGGGAAACAAAGTGTAAAAAATGTTATTTCCAGCTACTGGCCAGGAATCAGTCGGTTCCTGAGGGATTATCCAGCGCAGGTCCCGTGTCACACATTTTGGTCTGAGTTCAGCAGCATTCCCTGGCTGCTTCCTTCAAGCCCTGACCCTCATGGAATCCTGGAAAGGATCTCAAAGCCCCTCAGTTCCTGCCGTGAGCAGGGACACCTTCCACTATCCCAGGTTGCTCCATGCCCCATCCAGCCTGGCCTTGGACACTTCCAAGGATCCAGGGGCAGCTCTAAGGACCCTCCCCTCTGAGTGTCTTCGTCCAGGAGCTCCAGTGGCTCCTGGGACATGGATAGGATCGTGTTGTACCCAGATGTGAGGGGTATTTCCTAAGGAATGGGAATCTGGAGCGGGTTCCTGTCCTCGGGAACGGCCATACAGATGTGGGGTAGTGAGGAATCATGGAATGCTGAGGCTGGAAAAACTCCCTTGTGACCCATCAGGTCCAGCTGTTCCCCCAGCACTGCCCAGGTCACCCCTCGTGGGGGCCAAGGATGGAACTGGGTGATCCTGGGTGGGAAGGTTTGTGTGTTTTGGGGTAGAAACTGGATTTTCCATGGGGATAAACTGGCCCAGCTGGGATGTGGGCAGTGTGGGAAAGGAAATGGTAGGGACAAGGGGCTTTTGTGCGTGTGGCACCTGCCGGGCTGGGTTGGGGCACTTGGGAGCCCAGCCTCCTGTGCTGCCATTCCAGATAATTCCCAGGAGTTGGAATTCTGCTCCCCACCCTGCTGTGGATGCTGGGTGTGGGAACAGCACCTGGAGGTTCACTGGGCTCAGATCCTAGGGAATGTGAGCTCCAGCCAAAGGGGAAGATGGAAATGGATTCCCGGCCCTGTGTTAGAGGGATTTGGGAAGGTTTTTGGCTTTTCCTGCTGTGTGGGGTGTGATCCATCAACCCCCGGCACTGCTGGAGCCTGGGTTCTGTGTGCTCCCTGCCTGCTCCTCCTGGTTTAATTCCACCCTGGAATTCATTAGGAGACAAAGAGAATATTTAGGAAACCTCAGTGTTCTTGGAATCTGGGAATGGGGATTGTTCTTGGAATTTTTCTGTGCTGCTGGTATGGAGATGGGGTCAGGACAGGAGCTGCTGCTCCATGTGCAGCCACATTCCAGGGCATTCCTGCTGGTTTATCATGGAATCCTGGAATGGTTTGGGGTGGGAGAGACCTTAAAGCCCATCCAGGTGACATTTTTCACTATCCCAGGTGACTCCAAGCCCCATCCAGCCTGGCCTTGGACACTTCCAGGGATCCACGGGCAGCCACAGCTTCTCTGGGAATTCCATCCCAGCCCCTCCCCACCCTCACAGGGAGGAATTCCTTCCCAATATCCCACCCATCCCTGCCCTCTGGCAGAGGGAAACCGTTCCCCCTTGTCCTCACCTCCCCTTCCTCCTGCATCCTGGGAGATCCTGGCCCCCCAATCCCTCTAACCCGTCTTTGCACCATGAAATGATTTACTCCCCTCTGGATGTGTCCTGACTCCCCAAATTCTCCGTGCCGGGGTGAGCAGGAGGTGAACCCGGAGCGAGGGGATGACTCCAGGGCACTTTTCTCCTTAATTTATTGAACTTTCCCTGATTATATTTCCCCTCCTGCCTTTCCTGCAGCCTGGGGGGTGTTGGTTCCTAGGAGAGCCTGTCTAACGTTCCTTCTGTTCCCTCCTCACGCAGCGCGGAGCGAAGCCCAAAAAGGTGCCGTTTGTCCCTTTCCCGCGCGCGGCCGCATGCCGGGGCCATCGTCACCATCCTCACTGTCCCCATCCCGCTCCATCCCAGCGCTGCATGGCTGTCCCTGCATGTGCTCCCAGCCAGGGAGGGGACATCACATCAACGTGGGATCCTGGAATGTCTGGGTGGGAAAAGCCGCCGAGGCCAGCGAGTTCCCCCTGGCGCTGAACGGTGTCCCTGAGTGTCACACCCGCAGGGCTGGGAAATTCCTCTGTCCCCCTGCTCTGGGCAGCCTCTTCCAATGCTTTCCAGCTCTTTCCATGAAGGAATTTTCCCCCCGTCTCCAAGTTGAATCTCCCCCGGCACAACCTGAGGCAGCTCCCTCACAGATATTTTTGTAAACCCTAAATCCTTCTGGTGACTCGGGGACAAGTGGCTGTCCTGTCCCTGGGCTCCTCTTGGGGACACTCAAACCCACCTGGTTTGTGACAATTATTGAAGCCAAAAATCTTTTGGGCAAGGATGAGCTGAAACTCCAAAGGTCTTGGCAAAGAATCCCAGAGTGGTTTGGGTTGGAATGGATGTTAAAGCCCATCTCATTCCGTGTCCCCACCACAGGCAGGGACACCAAATCATCATTCCCTGCAGGAAATCTGGGGATTTTCCCCCCGCCCCGGGGAATTTTGCCAAGAGAAAAGCCAAGGTGGGCGCTGGAGACGTGGGAGAGGGGAGGGAGGTGATACCTGTGCACCCTTTGGTCCAGATTTGCTTTCCAGCCGCTTCTGTGTCGATTTTTGGATGGAAAAATGTTCCAGAGAGCTCTGTTTGTCCATGGGAAGTCCAGAGGAGAGGAGCAATGTGGAATCTGCTGGGAGTTTGTGGAGAGAGGCCGGGAGCATCTGCCCCCACGAGTCCCCTCCTTGTGTCCCCCCACATCCCGGTCTCTGCACGTCCCCGAGGCTTCAGGGTCCATGTGGATCCCTCATCCCAGTCTTGGCAGCTGCAAGGGGCTCTGCTGGGATGAAATTCCTGTTAGGAGTGTTGGGTTCTTCCCTCCCTGTCCTTGTTCTGGTGGGTTTGCAGCTGCTCCGTGTCCCCGCTGTGTCCCCGCTGTCCGCTCGGAGCTGCGGCGGGGATTAGGATCATGGGGGTGTGACAGTCACTGTCCCGAGGATCATGGATCTGTCACTGCCCTGGGCATCTGGGGCTGTGACTGTCACTGCCCTGAGGATCATGGATTTGTGACTGTCACCGTCCTGGCAGTTATGGGGGTGTGACAGTCACTGTCCCGAGGATCATGGATCTGTCACTGCCCTGGGCATCTGGGGCTGTGACTGTCACTGCCCTGAGGATCATGGATTTGTGACTGTCACCGTCCTGGCAATTATGGGGGTGTGACAGTCACTGTCCTGAGGATCACGGATCTGTCACTGCCCTGGGCATCTGGGGCTGTGACTGTCACTGCCCTGAGGATCATGGATTTGTGACTGTCACCGTCCTGGCAATTATGGGGGTGTGACAGTCACTGTCCTGAGGATCATGGATCTGTCACTGCCCTGGGCATCTGGGGCTGTGACTGTCACTGCCCTGAGGATCATGGATTTGTGACTGTCACCGTCCTGGCAGTCATGGGAGTGGGACAGTCACTGTCCTGAGGACCATGGATCTGTCACTGGGGATCTGGGTCTGTCACTCTCACTGTCCTGGGGTCCTGGATCTGTGACTGTCGTGGAGATCTGCATCTGTGACTGTCACTGTCCTGGGGATCGTGGGTGTGTAACTTGTTCTGGGGATCCTGGTTGGGTGACAGTCACTGTCCTGAGGATCTGGATCTATCAGTGTCCTGGGGATTGTAGTGACAGTCATTCTCCTGAAGATCATGCATCTGTCACTGTGACTGTCCTGGGGATCTGTGACTGTCACTGTGACTGTCCTGGGGATCTGTGACAGTCACTGTCCTGAGGATCTGGATCTATCACTGTCCTGAGGATTGTAGTGACAGTCATTCTCCTGAAGATCATGCATCTGTGACTGTCACTGTCCTGGGGATCTGTGACTGTCACTGTCCTGGGGATCTGGATCTGTCCCAGTCCTGACCCTCATCCTGGCCATGCGGGCACACCTCACACAGGGACGTCCCCATTGAGGGACAGCCCTATGTCAGGCCCTGGTGTCCCCTCGTTATTTAACCTTTTCAGCCATTAATGACCCCGAGAGCCCCTCCTGCCTGAGTGGATGTGCCATCCAGGGGGGGAACCTGGCTAATGAGAGTAATTAGCGGGTAAATCCTCGTTCCGGAGATTACCCTGGCTCTCGTGTGTCAAATATAGACTTTAATCGTGTCCAGAGCTGCTGCCAGATGGGCCTTGCCCCCCTGCTGTGGTCCTTCCCTGTTTTCCATGGATTTGGGAGTGGTGTGGCCACTGTGGCTTTTGGGCCCTGCTGTTCCCAGGGCTCGGAGCAGGGGCCACGGGACACTGGGGGTCCTGTCCCTTGGCTGTGACACTGTGTCGAGGTGTCCTTGTTCTTGGACCAGGAGGTCCAGGCTGTCCTCAAGAGGTGCTGGCCTCTGTCCTGGGCCAGGCTGGCTGGGAAGGACCCCAAAATCTGGCTAAAGAGCAGGAAAAGGGTCTTTCCCAGGTAATTTTTGGGATGAAACGGGTTGTGTTGTCTTCATCCCCGTGACAACGTGTCAGTGGTGGTGACAGGCCAGGCCCTTCTCCTGCTGCAGTGCTGAGTGACACTGGGTTGTGGATGTCACCTCCCAGGGACACGGAGGTGGCAGGGCTGTGGTGGGAGCAGAGAGCTCCCAGGGATGCAGGGAAAGGATCCAGCAAAAGCTCTGCCTTGCTCAGAGGTGTCAGGGTGAGCTGCTGGCGTCCAACCCACTTCTGGGATTGTGGAATTGTGGAATATTTAGGTTGGAAAAACCCTCTGAGACCACTGAGTCCAGCTGTTCCCCTGGCACTGCCGAGGCGATGTCCCCAAGCGCCACATCCACAGGTGGCATGTTGCTGGTGCTGTGACCCTGCTGTTAAATCCTGTCCCGTCACCTCAGGTCTCACCTGTCCCCTGCAGCCAGTTTGATCCCCGGGATTTTCCCTCGGATGGATCAGGTTTGTCCCCCTCCAGTGACATCCCTGTTCCTTTCATCCTCCCAGCGGCATTCCATGTGCCAGGGCTGGATTCCCACGGTGTGTCCTGAGGCTGGACCTCCCTCTCTGCTGGGCACCTGCTCTGATCCCATCCCAGGGTGACCGGTCAGTGGCTGGGTCAGTGTCCGGTTGTTATCCCAGTGTATCCTGTTCTCCATGCAGGAGTGGCCCGGTCAGTGTCCGGGTTGTTATCCCGATGTTATCCTGGTTTTATCCTGGTCTCCATGCAGGGGCAGCCAGGTCAGTGTCCCGGTTGTTATCCCGGTGTTATCCCAGTCTCCATGCAGGGGCAGCCAGGTCAGTGTCCCGGTTGTTATCCCGGTGTTATCCCAGTCTCCATGCAGGGGCAGCCAGGTCAGTGTCCGGTTGTTGTCCCGGTGTTATCCCGGTGTTATCCCGGTCTCCGGGCAGGAGCAGATGGCCCATTCCAGCCCGGAGCAGATCCCAGCTGCTCTGCAGAACGCAGAGGGGCCACCCCAGGCCCCGTTAATCCTTTAAAGGAACAGATAATCCGATCAGCTCCAAAAACCCACCTCATCCCAGCTGCCCCAACCGTGTCCCATGGCAGGGCCTGGAGGAGCCCAGAGCTGATTTTCCAGGCACTGCTGTTCCTCAGGCCAGGTGACACCTCTGTGGCAGCTCTTTGTGTCCCCAAGGGAGTCTGTGGCGGTTATTTTGATGTGACCCTCTGGGGCCAGGAGCTGAGCAGCATCTGGTGCTGCAAATGGATAACTCCATGAAAAAGAGCTGGAGTTAACCCTGGCATCTCTTCTCCAATCCCCCCCAAAATTCTCCCATCTGTGGTGGAGCCCCAAGCTCCTTCTCATGGATTTAGGGTAAAAAACCTCCCTGTCCCTGGGGAAGTTTCAGGGACAGCCCAAAGCACCCGACACCATTTTCCCAGGGTTAAATTGCATTTTCTCTCTGCTGCCGCATTTATTGGATCTTTGTGTGGGAAGAGTTGATACATTCTGGATTTAGGGAGCGGAGCTATGTGCGGGGAGAGGAGCTGGTTCATTAGAGCAGCTCTAATACCCATAATTATCTTAAACTTAAATCCCTGTGAGCCTGCACGTGGCTCCTCCAGAGATGGACACAGCACTCGGATCATTCCGGGGCTTAAAGCCACGGATCCAGGATGATTTCTGCTGGAAATGCTCCATAAAGGGTTCCTTTTCCCGGTGGTTTGGGCGAAGGCTGGTGGGAATGGGAGAGGGATTCTGTTGGAATGGATTTGGGTGACGCCAAGAGCTGGGTCTGGGTCAGCTCTGGCTCCTGAAGGGGTTTGTGGTGTTCAGGGTGATGGAGCTCGGGGTTTCTTCGTTAAGAGATGGGATCACAGCTCCCAGAAATGTCCCTTGGGAATGCTCCCCTGCCCCCAGCGCCTGCCAGCAGCCAGAGGGAGCTGCGGGAGAGCAGACCATGGAATGGTTTGGGTTACAAGAGACCTTCAAGCCCATCCATGGACACCTCCCACTATCCCAGGTGGCTCCAAGCCCCAAAGTCCAGCCCAACCTGGCCTTGGACACTGCCAGGGATCCAGGGGCAGCCCCTCCCCACCCTCCCAGCCAGGAATTCTTCCCAAGATCCCAGCAATGTCCCCTTTCCCAGTGGGAAGCCATTCCCTGTGTCCTGTCCCTCCAGGCCTTGTCCCAAGTCCCTCTCCAGCTCTCCTGGAGTCCCTTTAGGCCCTGGAAGGGGCTCTGAGAATTCCCTGGAGCCTTCTCCAGGGGAACATTCCCAGCAATCCTGACTCCAGAGCAGAGGGGCTCCAGATTTATGGAATGGTTTGGGTTGGAAGGGACCTTAAAGCCCATCCAGTTCCATCCCATGCCACAGGCAAGGACATCTCCCACTATCCCAGGTTGTTCCAAACTCCATCCAGGCTGGCCTTGGACACTTGCCCCACAGCTGCTGGATTCCCTGATCCAGGCTTTTTTCAGGAATCAGATCCCAGCACAGATCAGTTGGACATAAGATTTCCCCAGCATGAAAACCTTGGCGGGCTGCTTCCAGGGAATGTCAACCCTTGTGAAAAAAAAAAAAGAGAGGCCTTTAAAGGCTTTTTCTGGGAGATTGGCAGGATTGTGCTGAGGGTCTGGGAATACTGGAGGTAAAATTCCCTCTGGGTGTGGAGGGTTGGGTGTGCAGGGGAGCCTGGGGCACCCTGAGCTCCTCTCCCCTCCAAGTGTGGGAATATTGGAAAATAGCACAGTTGGAACGGGAGCCGGATGAGGTTTGTGTTCATGTTACATAATGTAAGATAATATATGGATTTTAAGGTTCGTGCATGTAAAAGGGAGCTGCTGTCCTGGTCTCCAGCACTCCCTGGGGCAGGACAGGGATTCATGGAGAATTTGGAGCCGGTGCTTGGTGACATCCTGTGGGTTCCCTGCAGAGTTCTTGGGAATGCCGGGCAGAAATTGCAGGAATGGTCCTGGCAGGGCAGCGAGGCTCAGGACGTGCTGGACACCACCCTGAGTGCCCAGCGCGTTCCGGAGGGGCGTTTTTAGGGCAGGGATTTTGGGGCAGGGGCTCTCCGAGGCCCGGGGGGGTCTCTCCGCACCCTCAGCCGTGCGGGGCTTCCCTGAGCTCCCGGCAATCCGCCCGTGTCGGCCGGAGGTGCGGAGCTGGCGCTGGATGGCAGCGCGGCAAGATGGTCCATCTGTCCATCTGTCCATCCCCCCGGGCTCGGCGCCCTCCATCTGTCCATCCGGGCTCCGCTCCCTCCGTCTGTCCGCTCCCGGGGGATTCGCCCGGCGCTCGCAGCCGCCGGCGCGGGGCGGGTTTGGCTGGGGGGGATGCCGAGCGCAGCCACGGAGCCGCCCGCACCGCGGAGCATCGGGCTCGCCCCCGGCGGCTGTCGCGGGGGTCTCTGAGCCGCTGAGAACCCCCCCCCATCCCCTCCCCGAGCGCAGCATCACATCCGCACCATCCTCATCCCCATCCTCATCCGCACACCGCCCGGCTCGGTGCAGCGCCCGGCGGTGCGGCCCCTCCGCGGTGATGTCATGAGCCGCCGGGGCGGTGGTTGGAGCCACCGGCGGAGCGGGGACGAGCGGCCGCGGCCGGGGGGGGCTGCCCTGGACCCCCTGAGCCCCCGCCGAAGCCCCGGGCAGGACCTGGCGAGCGGCCGGCGGCGGCCGCGGCCATTTGCCGTGTCCGGCCGTGCCGACTGACCCGCTGCTCCGTCTCCTCCCGCTCCGGCCGTCCCTGCGCGACGATGAGGCAGGCCCCGGCCACACGCAAGGTACGGTCCGCGCCCGCATCCCCCGGCATCGCATCCCCGCTTCCCAGCCGCCTCCTCGCTCTTTTTTTTTTTTTTTTTTTTTTTTTCCCCCCCGTTTTCCCCGTGTTGATGCTGCCGGGCTGTAATTGGGAGCGTGACGGGCTCGGGGAGGAGGGGGGCGGTGGGTGAGCATCGGCTCATGGCTGGCTTTGCCTTCCGAGCTCCCGGAGTCCCCTCTCCGTGTCACCCGGCCAATGCAGCGGCTCTGCGGCTCTGCCGGGGCCCTGTCCCCGCTGCCGGTGCCATCCCTGCTCTTGGGGATGCTGATGCCATCCCTGGCCCCGCTGCCGGTGCCATCCCTGCCCTGGGGGATGCTGATGCCATCCCTGTCCCCACTGCCATCCCCTCTGCCTGGGGGTGTCACTGCTGTCCCTGCCGCCTGTGGTGTCCCCGCTGCTGGTGTCATCCCCACTCCAGGGGTGCCAGTGCCATCCCTGCTGCTGTCCCTGTCCCCAGTGCTGGTGCCATCCCCACAGCCTGAGAGTGTTAGTGTTGTTCCTGCTGCCGGTGCCATCCCTGCTTCCAGTGCCACCGGTGCCCACCCTGGGGAAGCTGCGTGTCCATAATCCCGGTTTTCCTGCCGGCCAGGCTGTTGGGTTCAGCCTTTGGCATTCCCAGAGGCTGGCAGTACCCGGGTCCCTGCCAGGCTGCCATTCCCGCAGGTGACAGCGTGGGCACTGGCCTATATGTTTATTTTTAGTGTAACCACCGTGTCACTGCTCAGCTTAAAGAGAAATCCTGGGAATTTCTGGCTGATGGCAGGGAATAGACCCGAGTTGGTACCTGGCAGTAAATGCTCCTGGTTTACGCCTGCACCTCCCCTGAGCTCAAACACCAACGCTCCTCGTCACGTGTCCCCGTTAATCCTCTTCCCCATGGAAAGTTTCGCGGATGCTGCTTTCCCTCTGCCCCATTGGAGTGGGGTGTGGGGGCTGCTGGTGCTCAGCCCCACGCCTGGATTCCATCCTGCTTTTCCTTTTGCTCCTTTCCTCACCCGTGGAATGACACCTGTGAGACCGGGTGCCTGCTGGGTGGTGCTGGTTGTTTAAAATGCAGAATTCCCAGCAGTATCCCAGGGAACCACACCCTGAGGGGCTCATCCTGCTGCCGGGGGATGAGGCAGCTCCAGCAGAGGGGAGGTGCCTCCGAGGGGCCAAATTCCCAGGAATTGAGTGGGTTGGCATCAGCGTGGACCAGCCCTGGGTCAGTGCTTGGGCATCACCTCTGGCACTGCCTACCCCACTCAGGAGCTGCTGCCAGTCGGAATCCTCCTGGAAACTCTGGGAATCCTCCACAGCAGCAGCCACAGTCTGTGAAGTTCAGACTTGAAGCCTTGAAACCGAATCCGGGAGAAGGCTCCAGTGACACCTCCCCTGCCCTGCCTGCTGGAAGGTGACATTCACACATTCCTGCTCATCCATCCTGGATCGGGATTCCCACACCTGGAGCAGAACCAAATCAGGAGGGACTTGTGGGACCCCACGTTCAGGGGGCAATGCTGACCCCACCACAGCCAATCCTTGGTATCCAGGAGGATTTTTCCAGAGTTCCTGCTGCCACAAGCTGAATCCATCTCGGAAGTGCGCCAGTTCGGAGCCCCCAGTGCTCCCCTGGGAGCAGAGGTTTTGCAATTCCATCAAATATTGATGCAGCAGCATTACACAGCAGAGCCTGGAACCTCCAATGGAACATCCATCCTCAGGGGAGGGGTCAGAGCATCCTGGATCCAAGAAGGTCCAGGTGAAGTTGGAGCCTCTGTTCCCAGCACTGGCACAATGCCAGACACCAGAAAATCCACGTCCCATCCTGTCACCGGCTTTTCCAGAGCTCAGGGATAACCAACTGGGGACAGATGGATGGACAGGAAGGTGCCACCATGGAGGGGAGCCCTGCCATCCCCCATTCCTGATGGAGAGAGCAGCTGGAGCATCCCAGAGCATCCCTTTGCCACAGATCCCGGGGGTCTTGGAGCTCCAGCTTTCAGTGGTCTGCATGTGGCATCACATGGAGGGAACCGAAACTGCGAAGGATGCACAAAGCAGGATTACTCCCTATCATTCCACGCGGCTTTAGGGATGGTTACCAGGAGGCTTCTCCCTGGTTTTAGGGTTTGGTGTGGTTTGAGTAGGGCTTTGAGTTGGTGTCCCCCACCCCATGGCCAGGACAAGACTCAGTGTCCCCTAGGAGAGGACTTTGTCATCTCGGGTGATACTTCCCCCATCCAAGGACTCGGTGGTCGGTGTGGGCCCCCCTCAGCCCTCCTGAGTCCCCCCACGTGTGAGGGGACATCACCTGTGGAATTCCTGAAGAAGGCGTTTTCCAAGTGTTTCCCAGATTTTCGTTGCTGCTCCATGTTGCTTAGTTGGACTTTGGGAAGATGCTGGAGAGCTCCTGAAGGGCATCCTGAGGGTTTCACCTGAGGGTCTGGATCTTCTGCTGCTGTCATTCCATTTTCCTGACAAATTTGGTCACGCAGGAGATGTTGTGGAAGATGGGAGTGTCTTCCCTCGGGATTGACATGGAATGCAGCCTTTGGGAAAAGGCTGGAAGTGAGCAGAGCAGGATTTAGCTGAAGCAATGCCAGAGGTGATGGGAAGTTTGGAAGTGCAAACACATCCAGGTTTACGTTGAAAACAGGGAAATAGATCTCCGAGGTTTCCCGAATTCTCAGGAGGGTGCACGGCTGTGTTGGATATCGGCTGGAGCTGCCGGTCCCTGGTGGGCTCCATGTGCCTCATGTCCCCATCCTGGACAGGGGATCATGTGGCAGCGCCATTATCCATCTGTTCTGCTACTGCTTATTCCCAGCTGGGATTAGGTCATGGAATCAGAAATGAGGGAGAGCATGGAACTGCTCCAAGGCTGCAGCTGGACAGATGTTCCCAATGCCTGTGCCAGGGGCTCCTGCCCACCCGCTGTCCCCCAGGACCAGCCTGGTCACTCCTCTTTTTCCATCCATTAGGGA
Source organism: Chamaea fasciata (assembly GCF_029207755.1). Classification (NCBI taxonomy): domain Eukaryota; kingdom Metazoa; phylum Chordata; class Aves; order Passeriformes; family Sylviidae; genus Chamaea; species Chamaea fasciata. Next base: position 1,665,405 of record NW_027094091.1, on the reverse strand, counting down.
TTGTCTTTAAGGGGAAAAATACTAAATAATTTCATTTGTCTCTTTTCTGGGCTGGGCCCCGTGGCCTCCCCTCCCTGAGCTGCTGGGAGCTGCTGCATGTGCATGGAGGGGTGGGGGGGGTGGGGGGGTTCTGCCCCAAAATCATGGATGATTTAATTCTAGCCATGAAAGGAAAAGTTGGGAGTGTGGGATCAGCTCTGTGGTGTCCCTGGAATTTTTGGTTAAACAAAGCAGAGCCTGGGGGCTCTGGGGCAGCTGGTCCAGGGTACTCTGGGCCCTTTGGAAAACCAGAGGGGTGAGGAGAGGAGAAAACTCATGTTTAAGATTAAATCCTTTCCACCTTCGGCTCCGGGGGTCTCTGGGAAAAGTGTGGGAGGTCAAACCCCCCATGCCCAGGGAGCCTGGAATGCCCAGCCAACCCAAACCAGGCTTTGCCTCTGAAGACCAAAATTCCTTGGAAATACAAGATGAATCTGCCCTGGGGTATCCGTGGGGTCGGGATGGGGGTTCAGGATGTGCCCTCTCTCCCCACACCAGGAGGGATGGGGGTGACCAAGGGCTGTCCTGGCTCTGGGCTCTGCTCCGGTGGTCCCATGGGAGCTGTGCCAGGGGATCCCACAGGAACTGTGCCAGGGGATCCCATGGGAGCTGTGCCAGGGGATGCCATGAGGTCTCTGCCTGTGGATCCCATGGGAGCTGTGCCTGTGGGTCCCACCCAGAGCAGCCCTTGGAGCAGATTAATGAGTCCCCACGCTAACGAGGCCGCACACACCCGGTGCCACTGGGCACGCTGACGATGCCGGGCGCACTAACGATGCCGTGCTGTCTTTTGTCTCCTTTCCCTGCTCTGCCGCTCCGGCCGCCGCCGGCTGTTCTCTGCTCCTCTGTCCCTGTGTGACTGTCTGTCCTCTCTGCTTCCGCTCCCGCTGTCCTCCAGAGCACCGCCCGCCGGCCCAAGGTGAGCAGCCATGGTGGGGGCACCGAGCGTGGGGGGCACCGGGCACCCACGGCCCCCTGGGTGCCAACGCCACTCAAGGCATTGGGTGTCATCCCTGTCACAGGCGTGGATCACCGGGTGCCAACAGCACCACCAACAGGATCCATTGGGTGCCAACCCCACTCAAACACAACCTGTTGGGTGCCAACACCGTCTCAAACACGGCGCATTAGGCACTAACCCTACACAAACACGACCTGTTGGGTGCCAAACCCACCCAAACATGACCCGTTGAGTGCCAGCCCCACCCAAACATGACCTGTTGGGTGTCAACAGCACCCAAACATGATCCATTCATTGCCAACCCCACTCAAACACCAACCACTGGGTGCCAGTACCATCTCAGACATGGTGCATTAGGTTCCAACCCCACTCAAACACAACCTGTGGGGTGCCAGCACCATTCAAACACGACCTGTTCATTGCCAACCCCACCCAAACATGAGTTGTTGGTTGCCAACCCCGCTCAAACACAACTCGTTGGGTGCCAATCCCACTCAAACATGATCCACTGGTTCCCAATCCCACCCAAATATGATCCGTGGGGTGCCAACACCACCCAAACATGATCCATTCATTGCCAGTCCCACTCAAACACAATTCATTGGTTCCCAATCCCACCAAAACATCATCCGTTGGGTGTCAACACCACCCAAACATGATCCATTCATTGCCAATCCCACTCAAACGTGGCCATTCTTGTGGATGCCGACTCAAACCGCAATCCACTGTGTGTCAACCCCACTCAAACACAACTCGTTGAGTGTCAGCCTCATTCAAAAACCATCCATTCATTGCCAGTCCCACTCAAACTTGATCCGTTGGGTGCCAGTGCCACCACAAACACGATCCATTTGATACCAACCCCATTCTAACAATCCATTGGACGCCAGTACCACCCAAACACGATCCACTGGGGGCCAACCCCACTCCAACCCAACGCACTGGGTGCCAGCCCCACTCAAACAGGACCCATTAGTTTCCAACCCCACTGCGCACTCCCATTGTATTTCCACCTCATTGTGCGGAGCCCAGAGGAGCTCACAGGGGAGATGGACTCCTCTGGAGCAGGTCCAGATCTTTGGGGACTGTTTCCCAGGATGGAACAGCCGTGGAACAGCGTGAAATCCATGTGGCAGTGCCCAGGCTGTGCCAGGGGGTCCCTGCAGGGGTTGCTGCTCCTTGACTGTCCCAGCTCGTGCCGGGTGTTTTGGAGCAGGATCTGAGAGAGCCTGAGGTGTCAGGTGGGGCTATGTGGTCCCAGCTGGCCCTCAGGGGCTGCTCCAGCCAGCAGGATTCACCTTGGGATGGGACTTGTGGCTTGAAGGGAGGAAATGTGGGAGAGAAATCCTTAAGGATTGAGTTTGGGAATGGAGAACTCTCCTGTGCCCGGGCGCGGCAGGGAGGGCTCCGTCCTCACCATCAGCACCTCCGCCCAGGCAGGGATGGATTCCATCAGCCCCAGGGCTCTGGGATCCTGTCCCATTCCCTAGGTTTGAATGGTTCTTGTTGATATCTCTGCAGGGATGTCCTGTGGGACCTCCTGCTCCTTTGGCCTCGCACCTGCGCTGGGCAGGGAGATGGAGTTGGGATCCTGGAGTCGTGGAATGGGTTGGGTTGGAAGGGACCTAAAGCCCATCCAGCTCCACCCAAGAGCACCTCCCACTATCCCAGGTTGCTCCAAGCCCCATCCAGCCTGGCCTTGGACACTTCCAGGGATCCAGGGGCAGCCACAGCTTCTCTGGGCACGCTGTGCCAGGGCCTCCCCACCCTCACAGCCTTGAATTCCTTCCCAATATCCCGTCTAACTCCGCTCTCTCTGAGGGATCTGTGACCCCAAAAGCATCAGGAACAACAAAGATCTTTGTTTTGAGTTGCATCTGGAGAAAGCGTGTGGGGCTGGGTGCCACCCAGAAACTCCCTGTTCTCTGTGCCTGGGAGAACTGGGATCATCCCAGGAGGGCAGGCTGCGCCTATCCAAGAGGTGCTGGACTTGCTGCAGTCGAGTTAACTTGGATTTGCCTCAATTTTGGGGAAAATAAGGGCAGAGGGTGAATGTTTCTCCTTCCCAGCTTTGCCCGTGGGTGAAACCACACACTTGGTGAACCCTCATGGCACCAAAAGTCCCATTTCCAGGAATAAAATTAAGTCAGGAAATGTAATTTACACAGTCAGAGGTGAGTGGTCCAGAAATAGGGTCGGTGAGGAGACCAGTGGAGGGCACCTGCTGCTTCCCCCACCCCTTTTCCCACTGCCTGGGTTCAGACAGTGATTAATTAACAGCCTCATAAGCGCTAATGAAGCAGCATCAGGCCCCACTGGACTCTGGCAACTCACTCCTTGTTGATTTTCTCGGTGCTCCCCTGAACTGGGTTCTTACCTTGGTGGGGTCTGAGGTTTTGCTGTCTTGCCCTCTGGAGCTGGGACCTTTAATCCAGGAATCCTGGAATGGTTTGAGTTGGGAAGGACCTTGGAGATCATCCAGGGACACCTCCCACTATCCCAGGGTGCTCCAAGCCCCATCCAGCCTGGCCTTGGACACTTCCAGCCACAGCTTCTCTGGGAAACATGCGAAGTCCTTCCCCGATGGATTATCCATGAATTCTCTCCCAGTCCAGAGCAGAATTCCTGGGGAGGTGGTCCTAGAGTGACACAAGTCAGGGAGTCCCCACTGTCACCACACTCCAGGTTTCCCCTACTGGAAATGGGAATCTGGGGTGTCGGGGCGGGAGGCTCTGGGAGCGGCATCCCTTGGGATGTCCCCCCCGACTCCCCGTCACCCGTGCCGGTGTCTTGCAGCCCACCCGGACCCCCACGTCATCGGCGTCCGGCGGCACGGCCGGGCCCTCGGGCTCGGCCTCGGCGTCCGGCGGGGAGATGAGCAGCAGCGAGCCCGGCACGCCCGCCCAGACCCCGCTGGTGGCTCCCGTCATCCCCACGCCGTCCCTCGGCTCCCCGGGGGCACCCCCGGTCCCCTCGCCCACCAAGGTGAGCTGTGCCCAGGTGAGCTCTGCCCTGAGCGGGGGTTTGCTGCCCCCTGACTGTCCCGGCTCCTGCCGGGTGTTTTGGAGCGGGATCTGAGAGAGCCTGAGGTGTCAGGCGGGGCTGTGTGGTCCCAGCTGGCCCTCGGGGGCTGCTCCAGCCAGCAGGATTCACCTTGGGAAGGAATTTGTGGCTTGAAGGGAGAGAAATCCTTAAGGATTGAGTTTGGGAATGGAGAACTCTCCTGTGCCCAGGTAAGCGCTGGGCTCTGTCAGTGCTCCCCAGCACTGGGAGGAGGAGGAGGAAGAGGGGAGGAAGAGGTGCCCTGGAGGGTCACTGGGCTGTGGGAGGAGCACTGGCACATTTTGGAGCTGGCCGGGACAGAGGCAGAGGCAGCACGGTTGGGAGGCCACTCCCAAAGAGAATTCCCAGTGCACCTCCATCCCTTCCCAGATCCCTGTGGGACACGGGTGGCATCAGAGCAGTTTGGCAGAGTTGAGGCTCTGAGTCGGAGCTTGATCCTGTGAAATCCAGAGGGCCCAGTTGGCAACACCCACTAGTGCTGGGAGAACTGGGGTGGAGGGACAGCAGGGGTGCACTGGGGGCCCTCCTGCCTTGGGATGCAAAGCCCTCCTGGAAAGATCCAGGATTTCCCAAATTCAGGGATTTTTAATCATTACAGAGTTATTCTCGTTTTGATCTTTAAAATACTTTTTCATCATTTCCATCCTGCTTTGATTAATGAATTAATTAAAGCTTAGGAGTGATTTGGGGCACAAGGCCAGGGAGGGAAGAATGGGACAGGACAAGGCTTTGGGATTGTGTGTGGAAGGGAGAGCTGGAGAAGGTACCCCGGGGTGGGAATAGGGGATGTCCCCACCCCTGTGTCCCCATTCCCAGGGCTCTCTGGTAACTGGTTTCTGGGACTGGGTGCAGAAGTGGCTTTTTTGGGGACATCAGAATGTCCAGCCTGGAAAAGCAGCAGAGGAGGAATCCATGGCATGTTCTGGATTTTTCCAAGACCTGTTCCTTGCTGTCACCCACCTTTGGGATTTGAAGCTTTAGCCCCTGTGGCTGCTGCCAGGGAGGGAGGTCACATCCCTTTGTCCCTGCAGCCCTTCCTGTGGGAATGCTGGCATCAGCCTTCCCCTGCCCCGGGAGCTGAGCTGCTGGAAAAGGACCTGGATCAGTTTTCCCTGGGGGGAGATCACCTGGAAATGATGTGGATGCTGCAGTGGGATCAGGCAGCCATGGCTTCTCTGAGCAACCTGCGCCAGGGCTTCACCACCCTCAGAGGCAGGAATTCCTTCCCAATATCCCATCTAATCCTGCTCTCTGCAGTGGGAAACCATTCCCCCTTGTCCTGCCACTCCAGGCCCTTGTCTCTTCTCAAACTGCCCCAAATATCGATGACAAAAGTCAGGCCAGGTTCCTTGGGCTTCCAGGAACATCCCCGGAGTTCTGCCTAAAGGATGTCTCCACTTCTTCCCTAATTCTTGGCTCGGTGTTGTAGGAGGAGGAGAATCTCCGTGCTCAGGTCAGGGACCTTGAGGAGAAGCTGGAGACGCTGAAAATCAAGCGGAATGAGGATAAAGCAAAGCTCAAGGAGCTGGAGAAGTACAAGATCCAGCTGGAGCAGGTGCAGGAATGGAAGAGCAAAATGCAGGAGCAGCAGGCTGAGCTCCAGAAGCGCCTGAAGGAGGCCAAGAAGGTGAGTGAGTGTCCCTGGGCATGGGGCAGTGCCCAGAGAGGTGACTCCAGGAGGAATTCCAGCCTTGACAAATTTTTCTGGGATGAAATTATCCAACTAAATCTCCCCTGGTGCCACTCGAGGTCCTTTCCTGTTCTCTAAATCGACATCAGATGTATTTGGGAATCAGGCTGAGCCAAGGTGGGACCTTGGATTCCTTATTCCCTCTCTTCCCAGGTGCTTCCCTTGTCCTTCTGTCTCCAGATGTTTCCCTCTTCTCTCTGTCTCTCCAAGTGCTTCCTTCTTCCCTCTCTCTCTCCAGGAATTCCAGGTGCTTCCCTTTCCCCCTCCCCTGTGCCTGCAGCTCTCAGGACTCCATCCAAGCAGCCGAGGAGCATTCCCTTCTCCCTGCCCTACTTTTCCACGGTGGATTCCTGGTTTCTTTCCCCAGGGATTTTTCTGTCTGCTCCTGTATTCCCTGTCTCCTTACCTTTGTCCTCACCTGCAGATGGTTTTCCTGCCAGGTTCTCTGGGTGTGGAGCAGGGAAGGAGAGGAGTGGGACACCCTGGAGCGCTGGGCCATCCCCTCCCATCCCAGATAAACCGGTGTCCATTGGATTTGGGAAAGCCTTGAGGAAGAATAATTTCCTGAGGGTTGTTGTGGGGTCTCTCCAGCGTTGTGGGGTGCCCTCACCTGCTGTCCTTGCCCACAGGAAGCCAAGGATGCCCTGGAAGCCAAGGAGAGGTACATGGAGGAGATGGCGGACACGGCCGACGCCATCGAGATGGCCACGCTGGACAAGGAGATGGCCGAGGAGCGGGCAGAGTCCCTGCAGCAGGAGGTGGATTCCCTCAAGGAGAAGGTGGAATACCTCACCATGGACCTGGAGATCCTCAAACACGAGATCGAGGAGAAAGGTGGGAAGGGAGAGGGACTTTGGGCTTGGAGAATGGGGAATGGGGCTGGGGTTAGGTGGGATATTGGGAAGGAATTCTTGTCTGTGAGGGTCCTGAGGCCCTGGAATGAATTTTTTCAGAGAAAAATGTGGCTGCTCCATCCCTGGAAGTGTCCAAGGCCAGGTTGGATGGGGCTTGGAGCACCCTGGGATAGTGGAAGGTGTCCCTGCCCATGTCAGGTGGTGGGAATGGGTGGGATTTAAGGTCCCTTCCCACCCAAACCAGTCTGGGATTCTGGGATTCTGATTTCTCCCTTCCTCCACAGGTTCTGACGGAGCAGCATCCAGCTACCAGGTCAAACAGCTGGAGGAGCAGAACGCCAGGCTCAAGGAGGCTCTTGTCAGGTAGGAGCCCACCTGTGCTTCCCAAAATTCCTTTCCAGGCTTCCTGTGCTCCCTAAGTCCCAGAGCACCAATCCCAATCCTTCTCTGGAGCAGCCCATGTCATTCCTGCTGATGGATCTGAGATTTTTGCTGAGCTCTTAAAGCATCCACAGGGAAGGGAGCGTCCCTTGTCACAGGGGATCAGTGGGGATGGGGACAAAATGAGCCACTCCAGACCTTTCCCGTGCCTCATTCCCTATGGGTGTGGTGCTTGGTATCCCAGCACTGTTCTCCACACCTGCCCAGCCCTGAGATCTGCCTTTCCCTGGATGATCCCGCTTTCCAGGGCTTGAGGCTCAAGGGCTTTTCATTTGGGAATCCACAGTCAAGAAGTTCAGCTGGGACCCATCCCTTGCTGTAAATGAGCTGAATTTTGGGAACGTTGCTCATGCCCCCACCAGGGAGAGGTTGATGGGGATGGAGCTCTGTTATCCTGGCTGGAGCAGGTGGGGGCTCCTGGCTCTCCTGGTGCCCCCCACAAGCAGTATCCAGGTGTGTGCTCCTGGGCTGGCCCTGAGGGGATCTGTGGCTGTCCCAGGATGCGAGACTTGTCCGCCTCGGAGAAGCAGGAGCACGTGAAGCTCCAGAAGCAGATGGAGAAGAAGAACACAGAGCTGGAGTCGCTGCGGCAGCAGCGGGAGAAGCTGCAGGAGGAGGTGAAGCAGGCGGAGAAGACGGTGGATGAGCTCAAGGAGCAGGTGAGGGACAGGTGGGATGGGATATTTGGGACCGTTTGTGGACATTCGTGGCAGTTTGGGGACATTTGGGGCGTTGAGACTCCTGGAGAGCCACGTGCAGTGATCCCACTGCAGGGACCAACACTCCTGGTCCCGTATTCCCTAATTCCAGACCCTACTCCAGCAGTGGGGCTGTGCTGGGCTCTGCCTGGATGTCGGTGACTCCTGAGCACAGGGCATGGACAGTGTTCCGTGCCCACCCATCCCACCTTCCTGCTGGGATGATGATGATGATCCTTCCTCAGAAAGCCCCTGGGAAGGATCCCTGTTCCTGCAATCCCTCCAGGCTGGGTCACACCTGCCATGGTTCAGGTGGGCTCTTGGCAGGGCAGAGCCCCCAAAATCCCCATTTCTCCACTAAAACTGTGCCGCCACATGCCGGGATGGATTGGGATGTGTGTCCTGGTGCACGGATGGATTGGGATGTGTGTCCCTGCAGGTGGACGCAGCACTGGGAGCCGAGGAGATGGTGGAGACTCTGACAGAGAGAAACCTGGATCTGGAGGAGAAGGTCCGGGAGCTGCGTGAGACCGTCGGGGACCTGGTAAGGCAGAATTCCCTGGGATAACAGCTGCTCCAGGGGGTCAGGATGAGGGGCTGGAATGACGGAGCTGCGCAGCCGGAGGGATTTGGGGACGCTGAGTGCTGGGACACGCCTGAGCCGCGCCGTGTGACTTTGTCCCCGCGGGGCCACCTCCCGGCAGGAAGCCATGAACGAGATGAACGACGAGCTGCAGGAGAACGCCCGGGAGACGGAGCTGGAGCTGCGGGAGCAGCTGGACATGGCCACGGCGCGCGTGCGCGAGGCCGAGAAGCGCGTGGAGGCCGCGCAGGAGACCGTGGCCGACTACCAGCAGACCATCAAAAAGTACCGGGAGCTCACGGCTCACCTGCAGGTGAGGCCCCCTGGGGACACCCCCAGCTCCTCCTGGAGATCACCTGGTGGCCAGGAGAGACAGGGGGAGCATCCTCTGGGAATGTCTGGTGGACCTGGGCACGGGAGGACACGGCTTGGAGCTGAGTGGGTTCCTTGTGGAGCTTCCATGAGGACCCCCTAGTGCCTTTTCCAACAGGGACAGGCTGGGACAGCTGGGAATGTCCAGCCTGGAGAAGGAAAGGCTTCAAGGAGACCTCAGAGCCCCTTCCAGGGCCTTAAAGGGGCTCCAGGAGAGCTGGAGAGGGGCTTGGGACAAGGGTTGGAGGGACAGGTCACAGGGAATGGCTTCCCACTGGAAAAGTGGAGATTTAGATGGGATATTGGGAAAAAGTTCTTCCCTGTGGGGGCTATGCCAGCCCTGGGCTCGGGTGTCCTGGCAGGGAAGGGAGCTGGGGAATGAGCCTGTGGATATTTCTGGGCTGGAACACGTTTGGTGCCTCTCCCTCTGCCTTCAGTGGGTGTTGCACAAGGAGCCCCCCAAGGAGGAGGTGCTGGGAGGTTTGGGGAGGGCTTTGCTGAGGGTCCCTGGTCTCCATGTCCCCGTGTCCCATCTCCTTGTGCCCAGGACGTGAACAGGGAGCTGATGAGCCAGCAGGAAGCGTCTGCAGAGAAGCAGCAGCAGCCGCCCCCTGAGATGTTCGACTTCAAGATCAAATTTGCTGAGACAAAAGCCCACGCCAAGGTAGGGCCAGCAGGAGACCTGGATGGGCTTATCCATGCCCTGGGACAGGCTCCAGGGTACTCCCAGAGTTGTGGCTGTCTCTGGATCCCTGGAAGTGTCCAAAGCCAGGCTGGACAGGGCTCGAAGCAGCCTGGGATAGTGGGAGGTGTCCCTGCCCATGACATGGGGTAGCACAGGATGGGCTTTAAAGTCCTTCCAACCCAAACCATTCCATGATTTTGGAGCCCTTCTGCTCGGCAGCCAGGCTGGGAGAACTGGGAGTGTTCACCTGGAGAAGGGAAGGCTCTGGGGAGACCTCAGGTCCCCTGTGAGAGCTTAAAGGGGTTCCAGGAGAGCTGGAGAGGGCCTGGGGACAAGGGGATGGAGCTCCAGGACACAGGGAATGGCTTCCCACTGCCAGAGAGCAGGGATAGATGGGACATTGGGAAGAAATTCTTCCCTGGGAGGGTGGGGAGGCCCTGGAATGGATTTCCAAAAGAAACTCTGGCTACCCCACCCCTGGAAGTGTCCAAGGTCAGGCTGGAGCACCCCGGACTAGTGGAAGGGGCCCATGGCAGGGGGTTGTCGTCGTAGGACACGGAAGAAAGATGAGAGACTCCAAATATTTCAGAAGGCAAAGAGCATGGAAAAAAAGCTTCATTGTCTAATTGTACCTACCTTTTATAAGGTGTTCCCATACAGACTTAACATGCTTGGTGAATAGGAACAGCACCTCTCTAATGCCGTTGGTTAAACTAGAGAAACAGCAAAAACTCCACCTGGACAAAGACTGTTTTGAGAAAGGAGAGTTGTTGGCCAAGATTCTTTTGAGAAGAAGCTTTCTTGGGAAGTTTTTCCTTGGGAAAAAGTTAGCAGCTGCTAGCAGGCGAAAATCTCTCAGACCCAGAAATATCAGGCCCACGGGGGGTGGCCCTGGCTTGGTTGGGAGATCCCAGACAGGCATTGAGGCGTTCTCCGAAGGAACAGCATCCCATGATTTATCCCCCCTGAGCTGGGGAGGCTCCGGAGCAGCCGTGTGACCGCGTGTCCCCTCAGGCCATCGAGATGGAGCTGCGGCAGATGGAAGTGCAGCAGGCCAACCGCCACGTGTCCCTCCTCACCTCCTTCATGCCCGACAGCTTCCTGCGGCACGGCGGCGACCACGACTGCGTCCTGGTGCTCCTGCTCATCCCGCGCCTCATCTGCAAGGTGGGACAGGCTGGGGACAGCCCAGGCTGGGAAAGGACACCTTTGTCCCCAGGGGGATGTGGTTCTCCCATCCCACATCCCTTCTTTCCACGCTGCTGAGCTGTGGAATTAAGCACCACCAGCTCTTTTTGGGGTGCTGTTGTTACTTCCGTTTAAAAAATGGAATTCCCGGGGGAACTGGGGGTTTTGAGTGTTTACTGTTCCCAAAGTTTTGAGTGACTGGAGTCGCCATGCCTGGAGGGGTTCAGGTGGGATATTGGGAAAATTCCTTCTGGCAAGAGGTGTCCAGCCCTGGCACAGCTGCTCAGGACAGTGGTGGGGTCCCCAGCTCCGTGAATGTGGCACTTGGGGACATTGTCAGTGGTGGTGCTGGGGGAACAGCTGGGCTCAATGGTCTTAAGGGACTTTTCCAACCTAAATAATTCCGTGGTTCCACGACGATGAAGTGGTCTGTGTGGGAAACGGATTTGTAGAGAATTCTCAAAGCCTGACAGAAGGCTCCCAAAGTTTACATACAAATACATACAATGTGAGTAGGTACTGCATCCTGCATTCTTTTATTCCGTTTTCAGTCTCACGTGAAGGGTGAGACAATGCAGATGTTATAATTCACGCCATTATAATCAGAAGCCAAACTATTTCCTAATCACAACACATTATAAGCATTTCTTGGCCTATCAGCTTCTGCCACACAATGTTGTTGATGCCCTAAAGCCAATCATCTAAAATTACCCCTCGTGCGTCCTACTACAATGCACCTTTCGCAGTTCTATTTCTCCAAAGCATCCAGTCTTATTTGCAAGGCCGGAATTTGAAACTTGTTTCCAGTTCCATTTCTCTCTCGAACAATGCCTGTCCTATTCCATGGTATTTCTAAATCAGCATTTCTTATCTCCAAGTTTGCATACAGATGCATCCTATGTGAGCCTTCCGTCAGGCTTTCAGAATTCTCTACAAATCCATTTCCCACATTCTGGGAGAAGAGAAGGGGAGGAAGCAGCCCCGGGGCGGTGACTCAGCGGTGGGAGCGCTGCTCCACCGCCGTGCCAGTGGTCACTTTACAAGGACACGTCACTTTTTGGGGGCTGCAGGGGCTGTTATCCGTGGCTCAGCGGGACACAGAAGGGAAACATGGGATGCCCTGAAGGATTTCCCTGTCCCCCGCAGGCCGAGCTGATCAGCAAACAGGCGCAGGAGAGGTTCGAGCTGAGCGAGAGCTGCGCGGAGCGGGCGGGGCTGCGAGGAGCCGCGGGCGAGCAGCTCAGCTTCGCCGCCGGCCTCGTCTATTCCCTGAGCCTGCTCCAGGCCACGCTCCACAAATACGAGCAGTGAGTGCCCGCCCCGGCCCGTCCCTTCCCTCCCTCTGCGCCCGGAGTTCCAGGGATTTGGGGAGCCGGGCTGGGAAAGGGGGGTGGGATGGATTTTATTGCCTCGCCATGGGGTCATTTCTCTGTGACCCTCCTCGTGTGTCTGTCCCAAGGGGTGACATGGAAAGGGAGTTTGGGAGCTGGGCTAGGAAAAAACGGAAAACCAGTGGGATCCCTTTCTCCGTGACCTCTGTGTGTCCCCCAAGAGATCACACAGGATCCTGGGAGCTGGGCTGGAACAAAGCTGGGGGATCTGTCTCTCCAGGACCTCTCAGTGTCCCTCTCAAAGGGTGGCAATGGAACGGATTCTGGGGGCCAGAATCCCCCTTATTCCCTTGTGAGGATCCACTTCTCCATGGCCAGTCTGTGTCCTTCCCAAGGGGTGACATGGGAAGGGATTTTGGGAACCAGGCTAGAAAAAAGCGGTGGGATCCCTTTATTCCCTTATGAGGATCCTCTTCTCTGTGTGTCCTTCCCAAGAGATGGCACATGAAGGGATTTTGGGAGCCAGTCTAGAAAAAACCAGCAGGATCCCCTTCTCTGTGACCTCTCAGTGTCCTTCCCAAGGGGTGCCATGGGAAGGGATTTTGGGAACCGGGCTAGAAAAGAAGGCTGGGTTCCCCTTCTCCTTCCCAAGAGGTGACACATGAAGGAATTTTGGGAGCCAGGCTAGAAAAAACCAGCAGGACTCCCTTGTTCCCTTGTGAGGGGTCACATCTCCCTGAACCTCCCTGGGAAGGAGCCAGTGCTCCAGCACCAGCCAGGTCATGGCTGTGTCCCTGTCCCCAGGCCGGCAGGGCTCCAATTTGCCATGTCCTGCCCGGAGACACACTCATCCCCTTTGTCCCTGTCCCCTCAGGGCCCTGAACCGCTGCAGTGTGGAGGTGTACAAGAAGGTGGGGACCCTGTACCCCGAGATGAGCGTCCACGAGCGCTCCCTGGACTTCCTGATCGAGCTGCTGCACAAGGACCAGCTGGACGAGACCGTCAACGTGGAGCCGCTCACCAAAGCCATCAAGTACTACCAGGTGGGGCTGGGGGGGTGACACTGAGGGCAGGTGACGCCTCACCTGTGGGATATCCAGCCCCTGGGCCGTGGATCAGCTGGGATTTAGCTCCTTTTGGCGGCCCTTTCCTTTGGGTGATGTCCCCTGCTCTGTGTCCCTGGGGGATCTGGTTTTCCTGTCCCACATTCCTCCCTTCCACGCTGCTGACCTGTGGAATTAAGCACCACCAGCTCTTTTGGGGCACTGTCGTTACTTCCATATTAAAAATGGCCCAAACCCTCAAAATTTGGGGTGGGTTGGTTTGGTTTTTTTTTTTTGAGTGTTCCCACACTGGATTTTTCCGTGTGTGCCAACACCTGTGGGTGCTGATCCTGCCATTCCCACAGCACCTGTACAGCATCCACCTGGCCGACCAGGCTGAGGACTGCACCCTGCAGCTGGCCGACCACATCAAGGTGAGTAGGGACAACCCTTCCCTGATCCCTCTTTTCCACCTTTGTGTCCCCCAGGATCCCTGTGGGAGGGGAGGTGCCCCTGCTGCCGCTCCCCAGTGCAGCCACTCTTCCCCAGTGGTGGCACTGGGGTCAGGGAATGGGGACATGGGGACGAGAAGAGCGGGAATGGGGATGTGGAGACCCTCGTGTCTCAGGGTGGGGGTTGTTTCCTGGATTTCCCAAGGGAAGAACCAACATCCTGCATCCCCTGGGTAAAACCAAAACAGACCAAAAGTTACCTGACTGCCTCAGCCCGTTTCCCTGCTCCTGAACATCCTGGGGTGGTGGCAGGCTCCATCCTGGAATTCCTGGGACCCCTCCTGTCCCTGTCCCTTTGCTGAGGCTCCCTGTGCCTGTGCCCACAGTTCACCCAGAGTGCCTTGGACTGCATGGGGGTGGAGGTGTGCCGGCTGCGGGCCTTCCTCCAGGTAGGATCTTCCTCCAGGTAGGATCTTCTCCAGGTAGCACCTGCCAGGATGGCTGGGCACGTCCCAACTTCCTGCTGTCCCCGTGTCCCTCTGTCTGAGATCCCTTCTCATCCCTCTGTCTGATGTCCTTCTCTGTCTCCATGTCCCTCTAAAATCCCTCTGTCTCCTCATGTCCCTCTGAGGTCCCTCTCTGTGTTTGTCAGAGCTCCCTCTGCCTAAGGTCCCTCTGTGTCCCCGTGTCCCTCTGAGGTGCCTCCATGTCCCTCTCTCTCCCTGTGACCTTCTGAGGTCCCTCTGTCTACAGTCCCTCTTGTCCCCATGCCCCTCTGAGGTCCGTATGTCCCAGTGTCCCTCTAATGTCCCTCTCTCCCTGTGTCCCTCTGAGGTTCCCTCCATCTGAGGTCCCTTTGTGTCCCCATGTCCCTCTGTCCCCATGTCCCTCTGAGATCCGTCTAAGTCCCTCTGTCCCTGTGCCCCTCCCTGTCCCTGTGTCCCCTCTGAGGTCCCCATGTCCTGATGTCCCTCTGAGGTCCCCATGTCCCTCCATGTCCCTCTGAGGTCCCTCTCTCTCCCTGTGTCCCTCTGAGGTCCCTCTCTCTAAGGTCCCTCGTGTCCCCACGTCCCTCTGTCCCCATGTCCCTCTGAGATCCGTCTAAGTCCCTCCGTCCCTGTGCCCCTCCCTGTATCCCTCTGAGGTCCCCGCGTCCCGATGTCCCTCTGAGGTCCCTCTGTGTCCCCAGGCCGGGCAGGAGGTGGCCGACCTGGCCATCCTGCTCAAGGACCTGGAGACGTCGTGCAGCGACATCCGCCAGTTCTGCAAGAAGATCCGGCGCCGCATGCCGGGCACGGACGCGCCGGGAATTCCCGCGGCCCTGGGATTCGGAGCGCAGGTGAGCAGGGCAGGGACGCCCCTCAGGCACAAACTGGGAGCTCTGAGATGCACTGGGCTGGCAGCAAACGCCCCGGGACAGCTGGGCAGCAGCTCAGGGTGGAGGGAAGTGGTGGGAACTGAGCTGGGATCGTGGAATCAGGGATTGGTTTAGGTTGGAAAATCCCTCGGAGATCACCGAGTGCGACTACCCTGCCAGCACTGCTGAGGCCATCACTGACCACGTGATCCGTGTGGATGTTAAACCCCCCAGGGATGGGGACTTCCCCCTGTCCTGGGCAGTTGTGCCAGGGTGGGACAGCCCTTCCCAGGAGGAATTTTCCCAATATCCAAGCTGGCACAGCCTGAGGCCGTTCCCTCTCCTCCTGTCCCTGTTCCCTGGGATAAGATCCCAAATCCGCTCCCCGGCTGCCGCCTCCTGTCAGGGAGTTGTGCAGAGCCACAGGGTCCCCCCGATCCCTCTTTTGTCCAGGCTGAGCCCCTTTCCCAGCTCCCTCAGCCGCCCCTGGAGCTCCTTCCCTGGACACAATGGATGTGTCATCTGGATTTTGTGTTCCCATCTCGGATGGACACCTGGATTCCCACCCAGGACCTGGTTCCCCTCCACCTTCCCGTTATTTCCCCCAATCCCAGCGACGATCCCGGGGCACGTGTGGATTCCAGGAGCCCACAATGTCCGTGTCGTTCCCTCTCATCCCGTTTTTCCCCTGCCAGGTGTCGGACACGCTGCTGGAATGCCGGAAGCACCTGACGTGGGTGGTGGCCGTGCTGCAGGAGGTGGCGGCGGCCGGGGCGCAGCTGATCGCGCCGCTGGCCGAGAACGAGGGGCTGCCGGCCCCACGCCTCGAGGAGCTGGCCTTCAAAGTCAGCGAGCAGGTGGGACATCCCTCCTTTTCCTTCCCATTCCCTTTCCCTTTTCCTTCCTTCCTTCCCTCCCTCCCTCCCTCCCTCCCTCCTCCCACCCTTCCTACCATTCCCAGCTGGAATGCTGCCAGGGAATGCCACGTGCACGGTGCCTCGTCCTGCAGCTCCGTGGTTCTCTCTGAGGGCATGTGGTGGGGTTTTGCCAGGTGTTTGCAGGGTATCCCATCCGTATTCCCACATTCCATCGCCATTCATAGGGAATGATCGTGGGGAATTCTTGTAGAGAGAGGAGAAGTCCCCCCCTGAGCCTCCGTTTCTCCAGGCTGAGCCCCCTCAGCTCTCCAGAGCCTTTTCCATCTCTTTCCCTGGGCACAATGGATGTGGTGTCTCGGGATTTTGTGCCGATTTTGGTGTAATTGCGGTGAAGGGACAAGGGGTGGGGGTTCGTGTAAATCGTCCACTTGTGGTCGGTGTTACGTTGATTTTTGCGCGTGGAATTTTTTTGCGTTCTGTCGGTTGGATTTGTTGATGGAAGTGAAGGTTTTGTCTTGGATGTGGATTTTAAGGATGATTCTTAAACATCCGAGGGACACCCTTAAACATCAGAGGAACATCCTAAACATCCGAGGGACACCCTTAAACATCAGGGAGACACCCTTGAATATCAGAGGAACATCCTTGACCATCAGAGGGAAACACCAGTCGTGGGATGTGGGTCAGGGGCTGTGAGCCCGGCCCAGGGCCACCACCCACATCCTTCCCATCTTTCCCAGATTTACGGCTCCCAGGGCATCAATCCCTACGAGTGCCTGCGCCAGTCCTGCAGCATCCTCATGGCCACCATGAACAAGATGGCCACGGCCATGCAGGAGGGCGAGTACGACGCCGACCGCCCGCAGAACAAGGTGGGTTGGGCTCTGTTCTGTCACTGCCCACGGTCACCAGGGGGCTGTGGGTGACCAGCACAGGGAGCTGGGCAGCTGCAGGGTCTGGGATTCTTCCTAAAATCCCGATTGTCCCCGCTGGTCCAGCCCACGCCGCCGGCGGAGCTCCGGGCGGCCGCGCTCCGGGCGGAGATCACGGATGCTGAGGGGCTGGGGCTGAAGCTGGAGGACAGGGAGACGGTCATCAAGGAGCTGAAGAAGTCCCTCAAGATCAAGGTGAGGTGCTCCTCACTGATCCCTGCCTTCCTGGCTCCTCCTCACCCATCCCTGCCTTCCTGGCTGCTGTGGGATTCACCTCCACACTCCTGGTGACATCCTACCTACGGAGATGCCGATCCCAAGCCCCCATCCAGGTCTCCTGGGGATGTTTTTCCCGTGGGCAGGGAGGCGCTGCCATCCAGATCTCGCCCCCACCGTGTCCTGGGGTGCACGGGGTGGGAGCTGGGAGCTGTTGTGGGTTCCAGCTGTGGGTGCTGGTGATTTGGGGGCTCCCCGGAGCTCCCTGATTCCCTTGCCTGCCGCTCCAGGGCGAGGAGCTCAGCGAGGCCAACGTGCGGCTCAGCCTGCTGGAGAAGAAGCTGGACAGCGCGTCCAAGGACGCGGATGACCGCGTGGAAAAGATCCAGACCAAGCTGGATGAGACCCAGACGCTGCTCAAAAAGAAGGAGAAGTGAGTTTGGGGGTGTGCAGCTGGTGGAGCTCATCCAGAGGAAGCCACGGAGCTGCTCCAGGAGCTGGATTCCCTCTGCTCTGGAGCCGGGCTGGGAGGGCTGGGAATGTTCCCCTGGAGAAGGGAGGGCTCCAGGGAGAGCTCAGAGCCCCTTCCAGTGCCTAAAGGGGCTCCAGGAGAGCTGGAGAGGGACTGGGGACAAGGAAATGGAGGGACAGGATGAGGGAGTCCTGGATCAGGAGCATCCCTGGCCTCACACATCCCTCCGTGTGCTCCTCCCAGGGAGTTTGAGGAGACCATGGACGCTCTCCAGGCTGACATTGACCAGCTGGAGTCAGAGAAGGTGGAGCTGAAGCAGCGCCTGAACAACCAGTCCAAGAGGACCATTGAGGGGCTGCGGGGGGCCCCGGCCTCGGGCGTGGCCTCCATCGTGTCCGGCATCGCCGGAGGTGAGTGACCAGCGGCCCTGGACACGGCTGGAACGGGGCTGGGCTGTCTCCCTGGCACAGGAGTGACCAAGAATTTGGGAAAATGCTGCTCCCACTGCAGCTCCTGGCTCTCGTGGAGCCACAGCCTCTCCCACATTCCCCCAGTGGTGGCTTCCAGGAATGTTGCTGGCACGTTCTCATTCCCAAAGGAGCAGGAGCGGCCTGGGAGCTCCGTGCCAAACCTCTGGCTCTGGGGGAGCATTGCAGGGGTGCTGCTTGGGTCACTCCCAGCTGCTGGGAATGGGGTCAGCCCCAGATTGTCCAGTGGGAGCTCCAGCCGCAGCTCTTCTCCTGCCCAATCCGGGCCTTTAATCCTGATTTTTCTTGTCTCTCCTGGCCCCTCTCTCTGTGCTGCAGAGGAACAGCAGCGAGGTACGGACACACCCTGCATGCAGCCCCCAGTGCATGGAGGGGAGAGGAAATCCCGGGACACCCAAACCCTGGGACACGGCTCCGTTTGGGAGCCAGGGAAGGATCCAGGTCCTGCTCGGATGCTGCTGGCCCTGGTTGGAAAGGGAGGGATGAGCATGGAACTGTGGTGGATGCGGAGTGGGGTGACCCCCACCTGGAGAGCCTGGGGAAGGGGCACTGGGAGTTGGTGGGACTCCTCCAGGGAGGTGACAGCACGCTGTGTCCCTGTGCCACCGTCACGGGTGGCACCGCTGACGTGGGCGCCCCTCCGCAGGTGTCGGTGCCGGGCAGGTGCCGGGAGGCGGCTCCGGACCTGTCCAGGTGAAGGATTCACCCCTCCTGCTCCAGCAGATCGACGCCCTCCAGCTCTCCCTGAAACACCTCAAGAACGAGAACAACCTGCTCAAGGTCGGGGGGGAATGGGACGGGATCCCTGTGGGATGTGTTCCCTGTGGGATGGAATCCATGTGGAATGTGGGATGTGATCCCTGTGGGATATGGGATGAGCTGGAGAACAGGCTCTCATCTGGAGGGTTCCAGGGGAAGGGGCTGAGAGCGGGCTCAGCACTGGGAGCTGGGAATGCCGATGGAACTGGGGGATCTGGGGGTGCTGGTGATGTCCCTGCCAGCCCTGGTCCCCTCGGTCCAGACACCACTGAATCGGATTAATTGATTCATTGATTAATGAACACCCCACGGGGCACAGCAGCAGATAATCCAATTACCCAACTCTTGTAACGGATATTAATTCATGGGCGGGATGCAGCAGCTCGTTAACAGCTCCCAGCTCCAACCACCCAAAAGTGCAAGCCCCGTGTCACTTCCATGGCCGTCCCAGGGCCTTTTCCTGGCGTTTTCCCTGTTCCCCGTGTCCCTGACTCCGGTTTTTGGCTCCCAGGGCGCCCAGATGAAGATGGAGCTGGCCAGCCTGGCCCCGCTGCAGGTGCCGCGGGTGGCCGTGGCGCGGGACCGGCCGGGCGAGGGGCTGCCCACGCAGAGCCTCTACCGCAAGACCACGCAGCTCCTGGAGACCCTCTACCAGCTCAGCGCCAACGCCAAGGTGGTGGACATGAGGCAGAGCAAATCCAGTAGGTCCTACATTAAATTCCTTGGGCTGGGGACGGGTTGTGGCGTCCCCGTGTTGTCCTCCTGCCCGCAGAGGGGTTGGCAGCGATGTCCCATCCACTGCGGGGTGGGATCCAGGGTGAGGGGTCTGCTCTGGCGGCACGGTTGGGGTGTCTGGGTTGAGGGGGACAGCCCTGTGTCCCCACAGAGCCCAGCCCTGTCCCCCTCAGGGCTGTTGGTGTGTTGGGGACGTGGCTCGGTGTTCAGGGGCTGAGCTGCTCTGGGGTGGCTCAGCCTGTCCCTGCTGGGGAGCCCCCAAACCCCTGAAACCCCCCTGGAACTAATCCAAGGAGGTCAAAATCCCCCTAAACCCACCCGGTACCAACCTGAGGAGATCAAACCTCCTGAAATCCCCCGGTACCGACCTGGGGAGACCAAACCCCCTGGTGCTGACCCAAGGGGGTCACAGCTGTGTCCCTGTCCCCACGGCTCATCCCTCCCTTCCCGTTTCCCGCAGCGAGGAGCTCGTCGGCGCGGCTGCTGGAGCAGACAGCCCGGCTCTGCGCCCTCAAGAACTCCATCGACGCCCTGAAGGTGAGGAAGGGTCTTCTCCGGGGTGGGGGACCTGGTGGCACCCCCAGCCCAGCCCTCCAGACCCCCAGGCTGAGGCTGGTGGCACCTGGTGGCAGTGAGGGGACAAGGTGCTGCCTGTTCCCGTCCTCCTCCCAAACCATTTGAGTTTGACCCCTCTGCCTTGTGACCTGGGTGGGCGAGGGGCTCTAGGGGGTGACGAGGGTCTCCATGGGGTGGGTTTTGGGGTGACCTTGCTGTGCCCCCCAGGACGACACGCTGAGGGAGATGGTTCAGCAGCAGCCGGGCGCCGGCGTCTCCACTACCTTCGGCACCTTCCCGTCCTCTTCCTTCCTGAAGGTGAGACCCCGATCCCGAGGGACCCCCAGCTCCAAGGGGCCCCAATCCTGAGGGACCCCAATCCCAAAGGAGTCCCCCAATCTCCAGGGACCCCCGTTCCTGAGGGAGCCCCGATTCCAAGAGACACCAGTCACAAAAATCCCTCATTCCTCAAGTCCCCCCATTTCCGAGGGACCCCAATCTCAAGGAACCCCCAATCCTGAGGGGACCCCAATCATAAGAATTTCCCATTCCCAAGGGGCCCAAATCAATCCCAAGGAGCTCCTGTTCCTGATCCCCAATTTCGAGGGACCCCTGCTCTGACAATCCCCCAATCCCGAGGGATCCCCCATTCCCAAGGGATCCGCCAGCACCCCGTGACCCACAACAGCCACCACATCCCGTGCCTTGGGGACACGGTGGCGGGGTGGGGACGCCCAGGAGAGCAGCGGGTGGCCCGGGGACACTGAGGGCGTGGCGCTGTCCCCGCAGGCCAAGCAGGAGCAGGCGCAGGGCCCGGCGCTGTGCGGGCGGGTGACGATCCCGTGCGCGCCGGGGCACGGCCAGGCCCACCGGGTGCTGCTCACCCCCGACCTGCTCCAGCACCTCCGCCAGCACTTCGTCGCCTGAGCCGCCCCCGAGGGACCCCGACCCCGCTGTCCCCACCCTCGGGACTCTCCGCTTCTCCCCCAGCCCGGCCCCACTCGCGGGTGGGAGCCGGAGCCGCTTCCCCCGGGGGGATCCGGGCCTCCCCCCGCGCTGCTCTCGGACACTACAGACCCCCCCCGGGACCCCCGCGGGGCCGGGGCTGCGGCCCGCCCGTGCTCCCGACATCCAATAAAACTTCCCTGGATGTGCTTCCTGCGCCTGGAGCTGGGCACCGCCGCGGGGACACCGCGGGGGACACGGGAGGGGACTGGGGGGACACGAGGGGCTCCGGGTGCGACACTGGGGAGCGTTAAAGGGGACCGGGGGGGGGGGGTCACAGGGAGTCCCGGGAAGGGACTGAGGACCCCGAGGGTCACAGAAAACCCCAGGATGGAAGCACGGGGACATTTGGGGATCCTGGGATGGCACCGGCAGCACCGGGAGACATTTGGGGGTCCCGGCTGGGACCAGGGGAACACTTGGAGGGCACTGACGGTCCCAGGAGGGGATCGGGAGGGCTCTGGGCGCCCCGGGAGGGGACACGGGGCCATTGGGGGGTCCCGGGATGGCACCGAGGGGACACTGGGGGTGCCGGGTCCCGCCACGTGCGGCCGCGCGCGCAGCGAACAGCGCGGGAAGGGGCGGGGCTGGGGCCGCGCGCTCAGCTCCCATTGGTCGGCGCGCAGGAAAAGGCGGAAAGAAACGCCCCCTCCCGGCTCTGATTGGCAGGAGCCGCCGAAGGGGCGGGGATCAGCCCCTCCGCTGCCTGATTGGCTGCGGGGCGGGCCCATGGAGGGTGGCCCGCGGTGATTGGCGGAGGGCGCGGCGCAGTGGGCGCTGACTGGTGGAGGGAGAAGGAGGCGGGGTTCCGGCGGGAACAAGCCGTCAGTTCCGGGCAGCGGCGGCGGCGGGGGCACCATGGTGAGTGCGGGACGGGCCCGGGCCGCATCCGCCGCCATCGGGAGTTGGGGGTGGTTCAGGGGCCCCCTCCGACCGCATCGGGCCGGGCCGGCACCCGGGGGAGGCCGGGGGAGCCGCATCGGGCCGGGCCGGGCGCTCCGGTGGGGCGGCGGGCGCGGGGATGGGCGGGAGCGCGGCCGGGGTGCCGCCCCCGGTGAGCGGAGCCCTCGGTGCCGCAGGTGCTGCTGCACGTGCTCTTCGAACATGCGGCCGGGTACGCGCTGTTCGCCGTGCGAGAGGTGGAGGAGATCGGCCTCCTGCTGCCGCAGGTACGGGAACCGGAACGGGGGAACCGGGGATCGGAGCGGGGGAAGGACGAGGACGGGCAGGGGACGCAGCGGGAACGGGGAGAGGGGAAAGGCCGGGAGGGGTCGGGGCACTCCGGGGCTCGTTCCCCGTGGTAACCGGAGCCCCCGCGCAGGTGGAGGAGAGCGTCCTCACGCTGGGCAAGTTCCACAACGTGGTGAAGCTCGTGGCGTTCTCGCCGTTCCGCTCGGCGCAGAGCGCGCTGGAGAACATGAACGCCGTGTCCGAGGGTGAGCGCGGGGCCGGGGCACCGGCACCCCCCGGGGGGCTCCCCGGGCCGCCCTGAGCCCTCCGTGTCCCGCAGGAGTCCTGCACGAGGACCTGCGGCTGCTGCTGGACACGGCGCTACCGCCCAAGAGGAAGAAGGTGGTGCTGGGGGTGGGCGATGTCAAGATGGGCGCGGCCGTGCTGGAGGAGCTGGGGGTGCAGTGCCAGACCGGCGGCGTGGTGGCCGAGCTCATGCGCGGTGAGTGGGGACAGAGGGGACGGGGGACATCTCGGTGGGGTCCTGGTTTGGTCAGGATTCGTCTGGGAGGGGCGAGGAGTGGCGGGGACGCGGTGGCATTGTTGTGAGGTGTGCCGTGGTGGCAGCTCAGTGTCCCCACGTGGTGAGCCCCGTGTCCCCGCAGGGATCCGGCTGCATTTCCCAGCCCTGGTCCGAGGCCTCACGGCGCAGTCGGCGGCCAAAGCCCAGCTGGGGCTGGGCCACAGCTACTCCCGGGCCAAGGTGAAGTTCAACGTGCACAGGGTGGACAACATGATCATCCAGTCCATCAGCCTGCTGGACCAGCTGGACAAGGACATCAACACCTTCTCCATGCGTGTCCGGTCAGTGGGGACAGATCTGGGGGGGGGGGTTAAAGGGTTTGGGGGTCTCCCCTCCCCATGCTTACCACAGGCAGCTGACACTGCTCCAGCCGCCTGTACAGACCGGGGAGGGACAGCAGCTCCCCAAGGGCCACTGGCCGGGCCACAGGGCCACGGCACGGACCGGGGGGGACATTTGGGAACGTGGTGGGGTGGCCTGGGGACGCACAGAGCCGTGGTGGGGCTCTGTGTCCCTGTGCTGGTGACCGTGTCCCTGTCCCCGCAGGGAGTGGTACGGATATCACTTCCCCGAGCTGATCAAGATCGTCCCCGAGAACTCCACGTACTGCCGGGTGGCCAAATTCATCGGGAACCGCCGGGAGCTGAGCGAGGAGAGCCTGGAGGGGCTGGAGGAGATCGTCATGGACAGCGCCAAGGCCCAGGCCATCCTGGAGGCCTCCCGCTCCTCCATGGGTGAGAGGGGCTCTGAGGGGCTCGGGGGGGGCCTGGCCGCGTGGTCAGTGCTGCCGCTCACCCCGTGCCGCCCCCAGGGATGGACATCTCCCCCCTGGACCTCATCAACATCGAGAGCTTCTCCCGCCGCGTCATCTCGCTGTCCGACTACCGCAAGGGGCTGCAGGAGTACCTGCGCTCCAAGATGAGCCAGGTGGCTCCCAGCCTGTCCGCCCTCATCGGGGAGGTGGTGAGTGTCCCCGGGGTCGTCCCCCGCCCCGTCACCTCCTCAGCCGCGGAGATGATGTCAGAGTGAATCTGTCAATCCACTGAGCTGTGCTGCTGATGCTTCCACTGCTGATCCCCGGCCCGTGGAGGGCTCTGTGTCCCCTCAGGGGTTTCAGTGCCACCTGTAACCCCCCCGTGCTGTCCCCTAGGTGGGCGCCCGCCTCATCTCTCACGCCGGCAGCCTGACCAACCTGGCCAAGTACCCGGCGTCCACGGTGCAGATCCTGGGCGCCGAGAAGGCGCTGTTCAGGTACCGCCGGGGAGTCGCGGTGATGGCAGACGCGGGCTCACGGCTGTGACTCTCCCGGGGCCGTGAGCAGCCGGCCCCAGTCTGAGCGGCCCCCGGAGCACGGCGGGCTGGGGAGGGGCTCTCCGTGGGTGGGGGCTGCGTTCAGGGGGGTGCTGACCACCGCCCCGGCCCCTCGCAGGGCGCTGAAGACGCGGGGGAACACCCCCAAGTACGGGCTCATCTTCCACTCCACCTTCATCGGGCGCGCGGCCGCCAAGAACAAGGGGCGGATCTCGCGCTACCTGGCCAACAAGTGCACCATCGCCTCGCGCATCGACTGCTTCTCAGGTGGGCTTGGGGGGCGCTCCTGGGGGGCTTCAGTGGGGCACAGACATGGCCAGAGTGGGCACCAGGGGGGATTCGGGGTCGCTCTGCAGTGATGGGAATATTTTTCGTCAACAGCATCTCACCCTGTGTGAATGGTGACTCCTCTGGGCTGAGCAGAGCACGGGGGGGGCTCTGGGAGGATTTGGGGGTGACTCGGGGGGGTTTGGGGGTGACTCTGGGGGGTTTGGGGGTGCAGGGTGAGTGCTGAGCCTCCCCCGTCCCCTCCCTGCAGAGGTCCCCACCAGTGTCTTCGGGGACAAGCTGCGGGAGCAGGTGGAGGAGCGCTTGGCCTTCTACGAGACCGGGGAGCCGCCCCGCAAGAACCTGGAGGTGATGAAGGAGGCCGTGGTGGAGGTGAGGAGGAGGAGGAGGGGATGCTGAGGGATGAAGAAGAGGGGTGAGGGAGAGATGGGGGAGGAGGTGGTGAGGTCTTGGGGGAGATAAAGATGGAGGTGAGGTGCTGGAAAGGTGAAGAAGGTGACTGAGGCGAGGTGCTGATGTGAAAATGGTGGAAGTGTTGGGGTGATGAAGATGATGGAGTTGAGGTCTTGAGGGAGATGAAGATGGCAGTAGCGAGGCACCAGGGGATGAAGGTTGTGAATGGGAGGTGGTGGGGGGCAGTGAAGGTGGTGGAGGTGATGAATGTGATGGTGAGGTGCTGGGAGCTCTGGGAGGCTGATGATGATGGTGAGGTGCTGGGGGATGAAGGTGATGATGGTGAGATGCTGTGGTGATGATGATACTGAGGCGCAGGGGATGAAGCCCAGGGCCCGTGTCGGAGGTGATGTCACTGTGCCATCCTGACCCGCTGTGGAGGCCAAAGACTGATTTAATGAGTCTGATCCGACCCGTGCCGGGTGTGGGGACAAACCCTGTCACCTGTCCCCTCGCTCACGTCCCCACGTGTGTCCCCAGGCCAGCGAGGTGGTGGCTGAGGTGAAGAGGAGGCAGGAGAAGAAGGAGAAGAAGAGGAAGAAGAGGGAGAAGCGGCGGCTGGAGGCCCTGGCAGCGGCCGCCGAGGAGCTGGCGGAGAACTCCCTGATGGAGACAGAGGTGAGGGGGATGAGGGTGGGACACTTGGGGGGCCTGGCCGTGTCCTGGATGCTCCTGGTGCCAGGGGGGTCCCTGTGCCCCTAAGGGATGGGTCAGAGCTGATGGGGGGCTCCCCACAGGACAACGACGTGGGGGCCAAGAAGAAGAAGAAAAAGAAGAAGCAGCAGCAGCCAGAGGAGTCAGAGCCTGAGGAGAACGGGGTGGAGGAAGAAGAGGAGGAGGAGGAGGAGCCACTGCCCAAGAAGAAAAGGAAAGTCGTGGCAGAGCCTGAGCAGGAGGAGGAGGAGGAAAAGAAGAAGAAGAAAAAGAAGAAGAAGAGGGCAGCAGCTCAGGACTCTGAGGAGGATTAGGAGCAGAGATCAGTGAGCACACGGACTGACAGACTGACGGACAGGCAGGAGCCAGGAGCGGCCACTCGCCCATTCCCGTGGTGGCCCCAGCTCCGTCCCGTGGCACTGTGGCCACTCGGAACCTGTCACAGCCCCTCGTGGCCGGGGCGAGCCCCTCTGGCCGCCAGCAGCCCCTGGACTGTGCCTTACACAGTGGAACTTCCAACCCCGTGTCCCCTTCCCCGGGGACCCTGGGCTGCGCGGGGCTGTCCCCAAGCCCTGTCCCTTGGGGACCCTGGGCTGTCCCCAAGCCGCGTCCCCTGTGCAGCGCAGGGGGCCCGGCCCCGCTCGCGGTGCCCAAACCCCAATAAAGGGCTGAGGTTGTTGCTGATCCCTCCTGTCCTGCTCTGTGGCAGGGGGTGCCCAGGCTGTCCCCAAAGGGGTCACCCTGTCACCGAGGGACACCGACACGGTCACGCCTGAGGCCGCTTTATTGGAGTCAGCGGGGCCGAGGTCACTGCACCTCCAGGGCGTCTATGACCGCCTCGGTGAATTCCATGGAGGTGGAGTAGCCCCCCATGTCCGCCGTGCGCACCTGCAAGGAGACGGGAGGTTAGGGACAAACGGGGACCAGGGACAGCGCCGTCCCCTGACCCCAGTGCCGTGGGGCCGAGCTCCCTGGAGCCCTGTGCGCCCCTAAAACCATCCCTGTGCCCCCACGAGTCCAGTCTGGGCTCTGGTTCCAGCGTTGCCCCCCCAGTTCAGCCCCGGAGGGAAGCGTTGGACCCTTTATTAGCAAAGCAGGAGTACAGAGCACGACGCGGTGACACCGCCCCGGGGTGGCACCAGGCCCGGCCCCGCGGGGTTGTGGGGTCAGCTCCCAGGTGTGGCTCAGAGCCAGGTAATCCCCCAATTCCCGTGGATTGGGGGGCACAGAGTGCGGCCCCTCCCCGCCCTGTCCCAAATCCGGAGTGTTTCCAAGGTCACCCCGTGCCGGGATTGTCCCTGCACGGGGACCCTGTGCCAGCAGCTGCCAAGGGGGAGCAGGGTGGGGATGGCACCCTGGTTATTGCTGAAAGCTGGATGGGATGGCTCCCATGGGAATGGGGGCACGGGGATCCCACAGTCACACTGGTCCCACAGTCAGAGGGATCCCATGGGAACTTGGGATCCCACAATCCTATTGGTCCACCAGTCACAAGAAGCCCACAGGAATGGGGTCCCAAAGTCCTTTCTTGCATGGATCCTACAGGAATGTTTCTCCATTAACAGGCATCCATCCCGTGGGAATGGGGGTCCCAAAGCCATGCTGGGTGGTCCCAATGTCCCCATGAGCTGCCGATGAGTTTGGGGCGCTGCCCCATCCCCCCCCAAACCACCCCAGTGAACCCCAAAATCCACACTGGCCGCCTCCATGGAGTGATCCCTGCTGGGGGATGGGGTAAAGGATTCCTGGGGGGCTCTGGGGGGGCAGGGAGGGGGCCTGGGGGGGCTGCCGGGGGTCCTAAGCCCCATAGTGGGGGTGCAGGTTGTCAATGACGGACTTGACGAAGTCGGAAGTGGTGGAGTAACCGCCCAGGTCCCGAGTCCGGACCTGCAAATCCAACACAGGGAGGGGAGAAATGGGAGAGAGGAGCTGGTGAACGGAGGGGATCGCTGGGAGAGGGACAGGAGAGAGACACAGGAGACCCTCCGCAGCCCTGCCAGGACCTGGCGTGGAGATGGGGACATGGAAAAGTTCCCTGAGAGCCCTGCCGGGACCTGGGATGGAAACGGGGCTGTGGAACATCCCTGAGAGCCCTGCCAGGACCCAAACAGGGACAGGGCCATGGAAGATCCCCCAGCCCTGCCACAAGTCCCTCCCTCGCCAGGACACGACCACAGGGGCTGGACACAGCTGTGGGGCCGGGATTGTAGCTGGAGAGAGAGGAGAGGAGCCAGAATTCCAGTTGGGAAAAGGAGAGGAGCCAGAATTCCAGCTGTGCAGAGGAGAAAAGCCAGAAAGGTGACACCAGCCCTACCCATTTTCCCCACACTCACTTTTCCACCTTTGATCACCTTCTTCACCGCGTCCGAGATCATGTTGGAGTGGTATTCCAGGCTGGAAAAGAGGCGGAAACAGGGAGTCAACCCCTCAGAAACCCCAAAAAACCCACCCCCCCCTTTAGATCCCGGCACGTACTTGAGGTGCCTCAGCATGTTGGAGGCGGAGAGCAGCATGGCCGTGGGGTTGGCGATGTTCCTGCCCACGGCCTGGGCGAAGGGGTGCCGGGCTCCCTGTGAGGGGACAACAGGGCACGGTGACACGGTGACAGTCCCCATGTCACACAGTCACGGAGTGTGTAGGTTGGAAGAGACCTTCAAGATCCATCGAGTCCAACCCAGCCCCGACACCTCAACTAAACCATGGCACTGAGTGCCACATCCAGTCTTGTCTTAAACACCTCCAGGGATGGTGACTCCACCACCTCCCCGGCAGACCATTCCAGGATTTAATCACTCTTTCCGCGGAAAAACTTCTTCCTGATCTCCAACCTAAATTTCCCTTGGTGCGGCCTGAGGCTGTGTCCTCTCTTTGTTCTGTCAGTGCTGCCTGGAGAGAGAGACCGACCCCCAGCTGTCTACAGCCACCTTTAGGGAGTTGTAGAGAGTGATCAGGTCACCTCTGAGTCTCCTTTTCTCCAGGATAAACAACCCCAGCTCCCTCAGCCATTCCTCACAGGGTTTGTGTTCCAAGCTCCTCACCGGCCTCGTGGCCTCCTCTGGACATGCTCAAGTGTCTCAATGTCCTTCCTAAACTGGACACAGCACTCAAAGTCCTTCCTAAACTCAACAACACTCAAGGTGTGTCACCCTGCCAGCCTTGGCAATCACCCCGCGTGCGTTGGAACCCCGGAGGCTGGAAATCTCAGGCTCTCTGAGCTGAGGGGTGCTGATCCTCGGGCAGGCATCTCATTTGACTCGAGGCCTTGGAACAGACTCCCGAAATTGTGTGCTAGCACAGGGATGTGGGTGTGTAGTTGCAATGGTGGTGTGTGATCTCAGTTTGGGGTTTTGGTACACAGCAGTGTGTGTAGGACAAGATGGAAGATTCAAGGTGATGTCTGTTCTTCACGGATCTGAGCGGCTTTCTGCAACTGACTAAAAGATGTCTGCACTGCGAACACCGAATAGTTCAAAATGGGTCAAAACCATAAATAATGTGTCACTTCAGTATTGAGTAACGATCTCTTAAACAGCCTTGGCGAAAGCCAGAGACGCTCCGTTTTGTCTCGTTCCTCCAACCGCCAAGCTGCAGCTCAAGCTGGAAATACAGTAATTAAAGAAGATACAATAAACTGTCGCCCTGATCCTTTTCAGCCTCCTGACGTTTGCATTTTCCCCCTGGAGTTTCTCACGGCTTTTCCCGTCAACCAAAGTCACGTTTTGGTACAAAACCGGATCCCGCATTTCCCGTGGCTCTCACCCTGACCTGGGGCCGAGATAAACCTTCCCGCGTCATCCATCCTGAGATGAAGCAGGTCAAACTGCGCTCCCAGTGGATTGGGAAGGGCCCGGGGTGCTGCTCACCAGCTCGAAGACGGCGTACTCGGCGCTGTAGCTCTCGCCCGGCACGACGCCGGCGCCGCCCACCAGCCCGGCCGCCAGGTTGTCCACGATGTTCCCGTACAGGTTGGGCATCACCAGCACGTCGAACTGGTAGGGGTTCTGCACCAGCTGGGAATGAATAATGGGAATGATTAATGGGAATGATTAATGGGAATGATTAATGGGAATGATTAATGGGAATGATGGGGAGGGCTGGAGCACTGGGGGGAAGGTCAGCCCCAGCCCAGGACAGGGGTGGCGGGGATGGGTGAGCTCCGAGGTGAGCCCAGATCCAAACTGCGCTTGGCACGACTGCCTGGAGCGGCAGTGATGGGACTGGGGGAGGTTTTTAGGGATGTGAAAGGGAGTTTTGAGGGATATGAAGGAGTTATTAGGGATTAAAAGGACTTTTTAGGGATATGAAGGAGTTATTAGGGATTAGAGGACTTTTTAGGGATATGAAGGAGTTTTTTAGGGATATACAGGGGATGTGAAGGGGAGGGTTTTGGGATGTAAAGGATGTTTTAGGGATATAAAGGGAGTTCTTAGGGATGTGAAGGAGAGTTTTAGGGATATAAAGGAGAGTTTTTGGGGACAAAAAGGAGTTTTTATGGATACAGAGGGAGGTTTTAGGGATATACAGGGGAGGTTTTAGGGATAAAAAGGACTTTTTAGGGATATACAGGGGAGTTTTTAGGGATATAAACTAGTTGTTAGGAATAAAAAGGACTTTTTAGGGATATATAAGGGATTTTTAGGGACATAAAGGAGTTTTAGGAATGTAAAGGGGAGTTTTTAGGGATGTGAAGGGGAGGTTTTAGGGATATAAAGGAGTTTTTAGGGATATAAAGAGGAGGTTTTAGGGATACAGAGTTTTTAGGGACACACAGGGGAGTTTTTAGGAATGTGAAGGGGAGGTATTAGGGATGTGAAGGGGAGTTTAGGGATAAAAAGGAGTTTTAGGAATATAAAGGGAGTTTTTCAGGATATACAGGGGAGTTTTTAGGGATATAGAAAGGACTTTTTAGGGATTAAATGGAGTTTATAGGGATATAAAAAGGACTTTTTAGGGATTAAATGGAGTTTTTAGGGATATAAAGGGAGGTTTTAGGGATGTACAGGGGAGTTTTTATGGATATGAACACGCCCAGCCCCAGGGAGGCTGCAGGAACACAGATGTGCATCACCTAACCCCCCTGGATTCCCACAGGGAGCAGCACTGGGATGGCCCCGGAGCCACAGGTGAGCCAGAGGTGGGAATGTTGGGAATGCTGGGAATATTGGGAATGCTGGGGGGTCTTCTGCCTGGCACAGGGACAACCCTGGGGTCAGGTGGGCTCGGTGTGTCCAGGCTTGGAGGTTCCATCTCCTCAGGGAGCAGCAGCAGGGGGGATGGGGGAGTGACCAGGGATGGGGACACACCCATGGGTGTGGCCCGAAGGGGCGTGGCCAGCCCGAGGGCGTGGTCCGAAGGGGCGTGGCCCACCTGCATGCAGCAGTTGTCGATGATCATGGTGTCGAATTTGATCTTGGGGTAGAGCTCGGCCACCTCCTTGCAGCACTGCAGGAACAGCCCGTCGCCGAGCTTCCTGCCACGGGGAACACCGGGAGGGGTCAGGGCAGAGCAGGGAAATCCCAAAAGCTTTTCCTGCTTTTCCCCCCCTCCTCTCCCCACCCGGGGATTTGTCCCAGGGGAAACACGGGGTGGGAGGTGCAGGAGGAGCTCTCCAGGTGCTCCCACCAGCAGGGCTGATTCCAGAGCTTTGGGATTTTTCCTGCAGGGATGACCCCGAGCCAATGATCCCACAACGCACGGGGTGAGGTGACAGGGTTGTTACGGAGGTGCTGCACTGGGAATGGCTGGTTAATCAATAAATCACGAATTGATCAATAAATCTGATCAGCAGCAGCTCCAGAGTCAGGGATTCCAGAGGCAGCGAAAAGCCCCAGTTCCTGGGAAATCCTGGTGTCCCTCACCCACAGCAGGATCACAGAACTATGGCATAGTCTGGGTGGGGAGGGACCTTGAAGTTTATTGATTCCATGAGCAGGGACAGCTCCCACCATCCCAGGCGGATCCAAATCCATCCAACCCGGCCTTGGACACCCCCAGGGATCCAGGGGCAGCCCCAGGAAATCTGGGAATTCCAGCCCAGGCAGGAATTGCTGCCCAAGATCCCAGCCCAATGTCCCCTTTCCCAGTGGGAAGCCATTCCCTGTGTCCTGTCCCTCCAGGCCTTGGCCCCAGCCCCTCTCCAGCTCTCCCGGAGCCCCTTTGGGGACTCTGAGCAGTCCCTGGATTTTTCCCTTCTCCATGTGACCATTCCCAGCTCTCCCATCACCCCTGACCTCACCCCCCATCCCTAAACTTCCAAAACATCCCAAACTCTGGTACTTTTGGGGGTGGGAACGACCCTTTTCCGGAATAAGGCAGTCATGAACATCCCATCCCAGCCAGGAATTCCTCCCCAACATCCCACCCCAAATCTCTCTTTTTTTCCACCTCGAAGGGGAAATCCTGGAGCCCCCGTGTGACCCTGAGGTGACGGTGGCACTCACATGATGTTGGCCTTGTGCACGGCTGTCACCTTGGCCCGGCCCTTCTTGGTGGCGTAGTCGAAGGCGAACTTGGCGATGCGCTGGGACTTGGCCCTGGTGATGATCTTGAGGCACTCGATCACCCCCTTGGCACTCTGGGGACACACACGGGGGTGACACCCAGGCCAGGCCACCCCAGAGTGTCCCTGACACCCCTGCCCTGCCTTGGGCTCCCTCTGCTTCCCAGCAGAATTCCGTTTATTATGTTAAACGTGCTATGGTGTGTGTTACTCTCACACGGGTTTGTATTATCATCATCGTTATTTTTTTATATTAAATATTTCTTATCGTTGTTTTTTCAATTAAATATTCCTTATCATTATGATTCTGTCCCTATTACCAAATATTTCTTATCATCACCTTTTAATGCCAATTATTAAATTGTTCTTAGCGTGGTCACCATTTTGTTTCCATTATTAAATTGCTCTTATCCTCGTGACCATTTCGTGTCAATTATTAAATTGTTCTTATCATCACAACTATGTTCCAATTACTAAATACTTCTTATCAACATTCTGTTTCAATTATTAAATTGTCCTTATTATCACCCCCTTTTAATGTCAATTATTAAACTCCTCTTATCATCACAATTTTGTTCCAATTACTAAATATTTCTTGTCACCACCTTTGTATATCCATTATTAAATTGTTCTTACCGTGGTCACCATTTTGTTTCAATTATTAAATTGTTCTTATCACCACCTTTTCATGTCAATTATTAAATTGTTTCTTATCTCAACCCAGGTTTGCCTTTTCTTTCCAATTCTCCTCCCCACTGGGAAGTGGGAGGGAGGTGTCTCCATTCCTGGCCAGGGTTAACCCAGGATAAGATCCCTGTGCCAGGAATTATCCATTATCCAGGTATTGTCCCCCCTGCGGCCTCCCTGGGGGCTGGGAGTGTTCCTATCCCATAATAATCCCCCAATTCCACTGCTCCAGGCAGCTCCAGGCTGTGCTGAGCAGGGAATCAGGGAATGGGGTGGGTTGGAGAGACCTCAGAGCTCATCCCATCCCACCCAGGGACAGCTCCCGCCAGCCCAGGTGGATCCATGTCCATCCAGCCTGGCCTTGGGCATTCCCAGGGATCCAGGGGCAGCCCCAGCAAATCTGGGAATTCCAGCCCAGCCAGGAATTCCTGCCCAATATTCCACAAAAATCTCCCCTTTCCCAGTGGGAAGCCATTCCCTGTGTCCTGTCCCTCCAGGCCTTGGCCCCAGCCCCTCTCCAGCTCTTCTGGAGCCCCTTTGGGGACTCTGAGCATTCCCTGGATTTTTTCCTTCTCCAGGGGAACATTCCCAGCTCTCCCAGAGCAAAAGAGCTCCAGAATCTTGGAATGGTTTGGCTTGGAAAGGACCTTAAATCCCATCCCATTCCACTTCTTCCATGGACAGGGAGAGCTCCCACCATCCCAGCTGGACCCAACCCGGCCTTGGACACCGCCAGTGATCCAGGGGCAGCCCCAGCAAATCTGGGAATTCCAGCCCAGGCAGGAATTGCTGCCCAAGATCCCAGCCCAGTGTCCCCTTTCCCAGTGGGAAGCCATTCCCCGTGTCCTGTCCCTCCCCTGGAGCCAGGATTCCCGGGATTTTCCCTTCTCCAGGATTCCCAGCTGGCACCTCGTGCTCCAGGGAGCTGTACTCGCCCTCGGTCTGCTCCCGGATGATCACCAGGTCCAGGTTGTTGTGCCGGGTCTGGTAGCCCGGGAGGCTCTTGACGTGCACCACGTTGGCAAACAGGTCCAGCTTCCTCCTGGGGGACACGGGGACAGCGTCAGCCTGTCCCCTCTGGGGGTGGGGGACACCCCTGGGGACACCCAGGTGAGCAGGGACAGCTCCCGGCCATGGACGGTCCCTCAGGAGTTTGGTTCTCCCAGTAACTCATTAATTATTAATTAATGGGGTTTTCCATGTGACAGGTTCCGGGGGGCCACCTCATCATCTCCAGAACTTCCAGGGAAGAAGGATCAATCAAACAGGATCAGCTCCTGGTCATGGATCATCCCTCAGGAGTTTTGCTTCCCAAACACTCGTTAGTTATTAATTATTAATTAATGAGGTTTTCTCATTGACAAGCACTGAGGGTCACACCACCATCTCCAGAATTCCCAGGGAAGAAAGGATCAGTCACCTTGGGGACATCCCGGCCGTGGCTGGTCCCTCAGGAGTTTACCTCCCAATAACTCATTAAGTAATACTGAGTTATTAGTTAATTAATCATGAGTTAGTAATTGAGTGTTCCCTGCCAGCCCCAGGGGACACAGCTGGGGTCACCCCCAGTGCAGGACCCCACGGTGAGCAGGGACAGCTCCCAATGGCCCCTCCGAGGTTTTGGCTCCCAGCCTCATTTTCCTCCCCTCCCCCAAATTCATTAACGATTAATTAATTAACCTGAGCCTCATGTCGTAGGACGCCAGGTCTCCCTTGTGGGACATCTCCATGGGAGTGTGGATCTTCCCTGCAGGACAAGGAGCGGGGTGAGGATTTGGGGGAATTGCCCCAAAATCCCAGAAAACCTCCCCGGGGACAAATCCCAGCCCAGGGTCCCCAGCGCAGGGGGAGGACAAGGCCAAGGCCACTCAAAAATGGGGTTTTATACTAATAAATGTTGAATAGAATGTTATATATTAAAAATATTTATTTCTAGTCATAATTTTCTTATATAATATATAATTTTTCTTAATATGTATTAATTAAACGATCTCTTAAATTAAACCTATTTTACCTTTTTCTCCCCCTGGAAAAAAAAAATTAAAGACTAAAACCAGTCTGCTAAATTTAAATAAAATGAAATTGAAATAAGATAAAATTGAAATAAAGTGAAATTGAAATAAATAAATTGAAATAAAATTGAAATAAAATGGAATTGAAATAAAATAGAATTTCAATAAAATAAAACTGAAATAAATACATTGAAATCAAATTTCAATAAAATAAAATTGAAATAAAATACAATTGAAATAAAGTGAAATTGAAGTAAAATAAAATCAAATTTCAATAAAATAAAATTGAAATAAAATACAATTGAAATAAAATACAATTGAAATAAATGTCAATAAATAAAACTGAAACAAAATGGAAGTGAAATAAAATAAAACTGAAACAAAATAAAATTTCAATAAAATAAAACTGAAATAAATAAATTTCAATAAAATCAAATTTCAATAAAACAAAATTGAAATAAAATAAAACTGAAATAAAATCAAATTGAAATAAATTTCAATACAATAAAACTGAAACAAAATGGAAGTGAAATAAAATAAAACTGAAACAAAATCAAATTTCAATACAATAAAACTGAAATAAATAAATTTCAATAAAATCAAATTTCAATAAAATAAAATTGAAATAAAATACAATTGAAAGAAAGTGAAATTGAAGTAAAATAAATTTCAATACAATAAAACTGAAATAAATTGAAATAAAATAAAATTTGAATAAAATAAAATTGAAATAAAATACAATTGAAATAAAGTGAAATTGAAATAAATGGCAATAAAATAAAATTTGAATAAAATAAAATTGAAATAAAATACAATTGAAATAAATAAATTTAAATAAAATAAAATTGAAGCAAAATCGAATTGAAATAAAATAAAACTGAAATAAATAAATAAATCGAAATAAAATAAAATTTGAATAAAATAAAATTGAAATAAAACACAATTGAAATAAAGTGAAATTGAAGTAAAATAAAATAAATTTGAAATAAAATGAAACTGAAATAAAATGAAGCTGAAATAAAATAAAATACAATTGAAATGAAATAAATTTCAATAAATTAAAATTGAAACAAAATCAAATCTCAATAAATAAATAAATTTCAATAAAATAAGATTTCAATAAAATAAAACTTCGATAAAATAAAACCTCAATGAAATCCAACTTCACCAACTAAACTGAAATCAACTCAAAGGCAGGAGCTCACCGATGAGGGCCACCTTGCTCTCCTTCATGGAGTCCACCACGCGGTCCAGCTTCTCCTCGGACGCCGTGTTCTGCACCTCGCTCAGGTGGTGCTCGTCAAAGATCACGGGGACATTGCCCGCCTGCCACGGGGACAGGGCCACCCGCGGTCACCTGGGAGCCACGGGGACACCGCACAGGGGACACCACGGTGGGGACAGCGCACAGGGGACAGCACAGAGGGGACAGCGCACAGGGGACACCAGAGTGGGGACACCAGAGTGGGGACACCACAGCCGGGATGGCACAGAGGGGACACCACAGACACCTCAGTGGGGACACAGAGCTCTGGGACAGCCAGGGAGTGCTCGGGGACAGGAGGGGACAGAGATCACTGGGGACTGGGGTCACTGGGGACTGGGGTCATCGGGGTCATTGGGAATCGGGGTCACTGGGAATAGGGGACTGGGGTCATTGGGGACTGGGGTCAGTGGAAACTGGGGTCATTGGGGACTGGGGTCAGTGGGGACTGGGGTCACTGGGAATAGGGGACTGGGGTCATTGGGGACTGGGGTCATTCGGGACTGGGGTCATTGGGAATTGGGGTCATTGGGGACTTGGGTCATTGGGAATTGGGGTCACTGAGAACTGGGGTCACATCGGTGCCACTGGAACACAGGACATTCCAGTGACAGTGCCATTGTCACTGGAACAGTGACACTGATGGGATCGTGGAATGGTTCCCTCGGGAAAACCCTCTGAGGTCCCCTCAGCACAGGCCAGGCCACCACCTGGGATGTCCCCAAGTGCCACATCACAGCAGGGCCGGGAAATCCCTCTGGGCATGGGGACTCACCCTCTGCCCGTGGGGAGCAGCACTGGGGACAGAGGGCACAGGGACACTCAGGGACACACAGGGACACTCAGGGCCAGCTGCTGCTGGTGTCCCCTGGATGTGGCCGTACCTTGAAGACCTCCTTGACGGCGTGCATGAGTTCGGGGCCCACGCCGTCCCCCGGCAGCATTGTCACCTGGAATGTCCCCTCGGCCTTGTGGGACTGCGGGGACACAGCGGGGTCACCCCAAACCCAGCCCCAAACCCTGAGCAACGTCACAACACAGGGACAGGGACATCTCGGAGCTGTGGGGTCACGGAATGTTTGGGTTGGAGCGCCAAGGCCACCTCTGAGTGTGTCCCCAAGTGCCACATCCCCGGGGCTGGGAAACCCCTGCAGGGATGGGGACACTCCACCCTGTCCTGGCCAGCTCTTCCCAGGAGGAAAATTCCCAATATCCAACCCAAACCTGCCCTGGCGCAGCTTGAGGCCATGTCCCTTTGTGCTGTCCCTTGTCCCCAAGTGTCCCCTCCTGTCAGGGTCCTCCCTGATCCCCCTTTTCTCCAGGCTTTTCCTCCACAACCTTCCCCAAATCCATTCTTTTCCCTGGACACGCTCCAGCCCCTCCCACTCTTGTCCTGAGAGGCCCAAAGCCAGGCCAGGATCGAGATGTCCCCTCCTGCCCCTGTCCTGAGGCCACCCCGGGGGTGACACCAGCCCTGAGCACACCCGACACCCCCGAGAGCCCTTCTCCTCACTCAGCACTTCCAGAAATAACCTCTCCCTCTGAACTCTCAGAGGAATTCCCGCCAGCTCCCGGATTCCCTCACTCCTGCTCCCTCAGGATCCCACGGAGTTTTGCCAAACTCCATTTCATTCCTGGCACGTTCCGCACGTCCCCTTTCCCCCCTTCCCATTCCAACACTCTCCACTGATCCCACTCTCCCGAGGCCAAAATTCCACAGGCACAGGGAATTTCTCCCAGCCACGCCAGGGAAAACTCTGGAATCCCAGCGGGAGCAGGGAAAGGGAAAGGCGAGCTGAGAGTCACCAATCTGGGAGCTTTAAATACCCCGGAATGGAATTTCCAAGGCACAACCCGAGGCTTCTGAGCAGGGATTAAATATCAGCAGGGAAGGGCAGGGCTCAAGGTCAGGCACACACTCGGGGCTGAGCTCTTCCCTCTGGAAATTTCCCAAGGAATTAGGGAATTTTCTGACTGGGAAAAGCCTCAGAGATCCCCCCGCAGCACTGCCAGGGCCACCACTGAGCGTGTCCCCAAGTGCCACAACCCCCCCAACAACGGGGACTCCACCTTCCCATGAATCCCAAAATCCCACCCAAACCTCCCCTGGCACAACTCGAGGCCGTTTCCCCTCATCCTTTCCCTTGTTTTCCTGCCAGGGAGTTTCCAGACCCCTTTTTCCCCCCCAAAAAACCCCCCTCAGCCCCTGCTCACCTTGGCCTGGGCTTGCTGCAGGAGGGCGGCCGAGCTGCCCAGCCCCCGCCAGGCCCCGAGGCTCTGGGCACGCAGGAGGCCCTGGAGGGGCCGGGGTTGGGGGGTTCAGAGGTCACAAAGCCCCGTCAGGGGGTGTCCCCCGCCCCCCAAAATCCTCCCAGAGCAAAGTGACCCCGGAGCGTCACCCCGCCAAAACGAGCCGCCACATAAACCCAGACTGAACATCCCAGCCCGGCACTGATCTCACAGTCTGCCCCAGGCTGAGCCCCCAGACCCAAAATGAGTCCCCAGACCCCGTCTGACTCCGCCCGGCCCTCACCGACCCCTCCCGGCCCTCACCGACCCCTCCCGGCCCTCACCGACCCCTCCCGGCCCTCACCGACCCTTCCCGGCCCTCATCGACCCCTCCCGGCCCTCAGTGACCACTCCCGGCCCTCACCGACCCCTCCCGGCCCTCAGTGACCCCTCCCCGCCCTCACCGACCCCTCCCGGCCCTCACCGACCCCTCCCGGCCCTCACCGACCCTTCCCGGCCCTCAGAGACCCCTCCCGGCCCTCAGTGACCCTTCCCCGCCCTCACCGACCCCTCCCGGCCCTCAGTGACCCCTCCCCGCCCTCACCGACCCCTCCCGGCCCTCACCGACCCTTCCCGGCCCTCAGAGACCCCTCCCGGCCCTCACCGACCCCTCCCGGCTCTCAGACCCCGTCTGACCCCTCCCCGACCCTCCTAAGCCGATGTCCCACCCCCAGAGCGATCTCCCGCCTCATCCCGTCCCCTCAGCCCCCACCGCTGAGCCCGTTCTCCCCTCAGCGCCCCTTGTCCCGGTGCCCCCTCACCGCCGCCGCCGCCCGTCCTGCGCTGAGCGCCGCCATCTTTACGGGCCCACAATGCACCGCGGTCTCGGCGAGGCGCGGGTCACGTGACGACAAAGGGGCGGGGCCTCGCCGGGCCTGCGGCGCCCCCTGCCGGACGAGCGAGACAGCGCGGGGAGCGGACCCCCCCCAATGTCCCCAAAGGGACTCCCAATGTCCTCCCCAATGTCCCCCAAGGGACCCCCCAGTGTCCCCCCAGGGACCCCCCAAATATCCCTCCAGGGACTCCCCGATATCCTCGCAGGAATCCCCCCAAAGTGCCCCAAGGGACTCCCAATGTCCTCCCTCCAGGGACCCCCCAATGTCCCCTCAAGGACCTCCCAATGTTCCCCCCAATGTCCCCCCAGAGACCCCCCCATGTCCCCTCAGGGACCCCCCAATATCCCCCCAGGGCCCCCTCAATGTCCCCCCCTGCAGGGACCCTCCAGTGTCCCCTCAGGGGCCCCCTAATGTCCCCTTTGATGTCCTCCCAGGAACACCCCCCAAGGTCCCCAAGGGACCGCCCAATGTCCCCAAGGACCTCCCCAAGTCCCCAAGGGACCCCCAAGGTCCTCCCAAATCACCCTTGGGGTCACCCTTCCCTGTGTGTCCCCTGACCGTCCCCTCCCACCCCCTCCCGGTGTCCCCAAAGCCCCCAGGTGACACAGGACTCGGAGCTCTTGTCTTTATTGCACCAGAAGGGAGGGGACCCCCGTGTCCCCAGCGGTGTCCCAGTGTCACTTTCCAGCCTCCAGAGGCCACAACCACCCCGGCCACCGCTGGGGCCGTCCCTGGCGATGTCCCCAGCGGTGTCCCCGAGGCTTTGGTGTCACTTTTTGAGCAGCTGTGCCCGGGCCCTGTTGAGTTTCTCGGCCACGGCGCCGTCGGTGGCAGCCGAGCACCGCGACAGCACCAGGCTCATCTCGGCCTCGTTCTTGCGCTCGATGGCCGCCTCGGCCGCCTGCTCCAGGTCCCTGCCGAGCGCCGGAGAGCCGTGTGGGGACACCATGGGGACACCACGGGGACAGGGGCCACCCCCAGGGTCCCATCACTGCGCCACCACCCCCCAAAGCGCCACCCCGGCGGCTCCCGCTGTCCCCAGCCCCTCCAAATCCCCGTTGCTGCCACCCACCCAGGGGAGTTCCGGCTGTCCCTTCCCTGGTGGCAGCGTCCCCTGGGGGTCCCCTGGGTGTCCCCAAGCCCCGGGACGGCACGCACCCCACGAGGACGAAGGCCTTGACGCGCTGCTCGGGCGGCACGCGCGGCGCGTACTTCCGGGCCTCGTAACGGTTGTGGTGCTTCACCGCCACCTCCACGAAGGGCTGGGGAGGGAGAGGGGTGAGGAAGAGCAGGGAGAGGGGAGGAAGAGCAGGGGAGGGAGGGAGAGGATGGGAGGGAGAGGGGAGGAAGAGCATGGGAGAGAGGGAGAGGGGAGGAAGAGGATGG
The DNA here is from genome assembly GCF_029207755.1 of Chamaea fasciata. Lineage (NCBI taxonomy): Eukaryota > Metazoa > Chordata > Aves > Passeriformes > Sylviidae > Chamaea > Chamaea fasciata. Next base: position 1,625,176 of record NW_027094091.1, on the reverse strand, counting down.
TGGAGGTGGAAAGGGGAGGAAGAGGATGGGAGAGATGGAGAGGGGAGGAAGAGGGTGGGAGGGTCAGAGAGAGGAGTGAAAGGATGGGAGAGAGGGAGAGAGGAGAAAGAGGATGGTGCAGGTGGAAAGGGGAGGAAGAGGATGGGAAGGCGAGGATGGGAGGGCTGGAGAAGGGAGGAAGAAGATGAGAGGGTTGGAGAGGGGAGGAAGAGCATGGGCGGGCTGGAGAGAGGAGGAAAAGGATGGAAAGAGGGAGAGGGGAGGAAGAGGATGAGAGAACTGGAAAGGGGAGGAAGAGGATGGAAGGCAAGGATGGGACCTCTGGAGAAAGAGGATGGAGAGTTGGAGAAGGGAGGAAGGAGGTGGGAAGGGCAGGGAGGGGAGGAAGAGAATGGTGGAGCTGAAGAGGGAGAGGGGATGGCATTGGGAGGAAGAGGATGGGAGGGCAGGGAGGGGAGGAAGACGCTGGGGGGACAACAAGGGGGTGACACTGCTGTCCCCCCCCTGAGCAGCCCCCAGCCCTCACCAGGTACCCGATGGGCGACTTCTTGCTCTTGGAGAACTTCTCCACCTCCTCCCAGTCCCCACGGGTGGCCAGGGCGTTGATCTTCAGCCACCAGTACCTGGGGACAGGGGACAGGGGGACACTCAGGGCTGTCCCTGGAGCCCCCCCCAGACTCCCCGGCACGGGTTGACACAGTTTGGGGTTTAAAAATTCCTCTTTTTCTTCTCTTTAGTGCGTGTTCACAAAACCAACCTGGTTTCCACTTCCCAAGCCGAGCCCGCTTTTGCCCTTTTTTATCCTCCCCAAAATCCCATCTCCCAGCCAGCCAACAAAATCCAGCGAGCGTAAAAACCACCACCCAAACGGTGCCAGGACTCGGAGAAGCCAAACCCACCCCACGACCACCCCCCCGAGCCCGTCCCCACCTCTTGTCTGGGATCCTGAAGTCCCGGTAGAGCTGCTCGGCGCGTTTGTGGTGCCCGTCCAGGATGAGCGTGGCCACGGTGTCGTGCAGGGACAGGTCCACGTAGGGCTTGTCCAGCTCCTCCTGCAGGTGCCTCTGCAGCCTCAGCAGCTTGATCTGCTCCTCCGTGGCCTGGGACACGGGGACAACCCCGGGGTCACTGTGCCAGCCTCTGTGTCCCCGGCCCTGAGGTCCCTGTCACAGCCTTGGGGTCCCTACCCCAGCCTCACAGTCCCTGATCCAGCCTTGGTGACCCTGTCCCAGCCCCAGAGCTCCTGTCCCAGCCTCAGTGTCCCCACCCCAGCCTTGGTGTCACTGTCCCAGCCCCAGAGCTCCTGTCCCAGCCTCAGTGTCCCCATCCCAGCCTTGGTGTCACTGTCCCAGCCCCAGAGCTCCTGTCCCAGCCTCAGTGTCCCCATCCCAGCCTTGGTGTCACTGTCCCAGCCCCAGAGCTCCTGTCCCAGCCTCAATGTCCCCATCCCAGCCTTGATGTCCCTGTCCCAGTCCTGAGGTCCCTGATCCAGCCCTGTCTCAGCCTCCGTGTCCCTGTCCCAGCCCTGAGGTCCTTGTCCCAGCCTTGGTGTCCCTGTCCCAGCCTTGGTGTCCCCATCCCAGCCCTGAGGTCCTTGTCCCAGCCCACAGTCCCCAGCCCAGTTCCAGCTTTGGGGTCCCTGTCCCAGCCCCGATGTCCCCATTCCAGCCACGCCCCTGGACGGCCACCCACCCCCAGCCAGCCTTGTTGTCATCCCCGGGGCAGGGTGAGGTGACCTCGGGTTTGTCCCTGGTGTCCCCGGGGCGGTCTCACCTTGGCAGCGAAGTCGTTCTTGGCCTTGTAGAACTCGTCCAGGGCGCTCTGCAGGGCGGCCACGCGGCCCTCGATCCGCTGGGAACGCCACGGGCACGGACACGGACATGGGGATGGCATGGCACAGACGTGGCACCCGTGTGGCACGGGTATGGCACGGCATGGGCACAGAGATGGATCCTGAGCCCCTGGGTGGGATCCCTGGACAAAACCTGACCCCCTGGGTGGAATCCCTGGACGGATCCTGATCCCCTGGGTGGAATCCTGATCCCTTCGGTGGGATCCTGATCCCTTGGGTGGAATCCTGACTCCCTGGACGGGATCCCTAGATGGATCCTGACCCCCTGGGTGGGATCCTGACCCCCCTGGGTGGGATCCTGACCCCCTGGGTGGGATCCCTCGATGGATCCTGATCCCCTGGATGGGATCCCTGGACAAAACCTGATCCCCTGGTTGGGATCCCTGGGCAGATCCTGACTCCCTGGGCAGGACCTCAGGATAGATTCTCATTCCCTGGATAGATCCTGACCTCCTGAGTGGGATCCTGATCCCCTGGGTGGGATCCCTGGATAAATCCTGACCCCCTGGGTGGGATCCTGATCCCCTGGGTGAGATCCTGATCCCCTGGACGGGATCCCTGGATGGATCCTGATCCCCTGGGTGGGATCCTGATCCCCTGGATGGGATCTGGATGGATCCTGATCCCCTGGGCGGGACCCCAACCTCTTTGGCACACTTGGCACGGGATGGGCATGGCCCCCCCAGCTTTGGGGAGCCCCTTGGGAGTGTTTTGGGACCGGGGAGAGCCCCTTGGGGACATTTGGGGACCCGGGGGAGCCCCTTGGGGACATCTGGGGACCCGGGGGAGCCCCTTGGGGTCACTTTGGGGTGTGTGCGCCCCCAAACGCCGCTGACCTTCTCAGAGTAGCCCGAGTGCACGTGGAGGTTGCCCAGCTCCTGGTGGTTGTCGTCCTGGTTGTACAAATCCTTCAGCGTCTCCCGCTCCTGGTGCCGGCAGAACTGGGGGGACAGCGGGGATTGGGGGGGCTGGGGACACCCAGGGGACACAGGGACACCCAGGGGGACATGGGGACACTTCGGGGGACATGGGGACACCCAGGGGGACATGGGGACACTTTGGGGGTCATGGGGACACCCAGGGGGACACGGGGACACACAAGGGGACACAGGGACACCCAGGGGGTCATGCAGACACCCAGGGGGACATGGGGACACCCAGGGGGACACGGGGACACCCAGGGGGTCATGGGGACACCCAGGGGGACATGGGACAGTTTGGGGGTCATGAGGACACTCGGGGTCAAGAGGACACCCAGGGGGTCACAGAGACACCCAGGGGGGACAATTTGGGGGTCAGGGGACACCCAGGGGGTCACAGGGACACCCAGGGGATCCTGGGATGATTTGGGGGTCATGGGGACACTTTGGGGGTCAAGGGGACACTTTAGGGGTGAGGGGGACAGGGCTTTTAGGGGATTCAGGGCTGTTTTGGGGTCTCAGGCTGTTTTGGGGTCTAAGGGCTGTTTTGGGGGGTGTCTCAGGGCTGTTTTGGGGTCTCAGGGCTGTTTTGGGGTCTCAGGGCTGTTTTTGGGGTCTCAGGGCTGTTTTGGGGTCTCAGGGCTGTTTTTGGGGTCTCAGGGCTGTTTTTGGGGTGTCTCAGGGCTGTTTTGGGGTCTCAGGGCTGTTTTGGTGTCTCAGGGCTGTTTTTGGGGTGTCTCAGGGCTGTTTTGGGGGTGTCTCAGGGCTGTTTTGGGGTCTCAGGGTGTTTTGGGGTCTCAGGGCTGTTTTTGGGGTCTCAGGGTGTTTTTGGGGTCTCAGGCTGTTTTGGGGTCTCAGGGCTGTTTTTGGGGTCTCAGGGCTGTTTTGGGGGTGTCTCAGGGGTTTTGGGGTCCCTGACCTGGCGGTACAGGCTGAGGGCCACGGGCTGGTTCTGCAGCGTCATGAAGAAAGTGCCGCGGTTCAGCTCGTTCTTGAGGTGCAGCACCACCGTGTACACTGGGGACAGGGACAGGGGACACAGGGGGGACACAGGGGACACAGAGGACACACAGGGGACACAGAGGGACACAGGGGGACACAGGGGGACACAGGGGGACACAGGGACAGGGGGGACAGGGGGGACAGAGGGACAGGGGACAGAAGTGTTTTGGTTGAGTTTTTTCCTGCACCTCCGGATCCCCTCTGTGCCCCCCTGACCCTCCATGTGATCCCCCAGATCCCAAAATGTCCCCAAGGGGCTCCCTCAGACCCCAAAATGTCCCCAAGGGGCTCCCCCAGACCCTGGAACTCTCCCAAAAAACTCCCCCCGACCCCAAAACACCCCCCAAAAGGCTCTCGCAGACCCCAAAACGATCCCAAGCAGCTCCCCTGGACCCTATAACTCTCCCGAGCAGCTTCCCCTGATCCCAAAATGCCACCAAGGTGCTCTTCAAGACCCCCCAACACTCCCAAGGGGCTCCCCAAAGACCCCAAAATGTTCCCAAAAGGTTCCCCCAGACCCCAAAACGTTCCCAAGGGGTTCCCCCAGACCCCAAAACGTTCCCAAGGGGCTCCCCCAGACCCTAAAATGATCCCAAGGACTTCCCCCCGACCCAAGAACATTCCCAAAGGTCTCCCCCAAACCCCCAAAAAGTTCCCAAGGGGTTCCCCCAGACTCAAAAACATTCCCAAAGGTCTTCCCCAGACCCCAAAATGCTTCCAAAGGGCTCCCCCAGACCCCAAAATGTCCCCAAGGCGTTCCCCCAGACCCCAAAAAGTTCCCCAGGGGCTCCCCCAAACCCCAAAATGCTCCCCCAAACCCCAAAACATTCCCAAAGGGCCCCCCCAGCCCCCCGAGGCCCGCGGTGTCCCCGGGCTGACCCAGGTCGGTGTCCCCGCTCTCGATGGCCTTGCCCAGGGCCAGTTTGCTGCGCTTCATCTTCAGCAGCAGCGGCACCTGCTCCCCCGAGCGCGGCTCGTACTCCAGCAGCTGTGGGGACAGCGCTGTCACCTGGGCTCACCTCACCGGGACACCGCTGTCACCTGGGGTCACCTCAATGGGACACTGCTGTCACCTGGGGTCACCTCACCGGGACACCGCTGTCACCTGGGGTCACCTCAATGGGACACTACTGTCACCTGGGGTCACCTCACCGGGACACCGCTGTCACCTGGGGTCACCTCAATGGGACACCGCTGTCACCTGGGGTCACTTCACTGGGACACTGCTGTAACCTGGGGTCACCTCAATGGGACACTGCTGTCACCTGGGGTCACCTCACCGGGACACCGCTGTCACCTGGGGTCACCTCAATGGGACACTGCTGTCACCTGGGGTCACCTCACCGGGACACCGCTGTCACCTGGGGTCACCTCAATGGGACACTGCTGTCACCTGAGCATGGTCTGTGTCCTCACCGGGACACCGCTGTCACCTGGGGTCACCTCACCGGGACACTGCTGTCACCTGAGCATGGTCTGTGTCCTCACCGGGACACCGGTGTCACCTGGGGTCACCTCACCGGGACACTGCTGTCACCTGAGCATGGTCTGTGTCCTCACCGGGACACCGCTGTCACCTGGTGTCCTCTAAATGGGACACCGCTGTCACCTGAGCATGGTCTGTGTCCTCACTGGGACACTGCTGTCACCCAGTGTCCTCTCAGTGGGACACTGCTGTCACCTGGTCATGGTCTGTGTCCTCATTAGGACACCATTGTCATCACGTGCCCCCTCTCCAGGACAGCTCTGCCACCTGGTGTCCCCTCAATGGGACACTGCTGTCACCATGTGCCCCCTCACTGGGACAGCGCTGTCACCTGGTGTCCCCTCACGGGGACAGCGCTGCCACCTGGGGGTGGCCTGTGTCCCCATGGGACAGCACTGTCACCTGGGCATGTTCTGTGTCCCCACCGGGACAGCACTGTCACTTGGGGTGGCCTGTGTCCCCACTGCAGTGTCACCTGGGGTGGCCTGTGTCCCCTCACCGGGACACCACTGTCACCAGGGCATGGCCTGTGTCCTCAGTGGGACAGCAGTGTCACCTGGGGGCAGCCAGCTTGTGTCCCCAGCTCATGTTCCCAGCTGTGTCCCCACCCTGATGGCCACCCCGTGTCAGTGTCCCCCGTGTCCCCACCCTGATGGCCACCCCGTGACAGTGTCCCCTGTGTCCCCACCCTGACGGCCACCCCGTGACCCCTCCCTGACGGCCAGCCCGTGTCAGTGTCCCCCGTGTCCCCACCCTGACGGCCAGTCCGTGTCAGTGTCCCCCATGTCCCCTCCCTGACGGCCAGCCCGTGTCAGTGTCCCCCGTGTCCCCACCCTGATGGCCACCCTGTGTCAGTGTCCCCCATGTCCCCACCCTGACGGCCAGCCCGTGTCAGTGTCCCCCGTGTCCCCTCCCTGATGGCCACCCCGTGTCAGTGTCCCCAGCCCGTGTCAGTGTCCTCCGTGACCCCACCCTGATGGCCAGCCCGTGTCAGTGTCCCCAGCCCATGTCCCCAGTGTCCCCCGTGTCCCCACCCTGATGGCCAGCCCGTATCAGTGTCCCCAGCCCGTGTCCCCAGTGTCCCCCGTGTCCCCTCCCTGATGGCCAGCCCGTGTCAGTGTCCCCCGTGTCCCCACCCTGATGGCCAGCCCATGTCAGTGTCCCCCGTGTCCCCACCCTGATGGCCAGCCCATGTCAGTGTCCCCCGTGTCCCCACCCTGATGGCCAGCCCGTGTCCCCAGCCGGTGTCCCCCGTGTCCCCACCCTGATGGCCAGCTCGGCGCGGCCGCAGTCGTAGGCGCGGGTGGCGATGTCCGAGTACGAGATGCCCGCGGTGTCCCCAAGCTTCTGGTTGATGGCCTGGGCCACCTCCTCGTCCGACTTGTCCTTCTGCTGCACCTGTGGGGACAGCCAGGTGTGTCCCCAGGTGTCCCCGAGGCAGACCCAGCCTGTCCCCAGGTGTCTCTGAGGTGGGTTCAGCCTGTCCCCAGGCTGTCCTCACGTGTCCCCAGGCTGCCAGCTGTCCCCGTGTCCCCCCAGGTGTCCCCGTGTCCCCTCACCTTGTAGCAGGCCCAGTGTGCCAGGATGCGGCTCACGCCCTGGATCTCCGGCAGCCGCAGGAACTCGCAGATGCGGATGGCCAGCGGGTACAGGCGGCGCAGCACCAGCCTGGGGACAGGGACATCAGGGAGGGGACACGGGGTCAGGGGACATCAGGGGGACACCAGGGACATCAGGGGGATCAGGGGACACCACGGGGACAGGGGACACTGGGGGATCAGGGGAACATGGAAGGGTCAGGGGACACATGAGGGGTCAGAGGGACATGGAGGGGTTAAGGGGACATGGAGGGGACATGGGACACATGAGAGTGTCAGGGGGACATGGAGGGGACGGGGGGACACAGTGGGGGTCAGGGGACATGGAAGGGGACAGGGGACATGGGGACATGAAGGGGACAGGAGGACATGGAAGGGTCAGGGGAACACATGAGGGATTGAGGGACATGGAGGGGACAGAGGGATGTGGAAGGGTCAGGGGGACATGGAGGGGACAGGGGACAGCAGAGGGATCACGGGGACATGGAGGGGTCAGGGGACATATGAGAGTTCAGGGGACACGTGGAGGGGACAGGGGACACCAGGGGGGTTTGGGGGACATGGAGGGGACAGGGGGACACAGAGGGGACAGGGGACATGGAGGAGTCAGAGGGATACACTGGGGGCCAGGGGGACACAGGGGGCGTCAGGGGGACACATTGTGGGTCAAGGGACATACGGTGGGGGTCAGGGGACATGGAGGGGACAGGGGACACATGAGGGGTCAGGGGGACACATTGAGGGGGTCCCCAAGGGCTTGGCGCTGCTGAGCCCCTGGATATGGGAATGGGATGGGAACTGTGGGATGGGGAATGTGGGACGGGGAATTTGGGATGGGGAAGGTGGGATGGGGAGTTTGGGATACGCACTGTGGGATGGGGATATTGGGATGGGGACAGTGCCCTGCAGAATGAGGGATGGGGAATGTGGGATGAGGAATTTGGGACGGTCAGTGTGGGATGGGGAATGTGGGACGGGAACACTGCCCTGCAGCACGAGGGACGCCGAATTTGGGCTGGGAAGCACGGCAAGGCCGCGGATGCTCCCGGCGCTCTCACCTGTCCAGCAGCACCTCGATGGTGAGCTGCTTGTATCTGTAGGGACAGTCAAGGCACATTCGGGATCACGGGCACCCCGGGCAGGGCCTGACCCCGGGATCTGCAGGAGGATACTGGGTGAAGGTGAGCGGGATCCCGATCTGGTAGTCCCGGATGGCGTTGAGCACCCGCAGGTCCTGGCACATGCGCACGAACCCCTCCGGCGGGAACTTATCCAGGAAACACTTCCCGAAGGAAGCTGCCTGTGGGATCGGGGAGAAAATCAGAGGGAAAATCCTTCACCTTCAGCCTCCCTCCTCCTCCTCCTCCTCCTCCTCCTCCTCCTGCTGCTGGCTCACCCTCAGCAGGGATTTCTGGGTGTCGGGCTCGTGCTCGTAGCCCGCGGCCTCGATGCACTGGCCCACGGCCTCGGGGAGCAGCTGCTGCTCCCGGATCTCCCGCAGGTACTCGTCGGCTTTCTGGCTCTCCTTCTGCAGGGAAAACGGGAATGGGGGAAGTCCCGGGACAGGGAGCACCCCCAGCTTCTCCCCTATCCCAGGTGGCTTCAAGCCCTGCGCAGGACGTTCCCGGGGATTTGGGGCAGCCCCAGCTGTCACTTTCCCCTGGATTCTCCCCACATCCCAATAAAAGATTTGGGGTTTCCAACACCCCGTGGAGCTCAGCGGGATCCGATCCCGAATCATCCCAAAATCACAATCCCAGGGCTCGGAGTTTTCCCCTTCTCCAGGTGAACATTCCCAGCTCTCCCAGAGCCTCTCTAAAATCCTGGAATGCTTTGGCTTGGGAGGAGCCTTCATCCCAAATTTCTAGCTCTCCCTCTGCAGGAGAAAAGGGAATTGGGGATCCCCGGGAGTGGGAAGGGGCAGGAGGTACCTCGTACTCCTTCTGTGCCTCCAGCAGCAGAGCGCCCGGAGCCATGGAGGCGATGCGGAAAATCTCCTGGCTGGCTTCTGCAGGGATGGGGAGCAAACCGGGATGAGGAGGGGCTGCTCCAGCCCCTGATGTCACCCTGACATCACCCTGATGTCACCCTGATGTCACCCTGGTGGCCTGGGAGCATCCTCCAGCACCGGGATTGTGGAATGGGTTGGGTGGGAAGGGACATTAAATCCCAATAATTCCACCACATCCATGGGCAGGGACAGCTCCCACCAGCCCCGGTGGATCCAAATCCACCCAACCCGGCCTTGGACACCCCCAGGGATCCAGGGGCAGCCCCAGGAAATCTGGGAATTCCAGCCCAGGCAGGAATTGCTGCCCAAGATCCCAGCCCAAAGTCCCCTTTCCCAGTGGGAAGCCATTCCCTGTGTCCTGTCCCTCCAGGCCTTGGCCCCAGCCCCTCTCCAGCTCTCCTGGAGCCCCTTTGGGCACTCTGAGCATTCCCGGGATTTTTCCCTTCTCCGGGGGAACATTCCCAGCTCTCCCAGCCTGGCTCCAGAATCCTGGAATGGTTTGGGTGGGAAAGGACCTTAAATCCCATCCCAATTCCACCAGGGACACCTCCCACCACCCCAGGCTGCTCCAAGCCCCACCCAACCTCATCCGATTTCGGGATGGAGCATCCAGAGCTCCTCTGGGAACTCCTGTGCCAGGATCCCACATCCCAGGAGCTGGGAGGGCAGGGATCCTCACCTGGGATCTCGTGCAGGAACTCGTGGGAGGAGCGGGACAGGATCCGGACCCCGTCCAGCTCGGGCACCAGGTGGGAATCCTCATCCAGGACAAAGCTGGGCTCCTGCTAAGGGCTGGGACACGGACACGGGGAGGGAGGGAGGGAGGGGAATCCCACGGGATGGGGGAAGCACCTGGGAACATCCCCTGGGACAGGGAAAGGACCTGGGAGCCACTGCGGGGAATGGGAACATCCTGTGGGACAACGAAAAGGACCTGGGAGCACCCCGTGGGACAGGGAAAGGACCTGGAGAATCAGAGTGGGGCTGGGAACATCCCACGGGACAGAAAATGACCTCGGAACATCCCACGGGACAGGGAAAGGACTTGAGAACATCCCACGGGACAAGGGAAAGACCTGGGAGCCTCCCTGGGGCCAGGGAAAGGACCTGGGAGCATCCCATGGGACTGGGAAGGACCTGGGAACATCCCATGGGACAGAAAAGGACCTGGGAGCTTCCCACGGGACAGAAAAAGATGTGGAAGCCAGAGTGAGGCTGGGAGCATCCCCTGGGACAAGAGAAGGACCTGGGAACATCCCAGGGAACAGAAAAGGATCTGGAAGCCAAAGTGGGGCTGGGAACATCCCATGAGACAGGGAAAGGACTTGGGAACATCCCATAGGACAAGGGAAGGACCTGGGAACATCCCATGAGACAGGGAAAGGACCTGGGAACCAGAGTGGAACTGGGAGCAATCCATGGGACAAGGGAAGGACCCGGGAACATCCCATGGGACAGAAAAGGATCTGGGAACCAGAGTGGAACTGGGAACAATCCATGGGACAAGGAAAGGACCCGGGAACATCCCATGGGACAGAAAAGGATCTGGGAACCAGAGTGGAACTGGGAACAATCCATGGGACAAGGAAAGGACCCGGGAACATCCCATGGGACATAAAAGGATCTGGGAACCAGAGTGGGGCTGGGAACAATCTGTGGGACAGGGAAAGGACCTGGGAACATCCCCTGGGACAAGGGAAGGACCCGGGAACATCCCCTGGGACAAGGGAAGGACCCGGGAACATCCCCTGGGACAAGGGAAGGACCCGGGAACATCCCCTGGGACAAGGGATGGACCCGGGAACAGCCCATGGGACAGAAAAGGATCTGGGAACCAGAGTGGACCTGGGAACAACCCCTGGGACAGGGAAAAGATCTGGGAACAAGGCACAGGACAGAAGAGGGCCCGGGAGCCTCCCTGGGGCCCCGTGGGTGCCAGAGGAGGCGGCGGCACCCCTGGGAGCACGGCCTGCTCCCGAAGGATACCGGATGCACTCGGAGGAATTGCCCACCACCATCAGCTGCCGCTCCCAGGCCAGCACCACGGCGCGCTGCCGGCTCCGGGGCCGCGTGCACCTGCGGGGGGGCCCAGCACCCCATTATCGACCCCGTTATCAACCCCAAAAAAACCCCAAAGCCAGAGCAGGGCCGGCCCCAGGGCTGGGGGGGCCGGGGAAGGCTGGGTGGGCTCACCAGACCATCTGCTTGGGCGGGGAGCGGATGCCGGTGTTGAACTCGCAGAATTTTTCCTGCGGGAGAGGAGGAAAGGGCGCGGTCGGGGGTCGGGGCGGGTTTCCGACCCGGTTGTGTTGGTTGCATTTGGTAAACGAAGGCGATTGCGAAATACCATTTCGATTTTAAGTTAGTAAAATCTAATTTAAAAAATGAAATAAAATTTGAATAAATTGTAATTATGAAGCTATAATTTATATTTTAATAATACGATTAATACATGCTGATAATATTAAATAAGAATGTATTAATATTCTTAATAAAATCATTAACAATATTAATACTTATATTTGTAATATGTCTTATATATAAATAATATATTCATTATATTCCAGAATTAATATTAATGTATAACACCAACTTATTAATATCAAATAATAATTTATTACTATTAATATTTCCATTAATAATATTAATATTTACATCTATAATAATATAGTATATTTATGACATATCCATTATATTTTATAATTACTATTATTATTTAATACAAATTTATTAATGTTAAACAGTAATTTATCAATATTATTAATACCATTAATATTATTAAGATTTAAATTTATAACAATATCGTATATTTATAATGCATCCATTATAGTTTATAATTACTATTATTACTTAATACTAATTTAATAATATTAAATAATAATTTATTAATATCATTAATACCATTAATAATATTAATATCTACATTTACAATAATATCGTATATTTATAATATATCCGTCATATTTTATAATTACTACTTTTATTTAATACTAATTTAAAATTATTAAATAATAACTTATTAATGTTATTGATACCAATAATATTATTAATATTTACATTTATAATAATTTCGTATATTTATAATATATCCGTTGTATTTTATAATTACTATTATTTATTAATACTAATTAATTATTATTCAATAATAATTTATTAAAATTATTGATATCAATAATATTACTGATATTTACATTTATAATAATATCGTATATTTATAATATATCCGTTATATTTTATAGTTACTATTGTTATTTAATAATAATTTATTAATATTAAATAATAATTTATTAATATTATTATCAATAATATTATTAATATTTACATTTATATTAATATCGTATGTTTATAATATATCCATTATATTTAATAGTTACTATTGTTATTTAATACTAATTTATTAATATTAAGCAATAATTTATTAATACCATTAATACCATTAATATTACTGTTATTTACATTTATAACAACATCGTGTATTTATAACATACCCGTTACATTTTAAAATTAATATTTCTATTTAATACTAATTTCTTACTGTTCAACAACGATATTTTGATATTATTAAATTATAATTTAGTCAATTTAGCCGGTTAAACTCGGCTCGGGGACTTTTGGAGCGGCGGATTTCTTTTAGGATTTCTCACGCGCTGTGTAACTCTTTTTTCTGTGCGACTACATCCGGGCTGCGGACTTGCCGGGGGGTAAATTTTAAAGACAAATTACTTCCAGGGTAAAGGACCGTGGTGGTCTCACAGCGGTCGCCTGGTTTTCCTCGGTTAATTTCAGTGCAGTGGGTCGAGCGTCTTTTTTTTTTGTTGTTGTTGTTGCTGTGAGATAGGATCAGGAGAAAAAGGCAAACCAGGCTGAATTTAAAGGTTAAAAAGAGAAAATGGATTTGTTAATGTAGTGGGAGGAGGGGTTGATTTGGAAGTTTCACTCAGGTTTGTTTTTTTCTCTTTTTTTTTTCTCTTTTTTTTTTTCGGTGCGTTAATAAATCCGTTTGTTTATCTTTGAGCCTGCTTTGCTTCTCCCGATCCCATCTCACAGGGGGAAAAGAGAGCCAACGCTGAAACCACTGCACTGAATTCGGCAAAGAGAAACAGGTGAAGGCGAAACCACGACAACACACTGACAGAAGGGGGGGAAAAAAAACCCCCCAAAATCCCCAAATTTGGCATCCCTCCAACCCCTGGGGCTCCCAAATTTGAGCCAAACCCCCCAGTTTGTGAGCCTGTAACACAGACAAGAATTAATAAACATCTGGCGTGTTTAATCCTAATTCTGGCAAAAGAAAAAAAAAAAAAAAGAATAATAAAAAAGCTACAAAACCTCCCCAGAATCCTGAAATTTTGGGGGTAAAACATCCCCCCAAAAATCCCCAAATCCTCCAGCCCCTGGGGCTCCCAAATTTGAGCCAAACCCCCCAGTTTGTGAGCCTGTAACACAGACAAGAATTAATAAACATCTGAGCCTGAACAAGAAATAATTGTTCAAGTATTTAATCCTGACTGCAGCAGGAAGATAAAAGCTACAGAACCTCCCTAGAACCCTGAAATTTTGGGGGTAAAACATCCCCCAAAAAACCCCCAAATTTGGGACCCTTCAAACCCCTGGGCCTCCCAAATTTGAGCCAAACCCCCCAGTTTGTGAGCCCGTAACACAGACAGGAATTAACAAACAGCTGAGCCCCAACAAGGAATATTTGTTTAAGCCTTTAACCCCGACCGCGGCAGGAAAACAAATGAAAAGGTTCTGGCAGCACGGGGGGTGGCCTGACCCCTCGGGGACCCCCCAAAGAGCCCCCCCGGAGCCCCCCCGGGGCAGCTGGGCTGACCTTGAGCGAGGCTGCGCCCATCCAGACGGTGCCCGAGTCGCAGAAGAGCGCCAGGTGCCGGTGGGTGAAGGACACAGCCACGGCCAGGAAGGGCCCCGCCGAGGGGCTCAGCCCGGGGGGGCTCTGGGGACAGGACAGGGGACACTGGGCTCACGGTGACCCCCAGGTGACACACAGCAGGGCAGGGGACACTGGGCTCGGTGTGATCCCCCAAGGGACACAGGGCAGGAGTCAGTGGGGCTCAGTGTGACCCCCAAGGGACACAGGACAGGGGACACTGGGGTTGGGGTGACCCCCAGGTGACACAGAGCAGGACAGGGGTCACTGGGCTCGGTGTGATCCCCCAAGGGACACAGGACAGGGGTCACTGGGCTCAGGGTGACCTCCAGGTGACACAGGGTGGGGGGTCAGTGGGGCTTGGGGTGACCCCCAAGTGACACAGGACAGGGGTCACGGGGGTCGGGGTGACCCCTAAGTGACACAGGACAGGACTGAGGGGTCACTGGGGACACCCCAGGGGCTCAGAGTGACCCCCAAGTGACACAGGGCAGGGCAGGGCAGGGGTCACTGGGGACACCACAGGGAGCTCAGAGTGACCCCTAAGTGACATGGGTGACACAGGGCAGAGGTCACTGGGCTCAGGGTGACCCCCAAGTGACACAGGGCAGGGCAGGGGGGTCCCGCTCAGCCCACGGTGCTTTTCCACGTTGGTGCGTGGGGGAGTGGAGGGAAGTGGGTGGGAGAGAGTTTGGGGGGGCTGGGAGGGCCCCAAGGGGTGGGAAAGGAGCTGGGAGCACCCCAGGGGACAGCGGGGACAGCGGGGACAGCGGGGACAGCCCCATCCCAAGGCCCCTCACCACCACGGAGCACGAGGTGTTGTCCAGCAGGAAGAGCTCCTGTCCCACGGCCAGCAGCACCACGGTCACCCTGTCCTGGGACAGCACGGCCCAGCACGGCGGCGGCTTCTGCAGGCCTGGGGACACGGGGACACCGTGGGGACACCGTGGGGACACCGTGGGGACAGAGTGACCCCCACCGGACACGGCGACACCGTGGTGACACGGGGACAGGGGAACAGAGTGACGGCCCCTGGACACAAGGACACAGGGGACACCATGGGGACAGAGTGAAACTCTCGGGACACAGGGATAGAGGGGACAAGGAGGACAGGAGGCAAAAGGGACAGTGTGACACCTCTGGGACACAGAGACATGCGGGACACTGTGACACCCCGAGGACACAGGGGAGAGAGGGCACAGTGTGACACCCCCAGGACACGGGGACAGTGTGACACCACGGGGACATGGGGAAGGGATGGACAGAGAGGGACAGGGGGACAGCAGGGACAAGGGGGGACAAAGGGACAGGGGGGTGGGAGGGACAGGGAAGCAGTGGGGACAGAGGGACAGAGAAGCAAGGACAAGGGGACAGCGGGGACGGGGGACAGAGGGACAAAGAAGCAAAGACAAGGGGACATGGGGATGGGGGGCGAGAGAAACAGGAGAACAGGGAGGACAGAGGGGACAGAGGGGACACAGGGGACACCCACCAGGGACCTCGGGCAGGCGGCGCAGCTTGAGGTCGTCGATGTTGGTGGCCAGGGAGAAGCGCAGCGCCCCGGTCAGGATGGCCACGCCCGTGCCGAACTCCGTGTGGAAAACCTGCGCCTCCAGCACGTGGTTCTGCAGCACCTCCTGTCACACACCGCGGGGGTGGCACCCTGGGGACACCGCCGGGGACACCGCCCGCCGGGGACACGCAGGCGCAGGCAGTGGGGAGGGGAATGTTCTGCCCCACCCCGGGATGGATGCCAGCTCTTCCCCGAGGGATGGGACGGCCTCCGGGTCACCCTGTGGTGTCCCACGGGGAGGATTCTGTGTCCCTTCCCACCTGCCCCACCCCAAACACCACCCCAAAAACGCCACCCCAAAAACGCCACCCCAAAGGCCACCCCAAAGGCCACCCCAAAGATGCCACCCCAAACGCCACCCCCTCACGTTTCCCATGCTGAAGTGCCGCTTGAACTCGCAGAACAGGTTGTAGACCAGCACCGTCCCGTCCTCCTGGATGCACAGCAGGTCCTCCCCCGCCGTCCAGCCCAGGTGCACCAGGCGGCCGCTCTTCCACTGGGGATGGCACGGCATGGGTCACCCCGGACAGCCCCGGGACACGGATGGCCCTGCTGGGACACTCCTGGGGACAGCGGCCCTGCCTGGGGGCTGACAGCTTCTCCAGGGCTCCCACACCTCATCCAGAGGTCGCACACCTCATCCAAAAGTCCAACACCTCACCCTGAGGTACAACACCTCACTCTGAGGTCCAACACCTCATCCAGAGGTCGCACACCTCATCCAAAAGTCCAACACCTCACCTTGAGGTACAACACCTCACTCTGAGGTCCAACACCTCATCCAGAGGACAGACACCTCACCTGGAGGTCTGACACCTCACCTGGAGGACTGACACCTCACCCAGAGGTCCCACCTCATCCAAAAGTCCGACACCTCATCAAAAGGACCAGCACCTCATCCAGAGGTCCAGCACCTCACCAGGAGGTCCAACAGCTCATCCAGAGGTCTGACACCTCACCCTGAGGTCCAACACCTCACCCGGAGGTCCAACACCTCACCTGGAGATCCCACACCTCATCCAGAGGTCTGACATCTCACCCTGAGGTCCAACACCTCACCCGGAGGTCCAACACCTCACCTGGAGGTTCCACACCTCATCCAGAGGTCCAGCACCTCACCCTGAGGTCCAACACCTCAGCGGAGGTCCCACACCTCATCCAGAGGTCCCACACCTCATCCAGATGTCCCACACCCCACCTGCCCTGGCTCTGCAGGTCCCTGCAGTCCTGGCACTGTCCCTCCACTGCCCCGTGTCCCCACCGGGCCCTGGAGGGGGAAGGGAGGATGTTCCCTGTGGCTCTCACCTCATCCTCTTCTCCCATCCCTGGGCAGCAGGGAAAGGATTCTCCTGCTCCAAACCCATCCCATTGTCCTCTCCCATGTCCCCCCACCCGTCCCACACCCCGGGGGTGTCCGTCCCCTCCCAGCTCACCGGGACACTGGCCAGGAGCAGCCCCGAGGCCGAGTAGATCTCCAGGAGCGGGCGGGCGCTGGGGGTCTTGTCCCGCCGGGAATTCCTCAGCAGGGCTGGGACAAGGAGGGGACAGTCCCTGAGGCGTCAGTGCCACAGCCCCGGCTCGAGGGGCGGCTCAGGGGGGCTGAACCCACCGATGGGACCCCCGTATGGGGCAGCTGCCACCACGCAGTCACGGAGGTCCTCCCGAAGGCCCCATTCCATGGAGTAGAGCTCCAGCTTCCTGCAGGGACACGGATAATGGATGGATGGATGGATGGATGGATGGATGGATGGATGGATGGATGGATGATGGATGGATGATGGATGGATGGATGATGGATGGATGATGGATGGATGGATGATGGATGGATGGATGATGGATGGATGGATGATGGATGGATGGATGATGGATGGATGATGGATGATGGATGGATGACGGATGGATGGATGATGGATGGATGGATGGATGGATGATGGATGGATGATGGATGGATGGATGATGGATGGATGATGGATGGATGGATGATGGATGGATGGATGATGGATGGATGGATGATGGATGGATGATGGATGATGGATGGATGATGGATGGATGGATGACGGATGGATGGATGATGGATGGATGGATGGATGGATGGATGATGGATGGATGATGGATGGATGGATGATGGATGGATGATGGATGGATGGATGATGGATGGATGGATGATGGATGGATGATGGATGGATGGATGATGGATGGATGGATGGATGGACGATGGATGATGGATGGATGATGGATGATGGATGATGGATGGATGATGGATGGATGATGGATGGATGATGGATGATGGATGGATGACGGATGGATGGATGACAGATGGATGGATGGATGAATGATTGATGGATGGATGGATGGATGATGGATGGATGGATGATGGATGGATGATGGATGGATGATGGATGGATGGACGATGGATGATGGATGGATGATGGATGATGGATGGATGATGGATGGATGATGGATGGATGATGGATGGATGACGGATGGATGGATGATGGATGGATGGATGATGGATGATGGATGGATGATGGATGATGGATGGATGATGGATGGATGATGGATGGATGGATGATGGATGATGGATGATGGATGGATGACGGATGGATGGATGATGGATGGATGGATGGATGGATGATGGATGATGGATGGATGGATGATGGATGATGGATGGATGATGGATGGATGATGGATGGATGAGGGATGGATGAGGGATGGATGAGGGATGGATGAGGGATGGATGAGGGATGGATGATGGATGGATGAGGGATGGATGAGGGATGGATGAGGGATGGATGATGGATGGATGAGGGATGGATGATGGACATGCAGCAGGCACAGGGATGGGGCAGCCACAGACGGTGCCCACCCCTGAATTGGCCCTGGGACACCCCCGACAGACCCCAGAAGCACCAAGATCCCCCCCAGGAACCCCAGAGACCCCCAGGAATGCCCCAAAGACTCCCGGGGCCACCTCAGGACCCCCCAGCAACCTCCCAGCCAACCCCAAGACCACCCTAAGACACCTCAACCACCCCTGGGACCCCTCAACCGTCCCCGGGACCCCCTTCCCAGCCAGCCCCAAGGGCAGCAGGAGACCCCTCCAGGAAACCCCCAAACCCCACAGACACCCCGGGACCCCTCCCAGCCCGAGGAGCCCCATCCCCAGCCAGCCCCAAGGGACCACCAGGGACCCCCCCAACCACCCCGGGCCTCCCGTTCCCGCCAGCCCCATGGCTACCCCAGGACCCCAAACCAGCCCCAGGACCCCAAACCAGCCCCAGGACCCCAAAACAGCCCCATGGCTACCCCAGGACCCCCAAACCAGCCCCAGGACCCCAAACCAGCCCCATGGCTACCCCAGGACCCCAAACCAGCCCCAGAACCCCAAACCAGCCCCATGGCTACCCCAGGACCCCAAACCAGCCCCAGAACCCCCGAACCAGCCCCAGAACCCCAAACCAGCCCCATGGCTACCCCAGAACCCCAAAACAGCCCCAGAACCCCAAAACAGCCCCATGGCTACCCCAGAACCTCCGACCCAGCCCCAGAATCTCGCCCCAGCCATCTCCAGGACCCCTTTCCCAGCCCTGCCATCCCCTCCGCCATCCCTGGAATCCCCATTCCCATCCCTGGCATCCCCCAAAACACACCCGCGACCCCCGAGCGGCCCCGGGCCGCTGCCCCTCACCGGTAGAAGGTCTCCTCGCCCAGCGGGTTCCAGTTGGCCGTGTAACAATCCATGGCGCGGCCGGGACGGGGGAACCGGGACCCAGACCGGGATCGGGACCCGGCGCTCCCGGCGCTTCCCTCACGGCGCCGCGCCCCGCACGTCGCGCCCTGACGCCGGGCGGGGCGCCGCCATCTTGGGTGAGGGCACGGGCAAGTGAACGGGGAACAGCCGCCATCTTGGGTGAGGGCAGCGGGAAAGGGGAACCGCCGCCATCTTGGGTGAGGGCAGCGGGAAAGGGGGACCGCCGCCATCTTGGGTGAGGGCACAGGCCTTGTCCCCCGAAGTGTCGCCTGTCCCCAAAGATTTCCCCCCTCCCCCAAAATCTCCGTTGTCCCCCGGTGTGTTCCCAGTTCCCCAAGAGGCCTCTTATTCCCAAAGGTGTCCCCCAAGACGCCCCCCCGTTCCACCAAGGTGTCCCTCAAGGTACCCCAAAGTGTTCGCCATCCCCCCAAGCCGCCCGTTACCCCCAAGGGATGTCCCCCAGTCCCCAAGACGTCCCTTGTCACACGCAGTGTTCCCACAGGTCTCTCTTTATTTCCTGCTGCTGGAAATCCGGGGAGGGGTGCCACGTGCCAGGGTCGGAGTGCTGTGGTGGAGTCCTGGAGTTGGGGGGGGGGTGCCGAGGCGGTGCCACACGTCCTGGGGTCGCGGTGCCATGGCAGCGCCACACATGCCATGGCGGTGCTCGGTGTCCTGGGATCGCGGTGCTGTGTCGGTGCTGCTGTGCCGGGATTGGGGTCGGAGTGCTGGGGTGACGCCCGGTGTGCCGGGGCCGGCTTTGGGGTGCCATAGCAGTGCCAGGGTTCGTGTGCCACACGTGCCGGGGTTCGGGTGCCACGGCAGCGCCACGGCAGCGCCTCATGTCCCCGGGCTCACGGGGTCGGGGCTGGAGCTGGGGGTGCCATGGCAGCGCCAAACTCGGGGTGCCGTGCCGGATCCTCAGCCCCGGGGCCGCGCCATCACGGCACCGCCACCACTCCAGGCCCCCCCCTTTACTTGGTGCCATCCCCTAAATCGCAGCGGTAGTGAAAGATCTGGAAGTTGAGCAAGGTGCCCAGCAGCGAGGGGTACGAGGAGCCCACCTTGCGGAAGCCCTGGCCCTCGTAGAGCCTCTGCGCCGCCACCTGCACCATGGAGGTGCTGAGCACCACGGCGCCGTAACCGCGGGCGCGGGCGAAGGCCAGCACCTCCCGGCACAGCGCCCGCGCCAGCCCGCGGCCTCGGTGCTCCCGGCTCACCGACATCCTCTTCAGCTCCAACTCACCGCGACCCGCCGGCACGGCCGCCACCATGCCCACCACGGCGCCGCCTTCCTCGGCCACCCAAAAGCAGCGGTCGGGGCGCAGGTAAGTGCCGGGCACGTCGCATAAATCGGTGCCCAAGGCGTCCCGCACGTACTCGGCGCTGAGGGAACGCACCAGCACCCAGAGCAGCACCAGCGCCACGGCCACGGCGCCCAGCCCCAGCACCCAGGAGCCGGCGGCCGCCCGGGCGGCCACGAACACGGCCAGCAGAGCCAGGCGCACCCGGGCCGAACGCAGAATGTGCCGGAAACCGGCCGGGGCGTGCTCCAGGATGCCGCGGGCGAACAGAGCCCGCACGGCCTCGTAGTCCTGATCCTGGTACTGCCGGATGCGGAATGACGCCATGGGGGAGCCTGCGGGGTGGGCAAAAGGGGGGTCAGGGCGGTGTCAGGGATGGGGACCCCCAGATCCCATCCTTGGGGTGGCACGGGTGGGGGGTCAGGGCAGTGGTCACCTTCACAGGGACCCCCAGGGTACCCCCAGACCCTTCCCTGGGGTGAGACAGGGGGGCCAGGGCAGCGGTCACCTTCACAGGGACCCCCAGGATAACCCCAAATACATCAGTGGGATGGCAGAAGTGGGTCAGGGCAGTGCCCAACTTCAGAGGGATCCCCAGGATACCCCCTGGATATCCCCAAAAACATTCTTGGGATGGCACAGGGGGGTCAGGACAGCGGCCCACCTTCAGAGACCCCTGGGGTACCCCCAGACCCATCCCTGGGATGGCACAGGGGGGTCAGGGCAGCGGTCACCTCCACAGACCCCCTAGATATCCCCAAATACACTTTTGGGATGGCACAGGGGGGGTCAGGGCAGTGCCATGGATGAAGACCCCCACGATACCCCCAGGATCCCATCTTCGGAATAGCACAGGGGGGTCAGGGCAGTGCCCACCTTCACAGGGACCCCCGGGGTGCCCCCAGACCCATCCCTGGGGTGGCACACGGGGGTCAGGGCAGTGCCAGCGCCACTCCCACCCCGGGATCCCCCAAAAAGCAAAGGGTAAAAAACCGGGCGGGGGGGGGTCCCTTCCCCGCCTTGATGAGCCCTCGGGGGTCCACCCCCGACCCCGGCCGGGCAGGGGCTTTAACCGGGACACCGGGGGTGGGCAGCAGGGACAGTGGGGGGGGGGGCACGGGGGGACGAGCAGCAGGATCTGGGGGTGCCCCACTCCCTCCCCGAGAACCCGGCACTCACCGGGAACCGCGTCACGACCCGCCCCGGGCAAAGGTGTCCGTGGGCACCGAGACAGAGCGGGGCAAAGGGACACGGCGGGGGCGGCACGGGGACAGGAGGGGACACCGGGACAGCCCCCCCAGGGGTCGCTCAGGGTTTGGGGGGGGGGACTCAACCAAGGAAAGGGATCCCCGAACTGTCCCCCCTCCCCAAAAATCCCTCCTAGCCCCCCCCCCGGCCCCCCCCCACCTGCTGCTACCGGCGCTGTCGCTCCTCAAAGCGGGGCCGGCGGCTCCTCGGGGCGAACCGGGGGGTCCCTCAGCGGGCCGTGGGGGGCTCGCTGACCCCCCAGCACCACGCCGAGGGGTTGGGGTTTTTTTGGGGGGGTGGGTGGTCTTTGTTTCTGGCAGCCCGGCCTGTGCCGGCGGCTCCCAGCGCTGGAAGATGCCGGCTGCGCTCAGCCCATTGTTTCCTGCGGCGCTTTGGGGTGGGGGCTCGCTCAGGTTTTTTGGGGGGGGGGGCTCTGAGGACAGCACGGGGGGGGATAACCCCCAAATTCGGGCCGTGCTCAGACCCCGGTGGAAGAAGCTCCGGCGGAGCGGCGAGCGCAGGCGCCGAGCGGGAGGGAAGTGCTGCCCCTGCCGATGCTGGGTGATGCCATAAACCCATCCCGGGAAGGTTATGGGGTCACCCAGGGGGGTTTGGGGGTCGCGGGAAGCGATGGGGGGACACTGCACGGGACCTCTGTCCCCCCGCCCCAAAACCGCGGGGATGGGGCAGCAATGGATGGCTACGGGCGTGGGGTGGGGGTCCAGCCCCTCCCCACTGTAGGGACCCCCAGGTCACCTCAGGGGGATGGGGGGGGTCATCTTGGTGATCACCGCCCCCCCAAGCCCCGTGCTGGAGCCTCCCCATGGGGCTCCCGGTGGTTTTGGGGACCCCCATGGTGCTGGGGCCCGCCCCCCGAGGCCTTTATTTGGGGAGGGGGGCCAGGCGCGGGAGGGTCCCTTTGGCAGCCCCCTGTCCCCCGGGGGGACATGGCGACATCAGGGCCGAGCGGGGCACAGCCCCCCCGCCCTGGCAGCGCCCCCGGAGGGTTAAAGGGGAGGGGGGGTCACCCCAACCCCTATTTTGGGGCACGCTGCAGACCCCCCTGTGCCCCCCTGGCTTTCCCTGGCGCTCGGGGTGCCCCCCGTGTTCTGGGGGCTCAGCGGGTGCTGGCTCTGATCGCTCTGACCGTCACAGCCCCCAGACCCCCTCTCGTTGTCCCCTAAACCCCCCCCCCGAGTGTCCCCCCACAGTCCGGACACCCTCCGGACCCCCCACCCTGGAGCCCCCCGCATTGTCCCCAAGGTCCCCAGGACTTCGCGGGGTCCCCCCGGGTCCCTCACGGTCCGGCAGCCCCCAGACCACCCCAGTGGCCCCGTCGCTCTCTGGCCACCCCACGCTGCAGGTCCCCGTTGTCCCCGAACCCCCCTCAGTGTCCCCCAGCACCGCCCACTTCGCGCTACCGAGAAATGTCGCATCCTATTGGTCCGCACCGCCGCTATGCCCCGCCCCCCGCTAGCAGGAACCAATAGGCGCCCAGAGATGACGTGAGGGGGCGGGGCCAGATGATCAACTGGAGGGGTGACAAAGGGGGCGGGGCCGTGGGAGTAATTGCTACCGGGAAAGGGCGTGGTTTGGTGGGCGTGGCTTATGGCATTAACCATTATGGCCACGGAACGGGGCGTGTCCTACAGAGGGGCGCGTCTCGGCGCGGGATTTCTATTGGTCATCAATCAATGGGCGGGGCTTTCAGGGAATGGGCGGGGCGTTACCGCGGCGTTGCCGTTGATTCACAGGGAAGGGGCGTGGCGTGCTGAGGGGCGCGTCTCGGCGCGGGATTTCTATTGGTCATCAAGCGATGGGCGGGGCTTTACCGTGGAGGCGCTGTTGCTGCACAGGGAAGGGGCGTGGTTTGTCGAGGGGCGCGGCCGTCGGTGCCCGGGGCAGGATGGGGTCTCGTTCCCGTTCCCGTTCCCGCTCCCGCTCCCATTCCCGCTCCCGGCCCGCAGAGTCGCAGCGGCAGCACAGCCATTCTTTACTGTGGGGAGCCGTCCCAGCCCGGCGCCCCGATCCCCCCGGCCGAGCCCGCGGCCCCGGGGCCGGCCCCGCCCGGTCACTGCCCGCGGCCCTGGGCGCGCAGGCGGCGGAGGCGCAGCCGCTGCAGCCGCAGGGCCGCGTCGGGGCCCGGGCGGGTTTTCCCGGGCCGGTGGCGGTGCCGTGCCCGCTCCAGGCGGAAGCTGCACGGCGTGGGCACGTTCTCGAAGTAGACCCGGCACGGCTGCGTGAACGCCTCGTAGCCCTCGGCCCGCGCCGTCACCTCGTACTCGCCCGGGTTCAGCAGCCGCCAGTAGTCCCCGTCCGAGGCTGCGGCGGGGCGGGTGTCACGCTGCTGTCCTTATCCCTGTCCCCGTTCACATCCTGACCCCATCCCTGTCCTTGCCCCAGCGCCGATCCCGTTCTTGTCCCATCCCTGTTCCCATTCCCGTCCTCAATCCCATTCCTGTCCCGATCCCATCCCCAGTCCCATTCCTGACCCCATCCTATCCCCAGCCCCGATCTAGTCCTGATTCCATTGCCACTTGCAATCCCCAGTCCCACCCCCCCCTTCCATCCCTGTCCCCAGCCCCGTCCCATTCGTACCCACAATCCCATCCCTGTCCCCAGCCCCTTTCCCGGTCTAATCCCATTTCCATTCCCATCTCCAATTCCCAATCCCATCCCCAAATCCCATCTCATTCCTTCCCCTGTCCCCATCCCCAACCCATTCCCACCCCATCACCGTCCTCATCCCACCTTCACTCCCACCTGACCCCATTCCCACCCCAAATCCCGCCCCAAGCCCCCTCCCGGTGTCCCGGTGTCCCGGTGTCCCGGTGTCCCGGTGTCCCGGTGTCCCGGTGTCCCGGTACCGGTGCGGACGTCGTGGTTGATGCCGTCCACGGAGATGATGGCGTTGGGGATGCCCTGCCCGGTGTCACTGTCCCGAACCACGCCCTTGATCCCGCGGTGCACCTGCAGCCAGGGGGGTGGGGCAGGTGGCACAGGTGTGTCCCCCCCTTCCCGGTGCCACCCTCAGTGTTTGGGGACAGCCGTGTCCCCGTGCCATCCTGCCGTGCCCGCGTCCCCCTTGCAGTGTCCCCAGTGTGTCCCCCCACAAAGGCTCATGGAGATCCCCCAGGGCTTCCCTGGGCCTGACCTGCCCGTGACCTCCCCAGTGTCCCCAGTGTCCCCAGTGTCCCAGCATCCCCAAACCGTGCCCGGTGTCCCCATTGTCCCAGCAACTCCAGCGTCCCCCTGGTCCCAGCACCCTGAACTCCCCCAGTGCCCCCCTTGACCCCAGAGCCACCTGGACCACGTCAGTGTCCCCAGGTCCCAATCCCCCCCAAATCCCCCATCCTGCATCCCCCTTCCCCAGGGTCCCCACCACCAAGACACCCCCAAATCCCCCACTCTGAACCACCTGTCCCCACTGTTCCCATGATTCCTGAATCCTCCCCCCACACCCCCCAGTGTCCCCATATCCCAAGACCCCAAACCCTCCATACTGAACCTCCCCTTCCCAGTGTTCTTGTGACCCCAGAACCACCTGGACCCCCCAGTGTCCCAATATCCCAAACATCCCCAGACCCCCCACTCTGAACCCCCTTCCCCAGTGTCCCCATCGTCGCAGCACCCCCAACCCCCCTCCCAGTGTCCCCGTGTCCCAACCCCCCCCCAAATCCCCATCCTGGAACCCCTCCCTTCCCAGTATCCCCCTGGTCCCACTGCCCCGAACTCCCCCAGTGTCCCCACGTCCTGAACATCCCCAAATCCCTGATCCTGGACCCCTTTCCCCAGTGTCCCCAAATCCCCCACTCTGTCCCCCCTCCCCATGATCCCAGAACTCCCCCAGACCCCCCAGTGTCCCCATGTCCCAACGCCCCCAAATCCCCCACCCTGGATCCCCCCTCCCACTGTCCCCATGATCCCAGAACCACCTAGACCCCCCAGTGTCCTCGTGTCCCAAAGAATCCCAAATCCCCCATCCTGGACCCCCCCTCCCACTGTCCCCATGATCCCAGAACCACCTGGACCCCCCAGTGTCCTCGTGTCCCAAAGAATCCCAAAACCCCCATCTTGGGCCCACCCTCCCCACTGTCCCAAACACCCCCAAATCCCCACTCGGAGCCCCCTTCCCCAGCATCCCCCTATCCCACCACTCCAAACCCCCCACTTCCCCCATTCCCACCCCCCACCTCACGGCCAGCCCCTGGGGCGGTGTCCCCAAGGCCCGGGTGTCACCCCCGTGTCCCACCCCCCGAGTGTGTCACCCCCGGGTGTCCCCACACCTGCTCCATGAAGAGCAGCAGCGACTCGCGGTTGTTCTCCCACTCCTCGGGCAGCTCGGAGGCGTGCGGGAACTTGTCACACGACAGCTCCACCGTGATCTCGAAGCAGTTGGTGTGCAGGTAGCTGAAGTCGTTCATACCTTCGCGTTTTGAAGAGATTTTTAAGTGTTAGGGTTCGGAAGGGACGGTTCGGCAGAGGGTGAGGACAGGAGCGAGAGGTTTGTCTCTAGAAACGATCTGCTGGGAGATGAAACCGGCACCGAGAGATAAAAGG
The DNA here is from genome assembly GCF_029207755.1 of Chamaea fasciata. Lineage (NCBI taxonomy): Eukaryota > Metazoa > Chordata > Aves > Passeriformes > Sylviidae > Chamaea > Chamaea fasciata. The sequence goes on along the minus strand of NW_027094091.1, from coordinate 1,598,983 downwards.
AATAATGGGAGAAGATTCCACGGATGGGTGAGTGGAAAAGATGAGATTTGCCTTGACCTTTCTGCCTTCTCACGGCTCCAATTATATTTTATTTATAAAATAGAATATTTATAATACTTGTTGTATTTTATTCCATCCTAAGTGATTTATACGGATTTTATTACGTTCTAAGCCCTGAGAGATAAATGGAACAACAGGAAGGATTCCATTGATTGATGAATGGAAAAGAAGATGTTTGCCTTTAACTTTCTGCCTTCTCACTGCTGCATTTATATTTATACTTATATTTATATTTATATTTGTATTTGTATTTATATTTGTATTTATATTTGTATTTGTATTTATATTTATATTTGTATTTATAGTTGTATTTATATTTGTATTTATATTTATATTTGTATTTATATTTATATTTATATTTATATTTATATTTATATTTATATTTATATTTATATTTATATTTATATTTATATTTATATTTATATTTATATTTATATTTATTGTATTTTATTACATTCTGAGCGATTTATATAGATTCTATTACGTTCTAAGCTCTGAGAGTTAAAAGGAACAACGGGAAAGGATCCCACGGCTCGATGAACGGAAAAGAAGATGTTTGCCTTTACGAACAAACGGTGGGTTTGCTGAGAAATGGAATTGGATATTGAAAGATGAAAGAAACAACGGGGGAAACCCATCAATTCCCTAAGAATTAAAAATCAAAAGGGGAATTCGACCTTAAAGGGGAGTTTTAGGTGTCAGGCACTTGGGGAAGTCTGTAACTCTCAAATACCTCAGCCAGGGGGGAAAGAGAGAGGGAAACGAGGCCGGGAAATCGGGATAAATAGGAGGCTCCAAATAGGAATCCAGATTAGGATAAACAGGAGTCCTCCAACGATTTGAGAGACCCCCGGAGGAAACGCCCCACGGCCACTCCCCTTATTCCAATAAAATCAAACCACTCCTCCGGCTCCTTCTGGGAGACAAAGAGAACCACAGAACCGTGAGGTCGGGAGAGACTTCCAAGATCACCAAGCCCAACCTCTGGATCAACATCTCTAACGGTGACAAACGGGTGACACCGAGGCCACCCCGCACTCACTGCCAGCCACCGTGTGGTTCATGGATCAACATCCCTAACGGTGACAAAGAGGTGACACCGAGGCCACCACAGATCAACATCCCTAACGGTGATAAAGAGGTGATACCGAGGCCACCATGTGGTTCACAGATCAACATCCCTAACGGTGACAAAGAGGTGACACCGAGGCCACCACAGATCAACATCCCTAATGGTAATAAAGAGGTGACAGCGAGGCCACCATGTGGTTCACAGATCAACATCCCTAATGGTGACAAAGAGGTGACACCGAGGCCACCACAGATCAACATCCCTAACGGTGACAAAGAGGTGACACCGAGGCCACCACAGATCAACATCCCTAATGGTGACAAAGAGGTGACACCGAGGCCACCACAGATCAACATCCCTAACGGTGACAAAGAGGTGACAGCGAGGCCACCACAGATCAACATCCCTAACGGTGACAAAGAGGTGACAGCGAGGCCACCACAGATCAACATCCCTAACGGTGACAAAGAGGTGACAGCGAGGCCACCCCGCACTCACTGCCGGCCACCGTGTGCCAGTCGGCGCCGTTGATGATGTTGCCGAGGCGGGCGAAGTCGTCGTGGTGGCAGCGGCGGCGGTGGCCGCTGGCCATGGCCAGGTTGGCGGTGGCGTAGACGGTGGCCAGCCAGCGGAAGACGCCGTCGTCGGGGGTCGGGGTGGCCTCCCGCGCCTTCCAGTAGGTGCGGGTCATGTCGAAGGGGTAGGTGACCACCAGCTCGCCGCCGTGCAGGTTGGCGCCCAGCATGAACGGGTACCGCTGCATCCAGGCGATCACCGCGCGCGTCTCCGGGGCCACCTGGCGGGGGACGGCGCCGTCACACACGTGGGGCCGTCGCCCGCGCGGTGTCGCCGCTGTCACCCGCATGGTGCTGCCGCTGTCACCCGCGCCACTGTCACCCATGTGGGACTGCCGCTGTCACCCACGTGAGCCCACTGCCGTCACCCACATGAGGCCACCGCTGTCACCCACATGAGCCCACTGCCGTCACCCACATGAGGCCACTGCCGTCACCCACACGAGGCCACCGCTGTCACCCACATGAGCCCACTGCCGTCACCCACATGAGGCCACTGCCGTCACCCACATGAGGCCACCGCTGTCACCCACATGAGATCACCGCTGTCACCCACATGAGCCCACTGCCGCCACCCACATGAGCCCACTGCCGTCACCCACGAGCCCACTGCCGTCATCCACATGAGGGCCACCGCTGTCACCCACATGAGGCCACCGCTGTCACACACGTGTTTCTATTGCTGTTAAGCTCGTGGTGCCATTGCTGTCACCCACATGGTACCACCACTGTCACCCACGTGAGGCCACGGCTGTCACCCATGTGGAGCCACCACTGTCACCCATGCAGTGCTGCCACTGCCACCCACGCGGTGTCACCGCTGTCACCCATGCAGTGCCACTGATGTCACCCACATGGGGTCACTGCTGTCACCCGTGGTGCTGCCGCAGTCACCCGCGTGGTACCACTGCTGTCACCCACACGCTGTCACCCCTGTCACCCACGTGAGGCCACGGCTGTCACCCACGAGGAGCCACCACTGTCACCCATGCGATGCTGCCACTGTCAACTGTGCGTTGCCAACGCTGTCACCCATGTGGTGCCACTGCTGTCGCCCACATGCTACCACTATTGTCACTCATGCGGTGTCACTGCTGTCACCCACATGGTGCCACTGCTGCCTCCCACATGGTGCCACTGCTGTCACCCACATGGTGCCACTGCTGTCACCCACATAGTGCCATTGCTGTCACCCACGCCTGGCGGTGTCTTGGTGACACCCCCCGGGTTGGGCGGGGTTCAGCCCCTGTGGGTGGGCAGCACCCATCTGGTGCTGGCGTGGGAGGACTGGGAGGGGATTTGGGGGGGGCTGTGAGGGGATTTGGGGGCTTCAGGGGGTTTTGGGGGATTTCAAGGGGATTTGGGGGTTCTACGGGGGTTTGGGGGGTCTCACCACAGCATTGCCATGAGGGATTTTGGGGGTTCACTGCGGTGCTGGTGCAGGAGGATGGAGAGGTTTGGGGGGGGTTGGGGCAGTTTTGGGATCTCACAGTGACATTGGCACAGGATGGGAGGGTTTGGGGGTCTCACAGTGATACAGACACAGGATGGGAAGGTTCTGGGGTAGTTTTGGGGTCTCACAGTGATACTGACACAGGATGGGGCGGTTTTGGGGCAGTTTTGAGGTCACACAATGATGCTGACACAGGATGGGAGGATTTTGGGGCGGTTTTGGGGTCACACAATGATGCTGACACAGGATGGGAGGATTTTGTGGTGGTTTTGGGACGGTTCTGGGGCAGTTTTGGGACAGTTCTGGGGCAGTTCTGGGGCAGTTCTGGGACGGTTCTGGGGCAGTTTTGGGACAGTTTTGGGACAGTTCTGGGGCAGTTTTGGGACAGTTCTGGGGCGGTTCTGGGGCAGTTCTGGGGCAGTTTTGGGGCGGTTCTGGGGCGGTTTTTGGGCGGTTTTTGGGCGGTTTGGGGGCTCACCGTGGCGTTGGCAAAGGTGTAGTACTCGGGGATGGGGATGTAGTGGTTGGGGAACTGGTGGGGCACCAGGTCATTGTCCTCGGCGTCCCACAGCGCCGTGTTCAGGTCGGCAAAATTGTGGTTGAGGTCGATGCCCTCGTACGTCCAGCGGCCCATGGCCCATCCCGCCAGCTCCGAGCCCTGCCGGGGACACCACGGTGGGCACCGGGATAGGCAACGGGGACACCGGGATGGACACTGGGGTGGACACCGGGATGGACACCGGGATGGACACCGGGATGGACACTGGGGTGGACACCGGGATGGACACCGGGATGGACACCGTGGTGGGCATCGGGACAGGCACCGGGGACACCGGGATGGACACCAGGGTGGACACCGTGGTGGGCACCAGGACAGCCCTGGGATGGGGACCGGGGTGGACACTGGGACGGGCACCACGGTCACCAGGATGGGCACTGGGAGGGGCACTGGGAGGAGCAGCAGGAGGGACACCACGGTCACCGGGAGGGAAACTGGGATGGACACCGGGACGGAAACTGGGAGGGGCACCCAGAGGGACACCGGGAGGGGCACCGGGATGGGCACTGAGATCGCCAGGACGGGCACCGGGACAGGCACTGGGATGGGCACCGGGGTTTCTGGGATGGGCACCGGGATGGCCACCACTGTCACCGGGACGGTCACCGGGACAGGCACCGGGCTGTCCCCACCCCTACCAGCTTGTAGGCGGTCTCGTAGCCGTCGGGGTTCATGGAGGGCAGCAGGTGGATGCGCGTTTCCGTCACCAGCTGCACCACGCGGGGATTTCCCCGCCGGAACTCCCGGCACAGGAATTCCATCAGGTTCAGCAGCAGCTCCCGGCCCAGCACCTCGTTCCCGTGCATCCCGGCCACGTAGCGGAACTCCGGCTCTCCTGAGGGCGTGGGGATGGGGCTGGAGGGGGCCTGGGGACTGTCCCCGTGTCCCTGCACCGGTCTGGGTGTCCCCGTGTCCCTATTCCTGTCCTGGGTGTCCCTGTGTCCCTGTCCCCATCCTGGGTGTCCCCAGCCACCCTGTCCCCATCCTGTGCCAGGCCGGGTGGCCCAGCCACCCCATCCTGAGTCAACCAGGGCATCCTTGGGGACTGTCCCCGCCATCCTGCACCAACCCTGGTGACCGTCCCCACTGCCCTGCACCAGCCCTGGTCACTGTCCTCGCTGTCCCCACCAGCCCTGGTCACTGTCCCCACTTCCTGGGTCATCCCGAGTGACTGTCCCCACCCCCTGGGCCATCCCTGGTCACTGTCCCCACACACCCCTGGGCTATCCCTGGTGACCCCTCCGCACCCTGGGCATCCCCAGCCACCCCGTGCCACCCCGGCCATCCCTGGCCACTGTCCCCACGCCCATCCCGCCCCACCCCGGCTGTCCCCGGCTGTCCCCTCGGCTGTCCCCGGCTGTCCCCGGGGCCACGCACCCACTTCGTGCCGCCCGGGGCTGTCGGAGATCTCCATGGCGTAGAGGCGCAGGCCGCGGGAGCTCTGCCCGATGCTGTACACGCGGGTGATGTCGGGGCACTCCTCGCTCACCCTCCGCATCAGCTGCGGGCCGAGGGGGGTGACAGCGTCAGGGACACCCCCGGCGGGACACCCCGAGGTGGCACGGCCCCGTCCCCACGCCCCGCCGGGGCCCCGGGCGCGGCACCTTTCTCATCTCCTGGTAGTTGTGGTGGCGGAAATCCAGGTGCGGGTCGGGAGGGGGCGGCGGGGGCCAGGCGTGGGCGTCGCTGGGGTCTGCGGGGACACCGAGGGGACACCGGGGGACACCGGGGGACAGCGGTTAGGGACAGCGAACAGCCCAGAGCGCGACTCCGCGCCCGTGCTGGGGGCTGCCGGGGCGGCGTGTGGGACAGCCAGAGGGTCCCCGCGGGGTAGGGGACAGCCTGGGGACATCCAGGGGACACCGAGGGGACACCCACCGGGCAGGGGACAGCCCAGGACCTCGGCCCGCAGGCAGACGGTGCCGTTGGGGAACCAGCTCTGCGGGTTGATGCGCAGGAAGCGCCCCACCAGCGGCGAGGGCAGCAGGTTCAGCACCGGCGTCTCGGGGTCTTTGTTGGCGGGGAACACCTGCAGGGGACAGCGGGGGACAGCGGGGGACAGCGGGGGACAGCCGGGGTCAGGGGGCTGCAGCAGAGCCGCCCGTGGGGCTCAAGGGTCCCCCCAAGCCCGTAGTGAGGAGCCGGCATGGTCGGGGGGCACAGCCCGGGTGGGGCTGCAGGTGCCGCCCTGACCCCAAAGTCACCGGCCCCAAATCTGCTCCTGGACCCCAAAACCCGCCCCTGGCGCGGGGATCCCCAAAGCTGATCCTGTAACATCCCAAAACCCGCCCCTGGCGCGGGGATCCCCAAAGCTGATCCTGTAACATCCCAAAACCCGCCCCTGGCGCGGGGATCCCCAAAGCTGATCCTGTAACATCCCAAAACCCGCCCCTGGCGCGGGGATCCCCAAAGCTGATCCTGTAACATCCCAAAACCCGCCCCTGGCGCGGGGATCCCCAAAGCTGATCCTGTAACATCCCAAAACCCGCCCCTGGCGCGGGGATCCCCAAAGCTGATCCTGTAACATCCCAAAACCCGCTCCTGGCACGGGGATCCCCAAACCTGATCCTGTAACATCCCAAAACCCGCCCCTGGCGCGGGGATCCCCAAACCTGATCCCTTAACACCCCAAAACCCGCCCCTGGCGCGGGGATCCCCAAAGCTGATCCTGTAACATCCCAAAACCCGCCCCTGGCGCGGGGATCCCCAAAGCTGATCCCTTAACACCCCAAAACCCGCCCCTGGCGCGGGGATCCCCAAAGCTGATCCTGTAACACCCCAAAACCCACCATGGGGATCCGCCCCTGGCACGTGGTGCCCAAATCTGTCCCAGCACAGCCCTGGCGCGGGGATCCCCAAACCCTCCCCAGTTCCCCGTGTCGCCCCCCGGTGCCAGACGTGCCCAGGAGCGTCCCTGTCCCCGTGCCAGGGGGTGGCAGTGGCCGGGTGGGGACAAGCAGCCTTTGTGCCCTTGTGCCGGGACAGGAAGCGCCGCAGGGAGCCCGGCCAAGGCCAGCAGGGCCCGGGCACGGCGACAGCTGGCACGGGGACAGCTGGCACGGGCAACCCGGGGTGGTTAACCCGGTGTGGTTAACCCGGGGTGGTCAGTGTGGTTATCCCACCTGGGTAACCCCGGCACAATTAACCCCCAGTGTAATTAACGCTACCCTAATTAATCCCCCTGGCACGGTTAACCCTTGGAACGGTGAACTCACGTGGCACGGTTAACCCCAGCATAATTAGCCCCCAGTGTAATTAACGCTGCCCTAATTAACCCCCCTGCCATCATTACCGGCCTGGCACAATTAACCGCCGAGCATAATTAACCTCCCCGCCCCACTTCCATCGTTCCCGATCAACGCCCCCCTGGCACTGCCACTCCTCCCATGTCCCCAACGCTGGCCGGGGGCGTCACCCCTGGTGTCACCACCCTCTGTCCCCACCCTGCTGTCCCCACTCTGTCCAGGGGTGCCACCCTGGTGTCCCCAGCCCGGTGTACCCACCCCGGTGCCACCCCCTGGTGATCAGCCACTCCTGTGTCCCCACGCTGTCCGATGTCCCCACCCCGGTGACCCCATCCTGATGTCCCCACCCTGCCAGGGGGTGCCAGCCCCGTGTCTCCATCCCAGTGTCCCCACCCCGGTGCCATCCCCGATGTCCCCACCCTGCTGTCCCCACGCTGTCCGGGGGTGCCACCCCGGTGTCTCCACCTTGGTGCCACCCCCGGTGTCACCCCCCGGTGTCCCCACCCCCGGTGTCACCCCCGGTGTCCCCCGGTGTCACCCACCGCCTCCTCGGTGCCGTTGCGGCTGGGCCGCCACTCGCGGGTGTCGTTGCTGACCTGCACCTTGTAGGACGTCACCCAGTCGTACCTGGGGGGCCCAGCGGGGGGTCAGGCTGTCCCCAGGGCTGTCCCCTCCCGCGTCCCCGTGTCCCCGTGTCCCCTTACGTCCAGATGGAGTTGAGGCCCTGGGTGATGACGCCGGTGAAGCGGGTGAGGCGCCGCGCGTCCACCTGCAGCCACTGCGCCGTGTCCTCGTGTCCTGCGCACCAGCCGCCGTCATAGGGGTCACCGTCATAGAGCCCCGACTGCGGGGACACGGGGACACCAGTGGGGACAGGGGTCACCGTCATAGAGCCCCGACTGCGGGGACACGGGGACACCAGTGGGGACAGGGGTCACCGTCATCGAGCCCCGACTGCGGGGACACGGGGACACCAGTGGGGACAGGGGTCATCGTCATAGAGCCCCGACTGCGGGGACACGGGGACACCAGTGGGGACAGGGGTCACCGTCATAGAGCCCCGACTGCGGGGACACGGGGACACCAGTGGGGACAGGGGTCACCGTCATAGAGCCCCGACTGCGGGGACACGGGGACACCAGTGGGGACAGGGGTCACCGTCATAGAGCCCCGACTGCGGGGACACGGGGACACCAGTGGGGACAGGGGTCACCGTCATAGAGCCCCGACTGCGGGGACACGGGGACACCAGTGGGGACAGGGGTCACCGTCATAGAGCCCCGACTGCGGGGACACGGGGACACCAGTGGGGACAGGGGTCATCGTCATAGAGCCCCGACTGTGGGGACACGGGGACACCAGTGGGGACAGGGGACACCGTCATAGTGCCCCCACTGCGGGGACACCAGTGGGGACAGGGACAGGGGTCATCGTCATCGAGCCCCGACTGCGGGGACACGGGGACACCAGTGGGGACAGGGACAGGGGACATGGTCAGGGGACAGGCACAGGGGACAGGGGACACACACAGAGGACACGAGCAGGGGACAGGCACCGGGACAGGCACTGGGGACAGGGGACAGGGACAGGAGACAAGGGACAGGGGCACACACGGGGGACAGGCACAGGGGACACATCCCCACTGCCCGTGGGGTCCCCACTGCCCGTGGTGGCACTGTGGTGGCACCGGGGTGACGGGGAGCCCTCGCGGTGGCCGGGCTGGACGGTGTCACTCGTGTGCCACCGAGACGCCACCAACGCGCCACAAAACGCCACCAACGCACCAGGAAGATGCCACTGACACCGTGCCACACCTGCCCTGAGTGTGCCACACCCACGTGTCACACCCACATGGCACAAAGGGGACATCAAACAGTCAACCCCAGACTGGCACACCCCTGGCACTCCTGGCACGCTCCCGGCAGTAACTGGCACACCCTCACACACACCTGGCACACCTGGCACACCTGGCACACCTGGCACACCTGTCCGTACCTGGATGTTGAGGCGCCCGCGGTGCGCCCCCAGCCCGAGCCGCCGCTGGCTGGACGCCCGGAGCTGCGTGTCCTCGACCCGCAGCGACTCCAGCCCCAGGGGGGGACACGCTGGGGACACGCGGGGACAGCGCCGTCACACAGGGCACCCCGACAGCCTCGGGGCCGCACCGCAAACACCCCTGGGGCCACCCCGAAATGCCCCCCCAGGTGTCCCCAAGGTGGCCCCACAGGTGTCCCCCCCAAGTGTCCCCTTAGGTGTCCCTAGATACCCCCAAGGTGTCCCCACAGGTGTCCCCCCCAGGTGCCCCCGAAGTGTCTCCAAGGTGTCCCCCAGGTGTCCCACAGTTGCGCCCCCTGATGGCCCCTAGGTGCCCTCCGGGTGTCCCCAGGTGCCCCCAAAGTGTCCCCAAGGTGTCCCCCCAGGTGCCCTCCTGGTCCACCCCTGGTGCTCATCAGGTGGCCCCCAGGTGTCCCCAAGGTATTCCCCAGGTGTCCTCCAAGGTGCCCCCCAGGTGCCGCCCCCAGGTACCCCCCAGGTGCCCCCAGGTGTCCCCCCGGTCCCCGCACAGGTGACAGTGGCCGCGCCACCCGCCCCCAGCGCACGCACGGGGCTCCTGCGGCTCCGGCTTCTTCCTCAGCACCTTCTTCTTCCTCACCACCACCTTCTTCCTCAGCACCTTCCTCCTCAGCCCCGTCCCCTCGCTCACCGCGGCTGGGGGGGACAGAGGGTGACAGGGGAGGGGGCTGGGGACACCCCGAGCCCCTGGGACCCCCAAATGAGCCCCCCCAGTCCTCCCCGAGCCCGCCCGAGCCCCCCGAGTCCTACCGGTGGCCGCGGGGTCCCGGTCCCGCTGCCCTCCGCTGGCGGGGGTCGCGCTGCCCTTCGGGGGTCCCGCCGTGGTGGTCCCCAAAGGGGCGGCCGTGGTGGCCTTCGGAGGGGACACCCGGCTGCTTTTGGGGGGTCCCGTCGCGGTGTCCTTTCTTGGGGACACCCCGCTGGCTTTGGTGGGTGCAGCCGTTGTTCCCTTCCAGGGGGGCGGCTCGCTGCCTTTAGGGGGTCCCCCGGCGATGGCCCTCGTTGGGGACACTCCGATGGCTTTGGGGGGTCCCGTCGTGGTGTTCTGTCGGGGGGACACCCCGCCGGCTTTGGGGGGCCCTGTCGTTGTGTCCTTCCTTGGGGACACCCCGCTGGCGATGTCCTTCCGGGGGGACACCCCGCTGGCTTTGGGGGGTCCCGTCGTGGTGCGGTTTCTTGGGGACACCCCGCTGGCGATGTCCTTTCGGGGGGACACCCCGCCGGTTTTGGGGGTCCCGCCGGCCGTGCCCACCCCGGTGTGGCGGGCCTGGGCGGGCTGGGGGGGCGCGGCGCGGGCGGGGGGCGCCGGGGGGCCCAGCAGGAGCAGCAGCAGCAGGAGCGGGGCGGGGGGCAACCCCGGCATGGCCGCGGCCCTGCGGGTCCCTGCTGGTCCCTGCGGGGTCCCTGCGGGTCCCTTCGGGTCCCTGCCCGCTCCTCCCGGTCCCTGCGGGTCCCGGCCCGCTCCTGATCCCGGTCCCTGCCCGTTCCTCCCGGTCCCTGCCCGCTGCCGATCCCGGTTCCGGCCCCTCCCGCGACCCCCGGCCGCTCCCCGCCCTCTTCCTGCCCGGGACCCCCGCCCGCCCCGCCCCGTTCAACGCCCCCGTTCCTCTCCCGGTGATCACCGGACCCCTCGAAGGGGGGACACCGCGTCCCGCCCGCTCACCTGCGTGTCCCCGCCGTGTCCCCCCCGTGTCCCCGCCGTCCCCTCACTGTACCCCCGCTGTCCCCAGCCCCCGCGGTGTCCCCAGTGTCCCCTGGCCACGTCCGGGAGGGGCGCGGGGCTCCGCGGTGCCGCCGGCCGAGCCCGGGGACCCCGGAGGTCCCGGAGCCGCCGGTGCGGGCGGAGCGGGGCCGGAGCGGGCGGGGAGGGGCGGCCGCGGCCCCGACCCCTCGGGGGTGCCCGGCTGGGGCTCGGGGGGCGGCCCGGGGTGCCGGGGAAGGGCTCGGGGTCCTGCCTGTCCCCCCGCCCCGCGCGGGGCCTCGTTTTCCATCCCGAATGAACTTTCCCGGTTTGACTTTCCCGTCTTTTATTGGGATTTCCCGCAGGCGCGGAGCGGCCGCCGGTGCCATCCCCGTCCCTTGTCCCCATCGCTGTCCCTCCGGGCGTGGCACGGTGCCCTGCCCGGCTGCGGGAGGAGGGGACAGGGCCACCACAGGTGGCACCGCCCCGGGATCCATGGCATCCGCATCACCGGGGGATGCTCCTGGGCCACCCCGGGGGACAGCGGGGACAGCGGGGACAGCGGGGACAGCGGGGACAGAGGGGACAGCGGGGACAGCGGGGACAGAGGGGACAGCGGGGACAGAGGGGACAGCGGGGACAGCGGGGACAGCGGGGCCGGCCCCGGGCCCGGAGCGCTCATTCCCTGCCCGGTCCCAGGGCAGGATTCCGTTGCCTGCCCAGAAGGGGCGGCCGTGCTCAGCCCCGCGTGACGGCTCCTTCGAGGGTTGCGGAATTCCCGGCGCCGCTCCAGGGCACGCACAGACACACACACACAGAGACACACACAGAGACACACTCATGCACACACAGACACGCACAGACACACACACATGCACAGACAGACACACACACACAGACACGCACACACAGACACACACAGAGACACACTCATGCACACACAGACACACACACATGCACAGACACACAGACACAGACACACACAGAGACACGCACACACAGACACAGACACACACACATGCACAGACACACAGACACAGACACACAGACACACACACACACAGACACGCACACACAGACACACAGACACACACAGAGAGACACACACACAGACACGCACACAGACACACACAGACACACAGACACACAGACATGCACAGACGCACAGACGCACACAGACACACACACACACACAGACACACGGGGCCGCGATTCCGGCTGGCTCAGCACTTCCCGGGATGTCAGGAATTTCCTGGGGCAGCGCGGGGCGCCTGCCAGAGCCCGCTTGGAAAGGCCTTAAAGGCGCCGCGGCTTTTCCCGGCAGCAACCCTACAGGAATCTTAAGGGAATCCTACAGGAGCCCTCCAGGAACCCCACATGAACCCTGCAGGGATCCTACAGGAATCCTGCAGGAACCCTGCTCTGGCCCCCCACACCCCACAGGCGGAGCAGGCTCAAACCCAGCGAGCTCTGCTGGGAGAGACTCGTTGGGAACATCCCTGCAGGAAGGACTCGGGGACACGGGGACACTGACATGGTCCTGGAGGGGACATGTCCAGGTGTCCCTGGGTGTCCCCATCCTTCCAGTGTCACCTGTGGGGGACAACCCCGCCCTGCACGGCCTTGCAGCTCCAGAAGGTTCCAGAAGGTTCCAGAGGGTGCCGTGGTTGTCGGGGTGTCCCGTTGTGACACAGCGGGAGGTGTGTGACACACCCCCAGCGTGACCCCACAGGGTTCCCGTTCCCTGAGGAGCAGCAGCTCCCGGATCCCTCTGGAGGTGTCCCTGGAGAAGCCGGATCCCAGCTCCCAGGGGAGGCTCCAGCAGGGACAGGGGACGGTGGCCATGGAGCAGCAGGAGTGGGAACTCTGCGGTCCCCGAGGGCTGCGCCAAGGGGGACGCGGCAGAGATCCACAGGGATCCCGAGGGATGAGCCAGGGCAGCGCCCATGGATACAAAGATCTGTCCCAGTGGTTGGATTTAATCACCCAAGAGATGTCCCACGTGGAAGAGTTCATCCAGCAGGAGAAAGCCAGGAGAGACCAGGAACTGTGCCAAGGGCAAGGTAACGGATACGGGGATCTGTCCCTGCGGGAAGAATTCACCGACCAAGAGCGGTGCCGAGGAGAGGCCAAAGGATCCCAAGAGTTGTGCCAAGGAGAAGCCAAGGGATCCCAAGAGTTGTGCCATGGGGAATCCAACAGATCCCAGGAATTGTACCAAAGGGAATCCAAAGGACACAACGACGTCTCCCAGTGGGAAGACTCCACCAGCCAAGGGATGTCCCACTGGGAACACCACAGTGACAGAGGGAAAGGCGACACGTCCCCAAAAGCGGCGCCGACGGAAGTCCAAGGAAACCCAGAGCTGTGCCAGGGGGAAGTCAATGGATACAAAAGTGTGTCCAAAGGGGAAGATCTAATCAACCAAGAGATGTCCCAAATGGAAGAATCCATCAATGAGATGTTCCAAATAGAAGAACCCATCAACCATGAGATGTCCCAGCTGGAAGACCTGATCAACCAAGGCTCGTGCCAAGGAACAGCCAAGAGACACCAAGAAAGGAACCAAGGGAACGTCAGTGGATACAAAAGTGTGTCCCAATGGGAAGACTTAATCCACCACGAGATGTCCCAAATGGAAGAATCCATCAATGAGATGTTCCAAATGGAAGAATCCATCAACCATGAGATGTCCCAACTGGAAGACCTGACCAACCAAGACTCATGCCAAGAAAAAGCCAAAAGACACCAAGAACAGCACCAAGGGAACGTCAGTGGATACAAAACTCTGTCCCAATGGGAAGACTTAATCCATGAAGAGATGTCTCAAATGGAAGAATTCACCGACCTAAAGATGTCCCAAATGGAAGAATCCATCAACCAAGAGACGTCCCAAATGGAAGAACCTATCAACCAAGGAATGTCCCAAATGGAAGAATCCACCAGCCAAGAGACGTCCCAAATGGAAGAATCCACTGACCAAAATCCGCGCTGAGGGGACACCAAGAGACACCCAGAGCAGTGCCAAGGGGATGTCAAGGGATACAAAACCCTGTCCCAATGGGAAGACTTCATCAACCAAGAGATGTCCCAGTGGGAAAGACTTCCCTGAGCAGGAGCTGTGCCCCACAGAGCAGGGAGGACATCCTGCCCACGCCAGCCCTGCCCATCCTGACCTCCAGGGTCTTCCCCACACCCGCAGCCGCTGATCCCACCTCAGAGAAGTTCAGCGTTCCCAGTGAGTTAATCCGAGTTTCTCCTTCCGACCCACCTGGCTGAAGCCCACGGGGAGAAATGGTTCCTGTGTGCTCCCCAAAAAGGCCCCAAGTCTTGGACACAGCAAAGGAATTAAAGGAATTCCTGAATTCCTGCGGCTCCGTCGGCTGCTGCTGAGCCCCAGGAGGGGTTGAGTGGCCCAGAGGGGTCCCCGGGTTTGGAATGTCACCATGGAACTGTCCGGGGGCAGGTTGGGTGCAGGGCAGGGACTCACGGAGTCATGGAATTGTTTGGGTTGGGAAAAACCCTCTGAGATCATCGAGTCCAGCTCTGCCAAGGCCACCAGTGTCCGTGTCCCCAGGTGCCACATCCACAGGGCTGGGAAATCCCCCCAGGAATGGGGAGTCCACCCCTGCCAAGGCTGGACGGCCCCTTCCAGGAAGGAATTTTCCCAGTATCCAGCTTGAGGTCGTTCCCTCTCCTCCTGCCCCTGTTCCCTGTGAGCAGATCCCAACTCCCACCTGGCTCCAGGAATTGAGGGAGTTGTGCAGAGCCACGAGGTCCCCCCTGATCCCCCTTTTCTCCAGGCTGAGCCCCTTTCCCAGCTCCCTCACACCCTTCCCATGGATCCCCTGGATCTCTGGTGTCACCCGGAGTCACCAAACCCCAAGGAACGACCCCCAAACTCAAGCCCTGGGGGACCTATACAGAGAGAACGTTTATTTCTGGGGGACACCTGCAGCAGTCTCTGCCACGCCGGGCGATCGGAGACACGAATCCAACCCTGTCCCGGTTTGGGTTTAGTTCTGTTCCCAGCTTTGTTTTTACATCGTGGACGCTCCTTCCCGACCCCAAATGACAAAGGGAATCCGACCACACAGAACTGGCCCCAAAGCGTCGTTCCTGGGGAGCTCCGTCACCTGGAGCTCGGCTCTTCCGCGCCGTTATCCTGCTGCTTGGCCATGAATTTCTGTGGAGGAAAGGAGGAGAGATGGTGCTGCAGGGGTTTTCCACGATCATCCCCTAAAACCTGGGCCAGGAACACCTGGGTCAGGATTTGTCCCGTAAAACCCGACCCCCTAAATTCGGCTCCCAGGATGACGAGAAGCTCCTGAGGGGAACGTGGCCATATCTCAGGGATCAGGATTCCCTGAAATAAAAATATTCCGTATTCCCACGGGAATATTGGGCTGCGTATTCCCAAACCCCGTCAAACTCCCTGGGAATTCTCCTCAATCCAACGACTTGGGGGTGTATTCCCATTTTTCCAGGAGGTACCTCCATGTTCTGCCGGTGCAGGGGGGTCCTGCAGTGGTTGATCATGGAGGGCTCGTCAGCGTAGAAGAGGGAGCAGATCTGGCAGAAGAATCCGGCCTTGGGCACCAGGATATCCAGAGCTGAGGACACACCACAGTCACCACACACAGCTCCAAGAAACATCCCAACCTCCCGTTCTCTTCAGTCACATCTGGGGAATTTGGGGTTCCTCGGGGGGGAAATTACACGTCTTGGACATTCCAAGAATGGGGTTTTTCACCCAGGCTGGCCCCTGCCCCGTTTCAATCCACAGGTCATCTCCATTTCCAACGAACATAGCTTTTTCTGGGAATAAAGCGACCAATCCCATGGAAGTTGGAGCAGTTCCTGAAGGACTGACCCCACGGAAGCTGGAGCAGTTCCTGAAGGACTGACCCCATGGAAGCTGGAGCAGTTCCTGAGGGACTGACCTCATGGAGATCGGAGCAATTCCTAAGGACTGACCCCATGGAAGCTGGAGCAGTTCCTGAGGGACTGACCTCATGGAGATTGGAGCAGCTCCTGAGGGACTGACCCCCTGGAATTCCCTACATCTCTACACCCCCATTTCACAGCTCTGGCAGCAATTCCAGACACTGAATGTTGGGAATAAAACCCGCCAGAGGATGGAAACCCTTAGGAGACACCACACCGCACCTGGCTAACAACCAACAATTCCACCTGGATCTGGGAATTCCAGGAACAAGCTTTTCATGAGAGGCTTCCAAGTTTGGAGGATTTGGAGGAGCCAAGAAAAACCCACGGATTCTGGGCCCTGACTTGGAGGTTCACTGTGGTTTTCAAAGAGGCGGGAGAAGATCTTCCAGGCAGGAAAACCCGGAGCATTTTGAGGGACACCTTTGGATTTACCTTTGGGAGTGCTCTGCGTCTTGGGGACACCCGGGAAAGTCGTTTTTTTCTGCTGAGGCTTTGGTTCTGCATCTTCTGTTCCCAGCTGAGCTGCTGGAGAAATGCACACCGGGACGGGATCATGGAACAGAACTACGGAATGACGGAATGGAATCATGGAACGGTTTGGGTTTGGGAGGGACCCAAAGGACACGGACAGGGACACCTTCCACCAGCCCAGGTAGCTCCAAGCCCCGTCCAACCCGTCTTTGATGTTCCTCACCTTTAGGCTTGGAAATCTCAGCCATTTCCTCCTCTGGATTTGTTTCTCCCAGAATCCCCATCTCTTCTGGTCCTGCAACAGCGACAATATCCTCATCATCCTCATCCTCGGGCGGGTTTTTCCCTGGGAAAGCGCCTTCCTCTTCCTCGTCGCCGACTTCGTCGACCGTAACAAAGTTCAGCTCCTCTTTGATGTGGTTGAAGTCGGCCAGGAAATCGTCCTCGTCCTCGTTGACCTCATCCAGAGTCACCAGAGGGTTGTCCTCGTTGTCCTCCTGGATCTCATCCACGGTCACCAGGGCGTTGGGGTCGTCGGGGTTGGCTTTGCCCTCCTCGGCGGCGCTCAGCTCCGCCGGCTCGTTGAGGGGCAGCTCCTCCACCTCGCCGATCTCGTCCACCGTCACCAGCGGCTCGGCCTTCAGGTCCCGCTCCTCGAACTTCCCCCTGGGGCCGTTGCCTTGGGAGCCAGGCTCCTCCTGCTCCGAGAGCTCGTCCAGAGTCAGCAGCGCCTGCGGGTCCTTCACGGCCTCCGCCAGCTCCTCCTCCTCCACCACCTCGTCCACCACCACCAGGCCCTGCGGGTCGACGCCCGGCAGCGGCACCGGCGCGTCCTCCTCGTCCCCGATCTCGTCCAAGGTGACAAAGGACAGCTGCTCCCCTTCGGCCCCACAGCTGGTGGTCCCTTTCCTCCTTTTGGACGCCGTCTCTGAAGGGTTGGTGGCTTTGGGAGCTTCTTTCCTCTTCCCCCTCGGGGGGTTTCGCCGCGGGGTCACCGGAGAGTCGGCGTCCTCCAGCACCTCGTCCACCGTGACAAACTCGTCCAGGTTGAACGGGAAGAGTTCTTCCTCCTGGGAACGGAATATTTGTCACCTCCAGGAGGAACAGCCACGTGTTGGCTCCAAGAGGGGAAAAAAATAACCCCAAATTTAATTTGAGGGTTTCAAAAGAAAAAAAAAAATACTCGGGGCGTAATTTGCCGCATTGTGCTGAGTAATTAATTTAGCGATTGATTTAATTTAACTCGGGTTTTGTTCCGGGAGCCAAAGGCCGTTGGAAAAACGGCAGCGGATCAACGGGGGATAAAATTCCGTGGGTAAAATGCAGTGGATGAAATTCAACGGATGAAATTCAATGGATAATATTGAGTGGATAAAGGTCAATCGGTAAAATTTAGGGGACGGAATTCAACGGAGAAAAATCCAGTGGATGAAATTCAACGGGTAAAACTCAATGGATGAAATTCAGCAGCTAAAAATCAATGGGTAAAACTCAATGGATTAAAATCCAGTGGATGAAATTCAATGGATAAAATCCAACGGGAAAAATTCAGTGGATGACGGTCAATGGATGAAATTCAGCGGATAAAATTCAACGGAGAAAACTCAGTGGATGAAATTCAATGGAGAAAAATTCAGTGGATGGAATTCAGCGGATAAAAATCAATGGATAAAATTCAGTGGATAAAATTCAAGGGATAAAATTTAGCAGACAGAATTTAGTGGATAAAGGTCAACGGATAAAATTCCGTGGATAAAATTCAGTAGATGAAATTCAATGGATAAAATTCAGTGGATAAAGGTCAACGGATAAAATTCAGTGGATAAAGGTCAACGGATAAAAATTCAGTGGATAAAATTCAAGGGATAAAATTTAGTGGACAGAATTTAGTGGATAAAGGTCAATGGATAAAATTCAACGGATAAAAATTCAGTGGATAAAGGTCAACGGATAAAAATTCAGTGGATAAAGGTCAATGGATAAAAAATTCGGTGGATGAAATTCAACGGATAAAATTCAACGGATGAAATCCAGTGGATAAAATTCAGTGGATAGAACTCAACGGATAAAATCCAATGGATTACGTTAATCCCATAAAATTCCTGCCAGTTCAAAGTTCCGGTCCAAAGGAACGGGTGCCCCACCCCAAACGATGCCTCTGATGTTTTCCATGGAAAATTCAGAATTTTTATTACTTTTCCTGCCAACATACTCCATCCTACCCTCCCGTTTTCATGGATATTTAACGCTAACTGGAAAATTGGGATTTGGGGATGGATTTATGGGATCTGATCCCGGTTGGAGATTCCTTGTGGTCCTGGAAATTGGGACCCAAAGGGATTCCGGCATCCCAGAGCCCACGGGATCCGCGGACACCAGACGGGAAAAGGGCAGGAATTTGCTGATCCCACTGTGGGAAGAGGGGAAAGATTCCCGAGAGCAGGAATGTCACGGAATCCTGGAATGGTTTGGGTCGGAAAAGACCTTAAATCCCATCCAATCCCACCCCCTGGAACACCAAAAATCCCCTTTTCCAAACACTCCATCCTTGGAATCCCCTGAGGTTTTCCATCCTCACCTCCTTCTGTTTTCCAGCGCCGCTTTTCCAAGCTGCAGCACCGCCCCCGCCAGGAGCCTGCAAAACGGGACCAAAAAATTCCATGAAATCCCAGGAAATCCCAATCCTCACCGAGCACAGCTTCCTTCGGATCGAGGAGCTGCTCTGGGATGTCCCCACAGCTCCAGGGATTTGCCACCAACAGGAGGCTCAGGAGCCTCTTTTCCATCTGTGCCAGGGCTTGGAAAAGCAAATCCCAACTTCCCAGAGGACACGGAGTTTATTCCCACTTGGAGCTGCTCCAAGGAATTCCGGTTGGATTCTGAAACGACTTCCATAAGGTTTTCCAACCTGGCGTTGGAGCTACAAGGAAGCGGTTGCCTCAGGGATTTGCCCAGCAGCTCCTCAGGGATTTATGGAAAAGGGGAAGGAATGCTCCAGGAACGCCAGGGACACACCGCAATTCCCGCCCTGCTCACCTGATTCCCGCCGGGATCTTCCTTTGTGCCCGACGTTCCGCTCTCTCCCTGCCTGGATTCCAGCTGGGAATCCTTTTCCTGCTGGGCTGAGCTCTTCCCACTGTCTCCTCGTGCATCCACTCTGGAATTCCCATCCCTTTTCCACTGGCTGTTCCCGGCTCCCGGCTGAGCCGCGGTTTTGGGGGGGTTTTTCCTCTCCAGTCCCGTTTTGGGGGGGTTTTTTTGCTCCCCAGCTTTTCCCAGGGAAGGCTCGGTGATCCTGACAGGAATTCTCTGTTTTAGGATATCCGGGACAGACACCACTGCCTTCAAAAGGGTTTTCCCAAGGCAGGATTCCTTCAGGGATGCCGTGGGATTCACCGGAGCTGCCGCGCGGTTTTCGTCGGATTTCGCAGCTCCCGCCCCTTTGTTCTGTGGGGTTTTCGCCGAACTCCCCACGTGGATCTCACCAAGTGCGTTCCCAGAGTTCTCCCCACCTCTGGATGATGTTTTTCCAGGGTTTTTCTCCAGCTCTGCCCCAGCTTTGCCCGAAGTTTTTCCCGGACTTTCCCCGGTTTTGAGCCCGGATTCCTGTGCCGTCCCCTCTCTCTCTGCTCCAGCCGCAGCCAGTTTTTTCCCTGGAGCATCCAGAGGTTTTGGGAGAGTTTTCCTCTCCGGGGCAGTTTCATGGCTGCTTTTCCCAGCCTCGGGAAGGGGAGTTTTTCCCAGCTCCGTGCCGGGCTGGGTGACACCTGGTGACACCACACCCGAGCTCGGCGACATTCCAGGGATGGCTCCAGCCTTGCTGGATGATTCCAGAGCTTCCGGAGCAGGAGCAGAGAGCTTCCGATCCTCCTTTGGGATTTCCAGCCCTGCCTCATCCCGAGCTTCTTCTTTCCTCGCTCCAGAAAACGACGCCGGTTTCTCCTCCGACCTCGCTCCGGGCAATTTGCCGGGAGCAGAATCCACGGAAATTCCAATTCCAGGATCCAAGCCCTCCACATCCATCCCCGAGGGCCATTCCCGAGCTGCTCCTGCTGCCTGGGATTCAGGAATCTCCGGCTGTGCCGCTGGAATCTCCTCTGGGATATTTGGGGTGGGAATCTGGCCTTTCCTGGCCTCTCCCGATGGGTTTCCAGCTGGTTTTTGCCCCGTTCCCGATCCTTCTGGGATTTTTTTCAAGGCGGAGCTAAAAGGATTGAAAGGAAACAGGAGAAATCAAACCACGAGGGGGAGAATTTCAGAATTCCCGGAAAGCTCCGGATGCCACCAGTGGAGGACACGGGATTGGGAATTCTGGGATGAACTGAGGTGAATAATTCACGTTTTGAGGACCTCAGGCATCGGAAAATTTCCATCCCACTTAATTTAATCCCATTTCCATCTTAATTTGATCAATTAAGAGCTTAATTAATTAAAGCTTTAGATAAAGAATTAATAATTAAAACGATAATTCCGGTGTTTCCCGCTCCTTATGAGGTGGAATGAAATAATTATGCGGAAAATGTGTGGAGGAGGGAAAAACGTCTCAATTTTCCAAGTTTTCAGGAGCTGGGATTCGTGGAAAAACTCACTTTTTATTCAGTTTCAATATTTATTTTATATTTGAATCGAAACTTTTAATTACAGCTATCTGGAATCAAGACGCTTCCCGTTAATTTGGGAATTAACGCTCCCAAAATTCAGCAGTTTCAGGGAACGACAAGGCAAGAAACGGGATCTGGGAATACAGAGCTTTTCCATAACGGAATTCCTGAAATTTTAGGATCGTCCTCACGCAGTTTTGGGGTTTTTAAACAACAAAATTCAGCCAGAAATCCGAGTTGGGATCACAGAAAAAACGGGATCGAAGCCGTATTTAACAGAAATTCCTAAAAATTTCCGGGAATTCAGCAGCTGGGAAGAGGAATTCCAGAGGCAGGGATGGAGGGAAGAGCTGTGGGATGGAATAAAAGCAACAGGAAGAGCCAGGACCTGAGCAGGGGAGAAAAAAATGGGAAAAAAATCCACAGAAATTGGGATTTCAGCCCGTTTTTCCACGATTTTTTCAACAAATCCCAAATATTTTGACTCCGGAGCAAAAGCGGGAAGGAGGAGCAGCAGGATAAAGCTGGAGGGATTCTCGAAGAGTGGATGAATATTCCAAGAGGGAAGAGAAAAGGATAAAATAAAAAAGAAATTCCCCCAAATCCTGGCAGGCCGTACCTTCCTCTGCTCCCCTCCTCTCTCTTCACTTCCCTTTTCCCGGTTTCGGGCTGGAAAACAAAACCCAAAGTCAGGATTTTTCAGTTCCAGAGGGATCAGAACGGGATTCCCAAATCCCACCACCCCAAAAGAGGGACCGGGAAGACGAAACTTCCCAATCCCATTCCCAGGATGAGAATTCCGACGTGTTCATCCCTCCCTCAAAAATTCCAAACGCTGAGGGGGAAAAAAATGCCAAACCCTGAGGGAAAATCCCCAATCCTCAGGGAAAATCCCAATCCTGAGGGGGAAATCCCAAACCCTGATGGGAAAATCCCAATTCTGAGAGAAAATCCCAATTCTGAGAGAAAAAATTCCCAGTTCTGAGGGAAAACCTTATATCCTAAGGGAAAATCCCAATCCTGAGGGAAAATCCCAATCTTGAGGGAAAAATCCCAATTCTGAGAGAAAAAAATTCCAATCCTGAGGGGAAAATCCCAATTCTGAGGGGGAAATCCCCAAACCTGAGGGGGAAATCCCAATCCTGAGGGAAAAAAAAATCCCAATTCTGAGGGAAAACCCTATTTCCTGAGAGAAAATTCCCACCCTGCGGGAAAAATTCCAAACCCTGAGGGAAATCCCAATCCTGAGGGGAAAATCCCAATCCCAGAAGTGAAAAACCCCAAACCTGAGGCGAAAATTTCAAACCCTGAGAAAAACCCCAATTCTGAGACAAAAATGCCAAATCTGAGGGAAAAATCCCAACCCGGAGAGAAAATCCCATCCCGCACCATTTGCGGGAAGATTCTCCCCCCTCCCAAAAAAAAAACAAACCCCGCGGAGGAGAAGCGGAAAAGGCGGAATCGTCACCTCAGGAGCGTCGCCGTGGGAGGACAAGGAGCAGGTGAGCCGGTGTTCCCCCACGGAATAGGGGTACTGCTGCAGGAAGGTGAACATGGCGCGCGCCGATTTGGGGCTGTCCAGCTGCAGGATGGCCTGAGGGCGACAAAACAAAAATTCCGGCTAATCCCTGGAGCGCGGGGGGAAAAGCCGAAAGCTGAGCGGACGTGTCGCTCGTTTCCGGCTCTTTTCTAGGTGGAGAAAGGGGTGAAATGAGCCGAGCTTGTCCCGGTTTGGGTCGTAAAGGTGGATAATGCGATTCCGGCAAAATTCTGTCCGAAATTCTGCCAAAAATGCTGGAAAAAAAAATCCCGCAAAAAATTCCCTCAAGATTGCGACAAAAACCTCCCCAAAAAATCGCCTGAAATTTCGGGAAATAATCGCCAGAATTTTCCAGAAGAAAAACGACCCCAAAAATTCCTGGAAATGCCTCAAAAATTCCGAAAAGATCTCCCCCAAGTTCTGCCAAAATTCTCCCAAAATTCTGCCGAAAATCTCCCAAAATTCTGCCCAGAATCTCCTGAATTCTGCCAAAAATCTCCAAAAATTCTGCCAAAATTCTCCCAAAATTCTGCCAAAAATCTCCCAAAATTCTGCCAAAAATCTCCCAAAATTCTGCCAAAAATCTCCCGAAATTCTGCCGAAAATCTCCCGAAATTCTGCCAAAAATCTCTCGAAATTCTGCCGAAAATCTCCCGAAATTCTGCCGAAAATCTCCCGAAATTCTGCCGAAAATCTCCCGAAATTCTGCCGAAAATTCCCCCCCAAAATCCCAGTTCTTTATGGCGTTCCTGTACTGAGCAGGGCTCAGTGCTCCACCGTGCCGAAGCGCAATCCCGCACGCACCACCTCCAGCCCCTGACACCCCTCCAGAATTCCCACAAAAACTTCCCCAAATCCCCTCAAAATTAAAATAAAAATTCCCAAAAAATCCCTCAAAAAATTCCTCAAAAGTCCTGAAAAAAATCCCTCAAAAATTCCTAAAAAATCCCCTGAAATCCCCTCCAAAATCACCTAAAAATTCTGAAAAAATCCCCCAAAATCCCTCAAAAAACCCCCCAAAAATCTCTGAAAATCCGTCAATAAATCCCCCAAATTTCCCCAAATATTTTTTCCCAGGAATTCCCGGATTTACCGTGTTCCTGTTGCTGAGCAGGGCGCAGTGCTCCACCGTGCCGAAGCGCAATCCCGCACAAACCACCTCCAGCTCCCGGAATAACCCCCAAATCCCCCCAAAATCTCCCCAAATCCCCCCAAAATCCCTCAAAAATCCCCTCAAAAATTTCTCCCAAAATCCGCTAAAGTTTCCAGAAAAATTCCCCCCAAAATTCTGAAAAAAATCCCCCCAAATTGCGCCAAAAAATTCCCCCCAAAAATCACCTAAAAATTCTGAAAAAAAATCTCCAAAAATTCCCCCCAAATCCCCCAAAATTCTGTGAAAAATTCCCAAAAAATCCCCCAAATTTCTGCCAAAAATTCCCAAAAAATCCCCCCAAAATTCTGCCAAAAATTCCCAAAAACTCCTGGCGCTGTACCGTGTTCCTGTTGCTGAGCAGGGCGCGGTGCTCCGCCTTGCCGAAGCGCAGCCCCGCGCACACCGCCTCCAGCTTCTGGAATCCTCTCCAAATCCCTCAAAAAATCTGCAAAAATTCTGAAAAAAGTCCCTCAAAAATTCCTCTCCAAAAAAATCCCTTAAAATTGCACCAAAACCTCTCAAAAAATCACTGAAAAAATCTGAAAAAAAATCCCCAAAAATTCCTCAAAAATTCCTCAAAAATTTCCCTCTAAAAAAATCCCTCTAAACTGCACCAAAACCTCTCAAAAAAATCACCGAAAAATTCTGAAAAAAATCCCAAAAAATCCCTCAAAAATTCTCCTCTAAAAAAATCCCTCTAAATTGCACCAAAACCTCTCAAAAAATCACCGAAAAATTCTGAAAAAAATCCTAAAATCTTCCTCAAAAATCCCCCAAAATCCCTCAAAATTTCCCTCTAAAAAAATCCCTCAAAACTGCACCAAAACCTCTCCAAAAATCACCGAAAAATTCTGAAAAAAATCCTAAAATTTTCCTCAAAAAATCCCCCAAAATCCCCTCAAAAATTCCTCAAAAAATCCCCCAAAATCCCTCAAAAATTCCCCTCTAAAAAAAATCCCTCTAAACTGCACCAAAACCTCCCAAAAAAATCACAGAAAAATTCTGAAAAAAATCCCAAAAAATTCCTCAAAAATTCCCCTCTAAAAAAATCCCTCAAAATTGCACCAAAACCTCTCCAAAAATCACCGAAAAATTCTGAAAAAAATCCTAAAATCTTCCTCAAAAATTCCCCCAAATCCCTCAAAATTCCCCTCTAAAAAAAATCCCTCAAAATTGCGCCAAAACCTCTCAAAAAATCACCGAGAAATTCTGAAAAAAATCCTAAAATCTTCCTCAAAAATCCCCCAAAATGCCTCAAAATTTCCCTCTAAAAAAATCCCTCAAAATTGCACCAAAACCCCTCAAAAAATCACCGAAAAATTCTGAAAAAAATCCTAAAATTTTCCTCAAAAATCCCCCAAAATCCCTCAAAATTTCCCTCTAAAAAAATCCCTCAAAACTGCGCCAAAACCTCTCCAAAAATCACCGAAAAATTCTGAAAAAAATCCTAAAATCTTCCTCAAAAATTCCCCAAAATCCCTCAAAATTTCCCTCTAAAAAAATCCCTCAAAATTGCACCAAAACCTCTCCAAAAATCACCGAAAAATTCTGAAAAAAATCCTAAAATTTTCCTCAAAAAATCCCCCAAAATCCCTCAAAATTTCCCTCTAAAAAAATCCCTCAAAACTGCACCAAAACCTCTCCAAAAATCACCGAAAAATTCTGAAAAAAATCCTAAAATCTTCCTCAAAAAATCCCCCAAAATCCCCTCAAAAATTCCTCAAAAATTCCCCAAAAATCCCCCCCAAATTCCCCCAAAACTCCCTGAAACGGAGGCGCGAACGGCCGGTGCGCACCGTGTTCCTGTTGCTGAGCAGGGCGTAGTGCTCCACCTTGCCGAAGCGCAGCCCCGCGCAAACCACCTCCAGCTCCCGCACCCCCTCGGCCGGCAGGTTCCCCAGGTGAACCAGCTGGGAGCGCAGCGAGGAGCAGTCAACCTGCAGGGAGAAATCTGGGATTTAGGGGGGAAAAAAAAGGGGAAAAGGGGGAAAACGGGGGAAGGGGAGGGGAGGAAAAGGGAAAAAAGGAAGGGGGAAAAAGGGGGAAAGAGGGAAAGAAGGGAAAGAACAGGAAAGGAAGGGAGAAATGGGGGGAAAGGGAGGAAAAAAGGGAGAAAATGGAAACATGGGGAGAAAAAGGGGGAAAAGGAGGGGAAAGGGAAAAGGAGAAAAAAAAAGATGAAAAGAGGGGAAAACCGGGAGAAAACGGGGCAGAAAGGAATGAAGGGAAGAAGGGAGGAAGGGGGGAAAGAAGGAAACAGGGAAAGAAGGAAGAAAAAAGGAGAAATGTGGAAAAAGAGGGAAAATGGAATAAAGGGGAGAAAAGGGGAAGAAGGGGAGAAAAAGGGGGGAAAAGGGAGAAAAAAGGGGGAGAGGGAGAAAAGCAGGGAAAAGGGAAAAAGAGAGAAAAAGAGGAGAAAAGAGGAGAAAAAGGAATAAAGGGAAAAGGGAAAAAAGGGGGAAAAGGAAAAAAGGGGAAAGAGAGAGAAAAGAAAGAAACAGGAAGAAGGAAGAAAAAAGGAGAAATGTGGAAAAAGAGGGAAAATGGAATAAAGGGGAGAAAAAGGGAACAAGGGGAGAAAAAAGGAGGGAAAAAGAAGGGGGGAAAGGGGAGGAAAAAGGGGAGGAAAAGGGGAGGAAAAGGGGTAAATGGGGGGGAAAGGAGAGAAGGGGAGAAAAAAGGGGAAAAAGGAGGAAAAAGAGAAAAAAAGATGAAAAAAGGGAAAAAGAGGAGAAAAGGGGAGAAAAAGGGAGAAAAAGGAATAAAGGGAATAAAGGGAAAAGGGGAAAAGGGAGAAAAGGGGGAAACAAGGAAAGAGAAAAAAGGAAGAAAAAGGGAGAAATGTGGAAAAAGAGGGAAAAAGGAATGAAAGGGAGAAAAGGGGAACAAGGGGAGAAAAAGGGGGAAAAGGGGAAAGGGAAAAAAGAGGGAAAAAGAGGAAAAAAGGGAACAAAGGGGGAAGAGGGAAAACGGGAAAAAAGGAGAAAAGGGGAAAGAAAGGGGGAACGGGGATTAAAGGGAAAGAAGGGGAGAAAAGGGGAAAAAGTGGGAAAAAGAGGAATGAAAAGGGGAGAAAAGGAAAAAAATTGGGATAAACAGGGAAAATTGGGACTAAGGAGAGAAAAAACTGGGGATAATGAGGAAAAACCTCACCTTGGGATCGGAATCTTTGATGAGGCCAATGAAAATCGCTTCCTTTAGGGGAAAACAAAGGGGTTGGAGCTTAATTAATCATAATTAACAATTGGTTAATAATTCCCGATTAGTTAACAGCCCATCAATGGTAATTAAACACTATAATAAATAATGAAATAAAGAATAAACAATTGAGTTGAAGAAAGAGACGAATTAAATAAATAATGAAATAAATGACGAAATAAACAACGAAGCAAATTACAGATAATTAAATTAAATCAAACAATAAATGAAGTAAACAATAAAACAGACAATAAAAGAAATAACGATAAATAATGAAAGACAATAAAACGGATAACAGATAAAATTAAATAAAACAACAAATGAAGTAGAAAATAAAACAAGTAATAAAGGAAATAATAAAATACACAACAAATAATTAAATTGAATTAAGCAATAAATGAAATAATAAAATACAGATAATTCAATTAAATAAAACAATAAAATTATAAAGTAGATAATAAAATAACTCACAGATAATTCAATTAAATAAAGCAATCCACTAACGAAATAAATAATAAAACAAGTAATGCATAATTAAATTAAACAAAGCAATTAAGCAATAAATTAAACAATTAAGCGAGGGCATAACGACATTATTGAAGTCATTAATTAACCACAGCCTTCCTCACCTCAGCAACTCCATCAAAACATTCCCCAGAATCAACTCCCGGCAGGGAGAACAGAACGCCCTCAATTCCAACAGCAAAAATCGCTGAAAATTCCATTTAAACCCCAAATCGAAGGGGGAAAACCGAGATTTTTCCTTTTGAATTTTTCCCCCCAGAATTCCTAAAATTGTCAAAAATTCCCCAAAATTCCCCCTTTTTTTTTTTTTTTTTTCTTTTTTTTTCCCCCCCAGGATTTCTGCGGGATGTTGAGTTTCACCTCGTCCCGGAGGGAGCGGTGCCGGGGCTCGGGCTGGATGTGGAGCTGGTGCCCGTCCAGGGTGGCGGGGAAGGAGCTGTAAAACCTCACCATGGCCTCGCCTGCTGCTCTGGGCAGCTCCACGTAGGCCTGGAGAGGAAAAAACGGCGTAAGGCAAAAAAAAAATGGTATAAATTGGGCGAAAAATGAAGGAAAAACGGAGAGAAAATGATCTAAAGGAACGCCGTGAAAATTCGGGGAAAAAAATCCCACTAAAACGCTCCAAAAAACCTCCAAAATTCGTTCTAAAGTTTCCTAAATGTTCCCCCCGGATTCCCAAGAATTCCCTCTGAATTCCTCAAAAAAACCCCCAAAAAAATCCCACAAAAAACCCCACAAAAAATCCACCAAAAAACCCCCCAAAAAATCCCTCCAAAATATCCTAAAAACAAAATCCCAAAAGTCCTAAAAAATCCTCCCAAAAAATCCCCCCAAAACCCCCCAAGAATTCCACCCCAAACCCCAAAATACCCTAAAAAAATCCCCAAAAATTCCCCAAAAATCCCAATCCCCCGAAAATATCCTAAAAAAATCCCAAAATATCCTGAAAAAATCCCAAACTCCCTCAAATATCCCAAATATCCCCCCAAAACCCAAAAAATCTCCCCAAAATTCAAAACAAAAGTCCCACTAAAATCTTTTAAAAATCCCCCAAAACCCCTCCGAAAACCCCAAAAAATCCCCCAAAATATCCCCAAAAAATCCCCGAACTCCCTAAAACTCCCCCAAATTTCCAAAAAATCCCCAAAAATAATCTCCGTAAAATTCCAAAAAACCCACCAAAAAATCAAAAATCCCCAAAACTCCAAAATTCCCTCCAAAAATCCCTCTAAAGTCCCCCAAAACCCCCAAAATCACCCCCAAATTTCTCAAGAAATCCCCCGAAAATCCCTCAAACTTTCACCAAAAAA
This sequence comes from Chamaea fasciata, assembly GCF_029207755.1. NCBI lineage: Eukaryota > Metazoa > Chordata > Aves > Passeriformes > Sylviidae > Chamaea > Chamaea fasciata. The sequence goes on along the minus strand of NW_027094091.1, from coordinate 1,570,517 downwards.
TTCCCCCAAAATTCCCCCCAAGAATCCCCAAAGAATCCTCCAGAAATCCCCCAAAATCCCCAAAAAATCCCCCAAAATCTCAAAATTATCCCCAGAATATCCCAAAAAACCCCAAACTCCCCAAAATTTCCAAAAATCCCCCCAAAATCTCTCTAAAATTCCAAAAAACCCACCAAAAAATAAAAAAAATCCCCCAAATCTCCCAAATTTCCCCCCAAACCCTCAAAATTTCCCCAAAAAATTCCTCTAAAATCCCCCAAACTTCCCAAGAAATCTCCAGAAAATCCTCCAAATTTCACCAAAAAATTCCCCCAAATCCCCAAAGAATCCTCAAAAAAGAAATCTCCCCAAAATCCCCCCCAAAATCCCACCAAAAATCCCGAAAAATCTCAAAAATATCCCCTAAATATCCCCAAAAAACCCCCGAATTTCCAATAAAACCCCCAAAAATTTCACCAAAAAATTCCCTCAAAATCCCCAAACAATCCTCCAAAAAAATCCCCCAAAATCCCCAAAAAATCCCCCAAAAAACCCCCCAAAATCCCCCCAAAATTCCCCCCAAAAACCCCCAAAATCCCCCCAAAAATCCATAAAACCCCCCCAAATCCCCCAAATTCCCCCCCAAAATTATCAAAACTCCCCCAAATCCCCCAAAATCCCCCAAATCCCCCCAAAAATTACCAAAAATCCCCCAAAACTCCCCCAAAAAACCCCCCAAATCACCCCAAATTCCCCCCAAAATTATCAAAACTCCCCCAAATCCCCCCAAAAATCCATAAAACCCCCCAAAATCCCCCAAAATTATCAAAAATCCCCCAAATCCCCCAAAAAACCCCCCAAATCCCCCCAAAAATCCCCAAAACCCCCCAAAATCCCCCAAATTCCCCCCCAAAATTATCAAAAATTCCCCCAAATCCCCCAAAATTCCCCCCAAAATTATCAAAACTCCCCCAAATTCCCCCAAAAATCCCCAAAATCCCCCATTTTCCCCCCCAAAATTATCAAAAATCCCCAAAACTCCCAAAAAACCCCCCAAAATCCATAAAACCCCCCAAAATCCCCCAAATTCCCCCCCAAATTATCAAAACTCCCCCCAACTCCCCCCCAAATCCCCCCAAAATTATCAAAACCCCCTAAAATCCCCCAAATCCCCCCGAAATTATCAAAAATGCCCCAAATGCCCCCAAAATCCCCCCAAAAATTCCCCAAAACCCTCCAAATTCCCCCTCAAAATTATCAAAACTCCCCCAAATCCCCCCAAACCCCCCAAAATCCCCCAAAAATCCCCCCAAAATTATCAAATCCCTCCCAAAATCCCCCCAAATTCCCCCCCAAAATCCATAAAACCCCCCAAAATCCCCAAATTTACCCCCAAAATTATCAAATCCCCCCAAATCCCCCCCAAATCCCCCCAAATTCCGAAATCCCCCAAATTCCTCCCCCAAAATTATCAAAACTCCCCCAAATCCCCCCCAAAATCTCCCCAAATCCTCCCAAAACTCCCCCAAAACATCCCCAAAATCCCCAAATTCCCCCCAAAATTATCAAAACTCCCCCAAAACTCCCCAAAATCCCCCCAAATTTCCCCCAAAAATTATCAAAACTCCCCCAAATCCCCCCAAAATCCCCTCAAAATTATCAAAAATCCCCCAAAACTCCCCCCAAAAATCCCCAAAATCCCCCAAATTCCCCCCCCAAAATTATCAAATCCCCCCCCCAAATCCATCAAAATCCCCAAAATCCCCCAAATCCCCCCCAAAATGATCACCCTCCCCAAATCCATCAAGTCCCCAAGCCCGCGGCCCCGGCGGGGCCAAGGTCACCTTGCGGTGGGAGGAGAGCAGCAGGAGGTCGCGCGCGGCGCCGAAGGGCCGGGCCAGGCGGCCGATGGCCGCGGCCGAGCAGCCGCGCGGGGGCACGTTGGACACGCACAGCACGCAGCACGCCTGCGGGAGGGGCCCGCCACCGGGCTTAGGGCGTGCGGGAATTTGGGGGAAGTTGGGGGATTTTTGGGGATTTTTTGGAATTTTTTGGAATTTTTTGAGAATTTTTTGGGGATTTTTTGAGAATTTTTTGGGGATTTTCTGGGGATTTTTTGGGGATTTTTTGGGGATTTTTGGGAGTTTTTTGGGAATTTTTTGGGGATTTTTTGAGAATTTTTTGGGGATTTTTTTGGGGACTTTTTGGGGATTTTTGGGGGATTTTTGGGAGTTTTTTGGGAATTTTTTGGAATTTTTTGAGAATTTTTTGGGGATTTTCTGGGGATTTTTTGGGGATTTTTTGAGAATTTTTTGGGGATTTTTTGGGAATTTTCTGGGGATTTTTTGGGGATTTTTTGGGGATTTTTGAGAGTTTTTTGGGAATTTTTTGGGGATTTTTGAGAATTTTTTGGGGATTTTTTTGGGGACTTTTTGGGGATTTTTGGGGGATTTTTGGAGTTTTTTGGGAATTTTTTGGAATTTTTTGAGAATTTTTTTGGGGATTTTTTGGGGATTTTTTGGGGAT